>NC_141287.1:8173723-9673723 GCF_037954325.1 Fistularia commersonii | reverse complement strand
CTTTTTCCATAATGGTTATCTATGGCAATGAAATTCTTTACACTCTATTTAATATTATTTGTTTTCCCCCTTTGACTACATTTTTTTTATTTTTCTTCTTTTTTTTTTGATGTAAGAACGTCTTTTTCATTTTATATGAATGTTTTATTGCACAATGTTTATGTGCTGTTGTGTTGACCACTGTAATGGGCTGGGTGTGTCTGGACATGGCTGATCTGTGAAGATCGGCCTGAATTGTAGGGGCTGCAAAAGATCAATAGCTCTAATTGATTCTTCATTTCCACTGATCACCCTCAATGTGTCTGATTGATTCTTCCTTTCGAATTGACAGCACAATCATGGGATTGATCACGCTTGCTCTCTGTACATGAAGATACACAAACATCCAAGAGGAATAAGAGAAAAAAGCTGATATTCGCATAGTTTGCAAATTTGATTGACCGGGTGAATGTAAAAAAGACAAAATTATATTCGACTGACATTGCACATTTAAAAAAAAAAAAAACCTACGTTTGACTGGAAGAGCCTACCTAGCAAGTTAATGTAATTATTGTCTTTGGAACTTCGAATTTAGTCTGTTTTTGGAGCAGTTTTATAATGATGCAGCATCTCTGACATAACATTGACTTCTTCCATAATTCACAATTTGTGTGCAATGACTGGTGTTGCATGAATAGTGCTGCAATGCAGAAGTATGTCAAACATTTTCATCATATTGTACTCATTTACAAAAAGATTTAAAGCCATCTCTCATCAAAGTTGAAGGGAACCCACACCAAGCAGAACTTGCGGATGTCCATGAAAGAAAATTAGAATAGAATTATTGGCTCCTCGTGATGCACAGGATTCAGGTTAGTTATGAGCATTGCTGTAGTTTTGTGTATAAGCCATGTTTACAGAGGCCACTAGATAAGGGAGGTTTTGGTTTCTAATTTGGTTTTATAGTGTATCCGTGTGTTTTATCATGCATGATCAAATGTTGATCCTGGACCCTTATAACAATCTCATACAGAAAATAACAAGATGTGCCACCTTCAACACTGTGACTCATTGCACTGCCCCTGTCTTGCTCCTCAGCCATTAGAGTCTATATTTTAACTAGACAGATAGCACACATGAGTAGCCTCATATTCAATCTCTGGTTACCTTGCTAGGTCTGTTATAAGCTACTAAACAGAGATTTGGTAGCTTATAAGGAATTGCTGAAGAATATCCTTCCCATATCAGGAATTTATAAATCCTTTACCCTGAGATGCACGGTGGTGCCGCAGCCAGGGCAAAACTGACATTTTCTCGCTCCCAGTCCATTTAAACTTTTCCTAATATACACGATATTTTAGAATCCAAACAGGGGTATTTCACTGCCTTTCATAGTGTTGTCTATTTTTTTGTTTTTACTGTAAGCTTTCTTTTGTACATGACAAACAGTATATTTGAACCTGCATAAATATATATATATATATATATAAATGTGCTTGCGTGTTTGTGGAAAGAAAAAGACTGTATGTGATATTTCATGATAATTATGTTTCCAAGGTTTTTTAAGTACTGTACTAGTACAGCAATAAAGCACAATTGAGTCAATGATAATGTGTGTGTGCGCACCCAGATGTATTTGTGCGCCCGCACTCACAAGTATGCATCTTTGTGATCATTTTGGTTTGAAAATATAGGATTGTAATACTTACCCTCTTCATTTTAACAATGTAAAATGTTTATCGATATTGGCATCTTTCTTCTACCTGCAATAACAGTACAAGCGCCTATTGCTTTTAACCCACCTCCGATACACAATGTCACTTGTGAATAGATAGTGTGAGGCTGAACTTTTTCAGAATTGTTTTATATCAGGGTCACAGATGGGGCTCTTCATTCTCATGTGTGAACACCTGCAAAACCCACAGTTGCTGTCAGTTTTCCCTTGGTTTTACATACTTCAGTTTTGTTTGATGTGGGGATTTTGCAGTACAGCAGTTGAACAGTTCTGTTTTAGCCATGATCTACTTTCTACTTACACATTCTTTGTTTGACTTTTTTTTCAAACTTCTTCAAAGTTGAAGAAACCCCCCCACACAAAAAACACAACCTTTTTTTTCCTTATTGATATTTATTGATATTTCCTTCATTATTGAGGTAGGTTAATAATTGTAAAGCAGGCCATTGTCTGTTGCTGCTTGAAACAGACACTTTCCAAAGCAGGTTTTGAGGCAGGACAATGAGAAAAGTGCAGTCAGGAACTGTTACTTTTGTTACTCCTAAATTGTATGCACCATTGTCACAAACTTTGTAAAAACACTTGACATACACCTACAGTAGAGCCTCTTCTTCTAGGTCTTCAATTAGGTGCTGAATTGTCATTTTTCAGTTCTCTGTTTCTCCTGACTCTCTTAGGTCTCCATCGGTCCCTTAGGGCCTCTTTTGTGAACCATTTGCAGTCATGTGTGTACAGTGTACCGAAGAAAAACTATAAACGGAGCTGAAGAAGATGATAGAGATGGTTGGTGGCTGACAACCTAATACCTTTAAGAGGGCAGTGGGAAGCATTCCTGTCACTGACTGTTTTTTTTACAATAAATGCAGTTTTGCTTTAATGAGGGGGAGGTTCAAAAGCAGGTCTTTAAGACACAATCCAATAAAGAGCTGATGGGTTGAATGTTTTTCCATTGTGAACTGATATCGAACAAATATCGGCATGAGCTGATCCTCTGTGAAGAATTCATTTTTTCCAATTAATCTGCTGCATGTTTTTGGACTGTGGGAGGAAATCCACACAGAGAACATGGAAACTTCAACTGTGAATTGAACAAGGGTCATTCATGCTATCAGGCAACTGCGCCACTTGGTAAATTCACTCAAATAGAATATTGCATTTATCACTGTATCTCTTGAACCCCAAAATAACCATGATTTCATGGGTCCATGTTTCTAACCATGCTTAGAATAAGCCCTTGATTTAAAAGAAAAAAAAAAACTACACTTATATACACATGTGAGTGTGTGTGTGTAAGAGAGAGACACCATGAGCACAATGGTGGGCATCACAGCAGAAATTTTGGGGACAAATGGACAATGCAGTGGTGGCTCAAATGGTGAAGGAGGTCTCAGCTCACATGAGGAAAACGGAGAAGGCCATTGTTATTACAGGTATTCCGAGATGGCTGCATTTTAGATAAGCCGGCGGGAAATCAGAGGGATTCTGACAAGTAAAATTTAATGTGTTCTAAAGAGACACCATGAAGATTTTTAGGGCTGTAAATGGCAGCCCAAACAAAAGGAGGAGAGGTGAAAGGTAGGAGTGGTGCCACATTAATTAACATTAGCTGGAACCGCTCTGGGCACATCACACTGAATGAACTTTTCTTTGAGCACAATTATGTGCTGTAACATTACGTTGTGTAACATTACAATACAAACCTTTCAATGATTCAGATTAGGTTAGGAAGTATGAACTAGGAATTGGAGATGATTTTTATAGTGTGTAGTACGCACCGAATGGCAACAGTTTTGTCAACAGGGTGGGGTGGTTGAACAGAGTATTGATCAGTGCGTTGGATTTACAAACTCATCAGAGATAGACTCATATACAGTGCTGTTTGTCTTGGTGTCTATATATTTACTTTTTTGTGTGCTTGAGAAGCAAGACAGAAGCAAGTGAGACTTTCAAATACCTTGAAACACAGGAGTAAACATGATTCCAGCTATATTGATTAGTTGAGCACTGGTTGGAGGGCTTGTGGGTATATGTTGACTTATAAACAGCCTGAGGCTTTGTGTAGTCCAGTCTAATTGCTTTAGCAAAGAAAGGCAAACACACAGTTTCCTTTGTGGTGAGAGTCTACTGGTCTCTGTAGCTAAAGGTTCAGGGTCTCCATCATGCACATGATGTATGGTAACTATTTTCCAGTCATTTTAAGGCCACATAATTTTCGTCTTTCAACCCCACTTTATTGCCTATCTTAACCCCCATTTTGCTTCTTCCCTGCTCTTGATCCACATGGCCATCCTCCTCCCCCATCCCGTTTTCCCTTTGCTCCTTTGACCCCACTGTTGTTCCTTTTTCATCTCCAACCATTTCCCACAATGACACAGACTTCTGTGAACGGGTTGCATGTGAAAATCAATAACATCATCTCCACACTGTCTCAATTTTCAATTAATGACTTTTAGGTCCGTCTCTCCAGACAAATCCATCACATCAGCTCAGCCTTCTAAACATTGGGTTAAACATTGGTTTTATAGAGAAGCAGCTTTCATATCTGCATCTTTATGCTAAGGAAGGGGATCTTAAACCCCTCTCTTGGCCATATAGAGATCAATATTTTGCTAGAAAAAAAGGGCATATTCTGTTTCTCTTTCCTTCGGCAATCAAGACTATTATTCATCAAGTTTTATTGATATGACCGCTCCACCTTAAAATTTTTTTTGGGTTTGCAATTTTGTACAAAGTTATTTCTGTTGCAAACTGAAACAGGTGGATAAAAACGGCACTACCGGCATTGTTTTAGGAGCAGACTGTGTTAGCCAAGATGTACATACGTAGTCCGTATAGATACAGATCATGGTTGAAAATAAAAGGCAGACGTTTTCATTAAGGGATTAAGACTAAAAAAAAAATATATTGTCATAAGGTAATGATGCTGTTTGTCACATCACTGACTGATTCCTTTAAGATGTAGCTATTGCACTGCATGTTCTTTTTTGGTCACTTACTTCATTGATAAAACCTTGTGCCTATGTTTTCATAACTCCACTGGCCCAATTGAAAGTAGATTTTATGCAAGGTCACAGGTACCATCTATTTTCATTACTTTATGTTAAATCAGTAATCTGGTTTCAACATGTTTTATTTTACATAGCAAAGCTCAAACATTGAACTATAGGAACAAGATGAAAAACCCTTTCAGGGGTCAATGCATTCTCTCTGGAGGTTTCAATTTAAAAACTATAGTCTTTGGAAATTACTATTTAATTATGTCTTTTAATTGAATGTACCGTTTTCCCTTCTTCCTCCTGAAAAAATCCGATATAGCACATTCCGGCCCCATGCAGAGATAAGCTCTGTGTCAATAGCACAACGAACACTGCATCCCTACGTACACATCATATGAACATGATAAAAATCCCATATATTGGATCCAGGAAAGCTCTTGTCTTGATGTAGAATCACAATGAACCTATGCTCATGCTTCTATACAAGAAAAACAGAATGATAAATCACTGACAGCAGATGAATTCTGTTTGCTCCGCCTTCCCTAAATCCAGACAGCAGCCTCTGTAATCATCCTCCTTCCACTCCCCTTTACCCAGCAGTCAGCACATCGACAGACGCCGAGGCAGTCTTGGATGATAAAGCTAATTAACATGGCAATTAACAAGGATATTTATTGCTGACGAGGTCGGCTGGACCGAGACACACATTTTTACTTATAGACACAGGACATGCACGCACACACAGACACACACGACACACACGTACACAAATGTATGTCATGTGTCACGTTCTCAAAGGGGCTTATGAGGAACCACTAATTAGTGTCTACAGCTTCATGGACCGTCTTACTATAGAATTAAATGATCTGCACAGTTATACTATTAGTAGTTGAAAAAAAAGGAGAAAAAAAATTCTGAACTCAGTCCCAAAGCGATTCATTTACCCTCATTCAGCTTTGCTGCAGGTTAATATATAGATATACAACTTCAGGGCCTGGTTACTTCCCTATAGGCATTGAAATGATACAAAGGTAAATTGCTTAATTCCATCTTTCTTCTTTTACTTGGGGGGGGGGGGGTTGTTGCAGTGCAACAACTGCATTACAATTCTTCTCCCCCCTCCTGCCAATCCTCTCAGGAGGACTTCCCTTTGGTATATGGCATGCTTACATTAACAATCCGCACCACTCCCGAAGGGAAACATATGGCGATTTGCCAGTTCTATACAATTGTACAGTGTGATGCAGTGGGTAATTTCAGATCTAATTTCAGATTACATGCAAAGGTTTGTGAAAATATCAATTGATTCCGAAGCTTTGTAGGTTAGTCATGTTTTCCATAAATTCAAAAGTGAGATGGATGAGGTAAAATTCTACGAAGATGCAAACACTTAGCTTGCAATGCTGCTTGGTCAAGAGGGAAAATGTCTGATGCTTCTTGTTTTATTCTCTTTGGCTTTTGCTTTGTGTGGTGGCCAAGCTTTCTCACCTCATTTGTCTACTATCATCTGCTAAATGAAACATTAGCAAAGAAGCCTAGATCATTTATACACTTAAGATGTAGCGATGATACGGTGACAAATGTGGAGAGAAGAAACACTGACATTTTCTTTTTTCTCCTGCATATACAGCAAACCGTGATTCTTTTAAAACCTCTGCATCCTCTTCCTGCCAAACCTCCCCCAAGTTTAAATGGCTATTAGCACCACTGAAGTACTTTTTAATCAAGCAGTGGTTAAGTATCTAATCAACCATTCACCAACTAATTAAATCTCATAATTGGCCTACTTCAGAGGTATAAATAATTGAATTAGCAGCAATGGTTCCTCCTTATTGGTGAAAGGTGAGCTCCTGAATGGTACTGCAATTTGCTGTCTGGTCTTGCAATTCTACCTTTCAGCCCATCAACATTCATTTTCAAAACATTAGCGGGTGAAAAACAAGCACGAGCACCAAGATACACATATACAACATTCAGATGAGAAGTGTGGTTCGGAAAATAAACGTTGTAAAGTAAAGATTCAATATTACTCATTTCTTGAAATTCACTTTTACTCTCATGTGCAACATATAGAGAAACAAATCTTTATTTTGTCCCAAACAGATGAAAATACAGTACATCAACAAATGAATGTGGAAGGACACTGCTCTCCATATTCAGTTTTACATCCGCTCATTTGCTTTGCTGTTGAAGTGTTTGTGAGTTACTGCTATTCAGTCGAGCATGTCTGACTCTCACCATCACAATTGCATGTTTGTATTTTGGTGTAGTGTGAAGGTCTTCTGTTACAAGCTGGCAGTTAATGAACCAATTTACAGACTTAAAATTCACCATGCACTTCACAGTATAAATACCAAAAATAATATTGGCACATGGACAAAACTAGTCAGAATTCAACATCTTTGTCACTAATATGCAGGAAGCCTTCCTAAGAAGCCTAGACCATTTATACAGTTTAATTTCTTTATTAAGAAATTAATGCATACAGTATATGATGCTAGTCCACGTACACATATTTATAGATGTTCTAAATGTAATATTGAGTATGAAATAATTGATTTATTCCTGATTCTAAAGAAAAATATGTAACAACCAAGATAAATATTCTTCATGAACCAGCAGGATCATAGGGATATGTTAATGCATGAGATGGCTGATGAGAAGTTTGTGAAGAGACCTAAGATTTTAAAATGTTGAAATTATTACATCATTTCAGAGCTGACTGGATTCCTCCAAATAAGTAGCATTGTATTAGGCAGCCATGATTTACTACCAGGCAGCAGTCTGGAACTGTAGAACTTTGTTTATTTTTTGGTGTTTATAATAATTTGTTGTTCCTATTTAAAATAAATTGATTCTCATTTCCTTCTTTAAGGGAATAAAAAAATCAACCAAAAAGTGCAGTTTCACAAAGCAAGAAATTTCTCTCTGTTAAATTAAATTAAATCATCCAATCACCACAAGAGTTTTTTTTATTTCCATTGAAAGTTCATCGAACTTAATTTTCTACATCTCAACTTAGTTTTACCATGAAATCAGGCGTTGACCTTACACGCATGCCCTGGTTTGACAAGTTTCTGTTCTTTGAAATCATTTGAGACTTTGATCGAAGATCTTGTCAGGTAAAAGGGCATCTATTTTTAAAACTAACAAGTTGGTAGAAAATCTCACATCAAGGCTATTCTATTTTACTGTCTCTTTATTGCCAAGGATTCGCAGTCCTACAGAAGTCTCCTGAACCCTGTCACCGCGATTCTTTTACAACGTATTTTTAAAAAAAAAAGTCATCTGTTTTTCCCACGGTGACATGGTGGTTCATGCTTCGGCCTCACAGTACAAGGGATCCTGGTTCGATTCTGACAAGGGGACCTTTCTGTGTGGAGTTTGCATGTTCTCCCTGTGTCTGCATGGGTAAATTTCCAGGTAACTGGAATGTGTGGGTGAATGTTGTCTGTCTTTGTATCTTTGTTTGCTTATGGCCCTGCGATTGACTGGTGACCAGTCCAAGGTATTCCCTGCATCTTGCTTGATGAAAGCAGGGATAGGCTCCAGCGACCCTGAGTGCAGGATAAGCAGCAGAAGATGGATGGATCTTGTTTTTCTTTCACCCTGTTGTGAATTTTTAACCCTTGCTGTTGTTAGTCACTTGTTTGACTCCTCTATTTTATATTCATATTCATATTATTGATATAGTTATTGGTGCTCTGCTGTGATAACAAATTTCCCTATGGAGATCAATAAAGCACTATCTTATATCTTTTACTACCTCAGAGTAATGCCAGCCATGTCGCATTTGTTTGAATTATCACTCATGAGTGAAATATTTAAAACAAATTTCACAATTATAGTTTGCTTTGTTGTTTTTCTATTTTTTTTTTTTTTTTTTGGGATTCCTTGAATTTGTTCACCTGGTATTCTGAGTCTTCACTCTAATGAAAAATTCTACACCTCTGAAAGATTCAAAAATAACTGACCACTTAAGTTCCAACAAGGGAATGATTTACTCAGCTGAAAAAAATGAAAGTGATGGTATTTGTCTTTCAGTGTTTTCTTTTGGAAATCTGTCACACATTTACGCGCAAAGTGTGACTCTTTCAACCTTGTTTTTTCTGTGTCAGAAATAGCTCACATGACACTAGGAGGTCAATGTGCTCTAGTAGGACAGGGTACTGAGAAGCCCTTAGATTCGAGCTGTCTCGTGTGTTTTTGTGTGTGTGTCTGTGTGTGCGTGTGTGTGTGTGCGTGTGTGTGTGTGTGTGTGAGTGTGTGTTTGTGTGCGCGTATTGGGAGGTGAGGGGGTGCTGCTCATCTTAACCAGTATGGGAACAGAATGTTATGCAGCTGTAGGCAGTTTGAATTTACTCACCACCCTGTGTTCCCCTGAGCTGTCAAAGCAGCTCAGAAACAAGCTTTTTTCCCAATCTGCTCAAGCACATGGAGTGAGGTGTTTCTGTGCTCACATACTCACACAGAAAAATGAAAGTGAGAGTAAGACAGAGTGTTCCTCCTCAAGAGCAAATACCAGCATGTCTGAGTTTTCCATTGTTGAGAGAAAAGTTGATTAATAATAAGGTCCTTTGAAATGTGAAAACTGATTCATTTTCCAAAATTTTAACTCCAATATTAAATCATTGTCATTTTCCCAAGTTCGCATGTATTCCAGTTGTGTGACAAATCATCGTCATGTTGTTTCATAGCTGAAGAGGGTGAGAACGTACAGGCTTATCCGTAACCATGACAACACACTAGATGCACTGTGGCTCTCTGATGCCAGTTCTGAATCGGCGAAGTGTTGTGAATGGTGTTTTAGATAGAAACTAATGCCTGTGACTGTGGGAAAACTCTGAGATAGTAAGAGCTTTGATAATTCTGGCGCTCACACTTGAAGTCCAAAGGGACGATGGTCTCTCTTTACAGTCCCATAACACTGGACTGTATTATTCTCTTTGACCTCAAGGCACTTTTCCTCTTTCAAAGGTGACAGTATGGTTTTGAAGGACACCTAACGTTGAGATCCACATCTGTATGTAATATGGGGTGAAATGGAAGATTTCACATCCAGGCTGATGAGGAGCGACATGGTGATCATTCCGGTCAGTGTCTGAATTGTAGCGTGTTCATCATTTGGTTAGCATAACTAAATAAGGGGCCTAGGACCCAACCTCTTAGACCCCTCCCCCACCTCACTGATCTGCCAATTGTCCTCAGGCAGAAAGGTCAGATGGAGAGTGATATAAAGGGGGGTAAAGTGTGTGTGGTCATTGAGTTCCTCTAAAGTTCAATCAGATTCAACAGCAGCTCCAACTCCCAGCCCCTCCAGCCCTCCATGTCCCTCCTGCAGTCTGTCTATCTCTCTCTCTCTCTCGTGTTTGTGTGTGTGTGTGTGTGTGTGTGTGTGTGTGTGTGTGTGTGTGTGTGTGTGTGTGTGTGTGTGTGTGTGTGTGTGTGTGTAAAGAAGAAAAGAAGACGCTGTGATTTTTCAGGTTCTGTTTAATCAGTGTGTGTGGGGGAGGGGGGGGGTATCCACTGACCCAGAGGCAAACTGACCGCAGGGTCAAAAAAACAGGAAGGAAGTCCCATGACCCAAACTTGCATGTGGATGGGTGGTGGGGATGGGGCGTGGCTGGACTGAGAAACACAAAAACAGAGAGAAGGAATGAAAAAGGATGGGGGTGGGATCTGTTCTTTTCAAGGTTGTTTTTCTGAGTTCTGACTCAGGTGTCATTCCTGGTGCTGGATTGCAACATGGTACCATGGGGTTAATCTCTGGATGTTGAACATAGTGATCCACAAACGGTTCCTATGATTAACTGCAAAACATTGCCACAGCTCCCTGCACAGCAACTACAGTGAATTTCTCTCATGTCTTAACCACTATGTTATCATCATGATTTAATTTTCCATTTCCCAGTTAAGCATGAGTGGGTTATGATTGTTATTTTTTTTTAATATCTGAAATATAATCATCTATAATCATCAGCTGCAGCTCCAGGAGTGTGTGGCAGGCAAAAAAATGTCATGCATACTACTCTGGGAATAATTAATGAGGTTTCATTAATTGAGTGATACTTTCATCTTTCATTAAAGGATAAATACCAATCGATTAAAGTTAGAAAAACAGTGTTACTGAGACTGAAGTTGTGAAATACTGCATGAAATTAGAAGCATGTTATATACAATGCTAACAAGTTCACTTAATTCCCAGCCATTTACAAATGTTGTGGCTGGAAATTCCTTGACGCAATACCAGCAAAAACAAACCCAACTTGTTTTTGTTGGGTTTTTTTTTTGTTTTGTTTTTTCCTTTTCTGTGGTCTGGAATATTTAGTGTTGTGAAAGCACTAAATGTAAAGTCATGTTAAAAGCAGTCAGTGCTCAAGGCAGCCATCAGCCCAGTGTGTGGGACTTGGAGAGAGTGCAATATTGGATCCCCTTTTGTTATCTGATTGCTTTCACAAGAGAAAAAGTGTTTAACAACTTGGTACTCTGTCACACTTTTATATAGCATGTGAATTTACCAGCTGTAGAATATTTTACAAAAAGACAAGGAGATACATGATGATACTTTGTTAAGGAACAAATGTACTATACAGGCTGCTGTTGGCCTCAGCCTTTGCAAACACAATAATCCTGTTATCTGTCTGTTTAATGGTTCTCCGACCGTTTCAACAGCTTATCTCCGGCTGAAACTCAACATGAGCTTTAACTAGAAATTTATTCATGACTAAGTTTTTCTCAGCACTTGGCTTCTTGTTGCATGCTGTCCTCATGGAAATCTGTCAAAGGAGGTGAAGTGATTGGCAAAGCTCAAGGCATGTTCACCAACATATTGGATACCTCAGTAGTATGATAAAAATATGCAGAGATCCACTCAACATAATATTTTAGGTTTATCAGTTGAAACAAAGAGGTGGTTTAATTTTCTATGCACTCATTGGAAACATACGTGGTTTTCATTCGAATATAATCCAAATGTTAATCATGAAAAAGACAAATAATTTTGTTTTAGCCACAAAAGCCCATCATAGCAAACCTTGCTCCCAAAGTCCCCCACATGGCTGGGTACTTGCCAAAATCCTGTGAAACTCATGATACCTCAAAATTATATCATTCTCTTATCATTATGTATTGTACATTATTACCATATAATTAATCAAAGCTCTAAGGAACAGCAGAAACATAAATAAACAATTAATAGTCTTAGCTTGCATATTTTTAAAGCAAACACACTGTCATAAATGCAACAGATACAAACCAGGGGAGAAGTTTATTTACAAAAACTGTGACATGGGAATGAGATTTAGGGCATCAGCTGTTTTTATGATAACAATCATAATGTATCAGGGGAAGAACCTCACACTAAACAACATTATAAATATTGGCTACCCTGTGAATTGACATGCTACATTTGGGTTGATCAAATGTTTATGTTGCATGTATCAATTCAATACAAAGGTAAAAGACCAGACTGTCCAACCCAGTCTCCATATCTGTCTATGCTGCAATAAAAGGTGAGAAAAGCGGATGATTGAAGGCTGGCTTAAATAGCAGACAGTGAGAAAATGGATGAGTTTGACTCCCCCCTTTCTCGGCTTTTATGAGAGATGTTCAGGTCATGAGGCAGGAAAAGAAACAGTCATTAATGACACAAGTTATTGGTCCCTTATGTCCTGACAGAGTGGTAGTGTGATATTGGGTCATATAAAAGCAGGTTGTAAGAACTGCTGGTTTATTGGTGGGTTGTTACTCTCTGGCCTTTAGATGCATCCAGTGCAGGGCGTTAGTGTTAGATCCCTAGACAAAGATTTTTGCTAACTTAGCGGGTGTGACAGCTGATAAATGAAGAATATTTGTGAGCCGGGTCATAACTTTGCTCTATATTTCTCTTATATTGACAAATTTTAAAAAAGCTGCAGTTCCAATATTTTTGATGGGTTGTAAACTTTAACGGCAATCATATATTTCAATCTTTAAAATACAGTTTTTGATGAAGTACTTACATAATTATTGTTGATAAATGGGACGAAATTCTGTAGTCTGGAAATCTTTAACATGGATATTAATCAGAAACATTTCCAGCAAAAATGATATTGATGAAAAAGCACAAATGTAGGACCAAGATGTGCTTAAAGTGATAATCATTATGCAGACTGCATCGTATGCTTTGGTATATCATATTGGTTTTTTTTTGCAACACCAAATTAATTCAAAAACAATTAAATGACTGTCGCTGTATAGACAGGAACATCCTTTATTACATTGTGTCATAGTTTGCTGATGCATTTTAAGTAATGGTATGTACTTATATATATATATATATATATGTTTTTTTGTTTTTTTTTTCGTTTTTTTTTTTTCAAAACCAGCAACAATTTAAAGAAGAGAACATTAAAGCATATTTGTGTAAAATCTTTAAACAGCACATCTTTGTTTATACTGTGATATATAACAACCAAGCACATCACACCATCACACAGCCACGATGTGACTATCAACCACAATTTTATATGACTGGGCCAGTGTTTTTTTTTTAACAGACTGACATTTCCTGACATTTAGAAATAATGTGAGTGGTATGTGGAATCTCCCACCCTGTCATGCAGGAGCTTTGTTTGGGTGTCAATACAACCCTGGCCTAGTGTTGTGTTTCAACCCCATGGCTGAATTATCTCCCCACTCACTCTGTATACACTGATAGTGATCAGCGGAAGTCTTTATGACTTCCGTTATGGCTGGATAATCATCGTGCATGGGCTCATATATACACGTACTTTCATGCACATGCGCACACACATGCACACACGGCCCATGTCAAATACAGGAAGGAGATTATTAGCTTCCTGAAGAGCTGGTGGGATTAGTAGTGTGGGAGCAGCGGACATAGCAGAGGACAGAATGAGGTCAGCAGTGCAATGAATTTGGTCAGGCGGAAGCTCTCAATATGTGTTACTGTAGAATCTTGACATTTTGAAACTGAGAGTTTGGGGGGTTGTGGCAAATGTAGTGGCCTGAATGGATTACAGAAAAAAGACAAAATAAATGATGGGAAGTGTCAACACAAAGGGGTTTACCCTGAAATCATTCATAGTCATGCCAGAAGAGTGATGGTGGTGAGTGAGATGGGGGATTGTTTCCAGGCTGGAAGTGTGGGTCAAAAGGTTGTATGAACACGGATATGCAACGGTCAAAACAATGCACTGTCTTGACCTTCACCATACGCCAACTGTTTCTTGGTTATTTGTTTGCAAGCCTTTTCACCAAGTTTATGCACACACGCATTAAAGGCCATCTACGCCACAATCACTACAGACTTGGAAATGTGCGTATATCCAGTCCTTCTCTTATCAGCTGCTCGATGATAATAATTGTGTGTACAGCTAAACAGACTCATGCGTCTGTCTGTCTGTCTTTGTGTGTCATTGTCCAGTACACGTGTTTGAATATCATTCATAAGAATCCAAGGAGCCAAACAATGTCACAGTGTACCTGGAAATTTTCCTATGACCTTACATGCACCAATGTGATAAAATGCCACTATGTGGAGAAGAAAGGATTTGTAGAAATGAAAATATATGCTATATAGGGAAGCTTTAAGGGACCAGACTGCTTCTGCCATGACACACACACATACACACAGTTGGAGTATTTCACGTGGGTGGAGATTCAGTAATATATATTGTTGAACAGAAGGGGCAGGTGCATTATACCCTCATTACCACTGAGAACAACACAAAACACACATGTTGAGAGATTTACATAACCACAGAAACATACCTTTCAGTGTCTCTTTCTCTTATGCACAAACACATTTGCCCATTCCTGCCCTCAGCACAGCTTTGACGTGCTTGGCCTTTTATTATGTTCTGAACACTGTTTTTCCTGAGGCTGGAATGTGGACAGGAATGTGTTGTTGCTCTGCTAGTGCTCAGAGGGAGTAAAACCTATCATGCTATCATGCTGGAGGAAAAAGAGGAGAGAAAGAGAGGATAGGGAATTGAAAAAAAACAGCAAATTACTTTTAAGAATTAAACAGTGAGAATTAAACTACGTATTCATCTCTCAGTGATGCGGTTGTGAGTGGAGATTGGCTGTTTTTCTGCTAGTCGCTGGTTTTCATTAAAGCCATTACAATGCTGTGTGCTCTGGCCAGACATTGCATAACAGCATTCCTGTTATTGGCCTTCTAGTTTCCCTTTTCTAGCCCACTGCTCCCCCCCCCCCCCCTCCCCCCCCCCCCCATTGTATACTTTTACTACACTCATACTGCAAGGGAGTCAGCTGATGTGGACAGCTGTGAGTCAAATCCTTTCATGATTTGTCATGAGATATTTGGAAATATTTACGCCAGTAGGAATTAATGTGCATGGTCAAAAGTCAGTAATATTAGGAATTCTCATGAGACATTTTTTGAAACGTATGAAAAATATGCTTTGATCTAGTCTGGTGAGAAACCATGTTGGACTTCATTACAGGGGTATAGTTTGGTAATAGCAACTCCCTCCTCAATGAGGTCCATGAGGTTTAGAGAAGGAAAAAGAACTCAGATAAAATGTTGATTCCTTCCAGCTGACATCAGCCTGAAACCTGGCCCACATGATCACAAGATCCAGTCATGATAATTAGTAGGTTTTCCTAAATATCTCCGTCCTCTATGAATTTATTGGAGCCGTTCAATGAGGAAGGGATTAATTTCAATCCAGCAAGATGGTAACGGCCCATTTTCAGCTTTCGATAGTCTCCCCTGGTCACTCGTGTAAACTAAATGTGGATGTGCATGCTTTATAACTACATCTGCTGGTCCAACATTATTTTCTGGATAAAAATGTAATCATTTGAAGGGACTCATCACAGCGGATCAGGATATTTAAAAAGTTTTATCCATCTTCTCTTGTGACAGCACCATCAACCAAATAATCTCTTTAGGCGCCAGTTTTCTCTACCCCATCCTCAATAAATCCTCCAACATGTTAACTGTCTGTTTGAATTTAACTGCATAATATTGTTACCAATGAAACAGGAAAGTCTTATACCAGATTCCATATAAACTGGGCATATTCAATTATGTATAGTTAAAGTTTTGCAAGACTTTTGTTTCCGGGGTTAAAAACATAAGACATGTTTGTATCTGTGATGTTTCGTAAATCAAATAAAAATAGCTCATAACATTTACAAGGAACAAAAAAAAAAGATTTAGTCTGTAATTTCAGCATGTATAGACACACCATTGATCCTTGTTTCTTTTTTGTTATTTTTGTCAGAATGAAATGTGTTGATACAGGAGTCGAATTCGAATTGTTGATGAGTATTCTGATTTGTGCTAGCCAATGGTTTTAATGACATTTCTGAACACAAAATGTATTTTTGTCTTTTATGCTTATTCAAAACAATTTTCAATATTCAAACACATAGGGATGTGTATATTGACATGCATTCTAAACACTATTCAATGCATGGCAAATGTGTTTCCTTGCTTATTTTCCTTTCTGTGTTGGGAATCAATAAATTATATGAAAAAAAATAATATCCCATAATATGATGTTCTATAATAAATTATAGAAAATGAAAAAATATTCAAATTAAACAACTTTAAAATTACACAAACTTTCTGATTAACTTTCTGCACATTACTAGAGTATGGTATATGGTCTCCGCAAAGCGCTTTCAGCACATTGCGATTTCAAAGCTCCTTGTACTAGATCACAAATTCACTCATTTACATACACACACATACGCACACACACACACACACACACACACACACACACACACACACACACACACACAAACATACACACACACACACACACACACACATACACAATTGCAAAACAATGGTAGTAGAGTTGCAATGCAAGGCACTAACCAGACTATCAGGAGGTTAATGTCTTGGCCAAGGACACCTCGGCATGAAGACTAGAGGAACCAAGGATCAACTCTTCACCATCCGATTGAATAGATTCCGACTGACTCCACCAACTGAGCCCTCCTGTCATGCATTGTTTATACACTGTATGTAACATGGATTGAGGAAATCCTTCTTCAACTCTTACTAGTCACATATTAATTGAGTCTGGATGTCTGCTAATGTATATTGAATGAGAGTTGAGTTTGATTAATGTCACAGTGAGTACATTGTATATGCATGACAGAGCTGCAAATTGCTGCAAAAAGTAGTAATAACCGTTGCAGGCTCATACTTCAGCAGGAGTACTCGGGGACCTATTCGTCGCGTCATGGAGAGAGAAGGTGAGGAATGAGGTAAAGAGCCCCCGGTCTGTCTGGAGCTCAGAGTAGGGCAGGAACACCCAAGATGGATGTGAGATGGGTTCAGTGGAAAAAGGTAGATCAAAGAGTGGGAAAGAACTGGAGTGGAGGAGAGGATTGCTGAAAGGATGGGGATGAGAGACTATGAGCAATAGCTGCATAGTCTGTCTTTTGATCCATCAATGAGTGATGCTCCATCTAGTGTGTTGACTGAGACAGCAGAGCGAATGTAGACAGTGCAAGCAGTCACACTGGGGCCCAGTGGTAAGGGGGGAGTAACAAGGGAACTCCAACAAGAAATTTGTTGGAAAACAAGCATATGTGAGAGATTAAGCCTGCTGCTGTCATATTAAATTATATTTTCTTAAAATTTGTATGGACCTACTTTAAGCCTCACTCCTTAAAAGGTAATCCTGTCCCAACCATGGTTTGTAGATCAGTAGTCTGTAACTGTCTATGTTTCTATCAAAAGTGTACCAAAAACAGGTCAAATAAACAAATAGAGAAATGCAAGATGGGGAAATGAACTGAGTGTGTCAAAAGTTCAAAAGTTTTTTTCTAGATGTCAATATGTGTCATACAATGTGTCAACCTATCTCAATTTACAGTCAGCCTTCCCTGCTATTCTATCCATTTTGCTTTGTTGTTGCCTTTTCTTGTGAACATGAGGCACATGGTAATTCCACAAGCATATTCGAGTTAGCATTTGAGTCATCTAAAACTCAATACTATCAGAAACAATATCTTTTGTTTTCAGATTTTTTTTAAACATTAAAACATCAGAGTTCAGAAATCTGTATTGACAGTCATGGCTTCAGAGTTGCATAAAAAATGCTTGTCCTTGGTTTGTTCTGTACATCATTATGAGAGCATCCAAGATAAGGTATGATTCCTTTGAATTAACCTTACCGCTGAGAAAGAAAAATAATGATAGTGCAGACCAGGATTACTGAGATAGAAAAAAGGATTTGGTCATCCTTTAAAATAAATGTATTTCAACAATCACTTGCAAACAGATTAAATGGATGGGAAAATGGCCCAGAAAAACTCGAAAGATATGTTAACATGTTAACTTAATCTCAAACATGAAGATATGGTTGGTGTTTATGTCAACACAGGTCATTATATTTATTTGTATCTGTGAATATTGCCTCACTTTTGAAACTTGAAAACACCATGTACAATAAATTATGATTTCAAAAACTTTATCACTACAGCCACAGTTTGATGTGACCAATCAGCAGTGGGCGTCTCATGCTGTTCATGTTTACAGGCTGGACATCCAGCTGTGGTACCCACAGTACTGAAGTCATATACCTGGCTAAGCATTACTGTTTATGTGCCATGAAAATCCTTTTTTTTCTGTCTTTATCACAATAAAGCTCTCCATCTTAGCAGGAGATATACTTTCTTTATGCTAATCAAGTTGGTTTGATTTATGTTACGAGGATTTAAAAGGGTATGTTTACCTCTGAAAGGTTTGCAGTCTGTATGAGATATAGCACATTCATCCCTCAGAGCCCTGACTCATGGGGCGAGAAACTAACAACTCATCACCACTACATCATCACACCCACCACCAAAAACAACTTTTTAATCAGGGAGAAAAAAATTCTGGGGAAGACCCACAAAGGAGGAAAGTCAGATCTGGTATAAATGGAGCAAATACGGAGATAGTAAAATTAATATTCATGTTAAGAGTCAGATAAATTTGAAATAATGATCATATGTATTGAAGTCCATCAAATGTCACCACATGGCCCCAGAGTCAGCTGACCTCCTCATCAACAAGGAGACACTGCTTGAAGGTATGTATGAGAACAAGCAGAGAAGAACATTAAACAGCATTGTGGGACTTAAATAGAAGACAATGTGAAGTGAAAAGTGCAAAGGATAGAATCCCTTAAGTGGAAGAATCAGATGTCATCAGAATCATGCAGCTTTCTAAAAACTACAGACACCTGGGACAGATCACGGGGGAAGAAAAGAAGAGATGGAAAGCTAGAGAAAAGGGAAAACAAGTAAAATTAATTTCATTCTTGGTCAGGTCACTTTATGTTTGTTGGGAAACTGAACTCTCCTACAGGCCTCATTCATCCATCATCAGTATTGTTTGCTCCAATCATTGTTGGCCCCAAATGATAAGCTTAAAGCTGACACTTGTACCCACCCAACCCTGTCATCACTACAAGATTCCACATTTTATTGACATTCCATGGCCTCTTGTTGCCACATCCCGCCAAGTCTATTTCATGTGCACACAGCTTAACTGAGCCTGAACTCCCCCTGGACAGGTTATAAAAAATGTTGACATTGATGTTTAATAATTCAGAGCTTGAGGAATTTCTTGAGGAAAAAAACTTAAATATCTGTCCCACACCTGTTTCCTGAAACTTTTATAAATAATCAAAAATAACTCATTGAACAAAACTTGCCTGTATCTAGGTGAATTTACCAAACAGGTCCCTTTCCTACTAAATGCCTTTAAGCAGCAAATGCCAAAACCAATTTTAGGAACAGTTACTTATAGAAGACAGAGTGCAGCATACTTACATAGCACAGGTCAAGTTAGAGACCGTGTAAGTCAGAATGACTGTCTCTGAACATGTCAAAGTTCTATTTAGTTTCCACTCTCTATCATCACATCCCAACACAGAGAATGGAACATATCTCAGCAATAGAACTGCATTCATATGTATGTATCCATGAATATCAGCATTTTTATCATAAAAAAATAAAAAGTCAATGCATACTAAAATAAGTCATTGAGTTCCTCTAGTTTCTCAAAGTTAATGATGAAACCAAATAAAACCCATCAGCAACCATCACTTCAAAAAGGCCTTGCAAGATGTTAAGATCAAGATCAGAATGACATGTTACATCCTGGTGTTAAACTCCGTACAAAGCTACAGTTATTGCACCAACTGCCTCAGGGTTCTCAATAACGTGATTTTTCTAAATGAAGAATTTCGAGTTGTTCAAGTGCAGAAATACAAAAAGCATCCGTGAAAACAAATCAATAACAAATGACAGCCTCTCTTAATGGTTTTCCCTTTCCCTCTAAGCCACAGACTCATCCCTCCAATTTTGCATGAAACAAGCCTCCAGTAATACAGTCTTTTTGATTCTTCTTCTTCTTCTTCTTTCGGCTTTTCCCGTTAGGGGTCGCCACAGCGAGTCAACTTTCTCCATCTAACCCTATTCTCTGTATCTTCCTCTCTCACACCAGCTACTTTCATATCCTCTCTCACTACGTCCATAAATCTTCTCTTTGGTCTTCCTCGAGACCTCTTGCCTGGCAGCTCCAATTCCAGCATCCGTCTACCAATATATTCACTATCCCTCCTCTGTACATGACCGAACCATCTCAGTCTGGCTTCTCTGACCTTCTCTCCAAAACATCGAACATGTGCCGTCCCTCTGATAGATTCATTCCTGATCCTATCCATCCTGGTCACTCCCAAAGAGAACCTCAACATCTTCATCTCTGCAACCTCTAGTTCTGCCTGCTGTCTTTTGGTCATTGTAACAGTTTCTAGTCCATACATCATCGCTGGTCTCACCACTGTCTTGTACACCTTTCCTTTTATTCTGGCCGATAGTCTTCTATCACATAGTACCCCTGACACTTTTCTCCACCCATTCCAACCTGCTTGGAC
This sequence comes from Fistularia commersonii, assembly GCF_037954325.1. Lineage (NCBI taxonomy): Eukaryota > Metazoa > Chordata > Actinopteri > Syngnathiformes > Fistulariidae > Fistularia > Fistularia commersonii. The sequence continues at coordinate 9,653,090 of NC_141287.1, read as the reverse complement.
CCGTCTCTTCACCTCTTTTCCGCACTCTCCGTTGCTCTGGACTGTTGACCCTAAGTACCTGAAATCCTCCAGCTTCTTGATCTCCATTCCCTGTAGCCTCACCGCTCCACCCGAGTTCCTCTCATTCACACACATATATTCTGTCTTGCTGCGACTAACTTTCATTCCTCTCCTTTCCAGAGCATACCTCCACCTCTCTAGATTTTCCTCTACCTGTTGTCTGCTCTCACTACAGATCACAATGTCATCCGCAAACATCATGGTCCATGGGGATTCCTGTCTAACCTCATCTGTCAGCCTATCCATCACCATTGCGAACAAGAAGGGGCTCAGTGCTGATCCCTGATGGAGTCCCACCTCCACCTTGAACTTCTCTGTTACCCCTACAGCACACCGTACCAGTGTCTCACAGCTAGCATACATGTCCTGCACCAGTCCAACATACTTCTCTGCCACTCCAGACTTCCTCATACAATACCAGAGCTCCTCTCTTGGCACCCTGTCATATGCTTTTTCTAGGTCTACAAAAACGCAGTGCAACTCCCTCTGGCCTTCTCTGTACTTTTCTATTAGCATTCTCAACGCAAATACTGCATCTGTAGTACTCTTCCTAGGCATGAAGCCATACTGCTGTTCACAAATGCTGACTTCTGCTCTCACTCTAGTTTCCACTACTCTTTCCCATAACTTCATTGTATGGCTCATCAACTTTATCCCTCTGTAGTTGCCACAATTCTGCACATCCCCTTTATTCTTAAAAATAGGCACCATCACACTTTGTCTCCATTCTTCAGGCATCTTCTCACTCTCTAAGATCCTGTTGAATAATCTAGTCAGAAAATCTACCGCTGCCTCTCCTAGACACTTCCACACCTCCACAGGTATATCATCAGGACCAACTGCTTTTCCAGTCTTCATCCTCTTCAATGCCTTCCTCACTTCACTTTTACTAATTTTTGCTACTTTGTGGTCTACAATAGTCACCTCTTCTACCCTTGCCTCTCTTTCATTTTCCACATTCATCAGTTCTTCAAAGTACTCTTTCCATCTTCCCATCACTCTTCTAGCATCTGTCAATACATTTCCCTCTCTGTCCTTTATCACCCGGACCTGTTGTACATCCTTTGCATCTTTATCTCTCTGTTTCGCCAACCTGTATAGATCATTCTCACCCTCCTTACTATCCAACCGAGCATACAAGTCATCATAAGCCCTTTGTTTTGCCTTTGCTACCTCTATCTTTACCTTTCGCCGCACCTCCCTGAACTCCTGTCTGTTCTCTTCAGTCCTCTCAGTATCCCACTTCTTCTTCGCTAACCGCTTTCTCTGTATACACTCCTGCACTTCCTCATTCCACCACCAAGTCTCCTTATCTACTTTCCTTCCAGATGACACACCAAGTACTCTTTTACCTGTCTCCCTGATAACACTAGCTGTAGTTGTCCAATCATCTGGAAGCTCACCCTGACCACCCAGACCCTTTCTCAACTCCTCCCTGAAAACCATGCAACACTCCTCCCTTTTCAGCTTCCACCATTTTGTCCTCTGCTCTGCCTTTGTCCTCTTCATCTTCCTTGTCACCAGAGTCATCCTACAAACCACCATCCTATGCTGTCTGGCTACACTCTCACCTACAACTACTTTGCAGTCACTAATCTCTTTCAGGTTACCTCGTCTATACAAGATGTAGTCTACCTGCGTGCTCCTACCTCCGCTCTTATAAGTTACCCTATGTTCCTGTTTTTTCTGGAAAAAGGTGTTCACTACAGCCATTTCCATCCTTTTTGCAAAATCTACCACCATCTGTCCCTCTGCATTCCTATCCTGGATACCAAATCTGCCCATCACTTCTTCATCCCCTCTATTGCCTTCACCAACATGTCCATTGAAGTCTGCACCAATGACCACTCTCTCATTTCTGGGAATATTCTGCATCACTTCATCTAACTCATTCCAGAACTTCTCCTTCTCTTCAGATTCACATCCCACCTGCGGGGCATAGCCACTAACAACATTGAGCATCACACCTTCGATTTCCAGTTTCAGACTCATAAGTCTATCTGACATTCTTTTCACCTCTAGGACGTTCCTAACAAACTCCTCCTTCAAGATAACTCCTACTCCATTTCTCTTCTTGTCAGTACCATAATAGTACAACTTAAAGCCTGCTCCTAAGCTTCTAGCCTTACTACCTTTCCACCTGGTCTCCTGGACACACAGTATATCCACCTTCCTTCTCTGCATCATGTCGACCAGCTCTCTACCTTTTCCTGTCATAGTCCCAACATTCAAAGTCCCTACTCTCAGTCCCAGACTCTTTCCCTTCCTCCTCTCTCTCTGCTTCCGAACACGCACTCCACCTCTTCTTCTTGTTCTTGTTCTTCGACCCACAGTAGCCCAATTTCCATTAGTACCCTGTAGGTCATCAGTACCAATGGCGGTCGTTGTTAACCCGGTCCGCGACCGATCCGGTATGGTATAGTTTTGGTTGTCTCGCATATTTGGTTTTGGCAAAAGTTTTACGCCGGATGCCCTTCCTGACGCAACCCTCTGCATTTATCCGGGCTTGGGACCGGCACAGGGAGACACTGCTCCGTGCCCCCCCAAGGCAGGCTTGGAGAGGCACGGGCCAGTGCCGCCCTGAGGCTGCATTAGTAATACAGTCTTTTTGATATTAGTCTGAAAAAGTATCCCTGTCTAAAAAGATGCATGACACATGGGCCTAGCATTTACAAGTCTGATGCTGGATTCTTTGCCATCAACTTTCCCTAAATAATCTCCAAAATGCCGCTTTATGTCTATCTATTACTAACTACTATTGCCACTTATGATTCTTGTGCAGACACTTCCAAAGTCTTTTTCCAGAAGGAACTTACAGGGTTTTTGCATTTAAACCGCTTAATGCAATGACTAGGACACAAAGTTCAGTTCTGTGACAATCTTGAATGACATGTCCATGTTTGGTTCATTTTACGTTTACATTCCATCAGTAAAATATAGTTATTCTTTTAACATAACAGTTTCTGATATTGCATTTACTCATTTGAATGGCAAGACATCATTTACCTTCTTGTCATGAAGTAGAAGCCAAAAACATTGCACAAAATGTCATTGTAAAAACTGCTATCAGGTCATCTTTCTACACACAGGATAACAGGATGGCAAAATATACTAATGAGCTTTATCATGTAGAACTCACATTATGACACAGTTGTGCCAAAGCTACGAAGTGAAATACAGTTTTTTTGAACTCTAAACGTACAAGAATTTGATATACCCAACATCAGCATGGTACCTTGCTCTGGAATTTATCCTGTAATAGCAATATTTGCAATCGGACTGTCAGTGAATTGCAGCTCAGGTGGCCGCTTACACATTGTATTGCAGAGCTCACTTACTCCTCCTGGTAAAAGATGACTCACACTTCAAACATATTTAAAAATCATTATAAGAAAAAATTAACATGTCGCTCATTGATGTTGCCTGAGAATCTGATGTTTCTTTCTTTCTTGAATGCAGATTGAATTTTTTTTCAACCAATCAAGGGAATCCGTCTGGACAAACCTAACCTACTGTTGCGTGTGTGTATATATTTGTTATAAGTTTGTTTGTGTATATTAAACAATAGCTCCTGATGCCAGCTTGATATGGCTGCAATTGTCTCTTTCATAGGAGACCCATGTTGTGACCACTTGTGCCCAAGCCTTGGAATGCACTGTCTTCATCTTCATCTTGTTCTCTCACGGAACTTATAGATATTCTTAACGGACGCTTACAATATTTTCCATTCCACAAATGTTAACTAGGACATTGTGTTAAGTCCCCTGTTTAGTCCCTCTCACCTAGCATCATAGTAATAAAAAGCCAAAGGGGCTGACACACTTGAGTGAAGAATGCCTCTATCTGAGCTTGAGGAAACATGTTGCCTGGGATTTTAATGACACACCCAGAGCTGACCTGCAGCTGTAAACACATACACATATGCACCTGCCAAAAGTGAGTCATACATAGTGGGCAGGGCCTGAAGAGAGCATGAGCTCATCATCTCATCATGTTGGTTCCAGCACATTCCCACAGCTCATCTAGAACTCCCTTCTTCACTGCTTCTGTCATTTCTCCTACCTGTCTCTTCCTGCCTCCTGTCTATCTCCTCTTATTCCCCTCTCTATTGTGTAGGTGTTTCGGTGTTTGTGAACATGCTCATTTACCCCCACCGTGTTGTGGCTAACTCTCTATGATCAAATACAGGAAGGGGTGTGTGTGTTCGGTGGGCTTTTGTTCACCTGTTGGAAAGTAAAAAGAGGCAGTGATGTGTTTGTGTGTGTGTCTTTGTGTGTGTACATGTGTGTGAATGTGTGTGTTTTGTGTTGGTGGAGATTACATTCAAAGCAGTCAGTGTGAGAAACAGGAGATGCACAAGAAGCGTGAGAACATTACCTGGAAAACAGCTGGGAATGTTCCCTAAACAGGCTCACCAAACATGTGTATACACAAGCATCCGTGTAGACACACACACACACACACACACACACACACACACACACACACACACACACACATACACACCACACACAAATATACATGCACATCAAGAATGAAACAGGCACTGGTATTGTAGTAAAGTACACACTTTACTTAGTTCTAAACAATCATTGTGTTTATGGATTCTGGAGAACTTGTAATCTATTGGAAAAAGTTCAAATTAACCATACCATAACAGAACCTCCCTCTATCTACAAAAAACATTACATTTCCTTACTTTATTGCATACTTTGTTTACTTTGTACACTTACAGATGACTTACAATGTGTGTGTGTGTTGTGTGTGTTTGTCTGTGTGTGTGTTGTGTGTGTTTGTGCATACGTGCAGACAATGGCATTTATCACAACCCGCATGTGTTTTTCTTTGTGATCTGAGGTGAATGCATTCTCAGGTTGCAATAAAAAGAGGATGTAATGTCTCTGTTTACTGCACATTTGCTGCACATTATGCAACCCGGACAAAGATGACACAACAGAGGAACCGCGGGGGGGGGCTGTCATCAGTTGCAAAAAGAAAGTTCTATTTAAGTCTTTGCCCACAGTTGAGGGGATCTGTTACAGACATACACAAGAAATGGGTGTGTCACGGGGTATTTACTCTTTCTTTCTTTCTGTCATATAAACCTGTCATCTTGTCTCTCAAGTGTAGTATGCAGTAAATATAGTGAAAGACATTCTTAATGAATAAGTTTGCATCTGTTGGTTCAGTGAGGAACAAGCGGGGAAGTGTAAGTAGATGGATCTATGCAGCAACAACTCACATCTGCACGCAAATTTCACAAAGTTTGATGTACAAATCCAAATATTTGGCCTGGGATCATAGAAGAGGGACATTTTATTTACTGTACCTTTTCTACTGGCATCTGTGTGGATTCCAGCCAATTCAGCAAACCATGATCAACAATCTGAAAATAAAACGTTTTTTATTCAAAAGCCATCCTCGAGAAAGAAGAAGACTCAAGATCATTTGGAAAATATAGAAAAAAAATAGTAAAGACCTGAGAGGGACATCCAAAAACAGACACAGAGTATAGCAGCAATTAAAGTGCACAGGCACACATACTCGAACATGCACACACACACACAACCACTTATGTAGTCATAGTGTCCCAGACAGCTCTCCGGAAGTATGCCATTTCCTGTGGAGCTACTGCAGGTCAGTGTCCATAAGGCTGATGACTCCCTGGGGCCACTAGTTACTTTACACGGTTTAAATGGCGCTATCTACTGTTGCACCACTGATCTCAGATGCACACAAACATTTTACGCCACATGTGTATGTATACACACACAAAGTGACATTTACTTCAAGACGGTTCATTCAGTTTGCACCTTCTTCCAACAGTATTATTAACAAAACAAGTGTTATGGCCAACAGAGTAGTGGCAATAATGATTTTATTCAACATATGTCACTTTGCTCTGTATGTTTGCTCTGTATGTCCCATAAACTTCTAGCTTCAATGCAGTTGGAGAAATGTGCCTAACAGTGGCAGAGATCTATGTCCAGTGTCTGCAGCAGGCCTATCCCACCAGTTTCCCCGTAAACCAAAAACCCATCTCCTCGGTTGTTCTCATCCAGCCTTTTTCAACTTGCCGTTTTGGCACCTGTTCACATACAATTTAAGCATCTTAAATCCAACCTTTACCCCCATATGAACCAGGAGACGTCCCAAACAATCAGACCTACTTCTCTGCATGAATTACCATTTTAATTGGGAGGGCTGTGAGAATGAATAATCTGACAGCATATGGCTAAGTGTGCACGATCATCTATCACAGTGTTATTTATTCCCTCCCAGGTCCAGAGGCTGTTTCAACATGCTGGTCTAATTACTATTGCTGGGGGTGGGGACTGGGAGGCAAGCTCAGAAAAACAATAACAGTGCTAATGCTTGAGGCAACACTAGGTTAGGTCCACACCCAATTCCTCATACACACTTTGTCAGTAAGTTAAATGGCATTGGAATACTCAGGAAGAAAAGAGACCGAGAAAACAAGGACGGATGTGAGAGATTCAGGATGTGTCCTTTATCCTTCTAATTTTCTAATGGGGGCTTTCTTAGAGAAAGTAACTGAAAAGACACTAGAAACCTCTTGTCTTTCAAGTGGCGATCCAGATGTAACACAAAAAGCCAGGGCGTCTTTGTAGGAGGGGGAGAAGAATACAAAGAAAAAGCTCTCTTAAATAATATCATTATTTATTACATGTCTATAAAGAATCATTACAATCTAAAGCAATGAAGTAAGTTTAAATTATCATCTCTTAGTAGCATCACAATATGCAAGTTATGAAATATTTACAATGAAAGACACAGCAAGATCAGCCAGGGCCCCTTTAAATGCGGAATAAAAACATTATCGAAATGCAAAACACTGCTCAAACACCAACAGGCTCGATTAGCAAAAACAAACGGGAAAAAAAAAGGTTTCCATTCAAAATTTGAAGAAAAAAAACATACAAACAGCAAGTATCTGATTTAAAGTTTAACAAACATTATCAACAATATTTATACATTTGGTATGCCTTTGTAAACTAATTTTTCAAAAGTGTAATTGCATATATGCCATTTGTGTTGTACCTAAGTAACAAGAATTAATTACATCAAATATTAATAATTTTTTTGTAAAACATTTTTTTTCCAGAATTACAGCATTAGAAAATGTCCTCATTGTGGCAACAAGACTATGCCATGACAGCTTAAAAAAGAAAAAATCAAATCCAAACCATATCAGGTTAGCATAAAACTTAATTAGTGCTTTTGTTGTATAAGGTTCACTCAAACATATAATATGCACAGTAAAAACAGCATAAATTATTTAACTTAACGTCTCTCAAAGCTGCTCATCATTTGCGTTGATGCAGTAATCTGTAACAATGCAATATTTACAGTGTATTAAGCAAAGATTAAGTACCGGTGAGATAAATTAAAAGATACTTCCCCAGGTGTCTTTGTTGTGGTTTTCACTTATTACCTCTGCATGTTTCATGACTGTTGCAGTTGTGGTGTTCAGTGGGTTGTGTGCTCCCAAGCTTGGAGCACAGCATGTACTACATTCAATGCGCCTTGTGTTACAATCTAGAAAGTTTGTAAGTGCAAGACCATGCATTAGCTCCGGTGTGTCCCATCTGGCTCTCCCTCGGCTCAAAGTGGCAGCGGAGGATTCAAGCTATTGAATGGCTCAATCAACAGCCAATCAGAGTGTGCCCTGCATTGCTCAGCGCCGCCTGCCTGTACTTGCCAGCCATCGATCTGGTGTGACAGAGCTCCGCAATGAGGCATCAAGTGAGAAAGTGTCAGATTCTGGGTTGTCCAGTTACTCTAATAAATAACTTCAAACATTCATGTTTCAATCCCTTGTCCTGACACATAATTTCCTGCATGCTGCATGTGTGCTGGAGATTACATGGATATGTTGGGTCCACATGTGTATGTCCGTTCACTTGTGACAGGCCTGATGGTCAACAAGCGATGGACCAGGTTAATGTTGCAGGTTTCAGATGTGGGAGATTCCTCTAAGGTCATATTGGCATGTATTCTTTTGATGAGAATGAATTAGTTCTCCTCTATCTCAGGCATATAAATAAATATATTACTCTAGAGATTTAACACATAATCTTGTCATAAATGTTACCAGGAAAGAGTTAGAACTTAATCTCAAGAGAGGCGGTCTCTCATTCGCTCTGATATATGTTCAGACTATTTCATCAGTTAAACAGTTAAATTCTGCATTTTGAAGGTCCAAACTGACAGCTGACAGGTCCATCAGACAATGGAGACGACAGAATAAGGCTTTGGATTGGTGATTTTTAAAAAAAACATTCACCTTTTAAAATAAATATTTTATATTTATATCACAAACACACACACGCACACACATATACACACTCACATATCGATGTATGTGTGTGTGTGTGTGTGTGTGTGGATTGGTACCAATACGTCTTAGTTGATTTTTTTGTTGTGTTTTTTTTGCTGAGGTAGGATTTCTTATGCAAACTTAATTTTTTTTTTAAATATGTTCAAAAATGCCACCTCTTTTTTTGCAGTTTATCTGTATATAAATACACACAAACTTTTCACCAAATGCATACAAACATGATAAATAAATAAATATATGTATTCTGTATGCAAACCTTTTTTTTTTGCATGAATGCATGTGCACACGTGTTCTCCAGGTTTAGTTAACAGATGTTCAGGCAAGACTACCTGGCAACTACTGGCTACAAACCAAAAGAAAGCCAGTTGAAAGTGTATGTATGGTACTAACAACAATAACAAATAACACAATATATCATAAACTCATCTTTCAGGCCTACATTTAATAGTTATAATAGAGATAAATAGTTACCTATCTATAATAGTTTGTTTTCTAAGAATCTAGAAGAAGTCATCTAGAACAGCAGCGATGGCAGCTGAATATTTTGGTGCCAAGAAAAGTGGAGGGAAGATTTGGAGCAAGGGTCAAGGGTCCAGGTTGCTATGGTGACGGATGTCCCTGTGACCCTCAAAGACGACGACAAGGGTCAAAGGACATTGGCTGCAGTGCATTGTCCAGCTGTTGCCGTGGCGACCTCGTCACCAATCCTATGTTCACAGAAGAGGGATGAGAGAGGAGGGGGTGCCAGCAGCCTTCATTCTGGAAGAACAAAAAAAACAACACAAATAGATTTTATCAATACGTCATTAGTTAAAAGCAGCCATATTTTCCTAAGAAAATGCATGGTATTTCTTATTCAACACTCCAAAATAACTTCAAGTTATACTACTTCAATTGTTTAGAAATATAATTCAAGTGTGTACATACAGCACATGAGATTTTCTACTCTTTCAACAAAGTTAAAAGAGTAGGGGGCGAGTCAAACAAAAAACCCATATTGTTACCAAGTAAGGAATTTGTGCTCTTCAAGGGTTCTAACTGTGTGTGTGTGTGTGTGTGTGAGAGAGAGAGAGAGAGAGAGAGAGAAATATCTGTTCTTCAGCCTGTGAACACTAAAATGGTAAGGACCTTCTCGGCAGGGCAAAAACAGAGTGGCATTTAGCACGGTGCAGCTGACACAGTGCAGTCTCCAATGACGGCAAGAGACAGCAACAGCACTCCCCCATACCACACAAACACAAACAGACACACACATAGCTATTCTTGACTGCATAGCCTCTGAAGTCTGATAAACAAAAATGCCATTTCCAACCTCACACACACACACACACACACACACACACACACACACACACACACACACACACACACACACACACACACACACACACACACACACACACACACACACACACACACACACACACACACACACACACACACACACACACACACACACACACAGTATTGTATTCCCATTCACTATAAACCCAGAGTATTCAGCTCCTCTCCCACTGGAAAGCTGTACTGGCCCTTGCCCTTGTGTACTTGTTTGTGAGGTTTCATTTGCATGCAGCTATCAAACGGGAGCGGAAGTCTTGGCTGACACACACAAACAAACAGCGCGGCTGCATTTCTTCCCTCATGCGTGGTCTTTACTCCCTCTTCCCAGCCACAAACAAGAGGAGTTTTCACAAAGCTGGATGTGACGCTGAAACAAACCTTTCATTCAGAGTTGTCACTGTTGCTGCTCAACTACTCACATAAACACACACTTTGTTCTCTGTCTTTGCCCTTGACGCACTAACTGCAAATAAAAGTCAAGAGGACAATGTCAGATCGAAATACTTGGCACAGCCTTTATTGATTGACCAATGCACTTCCACTGGTGCTCAGCATTGTCAAAGATGCGACAGTGAAGTCACTCAAAAAAGGGGAAAAAAAACATGTTATATCACTCCTCATGCCACCTGGGGCTGACTGGGCTCTGACTCTTCATTGTTTGGGGTGTCAGAGACAGAATATAAAAGAATTGTGAGAGGGAGACTGTGGAAAAACCACAGTAACAGAATCAACCTGACTGAGAGGAATGGGAATGCAGTGAGGTCATGGGACCAACGGCCCATGACAGTTTGGGTGAGTGTGTGTGTGTGTGTGTGTCAGGGCTGGTCCAGACAGTAGCTTGTAGAGGCAGACACTTGGGTGACAATGACTGAGATCTGCCCGGAAAATGAATCACCAATTGCTCAGTTCCATAAACAAATGTTGAAAAACAATACTTTTGATAATGGTTGCTATTAGGTGATGTATAGAGATTCCAGCCTTGCCACACACACTGCAATGCAAACATGCTGACTGAAGAAAAGTGTGGGTGGTCAGAGAGTTCAAGAAGGGAGAACATCACTGAAAGAAGGGGACAGAGGTTCATCAAAGAATGAGCCTAATGGCGTCTTCTCCTCCCTATTTGGACAACATAAACACACCATCACCACTACACCCTGACATGACCCCCCCCCTCACACACACACACACACACACACACACACACACACACACACACACACACACACACACACACACACACACACACACACACACACACACACACACACACACACACACACACACACGGTCTGTTCATTATTTATTTAGCTCTCACAGGCTAAATTTAGCACTGCTCCATTCAGGGTTAGGACACATACTCAGAGCCATGTATTAGTAGCCTCCTCTCTAGTGCTTGAGCAGCAGAGTAAACAGGTCCCCAGTTCTCTTGGTGCGGCCCCTGCTGAAGTAGATGTGTGTCGTAAACCTTTCAGGGTTACTGTTTGAACTGCTTTCAAAATACATTACTGCTCATTGGTTTTTGACTTTTTCCTTTTGAGCTTTCAGAAACAATGATCTTACAAAGCAGGCTTTCTCCAACAGACAGGCAAAGAGCAGCAGGCTCAGATATGCTCTGTTTACATTCCTACCCTGTTAACTCCGCCCTGATCCACAGCAGCACTCCCCTACACAAACACTGACTGACTTTTCACCTCTGACCCCCCACACCTCTGTGTGTCCAACAAAACAAAAACAATCTACCTTTTTACCTTGACAATTCTGCTGAGCCATTATTAAAAAAAGACATCAATACTCCATGTTTTATGTCCTCGCATTCAAGGTTTACATCAAGGCCAGTGAATGATAAAAATCTACAGTTATCATGTTTTCACTCAGATGTCTGTTTATTTGTCTAGAAACACAATTAGTCATAATCAAATCAATAAAATGTCAGTGTACATCATGTATAACCTCTAATTTGACCAAAGGGGAGCATTTCCATTGGAAGATGTACTCTGTGTGTGTGTGTGTGTGTGTGTGTGTGTGTGTGTGTGTGTGTGTGTGTGTGTGTGTGGTTAGATTCACTGAAAAATTTAAATTTCAGGAAGCTTTATACTTTAATCAAGCTTTCAAATATTTGTTTTTTTAGTCAGACCAAATACTCAGAAACTTTGTCCTATGAGGATTACGCATTTTCATTATGAATTTAAATATATGAAAAATAACATCACATCAAAACAGGCAGGCACAAATGAAAATGAAAAAAAAAATTCTCAGGATGGCCTTCATTAAAATATGATCAGAATGAACACACAGAAGAAACCCAGGCAACAGCCAAGAAGGACAGCCCTCATATTCACAACATAGCACTAAAATTCAGAGTTCAATCGTTCATATGTAGAAAACCAATACCAACAGACCAACTGATAATGCTTACCTTGTTTGTTTGTGCGTGTGTGTGTGTGTGTGTGTGTGTGTGTGTGTGTGTGTGTGTGTGTGTGTGTGTGTGTGTGTGTGTGTAACACACTACTTCTATCTCTTCTTCTACCTTTAGACAAAACAAGCTGCTCAACAATGTCTAATCCTGAAGTGAACGTAATCCTTCTTACCTCCAAGCTAAATTGAGGATAGGTTGGCTGTGTTTTTATCTGCTACTGGAACATCCCGCCCTACAGTACTCACAAGAGTTATGTATCAGACAGTCAGGAGAACTTTGTGTGTGAGTGTGCATTAGAGATGGAGGGCTAAACACAAGGACAGGTGATGACAAGAGAGAAAATTATCTTTCTGCTGTTTTATGTAATCACATAATCAAGTTGAGGCAAAGTTTACTATTTGAAAAAAAAGGACTTTCTATAGAATATGTTTGACATAACTTTTGTGATTTTTTTTGGCCCTACTTATGTACATTTTATGCTACATTTAAGATAATTTAATTAACTTGCTTTTAGCATTTAAAAAAATTAATAAAAATCAAGCAGTAAGCATTTTATTCCCTAATGTTGTATTTCAGACAACATTTTTTTGTGAGAAACGGCATGTCAGATCTTGGTACAAACCACCTGCTTGGTTATTGTTTATTTTGTCAGCAGTGTTAAAAGAAAACATAAAGTGCCAGTGTTACTGGCCACTCTTGTTATATAGGATGAGGTAATTATTTATTGCCTTGTTAGATGATCACCTACGGCCTTCAGTGTGATCAGCAGATTGGGGACAGTTTGCCAGTGCCGGGAAACAATAGAAAATACACATTGACGCAGAAAGGTACTATTATGGGGATAGGGTGTGTTGAGAGGGGGGTGACATCACATGATTTCGAGAAAAAAAACTGGTGGCTGAAGACAAGAGGAGGAGAAAAGGGGGAGGAGGATGAGAAGGAGGGAGGGTTTTGGTTTGGTATATTGCTTCTTGAAACTGCCTAGCCACATCCACACCCTCCCCCCCTTGTTGTCGTGGCAGATGGTGGCCAGTCATTAGTGTATTGTCACTCTTCTCCGAAGGGCCAGATAACCAGTGAGCAGTGCTTGGCGGGGCAGGTGCAAAAACCCCTGACCCCACCCCCACCACGCACCCCTACCCACCCCTCAACCTTCAACCATCTGCTGACTGCTGTGTATATGGACAAACACAGGGAAAGAAGACACACAAAGTGGGATTGCAAGTCTGCGTTTGTGTATTTGCATGAACAGCATGGAGAGTGTGAGTCAGTTTTCACCCCTAAATGCACCCGTGCGTGGGAGGGAAATGTGATGATAGGTGGATGATAGTTACACTCTAAAAGGAGATAAAATCAGGGGAATCAAATAACGGCAAAAAAGTAGTAATAGTAGTACACACAGCTTGAGCAATATTGGGGGGGGATTCCCTGATGGGAGTATTTCCTTTTTCTTTGAGACCCTTTTCTATCTGGCGTTAAGATCTGTACTGAGTGATCCGATCACAAGTACAGGTCTGAGCTCACTGTGGAAGCACTGAAATATGATCACTTCCCCATCGTTCAGGGACATTACATGGGGAAGTTTCTTCAAGTCATTTTCAAGTTTTTTTCCCCTCAGTTACAATTACAGAAAGATTAATCGTTAGTACTGTTCCAAACAACTGGTTCTTTGGATATAAGCCCCTCAGTTGGAGGCCTATAATTTTTCACAGAGCTTTTATCATTTACTCAATTACAGTTGCTGTCAGTGATAGAATGTGAGGTATTATTCCTTCAGGTAGACAGTTCTTGAACATACATGAACTAAATAAACATAAGCAAACAAGATTAAGTCAGTGAGAGGTTCCTAAGTGCCCAGCCCCCACCTTGAAGGACTTTCTTATTTGTATAAGCAAAAAAAAACAAATTCGATTTTGCAACCACCACAGTACATTACCATTACACAACCTGAAAGTGTCTGTTCAGTCACCATGCAGTTTCGTATTTCCTAACCAATGAGATAATCTAAAAAATGAAAGCTAACTGAACCGAAACAATATGTAATGGTTGCTTTATCAACTTAATCTGGAAGACAAATAGAACTCATCGGTTTCATCTTCAATTAAAAGTAACACCAATATCAGTTGCGTTGCAAAGGTAAAAAACAACAATTCCGTCTTTGAGAAACGGGAATAATGTAGGTATTCATTTGCATACATAGCAGGGAAGCAAGATGCGATCAAAAGTGCCTCTGAGGACACATATGGAGATGCATTTTAATGCCAAATCGAGTAGGAGCTGTTCAATAGTGATCCGATCAATCAAGGAGCATCTTAATAGCAGTTCTGAACAGGCCCTCACACACATAACTGGTTCAAAGGTCAAAGGAGGGAATTGTTGACAGCGAGAACACTTACACTAAATGCTGAATAGCCTCCTCCTCTAACTTTTCATGTTAAGCAACCTATCCCGACCTGAGGCTTCCCATTAAACCTGGTCGTTCTTAACTAAGCCAAAACACTCCATATATAGCGACAGAGTACTCACTCGTTCACGTGCGTTCAGTTTTAAAACAGTATCTCGTGCTCTCACTGTGTGCCTCATAAGGTGACTGCAGAAGGCAAATGAGGACATGTGATTTAATTTCATCCTCTGCCGGTTTAAAACTGATCTATTGTGGGAATGTAAGTTTGGCTTACTCAGTGATATCAGCAGAGAATGGTACAACTTGTATTTGTCCGCACCAAAGGAAAGAGAAGAACTGATGTTTTGAAGACAGTATCCTCTTACTTGCTGCATTGGTAAAACATACCTGATTTGAACTGAGTAGTTCAAGCACAGTCATATTTCAACCCCCACGCCTTTTTTCCTGACCAGAAAAATACAGCAACAACACCGTTCTCTTTTCTATCCTTCACTAATGTTCAGCCAAGTATGTTTTTTTTTTTTAGAGGATGGAATTTTTATGGAGAATTTCCTCAATTCTAAGACTAACCTTGACACAGACCTGGAAAGTTACCAGAGTTTTAAGAGTCAATGAGTTGAGTGGCAATTGTAACCTCATTGCAATGTAATGAAAGTGTCACGGTAATAGTGGTAGATAAACAATAACGGAGGCGTTTTACATACAAGGCTTTTGCAGTTTGTTCTTTCTTTAAGTTCTTCATTAAAAAAATAACATCAGATTGGAAACGTCTTTAATCTGTAAAAAAGCAGGTCATGTAGGAACATTGATAACTACACGCATGGGTAGATATCGAGTTCAGTCAAATAAGCTTGTGCATTTGAATTGTTGATTTGTGAATGATAATCAAATCAAAATCAAAAGATTTCTACCTCCAGCGTGTAGGCCTTGTCACAAAGTCAAAACCAAATGTTTTCATGTGACATATGCAAAAGAAAAAATGTTTGGGAAGTGTTTACAGTGAAATATTCCCTACCCCCCCTCGGAGTCCATCCCTCCAGGTTAGAAAAACAAGTGAGTATTCACCTCTCCCAGCAACCTTTGCACACTGCCCACATTCCAGCCCTGAAACCCAGTACCTGACAATTGATAAACAACTGACTCACTTGTTTTCCTGGGGAACCTGATGACTTGCGCCAAGCCCTACAATGGCTGTGTTCACAGCATGAGAGCCAGCAAAGACAGAGACCAAGGGAGACAACTTGGTTTCGGATCCACAAACACCAATTAAACGCTTGCATTTTTTAATCATGAAAAGAGTCGCGATGATCCAGACTCTGAATCTTCTTTTCAAACGGCAGCTTCTGACATGCCCATGTTAGATCACCTCTCCTTGTGATAAATCCCTGCCATTTAGAGGTTCATAAAGAGTCATTTATTCAAACCAAACAAAATATATTGAAAAAAATTGACGGCAAGTTGTCTTTTCCAAGACAAAAAGTTGTCAAACACATAGTTTGACAACTTTTTGTCATAGTTTGTTCACCTGACAAACGTCAAATCAAAATGTTTTTGATGGATTCTGCTTTTAATTCACTATTTTGAATCACTGGATTGGATGTGAAGTCGTTGTTGGACAGTGCTAATGCTGTATATTAAACCGCATCACACGGGAAGACTTTGAGTCATTCCAACAAATAAGAAAATAAATAGAAAAAACAGCAGCTAATTTCAAGCCATAGCGAGGAAACAAAATGTATTATAACCAAATACATACCTAATTGTAATTAACATTTTGGAAATATGTTAGTTTCATTCCTTGACTATTATTCAGTGATCAAAGGCCCGTGAAACTCCTGAATAACACAGACATGAGGTTTTTTGATGTGCTATGGGTGTGACAGGTAGGTGACTAATGCTATCCAAACATCACAACCTCTATAAACTTTACAACTGCCTTTAAAAACAGAACACTGCAGCATATCACAAAAAGTCTGTCGGTGTGACAACACAATTAATGTAAAGTAGATCCGAGTGATAAATGTTATTTCCATTCCTACGAATAACAATGTAGGTTTTCCTCTTTTCTTTTTTTAAGATGATGAGTCACATTTGTGGTTTTCCCTGCAAGATTAGCATTTAAATACTGCCAAATTCATTTAACATGTTAATGCAGGAACTATGTGCCAGCTTTTAGTTTGCTCTCAAACAGTCTGCAGGCACACAGACTGGTTGTGTTCAGCAAGTTCTCGGAAATATCATAATTTCTCTCAACTTTCAACCGAGTTGAAATGAATTCATCGCTGCTTAGCAACAGGTGGACTATCGCAATGGAGTACACGGCATTTCCAAGACAGAGCTTAATCAAGACATGACACCACTCCCCATGAATGAATGGTTGGAAAAACTCACCCTTCACAGCAGCAGCGGTCTCCTTGAATCCCAGGCTGGCATAGGGGCTGGTGTTGAAACCATTCATGCCACCCTTGCAACCACAAGTTGTTTTGAATCGCAGAAGTCCGTCGCAGTCCCCTAACCTGCATCCGGCCAGGTTACCCTCCATCAAGTTTAAGGCAATGTAATTCAGTCCGTTTTGATAACCAGCTGACGTTTCCCTGCACATGGGGCTGTTGCTGATATAGTCCTCGTCATGCCCCTCAGAGCTCCGTACAGAGCGGGATACATTCTCCACAGAGGCAGAACTGTGTCGTTTAATGTCGTGAGCAAAGGAGGGGCACACAGGTGTAACCGTGGTGGTAGAGGAAAATGTCTCTGAGCTATGTCGACGCCGCCCCTGAGGGTCAGCCCGGATGACTTTTGCGCCCCTGTTGGGGTCAATGAGGGTAACGGACAATGAAGGCCCTCCCAGGAGATAAGAGTCCACCGGCACAGGTGGTACCCCGTCCACAATGCTGCTTTCCAGGCTGAGTCTCTGGACACAGGCTGTGGGGCTGGTGGGGAGGTGAGTAGCATCTGTCGCGCAGAGAGCACGTATGGGGGCGGGAGGAGTGAAAGTCATCTCGGTATAGTCATCCTTGACCGGAGCTGGTTGAATTACCAAGCTCAAGTGATGTTTAAGGGGATATTCGTCGACGACCCCCATCACCTCCGCTTGTCCCTCTGTCCTTTTTCCCTCTTCTTCCTCTCCATCTTCTCGCAAGTCCTGCTCATCATTCAGTAGGTTAGGGCGAGTCAAAACATCGGGGGTGTGGTCCGAGCATCCAGCAGGGGGGGAACCCCCCGTTTGGTTCGAGCTGAGATGACACGGAGAGCCAACGTCAACATTAGCATAGTCAGAGCGCTCTACACAGGATATATTTGAGGACTCGGCGGTCTCGGAAACAGCAGATGGCACCGGTTCATGATTAGGGCTACTAAAGTCTATGTTGATATACTCTCCTGGGCTGCGGGGTTCTGACGGAAGCGGGTGCTCATTCATACAGGGAAGGGTTCTGAGGGATTCCAGAGCCAGCCGGGTCGGTCGACACATCCTATTCCTGTGGATCGGACCTGCGTCTATCCTCGCCAATCTGAGGGGTGTCAGAGCAGCAGAGGGGTTTCCCGGTGCCCCTGGAGAGCCACCGGCCACAGGGTCCCCCGGAGAGACCGGACAGCAGTTGGACTCTTCTTCGATCCGCTGTTTCTGTAAGCTCATTACCACATACTGGTCGGTGTCTGCGGACGCATTCCGCTGCAGCTGGCCTTTAAGCGAATGTGGTAAGGAACTGTAAGAATAAATGGGTCTGTGATGATGCTGGGAGTGAGCATCTCCTGCTGAAGAATTAACAATGTAGTCTAGGGACATGAGGGACACCAGGGGGTCGACGGGAGACATGTTCAGGTACTCGCCGCCGGTGAGCTTTCCATCAATGCTCTCCACTGACATCTTGGTTCCACACCACATGCGCATATAACCACTATCTTCAAGGGAGAGGCTACCGGGGGAGTCTGCGTGTGGGGGCAGTCCTGCCGAGGAGGAGTGCGAGCGGGGGTTGATGATCTGTTTTGGAGCCGAAACACACATGGGACTCATGGGCATATAGGGGTCATTCTTGGACATGACTGTTTGCGGTGCCACACCCGGCATCATGGGCATGTAGCCACTGTCACCGTGAAGATGGGTGGAACCGATGTGACCGTCCCTGCAATCCTCCGGATAGGTGCCCTTGGGGGAGGCGGTGTGACATCTGCGAGAAGGCTGGCTCCCGCTGGTGTTCGTGGCCCTCATGAGAGTATACTCGTCCAGGGAGGCCGAAGATACTTGCGGGGGACCCCTCGGCTGGCGGGGGGTCGTGAGGGAGTACGTGCGTTTCCGCGTTTTATCCAACTCCGGTAACCACCGGTAGGCACTGTGACTCTGTTGCTCCATCACCATGTATCCATCAAGCTCGCTGCCATCCCGGGAGGGGGGGGTGTCAGCTTTGAGGGACTCTGGAGTGTTGCTACAGAAAGTGAGAGGTAGCCTGAGGTCCCGGCCGTCTGCCGGGCTGGAGCCATACTCCTCGCAGGAAATAAAACCAGCATCGCTTGAAGAGCCTGAGAAGGAGGCACTGCAGCTGGAGGGAGGAGGAGCACTGCTGTCCGTGCAGGAGGACAGGCTTGCGAGGCTCGGGGTGGCCATGGGGGGAGACTGAGACAGAGGCATGGACATGGACTTGCTGTGCTGGAGGGAGGAAGCTTCAAATGTTCGACAGGGGCGCGAAGTGATGGTGTGGGATCTGCTCAGGAGGGTCCTGTGGACCCCCGGGCTGAGGGGGCTCCCTGTCACCGACATGGGGCGTGTCATGGTGCCGTCGCCTTCACTGGCGGTGCGAATACGGCAGGAGGAGAATTTGCTGATCGGGGAGGTGGCGGCTATGCTGTCGGTGCGGGAGCGGCGGAGGAGGCCGGTCTGGCTCGGAGGGAGGTTGTTCAGGTGCCGCCTCGTCGGCACGGAGATCGGGTTGGTACCGGACGACTGGCTCTTGCTGCGCGGCCGGAACTCCGACAGCTCCTTCATAGCTTTCATCGCCTCCAAGATAGTTTCGTGGATGTTCTGAGCCACGACCGAGTCGTCCGCCTGCATCCACAGCTCGCCGGGTCCCGTGGACGCGGAGCGACCCACCTCAATGAAGAAGAAGCTGTCGGAGTGGCCGCACCTCCGAATGTTCATCAGCTGCAAGATGACGGACGCGACCTCCGTGTTGAGCTTGACGAAGCTGATATTCCGACTGGAGAGGCAGAGCCTGTAGACGCCGGTTAGATTCCTGCTCTGCCCGAGGCCTTTCGATTTCAAATTCACTTGCCATACCTCCTTGTAGACGGGGCTGACCGGCGTGATGACGCCGTAGCTCGCCTCGTCGAAACCGACGAGCGAGGACGCTGAGTTGGACGCCGAGCCGTCGTACACTTTTCCCTCGGCCATCAGATCCGTCAACACCCGGTACCAGCTCTCCTGCTCCGGCTCGCTGTCCGCCGCCACGGCGAAGTACTCGTCCTTGGTGTAAAGCGCGATAAGGTATTTGTGTTTGGCGTCCGCTCGCTTGTTGATGTTCAGGCAGCAGTCCAGAGGAATAACTCTCTTGGCGCTCGATTTGTTTCTCCATTTCTTCTCGCTGTCGTAGTACTCCAGGCGAGCGGGGAAGCCCTCGCCCTGCTCCCGCAGCACGAAGAAGCGCTTGTGTCCGTGTTTCTGCTTCTTCAGGTAGCCGCATTTCTTCACGCCGTCGCGGCTTTTACCAGGTTGCGCCGGCGGGTGTCCGGCATTCGGCGGACTCGCCATCCCTTCGCCACGCAAGACGCACAATGCTTTCCCTCGAGTTGCCGGAGAAACGACGCGGTTTCCTTTTTTTAAAATCCCTTTCTTTCAGAGGCGGCTGTGCGTTCGTCTTCTCCCACGGCCGAGCAATAAATAACACATGTCGGTTCGGTTTCCGGACCGGGGAGGGGAAACGAACGGCATGTGACGATCTACACATTCAGCGTTGGTGAGAGAGAGAGAGAGATGGAGAGAGGCAGAGGAAAAAAAGGAAAGAGGAAGGAAAAAAATACACACACACCAGCAGTGGGCGGCGCGCCCTCAGCTCATTGGGCTTATTGGTGGAAATGTGATGAATGCTTGAGAGAGGAGGAGAGGAGAGGAGAGGAAAGGAAAGGAAGGGAGAGGGAAGGAGAGGAGAGGAGGAGAAAACCCTCCTCCGCCACCTTCTGACTCACTAGAGCTAGGCACTACTGCTGTGTGTGTGTGTGTGTGTGTGTGTGTGTGTGTGTGTGTGTGTGTGTGTGTGTGTGTGTGTGTGTGTGTGTGTGTGTGTGTGTGTGTAGGTTAAATCAGCCCTGTTATCCAACATTTGGCACTGGCTTTATGGGAATAATAGTAATGATAATGATGAAGATAATAATATTTTATTTAAGGCGCCTCACTCGATAGTCAAAGACCCGGTGCATGCATATACAGGAAATGCAGATTTTAAAAGAAAAATGGAAATGAAACAAGAAAAGTGTCAAAGAGGTGACAAAAATTAATAAAATATGCATATTCATACACATATGTATATGTAAATAAAGTGACGGAGCAGTTGGTGGTCAGATGGAATAAGCCGATTTTAGCAGATGTGTTCTGAGTCGTGATTTTAGGTGAGGGACTTAATGGATGTTTCTGAATTGGGGTGGTACTGAAATCCAGAGACAGGCAGCCGAGCTGCTCTGGGACACACAGGTTTATAGACGATATATAGAAGGAACTTTGTGTTTTCTCTATGTAAAGCAGGATTTGGGGTAATTTGATAAGAAGGGCCTATCCCTTGGTATTTTCTATATTTTCTATATCCTCCAAATTATTGGAGTCCCAACACACACACACACACACACACACACACACACACACACACACATACAGTCACCGCCACAATGCACCTCCTACCGGTAAACCGGCGTCACATCCCGCAGCCTGCAGTTCGCTCACCATTCCCTCCGCGTCCTCAAGTCAGACACAGGCTACCGCACTCCTCCTCTCGATCTATCCGTGACACACGAACCGGTGCGCGGGAGGGAGCTGCACAGACACAGGCACAAATGTACTTATTGCGTCACGTCGTCAGTTTCCGTCCGTGTTTTGTCTGGAGCGCCCAAAATAGCAGAGCCCCTCATCTTAGACGTGCCTTTAACTCATCCCGTTTCACAAGCAAAACGGGATGAGATGGGAGTGATCGACACACGTTTAGAAGATGAAAGATAAATCACAGTGTCACTGAAACTGATTATCCATTTACGGGCATACATCAAAATATCAGCTCCCGATGACGCAAATACTGTGGATGCGTCAGTGGCTGGCAAATAGATGTGATGATGCTTTGCAGCAATCAGCTGGTGATGGTGATGCTGATAGTGAGTCACTGAGAGACAAACTTTTACCTGGGGAGGGGGGCCTGTTCACCTTTTCCTGTCCTTCGGAGGGTCTGCGACTCATGTCAGATCAATAGACAGGAGCATGGCTGAAATATAGATGCAAAAGCAGGGAGTGAAAGGAATCGAGGTCACCTGATTTAATGAAATGATGGGACAATGTAGTTACGGCGATGTTTTGCTCCTTTTGTTTTTAAATAATCACACACCTCAAAAAGATAACAAAAAACACCATGACTAACCGTCCCCCTCCACTGAATATATTCCAATTTTCCTTAAGAGATCACTCTGCTGGCTCAGCACCAGACCACCCTCTCCTCCCAGGCGAGGTCAATTACCATACCCAGCGCAGGTCAATTATGCCACCAAAGGCAATGATTTGACTCCACTGCCACAGTGGCAAAGGAATCATTTTTAGGCAACAACCCATAGTAGTCTGTCCCCAAAATAACCTTTTGCTTTCATCCGGTGTTAGTGATGCAGGAGCTTGTGTTTTGTTCATTTGTTTTCTTTTCATTATTTGAGCTACTGTGTTGAGCCCACTCTGGCTTTGAGGGAATATTGATATAAATAGACGTAGCAGGGCTGGCTGGCTAAACCTCCAAGGTTCAGCGATCTCCCTGCAGGATGTAGATGGTTCCCAGTAAGATTATATGAGGTTTCCTGCATGGCAGATATGGGCGTGTATCTGAACTTTCTCTTTGACATCAAAAAGCTGCCTCAGATTGACAGTACTTTGAGTGCATGTTTTTTGTTTTTCTATTTTCCTTTTTATATAGTATATATATATATATATGTATATAACCTTTAGTGGATACACTGCTTGTGTTTTTGAAACTTTAAGGTGGAGGTTCTGTCAGAGGCATATGAAAAAATCCATGACATCTCACCTTGTATAATGCTCTGACCCGATGCTAGTAAGCTAAACAAAAAGTAGAGTGGGGGCAGTGAGAAATGAAAGCAGAGGTGCAGAGAGGGACCATTTTCTTTTTGCATAATCTATGAACCATGAGAAATGCAAATCAGCTGTCTATAAAACACCAATAAGGTGTGCCTGTGCTGCTTGCAAACTCAGTTTGCTTGTGAATGTGATGTGTCCTTGCCCTTTCCTTAGGTAACTACATGAATATTTATCATCATCCAATTTACACAGCATGGTACATTAATTTACAAGTTAATTAAATGGACAAATAAGCCTGATTTACAAGGCTTTAAAATGTGTCCCCTCATCTCCTGGAATGAACCCATTAGGCCTTTATATGTTTGTTAATTTAAAGCAAGAGTGTCTCTTCAAACATCCCCTCAGAACAGTTGGCACCTCTGATAAGTGGGGCGTATTTCCTTCCCTAAGTTGTCTAGAAGTCCAAGTGATGTTCAAGTCAAACAGGATTAAATAAACAAAGCAGTATAGATTGTCTAAATTAACTCCAGTAGTCCGTAGCTCCAAAGACCTAATCTCATTTAGGCTCTTTAGGCTAGCTCCCAAACACAAGCCTCACTTGCCCCGTTTGCTGAGTCACAGGCAAATACTGTCTCAGTCCCCCGCTACACTGTCGCTGTGTGCAAAGATTACTTTCATAAGCTTCATAAAGCAGATTAGAATAGCTAGTCTGTTGAGATAAGATTAAGGACAAGTGTGGGGAGGGGGTCGGATTACACTCTGGCACAGTCAACTCACTGCCCCATCAAATGAACAACAGAACTTGTATTGCGGACATATAAACAATTCCCACACGCTTTAACGAACCCTTTGACTCATCTAATTACACAGAAACAGAACCCTTACACAACCTTTTGACCTATACCTGCAGTGCAGTAATGAACAAGAACGCTCCCATGTTGTTATTTACTGCACTGAGCACTGCATAGTCTAACCTCTGTCCCAATTGAATCAGTTAACCATAATATCCTGTGAAGTGACACTCTGAACCCTGACCCTATTGTTGTACACTAATTTATCAGCTTTACACTTTATACTACTTAAATTCAATGAGACTTCATATGAAGGTGGATGGTGTGAAAACGTAAAAAAACTGAGCTGTGGCAATAGAAGTTAAACATCATGCATAAGATTTATCTTAACTCTAAAATGGCTGTACATTTATATATTTAGTGAAGCTCCTTATCATACATGATAATTAACTATCAAGGCCTTTATTTAATCTCAATTTCCCAGAGAGTTGTAATTAATATTGCCTGGAGCTCTCATTATTTATATCTCTCATCTTGAGGAAGTAAAGTCAATGTCAACAAATGAAACCCAATTTTGTAATCCAGCAATAATTATAATGGAAGTGCAGATTGCCGAGTTCAAGTTTTAGGTGGTCACCCACAACCCACTCAATTTTGCAATCATTGCCGAAAACATTACATTGAATTCTTTTCTTTGTTCATTTTTCGTTGTTCCGGGCCTGTCCAAGCATGTGCTGATGGAGATTGTAGTGTTATTTGACGGGACCGTATGTCCGTTGTTTTTTAGCCAGGGGTTAAAGTGTTTATTACTTCAGTTAAACAAGCCACTGCAAATAGACAGTCTTTTTTTCATCAGAAAGTTCAACAAATGGCATAATTTGCATGGTTGTGGGAAATTTTACAGTTCATATACCTTCCTTGGTAGGTACTGTATTTCTGCCTGATCTGTTTTTCATCCATTTCAGAATAATTTGTTGTATGGACCCCCAGTGTCTTGGATTTTCTCATTTCACAGGCCATTGGAAGAGGTATTTATTTAAAATGTAATATGCTCATTACAAGGATAAGTGATGTATCAGGCAGATCACAGTCATTGCATGATTACTAAACAAGAAGAGGGACCAGTGATAAAATGTTTATGTAGACCAAAAAAATACACAGATACAATATTTATTCATGGGTACATCTTCCTCAATGCATTACTGGCCACACAGGCAGGTATTGTGGTCCCCTGCTATTTGAAATCTACACTCTCTGTTGTTTTGATTAAATTGATTTGAATGCATGTGGTACTCAGTCTCCATAATGCCATCATCACTCATTTGTCACAATTATGCGTCATCTGAAGTCACTTGGTTTGATATAAATGACAGTGATACATGAGCCAAACCCCTCTTCTTCAGTCGGATGAGAGGGGATCGTATTGAATCAGACAGAAATACTCAATCAAATATGAGCCTCTGTTGGTATTGTAGGGGCTTACATTCAAGCTTAAAGTTTATATTTGAAAATCTGACTCACTGTGACCGCAGTAAGAAGTGATAGTTTCTTGATTTATTGGTTATGGTGATTTGTGGTTGGTTTTTTTTCAGTTTTTGTAGAGGAAGTTGTAGGCAGTGTTTGGATCAGGGTTTATATTTTCATTCATTACAGCATGCAATGGGTGATTTTTAAATGCTGTTTCTGTAAAGTCAATCACTACCCGCATACGGAGTAGCAGAGGGAAGATGTAGGAAAAGTAGGAGGCATAAACAGCTTTAAAAATGGAAATGATCTAATAAGAATGTGTAGGCTGTGACCCATTCCGGCTTGTGTGCATGCATTTGTACAATTTAAGTGAGCATTGATTTTTGCTGCGACTTCGCCTGAACTGAACCCACCGATCTATAACAAATATTCTGATTTTCTCTGTTCATTTTCAGTCTAAAAAAGGGAGGTATACACTCATCTTTTATGCATGCTTGTTGTATGCCTATATGAATTTGAAAATTATGATAATGATAAAATATTGTGTATCGCTACAAACACCTCATTCATGTTAACTCATGTGACATTCATTTGAGGAAACAGAGACCGACACAGTTCAACAATGAAGTTCATGAGCCAATTTAACTCCAGCTCCATACTATCATCCATAACAAACAAAATATATAAATAAATAAACACAAATAAAAAAAGCTTGCTGGTAATGGGCATGCAAAGCTGCAAACAAATGTGAAAAGATAAAAGGAATTTAAATCCTATTTCCCCCTAAAGTGTGATCTCATCACACCAGCTAAGGCCTCTGTTGATGCCATCCGGCTATTCAAGCAGTATTCAAATCTCCAAATAAGTAAGGAATAAAGTCAGCTCTATGATGTGGAAATTAAACCCTTTGCTGTCTTTGCTGATTAATGATTGTTTGCTTCCCGATTCCAAGACAAGGCACCTCTTCTTCGGATAAAAGGGGGCACAGGAAGCTGTTTTCTCTCTCTCTCTCTCTCTCTCTCTCTCTCTCTCTCTCTCTCTCTCTCTCTCTCTCTCTCTCTCTTTAGCAAGACTCAGCTTCCCACTGATAAAATCAAAATAGGGCAGGGAAGTAAAATCAACTTATGGATGGTTCTTGAACATATCATATGCATTCCTCTGAAAAAGGAATGCATATCAGATTAATTGTATGTGGGTGTAGAAGAGAAATATTCAAATGGATGTTCACAGTAAATAAGGTATTTCCTGGGATGTCGGGTTCACCATGTAATTTCAGAATATTCCACATACCACATACATTCCACATCATACAGGTGAGGAATACTCACCCGTATGATAGTGTAATTGAATGAAACATACACAGATATAAAAAATAGAAGTTCTATCAAATAAAAAATATTCACATCACTTTGCATCAACCTTGTCTAAGTGACTCTACCTAAGCACAGGTTGAATTGACAGCTGTCTTATGAATGTCTTTACAAGTATCATCTTTCCGACACAGCAGGATGCAGATAACTTCGTTTAAAGCCTTCCAGACAGTCAGATAGGTTAAAGATAAGACTGGTTAGTAATGATCCTAGCTCTCAGGATTACATGACTTTAAAAGTCAAAGGTATTGGAACTTAAGTGCTGGAACTACTAACAGACTGTTAGTGGCTTAGCACTGCATGGGCCACAGTTTCTCTTCATTCACAACCGCTTCTCACCAAAGTTTGTCATACTACCACATTGTATAAGCTTTCTCTCTCACACCCCCCTCACTCAGTCTCTTTCTGTCTCTCTCGTGCTGCATTACAAACAACATTAAGCAATGTTACAACTAATATATAAATATTTCTACATATCTATACAGGTTTATCTTTCTGTTAAGTACTTAGGGTAAATAGTCCATACCTATGAGGCGTGTGGAAAAGAGATAAAGGTGCACAAGACAGTTGTGAGACCAATGATGCTGTATGATTTGGAGTCAGTGGCATTGAAGAAAAGACAGGAAGCAGAGCTGGAGGTAGCAGAGATGAAGATGTTGAGGTTCCTTTTTGGGGGGGATGAGAACAGGTAGGATCAGGAATCAATCTATCAGGGGAACAGCACATGTTAAATGTTTTGGACACAAAGAGAAGCCAGACTGATATGGTTTGGTCATGTACAAAGGAGGGCTAGTGCATATATTGGTAGAAGGATGTTAGGATTGGCGCTGCCTGGCAGGAGGTCTAGAGAAAGACCAAAGAGAAGATTTATGGACGTAGTGAGAGAGGACATGAAGTTAGTAGTTATGAGAGAAGAGGATATAGAGAATAGGGTTAGATGGAGCGGGGTTGATTCGCTGTTGCAATCCCTGAAAGGAAAAAAGGAAAAAGCCAAAAGGAAAAAGAGAAGAAGTTTGTCTGTGTGTGTGTGTGTGTGTGTGTGTGTGTGTGTGTGTGTGTGTGTGTGTGTGTGTGTGTGTGTGTCTGTATAGACACAAGATTTTTCTCGTTTGTGATGTGGACATTTCAAGTTCCTGTATTATGTTTGTTTCTATTGCATACATATTGCATGTCTTTTATTTTTCCACATGCAGTTTGCCAATGAAACAATTCTGAATGAAGACTAGAATTCAAGGCTAACCAGGCAATTTTCTTGCATGTGTGTTTAGACTAGTCCTCTATGCACAAACCGGTTTGAATTATAAATTGGACCACATAAACATGGACTAACATAATTAATAATTGAATTTGACCCCAAACACAACCAAATGACACAAATTGAGAAATTATATCATATAAACATGACACTGATGGGGGTTGCAGTGACGGCATGCATGCATGCATAAACATACATTCACATACACTCTAATTTATAGTGGTATGTGTGTGTGTGTGTGTTTGCACTTTCTTGATGAAAGAATCAGTCATAGTAGTTTATCTAAGGCAAACTTGGGTATAAACATGAACATTCATTCATTCAAGGCTCAAGAGATTGCACTCAAGCAAATAATTTAAATGAGAATATTCACTTTTATTTATTAGAATTATCTACATAAGCCCAACCCCTCCTCACTGCATGCAATTAAAATGGAAGCGATAGGTAATGACACACACATAATAGCAGAGCCATCACATGAATATGTAATGAAATCCACATTGAAATTAGAGGGAGGGAGTTTTATATCTGTCCTGCCTCCCATCCCCATCGTTCTCACTTTATCTTCCCCTCCCCCACTCGTGCCCTTTCCTCCCTCCCTCCCTCCTCATTGGCCAGCTGTTCTGAAATATTTAACATTTTAAAATTATCTGTGTCTATCTTCTTCTCATAAGGCAGATAAAGTTTTGTTTTTAGCTACACAAAAATATAAGCTGCTGCTTCATCTTATCCTCATTCAGTACCAGTAAGAATCAGTGGGTTCTTTTTTCCAACAATAATGGAGCTGCTGGTGGGTGGAGATCACTGAAGCTGGCGTTTGTATTATGAAGAGAGGTAAAATACTCTGCATGCACATGGATCAGTTGGTAGGTTGGCTGTGTGGGTTGGAGTGCTGGGGCAGTTTTGGTAACCACAGGAGTGGGAGGATGTGAAGAGGTGTAGTGATAGCCAGAAAACACAGGAAATGTTCTCTTTGGACAATGGACACCTTCTGTGGGGACAAGCTGTGATGGTCTGTATCCTAAATCAACATCATGTAGATAAAGCATCTTCAAAAGCAAGTGTGTTACACAATCGCAATGTTGAATTAAACAATAAATATGGTAAACAAATAGCCCTCCTTCTGTTAAGGATAACAGAGCTACTGTTTCAAAACATTTCTAGAGATTTTAATCAAAAACAGTCATTTGATAGATCTTACTGAATTTACCCTGGTGTTAATATGTATTTTGATGTGTTCATTTAAATAATTTGTGGTAACTTCATTTCATCACCCTTTTTTGATATTTATTCCTATAATCGATGTTGTAACCGTCTCCCATGAAGATTTTCTATTTTTGTTTTCGCTTGAATTGAACATTGGTTGTCTAATCATATCATGGCAGTCAGACTTAGTTTCTATCTGTGAAGATTTTTCCCGTGTAAATCGAGAGATTTCTTCACTTCTGTCAGCCTCAAGAAACACCATTCCCTTCTTTACGTCTTCTAGGGCCTTACATTTTACTCTTATCTTTTAATTTACCATCCAAAGATTTAGATATTGTTTTGCAGTAATTTGTGTCATTTTTCAGTCAAAATGTCCGCGTGTGTATCTTTGTCAGCGCAGACACAAATGGTTGTGACGTTAACATATCAAGCTGAACTATTGATAGCTTTGTTCAAGAATATAAACTTAAGGAAGGTTGACTCCCGGTTCAAGTTCCACATATATGTAAAATGATTACAAATGATCACAAGTTCACCATTAAAAGCCAAATCGTTTTTGATCTTACCATCAGTTGATGGTCTGAGTCCCCTAATCCGTACAGGCCATTAAGATGTTCATCAGTTATTCAATTAAAAATACATGGTCTAATTTTGAAGACTACAATTATCAGAGAATGGGTCTAATTGTGCATAAATTCAAGCCAAATACCTAATGACTTCTAATGATTTTGCCAAAGCATTAAGAGAGAAGTTCGCTGATGAAACCCCATCTGAAGGTTTGATCTGAGGGGGGAGCCTGAGGGCCGTGCCACAGTTCTGAAATGTCTTACGGTTCTATGTGACGCTGCAGTGCCGCCCCTAATTTACATACATTTATATGCCAACGCTTTACTAATTCCATGGTCTGTTTAATGGGGTTTCAACAGTGGCAAGATTGAGGACAGGTTAATGAATACTTTATAAGGCTTGATCAAACAAAGAGAATCAACTGGAAGTGTCTGCCACACGTGTCCATGTAGATGTGGATAAAAGAATGTGTATTTGCACAATTTCATCTGTAAGGCAGACTTATATTGAAGTGAGTCGGTCTATATGCACATGCTAAGGCAGTTTGAAGGAGGTGGCGTAGCCCTCCAACCATAAGTCAATGATAACAATCAAAGGCAAACTTTGGATATGGTAATAGCGCTGTGCAAAGCTCAGAACCTCCACGAGTCGGGTAAAGAAGAAAATGCACGACTGCCCTTGCAGGCAGAATACATTACATTCTAAAAGGCTACATAGGCAGAATCAGTGGAAACACATTTGCATCTGGATGTCTCCTGGATGTTGTAAATGGGCTTCCGTTGGTCGAGTCCATGAAATGGGACTTGATAGTGATACTATGTGGGAGGAGTTTTAATATGCAAGAAAGTGGATGTTTAACGATCATAGTTTTCATGTGTGTCGGTACCGAAATGGTTAGTTTTACCACTGTGTTTTATGACTTCATTTGTCTTCATCAGTAGCTGTACCTATTCTTCAGTTACATGCTGTCAACCCTTAATAAATACAGACCAGACACAGCATGGGTCTGTCAGAATCAGTCCAGATCATTTGCAAACTTTAAGTCAGAAGAGGTCCACCACTAATTATCAGGCCTCACATGCACCACTGAATGCAAATCTGAGTCTTGCTTCATAAAACAACATCATTCTGCAATTAGCATAAAAGGCTCAATCATCTCCAGCACCTCCTCACAAGGAGTGAAAAAGTGAATGAGGATATTTTTTCCAACTGCTGCTTCTTAACATTTTAACAGTGTTCACAGTCATCTAAATATGACTGCAAAGCCGCATCTTACTTCAACAGCCATGAGGTAAACTGTTCCTTGCATAGCTTGTGTCAGAAAAGGAGGTGCCATGTGGATATATAGTACGCTGCACATGTCAAGTTAGCAATTATCATTGTTATTCTTATATACCTGGTTGTTTGATACACTGTACCTGATGCTAAGTGTCTCCAGAAGATGAGGTGATATATTTGGAGATAGTATTTTGTTATAATCTTCATGTTAAGAATATGTACACAGTGTCAAAAGTCTTGTCATGACTCACTTAAGACATTTGGGAAATTGTGGTGCAGATGCAAGCATCATTTATTCCAATGAAATGGTTCAACAGTTATTGTAAATCATATTAGTTAAAATATACTCTGTCTGAGCATTTACTTTGTATTTTACCGATCATTTGTTTTCTCACTTTTATATTTACAGCCAAAAGAATGGAAAAAAAATACATCAGATGAATATTTTTATATAGTTTTGGTGATTACTAGGGATGTTGATGAAAATGCTTTCACTTTAGGCAAGTGTGTAACAGGGAGTGAACGGTAAGGTGGCCAGCGAATGAATCAGGTATTGGTAAACCATTTTTTCAACTGATAGGTGAGCAAAAGAGTCAGCATACATTATCAATGTGGAAGTTTCCAGAATGATGTGAGGAGCCAATACGCCCTTATCTCACCGGAGGGTCACAGCCTGTTTATAGCTTCCCCCTGGTCGCCCGCGATGATGGAAATAACTCATGACACACAAATATGAAAGGTCAGACACACATAAGCATCTACAAACAGGGTTGCCGAGAAAGGCAAAGAGGGCGGAGCTCCGTTACATCCGTCACACATGCTGTCACCACCGGGATTGTGAGTGTGATTGTGGGTCTGATCTGGAATCTCCAGGGACCTGGAAGGACGACCACGCTTAGTAATACTGTTGAGCCAGCATGTGTCGTCACGGTGTAAGCACATTTTTTGATGTGCTCAGACCACTGTTGAAAAACAACTGACTCCCAAGAACCCCCACACCATACACACAGACAGTCAGCACACAAACACACACACACACACACACACAGCAACTGTGTGACACTGTTTGTGTCTGGGTCTATGCATGGCACTATTAGTGTGATTTTGTTGATGCTGGTGTTACTCTGGCCATCAAAAAGACTAATGGATGGACCATTAACACACAGCAACCCTAATAGTACTGTAAATACGTGGTTCACTGGTCTGACGATAGCTTTGATCAATAATAGAGTAGCTCTAAATCAACAATCCTTGTTCAAAAAGAGCAAATAACATCATAGACAATGTCATTAGATACTCAGGGGCACAGTTCTCAAATGGCAGGGGAGATTATGTGCACATCTCCACTGTGAGTTTCAATGTATCTTGTGATGCATTGAAGAAATAAAAGCACAGATGCTCTAATTTAGATACCGTTTATTGTTCTTTTTGTTTAAAGGCCATTCACTTACTTGTCAGGGAACTTATCAGTGGCAAATATAGCTTGTTAGCCTGAGCATAGAGTTGTTTTATTTGCTGGAAAAGGGTTTCTTTTGAAATAATCATATTAGGTAATGGTGCTTGTGGAAGGTGATGATTTCATTCAGCATGCAAATGAGGCAGCCATGTCTTCAAGATATTCCTATGTTCAGCTCGTGATATACTACCTGAGGTAATTCACCGTGAAACATGGTAAAATGTTAAATTCTAAGAATTATATTCTGATACTAATTTAATGTGCAAATTATAATATTCATCATTATGTATTGCACCAAACCCTGTGCCTTCTTTGCCTTTTACATGAAGAAAGTACATCAAGACAGATTGCGCTGTCATGCATAATCAGCTGTGCATTACTTCTGCAGATACAATTTAATAGACATTAGTTAGTAATTTACATTATGATGTGACATGACCATAAAGCCAAACTAAGCCATCATCAGTTTGGTTCATGGTGACTGAAATACTGGTCAGTCATGCATGGGATGTTTCAGTTCTGTGTCCTAACAAAGCCCTACTGTCAATTTGTCACTAATTGGTTTCTTTATAGACATTTCTTACTAAATATATGATGTAAAAAGTTGTACTAAGTTGTATTAACTCACCATTAGCGTCTAATGTTCACACAACACCAACAATCCTCTTTCTGCACTTGGAAAGCAGCAACCAAGACAAATCAGAGGGTTATTTTTATTATTTTCTTATTTTTAATTCTAAGCCACATCATTATTAGAGACTAACTGAAGTAATGAAATAAAAACCAACCGCATATGTTGAATAATCTCCTAATATCTTACTGATCTCTACAAGTCGCAAGGTATGTTACATTTGCTATGAATTGCTATCCCATCCCTGAACTTTTGCTGTCTCTCTACTTTTTGCAATTCTATAGTTTGTTTCTATGGTTTCTTCCCTTTTTTGTGGCTCTGCCTTCCTCACACCCACTCTTTCCTGTTTCCAGTACCAGACATGAATGGCTGTTGAATGCCAACCATCTGATGATACAAACAGTCCAGAAGGTCCAGGCAGACCCTCCCGTGGAAACTGCCAGACATTTTATCATAAGACTTCTCTCAATTCAGTAACACTTGCTCAGCTCTTTGAGTTAATTTTCAAACTAGCTCTCTACTTCCTCTTACTACCTTAAAAAAAGATTGTATTTGACCTTTTAGAGATAAGTTAGCATGTCAACTGCAATGTTTCCCTCTACATTTCTCATCGGGATGACATATATCAGAAATGCAAGAAAATGAAACTGTATATAATTTTGTGAATTTAATTATTTTGCCAGGAAGCGCAACAAAACACACGAGGATTGCTCTAATCAATCTTCCCTTCCCACATCATCTTTTACTGCTATTTTCTTCACCTTCTTCCATGACCTTCTATGTTTGCATCCATGCCGTCTATGTGGTTTCAGGGTAGAAATACTTAATGACCATAGAAGAAAAAAAGAACATCCACCACTTTTGTCTTATAATTTGCTTCCAGTGTGAACAAGAAAAATAAGACCCCAGTGTGATACCAAACTGAGGTAAATTATTTTCTCTTAAAATATGGTATTTGATCTCCGTATATATGCCACTTTCACAGCATTGCACGAGATTACATTCATCCATTCACACACACACTCACTCACTGACTGCTTCGGAGCTGCTATGCAATGTGACAACAAGGCCACCGGGAGAAATTTGGGGTTCAGTGTCTTACCCAACTTCAGCATCCATACAGGGAAGGTCAAGAAATGAACTGTGTACTTATTTATTAATTCATTTATTTATTTATTTATTTATTCATTTATTTATTTATTTATCTATTTGGGGGGGGGGGGGTTCAAAATAAGAATATATATAAGTAAAATGTAAAAGTAGAGAAGTTGTTAAATATAGGCACATTTTTAAATGCCCCCTCAAAATACAAAATGATTTACCTAAATAACAGAATGACAAGAAAAAAAAAATCACAAAGAAGGACAAGTGCTGTACTTGAGATGAAAATTTCAAAAGACAGATTGACAGTTATCCTGGAATGCCTCCTACAAATTGTCTCCCACTCTTCCTCCCACAAGCTCTCTGCCACTGTGACGTCTACTGTCCTTTTCACTCCTCCGCTCTGTTGTGGAGGCGTTCAGATCCTTCCTCATTCATACACTACCACACTGTATTTCTGAGTGGACTGTGAGCTTCGAATCTAAATTTCAATGGAGCAAGAGGAGGGTGGCAGAGGAGGAAGCGGAAACACCATGTTTGGCTGCAGCCGAAGCACATTAGATTTCCGATCATGTTGCGGTCCTGTTCAGATCTCATTTGAGGTCCAGAAGTGACTCTATAGCTACAAATGGAAGTAATAGAAAAAAGCAGAGCGAAGCCATGATGCAATCATATTCCTCTCAGATGGTTACGCCCATTGTTTTGGATTTCCTGAGTGAAATCAGGACAAATGACAATGGAGAATCACCATCCTCTTCCATTTACCGGGTGGAGGACGCAACATAGTGACTTTTCATTTGGGACAATTGTTAATGCAGACCATTTTAGACAGAAAAATATAAAACACAGATGTTCGAATTCAAAGGGGGATTATGTATTAACATGTATTGTTTGTAAGTATGTTAGCTGTTTTTCTTGGTTTTCTAATCATTATAGTAAGCATGTGATTCTTATTGTAGCCCACAGTTTATGTGAGTAATCCTCTTCAATATGTAAATAGTAGATTAGATAGCTAGTAGATATTGTTTCGCAAATCTCCAAAATGTCAATTCCTTCCTTGTCAGATATACTGTATTTTTCAACTCTCAAAAAAAGTCTAATTAACAAAAATCCCCATATTTCACAGCTGTGGTGTCCCTACTTCTGTCTGATATTTTTGCCAGCAAGCCTTGGGTCAGGCTCCTACTGCTGCATATCTGAGATTCTTTCTTCAGATTAACAATTGAGCAACTTGCTTTCTCCCTATCACCATTCTTAATTACAGATTTGTGAAATTTGTAAAAACGGTGAACTCAGATTAGTAGTGATGGAGTTGTGCGGTATCATGTGCTTTCCATCAAAGTTGCTCTTTGTTTCATTTTCTTGTAATCAGCCTGGGCAACACTGGAAACAATCCTCAATGGGTGAGTAGCTCATTTACCAAGGACTAAAGACATGATGCATAATGACTGAAGCTATCTGAAACTATTTATATTTCACAAAAATGTTTAATACTTTAAAAAGAAAGTGTATGTTCTCTCCACTAGAGAACTGAGGTGATTGAAGGGTTCAGTACCATAGAGACTGCAGTCAAATAAACATTGAGCAAGACGATTAGAAATAAAACAGATAAATTAGGATTTATGATCTCTATTTCACTGTTGCCAGCCAAAGGCGCTTGGCTTGATTAGAGTGGTGAATGAAGCAGTCGCCCCATTTTGGTTCGAGTTTTTTTCTGGCTGGCTTCTACAATGCTGCACTCTACTATTATCAAAAAATGTTTCCCAACTTTGAAAATGTCAACTCTACTTTTTATCTTTTTTTTAGATATTAGTTAAAGGATTTTTCCAAGGAATATGTCTAGTTTTAATTCAAACTGTAGTTGTAGTTGTGTGTGTGTGCATGTGTTTGCATGCTTGTGTATTTGAGCGTGTGTTTGTCTGTCCGTGTGTGTGTGTACGCTAATAAGTCCTCAGTTACATTTTATGTTGCATGCCATGCTAAAAGCTAATCTTTATTTGGCAAGGCTCAGGTCAAGGGGATATGGGGAAGCTTGTGGCCTGATCCTTGAAGGAGAAAGGTCGAGGTCATACTTACCACCTGACACATCATGAAAAACCTTACTGTTACAGCAATAGTGTAAGTTACAGTAATAATATGAATTTATTTTTGACATACACTGGTAATCTGCTGTCACATTGAGGCCTAATGCAACCTTGGACAGTAATTGACATTTTACATTCAAATTTGTATATTTTTGTAACAACTTGGATATAAAAATGTCATCACAAATGGTTGTGAAAGAAATGTTAGTTTTTTCAATTTGCAGTTGGACCATCAGATTAGATGATTAAGATAATTGTGAAGATAATAGGAGCTCATAAGTCGGTCTCAAATTAGCAATGTTAGCAAACAACCAAGAGGATTAAAACACTTTAAGATGTTAAGGTTTTGAGCTCCAAAGCCCCTGAGTGAGGCTAATCACTGACCCCAGCCACATGGCGGTGATGTTGTGTTTGCGTGTGAATTCCAGCGATTTATGCGTGTCATAATCGTATTCTCATGCAAGGATTTACAACACTGACTTCTAATACCATTTTTTCCGTGACTACTCGTCGACCACCTTAAAAAACTATTTTAAGAAATGCAGATGACAGTAATAATGTCTCTCAAGTGATCATTTCTGAATCACACTCTAATCAGATATATGAGAAAATACAGTCAAAAAACAACCAACTCATCTTTGTTTCAGATACAGGCATAGCAAGGTGTGACCGAAAGAGGCTTTTTTTTTTCTAATTTTCTTTCAATCAATTCTTCAAGTTTCACAATGTGACTCATTGGTCACCGGCTTGTTTTTGTCAACTGAATGGGACTGAAAGGACTCCAAGTTGTTGTTTTTTTGTGTGTGATGATTCCAGATTTGCAGTTACAACCTGTCCACAGATCTACTGGAAATGAAACAAAATGAATGTCACAAATATCACCAGGGGTTTATGTCACACGTCCCCCTACCTGCTTGGGTTGTCATACTTCTACCCCAATACAGCGGACTTAAAATAACAGTGAATAGTGTGACTGAGATTTGTGAAGTACTTCAGCACTGTGAAGGGCCCTGTTTCAGGTAAGAAACCGTACCCTCTGTGTCTTTTAATACTTTTTCTTCTTATTCTTTTGGCTTTTCCCTTCAGGCGTCGCCACAGCGAATCAACCATCCCCATATAACCCTATATGCCTCTTTTATTAGCATTCATTAATAAATCAATTTTATTTCAAAACGATGCAAACACAAATTTAAGTCAGTTGCAATTCTTCTCTATATGTTATCACCACATTTCCATTTTACCACATGAAAACCTAATTGCAATAATGGAAAGCAATATTCTGTATGCTGGATAATGTGCATTATATAGTCAATTGCGATTGATATTAATCATCCACATTCTCTACAATGGGAAGACAATCACACAGGTAGCCATCACTGTGGAATTTTATGAGTGTCGGTTCAGAAAGGATTGACCATCAGACCCCTCCTTCACAGGCGTGACATCATATTGTTTGCCAGGAAGGAGTGAGGCACTGAATTACTAATACACCTTACCGATTGGTAAGGACCGTAATGATTTGATGACTGTATGGATGGATAAGCAAAATCCAGGATAGATACAAGTTTAGAGGTACTCCAGAGGCACTGGAAATGCAGTAATCAGGAAGGAGGTCAGGCAGCTATAGTCTCTGGAGAGCATGACAGGTCCTCACATGATAGGTGACAGGTCCCACTAAGAATAGATTCAATCCATCAATGCGTCAAGTAATAAGCTGACCAAAGGAGATAAATATCATTTCCTATCTGGACGACACAAATCAGAAAATTTCACAAATTATGGAGAGGATTCTACCTGAAGTACAGCAGCCTGAAACTTTAAGATTAGTGAATAGATGGCAGCTTGGCATCAGTGGGTGTCAGAACTAGTCTAAAGGACCAAGTGATTAGTAAAGGAGCATCTACAAGTAATTTAGATAAAAAGCCCCAACGGAAAAACTGCTCAGAATCTCAGTCGAATTAAAAAAAATTAGGACAAAAGAAAGTATAGAATCATGGAAAGCTTAGATCGGGGATCTCAGAACAATTACGGCCCTCGGAACAATATTTTGTGGCCCCCTGCCTGAAATCAAATCTCTGTGTTAGTGCGGCCTGTTGCATCTTGGGGATTTATACAGTGGGTTGCAAAAAAAAAAACAGGCAAGGAAAAAATGAAAAAGTAGCTTTGCAATGTATTTTTTGCTTCAATATTTGAAAACAAAATGATTTTTGATGACTAAAAGGCCAAGTGACATTGTTAAAACGATCTTTAATTTTCATGTTTCTATAAAAAACACAAAAATGATAGCAAAAAAAACAACGGGCAAAAATTAAAAAGATTGATTTAATGACCAGAATACCCACCATTCGCTTTGTAAACATTACACCTCCTCTTATACATGCTACCAATCAATTTTCTAATAAATTTTAGTGGCATATTTTCCCACAGTGAAAAGATTACCTCTTTTAACTCAACATTATTTTTAGGGTGTAATTTTATCTTTTTTTTTTTTTTTTTAATATTCATTTTCAATATTAATTTGTCATTTTTAGATGAACAGTTCATTGCATATAAAGATTTTTATAATTTACCTGTTTACCTCCTTTACACTAAAACAAAGGAAAAATTTGGACTTAGTGTTACTTCTAGGTAAGGATTTTACTGGTCCGACTCCCTCGACATCAAATTAGGCCGTATGTCGCCCCCGGACCAAAATTAGTTCAAAATCCTCACCCTCCAGTTTGCAGAAAAGACTGCAGTGAAAGACAAATCCGAACCTGATCATTAAGATGCCAAAGTGATCGGATCCATTGGGGCCAGGGTACTACCCCAGTCCAGACATGGCCATCCAGGAGACACAATATAAAATACACTGCATCCATGCACATCATCTCGAAAGTTTGCAAATTTTTGCAGAAGATTACATAAACAAATAGTAGCCACCACTGAAATGAAGACAATCAATATCTAGATTATTAGAAATATCTGCAGTTGTATTTGTATCAAATAATGTGTATACTTTTTGTGTTCATTGTCCATCCAGTTTACAAATGGCTTTTACCTGTAGTGGCAACTGACGTCTTTATTTGTAGCTGATATTTTCAGTAGGTAAAGAAGATGGGGGTGAACTGCTTGATTAATATATTTATTTTCAACGTGGAAAAAGAGTTGTATAAAATCCTTGGCCTGTCCATTACATAAATTGCACAGAGCCAAGCTGTCAATAATCACAGATTCCTACAGCATCAAAAGTCACTTTGAACCTTTATTAAATCCGTCAGACTCAAAGACAAGGCAGACCCGAAAGGTGTGGTTTTTTTTGAGTCAACAGCTGACAGGTGGCTCACAAACAAAGTTGCAAGAAGCTTAACAGCGTCCAAGTAAGCATGTATGCATTTCAGTTGTGAAGGCTATAAGATAACTGTGATAAGATAGCAATATTGAAAAAAAAAACATAGCTTGGTGACAATGCGTGAAAGTGCTTGTATGTAAAAATTTTATAAATGTGTCAAAAAAAGTTGGGTCTTTTACAATAAGTGACAAGAGATGCTTAAAATTGAGTGGCTTGTTTCTGTTTGCAGATGTCCCAGTATTAAAGGAAATTATTATGTTGGGATTCTTAGTTGCACTGGTCCTTTGGTTACATATTCTGGAATGACCCCACCAGAATTCCTTCTATCTAAGTGACCTTGCACCTCTTCCTGTCAGAGGTCAAAGCTTTGTTAGTCACATTTATGATGATAGCCAGGCCAAGGTCCCTGTTTGTCCATCAGGTGACAAGAGAGGAAACAAGGGATATGATTCCGGTAATAGATGAAAGACGAGAGAGGAGATGAAAGGAGAGGTTATCTGGTTCTCTGCGGAGCCAATCGATCTGTTTGTGTTTTTGTGGGGTGAGCAGGTTTG
The DNA here is from genome assembly GCF_037954325.1 of Fistularia commersonii. Classification (NCBI taxonomy): domain Eukaryota; kingdom Metazoa; phylum Chordata; class Actinopteri; order Syngnathiformes; family Fistulariidae; genus Fistularia; species Fistularia commersonii. The sequence continues at coordinate 9,613,150 of NC_141287.1, read as the reverse complement.
TTGGCCACATTCCCAGCAGAAATGCTGAGGTAGTGGCTGCATTGTACTGTGGAACAGTAGTATAGAACTTGCACTTAAATTTAGAGTTTGAGATTTTTATAGTCAGCCGTTGCTGCCAGTAAGCAAAAATAATTACATATACATATTCACACACACACACACACACACACACACACACACACACACACACACACACACACACACACACACACACACACACACACTTTTTTTTCCGCTTACAGGAGCTTGGAAGGTCAGAGATCATTACAAAATGCGCTTATGCTGTCCTCTTGTGGCTATTAGGAATACTGCTGTAAATCAACACAAGCCTGTATTATGTTGGACAGACCAAAACAACAATAAGAATAAATAAGTAAATAACATTCATAATTAGTTCATAGGTATATTCTGTCTTTATTGAAGAAATTACACTGTATGAGATCTAGAAAACATAACTTGGTGATGAATTTTGCAATTTGTTATTAGACCATTCCCACTATATTCAAGGATGTATGACTGGAAAGTCTACTTCATAAGGCACTTTATCACAACCATACTCAACACACAAACACAATCAGATTGCATTCATAATAAAGTAATTTCTTGAAATTCTGAGGAATAGCCCGGCAGATGACACTGATACAAATATATTCTTTATTGTATATAGTTGTCTCAAAATACTGAATATTGCAGTAAAAACAGGCCCGACTCCTTTTAGCATCCTAACCTGCAGAGACACTCATAAACCTGAAGCTCTTCATCTGTCTGTTTTGTTTAAAGTACAAGCACAGTGTAATGAACCTTTACTCTTAATCAACAATAGGTTTATCATCAAATCAACAGGGGCATGAAAAGTTCAGAACCTAGAAGCCAGTTCATGAGTAGAAGAGCAATTAATGTCATGTGTAAGAATATACTGTATATACATGTGCATTTCTTTGGGATCAAAGATGAGAAACATTTGAGTCACTTCATGTGAAATGACTAAACCTTGTATAAAAAAAAGAATATTGTTAAATATACAATACTCTGAAATAGTGGCTGAAGTCATTTGAAAACTAGCTGTTTCGCCTAATTCAGTCGTCTTGGAATATGCAATCCAATATATGTTGTGCAACCACACATAAGCCCACATCACAACATCATATCCACTCACATACTGTATGTACACTCACACATACACATTTAAGTTCACACAGACAAACAAGCAAACACAATTGCCAATTATATTTCAGTGCTGTTTTGCATAATTAAGGCGCTTGTTGTCAGAAGTTGAAATACTGTATTTGGATCAGTGGACCTTTGATCAAGTCCAGCATATTCTCATACATCTTATAAATAAAAATGGACGTAATAACACACAAAGCAAAATCAATAATAACCTGAGGAGTATGCTGAACTGCCTTACAGAGGAATGCATATTTACAACAGAGTGACTGACTAATATTGCTCTTGCCAATATTATAGTGATTTAGCAAATGACACACACTTGTAATCAGTGGTAAGTCCCATTCTTTACATTAGTATTTCTAAACAAGTTGTAAAGTGTGAAACTATAATGTTATGTAATTATATCTTTGAATGATGCGGCACTCTTGCGGACGGGATATTTACGATGAAATAGCACCTGATTTACGCAAACCACCCATTCAAAATGAACACTAGTTTACCAGTTTTGGGGGGGTTAGCTCTCAGTGCAGCGGTAAACTGGATGACATTCTTTGGAGACGTGATCATGTTAGTTGAGTGTTCTACATGGAGCAAAAGGTCTCTTGGTCACTTGGTTTGATCCACAACCCACAACTCTGTTACTCTCCTATCACACTTGCTGGAAAATAGCACCATCCTTGGAGGTAAAGCCACATCAAGGACATCAGCGCCCGTGATATTGCTCTTGGGTTGCGAAGGAGGAAACAAAGGTTGCATTTTATGTCCTCTTCATGCACACCTGACAGCGGCTTATGTGTGTTCGGAGATTTCCTGCTTTCAGAGTTGTTGGTACAGGTTTCCTGGATGTAAGCAGAGAAGAAAACATTGAAACATTATCATACAGTTGTTATCTGCAAAGAATAAAAGCTTAATAACATCAGTCTTACGTAAACATCTCGCTGTCTTCAATTGTTGCCAGCCAGAAGCTGTAAGAGTTGGCGTAGTAGTTGCAGGTTCCACGACCATGACATTCGATGAATGGAGCGCTGCGGAACTCCTCCAGGCAGGAACCAGGAGAGGCCAGAGCCTGGCCTGAGCCCTCAGCACCAGCACTGGTGTGCTACACAAATGCAAAACCATGTTACAGTGTTACAGTTAGCAGTGTGAGCATTTTTTTTTGGGGGGGGGGGTTCTCATGACTTCTCATTAGATCGAGTTCACTGTTTTACTGTTTTTGTTGTTGGGTGATTGGGTACTCAGCCTTTTTATGGACTTACACTTTTAACCTTTAAGCTTTATTCAAGTTAACAAATTAAATTATTCTGCCTAATTGCTTCCTGAACAATTATATATCAAGAAGATTTTCTCTACACCATATATTGTTTAAATTATAACAACATAGGCTTGTTTGATGGGTCTGTGTGTAACGAAGCACGAAATTTAATCCCAGGGGAGAAATTGGCTTCTTGGCCTGACATCTGAGCCTGTTCATCTCACCATGACAAAGGAGTAGCCGATCCACAGGGAATTCCAGCCGTGAGGACATGGTGGGATCACAATGGTCTGACTGTGAACTGCAATCACCATGGCGGGGGCTTCACACACGGCACACCTGAAGACACACACACAAAACCAATTACTCATGTAAGTCCCCATCAAGTCTATCATGATAACAGTCAACAGTGGCCCATCTTTGACAGATGTGTTGTACCTGCTGATGAATGGTTTGATGCTTTCCCCTGTGATCGGTGCCATGCTCATCGGCATTGGCTCGGGGGAGGTTAGCCAGTAAGAGTAGTCATTACGGGAGGCAAAGTTACATACATTGTTGATGTTACAGAACAGGAAGGGCATCGGGCTGAACTTTTTGAGACAGCTTCCCGCCGTACCTGAAATACGGTCCAACATGGTTAAATTGCACATGAAAATCTTCTCTTCGTTATCAGCAATCCTTCATAAGATTGTGTGTCTCACCTAGATCTTGTCCATGAGAACGTTCATTGCCTTGTACATAAAGTAAAGAGTAGCCATCATAAATGAGTGACGTCCCCTGAGGACAATTTGGAACCTCTATTGATTGACTGTGACGAGTAACCAGGAAACCATGATCCATTGAGGAGGGTCCAGGTGCACCCGCTTGACCTGGAACACCATCAGGTCCGGGCGGGCCAGGATGTCCTCGGGGTCCTGAAGCCGTGAAATTGAATTAGTCTTCCTGCTTTTTCACACAGTTCAGTTTTCCTAATTCTGTACAATGATGTTCAACACAAGAAGCTGTTTCCATATTAATTGATGGAAGTGTAGATTTTTGAGTGGCTTTTGAGTGTGATCTTTAGCATCTGACAAATTTTAAAGACAAGAATAACTTTAGGAGCTTTACTCAGCATTTCTTTAATGATCCAGAAATAGGTTACCCCTCCTCATGTGAACCTCTCACCTTGAGGTCCAGGTAGGCCAGGATCCCCCTTGGCCCCAGGCCTGCCATTATGCCCGGGGAGGCCATCATCTCCTTTGGCCCCTTGAAGACCTGTCACGCCTGAGAAGAGTGACAGTGAATGAAGGAACACATCAGAAAAAAAGCTAGATGAATAAAAGGGACAACTGAATTTTAAAGATAAACCTCACCTTGCTGTCCTTTCTGCCCAATATTGCCAGTTGGTCCCTGGAGTCCAGGGAAACCTGGGGGCCCCTGGGGACCACTGTCTCCTTTTATTAAGATAGAGTTCCCGGGAGGACCAGGGGGGCCATCATTTCCTATAATTTACAATAAAAAGTATTTCACCACTGCTTGTATACATGTACATTAAGAATGAACATTTTCAGAGAACCGATATATGTTAACTGACATATGAGGAAGAAGTACACATAGTCAAGAAAATAATGAATACATTAAGATTTATTTCTTTTACCCTTTTCTCCTTGGAATCCTCTGTCTCCAAGTTCTCCTTTGAATCCAATGTCACCAACAGTACCCTTAGTACCTGAATATTGAAAATAATAACCATTTAAAAACAACATTTGAATGCACAGTTTCACAGGTATACTCATACTGTCTGTTTTATATGATATAATTACACTGAATCTACTGACCTGGGAAACCAGGAACACCCTGCAAACCCCTATCTCCTTTCTGTCCATCAATCCCAGGAAGGCCAGGTGGTCCCTAGAATATGAGCAAATACAGCTATATGAAGAAGTAAATCGCCACCAAATATGATACATTATAGTCATCATTGGCTTTACTATAGATAATGACATATGTAGTGAAATGTGAGATCTGAAATCACAGCCACATACAGGAAATCCTGGAATTCCAGGGTCACCCTTGTTCCCTGTCGTTCCCTGGATACCAGGAAGACCCTGCTCTCCTTTCTCTCCCTTAAAGCCATCTCTGCCTGGAACCCCAGCAGGTCCAGGTTCCCCAGTGACTCCTGTTGGTGAAAATGAAATATATTCAACATTTGTATCCATGAATATTCCATCCTTTCTGTTTGGCACAGTTTCTCCCTGTGTCAGTACGTCATGTATTTGCCTTACCTGCTTCACCGGGTTGTCCTGTTTCCCCCCTGTCTCCCTTTGGTCCCTCCAGTGAAACACCAGTGAGACCCCTCTCTCCTGGCTCACCCTGGGGACCCTGTTGGCCCTGATAACCCTTGTCGCCTTTGATACCAGGCACACCAGGATAACCGGGGGTGCCAGGAACACCAGGATTGCCTTTGTCACCTGGAAGTGAAGAGATAAACAGCATTCTTTAAGTGTTTATTTTCTAGGATTAATTATTTATACAAAGAAAAAGAAGTGAGAGGGGGCTGTTACCTTTGATACCAGTCTCTCCAGGTGATCCAGGGATACCAACACCTGGTAAACCTGCAAGCCAGTGCATTATAGTATTGATAAATACTACAAATTTGGAAAAAAAATTGAACAACAGGAAGTAGAACAGTAGCAAATATAACAAAATGGTGATTTCACCTTATAACATGATTAATGTTTTACAATGAACTCACTCTAATCTGCTGCAATTAGAATAATGTGGCCACTCAATATAGTGAATGATAAACTTCTGAATCAGTATCATCCATCTACTGTAACTTGTAACATTTCTAGCAGAAATTCACTTCTATTTCAATAAGAATATAACAATGGAAAATTAAAGCCAGTGCAGTTTCTTTTAAAATGCTCCAGGCTTTAGTAGGTTGTCAAACCATCAAGGGAACGCCAGAGAAAGAAGGCGATATTTAGCCAAGGGCTCAGGAAGGATTTAAACAAAAGTCTCAGGGATAAGGCCTGTACTTATTACTGATCACCATGCCAGAGAAAGGTCCACCATTACCTGAAACTCCAACTGAGACATTCTAGGTGGTTCGTGTTTGACTTTTAAACACATATATAGAAAAAAGGTTTTAAATTTGGATGTAGGAATGGGGAGTTATTAGACAAAGTCCTATCCGGATTGTAGGCAGACACAATTTCCCCCTAACCTGGATTTCCTCTTTCTCCTGAAGATCCAGGGATGCCATCTACCCCAGGGTCTCCCTTCTCTCCGGGAATACCAGGTGGTCCCTGTAAGCCAGGTTCGCCTGGGAGAGGAGATATGAATTTGTTCATTAAACAGGCCAATGGCTGATAAGCATTTTGTTTAAGCAAACAGTTACTAGCATCGATCTTGGATGAAAATAATCTGACTTACCAGTCCTGCCATCACGGCCAGGTTCACCAGAAGACCCCGGCAACCCAGGGATACCCTTTTCTCCTGGTATACCTGGCTGACCTGTGCACACATGAACACACAGCACAATGAACTACACCTGAAATATTAACACAAATACTAACCATGCTTTGTGGGTGACATCAGATGATAGGAAAATAACTTATCTCACCTGGAGTTCCAAAAAGTCCTTTCTCTCCCTTTGGTCCTTGTCCTCCTGGGGTACCAGGCATACCCATATGACCCTTCTGACCCTTATCTCCTTGTAGTCCTGGAAATCCTGGATCACCAGGTTGACCCTGAGAAAACCAAGGAATTAAGAACAGTTCTTTTTTTAAAGGGCATTAAAAGAACACTTTGTTTTGAGTGCTCAATAATATGCTGGTTTCATGCTGGGTCAGTCCATCATCATAATCCATTCAGTGAATGACAACAATTGAGCCACAACTACAGGAGGAATGGAACTGTTCACCATGGCAATAGATTGTCGCCCCACCCAATTTTACAGAGCAATTCGGAAGTTCTGTAATATTCCTTCTGCTAATCACTTCCTTTTCTTTTATGTTTCTGTTTTCTGTCTCCCTTTTACTCGTTTAAGGTATTTTCTGTTAAAATCTTTGCGTATGCAATTGTTTCTCCTTCTTTCTTCTGACAGATATCAATGCATTTAGTTGCAAAACTGTGCTATCTATCTATCTATCTATCTATCCATCTATCTATTTATCTATCTATCCATCCATCTATCTACACCCACATACATATATACATATATCCATCAGCTTATCCAGTCTGTCATCAGGCAAGAGACAGGGTACACCCTGGACTGGTTGCCAGTCAATAAATACCCTTGAATTTACTCCTGAATTTACTCATTTACATATTCTTTTATAATTCACAATTTGCTCACTGTCAGTGCATCACAGACGCTTTGGGATATAATATTAATATTACGTTTAAGTGGCCGCCAACATTACTTACATCATGTATACAGTATAAATGTTATTATTATGGCTTGTTGATTACCCTTTCGCCTGGAAATCCTGGGAGGCCAATACCTGGCTCACCAGGTAATCCTGGATCTCCTTTATGTCCCTCTGTGCCTCTGGAACCAGGATGTCCTGGTGTTCCTATATCTCCTTTAGTACCCTTTGGACCTACAGGACCTGAGCAGACACACATGTAGAGTCAACTCAAATCCACTAAAATGTTAATTTTTCCAAGTCAGAGATATTCTTGATAGATCTTAATAGAGATTTTTTTTAATAAATAACTTGTTTTTAAGAGATACAGAGATTCCCACATCTGATCCAAGAGTGCTTTCTTTCTACCTTCCTACCTGGTATACCCATCTCTCCTCCACTGCCCTTCTGTCCAGGTATCCCAGTCCTGCCAGGTTCTCCAGGAAATCCAATGTCTCCTTTCTCACCTGATAAATATTATTGAGATAAATTAATATACTTTGACGGTGACAACAAAAAAGCACAGTTGATGCTTCAGTGCCAATTAGCCACCTTTTTGTCCAGGCAAACCAGCTTCCCCATCTTTTCCCGGCAGTCCAGGGTCTCCAGTTGTACCACGGAAGCCCTTTTGTCCTGTGACTCCAGGGTTGCCTTGGGGAAGAAATAAAGCGCAGGATAGGAAAATGATGAAAAGGAGAACTATATATGACTGGAAATTATAGTAGTTCCTCTCTTTGTGATGATGGTAATTAAATGTATAATTTAAGTGGTGAGACATTTTTTTCATACCTTTTTCTCCAATATCTCCCTTCTCCCCCTTCATGTGTTCCATTTCAATTTTAGTCATGGTCCCAGGAGGTCCTTCAGGACCTCTCTCCCCTCTCTCTCCCTTTGGTCCTGCATCTCCAAAATCCCCCCTGGGTCCAGGAACACCAGGATCACCTAATAAAGAAGAGAATTCATCATCTCGCCTAGTATGCTAGTTAGCATTGTAAAAGAAGTAACAACTGGGCTAGAGGAAACTATTGATTCTTCCTTACCTCTCAGTCCAGGAGACCCAGGTGTACCAGGAGCTCCAGGAAATCCACGTTCTCCTGGTGTCCCCATGACACCCATTTCACCTTTTGGGCCTGGAACATGCACATAAAGTAAGATTAGTATTCTACACACTGAAGACATAACAGGATGAATTATCAACAAAATGCAAATAAAACAACCTTTGTTAGCACTTTGAGCTCCATTTCTGTGCAAGCCAAATGCTCATTCTCCAATCTATTTGTTATTTTTTTAATACATTTCAGTCTCACCTTGGGTTCCTATCAATCCATCTCTGCCTGGTAAGCCTTTTGGCCCAGACAGGCCTTTGGGTCCAGGGGATCCAGGGAAACCGGGAAACCCCTTTTCTCCTTGTGGTCCTGGCATGTCCAGGCCTGGAGGACCTGGGTAGCCCTTCTCTCCTTTGGCACCTCCCGGGCCTTTAAAATTTGTATAAATACATCATAATATGAATGGTAGTAAATGATGACATAAAGGTCACTCAAATACCAGCGATAGCTCTTCTTCTCCTTTCGGCTTTTCCCTTCAGGGGTCGCCACAGCAAATCAACCCTCTCAATCAAACCTGATTCTCTGTATCTTCCTCTCTCACACTAGCTACCTTCATATCCTCTCTCACTACATCCATAAATCTTCTCATTGGTCTTCCTTGAGACCTCCTGCCTGGCAGCTCCAATTCCAGCATCCGTCTACCAATATATTCACTATCCCCCCTCTGTGCATGACCGAACCATCTCAGTCTTGCTTCTCTGACCTTCTCTGCAAAACATCTAACATGTGCTGTTATTCTGATAGACTCATTCCTGATCCTATCCATCCTGGTCACTCCCAAAGAGAACCTTGGCATCTTCATCTCTGCAACCTCTAGCTCTGCCTCCTGTCCTTTTGTCATTGTAACCGTTTCTAGGCCATACAGCATTGCTGTTCTCACCACTGTCTTGTACACCTTTTCTTTCATTCTGGCAGATAGTCTTCTATCGCATAGTACCCCTGACACTTTTCCCCACCCATTCCAATCTGCTTGAACCTGTCTCTTCACCTTTTTTCCACACTCTCCACTGCTCTGGACTGTTGTCCCCAAGTACCTGAAATCCTCCAACTTCTTGATTTCCACTCCCTGTAGCCTCACCGTTACACTCGGGTTCCTCTTATTCACACACATATACTCTGTCTTGCTGTGACTAACCTTCATTCCTTTCCAGTGCATACCTTCCCCTCTACTCCTCTCTACCAACTCAGGTTGATTTTTTGTCTCACTACATATCACAATGTCATCCGCAAACATCATGGTCCATGGCAATTCCTGTCTAACCTCATCTGTCAGCCTGTCCATCACCACTGCGAACAAGAAGGGGCTCAGAGCTGATCCTTGATGGAGTCCCACCTCCCCCTTGAACTTCTCTGTTAACCCTACAGTACACCTCACTACTGTCTCACAGCTAGTCCTGCACCAGTCTAACATACCTCTCTGCCACTCCAGATTTCCTCATACAATACCAGAGATACTCTCTTGGCACCCTGTCAAATGCTTTTTCTAAGTCTACAAAAACACAATGCAGCTCCCTCTGGCCTTTTTGTACTTCTCTTTTAGCATTCTCAAAGCAAATACTGCATCTGTAGTACTCTTTCTAGGCATGAATCCATGCTGCTGTTCACGAATGCTCAACTTTATCCCTCTATAGTTGCCTAATACCAGTGATAGCTCTATTTTATCTAATTTTCCAACAAAGCTCTAACAGTCAATCTGGCTTTAATATGAAAGTTCTTAGTTGAATTCAGCCATCATTATTATTAATAACCTCTGACAATGATGTCACTTCACCCTTTATTTTTGTTTAGAATTTTTTCAAATATGGCTTACTATTTACCTTGAATTGGCTATATAATTCAGCAAAAACAATGTAAAATGGCTTTGGATACTAGGTTGTGAAAAGTTTTATTAATAGAATGTTCACCGCCTTCGGAACAAATGTCGATAAAAGGGACTGAGCTATTCAGAACAAAACAACAAATACTACCTCACTACCAATGAGTGAAGTTTTTTTTATATGCTGTGACACAACAAAGTCTAACATTTGCCATTTAATAACCCTAAAAGTGAGGAGATGTTTCTCAGACTTCTATGAGGGTCTCTGATTTATGGAAACTAAAAAAGGGTTGCTTTTTTATTTGCTGTGTTTTGCAACCTTAACATTTCAAACAGATTTTACTGTTCTCAGCAGAGTGTCCTGTATGTCTTTATTTCAAAACCTTGTCAGCAGTTATTGGTCAAGGGGTTCTTAATCCTGAAACTAGTTACTTTCTCCAAAGAAGCATTTGGTCTATCAAGTACAAGTTGAATAGGTCAACATCGTAACCTCATTGGACCTGTGTTCAACAAAGGACTTTATCATCTGTCATTATCATCAAATCTACATTAACCGCTGAAATGCCTTGCCCGGAGAACTGAGGATTGATTAGAGGCACATTTTTCTGACGATAATGACCATATAGGGAGGGAAAAAAATGTCTCTTTTGCATAAAGGTAGATGTGCAGGCTGTTTATATGGATAGAGTAAAAGCTGGTCTATGTTCCTCCCCTGTTTTTGTGTTCATATAGATGCGTCTGTGGATCTTTATGACATTTGTTATGACTCTTCCCCCACTGTGATGGAATAGCAGGGTAAAAATGGCAGATACAAGCACATTCTAACCATAAAATACATCAACGTACCTCCAATGTACTTAACATAGGAAAAATATTGCCCCTACCTGCAGCCTTGTGCTAAAATACATTTCATCCAACTGCAAACACAATCTATTGGGCTACTCTGATGTCTTGTTTTTGTGTGTTTTCATGCAATACTTTTGACCTCCTGCATAAATGATAGCAGATGTCTACAGTCTTTTCTTACCTCCTCAACTTTATGCTTGTTTTTCATATTGCCACAATGTCTTCAGTGGAAAACCCTTCTATTTGTACTCACCATATGGACCTGGCTCTCCAGGTAGTCCCTGTGGCCCAGGAGCTCCAGGCAAGCCTTTCCCTGGAACACCTGGAAAGCCTGCCAGTCCAGGAGGTCCTGGAGGCCCGACATCACCTAATTTTGAACAGCAAGAGTTTCATTAATTGAGCTGAATAAAGACCAATATTAATGAGTGATTCATCTCTATGAGAAGAGACTATCAAAACAAAGTTCACACTAAATGCCCTGGCTACCTTTTGTTCCCTGAGGTCCTCTCAGTCCTGTTGGGCCTTCAAATCCAGGTACACCAGGTAGTCCGACGCTACCCTTCTCTCCTTGGAAACCACGTACCCCAGGGAGGCCCTGAGACCCTTTCGGTCCCGGAAGCCCCCGTCCTGGTTCTCCCTATAAAACAGAGGAATGTGTTGATTGGCATTTAAATGTAAAAGCAGTGTTTTACCTTTTACAGCTCATGTTGTACTGAACTTGCACAGACTAGTAGACAAAACTAAGCTAAAAGAGGATTCTAAACAGTATACTCAGACATTAATGATTATGTCTTAATCTTTTTGAAAGATGGAAATTCGCGATGCCAACACTGAGCCCGTTTCCATTTATTTATCTATTATCCATACCGCCACCATTTTCACTGTCATTTTCACTGTGAGATAAGTCTGGATCATGGCATTTATTTATACATTGATATATAAATGTCAGTAAATACACACTTTTTGTCCGGGCAAACCAGTTTGTCCAATTACACCATCCTGTCCTGGTTTTCCTGGCTCTCCTGGTAATCCTGGAGCTCCGGGAATTCCACTAATTCCTAAGAACATTGAAAAACATTTTAGTTTTGTTTACTTCTCGATTATCAAGGCCCTTTACTGTTTATATTTTCTCTGACTTATCTTTTTTGTTCAAGATGTGATTATTCATTGAACGTCTTTGAATTATTCATCAATAATTATGACAGTCACTTACCTTTAGGACCCGTCGGGCCTGGTAATCCAATACCAGGATGTCCCTGGTCACCTTTTGGTCCAGGAAAACCTGGCAATCCCAGGTCTCCGGGCTGGCCACTGTCTCCTACACCCAACAACATTAGCAGTCAACTGGACCAATTTCATGTATTCTTCAAATAGACATAATTTATAAAATGATCACAACCAATTATTTAGTTTGAAAATGAAACACTTATTTGGAGGTAAAGAAATTAGCCAAAGTTGAATGGTGGCTGCTGACCTTGAAGTCCAGGTCTACCCTTTTCTCCTCGGGGTCCAGGTACACCCTGAGGTCCAGGAGTGCTCACGCCTTTCCCGGGCTCACCCTTTGCACCTGGTGGAGATGTCATTTTTTTCATTAGTAAGCAGTCTCTGGCCAGTTCCAATGTGTGATTTCTCCATATTTTGATATTTATGGTAGAATCGGTAAAGTAAAAAAGACAAGCATCAGTGATTCCCCATTCCTTTTTTGGTGTTTATGAATTTGAAATCCCATGCCTACCAGGTGCTCCAGGTGCTCCCGTAATACCCGGTCTCCCTTGACTACCCTTCTCTCCAGCCAAGCCTGGTCGGCCATATCCTGGGAGACCAGGAGGACCTCTCTCTCCTGTGTGTCCATCAAGACCGGGGTCCCCAGGTAATCCACGATCACCCTTAATTCCATCTCGACCCTGATTATTTGAAATGAAACAAAAGTAAACCTTTCCATGGAATAAAAGAATGGCAGTCATTTATAGTGTTAGCTGAGCTTAAGGCGTAATTACATATTTTACCATACATATTTGCCCAATGAAAATGTTACAAGTGTTAAATCACCCCATTAAAACAAAGAGTCAGTTTTTTTCATCGCAAAGAATATTTAAAAAGTGTGAAACATAATCTAAATTTGCTCATACAAAGACTTACAGGTTCTCCTTTGGGACCAGGTGCACCTTGGAAGCCATCCTTTCCTGGTAGTCCATCAAATCCTCTCTGTCCAGGTGAACCAGCAACTCCAGGCAGACCTTTTTCCCCCTTCAGACCAGGAGCTACACTGACATCTCCTGGCTCTCCAACGGCACCAGGGGCTCCAATCAAACCAGGGATACCACTTGAACCCTAGACAATAGTTAAGAAATAAGTTATAAAACATTAATGATTTATTTTTGGATTAACCCTAAATTCAATGTCATAGAAGTGGTTTAAAGATATAAATGTAAGATCATGAAGTCTTAGATATTATTCTACTTACAGGTCTTCCAGGTGGTCCAGGGGTTCCAGATTGACCCTTTTCTCCTTTGAAACCCACTGGCCCCGGAGGTCCTACCCAGGGGAAATGCAAAATGATGTATCCATCACTGTTTCAGTAATAGTAGTGGGAGTTATCAAACACACAAATATGTTGAGGAAATGCAATTTGCTTTCATCAAATGTACTTGCTAGTAAAATACATATTCCAGTGTCTCGGTTGCATTAAAATCTCACAATACAATTTTGAGTTCATTGTTATTTGATAATGACTGCATTCACTAACCCCTGTCTCCTTTAAGGCCCGGTGGTCCAGGTAATCCACGGGCACCAGAGCTTTCACACTGAACACAGGTATCTCCTTTGTCACCTGACAGCCACAAAGAATAGTTAGAATCCATGGTGAATCTATCAAAATAAACTTCACAAGTCTCATGGTAAACAAACATAAACCAACATATTACTGAAATTAACATTCTCAGAATCTCAGCAGTGAGGAGGTTGCTTTGTACTTACCTTTCTGTCCCACTTCCCCTTGTAACCCCAGGGGTCCAGGAGGACCAGGGGCTCCCTTTGCAATGTTACATTCATTAGGGTCAACTGTAAGAACAAGTCACAGCACACACAAGCAAATATGACCTCCACCACTGCCAATTAAATGTATCACATTAAACATGAACATTCTTAACAGTTAGTCATAAAGACTGTTTAATAAAAAGATGACCCCCATACCTGGGGGTCCTGGTGGGCCAGGGGGTCCAGGCAACCCAGGTTGTCCTGGAGGTCCAATTAAAGACACTCCTTCGATACCAGTTTCTCCTTTTTCCCCGATATCTCCCTTCTGGCCAGTTTCTCCACGAGGGCCTTCTATAAGGAGACCTGGTGGCAAGAAAGAAACATTTAGACATTGTTGAGATTATTCTCAGTCTGTCTGACTCTATTGTGCTTCAACGTAGTTTTTTTGTTTTTTTTTAATCTAGTAATTTTACCTGGAGGACCTGCCTCTCCTTGAGGACCAGGAAAACCTTGGAGAGTAAACAAAAAAATGAAACAAAAGTGTGACCAAAAATGAAAAATGATCTCTTTCTCTGTGTGTGTGTGTGTGTGTGTGTGTGTGTGGTATATCCAATGTACCTTTCTCTCCTGATTCCCCAGGGAGACCTCGGGGACCAGGTGGACCTGGGGAGCCGTTACCCTGTAATTACAAAAGTTGAAACTTAATAAAATACAATCACCCCTATTGTAGTTCTGTCCAGGCTCCCATTTGCCCACTAATGGGGTCTGATTTCCTCCTCAAATCTTTAGACAATCAATCAAAGGTGTAACCGTTTGACACAATGAGAGGGTAAAGAAATTACAAAAAAAAAAATCAATTTACTTACATAGCCAGGGGGTCCCCTTTCTCCCTTTTCACCCTGAGATGAACCACATTATTAAATGTTATAAGGCCTCCAAAGAAAGGAATATTGCAAATTTAGGTGAAAACACTAATATATTTCAAGAAAATGTAAGGAGGGTTATTTACTTGGTTACCAGGATGACCGGGCCCTCCAGGAAAACCTTTTTCCCCCTGTTTGAAAATTAAATTTGAATTGTGATTTTCTTTTTCAAAGAAAAAAAACAGTTTTTATGATGAAATTAATAACTGCCATGGTAAAGTTTGTTACCTTTCGCCCCCCCTCACCATCCTTGCCAGGTTTGCCCTTAGATCAAAAATAAATAGATACAATTATATGTCACACAGAGTCATGCCTCAGGATTTGGAAAGTTTATATGCTTCAAATTTTGGAAAATGGTTTCAAAGGTCTATTCTATTGTACACTGTTAAAGAAGCTTGAATGTTTACAATCAGAAAAAAACCTTACTTTTGTTACACATGTAATCAATATTTCCATTTCATCACTTACTATTGGTCCAGGTGGGCCAGGATCCCCTTTGACATCTTTTTGATACGGGATACAAAACCCCTGCAAAGGAATTCAAGTTAAAAAGGAATAATTGTGTTGAGTAAGTGTAAAGTAAAAAAGAAGGAAATCTGAGAAATTTTAAGTAAAATTTAAGTAAATAAACTAACCTTTTCCCCTTTCTGGCCTGAAAGGCCTCTTTCTCCCTTTTGAAAAAAAAAATCCAAACACCATTAAGAGATATAGATCTTAAAAAAATCTAATTTCTTAAACATCTAAATGGGCATCTGACAGATAAACATATCAAAGGTTGATAAAAGAAAATGAGTACCGGGGGTCCAGGTACATATTCTGTGATAGGGCGTCCTTCCACACCCATAGATGGAGGTCCTGGTGGGCCAGGTGGCCCACGAAAGCCCTGGTCACCCTGAAGGGAGACAAAAGCACAGCAGTCACAGGATTAATCAGACAGCACTGATTATTAACAGATTCAATGTGATATTATTCAGATAGTTGCCAAAATACAAATACATTACTATCAAAGAACAAAAAAAATCATCTCTAATCTTCAACATGTTTAACAGAAGCTCACTGTTTATTGTAATTTTCATTTGTTGTGAATTTTTCTTTTCAACAGGTCTCCATCCCCGCAGAATATCAAGTTTGAAAGGTGTAACAAGTGTAATCAATTCCAATTTGGAAAATTTCTGAAATTTTGAATAATGTATGAAAACAGAATCAACATAACATGTCAAAGATTCTCATTCAGGTTGTGTTTTTGCATTAAAAGTCAACCTGTGTTGTCCAATGTGGGAATTTGTAGTATGTTTGAAGATACAGAAAAGACTGCGCGTGTGTGTATATATACTGGGATGGATGGATGGATGGATGGATGGATGGATGGATGGATAGATAGATAGATAGATAGATAGATAGATAGATAGATAGATAGATAGATAGATAGATAGATAGATAGATAGATAGATAGATAGATAGATAGATAGATAGATAGATAGATAGATAGATAGATAGATAGATAGATAGATAGATAGATAGATAGATAGATAGATAGATAGATAGATAGATAGATGGATGGATGGATGGATAGATGGATAGACAGACAGACAGACAGACAGACAGACAGATAGACAGATAGACAGATAGATAGATAGATAGATAGATAGATAGATAGAACTCTTCACCTTGTCTCCTTTCTCACCAACAAAAGCCAACTTGTCACCCTGAGGGAAAATCACACAGGAAAAACAGTTGACATCTCTGCAATCAAACCTGAGGACAACGCGCACTTTTTCATTGATAATGTTGGAATCGTGAACTTGTTTTACCTTCTCGCCAGGAGGGCCCGGTGGACCGGGATCACCCTGTAAACACACACATTATATAATTTAAACCTGCAAAATGTCTGTACAACAGTCTGCTCGGCTACATCTTTCTCTATATCTACATTTGGATCACTTGGTATATCTTTTAATAATTTAAATTGAAAGTCCCCAACCATCTGGTATGGGGCCGTTGTTTATAATTACATATTTTTTTTATTTTCAGTAGTCTTCCGGGTATTTTATTTTGGAAAAAATGCCACCTGCACCTCACTCCTGCAATTGATACAATCATAGGGGGGGTTTCATTCGTGTGTGCAATACTGCATACTCTCTCCATATATACATATTTACAAAGTAAATCCAGGGCATATATCACAGGCACTAATTCTCTTTGATAATCAAGATGGACGCATCATCAAAAAAAAGAACAAATCTGCATTTAAAAGAAAATACAAAAGTCCAAATTAAACTAATGGTCCTGCAACAGGTGACTGACACACTCAACATCCACTCTGCATAATATGATCTGATTCTGCACTATGGTGAGTAGATATGGGTGTGATAATCATTTAATAGTTATCAAATGTGCATAATACAATGTGTAGTAGTTACATTTACATTGTTGCAGACACTAAAGGGTGTGGCCTCTCACCCCACTGGACTAATGGCTGGGGGTGCATGGTTAAGCAGGGTATATATGGACGATCCCATGGGTGTTTCTATATTATAATCTGAAACTCTTCCACATCTCTGCCATCATTTACCCGTTGAAACATCACAACATTCATTTTTTAATCACCTCTTCCAGTCCACCAAAAGTGTTGAATAACAGTGTGACCATTGATTTAAATCATTCATTACTGCTCATTTTCCCATTTCTGAAACGATAACATACTTTGGGTCCTTGGTAGCCACGAGGCCCCGGGGGGCCAATAGGTCCAGGAGATCCAGGTGATCCCTGGGAGAGAAGATGGAGAGTCAAAATGTTTTTACCTTCTTTTTTCAGAATATAAACACAAACACACAACAAAATATAAACACACGCACACACACACAGAACATACAGAAAGTCCTGGTGTGCCTGGGAATCCTTTATCTCCTTTCATGGGAATTATTCCAATCACGCCGCCTAGGTCACCCTGCAGGAGTCAAAACAATTCAACATTTATTTTTGCCAAATTCGTCTCATACCCAGAAGGTAAATGTAGATACTTCATAGATATTAAACAGACCTTAATTCCAGGATATCCTGGGATTCCCTGAAAAGAGAGCAAAGTAAAAATAGATCTGTACGTGCAGTAAAGCAGACAATGTTGCTTTATTCTCAAAAAGGTGCTAACCTGTGAATACTAAAAAAACATTTTATTCATAAACATGTTATAGTTTTTCTGGACCCTCTACCAGTCAGGTGCAAAACAACACTAAGTGTTTTAACCTTCTGTTATAAGATGGGTCTGTTTGAATATAACTTTTGAATACAGTCTTGAAGAAATCAGTGACAAAACAACTGGATGGAATGTTCATAATTGTTCGTTGCCGAACAAATTTGGTTTTGTCATGGTTTTTTAAAGAAAACAGCAGTAACTGAAATGAGTAACTGTCAGGTCTGGTTTCACTGTGGCTTTAATGTGCTTACAGGTGATCCTTGAGGGCCGTCAAAACCAGGACTGCCATCTCTGCCTCTTTCTCCCTGAAACACGTACATGCACAATTAGCACAAAAAGAAAATATACATGGAAAAAAAACATTTATTTTAAAAGTATCAGATTTGTCTTTATAAGAAAATGGATAGATAAACTGGTCTCTAAGGGACAAAATCTGATGAGTTTTCAGGGTTACATGCTCATCAAAGTTCACTTCCTCATAAACAAAATAGATGTCTTTAAAATGGGGTTAATATTCATTGCACAAATAGACCAAAATAAGCATTGTAACGGCCATTCATTTAAGTTAATATAGTATAATATATATAAATATAGATATAAATAAAGTATTTTAAGTCACTAACTATTTTCAAATAAGGAAAGTATCCTGTGATTCCTCATTGAATGTTGGACCAGCTAATTTAAACACCTTAAAGTCGGTTGATATTCTTTTGAAGAATTATAGAAAAAGGACTATTCCTGTTTAATTATGAAGTGTGTTATGATGATGATTAGGATAATAATTATGTGATAAATCAGGCAGATGTTTCAGTAGTGGATTAGAATATTAAAGGACAGGTTGTTTGTCCCAAACTCAATATGGCTTTTTTTGTATAATCCCTAACAATGGATCATGAAAAAAAAAGCAAAGGGAGAGGGGGCGCAAATGTAGATGTATCTTACTTTAGTGCCATTGCATCCTGGAATACCTGGTGCACCAGGTGGACCATCATTTCCATTGATACCCTAAAATCACAGAACAAAAAGACAGTTAACCTCCCGACACAATATCACCAACAGTATCTAAAACCTTGTTACTTAGTAGTATTATGTATATGTAAGTTTTTTAATCACGCTGTGGGTAAACAATTACCGGCAGTCCTGGGTTCCCTGGGAACCCTGGCAAACCAGGAGGGCCCTGTGAAAAACCAACACAGAAATGGAAAATCATGAAATTAGAACACAGGTATTCATTAAAAAATACTGATTATAATGAGATAACACAGCTAATTACCCTAATTCCTTTTATCCCAGGAGCTCCATGATCACCAACATCCCCCTGAAAATATGAAAAAAAGGATACAGAATGACCACTATACCAGGTAAAGTCTGTCAGTGTGTGCCGCATTTTTAATTTGATTGTAGGTATGAGTGTGTGCCAACCTTTAAACCCATCGGCCCTGGATGGCCCTCAGGTCCCTGCATTCCAGGGAATCCCATATTTCCTTGAAGACCAGGAAATCCACGCTCACCCTGTTACAAAAAAAGGGTGACATTTTAGAAAGAAAAGCATACATTGTGAATATAGAAACAAATGCTCAGCATAGAGTTACATTGTATTGTTTTGACATAATGACAATGTTACTTTTACATTTACTTTCTTTTTGTTTGTTTGGGTATTTTCTTCTCTTTCATTTATTTTGTAGTTTAGTATTTTTTGCAAATTTGTGGAGATTTAGAGCTCTTTTTTTTTCTTTTTATATTTTTTGCCAGATGATGTCAAATGTTCTGTGAAGTTTTTTATTTCCTGCTATTTTTGTTGAGTTCTTGCAATGTTTTGGTTTTATCAGGCAAAATTATGAATGACATTTTCTTGCAATTTTATAATCTATGAAAAGTCCGCTGAGAAAAACACAAATGATTCAGTTGGCCAAATCTTGTTTTTTAAAAGTTTGCATTCATTGGCAATTCATCAATTATCTTTAAGTTATTCATTAAATGAATAAAATATCATCAAATAAAAAGATTTCAAACCATGCTAAAACTGACAATTTCAATAAGTTAAATATGCCATTACTTTTCCGAAAATCATCTGGCAACAATTAATTAACCACTGCGTCACTATTGTTGTCACTTGTTTTTCTTGAATTACATTTCTTGAAAATGTTTTTGTTTAAGTGTGATGATGATAAGGGCTGACACACTAAGATTTGAGTCTGTCAGAGGGGTAGTTTCCATTTTGGCCACAAGGTGACACTATAGCTTGAATAGTAGTACAGAATGGAGAGGGCACAGAAAACTTGTCAGCGAGTAAATAAAAAGCCACACTGAATTGCAGTTGGACGGAATTCTATTTCCTGATATCTGAACACCTGGTTTTGTTCAGTCATGAGACAATGTGATTTAACCCATGAGATCCATTATCGGGTTTCTATGGCAATGCATGTTCTGCAACATGAGGAAGTGATATCATCGGAAGTGACGCTCAGGGGAGTTTTGGGGGAGGCTCTTTGGCCTCGAACTACCTTTTCAAACATAGAGGGGCTTTGAAACCTCAGAGGACTGGCCAGGATCCACTGAACACAGTCATCTGTTTTTGTCAGTGGAGCAGAATGTTTGGCTACTGTTGAAGTAAGAATGAGAACAAGCCTGACTTCTGCTCTACCAGGACAGATAACAGTCTGCCGTGATCTGATATAAGTCGACCAATAATAAAAATGAGAACAAAACAGTGGGAGTTTTGTACAGAAAAATAAATCGACAAAGTTTATGTTATTCTTCTTGCTTTTTAAAAACATCAAACAGCGATATCCACTTCGCCCATGGCTACTGTAATTTTGGTGTGCCCCCTTCTTTTGACTGGGTTGAACAAAAAAGGTTGTGTTTTGTTTAAGGAGAGTTTAAATGAAAATAATTATAGTCAGAAGATTTTTTGCCCTGTGTTTTCCCTTTTGTTAAACCTGAAACATGGAAACATCTGTTTCATTGACTCCATGAGTGTAGAAATATAATCTAGTATCATTTCACTGTATATAAAGTTGTACATGAACATATAATGCATTTTATTTAGCCAGTAAAATGATAAAGCAGTCTTACCTTTGTTCCTTTCACACCACTGCAGTCACATTTTCCACATGATGCCCCACAACCCTAAAGGATAAAGAAAAATATGTCAGTGAAAGCTTCATCAACTCACTCTAGATGTTCAACCTATTTTTAAACTGTTATACGTCCTGTGCTCTGATTTTTAGGTCATTTTGGAGATATTTTTTCATATTACACATAGCATACCAATACTTTGATAACTCATTGATTTAATGTAAGATTTTTCATAAAGTGCCTCTATCAGATGTGTGAGATGAATACTTCAATTTGTGAACAATTTGTGAGTCACTTCATCCAGAAACCCACACAAATAGGTGTTGAATATCATCTACATGTTACCCTTTATTTATCCTAAATAAAAGTAACAATTCAAAACAATAGGTGTGTGAGAAGGAAATTGAACCTGTCAGTTCTACAACTGAGTCAAATCTCAAGGATTGTTCACTTTTTAATTTTTTGAGGAAAGCTGTGAACATAAATGTTCATAGTGTCATCTTTGTTAGCAAGAAGTAGAATAACATTATCACCTTATTGTGTTTATGACACCATGCTAAATGTCAAAATGAGGATCCTCTGGCTCTTTAGCTCAGCATTTCTTCACCATATCAATACAAATGACCACCCATTAATCATGTATAAATATAAGTATGTTAACATTCAGTGGCTCTGTAGTTGTTCTTAAGAGATACTCGGAAATGAAATGAGGTCAGTATATTCTGGGGTCTCTTGAGGCCAGACCATGGGAATGAGCCGTCACCGCTATGCTCTTGACGGTTGGGCTTCTCTTTCATTTAGTTCCGTCATCCAGCTGTTCCTCGACTCACGTGCACGGCATACAGCCAAATCTAGCTTTGGACATGCTGTGCAATCTTGAGAGGAGAGTGCAAGGCAGCCCACAAAAATGTCCCACTCTCTGTTTCTCATAAACAAACAACTCCATTTAAATCATTTGGGATAAATTTCTAAGTCTGTGAATATCACTTTTTTTTACATGTCATTACTAACAGTATTTTTTTCAAACACCATTTCCTGGCCAAGTCTTGATACTATCCTGGTCTCCCCTCTTACATGCAATCCTTCCTTGCGTACATGTTAACTGAATCAATATGTGGCTCATAAATGGTACAAAACCATGGGAACCTTAAACCTCTCGTGCTCACACCCAGTCCCAGTGCACTTGCACTTTAAATTAATGTGTGTGTGTGTGTGGCCTGCTGCAGTGCTTAATTTCTCACTCCTGCATTCTCGAACACCTCAATCCATTGATGGCAGAAAAAAACATCAGGAACACCTGTTCCGTATCACATTAGTGTCATAAAATAAACAGAGTTAATTGATTATTGGCATAGAATATAATGCATTTGTGCTTCATTAGGGAGAAAAAACCCTCTTGGCTGACAGCAGTAAGAGGTTTGGTGTGATTTCTTTCGATACATTCTCTAAGGAAGTGAGGACACGCAACTGTCATGGGAGCACGTGAATATTGTCTGTAGGGGATTCTGTCACATTTGTTCATGGCTACATCATCAACTGTTGCTATCAGTCTGTCTGGGATTAGACTGCAGTTTTCCCTCCTCTTTCAAGTCAAGAACTTAGATGCAGGCATTCCTGCATGTCGGAGGGCATGACCAGTGAACCCACACGTCCAACTGGCCCACACAATGGGGGCGCTGTGTGTGATTGAGTGTGATGAAAAGCTGTACCCTGTAATGGGTACAGCTTTAATGCTGGAAACTTAAACACAGCAGACGGATAACTCAGATTTTTCCCATCTTTGATACCTCCTGTTTTGTTGTTTTTCCTCCTCCTCTACTTTGGTTATTCATCACCATAAACCCAAACACCAGATGGGAGCAAAGACCTGCCTGACAGATGCACAAAGAGAATCTCTTTGCAGACAAAAGCGGACAACCCTGACTCTGGAAAACAAAAAAAGACCCTCTTTGCAAGATGCTTACAGAGAGATACTTGAGAGGGTGTTGGATAATGTGATAATTTGCCAAACATGCGAATCAAACCTAATCAGCTAATACCGGATCGATCGAGTCAACAACGACCCCCATAGGTACCGATGACCTACAGGGTACCAGTGGAAATTGGACTATTGTGGGTCAAAAAAGGAGAGGAGGAAGGCATGTTCAGAAGCAGAGAGAGAGGAGGAAAGGCAAGAGTTTGGGACTGAGAGTAGGGACTTTGAATATCGGAAGTGGATATACTGTGTGTCCAGGACACCTTGTGGAAAGGTGGTAAGGCTAGAAGCTTGGGAGCAGGTTTTAAGTTGTACTGTCATGGTACTGACAGGAAGAGAAATGGAGTAGGAGTTATCTTGAGGGAGGAGTTAGTTACAAATGTTCTGGAGGTGAAAAGAATGTCAAATAGACTTATGAGTCTGAACCTGGATATTGAAGGTATGCTCAGTGTTGTACATGGTTATGCCCCACAGGTGGGATGTGAATTTGAGAAGGAGAAGTTCTGGAATGGTGTAAGATGAAGTGATGCAGAATATCCCCAGAGATGAAAGCGTGGCAATTGGTGTGGACTTCAATGAGCATGTTGATGCAGGCAATAGAGGGGATGAAGAAGTGATGGGCAGATTTGGTACCCAGGATAGGAACACAGAGGGACAGATGGTGGTATACTTTGCAAAAAACAATGGAAATGGCTGTGGTGAACACCTTTTTCCAGAAAAGACAGGAACATAGGGTAACTTATAAGAGTGGATGTAGGAGCACGCAGGTGGACTACATCTTGTATGGATGAGGTAACCTGAAAGAGATCAGTGATTGCAAAGTAGTTGTAGGTGAGAGTGTAGCCAGACAGCATGAGATAGTGGTTTGTGGGATGACTCTGGTGCCAAGGAAGATCAAGAGGACAAAGGCAGCACAGAAGACAATGTGATGGAAGCCGAAAAGGGAGGAGTGTTGTGTGGTTTTCAGGAGTTGAGAAAGGCTCTGGGTGGTCAGGGAGAGCTTCCAGATGACTGGACAACTACGGCTAATATTATCAGGGAGACAAGAAGGAGAGTACTTCGTATATCATTTGGAATGAAAGTAGAAAAGGAGACTTGTTGGTGGAATGAGGAAGTGCAGGAGTATGTACAGAGAAAGCGGTTCGCAAAGAAGTGGGACACCGAGGGGACTGAAGATGACAGAGTATACATGTGTGAATAAGAGGAACCCGGGTGGAACGGTGATGCTACAGGGAGTGGAGATCAAGAAGTTGGAGGATTTAAGGAACTTGGGATCAACAGTCCAGAGCAGCGGAGAGTGTGGAAAATTAGTGAAGAGACGGGTTCAACCAGGTTGGAATGGGTGAGGAAAAGTGTCAGGGGTGCTATACGATTGAAGACTATCTGCCAGAATGAAAGGAAAGGCATACAAGACAAAGTTGAGACCTGCTGTGCAGCCTAGAAACCGTAACAATGACGAAAAGAAAGGAGGCGGAGCTAGAGGTCGCAGGGATGAGGATTCTAAGGTTCTCTTTGGGTGCGACCAGGATGGATAGGATCAGGAATGAGTCTATCAGAGGAACAGCACATGTTAGATGTTTTGCAGAGAAGGTCAGAGAAGCCAGACTGAGATGGTTTGGTCATGTACAGAGGAGGGATAGTGAATATATTGGTAGACGGATGCTGGAATTGGAGCTGCCTGGCAGGAGGTCTCGAGGAAGACCAAAGAGAAGATTTATGGATATAGTAAGAGAGGATATGAAGGTAGCTAGTGTGAGAGAGGATCATACAGAGAATCTGGTTAGATGGAGAAGGTTGATTAATTGTGGCGACCCCTGACGGGAAAAGCCAAAAGGAGAAAACAAATTCCTAAAATTTTGCCTGAAAAGAAAACAGTGATACTGATTAATAAAACCCCATCCTGAGTGCGGAGTGGATACATTCGCTGAATTTTTCAGCAAATGTGAGAGTACAGGATTAGCTGGTGCTCTCATCTCTGAGGCAGCTCAAGTCTCATTGTGAAAAGGTTAATGGCACAACACTTGTTTGATATGTATGACATCATCAGATTGACAAATCCGCTGCAGAGATGAGTCCATTCACATGAATGTATGTGTGTTGCAAGTGCAGAGATCGCAGGATGACCTCTACACATGAGAGTCAGTGGATTTGTTAAATCTTACTGAAAAGATGATCAGTAGGTGTTGGAGAGATCATTCACCCGAGGTAATATAATAATGTGGCGGTGAAAGGAATTTAACCTAAAGGTCAGTTTGTTTACTGGGTCTTTCCATTGCATAACAGTCATACTCAGTTCATTGTGTTATGGAGCGAAAGGTGATGCAAGTTCAGAACTGTTGTTGTAGAAGCTGAATTACATGGTCAGTCTTGATGTTAGCACATGTCAGAAAAATATAACAATACTAATTTTCTAATACTGATTTTTATACCATAAAGTATCAAAGTATCAAAAGTAACGAGTCAGAAACAAGATATACAAATTAATTGATTGAAACTACCCACCCCCAGAATGAGTGATAATTTCAATTCCAAATCAATTGAAATGCTTGTGAATGTTCTTGCAAAGTTAAAGTAATTTGACACTGATTTTTGGAGTAATTCTTTCTGGGTTTATCTGTAATATAAAGCACTTTTTCCAGCTTTATAGTTTTGTTGGTTGGTTGGTTGTTAGGTAGATGGGTCGGTTGGTTACTTGGTTGGTCCATTGGCTTGTTTGTTGGTTTGTTTTAAAACAATTTTCTTCATCAAACTTCGGGCAATTTTTCTTGCTCATTTTGACACCTTTATCACAAACATATATTAAAGAAACAGTTACTTTGAGTTTTTGAGTCAGTTCAGTGTTCATCGGTAGTTCATCTGTGTTTTGTTCGTGCATCTGTTTGGATGTAAGAAGGGCAGAAACTTCCAAAAACTAAAATGAAACTAAAATGAATCTCCATCTCATCTTGTGATTGGTCAATTTCAACCTCCTTGGTCAGGACTAAAATGTGCTGAAATTATTTTTGATACAGTATTTTCTGCAGCTGCTACTCTATCAGCTCTGGTCCTTCATTCACAATGAAAGATGTACATAATCTTGGGAGTCAAAAGGAGAAAAAATTCAGCTGTCTTTCCAACTGAAACATATTTGTTCAAACGTCATATTCTATTAATTGACTTTGTTCCCACAGAAAACCAGAACTGGAAAAGAAACTGTTTGTATAAGCGAAAGTTTGTACGGTCTGTTTTCTGGGCAGTCCTGTTGTCTGGACAGCATTTCAATTTGTTCTTCAACCCCGTGTCATTGAATGACTCACTTTTGCCCTCAGCCAAAGTTTAACAATTCCCTCCCATCTGATATTTTCATCAATATCATATTTTATAAATGTAAAGGCACAATCTACCTCCCATGAGATAGCTGGTGCTTGTATTTGGTGAATAAATTCGCTGCAAAACAGATTTTTACCACACAGGGGCAGAAATAACACCCACCACTGGAGTCTCAAATTTACTGTACATTGACACCAAACAGCTGCACATTCAGGACGTCAGCTCCATCCATCTATGCAAGAGCACAAAAACATCTGGCCAATGTCATTCCATGATGTTTGTGCACGTTCGTCTCAAAACCGCCTCACGTTTTCAGCATATATCTGCTGTACTCTCCCACAGCCGATGAAATATCTGGCCTATTGGTGAATGGGTGTTTAAATAACTTAATGTGACTCGTGATAAAGGTGGATTCATGAGCTTTTCATTGTGGTCTTGAAGCCATTACCTCCCTTGGACTTCACAAAACATCTTCTGCAAAGCCTGATAGCCTTAACCAAAGTCATGAAAAAAGATAGTTGCTCTTATCACGGGAACACTGAGGTGTATTCAGAAGATGAAAATACATTTCCTTGGTGTGAAAATGTAAGTCACAACAGAGTGGTTTAACCGGGAGCTTATTTAATCGCCTGAGCAGAGGGGGGCCTTCCTTCCATCTTAATAGAGGTTTTGCTAAGAGATAATTGTTTTTATATTGTTGCATATTTAGACCTATTTATTTGTGAACTGCCATCTGATAAGAGGTTTCATCAGTCCATGTTTTTGAAATGAGTCTATGTAAGTAAAACAAGAGTCAGGTAACAAAATAACAAGTGTCAGTGTTGAATTCTGGGGTTGATTATCAGAAAATAAACATGGTCTTACTGGAGGACACAAGCCATAAATAGCCATTTATCAAAGTCATTTAAAATTCAATTATATAGCATCATTCACACATTACAAAAACCACAAAGTGCTTTCAGATGGACGGTTTTAAGTGATTACAAAAGAATGTAGTGAGATGAGAACCCTCCTCAGGTTGGAACCAGCCACCCTTGGACATTCGGTAAAGGGCGGCTTGAACGAGGAGGTCAGCAATATAATGGCATGTCTAGTCACGCAAAAGTTGAAATATAAAAGCCAGGATTTTCAAATAGAGACATAATTAAAGAGATTAATTCTCTAAATAATCAAAGTAAGAAGGATGTGCGGCAGCTATCTGGTACTGTTTGTAGACAATTCAAAGAGATTAAAAGTACAGTTACTTGTCAGGGTTGGCTAAACGGCTGGCGTGCGCTTGGCAAACGCACACCTGCCGCAGACTGCCATGTGTTGGGAGCACGCGGTTGGCCCCAGTTACCGGCAATCAGTGAGGGGTGAAATGCCAGAGCTATGAGTCTCAGTCACTGCCGGGGCATTCGCTTCTCTCCCATGCCATCGCTCACCATTCACTCTCTTTCTGTCTCCCACACCATTCGCCATTGCCAGCGCATTTTCGCCTGGCCGGCCCAGCGTTCCCCTGCCTGTTTTTGCCTCTACTTGTTCACATACCAGTTCTCCCCTCCAAGTAAACTTGGTTTCAAACCCTATCTGTTTGGTGCGGACTCCTGTGTCTGCGTGTGGGTCCAACCTCCAAACCATAACCATTACTAAACTAAAAGCATGGTTAACCACCTCCATCTTTGCCTTTCCTAGAACCATTTTAATTCAACAGAGTATCTACCATCTGACAATATAATTTCTTCAAATATTGCTTAAATTGAATATTTTTTTAATTGACTTGGCTTAAAAAGAACAAAACAAATGTCTTTTCTCATCTAGATTTGAACAATCTCATCCGTCAGGGTGGAAGGGCCCCGGCAAGCTCTGTGTTTGTTTTGCAGTTCATGTTTTGAGCTCATGCCCATTTCGCTCAATTTCAAGTTGGCCGATCAGATTGCGCTAAATGACATTAAATTGCCATTTTGGCATTCCACCCCTCTGGTAGATACTGTGCAGAAATATTCACATCAGCTTCTGGTTTCTTCTGTGAGCTCACAGTGGGAAGCACTGAGATCTCAAGGGGGTCAATACTCCATTTTGTTTCCCTTCCAGTGAGTACAATATGACCTCCTGTATCCCTTTGCAGTCGATCCCACTTACATATCCTACACAGATATTTCGAGGCTATTCATACAGACCCTCATGATGAGCCATCAAACAGGCTCTTACTTTGTCACAGTCTATTTACTACAGCAGCATACCATTGGTCTAAGATGTTTAACCTGTATAAGTCACCCCATAAAGACATGCTCACAAAACTAACCACGGTCTTTGGCTTCCATATGGAGACAATCAAGAAAGATTTATACCATAAATGTCAGAAGGAGTTCAGTTTATGTGAGACAGTAAACAGAATTGCAATGCGCAACATGTCCCACAGATTGCAGTTGATCAGATTGATCAACTGATTTTTAGGTCATAAAATGTAAAATGACCAGCGTATCTGCATCGATGATGGCTTTTTCTTTCTGACCACAGGTGCAACTGGCTTCAACTTTTCTATCCCACAACAGTGGACTTACATTCAGGAGAAGAGGTCAGGAGATAAAGTCAAAATAGCAAAGAGGAGTAGTAAATGATGGATATTGGTTTTCAGACGTTGCTGAGTTAAAATGGGCTGCCTCTGACATTCCTGCCCTTCTCTGGTACTGAGAGGCAGGGATGAGAGAACAGAAGTGGAGGAGGGGAATTTTCTGCTTGACTGCCATACTTGGAAGACAAAGCTCCTGGTGCAACTTGCTTTCTAAACAGCACAAATTTATGCCTGTGTGTGTGTGTGAGCTACATTTGAACGTACTCCAGCGGTTTGATATGAAAGAGCAAGTCACTCATGCAACTGCTCCTCCAGGGTAGAATCAATGCGGTCAGAAGGCGTTAAACTGAGATGAGCATTAAAATAAATTAATAGAATTTAAGATAAGATAAGAACAACTTTATTAATCCCGAAGGAAATTGTTGTGCCAGAGTTACAGAAAATATAACAGTAATAAATAATAAAAAGAAAAAGGCAGAATTAGAAATAAAAATAAACTATAAACTATAAAGTGTCTCAGTGAAACTATAGTGTCTTAGTAAACAAGTGATAAGACTATAAGTGTCTTAGTAACAAGTGAGGTAAGGAGTGCACAATAGTATGATAAAAGGAAAAATTGTAGTGTAGCTGTTATGAAATGAAATATTGCACAGCTCTGAATATTGCACAGCAATATTCACTGGATGTGTAAAATCCCACAGAGATACATTTGACAATTATTGCGAGTTAGAGGATTACTCCAATCATGAGTATGCATGCTTTGAAATTGTGAAACTATTTCTTCAGCAAACCTCTGCATAAATTTGAAGAAGTCACATTGTATCTTCCAAGCATTAGGAAGTAGAGACACACACATGGTAGTAATATTTAAATAGTTCAGGGAATAAAAAAAAAAGCAGAACAGAAACCAGTTTGTTTCCTACAAGCAGACAATGTGCATTTACATTGTTGGACAAAACACAGCATTAGGATGTGATTCCTTTGTTTAGGGATGCCTATGAAGCCATCTTACTTAGAACAGCTTGATGTAAAACATATCCTGTTCTGGCTGGAGGCAGCAGGTATTCATCTACACCCCCGAATTAGTTTACCCTTTCTGTAACCAAAACCAGATGCTGTTTCATTCACTCTTATTCCGTCTAACACACAGGAACATACGGATTCAGACAAGCACAAAGTAAAAGAATTGAAGACACCATTTAAAACTTCATTCATGAGAACAAATCTACAGTTTTCACTTGTTCGCCTCTCAGTAGCACTGCCTTAAGATTAGAGAGGCAGATATGGTTGACTGGCAGATCATCTGCTCAATCCGCAGGTCAACGGCATGAGTGTGGGTGAGGAAACCAAGAAAGTATCACTCAAGCCCCCCAACCCACCCCCATTACGACAATGTAGCATTACTGAAAAAATAAAGTGTGAATGTGATCAGAGAGGCAGCCATCAACTGTCATCACATTTTAGGGTCAGACTAGCTGGAAGGAGTAGTTAACTGCAACTCGACCATATAAGTCATGTATTCCAATAACAGTGCAGAGCATCTACTTTCATCTTAAAAAAACTGGGAGTTTTGAAATAGAAACAGGCCAGGTGTAAAGGCACCAAGGCAATGCAGCCATCAAACATTCACACACAACTCATCCGCAGTGGAAAATGTATAACATTTCAGCAAACGTGACATGTAGCGACGACATTCAGCAGAGCACCACAAGGCATATCATCAGTCGGACAGGGAATTCTCACATGTAAAATTAACCCAGTAAATGGGAAAATTGTTTTAGAGAATTTCTCAGGCCTCCGAAACCCTGGAATTGGCTGAATTTCAAGAACTAGTGGGAGAACTCCAGCTGTTTCGCAAACTGAACATGGACGGGAAAATGAGAAAAGGGGGGAAAAACGCACAGTTTGGGCAAGAAAGAGGGCTATAAAACCAACTCTTAGTCGACCTGCCAACACTTAACAATATCAGTCACCTTTTACTCAACTGCCAGTACCACACCATAAAATCGCTTTAGCTCAAAAACAATTTGCTATAGGTCAAAGGGGTCTCCAACTTCTCTTAATCAGTGCATCTTGACCAGTTGTATGACCCTCGGAGGCTCATCCTGTTGACATTTAACCTCTGATCAGGCCATTAGAGGGGATTTAAATGTTCAAAGAAAGCTCTTAATGTATAGGTCATCTTGATAAAAAGGCACTTTGTGAACACATGAAGACTCACAATCATTTGGTTTTGATGGGGAATTCCCGGCTGTAACCATGGCAGAACCTCACAAACATGCATATTGGTTCTCTACCCACTAACAGATCATGGCTTGATCCATTTGGCTGAATGCAGCGACATTGTAACACCAACAGGAAGCAAGAGGTGGATGGCTCTGATAGAAGACAGAAGTAGATCATTTAACACAGATAGAATAATTTTGACTGAATTTGCAGAAGAATCTCAGAGACGTATAAAAGCCTATGAAACTGCAGGACAAGATATAGGAGTAGTCTTCTGATGTCAATGCACACACATGTGCGGTATGAATATGCAAGGTTAACTTTTGATTACAGACATCAAGAAGATTTATCCTGCAAAATCGCCTCTCATTTGGTAGTAGAGATAGATTCTTTGTTTACTCCGCATAGCTCCGCTCACGTGCCAGCAAATCACAGGGCTGTGCAGTTATTGTTCCACCTAAAACATTCCTCAACAATCCCACAAAAACAGAAATGATCCAAGTACTTATATACACAAAGTCATATAACATACGAGAACACTCTACAGGCTGCATAAATTCAGGATTTGATAGACAGTGAGTTTCAATATCAATTTTTGGGAGGGGGTATAAGCAGCTGGGGGGGGGGGGGGGGGGTTAGTTGAGGAAGAGACATCAACAGTAGCTCTGCTCAGACATTTGTTTTTCCAGTCATCGGTTCACGTGAGCCGCTGTTGAGCTCTGAATACTTGAGCTCGCCCTGTGAATGTGCAGGACTCTGCCACAGGATGTGAGGTTTAGGAAGCCATTCTTTCACTGAAGAGGAAGGCCTCTTCCTTGCCTTTTATGCTCACAAAGACAAGAAGGGGTTGGGTCAGTCTTGCGTCTCAAGAGTGCTCTGGTATCTGGAAATAGTGACAGCATGTGAGGACAAGGAATGACCCCAGTGACACTAGATCAAGCAAACACATCCAACCTAGAAAATTCTCACACAATCTATTTTTTTTCATAGATTCCCAAGCCCTTATTCCCCAAACACCAAAATTTGATTTCTCAGATTTTGATTATAATTCTATTTATAACACCACTCCTTTATTCAATATACCTTTTATATGACTAGTATACTTAATAAAGCCATTGATCAGTCAATTAATGTTCATGGAACAAACACTGTGACAAATGAAATATTCATATTTTATACAATTACAACACAAGAACTTTGTCTCAGCATTATTTTGCTGGTTTTATGCTATTAAATTCGCTAATCAGATGATGTTTTAAAGTCAACCCATCCAATGCCTGCATGCAATCCCTTCAACTGGGGCTCAGTTACAGAAGTTGTTCAACCAAATGGCTTTGCTTTTAAAGTCACTGGGTCCCCTGATTTTAGATTATCATTTCATTGCCTGACAAATGTACGGCTCACAAAATGTACAAGAGTGTTTTGGATTCGCTGCAATTTAGATCTGATGAGTTCAGACAGAGCAAGGCATCTTGTACAATAGACAAACAATAATTTCGTTACACTTAATCGAAGGGTGAAGTGCTGGTTTCTAGCTTAGAACTGCAAAAAGAGGAAACATACATCTATTTTCTCATCCAACTTTTAGAAATTATTGACAATGGGACGCATTTCCCAAAAATCTAATGAGAACAACTTTTGTTGTTGAAATGTTTTGTTTTTGTTACAATCTATCACTTCTCCAGGTTATTTTTCCTTTCCAAACAAGGGGCTCTCCATGTTAAATTCTCATCCTCAGTGTTTTAAGTGATATTTAATGGCGATGAGGTGACTAGGGAGGCGATGAAGGAAATTTAAGAAGTAAGGATAATTATGAGAAAAAGGAATTTCCAAGATCCAGTCAAAGAAAGCCTTGGGGGAGCCTGTTAGTCCCATTATCATTCCAAACACTTCAGCAGATAATGATCATGAGGACAGAGCTGCCCGGTATTGTTCTTGTCTTTCCTTATCGGACTTTATCTCCTTCATCACTATTACATCAACCTCCTTTAAACATATGGAGGGCCATACACATTTCAGCACAATGGCGGCCAAGCCTTATTTGCAGAGATGTGAACCACAGAAATGAGACGACCCTCATGTCCAAAAATGTCCTAAGACACTTCTAGACAGGTAATGTATGTTAAAAAAGGAGACATGACAAATAATCTAATTTTATAAAGTATTTATGGATAAGGTACCATATTGTGCTATAGATAGTAATGATATATAAAATCACTTGGATAGGGACTTTGAGGATTTATCCTGTTGTGCAGTCCTAGTTTACATTAGAAAATTTTTCTATCAATTACTTTACCAGCTCCTGATTAATGCTAATGGCAACAGCCTGATTTCACCCTTCATACACCTATTTTAGCCTCTCTGGTATTCACATTGTCCACTTACCTGCAAAAGTATAAAACTCTCAAGGTTTCACTGTGCCCTTCACAATATTTGAGACAAGACTCAGTACAGCGCTGCTCTGA
This sequence comes from Fistularia commersonii, assembly GCF_037954325.1. Lineage (NCBI taxonomy): Eukaryota > Metazoa > Chordata > Actinopteri > Syngnathiformes > Fistulariidae > Fistularia > Fistularia commersonii. Next base: position 9,579,867 of record NC_141287.1, on the reverse strand, counting down.
TACATCAGTTTTTGGAGCAGCAGACAGTTACGGATTTACTGTCCAACTTATGAGTGATTGAGAAAACAATAAACATGCTAATCACAAATGAAAATATAAATAAGATTAGCTGCACTGCACTGGTAGAGCAACAAGTTAAAACAACAAAATAGCAAGAAATGAAAAAGACATCTGTCCTTCCTGGAAAGAGTCTTACGACTCCAGACTTACTGTAAATACATGTGCAGTCTTGGATTCTGGAATGAAATTCAGATTAAGCTCACATTCAGTGATTTCAGTCAATTTTCTATAGACTAAAAGCAATATCATATCGTCCAGAACTATCCCTGAAAGGAATGTGGAGTAACTCTAAATCAGTTAAGATGAGGAGAATGCGAAGGAACATGTGCGACCCGTCAGCAGGTTGTGTCCTGTAGTGTAAATTACTACACCAGTCATCATGCTCATGTCGAGCTGGAAGAAGTAAGAAATGTTGTCTTTCATGCAAGACTAAGACTTGCTGAAAGGCACCACATGCTATGTCTTAACAGGAACTTTAATCGGTTAACTTTTAATGGGCCAAATATAAAGCATGTGCCTTTTTCATCCGTAATGTGGGGTCACACTTCTTCAGAGTCTCTCTCTTTCCTCAGCAACATGAACTCTTCTTCCCTTTGCGAGCAGCCTTGTTATGCACAACCCCAATTACAACCTGCAGTTTGAAACTAGACTCTCAATATCATGTGCGCAGAAAAGGAGCCTGGAGGGTAACATTTATACTTCTGCGATGGTCGATGTGTATATTTTTTCATTTTTAATTTTGTTTTCTCTGCATGCTTGTGACGTGAGCACAGATTCAATTATTTATGATTCTCATGTGACGCAAATCATTTTCAATATCATTTTGAGGGCCAAGTTATCTGAGAAGTGTCATCTGATCTTCTTTCTGAACATTTCAGCAGCAATATTAGATGTTCTCATCCAACAGGAACTAATATATAACTACAGTACAAGAAAAGACAGAGCTGGAGGTTGCAGAGATGAAGATGTTGAGGTTGACGAGGATTGATAGGATCAAGAATGAGTCTATCAGAGGAACAGCACATGTTAGATGTTTTGGAGAGAAGGTCAGAAAAGCCAGACTGAGATGGCTGGGTCATGTACAGAGGAGGGATAGTGACCATATTGGTAGACAGACACTAGAATTGGAGCTGCCAGACAGGAGGTCTAGAGGAAGACCAAAAAGGGGATTTATGAATGTAGTGAGATGGATAGTTTGTTGGTGTGAGAGAGGAGGATACAGAGAATAGGGTTAGATGAAGAGATGAGATTCTTGAATCTCATGGTATAAAACTCATTTCTCATATGAAAAGTGATATTCCACAGAGCACTTGGAAGCAGAATAATAACTCACTTAGCACCGAGGGCAGGCATAGTACTGTGTTCATTGCTGGCCAGAGCTGTAAAATTTTAATCAGAAAACCTGTTATGTGAACCAAAAAAATTCTCAACCTTGTAAGATGTGGATAAAAGTGACAAAGTAAGGTGGTAAATGTCACGGGTCGCAGGGGCGGACTCGGGCAGGGAACCACACCTCAGAGTGGCAGGACGGGTTGCAGGCAGGACGGGCCCCAGGCAGGGTGAAAGCAGGACGGGCCCCAAGGCAGGGGGGTGAAGGTAAGAAGGGTCATGGCAGGATCTCAGGAAGGGTCACAGCAGAGTCAGGGTCCAATGTTACACCGGCCGGCTGGGTCCAGTCGTAACGGGGTAAGGAAGGGTCACGGCAGGGTCAGGGTCCAATGTTATACCGGCAGGAGTGAGGTCTGGTCGTGCCATGGCTCCGCAGTGGTCTGTGAGAGCCACAATCCCCCGGCGCCAGGCAGAGCGTGCCGCTGCCCTTTATAGGGATCTTGATTAGCGGCATCTGCTGCAGCTGGCGCCGATTACAAATTGGACCCAGGTGTGATACCCTGACAGGTAAAGGTCTTCACTTGTATAGCGCATGTCACCTTGCTGTTTCTTACGATTGCTGGGATGTCAGCTCTACCAACTCAGCTGCTACAGCCCCCTCAGGATAACCATTTGATTTGATTTTGAGGTACATTGGAATTTTCAGCCAAGGAGTTACGTTTGAACGCAGCATTAAACCTAACTATTGTAAAGTGCTGTCAAGGAAATGTATGCTGGTAACAGCAATGCCAACGATTATGGATGAAATAGATGCTCCCATTGTAATTAAAACAGCACTTTACTTGGAAGTCCAAATACCAGTCTTGAAATAAGCATTGTTTATAATTCCTGATTCTAGAAATAAAATATCATTCCCTTATCAAGATAAACTAAAGCAAAATTACTGTGATGGTGAGCTTGAGAGTGAAGCCTTGAAGATTTTGCATGTCTGTTATTTAGGCTCAAATAAGCTGTCATTTGGGAAAACAAATTTCCCAATGAAGGCCTTCCAGCTCAAGCAATGAGCAGGAATTATACATGTATCAATAAGTATTAGCCTGTGTAGACTACTTTGGGGTGAAATGTCCTTCAACAATTTGTATTCTGTATTTACAGCACATCCAGTTAGTTTTCTACAAAGCCAATACCCAAAGGTCAAAAAAGACCAACAGTAAAGAGCAGAAAAAATAAGTACATTTTTTGAATATTTGGAGAAAAGAAAAAAAAAAAAACACATACGTCAGAAACGGTGAATACGAAATTATTTGTATTTCATGAATATCCAATGTCAAAGCTTTTGAAGTATGGAAATCAATTATCCCCTGTTCATATGATACCGTCTTGAAGTCTTACTGCTTCATTACAACAATCAAAAAGATGGAATTACTTGGATACAACTCAAATGAAGTGTTGCAAATTTAGAGGTTTGCAGTTACATCCTCATATCTGATTGGATTATGTGGGAACACAGTAGACAATGATTTGTTTTATGCATATACAGATGCATAATCCAGTGCATAATCCTCATGACTTGCACACACTAACACAAAACCACATAAAGGCATATAATTACACCAGATAAAACAGTAACAAGATACTTAAATAAATTTGCTGTACTAGAAAGTTACAATAGATTGTCCTATATTACCAATTATATTCTTGCCGCTGGGATGGAGGACCTCTGAGCCAAAACCTGACAAAGACAACAGCTGAAAAATTAAACAGCCAAATATCCACTCTTTGTCATAACACAGTAAATCTCATGATACCATCAACACTGTCTTTATCATGCTATGTCAACTGAACAATTTGGGAATAGCTTGTCAAGCACAGACTGAGATAAATAGATTAGTCACAGGGTTTCATCACTGGCTCGGAAGAACATTCCTTCACTTTGCAGGCTAATAACCTTGTCGCACCCTTCTGTCCCAACCTTCCTCTCTGTTCCACCATCACTCCCTGCCAGACATATCCATTACACCGCCTCCAAACAACAAAGGCCTCACCAATTTCATACTTAAAAGGTCCAAATTGCACCCTTCATCTCAGGGATGTAGGAGCAAACTTGAGGATAACAACGACACAACAACAAGATGTGTAGAAATGAATAACAAGGGCAACAGGCGTAGTTTATATGTGAAAAGCAAAATCAACCATGACCATTCCCAGTGAAATACTTTCAAGAATCCACTTTGGACCACAGGGAGATCTGACATGGACACTGGAACACATAGGGCGAGGTTTACACACACACACACACACACACACACACACACACACACACACACACACACACACACACACACACATACACACAAACAAAAGCAGGAAAAGGGTCTGCCACAGTAAGTGAGTATCAGGGTCAGAGAAGAATCATCCTTGTCATGCATGAACGCCTGTCAAAATACAGGCCCACTGATACAGTTACCACTCTTCCAAATGTAGGCATTTTTACAATGCTTGGAACAGGGGTCGGACAGGTTTTGTCTTCACAGGGTCGATTGCTTTGTTGGTGGCCTGTTGCAGTGACAGGGGCAGCTGTTGTCTCTGTGGGAGGTGTAGGTTAAGGATCAGGTACCCAGTAAAACACAAGCACTTGTGTTGGTTATTTAGATTCTGAATGAGTAATTCCTTCAAGATCTTGTACTTGTCTTCCACATGTTAAGAAAATCAGAAGCTGACATTTCTGCTTTCACAATTATTTTTTGTGATCGTGTATGTCAGAGAGCAGCAGGGCCAAACCGCAAGTTGGACCTTTGATGTAAGAAGAAACTTGTCCTTCCCGTCAACAATCACCTTTCCTAACTCATTTAACACACACATGTAGGATGATACACACATCCTACACGAACTCTCACTCCAAAAATCTGCTAATCTGCACATCCTCCTCCTTCTCCTCGAGGAATTGACTCATTTATACCACAGTAAATGACCAACCTTAGGGAGCATATCTCTTTTCAGTAAACAGTTGAGAAATTCACTCAGGATCACATGCAAAAAACGTGTGTGGGTGGTGGTGGCGGGGGGGGGGGGGGGGCTGGCTCTCTAAATCCACTCAAAAACAGAGGAGAGCTTAAAGGGACGATATTTTGTCCTTTTGTCAAAAGTCAGTGAGACCCATTCTAAACTCAGGGTTATTCCACGAACTTTTGGCTTTATACACATGGGATGAGAAAGTGTTGTTTTGTGCTGTATATTCAGTCTTGGCCTTGGTTGAGCACCACTGATTATGATGCCAAGACAGCCTGTTCTAATAATGTCTGTACCAAAAAAAACAGCAATTCTCAATTAAATGAAGGACATATAAGATTGCACATATGTTTGATTCATAATGTGCTTATGACTGCATGCGTTTGCCTATTTATGATATGAGTGATGAATGAAACCTCCTCTACTCACCCTGAAGATTTGGAACCATGACCTGTAAGATATGTCAATCTACAATTCTAAATCATTTTACATTGTTGCTGTCTGATCATCGTTCGGCCAGAATTATATATCCTCTTCTTTCCTCTCCTCTCCTCTCCTCTCCTCTCCTCTCCTCTCCTCTCCTCTCCTCTCCTCTCCTCTCCTTTCCTCTCTTCTCCTCTGCTGTCTTCATTTCTACTCTCCTATGCTCTACATATGTCACGCAGGCAATGGGTAAAAATTAGCAAGACTGCATCATATCAGTGGATAGTGAGTTCTCAACAGCTAACCAATTGATAGCACAATATGAGAAAAGATACACACAACCTTTGAAACTGTCAAGAAAATTAAGAAAAGTCCAGACATGATAATATCTGAATGGAGTATGGAATATACCTTTATGGGGCTTTAGTTTTCCTAGCAAATGAAGGACTGCCCTACTGTTGAATACTAAACCATTACCAACCCATCACATGACCATTCCCAACAGGTTTGCCTCATCCTCACCTCTGATTTCTGTTACTTTAGCACAAGTGGTGTGTTTCTGCAAGGAGCCTTATAGGGACTGCATTAGATCTCTGCTTTGTGATGGAACTGTGACTGAGAGTTGTTTTCCATCAGAGAAATTCATAGATGGATCTACAATCAAAAAAGCATCAAAAGTTTGCCTTGTTTTTTTTTTTTTTGGTACCTCCATGTCACAATTTTCAGCAGGCCTTACTCACGCCTTGGATTTCCCTTTGTCAAAAATGTTCCTGATGAAGGAAGCAAACACTTATACTCCTTAAAAAAAGTTTGTTACTATGTCTGTTTGCTGAATAATTACAACAATAAATACAAGGCTGGTTTGCATAAAACTTTGCTGAGGATGTACAGTTAGAATGATGCAGACATACTTGCAGTTTCCATTTGCTTTCAGGGGCTCATATATTTTGCCTTTGACTACTGAAATATTGAGAGGCACAGTGGGTAGCTGCACGCACTGGCTGAAAGTGTTAAACTATTCTCGGAGGTGAAAACAACTCCAACAGCCAAAATGTACATACATTTGTCTTCTTTCCTAATGAAAAGCTTCCTGAATAAAATGAGTCACAACTGTAAGTCACAGTCCACTGTAACCTCCCAAGCCATTGGGACTGTCCGTCACAATAAAATAGACATGGTGGCATTAGTCTTTAAGCAAAAAGGCGAAATTAAACTCTCACCGCAAACACAAATCATTACAATGACCAAACAGCACCTGAATCCTCCTCCCATTCTAACCAGCAGTACCTCCCTGACATCTACTAACACTGTTGGTCACAAATTCACATCATCATATTCACATCATTATTTTTCTTATCTCTGATTTTGCACTGGGCTGTATATATTGTGCATGGTCTCTATCTCTGTTATGTTTTTGTTCACATTTCCTACTCATTCTTTCATGCTGCTGTGACAATGGAATTCCCCCATTGTGGGATCAATAAAGTCAATCCTATCCTATCCTATCCTATCCTATCCTATCCTATCCTATCCTACCCCATCCCATCCTCCTTGTGCCTTGATTAAAGTTCCATACAGTTGAAACAATGAAGCCTTTTGTACAGAGCTGAAAGTAAAGGAAGCGCTCTTTTTTTAACATGTAACATTAACCAGGGTTCACGGGAGCAACTGGACTTAATGAATAAAAAACTGGATCTAATCGCAACTAAATATTTCCTCGATAACTATAATTATAACTGTCTTCTAAATGAACTGTTTATTCCTTCAGGTGAATGAATTATTCATTGCAGTTCTTGAAAAAGCTAAAAGTTCATCATCTATGTGCTCTCTGTTTGTCTCTCTGTCGCTCTCTCTCTCTCTCTCTCACACACACACACACACACACACACACACACACACACACACACACACACACACACACACACACACACACACACACACACACACAGTCTGCCCCACCCTCATCTCCCTCTGTCTCTTCACTCAGCAGCAGGAGGCAGGAGTGGAAGATGACTCTCCAAGTGAGAGTGCAGAACAGACAGCCATAAACGCAAAACAGTTGGGTCATATTAAAAAATCAATAAAGGATGGATTTTTTTAAAGAGTACACAATTACAAAGATGATAAGAAATCCAACATTCCAAGGTTAGTGCAGAGGTAGAATACTTCGACCACAGTTGCATGAACAAGTTGCACCAATTTAAAATGTGAATAAGATCCAACACATCCATCACACAGAAAGTTATAGAGCCCCAATGAAGCACTGCTCTCCCCCGGGTGGAGGCTGATCTTACCTCAGCCCCAGTCAGGTCCACTCTGGATGATAGCGTGGCCAGCAGGAGCAACGCGCCGGTCCGGAGCAGCATCTCGGCGACGAGCGTTAGAGAAAAGCCTCCTCCGCTGATCGACCACCTGTTTTGTTTTCAGCCGCTTGCTGTCCTCTTTCTTCAAATAATTCACAATTCAGCGGCGGAGCGGTGACAGCACGTTGGGCTGCATCTTTGTCCTGCACGATATGGGGCTCTGATCAATGCAACTTGGTTTAGTTGGTGATCCACCACACCCCCACCCAAAACGACCACCCTCGCTCATGCAGACGGACACAACCCAACTTTTTCCAAACATTTTCACTCTTCTCTGTGAGGAGAGGGACGTCTAGACCTACTTTGGTGGGCTTTTTTCCGCGAGAATATTTGGGAAGATACTGCAGTTGCAGGTACCGGCAGTTTTGACATTTCATCCCGGGGACCCGCGCTCTCCCCGCCCGGTGCGCAACTTGGAGAGACTGGCTGTAAGTAACGCATCTCTTAAAGTGGTAGATGATACGCATGTGGCGGGAAAACAGTTTTATTTTTCATACTGTTTTCACTAGTAGTAGTTCACTGAGAAGTGGTTTGAAAACTAAAATGTGTGTGTGTGTGTGTGTGTCTGGACCGTGCGTCTCAGGTCGGGTACGCCATGCGCTAGACTGGTTCACATTGGAAGCGTGTGACAGAAGTGCCGTGGAGCCATGCAGATGCAACTCCGAGAAGTAACGCATCTGAGGTGAGGAGGCTGCTGTCGGCGGTGGGGGGGGAGGGGGGGGTACACTGCAGTTTGAGTGTACTGGCAGCCACAACAGTGATAAAACTGTCTTTCATATCAACCCCAGGTTGCTGCTTGTATGCCTCTGTGTTGCCGTCCTCGCCGCAGGAGTCCAGGCGGTAAGTCGTTTTCTCCCACGTTTTGGGGATTCTTGGCAGGGAAGCTGCAGGGGAGGAATAGAGTCTCTCCTGAGCTCACAGTGGGAGTGTCTGTTTGGGGAGGATCTCCAGGAAAAGGGTGCTAGCTTTGCTCAGAGTTAAAGTGAAATCAGCCACTTAGATTATTGGTAATTTAGTGGTGCGTCATAGTTTCCCACTTAGAGGCAGACATGGGTTGAGAGTCGATGGGGCAGAGGGTGATCAGTGTAACCCTGAGAAGTTCTAGCCCTTGGATTCCAAGCTTGAGTAATGTTCAATAACAAGGTAGCTTTCAGCCAATTCATAAACCTTCAAGGTCACGCCATTTTATCTGTCAGTTACTATACATCAGATTAATAACACAGGACTCCCCCTTAAAGTCTTTTTTCATTTTTTTCTCTTTTAAAATGTTCTTGCATCACTTAACTAACCGATATTAAGAATTTCATACTCAACGACTCTGTTGATCTATTGACCAAGCTTTTTATTTTATTTTAAGAGTTGGACATAAAAATTACAAATGTTAAAAAGCCACTTCAAAATATTTGGTTCGCAATGACTGAGGATGTAACTTCCTGGTGTGTGCTAACATTATCCAAAAGAATGATAATAAAATTCATTAAATGGTGTATTTAATGGGCTGTGGGTCAACTATGACCTGATAAAAGAAAGTGGAATCCAAATGTCATAAAAGCAGTGTTATAAGGGTTTGTAGTGTGGTTTTCTAGAGAAAACCATGGGACTTGAAAACACAACAACTCAATTGTGCAACCCAATGTTTTTAAACCCATTTATTTATTTATTTATGAATTAATTTATTGATCTGGTCCCATAGTTTCCCACTTAGAGGCAGGCATGGATTTGGTTCCAAGGCCGTGTCTTTGCTTTCGTTTCAGTTTATTTTGTGCAAGTAAGGCATCACACAGACAATCAAGTTAACGTGGTAGAGTTGAGATTAATTAATTTTAAATCAGAAATTATTAAGAAAAATTGAAATGCAATAAATTATGATTTGTCTATATGAATGCAAAAAGAGGGTCTGCACTGTGTTGTGTTTTTAAACTGACCATAAAATACGTTGTCTCCATTGAGTTATGGGGTCCTGCTGACAGAGGTGTCAAGGACAGGTCAAAGGAAAGTCCCGGCAGCAGGTTCAATGACCTGACCTGAAGTTGTGATTGAATTTAACCGCCCTTTTTCCTCACATGTTTCGAGTTGATCAGGCAAGAACTCTGAGAAACTAGACATGTATGATGTTTGGTCACATTTCCAACTGATTTGCAAGTAGAAACAGAAAGAAAATTATTCTCAGCTTCTCCAATGACATGAAATCACAATTACCAAACTTGGGCTCAAATATAATCTTGACTGTATTTTCTATATTTCCTCCCTTCCCTAAAATTATTTTAACAAGGGTACTTTAAACTGGCCTGTAAATGTCACATATAAGCAACTCATTACGGTCTAATCTTTTTTAAACTTTTATTACAAGACCCATTTCATGATGTTGATTCCACATCTAGCTCTGTTTTTCTTTACTCGTGAACATGCGGCACGTGAGTGTGATTTCCCGTTATGTTTGTTGTTCTCTGTTCAGAATGTCAGATGTTCAGGGGTTCTGCTGGGCATTCAATATCATATAAAAGGGTATTAAGATAAAGAGTTATTTTCACTGGTGTGATGAAAAGGCTCTGTTGTCTCTTGCATTTATCACATTTGTTCAGGGCTTCATTTAGAGGCATGTGATACGGCTCAGGTCCTCTGTGTACTGTGTATCACTGCTTCAGGCCTTATTATACAGGGGCAATAGACTAATTTTAGCTTGGCATCATCCAAGGGCCTGTTAGAGGTAAGTTAAGTGTCAAATAAGACAGCAGATGAAAGTCTTAAGTCTTTAGTCGGTTGATTTTTCCATCAAAGACGTGTCAGTCATGATATGAAAAACATGTGGCTAATCTCCTGAAAAGTGTTAGAACCTGACAAGTTAATGAATTTACTTCAACTAGTTCATTTCGGGGAAAAAAAGCAATATACATGTTGTTCAGCAAGTTTTATATGAGACAGCCAATGGGGAACCAGCCGACATAGTTCTATCATTCACTCCTGGTGTCAAAGGTGAAAAAGTCCATACATGTACACGATCAGAACACCTGTTGAGAAAAAGGCCCTTTAAAGTCTATGTGGAAGGCACATAAACAAAGATATCCGTCTTCTTTGACTGGAAGTTACTGGGCAGATTCAGTATTCAGAAGCTGTACGAGACCCCGAAGAGTTGTTTTAACATGGAAAAATCTCGCAACACAGTAAGTATCACACATCATTTGTTGATACTTCCCAGTAAAGTTTCCTCATCCAAGTTGCATATTAGAAAATATGTTTCTCCTTAACCCCAGGGACTTTTTCATATCTTTGACGTAGACCCCGCCTCTGTGTTCAACTAGTTCCCACCATCCATCCCCACATAACCTTTTTTACTACTGCAATGCCCTCACCAATCAAAAATAATATACTCCAGATGGTTTGCACTCAAATTTTGATTTTATCTTTGTACAATTCTTACATTCCGTTAGAGCTACAAGTGCACAAAATATGACTCACTGATAGTGACTCACTGATTTAACACACCAAGAGTCATTACAAAGCACCATCATATTGAGATGTTATTTAAATGTTGGTGCTGTAAAGCAAACTGTAGACAAAACATTTACATGTATCCTGATGTTTTGGTCACCAAATGGCTAAACATGTGTAATGGCTAAACATAACTGAAAAAAATGGAGGGTCCCTAGTCGCAGCATGAAAGGACCTGAAACAAAGGGGATGTACACCCATGCAAAGAAATACAGTTTCATAATGTTAGTGACGCACAGCGGTACGGTACATGGCAGACAACAGTAGAGGCCAAAGACGTTTTGTTTACAAAATCTAAAGTACAAGTAATGTTATGTTCACAAGTTAGAAAGGCATGTTAAGAGGTAGAGGAAAATTAAAAGCTAAGAAAGGAAGAAATGTTTCGTAGTTAGCAAAAGAACATGATATATCCTAAACTTTTCACTCCATACACTAGTACCATAACCAGTGGCTGCTCTTTGTGATCACGTAATCGGTTCATTTCATTTATTTCCATTAGTGTGCATTACAAAGCCACAGTTGAAAGACTGAGCAGATTGTTACACCTGCTCTAACACTGCGCGTACAGGTCTTAGGTGTAGTCTTGCTGGAGATTGGAAAAGGTTCACCAAACAAGTTGTGAAGAAATCAATATCTGGAAGGCAAAAAAAGCTTGATGGAACTAATGGGAACTATTTGGATCTGTGGGTTACTCACAGCAGGCCACCTTCCATTTGGCTGATTTGACTCTGTTGCCGTATAACTAGTCCCTGGGGGATGTTTCTGCTGAAGATCAGAGGATACCTCTTTGTTTGGATTTCCATTCACACATGTACATGGTGATGCCATGATGTCATACTCTGGTGGGAAAATTGAATCCCAAGTGTGAATGGGGTTTTCATCATCCTTCATGATGCAAAAATAAAGGGGCAATCCCACAGGCTTAGATTTTAGAGTGGGTCTTCGAGCAAGAAAAGGGTATGGCTACAAATCAGCCTCTTCACCTTCAAGCCCAGGAGCAACATCTGCTTTTGCAATTGAGTGCAGTCGACTATGACCACGCACTCTAATCAAAGCCAGAATGTTTTGATTATCCTCAAGAGGGTGAACCAAACATGAAAATCCTGAAATGCAGACCTTATTTGTGGGAATAAACTGACCTATAAATGTGAACAAGTGAAGTGAGTTACCCAGTAGAAAGCCCACACGTGACTGACCTCCCGGATGCGATTGTTTTATGGGGGAGGAAGGCATGTGTACGGGTCACGGGGAAGATGTCTGACTGTGATAAGGATAGGAAAATGTCAGGCACATCCCCCTGCAAAAATAGTTGCTATGATATTGAGAGTGTTAGACTGTAACAATCAAGGGAAAAGCCCATTGTACTGAGCTGCAGGAAGCCTCAGTCTTAGATGAAGAAGCCATATGGGATGTTTCCCTGTCACCGGTGTGTGCACGCAAGAATGTATGTCAGAGTAACTGAAGCGAGGTGGTGTGGCATTTCTATTAGGGTGTTTCCCCCACCTAGGAGACACAGACCCTCATGACCCTCTGCAGTTTCTGCAAACTTGGTCATGATGATTTGATTATTCTCTGTGGTTCAGCGTAGTGAAAATCAGGAAAAGTCTGGCAAGTCTGGCACTTTGCCACCATTGGTGAATAAAGTAAAGTGCATTGTGATGAAGAGGTCAGTAAAGTCAATTCTACATGACACTTGTGTGGGGAAATATAATGATTGATATAATGGATCAGTAAAGCCAGTGGGTCAGTCTTTGCCAAAATATGTCTGCCTTATTTTCTTCCTTGCACGTGCAGAGAGCGTGGACTATGTTTATCCATGGGTTCAGTGATTTTCATTTTTATGGGAAACATCCTGAGTTGAGCATTGTGTGAAGGAAAAATAGATGATCCAGAGAAGCCCTCTAAACAGGAAAAAGGAAACAGGGTGGAGTTAAATGTGTCAAAGTTTCTTTACAGTCATTCTGCATCCCACATAGCTTGGGCGCCCAAGAGAGCATTTACTGTTCCCTCTCTCTCGTTCGTGTCGTGAATGTAAGAGCAGGAAGGCTCTTTGACAACTTCACGTAGTAAGAGCATGAATGATAACAGATGAATTGAAGATCTGCTTAATATAAAACATGTGAACATCCGTTTTGAAACTCCTTTGGTTCATTCAAAAATGACTTGGACATTAAAACATGGCCCATATTCTATTTGTTCTATTCAATCCAGTCACGATGATAAAACCCAGATACAACAATAATGGGAGTCTGGTGATAAAACAGCTTTATAGTGGGGAGTCTTAACTGTAACTTGGTAAGCAAGAATTTGCTACAGATCGCTACAGAAATACAGTATTCGATTTAAAATGGTTTACTGACACACATTTAAACCTTGATAAATACTTCCCGGCAATTTGGAAATGGGTAATCATTTCAATTCAAGTGTATGAACCTACTCTGATTTCCATCCATGGTGGTAATTATGAGAATATTTTATCATTTGTTATTAGACTGAGAACCTCTCCAAGTTGAAACCAACTTTAAATTGGACACATGCATCTACAATTATGTATATGTGTATTAACATACACACACACACACACACACACACACACACAAATATGTCTGTGTGTAATTTATAATATAATATAATATGATATCCGCAATAAAATCGAGATAGAATTGAATTTTGTGAATTCTTTGTGAACTTTGCACACACACACACACACACACACACATTCATATGCATATATATACCACTGTGTTTTGCCATGTGCCCTGTTTTCCTCATGATTAATAGAGGGACACAGGGGTCCCATCAGGCTATTTTGAAAGAATTTCCAGTCCTCCTCTTGTGTCCCAGCCATCAGTCACCGCTCGCTCCATCCCTCACCTTTTATAGCATCAGGCCGTTGCTGGTCTCTGTCTCGCTTGTCCTCTGTCCTTTCGCTCGCTCTCCATTTATCTCTGAGAAACACACTTTGCAGGACCTCTGTCCTCCCTGTCTCTCTCATTCTGAATCTCTAATTTCCCCCTCCTACACATGTACCCCTGGTCATCTGTCTCTCCACAACAGAGGTGGGTCTTTGCAGTGAGCCCAGGTGGAAAGATTGTCTCAGCTGTGTTAAGACATAAAATACATCCACACCATATAACATACTGCTCAGTTTAACAGGTGAAAGCAAAAGAATGGAATTTCTTGAGTTTTTTTAACATAATTTATACCTGGGCTATACTTGAAACTCAAGGGGCCATTCATGCATTCATTTGCTACAGTTTGTCTTCTAGACGACATACACCATTATGATCCCAGCTCAGGTCAAATGGATTAGACCGAGTTACTTCTTGTCATGGGAAGAATGTTAACAAAGTTAAATGTGGAGTGTGTGATAACATGACCATGTCCAATTTCTTCCTCGCTTCTCTCTCTGCCTGCGGCTCTGTCTCTTTTCTGTCTCATTGGGTTCTCTGACTCACCACATATGATCTCACATCAATGCTATCACCTCAATCAAACCTCTGATTTATATGTCCGATTCAATACGACCTGAATTTTGAATTGAATTTGGACCATTTGCAAACTATTTCTCTTTTTAATACATCCAACAGATGAAACTAGTTTGCCTCTTTTTACTGTGTAATCATGACATAAAACTTTTCATAGAGCAATATAACATTATTAAATCAGTATACTATGTTGTCCACCTGGTCAGTCATCAGTGATCTCCCATCTGAGAAAAAAGAAATGAAAACTCCCACAAAGATATATCTGATAGTAAAATGTGCACATGTAATGTGAACTTAAATTCAATTTTGTCGACAAAAAATCTTTCAAACAAGAGTGTATCAGATAACAGAGGCTCCGATGGGAGCGAAGAATCACAAAAGAGTTCTTGGAAGCCAACAAGGCTGTCGTCCTTGGAGCTCTGCTGCTTTTAGAAAGACAATTGGCATGTTTAATCCAGCTGAAAGTTTCTCACCTCACAGAAGTGGATATGTTTGATACTCACAAATTCACAACTCTTTGAATGAGTTGTTTCTCTTGAACTTTAATAACTGGATGTCTGCGCATGCACCCAATGCTGTTAAAATGCACTGGATGTAACCTGGTTGAATGGAGGAATGGAATGGTGAAGAAGACACACATGATGAAGATCATTTTGAGGCAGTCTAGAAATAATACACTTAAAATTATTCTTCTCAGATTTCCCTTGGTCCCAGCTTTGTCTTTCTGTTTGTTTCCAGATCTAACTTATTGAATGTCATTTGTCAGTTCAAGACTCATAGCACAAGAGTGAATATAAAACAATCTTTTTTGAAAGCACCAAAGTCAAGGGGATAAATACTTCTATCTTCTATCTTTCTATCTAGCTTATGCCATAGCAGGAAGTACTGATTAGATGTGTGGGCCCCTGGGAAATGGAGTTGAGTGTCCGTGTGACTTGAGGCTAGTTAGGGAAAGGAAAAGTCCAGCTGTGTCAGGCCTAGAACAGTAACAGAGCTGTATTTACACTGGAGCCCGGCCAGGGTAGCGCAGTGGGAGTTTCTACATCACTCTGTAAGTCTCGGGTCCCTCTCCTGTAGTCCGTGTTCTCCTGCCAAGTCATAGCTCATGCTCTGCAGTGTTACCCTGTGATTGTGTCTCATTGGTTCCCTCTCCTTCCCCTAATTCTTTAATTGAAAGTAGCAGCTGCAAGTTTCCAAATGTTCATGAAATATTTGACAAAGAAATAAAGAAGATGTTGGGAATTTTTTTTTCCTTCAATTGAAAATTATGTTGTTTTTTTTTCATGGGACTTAACATAGTGTCCCATCCCCCATCTGCGATTGACGGATGACCAGGGTGTACCCCACCTCCCGCCAAATGTCATCTGGAATAGGCTCCAGCTTCCCCCTTGACCCTAAGTGTAGTGTAAGCGATAGAAAACGGATGAATGGAGGGTGCACAGAAGCTGTCGCTGAAAGCTCTTGTGAACTCGTCACATCAGTGTATTTGAGATAATTGTTTTTCTTGCTTACCAACAAGGAGTTTCATTCATTGATTTGATTTTTTTAAACTTTGTGTTATTTATCTTTAATTATTTGTATTTATAATTTGTATTTGCTTTTATAAACTGTCTCTCACTCCCTTTCATTACACTCTCCCATTTTCGTCTTGAAGCTTGGTCTTGTACCTCGTCTCACACAACCGGTGCCTGTTTCCTTTTGTTTTTCCGATTCCGAGAATGTATTTGTCTGAGGGTGTTTAACGAGTTTGAATAGAGATGGCAGCACCTCAACTCTGCTCTATAACGGGAAGTTGATGGTGGCGTGGCAGGATGCAGAATTGACTGTAATAAAGTAATGGTCCAGACAAGTTGACCAATTTATCAAGCAAAACAATCAGATACCATTATCGCCAACACAACTATGTTCCTTATCGCTTTAATGGGGACCTTTGGGATAGCGAATGTTATATCAAGACATGCCTCACTGAAAAAGAAACTACAAACACTGTAGCCCTTGCTGTTTTGTTTTGTTCTCTGGACTTTTTGTGAATGTTCTGAGGTTTGTAGCAGTTGAAAATTAAATTTTTTACATAGTTCTGTGTTTAGCACTATGGCTTGTAGGCCAAACTTCACTTCCAAGAGTAAACACTCCTTTTTTACACAGTGCCCTACTTTTTATTCACTTATTTAAATAATTTTCACAGTACCAGTCTGAAGGGCAGTGAAGGAGGGGAAATCCTGTATGTATAGAATATTTGTGAAGAATGTCTCAAGTGGCCACTGAATATGCTTTGCCATGTCAGTCACAATTGCCCATGTTTATATTTTATGTGAGAAACACTTCCTAATGGTCACATGTGAGCCAAACATACAGAAACACAAAAGACACTCCAAATATATGGTTTTATAAGTGTTTTTTGTTCTTTGTATATACTGAAACCAGAAGGCTGAAGGAACAAGCACAACTTTAAATCCGGACATAGTGAGGATCAAATACATACTGCAAATATTTCATCTCATTTCATCTCATTGGGTTTTTGTTGACCTGACATCTAAATAAAATACATAAAACTAAAATAAATAAAACTAAAATAACTACCTGCATATTCTACATATGGTCAAAGCAGTGAAATCATTGTCATTCACAGTGAGGCTCCTCTGTCCATATGTAGGTTCTTCTAGTCATGTGTATATGAGCATTGGAAATGTTTTCATGTCCACACAAGTTCAAAAGTGATCAGATTTCCTCTTGAGTCAAATGAGTTTCTTTCCATTTTCACATGGGGATGGTTCTCAGCTGGCGAAGGGAGGTTCACACACCCTAAAATTTGTGAAAAAGTGCAGATAATTTTTAAGTCAGCGGATGCTGCATGTCTCCTTCCCAGATGCAGGGCTCCTGGGATCTGCTTATTGAAAGGAACGGGTGTGTTGCATCATTAGTATGAAGAAGAGCAGCTGTGGCTTCATTATCTAGTTGCACACTTGTTGTATATGAATGAAGCACACATTCCCACAAAATCCCATATGTTCCTGTCTAGATATTTACATGATTTATTTAGGTTATGGCCCAGATTGAAAGGTCTGACTATTATCGTGGTCTATATGTGCCTTTATGAAAATGTATTTAAATAGAACAAATAAAATCAGCGTTTGCCTAGGACGTAAGAAGACTTAAACAGGTTAAACATGTGTGACCATGTTTAACCTCAGTTACAGTTAGAATTCCCCTATGTATACAGTTAGAATTCATGTCGAAATCTTTGTCCTTGCAACTGGATTTGAATTTCTTCACTTTATGACGTTTCACCCTTCATCCAAGAGGTTTCTTCAGTTCTAATGACTTCCCAAATATAACTATTCACCATGGCCTGAAATTACCATGGCAGAATTCATCATAGCCATAACGACTGAGAACCTACACAAACAAGATATACAGTTAGAATAATTTCGAAGACAGTTTGTGCTAAAATCCCTCAACACACCGACTCTGAGTTGTAATTTTTGAACCAGAAAGTAATTCAGTTGAATGCCACAAATCCGTCAACAGCTTTGGCTCAAACCCATCGGCTAATTTTGGGTGTTGTGGGATCATGAGTGGAACCACTGAGGTTTGTATTTGCTATCAAACGTATTTCATTGACAGAAAAATATATGTTACAGCTATAAAAGAGCAAAATGCAAATGATTTGGACATAAACACTGCATGATTTGGAATATTCAAATCATGTATCCAATTCAGCAGTTTTTATGAGGAGAGAAATATATTCAATGTTATACACTAGGCCAAATTTATTACTTGTACTTGATTATAAGATTACAACCATTTTGACCTAACTGCATTGCGTATCATTGGCCATGAGTTTTTCCTTATTTAAGAAATTTTTCTAGTGTTTGGGCTTTTTATCTTTTTAATAAGTCTGATCCTGAGCTTTTTTTTCTGGCCAATAGTGCGTAGAGACATTCCAGACAAAGGTCAGATTGATAAGGTCACTGGTCAGATCCCTAATTACGGATGAGTAATAGCCCCTGACAAATAACTCACATATCAACTACTGGTGGTCACAGAGTTCCTTGTCAAAGGATTTACTATCTGTTGACTCAGAAGCTTGAAATTCTTCATTACCATTACCACAGGTTTAACAGCCTTGTCTTAAATCTGTCGGCTTGGTTTACTTCCTTTCCTCCTCATGGGTTGAGTTAAAGGGAGGGTGCAAAGTGTCACCGCCGATCGCAGATCAATCTCTCATCCTGATCTGCGGAGGTCTCTGATCTCTGTCCATTCGATCTTGCGGCGACAGGAGGGGGTTGAAAATAAACACTGCTTCTACGACAAGGTGGCGTTTCATGTGGGAAACTAAGCTGTTTCCATCAATCCATACGGATACGAGTAGATACTGTGACATCAAAGTTGACCTGCAGGTGTATGTTGAAAAGACCATCAACAAAGAAGCAGTATATTTATAACCAAAGTACTATCCAACATTTTAACAGCAATTCCATTGTTTGGTTCTGCTGAAATCTTGGCTCATGTCACTGTTAAAATTTGTGTCCTGTAGATGAAGATCCATTTTTTTTTTAATGTCTTTGCAGGCAAGTTTCCAAGATGCACAGGTTTTACTGCAAGTTAGTGTAAAATTTGATTCAGAAAATGGGGAATGAACATCTGTGTTTTGAGTTCACAGACTCCGCTGTGTTTCATGCCTTGAGTTGCTGTATCATTTGATAACATTTCTTAAAAAAAATCCTTCCTGTAAATGAAGTTATAGCCAGTAATTTCCTTCTCATGCTTTCCCCCACTGTAATTTTAGGCAATAGCCTTCAGTAGGTAATGACACACTATTTCTCACCTGACCTCAGCTTAATTTTTGGTAATTGTCTCATCCTTATTCCCAAATATCTGTTTCAATTTAGTTTTTTTAGTAAAATGTGTTTGACAATTTAAAGTAAAACCCATTGTGTAATACTCATGGAAACAGGATAACAATAGCGAGTCACAAACAGTCTAAAAAAATCTGAATCTAACATGTATCCCTGCAGAATTAAGAAGTATTTTTTAAATAGCTGTGAGCACAGATGGGAGTCACAGGCATATCCAGACCAGCTGCACACACTTCCAATTGCATGCAGTCTCTTTTTTTATGATTGCTTTCACAGCACTTGTATGCAGAATTGGTCTGTTTTTATCCTGTTTGTGTTTCTTAATCCTATTCCCGAATACAACTTGACATAGTTTAATGACTTACGATGGGTCATTAGACCTTAGAAGGGTTTTAATTCAGCAAATGTTTTATGTAAGTGGATAAGATTCTCAAGGAGAATAAAATGAAGTGATGTGACATTATGGTTCATTTTTATTTGGAAGCAATGCATCAACTAGGATCAGTTACACCACTTAACAGAACAACTATGAACACACCTCTGCAAATATCCCTGCATTCTAGTCATGAACTAATATTTCGTTATGATGAAAGTGTTAATGTTCACTGTTGAGGGTCTCAAGAAAAGACATTTTCAAGAAAAGGATGGGTGATACTCGTGGTGTTTTGTTGGATACGTAGTTTTTAAATCTCAAATTATTAAATGGGAACTTGAAAGGCTGAACAGTGAACATTTGCTTTGGCCTGTTCAAGGGCGTGGTCTTCTTTAGAGTGTTTGCTATTTGTACAAATCCACTCTTCATCCGTTTATACAGTAAGAAATGTCCATTCGAACTTGATAAATCACTCCTAGTGTTATTTTCAACCCGTCATTCACATTTCTGCCGCATGAAAAAAAAAATTAACCCAACCATAACTTTTCTTTTTTATTTTATAAATTCTACCGTTCTCAGTGGTAACTGAATACCTCAGCATCACCAGGCTCCTACATTTCTTGCTGCTCGCATACTGATTTTTTTCTACTCAATTGAGTGTTGGCTGATCTGTGATGCCTAATGGAGACATGTCACTTAAAACACCGTATCGAAGCAGTTCATCTCTCTGCACTGAGAAGCCTTTGGGAGAATGATAATCCTGCTCAGCCATTTGTCACCTGATGGATGCCGTTGCAAGTTTGTCAGGGCTTGCAAGTCTTAGCTCCTTGTACTGTTTTAACACCTCTGATCAGGCAACTCCCTTTATTTAGGCATGTAATTGCTGCAAGTACTGCTGTACTTGGCTGGAAAGCAACATGCTTATTGTCTCAGTAACACGTAATTATCTGATCCCAAAATAATGTAAATTTTGACTTTTTAACGCTCAGAATTATTGACACAGTTTGGGTACCCATAGGATGACCGTTTGGAAGGATTTCCAAGTTCTCCCTTTAAACTGCCAATTAAATGAACAAGGCCAAGAATTTTACATGGAGGGAACGTCATTTGGGCTTGAAATCAAGAAATGAAGGAATGAGATTTTAGTAGCAAGAACTTTCAGCTGTAAAGTCCTTTTGGGGTCCATGTACATCAACTTGACATTTTCATTTATTTCCATCAGATAAGAGCACATGATTAAGCAGCCCAATATATAAGGCTATGGATTAACTAGGTATGAACAGCATACAATGAAATATATTTACATTATTGTCCTGGCATGAAGTAAGACCCGAGTGCAAGTATTGTGTAATCTACTGCAGTTGTATTCTGGTTGAGGTTTTCTACATATTAACAGGTGATAAAATGACAGGAATCCAATAAAGCAAATGAAAAATGAAATAAGCCTATATGCATTCCCACATAAATAGTGAAGTTCAGGAGGGAGAAGGAACAGAGGAGGAAAAACTGTCTGAGAGAAAAAGATTTGTTGATCCAGCTGCTTTATTTCATTTTCTCCATTCTATCTTGAAGGCATCTGTGGAGTGAGGCACCAGTGAAGCTTTAAAAGGAGAGAGGAAGCAAAAACAGCATTCTTCAAGAAGACAAGCTCTAATGTGACCATTGCAGTTTAAGGAACTTCTTCTCTCTGAAGTATTTCCATGTGAAATATACTTGTCAAAAGTCAGCAAAAAATTACAAAATACAATTAATTTGAAATGCATATCATACTTGGGATGCCTGTAGATGCTGTTTTTGCTCAAAAAGGAAAACTAGTTGTGGTAGTTAGAAATGCCTGGCATGTTTAAGTGGCCACTCCTCTAATTGAAGAGGAATGGGAATATCTTGTCTGTGTATCATGTTGATCTTGTCTCTGAGCAAATGGCAGGAGCGCATCCTCCAGACATAGGTCACAGGTCAAGAAAGTTCCTCACATCTACAGAAATCTGGAGTGAATGAGTCTTTCAGAGACACAGATTACCAAAAATACCTCTTTTTTTACATTGAATTTAACATTAATCAGTTAAAGTCTTTTGGAATATAAATAGGTGGTGACACTGCCTAATGACATCAACTTAGGTATGTGTCTACAGCTGAGGAAAATAATAAGATATCCAGTTTCTGTCCCATGATGGTTGAGATGTTGAGTCTATGGTAGCATTCAGTTTCCAGTGTTGAGAATGGGGGCTGATCATACTGTACTTAGACTTTTCGTGCTTGTCAGATTTATAATAATCAGGCAGTCGCTGTGCTGCAACGCTTGATGGTCCAGTCATCTTTCTGTCCCTCTGTATGGTGTAGTGAGTCGAACAGTACAGGAGCCAGGACTTTACCAAGTTGATCATGAACTTCCATACCATTGTCAATTGATTTGCTGAAGGATATTCTATCCAATAAATCACACAGGAAATGACACCCCAATGTTCACATCCAGGTCCTTGTAAATTTTAGGATTTTGACAGTGTTTGTCTTCTTATGATGGTTGTACAAGTGCTTTTACAATTGGAAGTTATAGTGTGCAGTATTACATTTCATATTAGGAAACAAAATGAATTTTGAATTTGTATATGACTTTTTCTGTCCCTCTTTGAAAATGATTCCAATAATGTTGTAGTTGTTGTTGGATATAAGACCCATACTTTCCTACACATCCTTGCAGACCCCTTTTCCAAAAAGATACACCAAAAGTACAGGAGCACCTTTGGCAATGTAGAGATGGCACTCCATCATATTGAGTCTGAGGAGTTTTTAAGATCCTAATTGTGCAGAATAATTGTGTAGTTGTATAGTGGCTGGTTCTACTGAAAATACATATTTATTTAGAATTGGAACATGTGCAACCAGCATTGAAGGACTTATGCTGCCATGTATGTTGAAGTGTGACAAAGAGTCAATTTTGCTTGCTATTGCAAAATTGATATTCATTTTTTAAAATAATCACTATTGTCAGTATAGATGATTGTTGATAGTTAGATGCTGCCACAATTTAGCAACCTTGTTTCCAAGATGAATTTCACTGCAGAAAATAAGATACAGACAAAGAGTGGGATATTATGATGGTGGGTGGAGAAAACAGGATACAAAAGCACCTATTGTCCTCTGCCTAAGCAGCCATCCGCTTTTTTGAGCTCTTGAAACTGTAAAGTTTAATTGCTGTTATATTTTTTTCATGGTTTGGTATTGCTTGTTTGGGGGTCATTCTTTTGAATGTGCGGAGATGACATAGTCTATTGGTCTGTATCTCACTATGGATAAAGGTCAATATATTGTTTTTGTATGAGGATGATATGGCCTGTCTTTAGAAGTTACAAGCCATTAAGTAGAGAGCGAGTTAAGAATTATAAGAACATTGTTGCGTGTGAAGTTCTCATGCAAGTAAGTTAAAATTAAGCCCATTATAGCGTTTTTTTTAACCAATGACAACCTATCGTTTGCAGCCCACAGATTATTCCATTAATGGTTAACAAAGAAACAGGGCCTTGTAGATTCCATAAGGGAAAGGAAGAGAGTCTTTTTGTTTTGAAGATATGGGCATATTAAAGGACAATGTTTCCAGTAAAAGAAGGTCTTTGTCCGAAACAAGGGTCTCAGTGTGGCCTTTGTAAATGGACTCCTCGTATCTTCGTTCATACTGCGGAGGGGGAAATTATTCTGATTCTTTATCTAACACTGTGGGAATAAATTGGCCGCTTTTTATATTGCTAGCAAGGGGGAGTGGAGGGTGTTGAAGCTATGGAATGGGTTCGTAGGTGGTAGATGGCGGCAGACACAGGACAGAGACGTCATGAGATGAACCAGAAACTCTTTGTCTGTAATTTGGGTTCCCATAGACATGCTCGATGAAATTAGAATAAAGATTTATTGTGTTTCACCCTTTAATATTTTATGGGGGCCAAATGATTGTCATCATGCAATTCTAACTCCAATTCTTAATATTATTTTATGCATCCCAACTCTTAATTTGGGTGAACAGTTGAGTACAGGCTACAAATTGTGTTTCTCCTGCTTCCAGACAGTGAGACATGTTGTCATGGCAAATGATTGAAAGGCCCAAAGTTCATCTCTGAAACCTCCGAGGCACCGGTCTTGTCTGGTCTCACTTAAAGGCTTCAGCATTCCCAGATCACAAGGAGTCCCGACATCTTTGACCTGTGGTTTGGAACATTGTTTTTGTGTCATTGCGTTCTGTGATCATTCTATGTTCACGATGACCCCACAGCAGGCAGCTTGTATTTGTGTCATGTCAAGCAAAAACTGCCCAGTGAATGCAGGGGGGGGTCGACCATGACTCATTCTAACCACATCCAGACCAATAAACAAACGAGTTGAGGCAGTACATTCAAACAGAGATGCAGAAATAATCAGTTAGTATAATCAAAAACCAAAGTGTACAAACAGAATTCGGCCCACCTGAAAATTATTTCACCATTCCCTGGTTCTTATTATTTAAAAAAAAGAACTGGTGTATGATTATTTCTATACATCGACTTGCATTTTTCGACAGCGCGAAGCTTTCTGAAAGAATTGCAATTAGATTGTAATTAGCTCATTTGAATTTTTGGCCGAGTCTGTATTTTTATCCTTTATTTTAATTGCATTTTTTTATGCGCCAACGTCAACAGTGTGACATATGTACCTCACGGTATGCTTTCTACATTCTGTAGGTACACATGTGTTGAACAGCTTCTTTAATCCACAATTGTTTTAACTTATTTAGGACAAAAAAGCATTTCTTTGTGGTTACTTTTAGGTCACACCATTCTTTTTCACCTTAATGATTATTACACACGATTACACACCCTTACTTGCACATATGGAACGGTTTGCTTCTCCAGGTGACATTTTTGGGAGATTGCACTTTCTTCTTTGGATTTGATTGGTCCCCTCAGTTGCTATTTGACCAACATCATAATTTTTTTTCTCAGCATCAATTGATGTTCAAACACAATACACTAATGTCAGTTCATTGCAGTCTGGTCCGGGCTTGGGTGCATCTTCCAATCCAGTAAGACATGTTAGGCCGGTTATCACAGTAAGAGTTTCATGAGCTTTTAGTGAAGTTACAACTCTGTAATGGTATCAGTGTCAGTGCCTCTTTGGAGTAGCTACTTATGCAACATCTGTAGAGGAAAAGGTCTGATTCACGGGGCTTCTTTAAAGAATTAACTTTTAAGAACACACTAGCTTTGTGGTGTGAACAAGCTCTGCTTCCCCCTTAACGTCAGAGCATGTGGTGTTCCAGCCTCAGCTCACTTTATAATCACTACACTTAGGGGCCAGGTGGTGTGCTTTCTTTTTCCTCCAAAGCCCCATGGCTTTTATTTTTCAGCAGCTCTGGCCTTCCCTGTTCTCTAACTTAAAGCTCACTAAATATTGATGGTACCAAAATCCCATCCCATAATGACCCGTCAGATCTTTACACATCAACCACAAAATCAAGCTCAGTACATCTCAGTTTCTTCTGGTGCCTATGCCTACCACGGTGAATCTTCCAAACATTCTGTAAACTGACAACTGATACAGATTAAGGTTGACCACAATTAAACATTGTCCTGTTAAATATGTACTAAATGCAAAAGCAGTGGTATAAAAACAATTATATCAACATTTCAGACTGGTATATGAAAATGTAACCAATACTAAATAGTCAAGCCTGATGCTTGCTGTATCCTGGCCATGCATTTGACAGCGTTTATTTACTTCCTTTGACCTCTTTATCAGACTGGAGATATCACTAATGAGTTCAAATGAATTTTTGATGCTAGGATTTTTATAACCAGCCAAGGAAAATCCCCTAAAGCATCATGAATAGCTCTTTGCTCTGTCTATCTCATTTTCTAATTTGCCAGAGGAGACAGTGCTCCCCTTTGTGCCATTAAGAATTTTTATTCATCTCTAGACTTTCCTGTTATTAGTTTCTGACTTTTGGAGACATACCAATGTTTCATAAATCTAACGTGAACTATGTCTTAATATGAGTCTACCATATAGACCTCTGGTGAGTTCTGTGTTACTTTAATGCACTGATATTAGCATCGGAAACATGGACAAACTTCTCCACTGTGATTCCAGAAATTGGGCATGCAGACTTTTCCCTTGTAAATGTATGTGGCATCTATTGTCCAGCCTTATTGAGTCCCACTCTAATGTGGCTTCTTTTCTGACAGGGTGGGAAGAAGAACAGCGGCCCCTGTGGAGGAAGAGATTGCAGCGGAGGATGTAAATGTTTCCCAGAGAAGGGTGCAAGGGTAAGTCCATTTATGCTGCTCTCTATATCCCAATAAATACCCAGTGTCTTGTCCCTCTTTCTCTATGAACAATGAATATAATCCTCATGTTCATGCAAGTCACTTTCAAAACCACATGTCAAATGGAATGACTTCCTTGCTCACACTTTGATTGTTTCGACTTTCTCCACTGAGAGGTTCTTATTGGTATTTTTTTGGTATTAAAATACCAAAAAAAGAAAAAGAAACATCACAGAGCCAGCAATTACTATCCAGTCTATTCCTGTGAAGAGCACATGCAGAGAAGTAGATGGATAGGTACATTTATTAACTGTTAGTTGATGGAAAAAATCTTAAGATGTGAGTTGTTGCAGAGGTAGAATCGAAGTGTTTGGAAACAGGACAGGGTGGATTGTTTCAAGGTTCAGCAGAAGTGATAAGGAGGCCGGAATCAGGCAGTAATGTGCTGAGAGCAGAGGAAGACCAGGATCAGTAATAGGTTAATAAGAAGTAAATAGGGATAAAAAATGTCAGTGACACGACAAACTGTGAAGGTCTTGCAGGCAAAGTTTAAGCTTTGTATTTATAACAGTGGAGATCGTACAAGATAATGAACTGAGGCCCAACACATGACTTCTCTAGAAATCGAAACAGAACAGAGCAGTTGTCTTATTTTGATATTACTAAATGCTCTCCAGCTCGGTGTGTGAAGATCATCTGAGATGAAAAACAGTCTTTAGTTGTTAAAAAGGAACTTTGTAATGTCATGGCTTGGTAAATAAAAGCATCAGAACAATGTCATGTCATGTACTGTGAAATGCTTTAGCCATCTAGAGACGTGTTGATTTTACCCCTACATGGAAATGTCACACTTCTAATACTTTGGTTGATGGAATCATATTGTGAATCACTGAAAAAGATAGATAGATAGATAGATAGATAGATAGATAGATAGATAGATAGATAGATAGATAGATAGATAGATAGATAGATAGATAGATAGATAGATAGATAGATAGATAGATAGATAGATAGATAGATAGATAGATAGATAGATAGATAGATAGATAGATAGATAGATAGATAGATAGATAGATAGATAGAAAAAAAGTTAGTTTGGCCTGTCTAAGTGGTCCTTACAGGAGACTCAGTAGGCTTTGACGTAAAAGACACAAACAATAGCAAGGGGCCTGATGCAAGGGTTTAAAATTGGAGACTGATATAGACTAAACTATTTAGATAATGCTCTCTAAGTGAGCCACTGTGGCTCTCCGTGACTACAGGCTGTTATTTATTCCAAACACTTGCCGTTCACATCATCACGTACTCCTGTCCTCTGATGTTTGGGCTGCGAGTCTGAAACTTTCAGGCAGCCAGTATTTGTCACAGTCATTTCCCACATGTGAAGCTTCAAGGGAACAAGTAGCTATTAGTTTGATATTTGGGCATCATTTGGGCTGGGCCAGCTTCCAACACAGATCCAAGAAAAAAAAAACAGCCAGTTCATTTTGGTTCCCAGCTTTGGAAGTTTCCTGGTATAAGAAGTGTGACTTTTGAAACCAGGGTTAGTCCAACTGTTACTGACTTGTCTGGAGGAGATCCTGACAAAAGGTACAAATAAGAAAACATCACTAATTTGACAATCCATGTGCAGCATAAAGTGCTGCATATATTATTACATTCATTTTAATCAGATTTCTTTATATTACTACTTGAAAGATTATTGTAGTGAAATCTATGTTTTCAAAGTCACTTAATGTATTGTAAAAACAAGAATTAGGGCGACTGAAGACAAAATGTAATGAATAAATAAATATTAGCATTCATTACATGGCCGTTACAATTCTAAACTTTTAAGTGAGTCATCCGTAGAAGTGAAAAACTTTCTAGTGTCTTTTATCCCTCACAAGATGCGTTAATATGGTTCATAAATATCTTTAGTGGTTTAGTGGTGTGATGTGGTAAAATGACTTAATTCATCTTCATTAACTCTACGTCTTCCAGTAGGAATAACTCCCCTGAGACATATTTTTATCAGAGGTGAGGACAGGAACAGTTAAGCAAATTTATTTTGGCATGAAATGAGAATTTATCAATCCAGAACAACTCTGATCCTAGACCCACACCTTTACAAAGGATACAGGAAACCTCAGAAGAAAGTGTCAGGATGGAGAAAGGAAAAGTGTTTTTATCTATTATCACTTTGGCAAGTTGTAACAGCAGTGCCAAGTGATGGAAGAGATTTATATTGGACACTTAAGACTACCGCTACTATTTGTGATTTCAAACAAACAACTAAGAAGTCCTTCGAACTATTGGCTTGGCGAAGATAAACCAAATAATGTAATGCTTTTCCTCTAAACAGGACTCATTTTTTGCTGTTAAGCTATTCATTTGTTTATTGTTTCCTCAGTGTTTTTACCTTCTTTGTTTAATCAGTTGTCATGTGCAAAACAGTTACACATGTTAAAACACATGTTTATGGGCCTAAGAGACTCAAAGAAATCTCCCTCCTCTCATATTCGTCAAATGATATGCCTGTTTGTGAAATCCAATGGAAAAGAAGACGGTTTCTCACAGATGTCTCATTCCCCTCTTTTCCTTTCCATATTTTCTTTCCTTCCAAGTCTCTCCCCCCAAAGATTATGGTGATGGCGACAGCTACGTCCAACAAATCTTTCACCGTTGCCTAGGTTGGCTGAGACTAGACACAGCTGTGCCGACTAGATCATGTTTGTTATTGGCGTGTTTGTCAATAGTGGCCACAGACAAATCACCACATTGCTGTGCAGACCCTGAGTGCTACCACATTGCATTATTGCGCCATCCAGGATCTTTTTAAATAAAGATACACTGCAAAACCTGATGTGTTAGTAAAATTGTAAACGGATTTCTTCAAACCATTTAAATTCATCCAGAATAATGATTTGACTCGTCCTCAGATATACACTAATTGATCCGAAAAATTGGTCTCCACTTATATGGCACTTTCAAACCTTGACGTTTCAAGGGTTAGGGTTAGATAGATAGATAAATAGATAGATAAATTATAGCAGTCACTTGTTCACATACACACTCACACACCAATGGAGCTGCCATGCAGGGCACGAACCAAGCTATCAGAAGATACTCGGGGTTCAGTGTAGTAAAAATTTTGATAATAATAAAATAATTATAACGCATTTATTTCTAAAGCACTGCCCATCACAGCACTGTAAAAAGAAGGAAACAAAGAAGGACACAATTGAATTAAAAAAATAATAATAATTAATTTGTTGTGGATTGTGCCTCACCAGTAGCAAGGGAAGCGCTGGGGCTAGAGGTGTCCACCAACTGCATGTTTATGGGTTTAAGGCTAACTTAAATTGCTAACTGAACAGATAATTCTTATAAAAATGCCAATTACTTCAGTTTAGTTTGTTGACTACAGTGTTTTTTGTGGCTACATGGTAAATTTGAGGGAAACCAAATGCCCCAAAGCTCTTCAAATGACAAGAACACAAAATAAAACACGCACAACCGATGACACACAAGCAATTCAGTCATTTAAAGTTCAGATTCACACATTGATTTGAGCATCCATGCCCTGATATTAAGAGGACAGAACTCACACCTGAAGGGTTCTCAGGAGCAAACACAGGAACGTTCCCTCAACATAAAATAGACAGCGACACAGGAAGATAAAGGAAATCAATTTAATTTGGGAAGAAGCGGGTTATATGAGGTTCTTCATAAATTAATGCCAACATTCCAGTGCAGAGTTTGACCATGGAGACAACAAACCAACAGCTGGAGCGTGAGAAACCCAGTGAATGACTGATTGTTTGGCAAGAACTAAACACGATAGTTTAATGGTCTTTGGCCAGTAGATTCTGTAGGCTTACCACCCACTCCCCTGGCAGAGTGCACACCGAAGGCTTGCTGAAAAATATCAAGCTTCCCAAAACACATTTTCAAATGTCCCCATTGTTTTTTTGCATTAATATCAGGAAACTAAAATGCAATACCAAAAAAACAGACAATTCATGTACCAGGGGGTGTTTTGCAATCACATCTCCATTAGAAAATATATAATTCAGCCTTTTTTGCAAAGGATAATTAAAGTTAAGCAAGGTGTTGTGACAGTGTGTGGTCTGGAAAGCACAAAATACCAGTGTGGTATTAAAAACTGAGCAAAGGCCACCCGAGGTCCCCATTAGAGAGCCGATCAATGCTGCCTTTTGTGCCCTGTCTGTATCCTCAACTCGCAATACCAAGAAGCAGCATTTGGTTTTACACAGAAGAAGAACCTAAAAGACACTTTGTCATGAAAAACACTCATGTTCGTATGCATGGGCCCTGTGTGTGTGTGTGTGTGTGTGTGCGTGTGTGTGTGTGTGTGTGTGTGTGTGTGCGTGTGTGTGTGTGTGTGTGTGTGTGTGATAGAATGTTTTACTGGCTGGTTCCAGCATGAGAAAAGCTGCCATCACTGATGTTGGAAAGGAAATTACACATATCTCAGGCAGTTGAGCACAATGACAGTCCACTGATCTTTTTTTATATAGACAGACGCTGTTTTTGAGTGAACAAGAAGCAGTGTTTTTGGTATTATTTGTTTTCCTCAAACTAAAATTGCTAAGATTTCCTTGATCCATGAAAACAAAGCCATAACTATATTCTAAATCCAGCACCAGTGGATCTCATAGTCCTTACTTTCCTGTCTGCTCAGGGACAGGATAACATCACAAACAGGAATGTTGGGAGTTTCAAAGGATCAAAGCGCTGTGAGCATATATTTTTGCTCCCTCAGAGGAAGCTCATATTCAACCTGTTGTTTTCCTAATGGACTTTGCAATCCCAGGGTGTATAAAACCTTAAACATTGCTTAAAGCAAGTTACAACACAAACATGTATGCCATTCGTGGTATCAGAAGAAAGAATACCCTGGTCAGAGCCCTCTCTCTGGTAAGAAAGTGAGAGGTTTTCGATTGGGTTCGGTTGGGAGGTGAGGATTGTTATGGCGAAA
Organism: Fistularia commersonii; assembly: GCF_037954325.1. Taxonomy (NCBI): domain Eukaryota; kingdom Metazoa; phylum Chordata; class Actinopteri; order Syngnathiformes; family Fistulariidae; genus Fistularia; species Fistularia commersonii. Next base: position 9,549,203 of record NC_141287.1, on the reverse strand, counting down.
AAGATATTTTGACCTTAACTAACTCTTACTTACTTCTGTTCATCAGCATATTGCAAGCATGAAGTATTGATGAAACCCAATCAATCTCTCTTTGATGGACATGTTCTCTGACAGCAGAGAGGAATGAATAAAATGAACTGATTGTCTGGAATTGACAAAACACATCTTGGAATTTATTCATTCATTGGTATAACTGACCTTGACAGTGCCGCTTGAGAAGACGTACCAACTGTTTGGCCAAAGGAAAAATGATGTGTGTGTGAGAGGAAGGGAGGGAAGTATAAACCAGCTGCTATCACTAAAACTGTTTGCCAGAAGAGTCTCTCTTCCAGAGATTGTTGGAGTGAGGAAGTTGCTGGGGATCACAGGATGGCTTTGTCCTTTGTGAAAATCAAAGTTGTCAGGGCAGTTAGAATGGTCTGGGGAGAAGCTTAGAGAAACAGACAGCAACAAGCTGCTTCTGTGCATTAATCCAGCACGCTATACAGTGTCATAGATGGAAGCAAACACCGTTGGCAACTTTTGTTGCAGTTCTAAAATTTGGGGGATAACAAGGGCAGCATGTGACCTTCTCAGTCACAAATGAGACATAAAGATCTAAAATTAAAAAAGGGAATTTGTACCTCACCTTCCAGGCTTTCTATATTCTGAAAAGGTAAAATAAGATAGAACAACATATGTTATTAATTTGATTAAAGATGACTACACAGGAATATTTTCAGTTTGAAAATGACTGTGATTTACAATTTGCATTTGGTGGTATCATTTTAGCCAACTTATAACTGGGAATTCAATATTTCCTTTTACTTCTTTTTTCATCTCCACAAATTTATCTTTATGATTCACATATTTTCTAAAGGTGCATCATATGTGATTCCAAACCCAACTTACTTTCAAGCTTTTAGTAGGTCCCAGACATAAGTTATGCAGAGTTGTACGTGGGACAAGCATGCAGACAACCTCTGACCCAGAGCAGAAAGATATCCTGCTGCCTTTTCTCTCATTGTCCCATTGACCGAATGTATTGTGCATAGTTTCAGTGGCCTTTTGATGAAGAAAAAGTCATTTGCCGCCTTTAGAAATAAGCCTGATAACAATGAAAAAGATTGGAGCAAATTAAAGTTAACTTTCATGAAACCAGATGTGTTTTGATTGTGTGTGCATGTGTACGACATAACAACCAATACTGTCAGAGACATAAAAAAAAGACAGAGACAGAAAGAGAGACACACACAGTCAGACTTCCTATGACTCATAAAATTGATATCACAAGATACAACAAGGACGTCACATCCCAAAGGAATTCCCATTTTCGGTCTTTCCAGTTCTATTAATGCAAGGTCTCGACTACCATTCAGTCCCAGCAGTTTCAGATGTGATGTATAGAAATGTCTCACTTTCACATTTTTTAAGATGATGGTAGCTTCTCTTAAAACAAGAAGCCTATTGTTGTCGGGACAGAGAAGCTTGTCTTTGTGAAAGATGTACAAAGAGACAAACAGAGAGAGAGAAAGAAAGACAGAAAAAGAGAGGGCGAGAGAGAGAGAGAGAGAGAGAGGAATGAGCCTGAATGCATTGGGACACACTGAAACTGAAATAAATATCACTGGCTAACACTGTGTCAAACCTCTCCAAACTGTGCCTGTCATACCACTGCATTAGCACCTAGATGGAGTGTTGTCTATGTGATTATTGCTGCTTACGCAATTTATTAAATTACTGGCTTTATCAGGTTTTCTGATAACTTTAGACATTTCTTTGATATACCTGTGGACAATGGTATTAGAAAACCTGTAATAGACCTGAATTTAATCCCACCACACACACTTGAAACTTAAAGTTAAATGGGCAGAACTAAAATTGACAATACAATATCACTGTGCCTGCTCAATGACAATTAAAAATCTTGATTAAAAGAGGATGGCATTCTTCTACCACTAAATTCTAGACCACTTTGCTTTCACATGTTGCCAAATACACAAATCTGTGTCATCCACCTGGTAATCTGAGCAGCATAGATGTATACTATGTGTGTGTGTGTGTGTGTGTGTGTGTGTGTGTGTGTGTGTGTGTGTGTGTGTGTGTGTGTGTGTGCATGCGTGACTTGTTACTTACCGTCTCTCTCAAAACACAGAGAAATTTTAGTTAGATTTCCCCACTGGCTGTGCAGTCATTCAGTAGTCTAGTATTTGCATGACCTTGTGTACTTAGGCATCAGACTCTGGCTTTCTGGAGCCATCTGTGTGCTGAATGTGTTATGTGAGTGTAATAAGCTGAACAATGATCAAGGGCACTGTAATAAGTTCAAGATGCTCTTCTTGACGTTGCGTCTGGGAGATTGCTGAATTTAGGCATACTTAATCCCTGATCAGAGATATATGTAGTAATAAGGTTGCTTGATGACCTCGCCACTTTTTCTAGTTATTCTCCCACAGATGGATGCTATAATAATTCACTGGTCTTCTGTAAAGCAAATTCAGAGACCCATTCATGGAATACCAGCAATGATAGCAATCTGTGTAAACTCTCAGAAAGTTGAGGCATCAGAGGAGCAAAAGTTGAGGAAATAAGGTGTTGACACTGGTTGTCTTCAGGTTCATATGCATTTGATTTAAAGCCTGCAAGCAGGAAATGTTATGGATGGTGAAGAGTGACCTGAGGGCTGCAGGAAAAATGTGACCAGAGCTGTAGGTCATCACCTTAACACCATGTGTTCCACATCAGTTTGCACTGTGAATCCCACGTTAAGAGCAAACGGTTAAGTCGCTCCTTAGTTTCTCTGTCTTTGTCTCCGTATGTTGTGGGTGATCCAGTATCAGGAAGCTTATAATTACAGTGATAAATGTTACAACACTCAGACTCATGGAGATTCATGATACAGATAGACAGGTGGCTGATCTTTGAGCTGGGACATGACCTCATTATTTAGACACACACGTGCTTGGACCCCAGACCTGAAATGTCTCATACTTTTTACATGAGGCAAGAACACATCTCAAGCCCCTAAACGCCCAAGAAAAACTGTAATGCCAAACTTTTCCGTCCCATACAGAGGCCACCCAAACTCACCCTGCCCTCCAACCGGGAATTACTGCTTTGTATTTCTTTTCTGTTTTGTTTCATTGGACATTTTCTCATTGACTCACCCAATTGCTCCTCACACCCAGACTCTCTCTCTCTTAAACACACACAAATACATTAAATGACAGTTAAGCCACTGTCAAAAACAAACTTGTCTCCACTCTAGATGCTGTCAGATATTAGGAAAGAAGAAAACATTGTTCAGAGATTAGACTTTTTTATAGGAACAGGGACCGTGTCCCCAGTATCAGTGTTTATTTGATATTGACTTGTCTGTTTTTAGTCTAATCTTTCTGGACAGATCATGTAATATATGAATATGTGGCCGCTGCATTGACTGACAGTCACAGAAACATCTCTGGAGGAGATATCTAACAGGGCTAAATTCAGAGTTGGTTATTCCACATTTAACCTAGATTTCCGAGCTTTGTTTTTTAAAGAAAACTGTAACGATGTTTAACGTCCATCCATCCATCCATCCATCCATCCATCCATCCATCTATCCATCCATCCATCTTCACCCGCTTATCTAGAGTTGGGTCGCTGCGGCAGCAGCCAGAGCAGTGAGTCCGAGACTCTCCTCTCTCTTGCCACATGGTCCGGCTCCTCTGAGGGGAAACCCAACGCATTCCCAGGCCAGGCTGGAAACATAGTCTCTCCAGTGTGTCCTGGGACTTCTCTGTGGTCTCCTCCCGGATGGACATGCTTAGAATACCATCCCTGGGAGGCATCCAGGGGGCATCCTGACCAGATGCCCGAGCCATTTCATGTGACTCCTCTCTAGGCGGAAGAGCAGCATCTCTACTCCAACCGAACTTCTCACCCTAATTTTAAGCGAGAGTCTGGTCACCCTGCGAAGAAAACTCATTTTTGCCGCTTGTATCTGGGATCTCGCTCTTTCGGTCACCACCCACAGCTTGTGAGAATAGGTGAGGGTGGAAACATAGATCGACTGGTAAATTGAGAGCTTTGCCTTCTGCCTCAGCTACCTCTTCCCCACGACAGACCGGTACAGAGTCCGCGTCACTGTAGACACTGCACCGATCTGCCTGTCAGTCTCCTGCTCCATCCTTCCCTAACTCACGAACAAGACCCCGAGATACTTGAACTCCTCCACCTGGGGCAGCATCTCTTAGCCGGCCATTCCACTCGTTTCTGGTTGAGCACCCCTGTGGTTGGCACACACCCAGAGAGGTGACATTCCATGTCCCAAGAGCCAGCTTCTGCAGCCGAGGATCGGACAGCCAAGGTCCCCTTCCCCTCTGACCACTGCCCGTTTCACACTATACCCACCGCCTTTGCCTTTCCTGTGGGTGGTGAGCCCAGGGGAAGAGGGACCCATGTCAATCCTTTGGGCTGTGCTAGGCTGAACCCCATGGGTGAAGACCCAGCCACCGGGCGCCCTGCATTGAGCCCTGCTCCCGGGCCTGGTTCCTGGGCAGTCCCTGGTGACCCGCATCTGGGCAAAGAAAAACTGGATCCAACATTTGTGTTCTTCATGAGGGTATGTTCAATGTTATGAAGCTTAATCTGTATTTAAAATCATTTGATACAGGATCTAATGAGGAATTTATGGCCATTGTCAATTGTTTGAAGTAAGTATTAAACACTCAGGCCAGATTACGAGCAGGCGCTTAATTTCAACAGATTAGAACAGAATTGACTGAATGTGGTTATGAACAGGGACACTTCAATTCCAGTCTCCTTGCTTAACTCAGGCTTGATGACTGACAAGACTGCTCATGTGGTCACCGCAGGTACACATTCAATTCAGTGTTCAACTAAGAAATAAAAGTTGTCATATGATTGATGCTTTTTAGAGGCTGAAATAACATTTCTTTTTCTAAACGAAGTAACAAAGTGTTATATAGATTCAGTCATCTAATCCTTTGCCTAAAACAATTTACATTTAATGTTCCCAAAGGTAGATCGGTATTTATTAGGTGATGCAGAGTAAGGAAGCTTAAAATGACCATGATAATTGTAATCGTGGAATTCATCACCCCTCATAATCATGACCATGACCAGTCTTAATAAACATGATCTGCATTTTCACCCATGCAGAGACATGGTGCAGATATACTGGTGGTTGATCTGTGATGTGACGCCACACCTCATTTCTGTCTGTGAATCATATTGTGCTTTTTCTCACACATGCACTTGCACATAAGCTGCAGCTGTGTCCTGTTTAGACACGCATGTGCTTGGACTCCAGACCTGAGACGTGTCATACCTCTGACATGAGGCAATTGCACAGGTGTTGGGCCCCCAAAAAAAAAACCTCTGGGAGAGATGGAAGTCTGTGCTGTTCTGTTCCCAGCCTGGGATTCCCCTCAAAAGCGCTGTTTTTTACACACACACACAAACAATTACTGCGGACACACAGACTCACAAACCCAAAAACTACATTCAATGTCAGTCCAGCCAGTGTCAAACACACTCTGGCCTCTGATCTTGATGCTGTCAGATATTTGATATGGATATGATTTTCAGTGATAGAATTGTTGACAGTTCAGTCTTCTTTCTTTGGAACTGGGGCCAGATCCCTATTATCAGTGTTAACTCGACATTGACTCATCCTTTTGTAGCCTCATCGTTCTGGACAGATCATGCAATATGCGAAGTGAACAGTTTGTTTTACTGACTGACAGGTTTAACTATTTTTCCACTAAATACATTGTAAGGAACCTGGACACCTAATCTTGCCATCTTATCAGTGCAGTTGGGAGGGCAGATGTTATTGTATTACAGATAGGAAAATGAAAAACCTGTTCATGATGGTCAAAGTGGATTGAAGGCTGGAATAGCCAAAACAATGGAGAAAGTTTAAAGTGTACAAACAAAAGTCACAACCCTCTGGGAGACACAAAATAAGTGAAGATGAACATCTGGTGTTTGATTTGTCCTCAATTTTAGTGCCTTCACATCATTGCTGCCTGAAAATTTGCCCGGTAATCAGTTACCTGGGTTGTATGTCTTTCTATTCAATCTGGTGACTGTATTTGTTGCAATCCATTGACAAGCGAGTAGTCAGTGGTCAATTGTGGTCAAATGTGGTCAATTTCAAACATCAGGCTTGGCTCTTGCCTCTTGCATGAACATGCAAACTCACTGTCAGTCACTGGAATTGAACCTGGAAGGTTTTTTTGTTCGGTGAGGTGGGTGCGTTAACCACTGCATTAAAACAGCACTCCCAATTCGTCAAATTCATACTTTGCTTCATTTCTGTGGCATTGATGTATATCAACACAATATAGAATTTGGTATATTGGCTTTTGTTGAAGGTTCCTTCAAGTCATTTTCTTTATGATATGACAAATACAATACTGGGCTCAGTAGTCGACGGAAGTATAGGACATACATATGTTGGGCTGTTTTCTTAACCAGCATGGGATCCAGAAAAGTGACCTCCCTGACTGTTGCCATGAAATCTAAACACACTGCTAGATATCTAAACATCATCTGCAGCTGTTTATTTACTTTGTCCTTAGTGCTCCGCAAGGCATTCAGTCAATGGTCCTAACCAAGCCCCTCAAGCCTTCCTCTCACCCTTAGTCCTCCCTCCAGGGGAGCTAAGCCCCTTTTCCCCTTGGGCATCATGTAGAAGGGATGGGGGATCATCAGGAAATGAGTCCTCAAAAACCATGTCCAAGAAAAACATGTGAGTTGGTTGCACATGCAGTCTGTTCTGCTCTCTCAGATTGTTAGAGTCAGACATATTTTGTGGCATTCAGTCCTTTCTCTCATCTTCATTCCCCATTTCCAGCTTTACAAATTCCAGTCTCCCCCTCTCTGATGCATATTTCTTTCTATATATTTCCTCAAGATAAGATTTTCCTTTATTAATCCCTCAGTGAGAGAAATTCACATTTTTTTATTCTTGCTCCTCTGGACCCTCTCCATGCTTTTGTCAGACCAGGTTTCCTTCCTTTGTTTTCTTTTTTTCTGCTTTATTCATTACATGTGCTTTATTCACTTTACGCCCCCCCCCCCCCGTTCAATTTAATTTCTTCATTTATTCCTTTGATAATATGCAAAAAGCAGACCACATCAGAAGTGTGAAACTGCTGCCACACTATCATAATACACCTCATTTAATACAATAAAGGCTCTATATTCTCACTCGACATAGACAGTCTGGTTTTAATTTCAGGAGAAGAAGTGAGTGTTGTTTAAATCTGAGAGCACCTTTCTCACTTCTCAGATCACATGGCAGAGCATCATTCTACTGTCAACACAACCCTTTGTGTTTAGATTCTGCTATTATTCTTGAAGAGAAACAGTACAACCGTAAGAAGGGCAAGCTGACGTAAGACTGAATACTGTTTTCAACAAAGTAACTTTAGACTGGCATGAATATCCCAGATTCATGCAAAATAGGTGTTGAATCTCAGTTAATGCTTGACGGTGAGATCGCAGATTTGTGCCTTCATGTTTGACTTTCTGTATGAGACAGTTTCTTGTTAGGTTCAGTAATTTGACTATGTGTATGCGAACCATAAAAAATATATTCCACATGGTGTAGATGAAAACCAGGAATACAAGAAATAATCAGTTAAGCCAGTAAATTAGATTTATGAAAGGATTGTTAAAGGGTCAACATTTATTTACCTGCTGTAATATATACAGCAGTCTGGCATGTTCTTAAAACACTTTTCTGGTTCATTCTTCATTTAAAGTTAGTTGAGACCTTCTTTTTTTTTTTATTACAAATATCCTGACTGTATTTCCCCCTATTTCCAGACAAGCGGATGAAACAACAGGGAGTTTCCGGACAGTTGTTTATTGATTTATTTTATTTCTTTCAGAGGTCAGAGGTTTGTTTGCTGGGCTTTGTGTTCCCATCCTGTTTTTAGTGGGTCATTCTCAAACTGTCCCCCTCAAGGGACAGTGTGGGCTCGGATAAAATTTATGGTGTCAGACAGGGAAGCTAATAGATCTATGATTCAAGAATAGCAAATGCAAACACAGCCACATATACACAGAGGGGCTCAGAGATATGTTATGAAGAGTCGGTATTTTCTCAGACTTTTTCCGACGTTAACTTGGCTAAGTGGTACAGTCAATTGGGAATGTAAATGCTTCAGTGAGAAGAGCAACTGTTTTGTTTCCTGGTGTGTTTCAGTACAAGTGCAAGAATACAGGTTGAGGTCAAGGGGGAACATGTATTATTTATCTTTTATAATCATAAATTTACAAACATTTCAAGAGCAACTATTTCAAATCAACTTAACCCTGAATAAAATGCAGAGTTTCACAGAAACCTAAACATTTATTGTAGTGACACGACCGGCGTTCACGTCTTCTATTAGCTATTTGTTTTTATACATCACTTCAATTTTATTTAACATCATTTAACAGCAATACTGCTGTAAATAATTCTTCTTCATCTTTGATACTTCTAGATCAAAAAGTTACATTTTTTTGATTCATCTCTTACATTTCAGATTAACGTATATTCATCCACAATCCTCCTTGCTGTCCTGCAGCTGAAAAACATAATACACTGACATCTTGCCCCATTATCTGTACCAGTATAAGGCTTATGAAAGATACAGGCTGCTGAGGGAAAGGAAGAAGAATGACAACTTCATATGTGATAAATTAATAAATGTATTTTTATTGAATACATTATCTGTCCTTTTTTTGTTAAAGAAAGACTGGAGTGTACACCAGCATATCATCATTTCACACCTCTCCACCTCAGATATTTTTCTTTTTCTGCTTGAGTGTGAGCATGTGTGGTGCTTCATGTGTGATGTTTTTTCGTTCTCTTGTTGGTAGGTGAAAAAATATGGCATAAAAAGCAGACATCAGTTTTCAGACCAGCATAGGAGTCCTGATGTGCTATTGCTCACTCTTTTTGGTTTGCTACTTAGAAATTTCAATTTCCATGCACATATATCTTCTACATGTCTGTCTTTTCTTTATCTCTTACATTAGTCCCAGTAAGAGATTTCATTTTGAATTAAATCTTTCACTATCTGTGCCGCTTAACCTGCACTCAGGGTCACAGGGAGGCCAGAGCCTATTCCAGCTGTCATTAAGAAAAAGGCGGTGTTCCTCTTGTACCAGTCACCAGTCGATTGACTATCTAAACCTTTAACTTTTAATGCAGTTATCTTAATTAGAATCATCAAAATGAATGGCTGTCATAGATATTTGCATTATAAAAAAAAGGTTGTTGTCAATATGGGGGTTTGGATATAGAGGGGACATTGGCCCCAGAGAAATCCAGAAGATGCATTAGGCATTGATTTTATAGACTAAATTTACATAGATTGTCATGTGGGCCTGTTAATGGCAGACATCTGGCCAGCGATGATCTCCTGACTTTTTCCATACCTTTCCTTCACTGACCTCACCCAATACTTGCTGATATATGGGTACTCAGTCACAAGACAGAGGAGGGGAGGTATGATTGTGACACGCAAAAAAAGATAAGGACAGATGATTCCTGCGTGCACAGAGAACCACAGAGCAGTACATGTGTCCTGAGTCCGATAATGTGGTAAAGTCGTGACAAGCCTGCACAGATAAAAAAAAATCTAGTTTAAATTGGCATAACCATCCGGTAACCTACCCTTTTTTGTGCAGTTTTTCAAATCTGCCCATTGTTTGCAACTTTGAGATATTGTTCTTTGATTTCAGAGATAAAAGGAAAATTCCTGAATTATTTTATCCTTTTTTTCCTGTTGTTTTACCTGTCACCCCCTCACCACGTCACCACGACTGATTGGGAAACTGACAGGAAAAAAAAAAACGCAGCCGCAGTGACGTAACAAGTGATACCAAGAGAAGAAAGAATGTGTCAGACTGAAGTGAGAGGAAGGGAGGAAGCAATGGGTGGACATAATCTGAACAGATACGAATGGGGAGTGTGAATGCATTACAGAAGTGAATGTGTTGGTGATTGTGGAGACAGCAGAGTGACTAAGAGCTCAAGAGAGGATGCAAGCGAAGGTATATGTTTCACTGTTCTACACATACCTCCACCAAGGACAAAGTAATAAAATACTTTTTTCCCACTGGCTTCAATGGGCTTGAGCCAGCACGTGATGGGCTCTTCCATGGCCTTCCTTGCACTCCTCTTCCAAGTTATGTGAATCCTCATCCTGGTGGTTTTTGCAGAACTGTTCTGACAGTGTGATGGACAAACTGAGAAACCAGATCCAGATGAAAAGATAACCTCCATAGCAGTGTCAAAAATAAATTATTCGGAATGAAAATTCGAATCAAATTTTTGTATGGAATTATTTGATAAGGACATCATTCTGTCTGTATCTGAGCTAATCTGTGACGCACACCAGCGATGTAGTGTTGCACTTCATGCACACACAATGATACCAGTTTCCGGTGGCAGTATCGCTTTACAAAAAGGTGAAAGAGGTGTTTATGACATTTTTTGACTCAACAAAACAGTTATTGCACCTGAAACAACATTTACACCAAATTATACAATGCACTGACTCATGAACCCCATAGTCACAGTTTACTATTGTTTATTTATCAGGAAGAGAACTTGATAAGTCTGTCTAAACTCTTATATACTCCCCTTCGCCCCCGAGACATAAGAAAACCGACATAGGAAATGAAATACACACTTGAGACAAGTTCCTTTGGCCTAGAGGGGTTTTCCCTACAATCCAAGTTATCTGAGCACTGAATTTCAGTGCCAGCAAAGTGTTTGAGAGAAGCTTTGTGTGGGACTCAAATTTGGTTCTACGTCATTTCGCCCCCAAGTGTTTCTCCTGCTTTGTTACCCAGTCTTCTGTATGAATTCTCAGACATACTACACAGTGGATAAAAATATTGTTGTGAAGTTGAAGTTAACATTGTTAGAGATCAACCCTTGAAGATTATTGGTTAGAGTGCCATGAAAAATGGACAAGTCATTCATTACCACTGATGTTATGTAGAATTTGACTTTGACCATTTTGATATGATTGTGGAGATGTTTTGTGCAAGTAATTAAAAAACTTGTCACAAATCTAAAAAAAAGCCTTAAAATAGAAATAGGTGGTAGAGGTGCTACTTGTGAAGCATTTGTATCTCATATCGCCTGGAATGAGGTCCTTTTAAAAAAGGAAGTAGACAAAATACACTTGTCAAGACTTTGCAGTGCAACAGCTGCAGGGCCTGGGCTTTAGTGTAGACAAAACATGCACACCCAGCTGCAAAAAGCCACACATACAAAAAGCTATATGTAGACATATGGACACTGCGTTCACGTGGGTTCAAATGACACTTTGTTTCACACTATCAGCCTCTGATTTGTCTTTTAGTTTGTTTCAACTGTCATCGGACATTGTTCAGGCTTTGTGTGATTTCATTCATTCTTTTAGACTAGGGTTTTTTATTTGTTTTTTTCAATCTGGAGTGTATTTGATGGTTCTCACAGGAACACTGTCCAAATCTCAGAAGTCATCCCATACTGACCCCTTGAAGTCTCAGACCAAGCAAACAAGACCATTTCTCATGGTATCACTGACCTCACGTGTTTCTTGACCCCCTTGCAAAGAGCATTCCTTGTAATATTTTGTTTTGTCTCAGCCTGGGGAGACATGAGAATTGTGTACATACATATATCTATCTGTGAGTATGTGGTACTAATTTTGATATTCCCGTGCAGCAGACACTGCTTAAGTAGAGAAGAACAAGGGAACAAGTGCTTTGTGTAGTAAATCTATACAGGGTGAAATTCAATGAAAAAAAATGTTATTTGTGGAGTCGGATTTTCTTTTCTTCCCATCTGCAAAACTGTCTACTCTCTTTCAACACAATCTGAATAATTTCTATTCAGTCATGTCTACCTTTCAGATTAAGGCGCCTGGTCCACTTCAATATGTCATCAGTCAAGGCTATTTCTTGAAAAAGAAATCTATTTGCTTAGCCTCTTAAAATTTCGTGACCCGTTTCGTTTCTTATTTCTTTCAGGAGACCTACACTGTGTATTTGTGGCTGTGCACATCCCAGCACCTTCATTTTGATGATGTTGAATATTATAATGAGGATTTTCAAAAATGAATTTTCTAAGACAAGAATAAACCAGATTGTGTTTATTCATCAGAATATTCTCTCTAAAAAAATAAAACACAAAGACTGAGAGCAACAAATTATAGTTAAGTTTTCAGTTTTGATGTTTCATGCAGGTGTTGGGCTTTGTGTAATAATCTTGTTTTACCACTGTATGGCAGTGAAGAGCTTCTCAAAGATGCGGGGGGGGCGTTTCATTGTGAAAAGAAAATAATTTGTCTCCCTCTTGAGACAAAATCAGTGCATTACATTTTGTAATCCTTTGATTTTAATGTACTGTAATTCATTTCCTTTTTCATAACTAAGATTTGTCTTTACTTAATCAAAAACTCTGATGTCAAAATTTGATAGAAGAGTCATTCTCTCATTGTTGTCAAGGACAAATTAAATTACACCTGAGTTCAATTTTATTCTGTCTCTCAGTCTTTGACAAGAAGCTAATGGAACTTTTTTTTTCTGTTTCTCGATCACAGGGTCATCCAGGTCCTCATGGTCCCCAAGGGCCCCAGGGGCCTGCAGGAAGACCAGGGGAGACTGGTGTTCAGGGACCTAAGGGTCAGAAAGGTGACTCTGGTCGCAGTGGCATCATTGGTCCTAAAGGAGATGTGGTAAAATATCCCTCTAATATTTGTCTAAAAGTGCAAAATCCTATAGTAGCGGATCTCTTGAGTAATTCTTGTCACTTCACAGGGGATGACCGGTGTACCTGGGTTTTCTGGAAACGATGGCATTCCCGTAGGTCCCCCCAGTCAGGCTGTGAATGTGATTGTGTCCTGAATTCATTACTGATTCTGCATACTGACTCTTTTCTTCTGCAGGGCCATCCAGGCCAAGCCGGGCCCAGGGGGAAGCCAGGTGCAGATGGCTGTAATGGGACACAGGGAGAACCAGGTGTGCCAGGGCAAACAGGTCGTAATGGCGCACCTGGCTTGCATGTAGGTGACACACCAAATCGGATTTAGTTTTGTAAAAAGCAGAATTTGTGGGAAGGCATGACTCAGGGGGTCATCCCTCTAACCGCTCCGCTGGCGCTACTCTGTAGCTGCCTTCTGGTCATGGTTCGTCCATGATTGGTTAAAGCAGTAACCGAATTTCACTGATGTTGTGCTGTACGTGTATCTGAATGTGACAATAATTGTCTTTCTTCTTCTAATATCAAGCCGTCTTCTTGTTCCGTCTGTCAGGGTCAAAAAGGAAGAAAGGGAGAGAAAGGTGATTCCCTTGATGTGTCTGTGTACATAAGCAAATTCAGGGTGAGTATTGAGATAAATAACTAATTTCCATGTGATACAATGGGTTTTTTTGCTGCAAAGATTCATATTTATCACTGTCTCTTCACAGGGAGAGCCAGGCGTCCCAGGCACCAATGGAATATTTGTAAGACACATGACACAGAATATGTGGCATTATATGCTAGTATGGTGGTTATAGACCCATCATAGAAATGACAACATTAACTTAGTGAAGGTTAAGAATTTTTATATTATCTGAGTTCAATAACTTGCATAAGTCTAATTGTGAAACACACCTGCTATGAAGAAATGTATGTAAACAGCTCCATAATGCACGTTAAAAGATTATTTCCCTCTTAGTTTGCTTTTACAAAACAAAAAAAAATAATGAGCATCACAGTTTTCCACAAATGGTAAAACTGGCTTTTGTTACAGAGACAAATTCCCCAGGACTCCTTACTCTCATTACTGAATGGTATTTAGGCTGCACCTTCAAAATAGGTATTTTTTTGGTATTTTAGGTACTTTAAACAGTAGAATATGAATTGGTGGCAAGTAATGTATCACAATTCTTTGTGGGAGATACATCTTTCACTCAAAAATGGTTTTTGCAGGTCTTCATAATTTGTGTAATTTAATCTGAAATATTTTATTGACCAAGAGATTTTTAACCAGTACATCCACTCTGCAGTCTTGCTCATCTGCAGTCTGTCATTTGCAATTTTCAGGGGCCTCCAGGAAATCGAGGATGGCAGGGTGCCCCGGGCTTTATAGGACCAAAGGTAAGAATTTGTATGTTTGCATTTTGTGAAATCTAACTGTTATCATGCAAAGTACTTATCAGAATCCTGTATTTTTTGCCAGGGTCCACCCGGGCCACCGGGTCCCCGAGGACCAAAGGTATCTCGACATCAATTTCTATTTGATTTCATAAAGTACAGATTTGAAGCAGGACTGAGCTGCTTTTATATGAAATGTGGCAAATAAAAAAAAGATTTTATGAATGGTGCTTTAATGTTATGTTTTTTGTTACCAGGGCACTATGACTAAAGTGCTGAAAGGACTGAAAGGAGACCAAGTGAGTGACTGTCATTGTCAAATTTCATTTCAAATCTTTGGACTAGTCCGAACTACTTGTTGTTTTAAAGAGAATCATTCGCTGGATCATTCGCTGGTATCTACATTTTTTTTCTGCTTTGATTTTAAAAGGGGGACATCGGACCACCAGGGCTTCCTGGAAACTCTACACACCCTCACACTCTGACACCTTATGGACCCCCGGTCTGTAAAAAAAAAATTTTATTCTCCTGTTGTTACATTTTATTGCAATCAGTTTCTCCAACCTCCATACATGTGGAAATTGGCTCTGAGCTGAATCTTTTAGAATTATGCTTTAAGCACTAACCCATATTACGCAAATTTCTCCGCTGTCCTCGTTTTAGGGGCCCATCGGACCAAAGGGTTTTAAAGGAGGAACCGGAGATCATGTATGTGAAGTCATATGAAAGATTTGGTAAACTTAGAGTTGTATACTGCCATACACAGTCATTGTGTGTCTCACCTCTGTGGTTGGTATGTTCCAGGCTGACAACAGAGGAGAAACGGGTATAATGGGATTCCCTGGGTCACGAGTGAGCACATGCACCTTTCTAGACATTTCAATCAAATCCAAGTCTTTGCCCATGTATTGCATCACTTGATGTGCTATATTGGACTTTGCTCTAGGGACAACCTGGTACAAACGGACTGCCTGGACCAAGGGTATGGTACATAGCATATCAGAAGTGTGTCGACTATTGTGAGAAATGTAAATAAGGAGTCTAATTAACTCTCCTTCAGGGGGATCCTGGTGAACCAGGACCGATAGGCAGGGATGGTTCCAAGGTGAGGATACAAAATTAATGTTTTTTAACCTTTAATTGCAGTGTTTAAGTGTACGCATTTTTTTTTTTGTATATTGATATGAAATTAGCATATTTCCCTGTACTATACTGTACATTCAACACAGACTGGAATGGACAAGTAACAACATATAACGTTTACTTAAAACACTGGTATAGTTGAAATCCCCCATCCCCCCACTCTTTAAACAATATGATAGACTGCAAGAACCTTCAGGAATGACTCGCATCTCTTAAAATGTCAGGTTTCATCTTGCAATCCAAGTTATTTGGTAGCACCAACAACCACTGAGAATCACAAAATCTTCACTGGTCCTGCAGTTTTATAAATCCCAATTAGAAATATAAAAAAGATTTGAGGAGCCGCGCCAAACTGATACAGAGAGACAGTGCTATCCAGTGGCATTCTTCCCTCTTCTAACATGTTCAAAATGTCTGTTGTAAGCATAGATGTTTTAACAAATATTAATATACCACATTCTGTTTTTCATCTTGTCAGTAACTTGTGTCATCATGACAACCACCAAGTCTCAGCAGCTGGTTGGTAATTTAGGTTTAGTATATATGAATTAGATGACTGCAAAAATTTTACCAAGATGGCCCCTCCCTAGTGCCTCAAGCCTTCTCTTGAGAATCTGTCATTCTGTCCATCCTCACATAGATTAAAACCAACATTAGATTCTTCAAAACTGAAAAAAAAAAATGGCAAAATTTGGGGCAAAATTCTACATCAAGAAAGGCAGGGGTCAAATATATCCTTGTCCGGGAGCCAATAAGCTAATGAGACAGATGCCAAAGTTGCCGCTGTGATCACTTTCAAAATGGCTTAGTATCTGATACTTCAACTACTTCCCTTTATTTTGTAAGAATATCTAAATAGAAAAATATTTTCCGAATAAGAATATCGCAAACAAAACAAAAGGGACAAACTTAAAGAAAAAAACAACAACCTACAGCCACTTTGTCTTGCAGGGAGTCCAAGGTGATGCGGGGGAGTTGATTTCATCAGGACTCACATGGATTTGGTCCACAGTAGGTAAGTCAACTGATAACAGGTGAACTATTCAGTAATCAAATGAGAATGGTTAATCCTAAAATAAACAAAACAGGCCTCAAACTGGGTCACATTATTTAACAGGCTACTTGTTTGATCAACCTGGTTCTATTTTGGCTTTCACAACTAACAAAACTGGCAAATGATTGTTGTTTATATTGTTGATTGTTGTTTTTTTGGTTAGTTTTTGAATTATTGTTGTTTTTTTCATGTCATGTGCCCATTTTCTTGCATTTTCAAAAAGCATTTCACATTTAGCCACTTGCAAAAATCCTACTGTGGTAACTGCACCACCAAAAAGTCGACACAAAAATAACAATGTTAATCATCTAATATTTCACAACCTATTTTTAACAACCAATAATTTGCAGTATGAAACTGGAACAGACTATCTTATGGAAATTACAACTGAAAATGCCTGTTAGCCAGATTCAACAAATGTGAGAAATAATTTAATTTACAAACAACTCATTCATTTTTATTACTTTCTGGTTTAGTCTGCTTGTATTGAATCAATGAACAAACAATGTCTAATATTTACCTTTAAGTTGTACTTCATAATCATTCGACCCTATTCAACAGTTATATTTGAATTAAAGCAACGACGTCTTAGGAAAGAGGAAGTCTATGGTGTTGCAAAGTTAACACTCTTATGATCTATTTTGTCTCCACAAGCTGGTCCTCCTGGTCTCCCTGGTGAGGTTGGATCAAAAGGCGAGAGGGGGCCTGTAGGAGACCAAGGCCCCCCCGGACCCCCAGGACGCAGTCCATATCAAACGCAGCAACATGGTCCGTAATAGTTATTTACACATTTCACCCATCAAGTGAATTTCTACCGACTATCTGTGGGATATTAAAAAAGCCACCCTTACGATTCCTTCTTTCAAATACAAATACTCTTTGTTTGGGTCTTTAATTGGGGTTATAGAGGAGTTTAAAATTCTTCAGCACCAACCTTAGAAAGTAGCTCAGAAGTTGCAACATTTTCAGGATCTGCCCAAGATTCAATAGGCATGTGGTACCTGATATCCCAGCCAGCACAGTAAGGAAAGGAATAAGAACAAGTTAATTACAATGGGAAGATAAAATTTGTGGTGTACACAATGTTAAGCTTAATGCAATAAGATTGACACTATAGCTTGGTAACAAGCAGGAGCAACAGAGAACATTTGACACTTTGCTCTGGGAAACGCTGTGTCCTTCACATTTTGTCGGTTTCATTTGATTTCATCGAAAAATTGGATCATTATGAGTTGAGAACTTGGCCTTTCCTCCATTTTAAAAGCATTTGAACCTCCTTGTCTCCACAGAAGAGATATATTTGCAGATTTAGAACTACATATATACTTTTTAAAATATATATATATCTTTGATGTCAAATATTAATTATTTTACAAATGGAAATACAGCTGGCGTTTTGAACCTATAATAAAAAGACATGTCATATAAATACAATATTTTTCAAGGTTATATCGCATTATTACTTCATATCTAATTGTGATGAATCAAAAGTTTAAATAAATGCTGAACATAGTCTTTTTCCTCTCAGTATACCATTTTGGAGGACCATTTGGAAAGAAGGGGGAGTCAGGTGACAAGGGTGAAAAGGGGGATCCAGGATTTCCCGCTACGAGCCCAGGACCCCCTGGTATCTCTGGGCAACCGGGGACAGTGGGCCCTCCAGGACCAAAAGGATCATGTGAGTGAGAGACAGGAATTATGCATGTTGAAAGGTAAAGCATTGTCTTTTCATTTCGAACAAGGTAACAGTTTCTCATTAATTTTTGCTTCAAAAACATCAATCTCATTCAAGCAACTCCGTTTGGACCATGGTAAATCTTATTATGGCAACTGATCATGCTCAATTTCATGAAGTCATTCTGCCCATCATCATAAGCGTGTACGTTTTCCACAACTGGATTAATCAGAGAATTCCCTCTCTTGAATGACTCAGAATAGTGGCAGACAATGATAAGTATGACTCTTTCCGTCAATATTTTCAAGACAATGTTTCAGGACGGGCCTATGATAATATATAAGATGAATTTGCCGGACTTTTCAGCCACGCGCTTAAGCTTTTTTAGCGTATTTATCAATCGAATCCAAATAATTGATTGATTGCCATAAAACAATTGACTTTTGTTTTATGGCAATTGGCCCTATTTTTATACTTCATATAAAAGTCCAAACTCTGAGTGTAGTGGTGGTCACCCCACAGTTTCAAAGTGCTTTACACTGGATTTCATTCTTCCAATCACACAAACACTTGCACACTGATGGCGACAGAGTTGCTATGCCAAGTGCTAACCAGAGAAATTGGCAGCTCAGAGCAATTCAGCATGTATATGGGTGCCAGGGAGCAAATCACCAATCCTCCATTAGAGGGATGCCTGCTCTACCAGCTGAACCACAACGGGCCCCAATAATTTTTTTTATATATATTTAAAAGAAAATTAATTGTTTATTAGAACAATTGAATATATGCATTTTATCCACATTTTTCCAGGGGAAGAGTTCTTCAAGGGTGCTCCAGGTTGGCGAGGAAGACCAGGCAGCGCAGGATTCAAAGGAGTTAAAGGTGCATCTCACTCTGTCTCTAAAATTGTTGGTATGATACTGGAATACTGGTGGAACAAATAAAGCAAAGATACTTATTAGAGGCATTGTTGTAATGTTTCATGTTAAAACATTCAATCTGATCTTTGCATATGTACATTTAGGTGATCATGGGGACTGTCAGTGCACCATTAATAATGCCCCTCCAGGGCCACCGGGCCCTACTGGTGAAGACGGTGACATTGGGATGACTGGAGAGTTTGGCCAGGAGGGTGATGTAGGAGACCCTGGTCCCCAGGGGGAGGATGGATTACCAGTGAGGCAAATTGTTCCTTGGTTTATTACTTTAAAACCCCTCCATAGTCATTCACACGTTCCATAATCTCCTGCAGGGAAGTCCTGGGCTTGCTGGTGTGCCTGGCCCAAAAGGCAGAAAAGGTGACTTGAGAGTTCCCACTGAAAAGGGTAAGAGTTACTTGTTATATACCAGAATTAGATCTGTAGTAGACATGATAATCTCTGCTTTTCATAAATATGTTTTTTTTTTTTTTCAATGTGTATGCTATGTGATCACAGGATATCCCGGTGACCAGGGTGATCATGGACAAGATGGCGAGCCAGGGGTACAAGGCAATGTTGGTCGAAACGGACTGAGTGGTTTTCCGGGCAGACCAGGTCCCTCCGTGAGTCAAATTAGTTCTCTCCGTGATAACTGTGTCAAATTTGGCACAGCCATTTTTAACTTTAATGACTGGGTATTATTGTTTTGTGTATCTCTTTGGCTTCATTTTCCTCCACGAGACAGAGATAAGTGCTGCAATTAGGATTAACTTATTCTCAACAGGGAGAAGATTCAAAGGGTGAAAACGGAGAAAAAGGTTTTGTAGGTCGTTCTGGTCGGCCTGGTGCCGCTGGGTTTAGAGGTCAACCTGGTGAGGACCTTCAGGGCCCTACAGGCCAGCCTGGATTGCCTGGTGATGATGGTATTGCAGGCTATGGTGGAGTTCCAGGAACTCCTGGCAGCCCAGGTGAGATGCCACTGACTTTCTCCTTCCATCCTGTTATTTCAAATAGAATAGAATTTAATAGAATAGAGTAGAAAGGAAATACTTCAATGATCCAAGGCTTCGAAATTCTTGTGTAACTGCGGTGGAGTGGCAAGAACAAAGTATACATTATAAATATCCAAGATGAATATGTGAGAAGGGAACTCTGTACATATTAGTGGGGAAAAAAGAAACAGTGTACATAGTGTTGGGTTATAAAAGAAGATATCATTTTGATATGGGTTTTGGGTTAGCCACACTAAGTAGGGCATATTGCTTACTTATAACCTAGGTTATAAGTAAGGTGCACCGCATATTTCTCCTTCTATTAATCTCTTTACAGAAATTTATCTATTCCTTCTTTTTGATTTCATCTTATGCTTCATAATTTAACATCTAGTCTATTCCAGAGGCAATGAACTGGGAATGAATATTAATGGCTTCTTATTAAAAAATGAACCATGCATGACATTATTGTTGCTTTTCTTCCTTTATTCTACCGATGCCACTATGTTGCAGGGGCTGCATCCCTTAAACCAGTTACAACAGAGCTGGTTTGAGATAATGCTTGTGCTTTTGAATAACTCCTGTTACTGGCCGAATGGCTTTCTTGTTCTCTCTCATTTGCAACTTGAAGGCGGCTGTAGTCCAACAGGAGATGGAGGACAGTGGGAAGTAACAGGTAGCTGGTACAAGAGCATATACAATAATGCTATAATTTCAACAACTTTTGTGCTTTGCCTCAGTATTACTTTATTTTTGTGCATGATTTTTTGAGTGTTAATAATCGTGGACAACAGTTTCATAGCTATACCTGCTAATGTAATATTAATTCCATGTTCTGAAACAATCCACGCTGGGCACCAGATAAAGTCATCACGATAGTCTCTTCTTCACACTCAGTTTTACATAAATACATTGTACGTCAATCGTGCCATCTGCTATGTCTGTCTCAGGCCCCTGCGATACTTTTCCTGGACCACCTGGGCTACCTGGTCTTCCAGGACCAATTGGATTACCAGGTTTCCCAGGTAACAGAAGTAACAAGTAGTAAATATTTGTTTACTTATAGTCATGTATCATATTTAACCCAAATGTAATTCAATGAATAACCAGGCCCTCAAGGTCAAAAAGGAGCCCCTGGTCGAGAAGGACCATATGGAGAAAAAGGAGAAGCAGGAGAACAAGGTTTCAGGGGCCCCCCCGGACCTCCAGGCAAGAACTGACAAGACACCTGAGACAAAGACACTTTATGGAGATACATACACAGAATCTATCACAGCTGATCAATAATTTCAAAAAAAAATCCCAAGTTTTATTTTAAAAACGTCATTCTCTCTCTTGCTCTCTCTCAACATATACACACATATATATATATATATTCTCCAAAATGTTATGATCATATAATTCTCAAATATAGGATTTTCTGGCCCCCGTGGAGACTTGGGGGTTCCTGGAACCAAAGGCTTTGTTGGAAATCCTGGCATGCCGGGTATGCGGGGCCGGGATGGAGCACAAGGTGATAAAGGTGTTCATGGAGACATTTTTGGGGCGTCTTCTGGACCTCCTGGTGACCCGGGTCTGCCAGGGTTTCAAGGAGAAAAAGGCCAAATTGGGGATCAAGGTGATCAAGGTTATCCAGGTAAACCCCATTCTAAAACCATCAGTGATTACTCTACTATTTATTAAACTTTTTTTATCTCAGAGTCTTGATTTGAATTGTTGCCTTATTTCTAGATGTGGTGAATTGAAAAAGGATTTATGAACTTCACATGAATGTGTCTATTTCTCAAGGAATGGAGGGGATGCCTGGTATGATCGGGTTGAGGGGTGGGACAGGACCTGCAGGCGCCCAGGGTGAGAAAGGGAAGCCAGGACCACCTGGCAAGTATGGTTACCCTGGGGATCCTGGCAAAGCAGGTACACCTGGACTACAGGGTACCACTGGACAGCCAGGTAAGACTAATGTTTATATCTATCCATGTTCAGTTTCGTATATCCTGTTCCCATGGTTGCAGGGGTCTGACGACAATTCCCACTGACACTGACCCGAGACCGTTTGTCTGTCAATCACAGGACAGACATTCAGTGGGGATATATAGAATCAGAATTGCTTTATTTGCCAAGATATTTTGCAACTACTAGGAATTTGATTTGGTTGACGCGGCTAAACGGACAACATGTAACAGGCATTGAATAAGTGAAAAATAATAGTGAGATCAGGGTGATTGAGGTTGGTCGTGCAAAATGGCAAGTTGTGCAAAGCAGTGCAAGATAATACATTAGACGGGTTGGTACAGTGTTAGTTGGGGACCGGGGCATTGATGAGGCAGGCTGCCGATGGGAAGGAAATTGCCTTGTTTTAACTGGCTCATGCTTCTGTTCTACTGGAGGAAGTTTTGGAGAACTAATGAGAACTAATGCAAACTTTGGAACAATGTGTAACCATCACACAAATAGGCCACTGAATACAGACCCTCTTTCCTATGAAATGATACTCTGTCACTATATATGTCACTGTATATTTTAAAAAGTATGTACACACACAAATATGTGATTGTCCATGTATGACATTCTGCTCTCCAGGCTTCACTGGAGAAAGGGGACCTGAAGGAGATCCGGGCCCTCCAGGACCGATAGGATTAAAAGGGATCCCAGGGGAATATGGAAATGATGGTATCGTTGGTGAGCCTGGCCCAGTAGGGTCCTGGGGACAGTCTGGACCGGAGGGCCGCGCAGGACTTCCGGGAATGAAAGGTTTGATCCCTTGACAATTTCTATACTATGTAGGCTATTATGACGTTGATATATCTGCTGATGATTCCTATCTCTTTCTTAGGATATAAAGGGTCTTCTGGTATGGAAGGATTTGATGGGCTCCAGGGTAATACAGGTGTGAAGGGTTTTGCTGGGATAAAGGGCGAATCAGGAGTCCAAGGTCAAGTTGGCTTAAAAGGAGTGATTGGTCAAAGTGGAGAGAAAGGTAAGACTTTAGTTTCTGATTCCAGTTTGTCATTCACTTACTTCTACTTTTTGATTTACATACACCGCCTTCCTTCCCCCATCACCAGGTGATCGTGGTTTAAGGGGGCCACCTGGAGAAAAGCCTGAAGTTCATGCACAGATTGTTGATATGAAGGGAGCCAAGGGCCCTCGGGGATATAATGGAACCCAAGGTTTCCCCGGGAAAAGAGGTTTGCAGCTCTGGTTGAGTTAGACTTAACCTACCTTCATAAATGACTTCTTTACAAGCTCATCCTCTTCACAGGTTTAAAGGGTCTTCCTGGTGTGCCTGGTAAAGAGGGAAAGCATGGTCTTCCTGGAGAACCCAGCCATCACAAAGGTTTCCATGGAGATCCGGGTGCCCTGGGACTGCCAGGGTTGAAAGGAATGCCGGGCTTACCTGGAATTCAAGGAATTGTTGGTTTTGGAGGGATGACTGGCAATAAGGTTACTATAAAGTAATATTCACATTATTCATTCTGCCACTCTGCCATTATTTGTAATTTAATTGTTATATAAGGACTTTCTAACTTTTTCAGGGAATTAAAGGCAGTCCAGGTGCCTATGGTGCAACAGGAGACACAGGAGGGAAAGGGGCTAAAGGTAAAAACCTTACACAGGCATGGGAATGGAATTTAAATAATGAGTATTTGAAAACATTTTAATTTCTAACCAATGAATTATATTGTTATAGGTAATAAAGGCTTCCGCATAGACCTTCCCGGACCCACTGGATTGCGAGGAGAGGTTGGTTCTGCGGGGGAGTCAGGTACAAATTGTAAAAACAGACCATGTTCTGATCCACTTAACCTTGAGTGGCGCATTCATTAAAATCAATGACAAATACTTTCAAACAGGCCAGAGAGGATTAAGTGGGCAACCTGGAGATAGAGGACACGCTGGTTTTGATGGAATCGAAGGACAAAGGGGTAGAAAAGGCGATGCAGGCATAGCAGGATTCCAAGGTGAAAAGCTCCCACTGTATGATTGTACCCTTTCATTCTCAATTCTGTGAAAGTGTTTAAGATTTATAAATCATAGCATTTATATATTGCAATTATATTGCAAATGCTCGACCGGTGAATGTGAACCTGTCATTCTTTTCTGCAGGCTCCTATGGGCAGAAAGGAACTCCTGGAAACCAAGGTCAGAAGGGATCTCCTGGACTGCCTGGTAAAGAAGGACATCCAGGTATTCCTGGGTTTCCAGGAAAAGAAGGTAAATGAATTATAAGACCATGGCAGTGTCTTTCATTCTCTTTTACATTTTACTAGCTTTAAAATATATACATCTTTTCAATTCTAATGATTACAGGATTCCCTGGTGTGAGGGGTCTTTATGGGTTAAATGGACTAAAGGGACAAAAGGGTGTCCCTGGATCTCAAGGTATTCTATCAATCAAGCATAATTTGGGGCTGCAGTTATATCTAAACATCCAATGGTTGTACGACAATCTCTCATTATATCCATTTTGAAAAAAACTTAAGGAGTTGAAATGCTGTTTTCTGTTTGATATTTCTCCAGGTTTAGACATCATTGGACCAGATGGCCAGCCAGGTTCTCAAGGGGAAAAGGGAGAGGCCGGCGATCGAAACAACCAGACAGGTTTACTCGGCAGCCCGGGGTTGAAAGGATTCCAAGGACCTCTTGGTTAGACATACTGACCTATCCAGTTCTCCAAAAAAAAAATAGTTTCAGCAACATCAAAAGTAATTTTAGTCAACCAGATATCTTAACATAACTTGATGTTTGTCAGGTGATCAGGGTTTACCTGGACTACCGGGACTACGGGGACTAGTTGGACAAGATGGGACAGCTGACAGATCAGGACCCTCTGGGGACTCAGGTTTTCCAGGACCAAGAGGATTCCAAGGTGAAAATGTATTGTTCAATAAATAATGTTAAACAGGAATGAAAAGCATGATTTGCTAACCTCCACTGAGGCAGGCTTGTGATTGGACGATTGTCGAAAATATCAGAAATGTATCCACATTAATCACTGGCTACAATAGTGTGAAACAGAAAATATCAATATCCTCATCAGCAGAGGCTGCTGCTGCTCAATTAGACTATGTAGATAAGCTTTCTGAAATAAAAAGATAAGCATGATTGCATTTCTAATGCTGATGAGCTCTTGGTAACTTTGTAAATCTCATATAGTTTTTGAAACCTGTATTGTTTCATTCCCAGGCTCTCCTGGACAAAGAGGTCTTCCAGGACATTACGGTCTCCCTGGAGAAAAGGGTATAGAAGGACCAAGTGGTTATCATGGACTGTCTGGTGAAAAAGGATTCATAGGAGACCAGGGTTCATTCGGGTACCGGGGGCCTGATGGTGTTTCTGGAAAGAAAGGTGTGGATAAAATATAAATTTGAAACCCATAAGAGCTGCTTTCAGATGTTTCGTAACATTGTATCATATTACAGGAACAGTAATAATAACTGTAAGTTTCACATTTTATATCAGATCATACATCATGCTGCCCAAGTTTTTTTGTTGCCTCTCATACAAATATATGATCCTAAAATTATTTAAATATACAGATTGGTTTCCCCAAGATTACGATCTTATGAGTACTGTTTTCTTAATTCCTGATTACATACTAGAACTATGGTATTTAATTGAAGCCATCTTTTATGTATAATGCATTCTTAACATGTGTTATTAAGGTGCCATTATATGCCATTTTTGCTTATGACTTTTTAAGTTACAGGCTGAAATCAAATTATGTGTATGTAGCCCCAACGTTTTGAATAAAAATTCCTCAAACAAGCTTAGCATCAAAGCCCCAAATACCCATACAAATAAATGCAACACAAATTACGATATTAAATATGAATTGAAGTGCCAAATATGCTACAATTCTGCTGATGTTCTGTTTGGTTTTGTTTTGTTTCATGTTATAATTAAAAACGGCAATATGTTTGAGTCACATTATGAGGTGGTTAGTTTCCCACCTCAAAACCAAGCTTTGGTGTCATTTGACCAACCAGTGAGCTGGTCAGTGAAATATTTATACACCCCAGTTTCAGTGTGATTAAAAAATGTAAGCAAGCATCTATATACAGGCTTCACGTGCATTTTTATTACAGGAGTCAAAGGAGAGCAAGGGTTGATGGGATTTCCTGGTATGACGGGTTTAAAGGGAGAGAGAGGACACGTGGGTCCTAAAGGAAACATTGGACCTCCAGGTGAGTAATCAAACTGAAATGTAATTACTTCTCATTGACGATGATGCATAGGAATCCAGATTCTTACATCATTCATCTGGGCTTCAGGTTTCCTTGGGGTCCCAGGAAGCCAAGGTTCTGCTCCCATCCCAATCATAATTCCAGCAGAGGAGGGCTCTCAAGGACCACGGGGTATCCAAGGTCCAAAGGGAAACAAAGGAGTACCAGGGCCTCATGGTCCCCCCGGGGATGCAGGTGTACTATTCTGAGAAATTTTTCGGTATTGAACATGGCTGAGTAAAATGTTATGCCCCACATCATAATACATATTTATTGGATGTACAGGTTTTGTGGGGCCAGCTGGGCAAAAGGGCATGCCTGGAATTAGTGGGCGATCAGGAACGCCTGGCTTCCGAGGAGACAACGGTCAAGTGGGTCATACTGGTCTGCAAGGCATGGAAGGTGCGTCTGACACTCTGCAGCAGTTTAGGATTGGGATTATCACCCGGGAATAGGCAGGGAACCAGTCACCAAGTGGATAGCTAACATCATTTGTGTGTAATTTCCCAAGCATAGGACCAAACACTGATTATGTCATCCAAGATGTGTTTATAATAATAAAGTTGAAGGCAGAAATCTTCTTTGTCTATTTGTGTTCGATGTATTTCAGAGGGTATTGTTGTGTGTTGGACTGCACCACAAGTGTGGGATGTGTTGCTATTTAATAAATTGACAGTTTTTTGACTTTGTTGAACATTTTTTTCTATAGGTAACCGTGGCAAGCCAGGTCTACCTGGATTACCTGGTATGCCTGGTCGCAGTGTCAGCGTGGGTTATCTGTTGGTTAAACATAGCCAGTCAGAGCAGAAGCCCATGTGCCCTGTGGGAATGTCTAAACTGTGGGATGGATATAGTCTGCTGTACTTCGAGGGCCAGGAAAAAGCCCACAACCAAGATTTAGGTAAACCTGGATTTTTTTTTTTCAATTATATTATCTGCATTGGTCAGAACTGCCTGCTACTAAATAGTGTCTACATGATGACAACAAGCCAATGTCTACTAGAGGTAAGTTTAATGGGTACATGAGAAGGTACGAGTCAAAATGGGTCAAATGTGTCATTTTTGTTGACCCCTTTGACAGTGTAAGCTTAAAGGGTCACTACTTCAATGTGTTTTCATGGGATTGATTATTTTATTGAATTTCAGACATAAGGTGTAGCTCTACTCCGAAAGATTTCTATGGAGCCACAAGACCTTGACATTAGAGCACCAAATTCTATTTGTTTCAGTCCCCATTGATGTTTATATCAGATGTAATAGAATTTTCTTCAGGTTTCCTTGACTTCAATGAGAGTAGGTGACTAGGTCAAATTTATCAACAGATAAGGGTTGTTTTTAAAAGACATTTTGGTCATTTTTCCTCAGGTTTGGCTGGTTCCTGCCTTCCACGGTTTAGCACCATGCCCTTTCTGTACTGCAATCCAGGAGACATTTGTTATTATGCCAGTAGAAATGACAAGTCCTACTGGCTGTCAACAACAGCCCCACTTCCTATGATGCCAGTTGAAGAGGGTGATATCAAACCTTACATCAGCCGCTGCTCGGTTTGTGAAGCTCCTTCAGTTGCCATAGCAGTCCACAGCCAGGACATCACCATTCCTCAATGTCCTGTTGGGTGGCGTAGCCTGTGGATTGGCTACTCCTTCCTGATGGTGAGTTCTTATTTGCCACCTCTACAATTTAAAGCACACTTCTGAGTTAAGTACACATCCTTTGGTACTCAAATGTAACTGTTCTCTTAAATGTGCATGCCTAGTTTTATTCAAATGTTTACAAACTGTGTCATGCTAGAAATATGGTTTGTGCTCATCCAGATCATAAACCACTTAACCTTTTGGGCAAAAGCAGATCTCTCGCTCAAATAGAATTGTAACAGGGAATATGTTCGTTATATAAATTCAAATTTAAGCTTTGAAGATTTTATAGGATTTTTTGGCATGATTAATGATCATTTATTAAAATATTATGTGAAATCCCCAGGCATATTGGATTAACTAAACATGTTTTTATGTTCCATCATTTACTCCCTCTCACTTTTGTTTCCACAGCACACAGCAGCAGGAGATGAAGGCGGGGGTCAGTCTTTGTCGTCACCCGGGTCTTGTCTGGAAGACTTTCGAACAACACCATTCATTGAGTGTAATGGGGCTAAAGGCACATGCCACTATTTTGCTAACAAACACAGCTTCTGGCTAACCTCCATAGATCAGTCATTCCAATCTCAGCCAGCATCAGAGACGCTCAAAGCTGGCCAGCTCCTATCGCGCATCAGCCGCTGCCAGGTCTGCATGAAGAACTTGTGAGACACCACAGTTACGTGGACAAAAAGAAATTGGTCAGTTGACAGTAGTCAGCTGTCTTCTATTGATATAGTAAACCAAACAAATACAGGTGATCTGATATGCTGACTTAGATCAATATAATTGGGACAACAACCTCACAAAGCTCAAATATGCAGTGACTGTTGTGTCTCGAGCTTTGAGTCTCATTGTACATAAAAGACAGAAGCCCCGTAATGAAGTCAGTATCGTCACTGATAAACAAAGTATTTTGTTTCA
Source organism: Fistularia commersonii (assembly GCF_037954325.1). Classification (NCBI taxonomy): domain Eukaryota; kingdom Metazoa; phylum Chordata; class Actinopteri; order Syngnathiformes; family Fistulariidae; genus Fistularia; species Fistularia commersonii. Next base: position 9,520,506 of record NC_141287.1, on the reverse strand, counting down.
AATGTATAAAGGTGCTTACTCTTTAACTTATTACCTCAGCTACTATGCCACAGCAGATCAGAAGAAACACCACAGGTCAATCGCAGTCGTGACTGTGTACGCGGTTTCGGTTTAATCCAGATGTTTTTATTTCTAATGACATACAGCCCAGCATAAAGCCACTAACACTTCTCTTTTATGTAAAAATGTGCCATTACAGGCTTTACTGTCATTGGTTGACACTTTTGATAAAATATTCCTTTTGTCCTCAGCTTTCAAGTATTTTTAAATGACAAGTCTATTTTTTATCATTTCCATCCATCACATGCACTGATTGCCCTTGTATTTATATCTGAATGAACTTGACCACTTTTATGGGTTTTAAATAGATTATGCTACACTATTGATGACATACATATTCTGCACCAAACTGCTAATCACTGAACTGCCCACAGGTGCCAGCCAGATAAGAATATCAACTGACAGGCTCAGAGCTCCTCATTGCAATCAGCAAGTCTAAACAAAATGATCTAGTTATATGAAAATTTAGTCCTACACCACACTTGTTTGCAAATAGATTTATTAGTAGACTGATTACAGATATATCAGTTGTTCTGTCATGTCATTTTTCCATAGCGTGATCATTCCTTTGACTGTAAAGATTAAATGTGGTTTCTTATATTTGCTGTGTGATTTCATTCTCGGACCAGCAGTGCAAAATAAAAGTCTTTATTACAACAGGCTCTTTACAAATTCACCAGGGTAATTTAATAGAGTCATTGAAAAATTACGAAATGTGCCAGCATATATATATATATATGTAAGAAAAATCAGTTTCAATGCAATTATCAGAATATCTCATAAACAAAAGAATGATGAAAAACTGTTATTCATGAAAAGCTTAAAATGAAACGATATTAAACAGTGCACCTTCCCTAATTGGTGGTGTTAAATTTGTGAAATTCTTTCCAAAACATTGAATATCAGTGAGCTTTCAGTTTCTTATTTGCCCAGACACATTTCTATGATAGGAATTCACTTTTCTCTTGTTGGGGTGAAATGTTTCAAACCTGCGAGTGATAATGTGACTCTTTCATTTCCCTTCATTCCACAGAAATACTTACAAGTATTAGTGACCACTACTTTTTCCTCCGATTGTCTTCACAGCATTCAAGTTAAGTGTGCAGATGTGTGTATTATGAAGAGGTCATTAAGGCTACAAGGTTTCAGTCAATATGGATTAGTAGTACCATCACAGTATGTTGTTTGGTGCTCCAACTGACCACTTGATCGTCCGTGTTAAAAAGCTGCGGCTCCTCTATGCTCTTTGATGGATCTTAGCAACAAGCAGATCTGGGACGCTTGTTCATCGAGCCCCTGCTCTCCTCCAAATCAACAGTCGGAGACTCCTTGTTTTCATTTCTATTCCTCAGCATTGAAGGCAACACTAGATCAAACACAGCCTCAAAGAGAGTGTCCACATTATAGCCAGTCTTGGCACTTGTCTCAAAGCACATCCTCTCGGCGGGCAGACAGCTCTTTTCATCCAGGCCTTTATAACGCAGTATTCTCCCATAAAAAGACATTGCGTCTTCGTGCGTTACCTGTTTGTTAATCTTTATGCCACTGATGAACGTGGGTGAGGCCGGAGGAGTGGGGCAAGCCGACAGAACCTCTGCCCTGTCCCCCTCACACTCGGAGCGACTCTGAGACACATCTCTCTCTTGCAGCTGTGCTTTAGCATCCGTCAGATCAGCTTTGTTGCCCACTATGGCGTAGATGCAGTCATGATGAGCAGTGTCCGTCAGGGAAAGGAAGCGCTCCTCTAGCTCGGCTAAGCTCTGCCAGTTGGTAACATCGTATGTAAGGATGACAGCTGCTGCGCCGCGACAGTACATTGAGCCAAGCCCGTGGAATTGTTCACGGCCTGTGCAGAAACAAGAGGGTCAGAAGTTCAAACACTCGGTCAAAAATTAATGTATGAGCGTCAGTTGAAAGAGACACCTATTTCTTTCACAAATTGTGTAGAACAGTCAGAAGTTTGAAACCAAATAGCCTCTGTTCTTGGAAATGCAATGTTTGAAAGCCTGCATTGTACAGAGGGAGAATATTTTGTAACCAGGGCGTCTTGGTCATGACGCCCACCAATGAATAGACCCATTAATCTACATATATGTTTGTACTGCTCTAAAACTGAAATTAAATAATACATCAATTTTATTGTATCTATTTTAGGTCATTTTTTAATTTATTGACGTTGACAGATTGTTGATCCCAATCACATAATGATTGGAAACTAAAATGTAAGCCTCACAGTGAAGCACAACAATCTATATACCTCAAATCAACCCTTACTTGATTAAAACACATGCAAAAAAATTATGAGGAACTTTGTTTTGACTCTTCACATCACCTAGTTGAGAATGCTATATAATCTAACAATTGCTTTTTTCCTCTAGTCCTTTTTTCTGTTTAATGTACATTTTACATGTTCAATTTATTGTATATATGATTTTTCCATCATATATAACAAAGAACTACATTTTTTCACTCCATAAAACAAAAAGTGAAGTACAATTTGTTCTATTTTCATAGTATTACTGCTTTGTTCTGCTCAGACGATACACATAAAATAGTATTTGAAATTTTGGCTATTTCTTCTTACACACATGCTTCTTCTGCTTCTAGAAATGTCTTACTCATGCAACTTTGGAAAGAACAGTCTACTTGTCATCACCCAGTCATGTGACTTAAGAGGAACAAGGTCAAATAAAATGCTTACAGGCTATGAAACTTAAATATCCAAGTGAAATCACAGCAGCTAAAAACACTAGCAAACACTTTGTTTTCAACATACTGGGTCAAACATCTGTCAGACTTTTGATCATTCAACCATAGTTTTAGGCTCTACGGTGATTAGACCAGCCATGAACTGAATAATAGCTCATCAGCAATCTGGCATTTCTAAACTGATTACACACAGAGAATAAAACAACTATGTCAGAGGTCATGACAAGCCAAGCAGGAAATGACAATGTTGAAACAGTCAAACATTCCTTATCTATTCACCACATCTACTGCATTTTTGTGAAGGTATGAAAGTTAACAAAAAATGCCGTGCTTGAAATAAACATGTCAAGCTAACATGACTGTTTACGAAATAAGTTTAATGACCTGAAACACGCTTAAAGTTACATCTATCCCTTCTCCAGTAAGAATGTATTCTTAGTTTTAACAAATGCTATCAAGCATAACTTGTATCGGAGGCTAAATGGACATAAAGGTCTTATGGCAGATAGCTGTCGATGAGAAAAATACAACATTCCTCCATTAGATTATTGTGAAATAGTACATATTATACAACAATCTAATGTATTCAGCCCATTTTCATGGGAAGGGTTTCATAGGTCCCAAGCCCACAAGCCTGAGCTATAATAACTACATGACAACACAGTTGATCACATACCCGTTTACAATCCAAATCGTGTGCATTTATGATATTATCCACTTGAGGGTTGAAAGGAGTTACGGGGTGCAAAGAACTGCAGTTTTTTATGACTATTCCTTTGATGAAATTAAATCAATTCACTATAATTTGAGAACTAATATTTGGGGAACTATGTGTAGAAAATACATAACAGGCCACTTTAGTAGTACTAAATTTTAAGCACTTTAGTCAATTGTGGACCCACAGAATCCTTCTAGTATTATGGCATATGAATAAGTGTGCTGGTCATTGTGTTAATATGTTATACAAACATCCTATATTCTTTCTGGATCTTGTCTTGTATATGAAATCAGATGCTTCCCTTTACAGATTTAACAGTAGCAAATATTTTTTTCTGTCCCTCATTACAATCTGGCAATCACTAACCCAACATATATTACTGTAATTCTTTATGCCCCCGCCCCCCTCCTTTTTTTTTTGCTTTATCTTCAACTAAACATGGTTTATTTTGAAAAACCCAGGTGGCCTGCATCCGTAAATTACTAAAAACACATACTGTTCTGTGTACACCAAACTTAGACGAATAGCGGTAAAATTCGGGTATTGTCTCAACCGACACATTAAACCGAGAACTTCCTTAATTTAGGGGATCTAATCAGTTATCAATACTCCACGGATCAAACATTTGTTTGCCAAGAATGCAGTGTAGCGAGGAGTAAACTGAATTAGTAAAAACATTTTTTTCTGCGGCAAATAACAAGCTGGTAAGTTTCGGGCCGTTTCGGATTTATTCTTTGGCGGCTCCGCTTGTTTTGACCCAGGAGGTCCTACAAGGTTTCCTGCCGGAGTCCGGTGTGCCAACGGTTTCCCATGAGAACAGCCGATCACATGCCGGTGATTACCTCAGGTGCCGGCCGGGGGATCACGCGTTGTGGGGTAAACACTGTCAGCGAGATTACGGCAGGGCAGTAAGAAGTCCATATTTTCTTTTAACAAACACAGGAAAGCTTAAAGAAATGATGTATTACCGGCAGTATCCCATATGGAGACATTGTAAGGTCCCCACTGTTTGAGGTAAAACGCCCCTCCGACGGTGCTGACCGTGTCTTTGAACTTCCTCTCCGTGTACCTGTGGAGCAGCGACGTCTTCCCTACGTTCATGTCTCCCAGGAGAACCACCTTTACGTCGGGCTTCATCATTTTCGACTTCTCGGGCATTGTGTCAGCCCGTGTCCCGCCGCTGGCGAGCTTTGATAGATTGATTTTTTTAACTGTCGTCGGTTTTTCACGCGTTCTAGCCCAGAAAAGTCACGCCTGAGTGGCCGAGATACGCCATTTTGTGAGCAAATAGTTGATACGGGCCACGGCTTATCTCCCGACGTCGGTTCATTCCCAAATCTGCTGCCTGACACAAAACTTGTAACCCTCCGAAAGCGGAAGTGGTGAGTGGCGTCACTTTTTTTCCCCTCCCGAGTTACGCCTCTCAGGTTGATCCACTACCGCTACCGACAAACGCTCACCTTTATAATAATAAAAATAATAAGAATAATAGGATTTCTTTTCAAGGCACCCTACTCGACACTCGAGGGCACCGTACAGAGTATACCAAAATAAATATACACAAAATACATATTCAAAATGGAAAATAAAAGTGAAGCCAATAAATGAATTTAAAAAATGTAAGTGACGAAATTACGAAAAAAGGGTCGGTTAGTTAAAAACAAATTTTGACGCTTTCACATGCGAGTATCTGACGGAATATCTCTTCATGCAGCAGTTAAACACCGATCCCAAGCCATTTGCTAAATATCTTATGTGTCAGACAGGGGGTAGTTTTAGAAGAACATTTTCTGTGACACCTTCAAAAGACAAAATTTGAATGTGGTCGTAGAACCCTGGATCAGAATTCACTTGACACAATTTGGCTCCAGGAGACAATTACAGTGACGTGAAGGTAAACAACGACCGGACAATAACATTGTAAACAATACACAATACAAAGTGCAGAGTGCAAAGTCTGTTTCAGTAATAAAGTGATAACAGTTCACATAAGTATGGTCAGCGACTTATCATTTTAAGTGTTGTACATTTTGGAGAAAGAAAATATGTTGATCATTCTCCGTCGTTAATTTTAATCCGAACTTTAAATTCACTTGAACTGCATACATTTATTTTTGAAAACCGTAGGAGAAAATAGTAAGTGTGCGCACCAACACTCAGTCGAGGAGTGGGGGGCGTCGATGGTTTGCAGTTTCCGGAAGTGTATATCTAGTTGTTATTCTAAGTATTCAAGCACATGTACTCTGGAATATGGATTTAAGATACTGCTTTGCAAGCCAGAGTTTGCTTCTCTGCTTGACATGGGTCTACGTCGTATTATAAGACTAAATGGTTTAAAAATACCTTTTATAAGCCGTAACCGTTCAATTTGCAGTTCGACTAAATATTGGCTTGCTCCATCGTCTACTCCTTTGCTGCCTTCAGGACTGTTGTAAATAAGCATTGCACGTTAAACCGGAGATGAAGGCGCAGATAACCGGTAACGATTGCACAGGACACACCGTGCCACTCACGGCAAAGAACTTACTTAGTTCGTGCTTTCAAGCATCTCTTTTTACATTGTGCTATGCGCTGATTGTCTTTTTTTATTTTACCGTACAAGACACTATTCACATAAATGATTTTTTTTTATTTAAAAGGGGCAGCTGGTTTGAGTCATCGGTAGATTTATTGAACTACAAGTCTAAACAATACCATGAGAGAAGTCATGTAATTTATTATCCCTGTAGAAATACACTGCCCGGAGATGAGGCCACTCTTAAAAGCGAGTTCAGCTTTTCAATGGATATCGGGGTTTCCGAGGAGTCGTAAAAGGCACCACGGGCTGGGTTTTCCCGTGTTGCCATCGGCCAGAGAAGCCCCATGACCAAGCTCTTGGGTGTGGGTGTGTGTGCGGCGCTGAGACGCAGTTCCCGTGTAGGTAAGGAGTACTTGCAGCGGCGATCCTCTGCACGCCGGCTCCACAGCTTCTGTTAGTGTGGAGAATGAACAACAACAACAACAACAACATGCCACTGCAGACTCAGAGCCTCGCCATTGGTTTTGCGCTGTCGATTGTCGCCGCGTTGGTTTGCGTAAACGTGAAAGGTAAAGTGAAGAGTGGGGCCGGAAGAGTCGGCCAGTGAAAACGCCCTGGACGCTGCAAGTGTCTCACAGTCCCTTTGCGTGTCGCGATCATTCTTGTCCGATGAGTCGACAGGCTTAATGTCACGGTTAGCTTGGGAATGGATGGCGGTCGGGGTTCTAGGACCCTGTAGACACCTAGCATGGGCGGTGGAGCGGGCGGGGAGACCGCCAAATTCCCCCCCGGATGCCTGATCGGGGATCGGTTCTACTTTGACTCCGAGACCGGGAGAGGGCCGCCGGGAAGCTGATCCGCGGTCAGTTTGTCCTCGTCCTTCTGAGCTACGCATTTTGTTGGACGAGGTAGAGGATAAATACAGTCAGGCTAGGTTTGTTTTTCTAGCCAGGGTACAAAGAGTTGTTGTACACAAGCTTCGATTATGGCTCCCTAAATGGAAACTATAAATATTTTCCCCAAGTGATTCCGAGCTTTCCCTGGCGGGTCGCCAGTGTTTCTTCAGGACAGAGGCTCCTGGTTGGCGGATCTTGAAGAGTAGCCCAAATATCCAGACGAGACGTCCACCATAATCCGCAGTGTCAACATCTCCATTCAACTCCTTGTGCTAAAGGTTGTACAATAAAAGGGGAGCCTTCTAGAGCAGGCATGCAGGCGAATACAACGCGAGGCTTCCTTTGGTCGGACGTGGAGACGAGGACCTTGTTGAACATCTGGGGGGAGCAGGACATACAGACGGCGCTGGATGGAAACTTCCGAAACAGCTTCGTCTACCGAGACGTTTCCCGGAGGCTCGGGGCCATGGGGTTTGAGAGGACGCCGGAGCAATGTAGGGTGCGGATAAAAGGCCTCAAGAGAAAGTACTTGTTAGCGAAGGAAGGTGATCTGCGGAACAACGGCCAGAACCACAAGATCTGTAAGTTTTATGACACCATGGAGAGGATTTTGAGCAACCGGCCTGCCCTTGACCCAGAGGAGTTGATGGATAGCGGGGCAGGAGAAGAGGAGGCCGGTGATGGCCTGGAGGAGGATGCAGAGGATGCACAAGATGCTTATTCTGAGAGCACACGGGACTGTCCTTTTCCTGCAGAGACCGAAGTGAAGTTGGAATACCCAACAATCCCCATCCCTATTCCAGTCAAAGTCACTGTGGGCAATAACAGTAAGTCTCCTAATATTTATAAGCACTGTTTTTTCCTTTATCACTTGATTAAATGTTTGTATTTGGTCAGAGATTAAGTGCTGTTTTTTTCTCTCCCCTTTCCACCTCAGTTACATCAGTGAGCGCGCAAAACAGCAGCCAGTCGACGGCAAGTTACTCGGGCATGAGACCTAAACGGCCAAGGAAGCGGCGTGCTAACTTCCCTATGGAGAAGCTGATGGAGCAGTTCCTGGAGCAGAGCACCCAGGCTGAGGACAATTTCTTCCGCATGGAAGAGCAGCGTTTACAAGCAGATGATCGTCGACGGGAGGCTGAACACGCGCGGGAGCTGCACATGCTTCAGATGCTTGGGCAGATGTTCTCCAGCATCTCCTCCTCCAGAGCCAGCCCTGCAGCCACCCCCTTGAAGACCGTCCCTCCTCCCCAAGCTCCTCTGTTGTCTGGAGCCTCCCCATCTCGTGCACGTGGCCACTCAAGTCCTTCACATCGACCTTCGGCTCAGACAAACTGTTTCACCCAACAGAGTCAAATGTTGAACCCAGATCCCAAGGGATTAGGTATTATTTTCAGTATAATTTACAACCACATGGTGGAAAACAAGAGGAGAAAATGGACTGTAAAGATATCAGCTGTAATGTCAGGGCCCTGTGATCTAGTAGCCAGTCAGTCACTTGGTCAGGTGACTTGTCAAAGGGTCACTAAACCCTAATGCTATTTCTCATAAAACAGGGATATTCAGTTGTGTTGGTGCCAGATTCGGGTCCAAGTCAACGTGTTTTGGTGCAAAGCGCTGGGATTGTAACCTTTGGTATATGTGTTGAATCAAACACAGCAATTCAATTTTGCTGCTGGTTGACGTGTTGTCTGGTGACATCACCATAGAACCACTTAGGTGTGGTTACTGTTATCACCTACTGGAGTCACAATGAGTGGGTGTCTGAATCAGTTTAATAGCATTGAGCAGTCATTAAAAATTGTCTCTCATTAGATTATGTAAATCATAAGACAAAGTGATGCAGAAGTAACATTCTGTTATTGGTATGGTTTGTTGTCCCCTAACTCTAATGCCTGCCAAAAAGTGCCAAAAAAAGATGTGTACTCATGTCATGATCAGGACTCCAGTCTTAAGTCACTAATACAATGTTTAAGGCTTTGTTTTAGGCTGTCAACATAAAAAAAAAAAAAAAATATATATATATATATATATATATATATATATATATATATATATATATATATACACATATCAACATACATATATATATATACACTTATCAAATTTTGTGACACAAATCATAACTTCTCCCCACTCCAGCTCAGCCATTCTGTGCACCTCCAACCACTGGCACGGTGTTTATTTTATTCCAAATCATGCTCAAAATCAGATTTCAATTCTACAATTGAAGAATTAAGTTAAGGCAATTAGATTATCATTTCTGTAATATATCAGTATTTGTTACCATTTAAACAATTTTCTGCTGATGTTTTAGGCACAGACATTGACTAAGTCCAGGCAGTTGTTTTAAATTTAAAACCTGTTTCTGTATTTCTTCAGTGTTAGAACGCTACTACAGCTTGGAATCCAACAGAGGCATGGATGATGACATCTTGTCACTGGTAAAGAGGATAGTTCCTCCACTGACAACCAAAAAGCATAAAGGACAAGATGGTCGGATTGGGATTGTTGGTGGATGCCAAGAGTATGTTGCGCAAGATACCATTTCTGATTTGGTTACATTTACCAAAGCACTTCATTTCTCCTGTGTTAATTCTACAAATTCTTTCCTTTTAAGCTACACTGGAGCCCCATACTTTGCTGCAATCTCTGCCCTGAAAGTGGTAAAAAAAAAACAATCACAACAAGCATGTTACTAATATTAGCCAGTAAGAAATGATCTGTATTTTATGTAATTCTTGCAGCTGTGTCTTATCTTTTCTCTAGGGTGCTGACTTGTCTCATGTGTTCTGCACTAAAGATGCAGCGACTGTAATAAAATCATACAGCCCTGAGCTCATAGTCCATCCTGTCCTGTAAGTATAGATTCACTTGTAACAGTAATTATGGCATATAAACTGACTGGTTTAGTATCCTGATTAATACTCTTGTAACAGTTTCAGAATGTGAGCTGGAGATTAAAAAACAATTAAAAGAAGCTTTACAATTGTGGTTATAATAGTACTTGTCGTCCTCAACGACCTAATTGATGGAGACAGTTTTTTCCCAACACATTAAATTTGTCTTTAACCCTCACATTATGTTAAGGGTCAATTTGACCCATTGGGTCAATGGGTGAAATGGGTCAAATTGACCTCAACATAATATGAGGGTTAAGCTCAGTATTTGTTGACTCTTGAACTATAATTTTTTTTGGCAATCAAGTAAAACAAGAAGTAACAAATTCAGTATTTTTTATTAGTTTCATTTATATATTATAAATTCACTTTTCCATATTTTACAGACATTACATTCATAAAATACAGGTTTTTAGGTATTTCTTTACAGATGTTTTGGTAATTTTTGATGCGTTTTCAGCTAATTGTTTTTGACCTCTGGTTTATATTTGTTTTTTTTTTACCTCAATCAAGTTATCACGTGCATATTTTTTTTGTAGGCAAAACAAGCTAGTAATCTGAGATTGATGCATATCTAGATGTTGAGAGTTTTCTTCTCCTTTCGCCTTTTTCCCTTCTGGGGTTGCCGCAGCAAATCAACCTACTCCATCCAACTACCTTCATATCCTCTCTCACTACGTCCATAAATCTTCTCTTTGGTCTTCCTCAAGACCTCCTGCCCAGGAGCTCCAATTCCAGCATCCGTCTGCCTATATAGTCATAATCCCTGCCCTGTACATGACCAAACCATCTCAGCCGGCTTTTCTGACCTTCTCTTCAAACATCTAACATGTGCTGTTCCTTTGATAGACTCATTTCTGATTCTATCAATCCTGGTCACTCCCAAAGAGAACCTTAGCGTCTTCATTTCTGTGACCTCTAGCTCTGCCTCCTGTCTTTTAGTCATTGGACAGTTGTCTGTGATAGGAAACCAACATTTTTATGGTAAAAGACTCAAAAAGTTTGGAGTTGGTAATCCTGAGGAAAAATTATAGTATCAGAAACTGAAAATAAATTTTGAAGCCTTTCAAAGGTTACCTCGTCCATACAAGATGTAGTCTATCTGCGTGCTCCTACCTTTGCTCTTATAAGTTACCCTATGTTTCTGTCTTTTCCTGAAGGAATTGTTCACTACAGCCATTTCCAGTCTACACAATGACCGCTCTCTCATCTCTGGGGATATTCTGCATCACTTCATCTAGCCTTTCAGAACTTCTTCTCAAACTCACATTCCACCTGCGGGGCATAGCAACTAATAACATTGAGCATCACACGTTCAATTTCCAGTTTCAGACTCATAAGTCTATCTGACATTCTTTTTACCTCCAGAACTTTCCTAACAAACTCTTCCTTCAAGATAACTCATACTCCATTTCTCTTCTTGTCACTACCATGATAGTATGACTTAAAGCCTCCTCCTAAGCTTCTACCCTTACTACCTTTCCACCCGGTCTCCCGGACACACAGTATATCCACTTTCCTTCTCTGCATCATGTCGACCAACTCTACCTTTTCATGTCATCATTGTATTTTTTTTATTTCTCCTTTATTTAACCAGGAAAATCCCATTGAGATTAAAAACCTCTTTTTCAAGGGAGTCCTGGCCAAGAGGCAGCAAAAGAATAGTTACATTTAAAATGAAATTAAAATGACATACAAATCATATAAAGCTGTTCATACTAATATTCAAAGTCCCTACCCGCAGTCCAAGACTCTTGCCTTTCCTCTTCTCTCTGCTTCCAAACATGCCTTCCTCCCCTCCTTTTTTGAGATGTTGAGAGTAAAATTTAGTATCATTGTTATTGATCTTGGCAAATACAGTGTCACTGTTTAAGAACTTTGCTTGAGTCCACCTGAGCATCAGGCACAAGAAAATATAGAAAGACTGTACATTTGATCATTATAACAGACTTACTTTAATCTTTGCTTTCCAATACAGCTAACAAGCAGATGTTTTTTTTGTGTTTATTTCAAGGGACAGCCCTAATGCAGTGGAAGAGATAGAAAAGTGGCTCCCAAGACTGCATGGCCTCGTGGTGGGACCTGGTTTGGGAAGAGACAATATTTTACTCAAAACAGCCAAGGCATGTCAAATGAAATCATACTCCCTTTGTTTGTGACAGCCTCCATGTACAGTTTTAGCTGCACACCAGCATCTCAAAAAATGAAAAAGTTGTTGAGACCAAACAAATCTATTGTATATGTTAATTAATAACTCAAGTGATTATAGCTTGTTCAAGTTTAATAAAACCAATGAACCCTTTAGGTCTGCACTTAAACTTATATTAAATGCAACGCATAGTACTGCTTTGAAAATGCAAGCATGATACATTCTTTTTCTGTCTTGTAGGAGGTAATAGAGAAGTCTAAAGCAAGAGACATCCCTATCGTCATTGATGCAGTGAGTACTGTTTTTGTCTTGAGTTCAGATGAGCATGTAGTTGGGTACATAAATATTGAAACAGCAGATTTCACTCTATATTCAAGATTCAAAGCCTTTGTTACATGTACAGTGTAGAAACATGTTTCCCTGTACATTGAAATTCCTACTTTGCTGTCCGAAGTGCAATTGGATATGAATTGATGAGAAATAATGATAGCACAACATCTAAGCAATTTAAACTGAAGCAATGAAAACTTGACTGGAGTATGGAATTTCCCCTCCAATTCAACGTGTTGCCTCCGAAAATTAAAGAAAATGACAACTTCTTACTGAGAATTAAGTAAAGTTAAAGGTTAAAGTCCGTAAACATGACATAATCTATGTTCTTTATTCCCAATAGGATGGATTATGGTTAGTTACACAGCAGCCATCTGTTATTCAAGGCTACCAGAAAGGCATCCTTACACCAAACTTCATGGAATTCACACGCCTCTATGAGGCTCTGGTGAGTGTTACTGCCCTCCCTAGTTGATTATGAATTAGTGCACAAAGATCTAAGGATGTTTTCTCGTTGCTCTCTCAGCATCATGAGCCAATGAACAGCAGTGATCACCAACGCAGCATTATGCAGCTCAGCGTGGCTTTGGGAAACCTCACTCTGGTGCTGAAAGGAGAAAGGGATCTCATTACCGATGGCAATAAAGGTTTGTATCTAACCTATACACTGCATGCCTGTAATTTCACATGAATTGCCTTTTAACAGAGTTTATTAAATGACCATTTTAATGCTGTGCACAAATCTTATGTCAGCTTTCACTGTTTTTAGTGATCTCATGCAGTATTGAGGGCAGTGGAAGAAGATGTGGTGGGCAGGGTGATCTTCTATCTGGATCTATTGGAGTCTTGGCACATTGGGCACATAATGCCTTTGCAGCTGGAATGATCAGAAAGTGAGAACATTGTTGCCTGTTTTTTTTTAATTTTTTTCAATCAAAATATACAAAAGTACCACAATATAGCTTTGAGATGTTCAGGTAATCTGCCTGTGAAATACACATTTACATATTTCACAAACCCTTTGCGTGTGGAGTTAGTATTTAATTTATTGTGACATCGCCATTTTTAATGTATTGGTAATAAAAAAAAATGATTGTGCAGTTGGTGTTAAACAAGCAAACCATACATGAATTACATTTGTTCATCAGTGTCTCACTGGACTTCAACATTTTTTTTCCCTCCAGCATAAACCCATCAATGGTTGCAGCATTTGGGGCTTGTTCTTTGACCAGGCAGTGCAACAGTCAAGCATTCCAGCAACATGGCAGGTCTACCACCACCTCAGACATGATCCAGGAGATTGGCACCGTCTTCAAACAGCTGTTTGAAAGTTGAAGGCTGCCACTTGAAATCAAAGTCTTGTTTATCACCTATTTGTACACAATTTTGCATACATACTATAGAACTGTTGAGATATATCCCAGGTGAAATTCTGAGAAACTCAAATACAAGTCAGCCTATAATAGAGCAACTGTATGCTCTTCAACAAGTTTTGGAAGATGTTAAATATTTTCACTCAATAGACTTGTACAGATGTATGTGTGTCTGTGAGAAAGAGAGAGTGTGTGAGACAGAGAGAAATCTATATGTATATTTTCTATATTGTGACCCTGTTAAAAAAGTCTTCCATGTATCCAATAGCAAATAGATAATACGTTTGTCAGCTATATTAAGCCAAATTTCTTCCCTGGCGACTAGTGAAATTGAGGTGGAAATGAAAATAATTAATGTCAACGACAAACTTTGAATTTTCAAATAAAACCATTTGACTGTGAGTTTTGTGTGTGGGAAGGGGGTTCCTGGTGACACCGTGAATCGACTGACGTTTCACCTGTCCCATCAGCAATCGACTTGAAATATAAGGGTCTTATTAGTCCGGCATACATTTTACATGAACTTGTAGTATGACGATAGCCGTTAGTAAACATTTTACAGTTATCGGTTAGTTGAATACACGGAAAAATTAACTGGCAGCCGTACTGGCTTCTGAACATGCGCACAACAGAAAATATTTTTTCCCAGGCACTTAAGCTAACCGCTAGCATTAGCTGTTCTTGCTAAGTTACACAGCCACCGTGATCCACTCCACCACATGACCAAGCGCTAGCAACAAGAGCATATATTTGTAACGAAGTGTAAAACGAGCCACAGAAAACTCGCGGGACGACTAATAATACGACGGTAAGGTGTTCAACACACCGACCAGCGTCCAGTCAGATACGGGTTCCCATTGTTAGTTTTGTAATGTCAAACGCGATTCCTCGCACAGAACTGCTCTAACGTTAGCTACTTACCACATCATCAGATGCATGATTAGGTTCACGGTTGGTTGTCAATTTGTCTGCTTCGCTTTTCAATTTATAGTTCTACACGAAGTAAGTATAACTCGGACGCGTTCTGTGTATTCGTTGTTTGTGATAAGATGTTTGTCTTATTCATTGTATCAAGCGTATAAGTTGGGTCGTTAACTTACGCAAACTACTCATCATCAAACAAATCGTAGTTTCATGTAGCATACGTGTTGGAAGCCCGGCTAAAACTTTGAAGACTTTTCGTTGGTGTTGCATCGAGGTAACCATACTCTCAGCGGATATCCGTTATCTTAGCTTAAGTCTACACACCATTTGCATATTAGCATCCGAAACCAGTTTTTTTGCTCTATCTGATCCATTATCAACACACGTGTTGGCAGTTTATTAAACCGCCGGTGTTTCATAACGCGGTGTTTTCGTCGTCTATCGGAACCATTGCGTGAACTGGTGATAATTCTCCGGAAACCCGAGCTACTGTTAGCCGATAAAAATCCTTTCATGTTAGCTTTATCGACCCGTTTGTATGGAGAGTGGAGGCGTTCACTCTGGCGCACTAAAATGTAGTTAAGCTTGAGTTGTAATCTTCATTTAACCCTGAAGGGTTTTTCGCCGGCTCGCCCGAATTGCGCATTGGATAACTCTTCGTGTGTCCTCACTCTCAACGGTGCCGGGATGGTCGGTTATCGAATTTCTCCAACCCCTTCTACCATCAGTGAGAAGTCAAGAATTTCGGATCAACTACTTCAATAATCCTGGAGACAACACAGGCGAACAAACGTTCTTCTGTTTGGGGTGAAGGAGGGTAGAGCTCACCATATTCATTAGGATAAGGACATTCAGATATGAATCGTGGAAACCGGGGATGTAATTGTGTGTAAGAGCTCGTTCGCTAGTGTGCCGAGTACGTCCTCTGTTGTGTACTTTCAGTGCGTGAAACAGGTGCCGGTGTCGGAGCTGCCGGTGAAAAAGGCGGGATCAAAATGCTGAACGCCACCAACGGCGACCCAGGCCACGTTGTGGTGAATTATGTGGAGGAATATTTGGACCTGGTCGAATCGCTGCCCTTCGATCTGCAGAGGAGTGTGTCTCTTATGAAGGAAATCGATGCAACGTATCAAGGTAAGTCAAGGCTTGCTACTTTGATCAAAACCACAACCCAGCACAGGCTGCACTGGTTTAACAAACACGATGGCTTGGTTTTACAACTTAAGAGTTTCACTGATGATACTTCACGCTATCGTTTATAGACGTTATTCTTATAGATGTTAAAGTGATGTGGTCATAGACAAGTCACAGCTCGTGTCCTTGTCTGACTACTGCAAATGCAAAACCAAATATTTCCACACATATTGGATGCTTCTATAAATCAGGTGTTTTTCCCCATGGTAAAGCAGTTTTTTAGAATAAAAATAAACTGCAGTCTTAATCCTTTGTTGTGTTTGTTATAGCAGTTAAAAGTCAGGAACAGTCACAAATTTCTTCGGGAGGTTATAGGTTTGCATAAAATCTGAAAATATGCCAGTAAATAATGTGCCTCATTAATGTGCCTTAATGTTGGTCATCACTGTTAAGCTCTTAACTTCTATCAGTAGACCTGGCCAGACAACTATGGCATGGTTATTGCACAAGAATTCTTAGAAGAACGTAAACCATACCACGCACACACACACACACACACACACACACGCATATGAATTAATGCATAGACACAGATGGAAGTTAGATGTTGTCATAGCTGTCTCACTGAACACTACCTTGAAGAGCTTGCACACTACTAAGGAATTAGTAGTGATAATCCGCTGCTTGTCCAAATTCACTCCGCTTGTCTTTGTCTCATCATCAGAGTGTGGGAGGCCAAGCAGGGAAGAGGCAGCTGTTTGCTTCAAAAAATGAACCAAAAACAGTAGGGCCTTCCCTGCTTTTCGGCACTAATTATAATTATCAGTAATCCTGTTGTGGTCTCAATTGGTCTCTATTCATAATCAAAAATCTGTGATGACCAAGACAAGACAGAGTCAGTATGCATCTGATACCCTCAAAATGTGGGGTCAAGATGAAGACTAATCTTGAGTACCGGTACATCACATTAATTAAGGTACACAACAGAAATGCTGTAAATCTTGTGGCCTGTGCTGCAGTTTATTCAATTTTGAGACCATGGGAATTCCATGTATTTAAAACAAAAACTGGGACTTTTGGCTGTATCACAAATATACTTGTCTGTTTTATTCACTTGTATAACATGTTTTTATCTTAATCAGATGTTTTGAAAGAACTTGATGATGCCTACGAACGATATCGCAAGGAATCAGACTCGCCTCAAAGGCGCAAGCTTCAATTGTCCATACAGAGAGCCCTTATCCGTAGTCAAGAATTGGGAGATGAGAAGATCCAGATTGCTGGACAAATGGTAAATAAAGTCCTCTGTGGGACTTTTTAAGTCTAAGTACTTTAATTTGTATTCGCTCAAGGAAGTATGGAACAGTGCTTTCCTGGAAAGTTAACTAAAGCGTAATTGTTAATTTAATGGAATCTTGCAGACTCCAGCAGCAAATTTCATCAGTCTATAACCACAGGTTATTGCACATTACCATGCGTGAGTGTGGTTATCTATTTCTTTGGCATTCTGGCTGTGTCAATGGGTCCCTCATTTTGTTAATAAAATAGCAGGGAGCAGTTTAGAGCTTTGTAAACTAACAGTTAGAAACTTGCTATTTTAGTAAGCCTTTTCTTAGAATTTGTGCCATTTAATAAGCAGCCATGTTACTCCGACTATCAAGCTCATAAGCATGGTTGTTTTTTTTTGTTTTTTTTATTGATAAGCCTGTGTAGTGAAGCTCATGCAAATGATAGGCATATATGAAGAAATGTATTCTGTTTTTAAGGTGGAATTGGTCGAGAACAGAACAAGGCAGATTGATTGGCATTCTGAACTTCTCCTGTCAACTCAAGAAGTCACAGAGAGCCATGTTCCTATGGCAACATCCATGGCAAACACTGCAGCATCCATGATGTCATCAGCATCAGCCACAGTCACACCAGGAAAAACTAGCCACCATGATAAAAAGCGTGATGAGGTCATCCCAGGCAGCGGAGGAGGAGACAAGGCTGGAGGGAAACGTTCAAGACGGCAGAAAAATGGGGAAAATAGGGAAAGTTATGGAGGTCTGGATCCTACAGAAGAAGTTGGATTAGGTGCATCTCGAGAAAAGAGAGCTAAAACATCCTCCAAAAAGAAGAAAAGGTCAAAGGGAAAATCTGAGAGAGAAGTATCTCCTCCAGACTTGCCCATTGATCCAGATGAGCCCACATACTGCTTGTGTGAGCAGGTGTCCTATGGTGAGATGATTGGCTGTGATAATGATGAATGTCCAATTGAGTGGTTTCATTTCTCTTGCGTTGGGCTCCATCACAAACCAAAGGGCAAGTGGTTCTGCCCTAAGTGCCGGGGGGAAAATGAGAAGACCATGGACAAGGCCTTAGAGAGGGCTAAAAAGGAGAGGGCATACAACAGGTAGCTCCATCTACCTGGCTCAATGAACACTCACAATTTGTATTTTATGTTTCTTCTGTTTTCCATGTGCTGTTGGGGCCATCACGCTCAGAAGTTAAGAGTGTGATTTTGTAAATAGTTTTTACTGCTACGTGCTTAAGTCTTCCTCCTGGCCACACTGAAAAAAATGGACATTGTATGTAAACGTTGCATGTTTGTATGTGAATGTTTCACAATCCCTCTTGTTTTTGCCATCCATGTCACAGCTGAATTAATTTCTGAACAAATTAAAATATTAATAAACATATGATTGTGTAGAGAATATGGCCTGAAATTGGTATTTTAGATCACTTAACATCATCAAATTGTTTTTATCAATATTGTAAATGTAGTGCTTTGCACTTGACAATGTCCTTTGCTATTCATGGGGCAATCAAATGTCAATATTCAAGGGTAAACTAAGTGTTTAATGCTAGCTATTCCAGACTATTCAAGACAAATGAGCCTATTTTCAGAGTGAATGCAGTCTCTAACTGCTAAATTCTTGTTCATCCCCCCTTCAGACATTAGTGTTTCTTGCACATCTGATTAGCCAGTAGCTATTTTCTAGTCTTCAGGTCAACCATAGCAGAGATTCAGTTTTTGTAATTAATACAGTATGAATCTGAACCCTTGTTTTACTCACCAAAAGTCTTTCTTTTATAGCACTATTATTTTAGCTCAGATATTGTAGTTTTCAGCAAGACATTCACACATGAGACCAAGTTTGCCTTTATTTACAAGTGCGGAAAATAAATGACATGGGGGACAACCAGTGCAAAATCTGTACATATATTCAGCTGCAGATTTCATATATACATAAGTACTGAGGAGGAACATAAGTACACTCATTTTGTCATGCATGTAACAGTTCACAGCAAAGACACAGTGTAACTATGCTTGGTTCAGTCCATGATGCTCAGGCTGGTCTTTCTGCCAAGGAAAGATGGGGTGGGGGAGGATTGCAGGGGAGCCCAGACAAACTGCCATGTGAAAACAGAGAAAGCATCAGGTGCACAACAGAAAAGGCTCCGTGACTTAGGTGATGAATCCTCCAAGACATTTAGCATACTTTGTCTTGGGGAGTTACTTCGGAAAATTGTCGCACTCCAAAGTTTGTGTTAATAACCCTGAAGTCCATACTGCGAAAACAAGGAAAGATTCAGCGCAAATCCCAAGAGGAGCTGTAAAAGGGGGTATCATTTAAAAAATCCTTTGTGGGACAGAAAACCATCTCTGAAGAAAAGTTGCAGGTAAAGTGCATAAAAATCTTAAAATCAATCGATGTGGTTGGGGGGTGGGGGGGGGGTGTAGAGGTTCTCCATGTAACGTTGAGCACACATTAAGAGAGCAGCTACCAGAACTGCCAGGTCAACTGTCCCGCCAACTTTGTTCCACAATGGCAGAAACTCTCTTCTCGTACTCCCGCTTATTCTCTTGGTAAAGCTGAGCTGCTTGGCTGTTGGCTGGACTGTTGGGGTTGGGTTCATCAAGCAAGGACTAGAGAAAGTGGTATAATCACAAAATGTGTGAATGTTTCAAGAGTTCAGCAGGGGACTGCTTTGCCTATGCATAAACTTTTTTTTTTTCAAGATTAAAAGCCAATTAGTGGTTTGTAAAGATTAAATAAACTAAAACGTGTGAAAAGAAAAACACAGGATTGAGTGACAAAAGATACAACCTTCAGACTTCAAAAACTAACCTTCACAAGATGATTTCAAAGAGTAACTTCAGATACTTTGCACGTTATCGTTATTGCTTTGTGTAATTTTACCACTTCTTGTGAATCAAGAGTAAACTTCACTTAAAAAAAACTGACATTGAAATACTCTCCATACCTGGATGGATGTAAGAATAGAAGATACATCATAAGTGGGGCTCCAACGATTCTGAAGGATGTCCAAGCATATACTCCCGTCTGCATAGACTGGAAGAAAAAACAATTATACTCTTTGTACAAAATTTTCATTACTATAACAAAAATATGGAAGAACTTTCATACCGTTTGGATGAAACATCTTTGACACAAATCGTACTGTAGGGGGTTTGTTGGGGTATTCTTCTGTAAACTCTACAATAAGTTTAAAAGTACCTGCAGCAAAAACAAGACACAAAACTCAATATATTTCACTGTGTTGTTTTGTTGAGCATGTGCTCAGTGATTCATTTTCAACAACAGTATTGCATTGACATTTTACACAAGGAATATTCTAAAATATCTATATATAAATTGAAACATATTAAAAACAATGCATTCTATTAATTTATAATCTTGTATCTAGACAATGACCTAAAGATGAAATTCCTTATAAGCAAATGCTAAACCTGAAATTGTGACTAAGCATTACTATGAAATTGCAATCACATCAGTTACTATTCAAAGGACTGTTCACACTCCTATCCTTCGGCCAGAGGTACATGAGTGTGAAATGTGGAACGACACAACTGCACTTTAAATGCAGCACAACACATGTAACTACTGCCATTTGAACTGTACTCGTCCTTGGACCTGCACTTTGCCAGTTATACACCAAGCTGCACTCAATGTTTTACTTGCACTGCTGACACTGTTCATTATAACAATGTTTACGCTACCTATTTATTGTCAATACATATCCAAATGCACTGTGGACAGCAAAGTAAGAATTTCATAGTACAGGGACACATTTTCCACACTGTACATATTTTCTTGATTCCATATGAATCCTGATTGAAAATTCAGAAAATTTTGGGACTAACTGAAAACTACAGACATTTCTTGAGTAATTTTATGGGGTATGAACTTGATTCCTTTGCAGACAGCAGTGGTCTTTCACTGTCAGTCTCCATATGTCTACTGACATCTGGATAATGTCAAGAGTGAAAAGTGCACAAAACTTTCCAGTGGAAAAGCAGTCATTTTTTAAACTCTTGAGATGAGCTGCAGTCATTTCACTTCAATACTAGCCCTGAGTAACAATCATGATCTATGATATTAAAAACAATAAACCAAGGAAGTCAA
This sequence comes from Fistularia commersonii, assembly GCF_037954325.1. Classification (NCBI taxonomy): domain Eukaryota; kingdom Metazoa; phylum Chordata; class Actinopteri; order Syngnathiformes; family Fistulariidae; genus Fistularia; species Fistularia commersonii. The sequence goes on along the minus strand of NC_141287.1, from coordinate 9,499,381 downwards.
ACCAACCATGATTGGTTTGACTTTTTTCCTCCCTCTGTCAGACTACAGTACAAAGGCTGCAAATTAAACTGACAAGGATAAGCAGGGTTTAGTGTTGAGTATGAAAAAATATAGCAGCTTTGATTGATGGCAAAAGGCATAGCTGCTATATGGAACCGGGACAAATGAAGACATTAAGACTGGAGTACCATCACACAAAAACTACTGTGTAAAGGTTGATCAGTCTGGTTCTACACCAATCGGTTCAATTGTACAGATATACTTTTCATGTTGTACTTTTTATAGAATTACTCTAACTTGTACTATAGTAACATTATCCAAATAAGGTACCACAATTACAAATAAAGAAAAATCTAGTACATACCATCTTCAAAGGGAGTCCCTTCAGGCCTGTAGCATTGAAAAATAAAATGCAATCAATATCAATATCTTCAATATCAAGATCAAACGATTTAAAGCATATCATTTGGGGTAGGTTCTATCTCTTTGCATTAATAAAATGTCCTAGTCTTACCCAAAAATGACTGCATTCCACACCATGATGTTGTTTTCAGATGGGGCTCCACTGACACCAGCAGGGGGATCCTCTTGTAGCCTTTGCAGACAAATAAATAAGAAAAAGAAACCAAACCCCAGATGAATAGAGGCAACTAGATAATTCCATTTCCTCTGAAGTGAATTAAACCCAGTCCACTGCGTTTCGAGCGATAGCGTATGACCATGCTTCGCATTTTTTACAATTTAATTTCTCAAGTGCAAATCAGAATTCTTTATTGCAACGCTCAACTAAAAATAATTAAAAACCAAAAATAGAGGATAGATATAAAAAAATCGATGGGTGTGAAGTTTGCAAGTACCGGTAGACGTTAACATCAGACCATTATGTTGAAAGCCAAGCAACATAACGGAAGTGCCGGTTGTGTTAACGTAGGTCTGCACCCATTGTTTTCTGGAAACAGATTTTAAAAGCTTTGTGGTTAGATTTGCAACTTTCATACTATTACGTAAAAAAAGTTCGTCACAAGGTGTCAAGAGCTCCCAATTCTACTCTTGCTATGGATCCACCAGGATGCTGACAGCTCAGCACAAACTAAGAAGCTGAATATTTGAAGGTTCCACATGTTACAAAGGGAACATCTATGAAATATGCTGTTGCTTGAAGCACTATAGATCTAATATTACCAGCCATATCGCGAGTTACGTCAGCAACGGCGTCACCCTGACGTTGGCGCACATTTAAATCACTGAATTATCAGTTACGTTTTAACAATCGCAGAACACAAAACATGTATTTTTCGTCAGCTCGTCGTGAATATATATTGTGGAGAAAACAGCTGCCTAACCTGCTGTTGGGTAGGAGCTAGTGCTATGCTAGCCTCCAATTACGGGTTAAGCCCTTCCCAAAAGTAAGTTAACGTTTACAACATATTGAGAAACACGGGCTGCTCTTTACATCAACTTTAATTGTGCAAAAATGTAGAGAAGATTTCTTGAAGAATAACATGTATTTACTAATCGATTTTTAACCATGGTATCGTTAGCAGGGCTAATGCTAGCTGTTTTGACCAATTGTAGCTAGCGTCGTCGGCAACGATATCTAACCACCAACTTACCGTTTAAAATCTCTCATAAGTCGTCTCCTAGCCGGTGTTGACATGCCTAAAAATTAGGTAGTGACCACGATATGGTGTTATCCGTAACTTATTTGCCAATCAAATCGTATTAATATGTTTAATGGCTGTCTACAACCATTCCAGTTGACCTGTTCTAAGTGCCAAGTAGTTTCGTCTAATCCTGACGTTCTAGTTAGTCCAGCCCTCTCACAGGACTGTACCATATGTGAAAGTAGGGGTCACAAGAAAATTATATCACGAGGAAAAACATAGTAATAGAGGTATCGTCAACAATTGGCAGTGTCTGTAAGTTTTAGTCCTTTTAATGTAAAGTCTATGTACACAACTTCATGTTGATTTATTTTACAACATGGATTTGTACTCCCCCATTCTTAGTGATCGCGTAGTTCCGTCAGTGACGTGTTGTTTGTGCAGGCAGTCGGGCCTGGTCCTGACAGGTGACTGAGCAGAGAACACCCCTGGAACTGTGCAGGAACACGTGAGGCCGCGGTGTGGTGGCCTCATCGTGGCTATTTGGAGTGAAATTACGGACAAATTGGCTTAAATGCGTTGACAATGAGAAGGCAATGAAGAAACTGCAGGGCAATCAAAAGTAACAAACAGGCCAAGACACTTTTAAAGCAAAGAAACGTTGTTAAAACAAAACATTATTCATCTGACGGTACAAATGATAAACATGACTGGCCGAGCCAGACAAAGATTCTTAGTATTCAAAAGATCAATGCTGAGAAAAAAACTAACATGTCATTCAAGACATTCATTACAGAGTTTAATGCAGATGCTTGCTTTAGTGTATATACAAGCTTTACAAACAAATTTAATGGGCACAACACTGTCTTAATGAACTCAAATACTGATCGAATTCTTGATCTACTTCATCAGCTACAACATTAGTTCTAGGTCACTGGGCCTGCCCTTTACCACATAAATTAATTTTACCAACTAATTTAACCATTCAATGGCTTTAAGGCGATTTAATGCTCATTTAGGTGCACATGAGATTCAGGGAAACAGGACAGGTTGTTAACCACACCCTCTGTACTTTAGGATCCATGGTAAAGCAGCATGGTGCTGAAGAAGGCATGGTCATACAACTGTTCTGCTTTCACAGACTTCTGGTGCTCCACCTGGCTGCCTGCACTTGGGTTATTCTCAGATGAATCACTGAAGAAATGTTGGTCAGGGTGGAGTTCTGCTGCAGGGTCATACCCAAATGGGAGTTGTAGTTGACTGTGACCGTTTGGAGACAAATCCACTGGAGAAAAAGACAAATAGGCAATGGATATGTGAACAAATCACTAGTGACCATAAACCTGCTTTTATAAATATAACAGGAGAGTGGTAACATAGAAACTACTTTTCGATCAATAGTACTTTGCACAAGTACCTCACAGAAACCTGGAAATTATTTAGTTGGCTTTAGCATACCAAGAAAACACTGAATTCATAGCAGTGAATCAATATTGGACATTGTTAAATGCACTCTGTCCTCATGTAATCCCACAGATTGACCTTGTTTTAGCTTGGTTAAATTCTGATCTGTGGTTGCTATGAAATGCAGTTAAAGCTATAGGACACAGTGAACTAGTTCTTTCTTAACAGTGACATGAACAGTTATGACATAAGCCAAAACAAAAATTGTCCCTTTGTATATACACAAACACTGGTAAGAGTTTTTGTATTTGGATATTCACACTTGCAGCCTGTTTTGCATTAATGGAACAACCTGAAAACTATAAGAATACACTGTAATAACTGGACTTAGGAAATACATAAAAATACAAAGACAATTCAGTCCATTGCATTTATAAAATTTAGCAACATTTAATGATTTTACATTATTAAGTACAAAGCTATACTTGCTCAGTGCTCAGTGTTCAGCCATCAAAATTGAATGAACACTTAATCCTTACATGTAAACAGATAACACTGAAATACTATCACAAAACAGAAAATTTCCCTTACTAGTGTCGATAAAAGCGCAGAAAAAGTATACATTAGGTTATTGTTCAAATAATCAAGACCACTCAAGTAATAAGGCTTTTTGCAAAGTGTATGAACCCCATGCAAAGCAGGACTATTTACAACTACTGACTGGAAGCTGGCCAATTTGACAATGGGGAGGCTTTAAACTCAAACAAGCTCTGCGCAAGTACAGCAAATCCTTCCTTAAGAGTAAAATTTGTTCATACATGACAATCTGTTGAACTCCATTAAAGCAAAGAATAATGAAATGCCGAGCCCCTTTAGAATTATGTCTTTGCACATGATAGCTACCAACTACAAAAATGTGGACTACAAATTATTTGTTCTTTTCAAGCTACATTCATGTTTGGATTTGCTTTGGCATCAGGTATTTTCTTATATTATCAAAGAGCATCAGCTAATGCAAAGTAGCAGTTGAACCAAAGAGCTCAGGGGCCGCCATGTTTTTTTTTTTGACATTATTTTTTTTATTTTTCTACTTATTTATTTTTTAAACAAATTTGTTAAATTCATCAGCACTTCTAACAAAAACCTGATAAATATTCTGCTGAAGTTGCACTGGGGAAAGGGGGCCTTAGTAAAGGGAACTTTAAAATATCTCATACACAAGTCAATACTGCATTTCAGAAGTATACCAATAATGCTCCTGCAATTTCCCTCAAAATATTGTAAAAACACAAAATGCACCTGTATGTTTTGCATGTGTGCTTAAAAGGACAATCGTATTAAAAATATAATTGTGCGACCAAGAAATGTAAATACATTTATCTATTCCAGTCTAATTGAACTTTTTTGGAAACTAGAAAATACAGCTCACTCCTGCATGCATGCAAACACACACCTTTCAAAGGCTGCTTACCAAATCAAAAGAAATACAAGATGTAATGCATATAAAATGCAAAAAAACAAAGAAGTTAAAAAAAAAAAAAGCCAGAATCCCCAAAGAAATCCTACACAAGTAATTACAGTGTGCCACACATATCTCTACAGATAGGCATAAGAGTTGGTGCAGTGACAAGGGGTCTGCATTGATGCCACAGTGATGACTTCCAGCTCTTTAGTTGTTGGGCTTGACCTGTCCTGTCCCCCCTTGTCCTCACACTGATCCATGGGCCCTGAGTCTTGTGGTGGTACAAACCCATTCAGCCCCAATGCAAAGGGTACCGGCCCACCTGAGGTTTCAGTCACTTCCAACTCCACAGCCATGCTTTCCATTTGAGTTTGTCCGGCACCACCCAGTGGTCTGGTCCCATTCAACATTTCTGGTGTCATGTCTAGACCTAAAAGGCAAAGATCAGGAGTCAAAGTCAAGACCTAGATATAAAAACAGTTCAGTTTTAAGTTGAAATGTAAAAACATTTTGGAAAAACAGAAAAGGGTGACATGTTTGGCTCTGGTGTTCTCCAATGCATTGCATGTATTTCTACTTATGCCCTATCCATTACACAATACTTCCTTTTTTTCAAATTAATTAAAATGCATTGTCATCTTTAGGTTCATAGATTCAAATTAAAACCTCAAATTACATTAAAAAAATCACAGATGGAAAATCAAGAATTTTTCAGTCCCATTCTTGTTCATATCAACCTCAAATTATTAATAGTAGTAGATATTGTACTAGGACACTGAATTATTGAGTTCACCAGCTTTTTCTATCATTGCAGGAACTCAAACACTGCAGTCATAACCTATATGTATCTTCTGAAAAAAATATTAGGCATTACTACAAAAATAATTCCAAAGCATGTTTGAGCTAAACTGAAATGATAATTAAAGTTGTGCTGAGTTGAAGTCCAAGTTCAGTGCTTAAATGATGGTTGAGTCTCAGCTCCAGAATATCCATCGCAAATCGACACCCTGGACTACATTAAATAAATGTGTGTTTGTGTGTCTGTGTGTGTGTGTATATCTATATATTTTGAAGCTCACACCTACTATTTCAACTCAACCTGGAGTTTTAGCTAGCAGTAATTTCTTAGCTTCAGTGATACCCCACTACTAATTACATTACATTACATTTGGCAGATGCTTTTATCCAAAGCGACTTACAATAGAGGACAAGCGACTTACAATAGAGGACAAATTATACTAATAGTCAGATTTCAAATAAAAAGTAATGTGAAAAGTATCAAGTATGAAGTGAAAGAAGAGTATCAGCCAGGATGAAAGGAGAAGTGTACAAAAAAGTGGTGAGACCAGCCATGCTCTATGGTTTAGAGCAAGTGGCATTGAGGAAAAACAACAAGTATATCGCGAGATAGGCGAAGATGTGTTTGATGAAGAGGTTATGGTTCTCTTTGGAAGTGACTAGGATGGATGGGATCATCAGGCAGAAGTCCATCAAAGAGACAGCACAAGATCAGGGAGGCCAGACAGAGAGTTTGGACGTGAACAGAGGAGGGACAGTGTATATTTTGGTAAAAGGATGAACTACCAGGCAAGCGGCCTAGAGGAGCACTAGAGAAAAGATTTATGGATAAAGTGAAACAGTGCATGGAGCTAGTTGATGTGAGAGAAGGATACAGAGAATAGGTCAAGATGGATGAAGTTGATTCGACCTAAGATGGAAGAAGTTGAAAGAAAAAGCAGTGACTTACCGTTAGGTCTAGCTTTCTTTACTGGGTTTGCTTCCTTGCCATCAAATGACCTCTTTCTGTTGGTTACACCATTCAAAAAGCTATATCCTTGGTTAGTGGGGTGAGTATGGCCCCCATTCTGGGTCATGCCATTCAGAAATGCCCCATTATGGGACTGAGCCATGTTTTGTTGGAAGTTCTGGGCATTGGAGAGAACCTCAGCACACTCCTGGAATCCCTGGGCGTGGGCCAAATCGGCAGCAGTCAGCCCACTGGCATTCCTCATGCTGCACAACAGGAAGAGAGAATGTCAGAACCACTCATGGCACATTTGATTTACACAAATAAAAAGCAAACAAAATATTAAAAACAACAAACATCCAAGCACTCCAACATACATACAGACTAATAAATGTGTAAACACACACACACACACACACACACACACACACACACACACACACACACACACACACACACACACACACACACACACACACACACACAAATAGCCTGTCTAACCTCTCACATCCTCTTTGTCATCATCATGAGAGATGACGACTGATCCCTTTGGGATCACTTGCGTTTTCTATCAAAATCAAAAATAGAAACAGTCTCCAAATACTTGGGAAACTTGTGTGCTGCAAAGGGGACATGATTAAGACAAATTCCCTTTCATGAGCCCTTTAGCTCATGAAATCTGAAAATGGCATGATGGAGTGAACACAAAGAAGATGGATGATTAAAATCTCTGAGAGCTTGTTTCAGGAATACAAGACATCAAGAAGGGCAGGGTGAAGGGTGAACCAGGGCAGTCGTCTTACACATCGGTGAAACTGCTCAAGAATTTCAATGACACTTCACACAAATCTTGGTAATGTGTTGAATTTTCAAAATGATACTCCAGTATGGAAAGCTAGATTTCATTTGTGTTTTGATTGTATGAGGTTTAAAAAAATAGATAACAGGTTATAAGAATATGCATTGATCAAATATTTTAAAAATGGGAAAAAATACTAATTCTAGCAAGGCAAGATTAATTCTTCCATGAGAAGTCCAAGATTGCGATGATCATGATCAAGGATGCCAGAAGCTAAGAGATATGAATCTTCAGGGACAACCAATTTGATTACTTAAAAGAGGAATAGAAGAAAAACAACCAAGCTGCCCAGCTAAGGCAGGAGTAGACAATGTCTTCACATGAAAGGAATGGGGACTCAAAGACCTTTGTTTGAAGATATGTTCGTGATCCTGGTTGAAGAAGGAAAAAGAATGATAAAGACACACCACTGGATCACTGAAACAGGCGTTTGTCTAACGATTCCATGTCAGGCTACAGCCTGTGCATGTATGGTTGTGTTAATCATGCCCAGTTGCAGCAGTTTCTGAATGGAAAATGAATGAGCAATCAGTGCAGTGCCAAGACCAAACTCTAAGTACAGAACATTACTGTATGTGGGCACTTTCAGCCAATTTAAAATCTTTAGAAAAAATATTATTTGATACTTAACTATGACACTGGAATAATAAGCCTCTTGAAAACAATGTGTTTCTGTTTTTGTCTAAAAAGGTGACTTTCCTTCTACAGTACAGCATGTTCGTCGGCTAACAGATATAATGGTGTTCAGAAAAATACAGAATAGCAAACTGTACAGCAAAAGCCGCTCTGCTTAATAGTGAGAACTACTTCTCTATTGACTATTTACAAAAGAAGTGGTATGTGTCAAAAGGTCAGAACAAATGTATTTGAGAGGTGAGTCATGGTCAAAGACTTTTTGGCTCACTTAAATAAAAACAATTCCAATCTTACATATGCTATAACATGCACTAAATAGTCTCCTCTGTTACTCTGCAAAAAAGATTTCATACTTGGTGTGGGGTTTCTGAACAGGAGGTAAAAGGACATTAACAGCTGTGTTAATATACAGTAAATGGTGATGACTTCCCATATTAAACAATTGCAGTAGCACTGACTGTTTGGTCATTCATTTTGTTTAATAAGTTTTCTTTCTTTGCAATTTTCAAAACAACAGTTGTGCAAAAAACATTTCAAGAACAAGTGCACATGAAAGACATTTAATAATTTAAGATTGAAAATAAATAAAAATCACACAGTAACTTGTTGCATATTACCCGTCCCCTTTAAATTAACGCTTCCAAAGATTTTTCCAAAATACATATTTATTAATTTTTTGGCAGAGTAAATGTATTAATCTCACTTTAAGGATTACAAAGCCTGCTACTGAAATTGCATAACCTGATTTCAACTCCACATCTTATTTTACTTGCAATCTATAGATTTGCTTTCCCCCCATTGAACAGGAACAACTAGCCACCAGTAAATGTAAGAATCTGATACATTATTCAATTATGGCAAATGTTTTATACTGTGAGAAATAATCCAACTCCATTTTGGCTTCTTCAAACAAAAGTCTGGTGGCATCATCAATATCATCTGAAATGTATCAACTGTTATATTAATTACTATTACTATCCCATCTTCACTATTCTGGTCTTCTATCATGTAGTGCAAATATTCGCTTTATTACAGGGTCGGAGATTTTAACAAACACACCCTTTAATGGATTGAAGCCAAACTTCTGAGCATGCATTGAAATATTAATATTTCATAGATATAAGTAAATGATCCAATAAACAATCTGAAATCTGACAAAACGTCTTACAAATTTGTAAATGAAAAGCAGGATCACCATGAAAAAAAGTATTTCCATATTTAGTCATTGTTAAAAAAAACATGCTATTTTACAGCACAGCCTAAGTTCTAGTAGATACCATGTTTATATTGCAATCAGATAGTTCTTACATTAACCCCCCAAGTATTCCTTCAGTGAGAATTTACATCTACAAAATGCACTTATCCAATGCAATGGAAAGAGTATACCAATCACAGACTATTTTATCAATTTTTTTTTTTTTTAAAGGAAGCGTTAATTCTTTGTAAATGCCTGGTATGCTTTGCTTTTCCGTCCTAAGCACATATGTATCTTCTCTATCATCTAACCTTCCAGAGGCAGCCTATTATCATGCTACTGGTTGACATGGGACTCACGTGATTAAACCTGTCCATATAAAGGGCTCCTATGGTTAGTTCACAAAAATCAAAAACAAATAATAAAATAAAAACAAAAACTAGATATAAGAACAATCATGAATAATAAGCAAAGCATGCAGGTCTAAAACTTCAGTTTTGATTCATTAAAAACCTAGCATTAAAACCAATCACCGCAAGAAATACCTCAACAGTTTGCCAGTGTGTAGATAGGAAGCGATAGTGAGAACACTCAATGCCACAACAGTGCGGCTATCCCAGGGAACGGGGCAGACTCAGCAGTGTCTATTCTCCCCCTTTCTAGGATTACTTGAAAAAACCAAGTCATTTCCAATTCAATGGCTGCAAAACATTAAGATGTACGGTCTGTTTCTGTTAACAGTGTAGAAAACGTTTTTGTAACTTAATGTCACTTTCATAAAGGAAAAGGTGACAAAGATTAGATGTAAAACAGACTATGATACTGTATAGGGTTAATACTGTGACATACAAAAGAAAACACTCTTTGCATAAAGAAAAATATTTGTGACAGTGAAATGACAGTGAATAACCATTGCAACATTATGATTGTTAGCATTACAGTTAATAAGTCAGTACATGATGCTATGAATATCTAACCCATCTCCCTCTGCTACTCTAAGCCTCCAACTGTATGCTCGTCATCAACAGAAACCTCTACACTACTCCTAAATGAACTAACTTGCTAATGGACCATTTTACACCTTTGAGGCTCATGACAAATTAAAAAAAAAGGTTAATGGGGCTGACAATACTCGGTTTTTCTAATATGTGTGTGTGTGTGTGTGTTTGTATTTTTATGGGTGGGTGGGGGGTGTTTAAAATAAATAAAATAAATAAATAAAATCAAAGAATATAATTTACCAAAATTTGATTTGTTTGACTATATGTTAAGGTATTACTTGATGTATGTCACCATGAGATTTTTTTAAAGCCTGTAAGTACTTTTAGGTATAGACTATTTTTTTATCATTTATATAAGGTTTTATAGTACAAAAGATTCAGCTCAAATGTTACATTGCTCTTAAAATCAGTGACAATTATTGATAAATAAAGGTTTATTGAGGTTTTGTTTTACTTGAAAGTTGCCTGTTCTCCATTTAGTGAGTAAACTTGTCTATGCTATGTTTGAGCCTGGTGGCTGCGGTGGATTTGTCTGTGTTTGTTCTGACGTATCCTCCTCAGTTTAGATGGCAGAAAGAAGAGAAATAGGATCCACTTGACGTTCTTTTAGACTTCAAGATAACTCAAGGGCTGACTCAGATTATTCAGATGTGATCCCTTTTATTCGGATGCAAGTATCAAAATGTAGTTGGACAAAAGAATCATGGAACTGTGGATTCTCTGCAAAGATAGAGACTACAGAAGTGGTCTTCCAGGGCTAGTATTTCAAACTAAATATTCATATTTGTGCCAGTGGAATGGCAGCCAAAAGAATGTAGGCTTTTGCAGAAAGAAGAAGCAATTGAGTTCCACTTGAGCAGTCTTCCAGTTCAGTGTGGCCATGATTTCAAAGACCAAGAATAAAATGTCAGATTCTAAAGGGCTGATTTCTATTTAATATCTTCTGAAAAACAGATCAGAAATGTTTGGATGCTAATATAGAAAACCTAGTCAACAACCACAAAGTTATGCTGTTAGTGAACATCTGTTGCTGCCTGGAGTACTTGGATTTGTTTCGTGTCTGGGAAGCCTGCCAGCTGTTGAGCCAGTGTGTTGCACCAGGGGTGGAGGCAGAGGCGATGTTCTCAGTCTTGCTGGATGAATCAGATCGACAAGACAAAGTCATTTAGAACTTCGGTTTCAAAATGGCCCCGTCTTCTTTTCCCCTTTCAGAAGAAAAGTCTGACACTGCCATTGGATCGGCAAAGTAGAAAGGGATGAAAACACCTCATACTGGCCCAAATTTTTGGTCCATCGCTTGTGCATTCAAGTAGAAACTATACTAAAGAACACATGGTATGGAAAAAGAAAGAATGAAACAAATGATTCAAATATGAATCAAACAAGTACAACATTGTCAGAATACAAACGGTTTGCTAGAAGTGAACATTGAGAAAAGCCCAGTTTGGTCGCATTAGTGTTTGTGCACATTAATCAGCCAGAACTCCTTCAGGGAGTGTGGGGGTCACAAGTCTTGAGCAGAGTGTGTGTCTGTGTCTGTGTGTGTGTGTGTGTGTGTGTGTGTGTGTGTGTGTGTGTGTGTGTGTGTGTGTGTGTGTGTGTGTGGTGGGGGGGCATGGGCCAAGGTCAGAAACCCTGTGAGAGCATAATATCATGTCTACCTCAAATATCCAGTGCCAGTCCAATAGTGGTAGAGTTTCACTGCAGATGGAATGGATGTGAACCTGCACTATTAAAAGATTGAACAGTATAAGTATTGATCTTTACAAATCAATAGTAGTAGGTTTTTCGTAGGTTTTTATTTATCAGCAGAAACTTAGAAAAATTAAGTGGAATAAATTATTTATTGGCAGGTTTGTGAATTACACTACTTCATACTAAAACATTTAACTTTGACAGTGGTTCACAAGGAATGGTTCTTCGTTGATGTTTATTTAACTGTAACAAAAGATACATTTATTGGTGCAGTTTAGAAGACACTTTGGTGCCGTTTAGAGGACTGATGAGTTTAACTTCTACAACACTATTCTTAAAACAAAAGAATCTAATTTAATAATACTATAACAATAACAGAGAAATATGTTTGCCTTATTTAACAAAAATTTGATATTCTTGTCATGAGCCTCATTCCCAGCTTGTCTGCCTCAAGTTTCCCTCCCATTTGTGACCCTCTACATGTCTGATTCCTGGCCTAAAATAAGTATCTGAGTGAGACAGAGAGACTAAATACAATATCTGTGATCTGCAGGGGGGAAAAAAATCACATATCATTTTCATCACTTATACATTTTACTCATTAGGTGATAACCAAATGCACACTGGATGATTGCAACATGAACTGGAGCAGCAATTAACCATATCAGCACTTCAACAGTGGCATTAACTAAGACAGCCAAAGCAACCAGGGATTTTATACATAATTTTTTTTTTTTTTAACTTTTATTCTGGCAGGCAGAATAGTGTAAGAACAATTTCATATTCATAATTATATATTACAATAATTATAGCTTTTTAATTATGCCATTGTCGAATTTGGTTACAGCAGTCATACAGAACATTACCGATATGTGCATTGAGCACTATGTGTATACTATGTTAATATGGTGGTTTACATTTCAGGGAGAAAAAATGCTGCTTTAAAAGTCTACAAAAACATGTCTCATTTGTCATTAATGAGAATATTTATAAATACTTAATTCGTGCAGCGGTGAAAGTGAAAAATTATGCTTATTTTATAAATCTCTAAATAGCGTGATTGTAGACTAAGTTGGAGGAAATAGAGGCTGACTAGTTGCATCAGGCAGTAATGAGAGTAAATAGTTCGTGGGAAATGAGTAAATGTACAAAAAAAATGCACCAATTGGGATCAATTTGATCAATCAAACTACAGTATTCACTTATGATGCAATTAATGAGTATAAAACTACAGAGGTAACCTAAATCTATATATATATTCTCCCTGGTAGTTTTGGCTTGGGAAACATTTGTATCATAACAATAAGACATATTGCTTGTTGCAAAAATGAAATGGTGAGACAAAAATTTGTAGTTTGCCAAGGAAAATCTGGTGTGTCCATAAAAAAGAAAACAGCTACATCAAATGTCCTGGTTAATAATTTAAAATGATTGCAAATGCAAACAAATAATTAATTGATATAAATTATTAAATATGAATAAGAAGTAGCTAGTACACTGACATGTACTCTTAAGCTTGAAACATGTATCTAGGAGATGTCATTAACTCCCTATTTTCTACAGGTCTAAAGTAAGACAAGAAAGTGTGGTGTTTTATTTTTATATATCTTTGTTCATAATTAAGGCACAGCAACAGTGCAGTGCTTCTTTAAATAGAATAAAGAAATATACAAGAGTGACTGCCAAGAGAAAAAGTACCAAAGTAAGACTATCCACTTGGTAAAAGACCCCTGGAAGATAGGGTTGCATGTCCCAGTTAATTTTATCTGATTAACTGTTAGTGAGAGAAAGTGAGAGACTCATTGGATAATTGAGTCATGGATAATTGCCGCAGAGACACTCAGAGCTTAAAAAACGGATAATGTAATTCTTGTGCAATGACCGTTAGAAAGTGTTGGGGGGGGGGGGTGTCAGAGGAGCTTAAATAAATAAATAATATCATGTAAGCATGTTCATTTTCTGGCAATGTAACCTAGTTTCCGTCAACAGAACTATTTGTTTTCTATTACCTAATTCATCTTTCATACAGTTAATCCTAAGGTCATTATGTTTCAGTTACCTGTAGCTGTTACACATATCAAAAGGCAGGTCTTTTGACCTGTATTGGATCCCATATATTTTGTGTTGTTTCAAATGACCCAGGGTTTCTAGATAGAAGATGGCTTTTTACTATTGCCCTTGCAAAATTAATGTATAAACATCCATTAAAAAGTGCATATTGCAGATTACATATGAACCGACCATTTCATTTAATGCAACAAGACTACAGCCTTTTTTAATAGTGATAAAATAATTTGGGGGAAAATCAGGATTGTGCATTTGGTCAATCAGCCAACTGTAAGACACTGAACAAAACAAATGTTAAAGAAAACAACACTCTAAATTTACCAAGGAACATGCAAAAAAAGGCCTACTAGGTTAAGAACAGTTTATCAACCTTTACATTAAGTTGTCCCTGTGAAATTAAAGTAATGGATTTACAAAGCCACTTGTCAAAATGGAATGTAGTCCTGCAAGCTATTGATCTCATTTGATAAACATTATGTACCTTTTCAAATCACACAGGCACGACTAGAGTTGACTGGAGATTGGATTAAGTGTATCAAAAAATACACATATAAATAAATTATATCTATATCTACCAATCATTTAACACAGAGGACAACTTAATGTGAATTGTTGCAACAATAAACAACAATGTCTAGGGGTTATAACAAACATTTTGTGTAACATTTTCAAGGAACCCCCACCAATACTTTTAATATTTTCAAATGTTACCATCAAACAGCTTTGCAATAAAATATTGAGAAGTTAATTAATCAATATGGTGCTCTATTCTGCAACATACAAGGTTGCAAACTACTGACAATTAGGAATCAAATTTTATATTGACACTTTGATGACTGCAGCACTATTACACTCTAGTAATGGAAGATTTAAATATAAAATTCTCACATTCAACAAGTTGTTACGGTCTCAGTAAAGTTTTGAACTTTAATGAGCCGATCCTCCATCATAAAGTTGACTGGAAAATACTGTTACATTACAAAAAGTATAACCAGCATCAGTTCAATGGGAAATATGCGTTCAGCATTTGTGTAGAATTAACAGAACGCCTTCCATTCAAGAATGACATGCGAAGTATATCCAAACTGTTTAAAATGTAATATTCCTTATTGAAAATAAATGAAAAAAAAAGAACATTTCCACATGTGATGATTTCTTGTTTACCATGAGAAAATATTTTAAGTTTTAAAAATGAATTAGCAGATACATTTTTGTAAAGGACTCTTATGACTAGATGCTGAGTTGATCTTGGTGGTGGTTCCTTGGAAAGGTGTTACTGAAATGCTGGAAAGCACAGAGGAAAAGAAATCAGCACACAAGATTGATCACAGAACTTACTCAGCTTTTGCTCCCTGAATCAAGAGAGCGTTGATGCACTTCAGACTGCCTGCACGAGCAGCCTTGTGGATGGGCGTCTCGCCCACATAGTCCTTAGAGATAACAGAACACTGCTGTTAAACACATTAGTTGAGTGCACCCAGCACAACAATTCTAGTGTGAGCCTGTACATAGATAAAATCATACATATATATACAGGTTTTTAATCATCAAACATGCCCTCTGTAAAAGTTTCTACATTCTAGGGGAAAATTAACCTAGAACAATAAGAGTAATTTAGAACACTGCAGGGTTAAGCCTGAACTTTTCACCCAGATTTCACCGCCCACAGTCTAACAAATATAAATTATTCATATAGCAGAGACTCTCAGCCAAGTTGGTCTCATAAACTGAGCTAATCATTTACAAAATTATACCCTCAAATACAAGAGCAAATTACTAGGAATTCAACAGATGAACCGCCCATACCTTGTGAGAATTTTTTGGATGTGTGTTTTAACATGTGCATAATAAATCCGAAGCTAATTAATAGGAATAAAGCCTGCACTGTGTTTCATGATGACGACACCATGTTATGTCATCATGACCTACTAATCTGATTTCTCCAAGAAGTGCAGCAGAGCATAAAATAAAACTCATGAGTCTTTTGATGAAAACTACATGAGAGGGAAAAGACCTGGAGAGCAAAACAGAGCATTCAGTAAGTCAATTTGCTGTCAGTGTAATAGGTGGAGTAATCTGAATATACAGTGGAAGTGGGAAAACCAAATGGCAAAATACCATTTGTAGCAAGGCTCCTGACCTCACGCAAGAATGATCCTCTTAATAAGATAAGTCTACTTTGTACCTATAGCACTGCTCGGCAATTCTTGCTCACCATTTTGAACAGAGAACAATATATGGTCAAAGAAACATTTTACACTGTTTTTCAGTGTTTATATTGTAAAGCATATCTATTCTGGAAATTTAAGTCCGTTAAATGTCTTCTTCTTAACAACCTATGAGATTTTCAACATACCAACTTTGAAAATATTTAGACATGATGCGTGCATGTGTGAGTGAGTACATCTGGTGTCACACCTGTCTGTTAATATCTGCACCAGCTTGGAGTAGCCATAACAGGCACTCAGGGTGGCCTCCAAATGCAGAAATGTGAGTGGGGGTCTGTGCAAACCTGGAGGTCACCGCATTTACACCGCAGCCCACCTGGACCAAACGCATCACACACTCCAACTGTGAAAATACAAAGACACGGGGGATTGTTCATTGATTTACAAACGCACATTGGCAATTCGAGGCCAAGGGCGATTCAAGAGCTGGTTCGAGGCAAACTCGCTACACGAAGAATGAGCTAAATCGGTGCCAATTTGTGAGCAAACTCTCCTTAAACGATCCCAAATTAGCGCGTTTGTGAGATTATGATAATCATTCGTATTTAAGACTTAAATAATTGCTTTAATTCCACCCTGGAAGTTACCAATATCGATGTTACTCATAAATACGAATCCTAAAATCGGCTAACGTTAGCGTAAGTCTTTAGCCGATATTTTATGCGTTATGCTCGTTCATTAGTTACTTGCAGTTTAGAGAATAGGCGGAATTATTGGAATTGTGTCAGACATCTCTTGAAATCAGGGGAGCAGTGAGGTTAAAGTCAGTGGGCGAGGTTACAGACGGCGACGTCGTAAATGGTCCCATTGTCTGCCCCAGTTAATGATGGCTGCTTTTGTTATCATCAGCTAAAAGTCAGGGCGAATATCAGGAAATGGCCGAGACTAGGCTCCCGCCTCAGAGCGTTCACGCTCCACTGCTCGGTCAAGAGAGCCGTCAGTTAGAAGATGAAAATGAAAAAAAAATCAGGAAAGGGACTAGCTAGAGAACTACCTTCCCAAAATGAGCGGCCCAGTGTATGGGCGTCCAGCCGTAGAAGGTGTCCTCCACCGTGAGGTCAGCCGGGTTTGAGGTGCACTGAAGGAGGGAGCACAAGGCGCCGACGTCTCCATCCCTGCAAGCCCGGTGGAGAGGGAAACGGGTGTTTAAGACCTCTTCGCTCGAGAATCCAGACTCGAATGCCACCGACATTGTGGTTTAAAAAGTAAAACGATTAAAAAAAAAAAAGTCGATTTCGAACGATGGCTTTTTAGCGCGGTGTCTGTGTGTCGGGCGATGCGCCTCCTAGACTGGTGTGTGTTTCTGCCTGACAACACGCAGGCAGACACGGGCTCACAACAGACGCCCAAGTGAAACTTGAGAGAAACCGAGTGAGACGCAAACTACGGACTGGATTCCCGGTTCCCAGTTCCCGCTTTCGCCTTCTCCAGTTTTTTTTTTTTTTTAGCATTGGGCTTCCGGAAAGTCGCATTACCTAACTCACTCCCCCCGTTTCTCCCCCAAGCCTACGTGTTAGCATTAGCGAGCTACATAGATTCCTCCGGCTCTTCCGTACGCGCGCAGAAACAGATGGAAACACCACTTTCATCGTTTGGATCGAAGGGGAAATCATTAATCGAACAATTTCAAATAACCCATTGGTCCAGAATAATGATGACGAACGTTAAAACGGTATCAATTTCAAGGGCGTCATTGAAGAGGGTTTTACTGGCAGGCGCTACAAACTCATCCCTAATGGATGACAGAAATACATCCTGCAGTTGATGAAGAAACACTCAGAATGAGCCTAAAGAATAATATTTTTCAGGCTATTCAACCACAAAAAGTAGAAAAAGGCCCTATTCAAGTTATTAAAATAAAATGCCACTTATCTATGATATGTCCAACATATGTATAGTATTTTAGCAGTATCCATATTTAAATAATGTTTGCAAATTTCAGACAAAGTTAAACTTGATGATGCGATTTGAAGTGCCCATTGAAGGTTTTACCCTTTTTTGTATTTTTAATGTGATCATATTAAACTATCTCTGGCTTATTTGGTCGTACATTCAGAGATTTGTGACACTAAACATAATCAAATGAATCCTTAGACAGATACACATCTCTCGGGCCAGCGACTCTAGGCTCTAAGGGGTTTTATGATCAGTTGCCACAGGGTGGCAGTCATGTATCACCGATTATTTGAGTTTAAAATCAGGCGTAAAAGCGCATGAAAGTTTTGCAGGAATTGTTTTGAAATATGCTCACCCATGCTCAAACAAACACATCTCTGGACTTTGCCAGTTGCCTGACGACTATCAGAGGGGGGAGAACTCAATTGTTTAAAATCTTAATGTGTGAGAGTCAACATGAATGAGTGATAGTGAAATGTTTTATAGCTCGGCGATACAATTGAAAATAAAAAGAATGATTTTCTAGAATAACAGATTTGTGGGGAAAACAATGAGCAGAATTAAGCCGTCATTATTTAAAGGATGACCAAGACTTGGCAAGGACGTAATTTTCACCTCACACATAAATCTTGCTTAAAAAATCTAGTTTCTCGAATAACTAACAAATAAATCTTCCTTAGTTATTTGAGAAACTAGATTATTTATTGATAATAGTGACGCATTTTCAATTTTAAGATGTTTGTAATCCATACAGCTGGATTAACTGCTGGTTTCACCACTGTCGTTTACACCCTTCCTTTTATACTCTTGTATCACAAATTACTCCTCACACTTTTCTCCACCTAGTCTAAATGGCTTGCACACGTTTCTTCACCTCTTTACCATATTCTCCATTACTCTGGACTGTTGACCCCAGGTACATCGACCGATGCAGTATCAAAGGCACAGGTTTGATTTGCATGTTTATTCTGGCACAAGTTTTATTTGAGATGCCCTTCACTCGGCTCAGCACTCGGCATTTTATCTCGGCTTGGGACTAGCTCAAGGAGAATACTGGCTTGTGCCCACTTGGGGCTGCATTTCTAGTTGCGTTCCGTGTTTCAATAGCATAACCTTAATATGGTAACCAGCATAAGTAGTGGAGACATCTTGGCTGCAATAGTAAGTAACAACAAAAAATTGGAAAACTTAATTAATTAATTTCAAATGAAATCCATATTTCTCCCTATCATGAGTGAAATCTGAAGAATATTTCTTTCAACAGGAATTCAATCATTCCTCCAGGAACCCATTCTCTTAGTAGTTGATAGTATCAGTCACTTTCTGTTGAAACCATTAGCGGGTCAATTTTTTATGGAAACCTTATTTAAATATTACAGGCAGATTATCCATTAAGTCCCAATTCCAAAATCCAGATTATTTGACAAGTCTGTGGGAAGTGTGTAGAATAGATATTTAGATGTGGATTTTCACCCCTCCCTTAGTGCCTCTCTTTTCAACAAGCAGATCCCACAGTGTCCTACAAGCTAATTCACACACGATACGACAAGTCTCCATTTCGGTTCAAAGGCTGGATTTAATGCTCATCCGATGAGACTCTGTTTCAACTTGGCTTTCTTTCTTGTTTTTTTATTTATTAGTTTATACAAAGATCAAACAATATTTAGTTTAAATGTGACCCATATTTGTTCCCAGTTCAGTTCCTCAATGGCCCATATTTCACCTTGAATGACAGTGTTGACTCAGTCTGGCCGTGTCCACTGAGCAGCAGAACAGCCTTATATGGCCACACATCAGTTACCAATAAATTACTGAACTTGAAAGGGAAGCAGAGTTATTTTTGTGTTCAGACTAAAATGATTACAATGGAAAAGACTGGAAAACCTATAGCCTGTCCAGTATTGAGTGAGATTGCAACAAACTAAAATTAATCAGCAGTTGTATATATCAAGGAGTGTCCGTTATCAATGCTGTTTTAAGGATTTTTCCAAGGTAGAACATTACAAGTCTGATTCCTCTTTCAATTTTGTGCTGCCTCCATCTTTCACCATGAGTTTTCATCAAAAATTATGAGCCCAGATAACTCAAGGCTATTTTAACCCGCACTCTGTGAATGTATGGTTCAGGAACAACAGTCATGTTTAGAAATATAGTTTTAGCTTTGAGTTTTTATGAATTTATTTGGCTCATCAGCAGCATCCTGGTCACCATAAAATGACTGCACAGAAAAACCCCTTTATTGAACTTGCAGCAAGAGATCTATAGCAATAAAAAACATGCTTAAGCTCAGGTGGGCCTCCGACAAAGAATATTCCTCCATGAAAAGATGGAAAAAACAGGGTGTGGTTTTTTTGCTGAAATCCATAGCAATAGGCCTAAAACCTAGACCTATCCTGGTAAAATTAACAACAATCCAATTAAAATAAAATCCAATTTGTTTTCAAACACTAAGTCTCATGACTAACTGGTATTTGTTTACTGAGAAGGCAGCAATGCACTGCATGAATTGGTTCAAGGTCAAATAGAGGTAACTCTTGGAATTTATTTATTTGTACTCCTCACATGCAAAATTAGGTCATAGGTTCATAAAGGGAAATTGTGTTCCCTTTCTTCTCTACTTGCGCCCCAGTAAGAGTTTGTTATAAAGCTATGGCCAGAGGCTTGATGGAGGGATAAAACAGATGCCTTTTTGTGGTTGACAATAATGATACCCTAAGGAAATGGTCTGAATGGTGTCCTATGATAAATATTAATTTCCCACAAGAGAGATCAAAGGGTGAAACAAGAAGGAGAGCAGCCCAAGAAATGAATTTATTCGCAAAACCAAAACTTCTCCAAGAAAGTGATAAATAAATCAAACTCAAACCAGTCAACCTCTATGAGTGCACTATTAAACATTGGAAGTTTGTACAAGGAGATTAAAAGATACCCAGATGTTGAGGGAAGTTTTGAAATGTGTTTGTTCTAAATTAAAGCAGTTCAATTTAATCTATCCAAGTTTAGGAGGGATGAATCCTTCCTGGCAAACATTTCAAATGATAATTTTGTAACTGAACTCCAGACTTCTGGGTGCAAGGGCTTATCCGTCTTGATCCTTTCACAAGCAGGTACATGAAAGGAATGGGTGGAATCCATTAACAGCAACCGTACAGGTAGGTGGGAGTTCCTGCTGGGCATTTCTGCTTGTGGCACCTCCTCCTTTGCCCATAGGTCAGCTGCAGGGACACTCGCTGCAGGATCGTCAGCCAGGAACCACCATTCGTCAATTTTTCACCTCTTTATGCCTGGAACCTCCCCTGGTGGCGAGGCAGCGACAGGGTCGTCTCTTTGTTACTCCCTGCAGCTGAGTGGTGTTACCCCTGTGGCTGTTGTTGGGGTTTGGTGCTCTTTCTCCAGCACCTGACCTTCCTCCTCAGCCAGAGCCAAAAGCTGCCTCTCTCTACCAGCTCTTTAACCCCTTTCTTCAACCTGCCTCTGGCCACTCCTGCATCCCTCAAGAGGCACATGGTTGACATCCCTACAAGGCCTCGGCATCCCACCACAATGCAAACTCAGATGGGACCGTACTTTCTTAATAACTTGCATAACTTTGCTGAGCTTGGGAGGCATGGTGTTGAATTCAGCTACTGGTGTCATGGGCTAGCGCACGTATCCTGGTTTTCCTAAAGGGATGTCCCTTGACGGATCACTGTGCTGCCTTTTAGCATGCTGTTCCATCTGTTCTCTGGCGGTTTCCAGCTTCCTGCTCCTCTTTTCCTCCGGCAGCTGCCTGGCGCACTTGAAAGGGTCTTTGAAGAAGCTGGTTTGCTCTTTTTAACATGACAATTCATCAAAAATATCCTGCCTAACAGGAGGAGAAGGAAAAGACTTTATTACAATTAAAAACAAAATCTCAGTGATCCTAGAGTTTGGGGGTTCCACATACTGCTCTAATTTGTTAAGCTTGTAAGTTTATATATATAATGCTGTATATAAGATTAATTTTCCACAAAGAATAGGGTTAGATGGAGGAGGTTGATTCCCTGTGGCCCTGAAGGGGAACACCCAAACGGAAAAGGAGCAGATATAAGATTAAATTTCCACAGATACCATCTGTCTATTTGTTTGTGTGACTATCACTAAACCTTTTTCCCCCTCATATATTTTGCTCTTGTCCTCTGTTCCTCTTCTCCCTATTGTTTTCTCCTCTTAATTGGTCTGTCAATAGCTTCCAAAATGACTCAGCTGTGACTCCCAGTTATGGCAGCTGCTTCACACTTGATCATCATCTTCATTTGTCTTGCAGTTTATTCTGACCCCAGCGCCCGGCAGCTTACTCTCTGTATTATCGATGACAGTGCCTCTTGATATTTACTCGTTCTTGCTAAGTTTTTTTTCTGTCCAGCTTTTAATTTTTTTGCCCACATCACCTTCCTGACTCACTGTATAGTTCTAAGAAAAAGTCAAACAAATTCGTTATTTCTTTTAATATTGATTTACAAATTCCTTTTAAGAAGTTGTTCATGTTTCACTTTTGATTCTGGACACAATTTTCTCTTTTTTTACAGCAGTCCCATAGCATAGTTTCCTTTGCAGATAGAAGACCAGATTATGTTTAATGCACTGATATTACTTTGTAAATGCAAGTGTGGATACAGTAAATTGAGGATCTAGAGCCGAAATTACATCACTAATGTTTAACATTCTACAAGCGTATTTATTTGAAGTCTCTCTTAGGGTTTTTTACGGGCCTGAAAGATTGCCTCCCAATTGGTCGTTCTTCCATCTCAGATGTAGTGAGAAAGACATTCCTGGATGTTATATGGTCTATCAATCATTTGTCAGATAACAAATGGTCATCTAAATGGAACATATGTGTTCAAAGTTGCAGAATGCTGTCAAGTTACAATGAACATAGTAAAACCCCTGTCAAACTGTGGGAGAAGTCTTAGCGTCACTGGGGACGAAAGGGATATGTCACTTTGACTCCATGAATGAAGAATATCAGACAAGAATGCAGGGGTTTGTGGGACAGCTTTCCAACATCATGTTCACTGGTATTATGAGATCTCCTTTGGGATATGAACCAGGCTCACAAACTATGAAATAGCACGTATCACAAACTCATGATATCTGCAGACATGCATGCTGCCGGAGCAAACAGGGCAAGGAATATTGACGTTTTTGCTAATATCATGATATATATGATATTTTCTAAACCCAGCTGACATGTCTGAGTTTTAAGAGACTTGAATGGTCTCAGATGAGCGGTACCAAGGCATGACATGTTTTTGTCTTTTTTGATTGCTTTATTACATCTGTTTTGGAAGCAAGTCTCAAGACTAATTTTCACTGCTCACAGCAATACCCACATATCCATTCATTTCATAGCCACTATGAAAACTATAAAAACCTTTCATTTTACACATCCCTTCAGAAACTGCACTGATGCTGGTTTATAAATGATGATTTCTGTCACTTATACCTTGTTCTTGAAGTAAAACCTTTATTACAACGTTTTCAGCCCTGTTGTCTAAGAACTTTCTTCTTTAATTGACATTTAGAGGATTGCTTCATTAAAAATATTCTGGGAGGGGAATGTGTCTACAAAAATATATTATCTGTTAGGGTTCAAGTCTTTTTTTGTTGTTTCTGTTGTACTGATTTGTTTTCTAATGAAGCCTGAAATTATGATGTGGTGTGATACAGTCTTTGGTCATAAAAAAAATTAAAATACATAATATATGTGATCATTCTGATCATATGATTTTGTAATATTCCACAGTAGACACAGAAGGAGAAAATGCCAACAATTTGAACATCTGTCTAGTTTCTTTTCCGCCACATGGTGGGAGTGTGTAACATCAACAAATCAAGACATATTTGATCCAGGTAAATAGCTTCCTTTTTCTGTCTGAATTTTGTTGTTCTGTGTGTGTGTGCTCTAAGTCACATTATAATGATCGGCGTGAGCATTTGTGTCTTTATAAACGCAGATATATTCTAAGCTATTAAAATGTAAGCTTGGCGAGCTCTTATTTTCTTGTTTTGAAACTCACCATTTTACTAAACCTTTTTTTCCCATAGGAGGTCAAGCACATGTTGGATGAACCCGTTTTTTTTTTTCGTTGAGAATACTCTGAAATTAAAAGAGAGTTAATGAGCATCTTCTTCGTGCGTCATCACAGTGCTGAAGCTCGTTGCACCATTTAGCATATTTAGCACATTTAGCACTTCATTACCCAATTTTCTCCAGCCACCTACTCCACTCAGCACAGCCTCTAAATATCACTGTGTACAGATTTATACTTTATGAGGGAAATATGACAGCCAAGTGCCCCAAAAAATTGTACAGTAAGGTCCCATGGACCACGGTTCATGAGGTCCTGCCTTTTTCAATTAGTTTTCACCACAAAAAGAAGGTTAAGTTATTTTGTAAAAACAGCAATTAATGAATGTAAGAATTTTGCCAAAAAATACAGTTGTTCAGATAAAAATTTGAGGTTGTGATGCATTCGATAATGGTGTGTGTGTGTGTGTGTGTGTGTGTGTGTGTGTGTGTCTTTCTATATATCAAATCCTTCTGGGAGTAATGGAGATCATAACTGTGAGAAGCTGTAGAATAATTTCAACTGTCAATCAATATTCTCTCTCGCTCTGCTTCTCTCTTTGTACTTCCTCTCCTCCCTCCTCAACACCATCCTCTCCTTCATCTTCTCGATCTTCGTCTTCTTTGTAAGACAGAGTTATGACGTGTTCACTGGAACTACCTGATTATTACCTACAAATACACTGAAGATTTTATTCATCTCACAGAACCAAATTGCCTGCCTGTGTCGAAGGCTTTATCACAAAGTTATATTTGAATATATTCAAATTCATACAACATGACTAAGTTCAACAACAGCAAAATGAATATTCTCAAATCCATTTCCTAGATGGATGAATCTGTGAAAATTCCAGCATAATTTGTTAGTGATGCTTCTTTAAATAGTGTATTTGCCAGAACTTTACTGAAGGCAAGCTTTGACTAGAGAGGGGACTGTATGTAAATCACAAATACAATTACTTGATCATGTTATAATAAGAGGCTCCTTATTTAAATAATTTCCTTTTTCTGAATCAAGTTGAATCCAAATCAAGTAGGGCATGGGGAGAAAATCCAAGTGGTACAACATATTTGACAATAATTATCACATTTATTCTGTTTCTGATTCCATGCATGTTCATTCCATTTGTGAATGATTCATAATTTGGATTTATATTATGGAATTCCCTTCTGCCTCTTTACACATGGGATCTGATTTGAACCAATCGATCTGCTCTCTGTTTTGTGCTTGATTTCTGCTGCGGATCTTTTGCATACGTGCACAAGAGTGTCCACTGATATCTTATCAAAAATCAAATCAACAAAAATGATGACAAAAATCATCACACTAAGGCAGAGGAAGATCTGTCCCTGTTCTGACAAAACCAGTTTGGACTATGTGACAAATTCAGTGACTGAGTGTCTGTTTTTTTGCCATTTTACTGATAGAGCAAAAACTATTTGTCACTTATATGGTGGAAGTGTTGCCACACCACCTGAAAACCGTGCAGAACCAGAACGAGCTGTTTGCCAAATTCTGACAATCAAGCCCGGAGTTTTACAAAACAGAAATGACGCAAAGGATTATTTTCTGTAAACAATGGTATGGTTGACATAGGCTAGATTTAGTCACGTATCCTGGCAATGAAACAATGGAGTCCGTTGTAGTGTTGTTTATGTACATGTCATCAAGATTATATTGCATTACATCACTAATGTTGGCATCTACACTTTTGCTTTCACCTAATTCCTGTTTTGGACTGCACGTGTTGTTTTTACTTCCTGTGTTTGTCAGTATCTTTTGACCATCTACACTGCCCTTGTGTTGTTTACCTATGTTTTCATCAGTATATCAGTCCTCTGAGCTACCGTTGGGTGACCAGCTGTCTACATATTCAGTTGATCAAGCTGCCTTCCATGGCTTGCAAATACAAATACTTTTCAAAAAATACTGTAACCAAATACAAAGAATGGGGTAGAAGTGATCCACATTTTAGTTAACAAAAGTCCATTAAACTGGTCGATGAAAATTTTTTGATTAACTTATTCTGTGGTCAGTCAGGAACAGTTCATATGTGAGGGGTTTTGTCTCTTATTTTCCTACCACACATTTTCTCAATGTAAATGGTCAAGGCAAAATAAAAACCTTTCATCAGTGGGTGATTTTCTTTCCACATGCAGCTGGTTAGTTGACAAATACTTCAGTTTCTCTTTCCCAAGAATGTAGTCTTGCAATGATTTTGCTGTCTCAGTTGCAGAAATGAGCCTGCGTAATCCATTGTTGTTTTTGCATCTTGAGACAACACCACACTGTTTCTATGATGGTATTCCAAATCTGGGGTAAGCGCTGCCTGTCCTAATATTAACAAAGACCTGTACTATTTCCCCCCTATTATCATGGTGAGTTTGCAGTTA
The DNA here is from genome assembly GCF_037954325.1 of Fistularia commersonii. Classification (NCBI taxonomy): domain Eukaryota; kingdom Metazoa; phylum Chordata; class Actinopteri; order Syngnathiformes; family Fistulariidae; genus Fistularia; species Fistularia commersonii. Next base: position 9,473,105 of record NC_141287.1, on the reverse strand, counting down.
AATGCCCATGATAACCACCTCCACGAGTTTGTCAGACAGGGTAAAGGAAATTCTCAGTGTGTTAAGAACGAAAAGAGGATTTTAGAGGACTGTCATCACTGCTTACAATAGTCCCAAATTATTCATTTCCTGGTATTTTAGCTGAATACTTCATCCATTGTAATCTTTTTTGCTCCTTTCAGTTATTCTCTCCTTAATGCAAAATCCCTATTTATAGAACCCCTGGAATTATCTATCTTAATCTGTGCAGCTAAATACATAGCAGGGGATGTCTGGCGGATATACCAAACACTTACAGGTCATGAATGTGATAATATATTTTGTCTTTGTTTTGAAGAAGCAGTCAGATCTGCTATTGGCTGTTAATCAACGTCATAATCTTATTCTTGTTGACATATCAGATACAAGAGTCTTTGCTGTATTTTAAGGTTATATAAATAAGCACCAGCAGTGTATCCACGCCCAAAGCTTTTTGAATTAAACAGAACCCTGTAGTTTTTGTCGTTGTTTTACCATTTCTGAATAAATTGTTTTTTTCTAGGTCTGCTCAATGTCAAAATAATTTGTCATTTGGTATTTTTTAACTTATTAGTCATGGTACAGACAGCACTGTGGCACAGTGGTTAGCACTTCAGCCACACAGCTGGTTCGATTCCAACAAGGGAACCTTTCAGTATGGAGTTTGCATGTTTTCTCCGTGTCTGCGTTTCTATATATACAATAATCATATACACACTATTAAATAAAATCCCTGTATGATGTGTCATGAAACGCTGCATCTTTGAAACATATCAGTGGGAGCATCAGAAGAATATACAATCTGCTCTGAAATATAATGAATTACATAAATGTACACATTTACCTTTTTAGGTTTATTTACACTTTTATTCCCAGGCTTGACAAATGGCAGTGTGCCTGGTTTCTCTATCATTCTGTAGCGAGCCATCTATGCATATAAATGCACTTCCCTCTGTCTCATGCACGTTTATGTCAGAGATACACAATGAGCAGAATAAACAATGCATTCAAGTGGGATTTGAGGGATTCTACCCCGCCCAACATTCACGATGGCATGTCTCTGTCATACAAAGATGCATTTGATGTCACTGTATTGAGGTAAATGTACTGCTCTGTTTGTGGTACCCGATAATCAATTGTGTCACTGCTGAGAGAATATAATTTATTCCCCCCACACGCGACAACATTGTTCAAAGTATTCATGCTACTGCGTATTGCTTTGCCTCATGGATGTCTCAGCAGGATGTGAATGTGCTAAAAGATTGTCAAAGGACAATCAGCAGATAACAGCATATCTCTATACCCAAGTAATTCCAATACTGCTGACATGTACTTGTAACTGCAGGATACTGGTCATTTTCCCTGAGCAAAGTGCCCACCAGGGAAGCAAAATTCTCATTAGCTCAATAGAGATGCAGTCCTCCTGGTCACACCGGTGCAGGAGGGGCTGCAGCTTTGACGGTGACATGTATCACTTCTGACGACAATACAACGCCACTGCTTACACAAGAGATTATGGTTCATAGTTTCATTTTTCTTTCTTCTTCTCTCCTGAAATGAATATTTATAAAGCTTTTTCTTTTCACTTTTATCTGAGTGCGTTTCAGCAGATATCAACAAATCATCCACCAATGGTATGAAATGTATGGTTATCAGTGTTTCAATTTCCTCACTCAAGCCTACTCATTCATCGATGAAGTACTGATACAATTAATTCAGTGCCCTTATCTACTGATCTTTGAGTATTCAGTTATACCGATACCATAACCATGTGGACTACTGCAGCACTTTTCTTCATATATCAGTCATGCATTCCACTGACAATTCTTAGAAATGCAGGTACGGACCAAACTCTTCAGGATTCATTTACATGGCTACGTGATGATAAGGGTATCTTTGATGCTTTTTTTTTCTCTTTGCATTACAGATGCTGCCTCTGTCAATTCAATTTCAGTATAGCTAATGCTGTGTTCTCATATTATGTAAGCAGTGCAACTTTAGCTTCAAATCTGACATGGAAAAGATGGTTGATAGAAGGTACTATCTATGGCATGATAAGATTGCAATGCTTTAGAGAGTTGGAATGTTTTAATTTCATGCTTTACATCCCCATTTCACATTAAAAAAATGAATGTACAAAGTCTTTATTTCATAGTTTCATGCATTCCTTACATTATATATATATATATATATATTCAGTATGTGTCTCGCACATTTTTTGAGGGTTACTTTTCTTCTTATTTGTATAATGCAACACACCACAGTAACACATTTTCATGCATTTCCTTTTCAACATCAAGCCTGCCACTGTAATTTACTGTGTTTCCATCTCCAATCAGGTCCTAGCAGTCTACCTGAATACATGTCAATGCAGCAGAATGCTGTTGAATCTATTGTCACTTCAAGTTTGCTTTTGGATTTGTTTTTAAACATGGCATGTATTCATTAGAAATCACTGTTACTTATTTACATTCAGTATTTACTTGTTTAAGAAGTATGAATTTATATTGTTGTTGTCCAATTATGAATAGCAAAATAACTCATATTGGGATATGAGTCAGAGAACTGCAAATGCCCTCATTAAATATACAATAATGTGTTTCAAAGGGTTTGTGACTTTTTCCTGTAAATTCATGCAATGCTAACAGCCATTTAGTTACCAACTGAGCTACTACTGTGTTTATGTCGTAACATTCTGCAACCTGCATTTGAGCTAGCTGGCAAACAGCTTTTGTTTTGCCTCTCAAGGTCATGCACCTATGACTCACACACATCAAAAACTCGGACAATAAAAACATTGTACAGCTTACGCTTATCCTCATAACGTTTCCTTGATTGTCATTAGAAAGGAGAGTAATCAAGAACAACATGGAACGATTGTTTAGATTCCGGTCTCCTCAGTGTAAAAAACCCTGGGGTATTACTGTTTTTCTTTTCAAATTCTCTTCCCATCTCAAATTCCCACAGAGTAAAGAAAAAGGAAGTTAAATTCCCAACAGTAGATGTCTGTTCACCCACTCCCAATTAAAACAATAAACACATTTTATGAGCCCGATGCTTTGTTGTTTCACACTCCTATGCAAACATATTTTTCCTGCTACACACATGCGGAATAAAGCCAGCATAATCCTGTCTTAAACATGACATGACACCTGTTATAACCAGTCAAATATGTGCACTAAATGCCAAGGAGGATTATAGTAGATGCCATGTCACGGATTATGGAAGCCTTATGTATGTATATAAATCTTTCCCTCTCACCTACATGGAAATGCCATGCACAACCTCCTTAATCTCATTTGTGTGTCTGTGTGTTTTGTGTACGCATTGTGGATCAGCATATCCTCAAAAGCAAACATATGGGTCCTTACAGTGTTTTTCTTTCCCAGCCCTGATTCCTGTCTGGCTGAGTCTTATAGTATTGCAGGGGGAGGGAAGAGCCACAGCTGCTGTCTGACGTAAATGCAGCACAAATGCTCTGTTTGTGTGTTCACAGCCTCACTGACAGCACTAACTATTTAATGGGTTACCTCACACTCCCTTCCTCTCCCCTCAAACTACTTTCTACTGTGTTGCTAAACCTGTTCTAAATGTTCTGAAGCTGTGAACCCTAAAAAAATGTTACACAGCCACATATTTGATATGTCACAAGTGAAACCTACAGAATGTTTCTGAGATCATTTTACTTAATGCCAGACCAAGACCCGGCATGAGCGCAGCTCTGAGACAGAATTTTACAAATGCCATTTTTAATAATTGAGTAAAGAACTACACAGCCTCTGAACAACATTGAACATTTTATTATATCTTACATTTCTTAAAAGGAGCCCTCTAGATAACTCTTCTTATATTATCATGGCTATCAATGGCAATAGCTGTTGCTGTAATTGGTCTACTTATTATATGACAAAATGGATCAAAACAAGTATGGGGTACTTAATTTGAAAGATTTGGGAATTAGCAAGTCTTTCAAGTGGTATATTATGACAGATGTATGTACTTAAGGTACTGTATGCATTACAAGTAAAAGTACTAACCAACGGCCAAAATGTCAAATATAAAAAGGAACAGAGCAATGTTACATTTGAACACATGGACAATGCTTCAAATGGCTGAAAATAACCAAATCTATGGATAATGTGGCGCAATAGACTGTTCCAACCAGTTCAGTTCCAACAATGAGAAGAGATGTTCTATTGCTGTTTGAGTGTGAAATTCTAACAACTAGGGGAACTCTACAACCAATTTAGTGGGCTGGCTTGTGGTCATCATCACAGATGCCCTCAACCACCTTGTATAACATAAACTGATTTCACTTCACTTTTTCTTACAGTTAGAGATGGCACTCCACAAATCAATTCTGCTTTGGCTTTGGTCCATGAATGGTGAGAATCATGTAGGGGTTTATGTTGGTGGCCACTTGTTAATGTTAATGTTATCCACAATGAAGCTCAAGGTTGAATTCTATTCTGGTGAATTGTAATGAATAACATGGCAATATACTGACTTCATACGTGCAAATGTTGGCTTCACCTACATGTTGAAAAGAGACCTTTATATTCGGAACTCTGTTTCTCTGACTGCTGCAATTATTCCGGTGAACTTTTTTGAGTAACTTTAAGTTCTTAGTGACAAGAGGATGACGATTGAATATTGAACCTGAATCACCTCCAAACTACCAGGGATGTTACAGATTATGGTTGCAGAATGGAATGGAAAATCTAGCTTTCAATGAGAGGGACAGTTGTTTATGTGGTTATCTCGTGTCAAACTATGTACTTTCTTCATTTTGCAGTGTAAAGCTGAAACATTTAACTGTAGGAACAAGGAGAAAAATTGTCCGACTGATTTTACCAATAAATTCTCAAACCTCAGTGAGATAAATGCCGAAAAGACACACTAAACAAAACAGGGAACCAAGGAAATGCAGTAGACTGTCTATGTACTGTCCTACATTGTTTTCACAGCAACTACAACTCACAGGGCAATGCATTTCTATGTGACAGGAAACATGCTTTTTTCATAGAACTAATAAATCAAGTACATTCCAAATGCATTATTATTATTCCTGGGAAAAAGCAGACATTCCCTTCATTCCAACAGCTAGATTTCCATACACTGACGATGAGAGCATCAAACTGGTTAGAAGTGTTTTATATGGACATATTTTGTTCTTCATGTTTTGAATTAGTTGGGAGAAATGGGTGGGAGAGAACATGATAAACACCATGAAGTGTAAATAACCATTCATGTAGAGAAACATGATCAAACACTGGGCAGGTTTACCTGAAAAAAAAAGAAAAACACATACAATGTATTTTCACTGTGGTTCTCTCAGAATATTAAATGTAATACCTTTGATATTTGCTCAAATCCATATGTTTACTTAAAATTTTGTTGTCTGCACTATTTCTAAAAAGAAAATAGGGGAAAAAAATAATAGCACAGACAGAAGTTAAACTTTCTGACGTCTGTATATAATAAGCCCACTGACGCGAAAAGTAAATGAATCACACAAATGATCACTAAGACTGTTGTCTTAACATACACGTTCAGCAATTTGCCACGGACGGAAACAAAGAACGTGCTTGCTCACTATGCCAAGTCAAGCATAAATGTGAAGCAAGCTGAGTCACATCACTGATTGTCCTACCTGCTCCGCTGCATTACAATCCCTCACTGTTGGTTACTCTGAACACAAGGGATCAATACCTTGAAGCATAAACGCTGAACACTTCTGCAGAGATCAGACAATTATTCCCCCCCCCCCCTTTGTCTAAAAGCCATAACCCTTAGGGAGAACTGTATGGTTTGGGCAGATAAGGAATTGCTCTGCAGCATCCAACTTTAAAAAATGAAAAACAAGAAGGTGCCATAACAAGGTCACAGCAAATGCCAGCGAGACATTGGGCTTTAGTCTATTTGCTGTTTACACACACGTATCATAATAGCTTGTGTTCCAAAGTCTATTTTGCCGAAGGTGCTGCACCTGCATTGACTGACTGCACAATTTGTGGATGCAAGATGCTAATTTTTTCTTTGACTCAAGAAACCGAACTGGTATTTAAAAAATGAACAAAAGAAAAAACGGAGCCAGTTGCAGAAAGATGAACCGCTGGCTGTGCAGATTTGATTAGTGTGTAATGATCTCAATGGAAGGCTCAGTTAAGCTAAGGGGATTGTATACGTGCCCCTGAGACTTTGACGCAGGCCGCTGACATCACCGATCACTCCCCCTTTTGACTGAGTTGTCTGCACACTTCCATGGCAGAAGGGAGACAAGGAGGGGAACTGACTATGATGTACTCCTACGACAGAGATAACGAAAATAACATTGCAGAAAAAATGCCAAAAGAAAAAGATTTGGTCTAAAATTCTAACGAGTAATTGTGAGATGGAACTTCACCCTGTGGTTGATTTAAAAGCAAAGAAGTGACATTCAGTCAAGCCCCAGGCTACCGTCTTTTTCTGCAGGAAAATTAATTCTATTCTCCATATACTCAGAGTATAATTTAGGTTGCTGAAATGTCACCATGTACCTGAAGTTAATTATATAGAGTAATAACGTGGTGAAATAATGACATTTGATTCATTGTGGAAGGCATAGATTTACTGAAAAGAGAGGAGACTTTCCCAATACACAGTTGCACACAGTGGGCAACATCTGAAGGTGGTCGATGATGAAAATAAAAATATGCTTTTTTGACCAATGAATGCTACAACAGCTATTTTTTATCATTGTCTAATATGGCTTAAGCTCTGGCTGTGGGCTATGGGCTTTAAGCAGGATAAGCAGATGCTGCCTCATCATGCAGCATGTGACTTCTCAGGCTCCTCTGCTGGCTGGTATATTTATGTGATGGTTGACATTTATTGTCTGCAGAGAGGTTAGTGGAGGGAGATAAATGGAGGACAACTCAGTGTGGGACAAGAAGGGTCTGTGTGTAATGGTGAATGTCAGGTTAATAATTAAAGTAAATAACGGGTGGTCCGGTGTTAGAAGAAGGCAGCAGGTCAAGTTGAAGAAGTAACAGAGGAGGAGCTGTGACAAAGTATTTGTAGCCTGTTTCTTGTTCAAACACAAATGCACAACACTGGTTTGCTGCCTTTAAAGGCTCTAATCATTTATCGTCTGAGAAACTACACAAAACAGGCGCACTATTTCTGTAAATTTCATATCACTTTTCTTATTCCACTACCTCTAAAACTGTTGATTTTCAGTTGTTGCTTCAATAGAAGGGTGTGTTGAGAGGACTATTTTTCTTTGACACATTCATCACGCAACAGTAGTCACACACGTTCTGAACAAGCACTACATGTACTGCTACTGGTGCTTTCATACATCGTGTTCTCATGATTTGTTCTCTCCTGTACATGCAGTTTAATATTGTACTCTAACTGTCCATGGTTTTGTTGAATAGATAAAAAATAAATAAAAAAAAGTCATCCAGCTACACAGGAAACTAGAGCACTTTTCCAGGCTTTATTGTTCGGGTACATCAGAACCACTGGCATGAAGGGGAAGAGAAACAAACAATATGTGCTGTGCTGGGCTTTGTGTGTGTGTGTGTGTGTGTGCATGTGTTTGTACATTTAAAGATCAGTGTATGGTGATTTCATACGTTTTCGCGTGACAGTTCATGGTGATCAATTTCTACTATGAACTGACTTATTCCAGCTGAGACGAAATGCCGTTTTTTAAAGCTGATGAGGAAAAAAAATCGATCCATACAAAGTCAGTTGGTTAGTCATATGCATCACTATGACTAAGAAGCTATTTTCTTACCATAGAGTCAGATGGACATTTGTTGCGTCACCTCTCTTTAAGCACACAAAGTTACAAGTACAACTTATCCCTCAACTCATGAGGACTGACCCCTGACCTCAGCTCCTGCCTTCCTTTTTTGGATTTAGTGTAGAGGAGGATCCCCCACCACCCTCCTCCCTCCTCACCCTCTTTCTTGAAGACTGTAAGGTCCAGCACTCACATGGCTGGAGCAGGCGAAAGCACAGATGTCCTGAATGTCACTTCTGCAGCTCAGACACCCTCCTTCAACCAGCTTAGGCCCTTAATCCACGCTTAACTGTTCTTTTCTCTGGCAGAGTTCCCCTCTACTATCCACCAGTAAATCAAAAACGCCCAATCACTTAATATGTTGCCCCTCTGCTGTGCATGCATGACATTAGTCACTGGAAGGAAATTAAGAAAAGACATTTTAGATTTATAAGATAACTAATTAAAGATGGTAGATGTTTACAAACATCTTAACACAGGAAAGAGAAGTCAAAATAGGTGCGTGCAGATGAGTCGGAACAAACTGTGCTAGTAGAAGAAAGTCCACGTTTAGCATTTCATTTCCTTTCACAATGTCAAACGTGCCGGTATGCAGACCAAAGTCTCCACTGTCTTGTATGAATCAGCCCAAGGCAGTTGCTTCCTTTTCAACCATAAATCCACTGCATTTCTTCTACACTTCTTCCTCTTCCTTCTCTCTTGGGAGTTAAGGACCATTATCCGGCTTTAGGTGGCCAGCTGAGAGAGCATATGGACGTTGGGCGGTGAGCTCAGCAGCAAGAGATACAACACCTGGAGGGATTAAACCTGCAACTTTCTTTCCATCTGGAGTGTTAGCAGTTAGATATCAGGTCATCTTTGTTGTGATGTTTTCTCCTTACCATAAATTGAGGTATAGATCACATGCAGCATTTTAGTACAGGGACATGCTTAATTTCATTACAGTAACTTCCTTTGATTAATTGACTGTGACTTAGTCCATAGAATGCCAGAGAGGGGAAAAAAATTCATTTGCTCTGTCACAAAGCCCTAATTTGTGTCCTTTAATATCTGTTTATTCTCGATAAATGTCTTCAATTTAAGTTTACTTTCATATATTAAATTGATTACTAGTCCCACTTCTGAGTACAAACAAACAAAAAAGCAACTAAAAAACAAACTGGAATTTTCTCAGGGCAGGCCTATTTTGATGCAAAGTAGAGTTTCTGAAAAGTAGAGTTTACCCTGACTTTCTTTGAGTATGACCAGCTGCAGCATTTAAAAGCTGTGTGTGTGGGGGCCGAGAGAGAGAGAGAGACCTAAAAATGGAATTCTCTTGTCAAAGTCCATCAGATACCTGGTGTTCCTCTCTTTTTGTTTTCCACACTGGCCTCTATCTTTATATTCATTGTTCTCCTTTCCCATCCTTATTTGTCCCAATTCTCTTCCCCTATGACTCTTCCTATCATTACGTTTTGTATACTTTTCATTTTATTCCTTTCATCAAGCTCGCTATCACCTTTTTGGGTGCCCCACAGTCTCTTCCCCTGCTACCCTCAGCCCTGGATAATAGGCTAATCCGTGGTATGACGCACATGGCTCTGTCTCCAGAGGGGCTTTTGCGCACACAAGCGTTCATAAAGGCTCTATGTTGCCTGGTGTGCAGATGCTAGTGGTGGCCAGGTATTTACATCTTGAGATAAGTAAGTGACACCACAAGATTACAGTATCACTAGCTCCACCGATAATACAATACACTGGATTCTTTCGCAGAATAGGCTTTTATTGCAGGTATGAATAGAGATCATAAAAACAGATTGCAGGATACTGTCGCCACAAAGTATAATGGAGACTGAATGGTTTTGCACACAAAGACAACTCTCATGTTCTCTACATCTGATTCCAGGGACTTTTTACAAATTGATTTAAAACTGAACAAAACAAGTTTGGTCATATTTTAAAAATGATTATAGCTGAAACATCAAGGTTCTGTTTGAGGGAAGGAAGTTTGAGGGAATGGAAGCATGTGGAGATATGGTTCAAAGATACTGATGCTTATTTTCATAGAAGCTTGGACATGATAGAAAAACTTCTCATTACAAAAAGATATTCATATTTTTTTCTGGTCAATCGGATCACCTGCTCTATGATGTGCAGCCATTTCTTTAGCAAAAAAATATTTTTATGTTTCTTCATCTTCAGAATTTGCCAACTTAAATGTCTCCCCTAAACAGAACATATTGAAACAGCAGCCAGTCCAATCTAATACAGTCACCAACCCTGTTCTGCAATGCATAATGTCTTAGGTAGAACACGGGCTCCAAAACAGCTCTGTACTTTGCTATATTTATAATACACCAAAAAAACCAGTGACCAGCTGTGGACAGCAAGTCCACAACCAGGATATTGGGCACACAACATCCTTTTCTTGGAAAAAAAAATATTAGACCACAATGCATGGTTCACATTTTGATTGTCCCTGTCACACCCAGCCAGATAGCATGAAAGTGGTTCTGGACAAAAGTGAGATAAAGCTTTCTATTGGGCAAGTTAAGTTTCTCCTGGCATTTTTGCCTGTTCCTCTCTGTGGCTTTCAGCTTTTGTGGTCTCTGTTAGTTGTGGATAAATAGCTGTTCTTAACAGTGAACACCTGAGGCATCACACATGAGGGAAAGTCATACCAAGAAAGGAAGTAATAACACCCAATAAGAGGGACAGAATTTTTTTTTTAAATGAAACAGGAAAACTTTATGACAGAAAATTGAGAATGGTAAAACATAAATATGTTATAGAATCTAAAAGAATTCATAACTGAGTCGATGCAAGGATGAATATGGAAATGTTCAAAATGATCATTGGATTTATTAAATTGGGATCTGCATTTCAAAAATGGGTGAATTGAAAATGAGGTGAATTAAAGCTCTGTGTCAGCTGAAAATGATTCAGCATTTCTCAACCCTGTATATAAGATAAGCCATAAAGATAAGAAATTTGTGGAATATACCACTTCAAAATCAATTTTCACATATAAAGTTTAAATGAACGGTGGTTTTGCACAGAAAAAGCTGTGCAATGTCACATAGTTAGAAATATCACATCTACAGTTGGCTGAAAAAATGTTTTTCAGATGTTATTAGTTATATCATGGTAAATCATTAACATATTTCTCAGAAGAAAGAGCTTCCTTGTATTCAATAAGTATTCCAGGCTTCAAGACACGCTATAGAGTGGTGTTGCCTTCATCCTATATGACCTTTTTTTCCGAACAATCTGGGTACTTCTCCTTGAAAATAAGGGAATAACAAAGGAATGGATAAAGAACCATCCGAAACACATGGTTTGTTGACTTCATTTAATATAATTTCCTTGGGGATTTCCATCCTTAAAGTGTTTTGAATACAAAATCAGTGAGAAACATGTATGCACGTGGGAGCACTGCAAGGCGCTCATCAATGAAACTATTTGTTTTAAGAGCGCTCGTGCTGGACCTGCTGGATGATATCTTGACGCACAAGCTCACAAGGACAGATTCTGCCTGCCAAAGTCAACAAAATGATACAGGCTGCTGTTAATCACCACCAAAGAATAAAACCCCTGTCCCCCAAGAAACAATGACACCGGTTCACACACTGTCTGAGATTGCAAACCGAAATCATGATTAATGGACTGAGGTCAGCCCATGTCAGTCCAGGTATTCTGCCAAAGTTAGTGTGTATGTTTCTATGGATACTTAGCCTTAGTCCTCACAAGTGAAATATTTTTCTCCAGTCTTGTATGACAGGGATGGGAGACATTTTTTAAATGAGTCACACATGAAGCAAAAGAAATTTACCTCTTGCAAATGAGTTGGAAGTTTCATATCCTGTGTACTTTCACCTGCCGCATCACTGTCCGTAATCATGTTCCATGATTCAAATGGCACATATGGTGCTTGTGAAATAACCCCTACATGTAGTGCTTATTTTTCTGTATTGCCCTAAAAAGTGCTTCACACTGGATCTCACATCCACCCATTCCCACATGCACTATCACACTGAAAGCAGCAGAGCTGCCGTGCAAGACGCTGACCTGGCCCCAACAACTTGGGGTTCAGTGTCTTGCCCAAGGACACTTCAGTATGCTTATAGTGGTTGCCAGGATTCAAACTACTAACATCTGGGCCAAAAGATAAAAGGACTATCACCTGACATGCTCTTCACCACATTTCCTCTATGACTCTGAGGGTCTCTAGTTATAAAAATCATTTGTAGGACAAACTGTCAGAGATCTGACATCTGCTGCTGACATGCAGAGAAGAAATAAAGTTGGAGATTGTGGGGAACAATATATATATATATATATATATATAGACACAGCCTTTTAAAAAGATACAAAAACACAGTTGTTTCTCTTTTTTATCAAGCATACATGCTGGTTATTCGTCTCCATGCAACAAACATAGACATCTCTGTTTTGACTACCATCTTGTTTGAGATAAAAGTCATGATTTATAATGGGATGTTTCTACTCGCTGACATAAGATGGAATGAGTCTGACGATACCCACAGTCACTTTAAAAAGTTATGTATACTTGCTAGTTAAATGTATCAAAATATAAATTCAGAAAGAACTGACATAAGAAATGTATTTCATCTACATTTTTTGACAAATGTAAATGTGTGTTCTATTTTGGGTCAGCCGGTCAAAGCAGCCAACCTAATAGGAGATGTGCCTGCTGAAATATAAGCTTCATGAGGAGAACAGCATTTTGTGTGACTTCTCATTTAGATAATTTGGTGCAATAAGTTACTTATACATTTCTAAGATTGTCAGTTCTACCAGAAGTTAATTGTGGGATGTAACACCAAAAGGAATGAAATGTGGGGAAATAACAGGACAGATCCGTTCACAGCAATACAATAGGAAGGGTTTACTGGCTGCAAGTCAGAGGGTTTTGCGACATGGTTCATGTGTTTTTGCCAAAGACAGAAAAGAGCTTTAGTAGTCCTGACAGTTTATTGCATTTTTCCACATGGATCAAAATGTATCCATATTTGAGAATTTGGTACCTTGTCAAATAGGTATTTCAAAAACCCAAGTGTTGTGAATATTATTATTGTTAGTGGTTAACGTCAAAAAAATTACTCAAAAATAAGCAAATACTACATTTAAGCATATTTAATGGTGTGCATCCCCGCTAATGTAATAAACATTTGCCAAAAAATAGTGTTGTATAAATAGAACAATGTATGTATACATAATGTACAATATGAATACAACAGTATATGTATTTACCCTCTTTTATCTTTTATGAGTTTTCTCCCTTTACAAATGGGCTTTAGCATGTTGACTTCATAAAATGGGATGGCAATAACATGCTGGGAATGGTTCTGCGCCACAGCATCACTTTGCAATCCCCCTTCAAAGATATTGTCCATCACTGACAACATTTTCAGCTGTGCTCAACTTTTCTCCCCTGGCTGCCAGAAATTAAAACTCCAGGTGTTAGGTCTTCAGCTATTAGCTTTCTGATATAGAAACCCTTTGTCATTTCTACCCTTTGCTGAGCAGGACAAAACAAAGTATTTATCTAAAGCTCAGTGAGCTCAAAATAGCCAAGTTCAACCTTGACAGTCAAGATAAGTTTACTATCATACATTTGTTACAAGTAAATCATCAGTTTATGCTTTGTAAGAAAAGTTTGTGTTTTTCAGATGTTTTGAGATCATTTATAACCATCGGTTTGAGAAGTGGGACACAGAGTTCACGGCAGTGTCTGTCAATCTTTCAAAGGAAAGTTTATGGATAAAGAATAAATGAAGAAAATTAATGTATAAGAGCGGAAATTAGTGATTTAAAGGCCTGAATAATAAATGTGTCCTAAAAGTTTGCTTATTTTTGGTACACGGTGTATCATGTTCAAGGGGGCCAAACATACACATATTCGCGTGCACGCATGCGCACACACATACATACAGACACACAGACAAGGAGCACTCTAATAATGAGAATACTAATATGTGTGATGTGTTTTTCATTGTTTCAACTGCTATCTTAAAAGCATGTCTTTTAACTGAAGATTTCAATATCCAAATGTTTCCCTAATGGCTCCCTTTTGACATTGCAGTCAGTGAGACTTTGAGTTTCCAAATCACATTCGGAGAAGGAAGCTGTAAAAGTTTAACATAAATCAATGTCTTTTAACCTGTTTTACCCTCCATTCATAACTACATTTTGTTGTTTCCAAAATGTGTACCATGTTGGGATCTGTTGAGCGCACATGACTTCTTGTAATACGCTTATTTTGTTTGTTTTCCCACGCGCCTCCAAGCTGTATCTTCTTGGCAGAGAAACAGTGGTTTGGCTTGGAGCCTGCTTGGTGACATCTGATGTTGTTCAACGTCAGTATCCATCTCATGCCTCTCATGCAAATTTTTATGAGTCCACGTGTATCTGAATATTTTTTGTCATCAAAAGTGCATTGTGGGTTTCCTGATGTGGTTTTTATCTATTATCATGTCTAAATAATTTGACAGGACGATGTTTACTGTTCTCTCTCATCTTAAGTTGTATTACTGTTTAATCCTGTGTGCTTACATCTAACATTCTGAGTGCTCCCATCCAGTCCCCACTTTCTCTCCTTCCTTAGATAAAGTGCATGAAGTCCCTTTCCCAGCTCTGATCATTGTAAGCAAATGGTTCTCCTTGCTCTAACCCTCGTGTTTTGGCTTGGAGGATGTTCCACAAAGATGAGGACTCCTTTTGCCCTGAAGCATCTTCAAATCTGGAACATGGACCAAAGTAAAAATTAGCTATTATGGGTATTCCTAAGACAGGCTACCTCAGTTTGTCAGCTTCATCAAAAAACTGTCTTCTGTGTATTCGATTCTGAAGCAAGTTAAAATATATAAATATTAATAATGGTTTAGGCTTTCAATCTATTCAATCTAACTTTGCTATCAGCAAACGCCATTTGAGGCCATTTGAGTTGACCTTCTTACTCTCTGGGTCCTATGATTTGAGCCAATATTTTGTTTCTACTGGTTGAACATATGGCATTCATTGTCTGTCCAGCCGGAAGAACTCCTAGTCTTAGGGACTTCCTGGGGTTATCTTTATTAATTTATTCCTTCATTCTTTATCTATACTGCCTCCTCTACACAAAAATGTATCTGTATTCTATCAGCCAGTCCTCACTGTCACTGGGTGAGAGGTAATGTTGACATTAGATCAGTCATCTGTCAATCACAGGGCCTCATATAGGCAAATACAACCATTCACTTCCTCATTCACACCAACAGATCATAAAAAGTCTTTGGTTAACCGGCTACAGGTTTAGCCACTGTGGAATGTACCTGGTGAGAACCCAAAAAGGCATGGGGAGAGCATGAAAACTCCACACACGGAAAGACCTAAGCTGGCTGCTGGAAGTGACTTTGCTTGGAGGCATGAGCACTGACAACTACATCAGTATGTCACCCTGGGGGTAAAAATGCCACCATTTTTGTTTTTTGATTGTTTTGCTTCACTTGGTCATGTGTCTAAAGACAAAGGGTGTCTGACCTTGTACAGTGTGTAATCCTCCTGGGGGCCAAAGGTTTAATTCATGAAGAAGCAGACAACTGCACACCAAAATAATACTGCAACCCGTCCCCCACGAATGTTTGAATAAAGAGCTGGTGATTGACTGAGCCATTTGCCAGTAGTGGATCCATGAGCCCGATGCTCACATGTACTTGTCAGATTGTACAGATTGTGCATTCCCATAAATCCGCCAGGATTGCATTTGCCTCTTGTTTCAGGTTTAATCTTGTTTGACAGATGCATATCTTCTGATCGAAGGATTTTCATGTGACCCGACCTTGACATCCAGATGGACTTACCGCTTATTGTGTGAAAAACAGCGGCGGGACTTTTGAGTTTAATCGGATTTATCAAACATCTCGATAAGGAACCCGATTAACAGAACCGAACACTTGATCTTAGCTTTGAATGCCATGCTTTCTTCATGCCGAAGCTTGCATTCTTGACATAACTGATGATGCCAGCAGGGAGCAAGCCTAAGGGAGAACTAGTGATAAAATGACTCCTATACCTAACACTGATGCAAACAGGAACCTGTCCTATTATTGACCTTTTGTCAGATATCAGTCTACACGCATGTGAACATCTGCTGGACGACCTTGAGTACCCCTCAAGTTAACTTGATACATCTGTATTTGATAAAAAATGTGCAGTACCGGACAAACGCAGTTAAGAGTCACTCGTGACTCAGCTGGTTGTGAATATGCAACCAAACCTGCCTGATAAGTGACCTGATGTTCTAAACACTGATAACCTGAAAGACAAATGTGCGTACTGACACAAAAATGTCCCTTCTTCTCGGTCCCTTTTTGTGACATAGATTTGGATTTTAACAACGTCTGTCATCAGTGTACCAATTCTATTTAAAAAAACACAAGTCTTTTTGGAAGATGTATTTCGTAATGACTGTGAAACAGTGAAATAGGGATGTAAGAGTGTGGCAGTGCTCATGTCATTTCCAAGAATGAGTGGTTGATGTGTTCAACATATTTCTAAATTCTGTAGTTTGTTTTCAAAGACTGGGGGGAAAAGGGGCAAAGTGGAAAATACTGTGGGTAGAAAATGCTATTAGTTCAAGTACCTTAACTTGAAATAAAGTCACTGTCAAACTTTATATCTGTTGACAAGAGCAAGTTAATGGAATGTTATTTTGCATTACGCGATTTGCCTTTACTCATCATGAAAGCTTATTTTGTCCTACAGGCACACTTCAACACTCCTCAGAGTGTGCGCACAAACCTGTACTGTCCTCTAAGATTAAACCAATTTAAGGGAACTTGGGAGGTATTATTGCATTATTGCAATTTGAACATCAACTTTTATATATAAATTATATTATCCAAATGAATGAAACATTTCTCCATAAAATTAGATTAAAATGGGCCAGGACATAGTCAGATTAACAAACTCTAATCCAACCCCATCAATCTTCAACAGCATTACTCAGGTAAATACAGTTTATACAGCTGGGACGGCTTTGCCCTCACAGGAAGTACAGCTGTTGCGTGGAACTGCGTGGGCGGACATAGTTTGGATACCAGTTTGACACGTTTGACTGAGAAAACAGTGAAACGAGGAACTGAACGGGCTGCGTAGACTGAACAGTGCATAAAAATATGACATGACCTTTCGGTAAGACCCTTTGTGTGACATTTTAGGCTGCAGGGTAAATATGTCTGTGCTAAACTTGAGGTCTGGTATTTCGCATCTCATCTTAAAATCTAGGTGACATTTGGTGGATAGTAAATGAGTGAGGATTTTCATGACTTTAGTATCCACTGGAAAATATCTAATTGAATCCCTTAGATTTAAAGTACTCATTGCAATGCATTCATTTCAATTAATTTCATTACTATCACTTCTCTGAAAACACATGACGTAAAATACAATACGTTGTAGATCATTACAAAAAGCTGGCATTCATCTAAAGTTTGGAAATGCTGAACCAGTGTATTTTGGAGTTCACCTTTTCAGTTGAGGGTGGAGCATTTTTCTTCCTAATGGTCACGCTGCCTTCAGAGAGGCACATCATCTGCAGTTTAAAATATATATACATATTGTAGCGTTTTTGTAAGGAAAAACACCCAGTTGACGGTAAAACATCCGTTTGATAAGCAATAGCTGTTGTTGGCCACCGCCATGCCACACAAGCCTGCAATACAACTAACTATTACCGCTCAATTCCAGGGAAAAAAAACAACAAAAAAAAAAAAACATAATTCCTTGCGCCCCAAACCACACTCACAAAATTCCCAGCAACTCCAAAATCACACAGAAAACAAGCATCAACACAAATCCCAACATTCGTGACTCGCTACAATAGAGAGAGTTGCAGTTTGAGATGACATAAAAAACATAGGGCTTCAAGAAAGAAGAAAAAGTTAAAAAAAAAAAAAATGCAAGTTTAACTAAATGTTCCGTGTAATGATTCTACATTCAAGATTCAGAGTATATTTTGTCATGTATACAGTCTGGGAACATACACAATGAAATTCTTGCTTTACTGTCCACAGTCCATCAAGATCAGTATTTCTGCATAAATAATAATAAACACGCTGTTGTGGCAGTGCAGGGAAATGTAAACAATACGCATAAAAAGTATTAGAAAATCTCTTTATGCGTACAGTTTACATTTCTAATAGAAATGCAAGTAAAGTGAAATGTATGTGAAGCCACCTTGAAATCCATTTGATAGAATAGAATAGAATAGAATAGAATAGAATAGAATAGAATAGAATAGAATAGAATAGACAGTAGCGGAAGTCTGACTGACGATCACCAGTTGCCTTTCTGTTCTTCCCCTCAGTTCGAGCAACAGCCCGGCAGAGGGAAACATCACGTGGTGACACATCTCCATGACTGACGTCATCGTCCCCATCTCCAAGCAACCCCTCCATCAGCACTCACGTCATCGGGCGCCCGAGCCGCTCTGTTGCCCGGCAACCCGTGCCTTGCGCTCAAGTCCGGCCTTGCCATGCACATGCACCCGGCTCGCAGCTCTGACGCGAGTGTGACGTTAATAAGGTGGGTATCAATTTGTTATGGTGGCGGCGGGGAGGAGGAGGAGGAGTTCCCCATACGAGCGCCGAAGGTCTGCATTCCGGAGGATCGCAAACGCACACAGTCCCGGGCCGAGGACATGAAGTGAGAGGGTGAAAGTGAAGAAAAGTTGCTCCGCGCTTGTTTTTTTTTCTGCCGCTCTGGTTACCGAGACATCGGCGCGGCTGTGGGATGGTTGACGCTGTTTCTGGAAGGAGGTGAAATTCTGCTTTAGAAAGGTAAGAATCAACTCAGAACTACGCACATATATGTGATCTGTGTCCTTCAGCAAAGGAACTTATTTTTTTTATACCCAAGGCTTCAAACTGTCTGAAAACTCTCGTTTCTTCCACGACCAGCAACGTTTATCTGACCAGAAAGTTTTGTGATCTGTCGTAGTTGTCTGGAATAATTTATCACTAGTTTACGAATGTGAGTTAATATTTTCACTGCGTATGAAACTTTGAGACCCTCTCTCACATTCAGCATTGGCAATATATATATATATGTGTGTGTGTGTGTGTGTGTATATATATACATATATATATATATACATATATATATATTTGTACATATACATATATGTGTATATACGTATAAATATATATGTACAAACACACAAATATATATATACACATATATATGTATATATACATACATACGTACACATATATGTGTGTATATATGTATACATTTATATGTACTGTATGTATGTATATGTCCATATATACATATACATAAACATATGAATGTATATTTATATATATGCGTGTATGTATATATGTGTACATTTATATATGTATGTGTTTTTACATATATACATACACACATATATGTATATCTATATATATATATATATTTATAAATACATGTATAAATGATAAATGTTCCACCTCTGCTTCTTTGCAGGTAGAAGCCTCTCATTGCCCCCACCGGGTAAGGTCGTACAGTGTTGAGACATCATGGTGATCATGTCAGAGAAGGGTCAGGGGGCTCAGCCCAGCCCTACCCAGGGGAGGCCCCTGCAGGTTGGCTTCTACGAGATCATTCGCACCCTGGGGAAAGGAAATTTCGCTGTGGTGAAACTTGCTAAGCATAAAGTCACTAAAACGCAGGTGGGCTGCAGCTCTTTTACATATGTATATCTACGCATATTGAAAGCATGGACGTGATTTGTGATGCGCACCATGCTGGAACTAATGTGAGTTAAACATTTTCCAGGTTGCCATAAAGATCATTGACAAGACCAGACTGAATCCTTCCAATCTGGAGAAAATCTACAGGGAAGTGCAGATAATGAAGCTGCTGAACCACCCTCACATCATCAAACTCTACCAGGTATGTATTATCTATCTGTATTCTGGATGTGTGGACAGTATGTGTGTGTGTGTGTGTGTGTGTGTGTGTGTGTGTGTGTGTGTTTCACTGAACGCATTGCAGCCCAGTCTGTCAGAGCTTCATCCGCAAGGAGCCGATAGTGAGAGATTAAAATGCTTTGGTGTAAAGAGTTTCATTTATTTCCCTGTAGAACAATGTTGTGGTGCAGAGGAGGTGTCTTGTTATTGCAGATATGCTGCCATTAGAAGTGATACAGACAAGGGGCATTTGTTGTCTAAGTCTTCGGTGAGCTGCTGGCTCCTGAGCACTGAATCATAAGTACAGCAC
Source organism: Fistularia commersonii (assembly GCF_037954325.1). Lineage (NCBI taxonomy): Eukaryota > Metazoa > Chordata > Actinopteri > Syngnathiformes > Fistulariidae > Fistularia > Fistularia commersonii. The sequence continues at coordinate 9,453,046 of NC_141287.1, read as the reverse complement.
AAGAGCATTAGTGCAATCCCTTCTGACCTGTGTGTGTGTGTGTGTGTGTGTGTGTGTGTGTGTGTGTGTGTGTGTGTGTGTGTGTGTGTGTGTGTGTGTGTGTGTGTGTGTGTGTGTGTGTGTGTGCGTGTGCGTGTGCGTGTGCGTGTGTGTGTGTGCTGGAGTGCATGTGTTTTTGGGGGGAGGGAGGCAGAGGTATGGAGTGAGAACAATCCAGGGTACCAGTTAGTGGAAGGAACCTATTTGTAAGGGTGTTTTGTCGTAAATTGTCAGTAGAGCTGTGCAAACCTGGGGGGTTGAAGATGCATCTCAGGACATCACATTAAGTCCAATTAGCATCTGCTAAAGCCAAGTGCAATGTGTTTGCTTGTCACGTGAAGAGTCCCCTCAAAGTACTGCTTTACTCCTAATCAAATTGACGTCTTAATGGAGAAAATCGGCTTTCACACCCCTCAGATGGCCTCGGGATTCCTGCGGCACACGTTTGGCAACAAACACATGTCCACGTAAACAAACACAAAATGCTTTTTAAGTTTTTTTGCACTGTTTACTTTCTTCTGTACATTATTCTGTGCAGATTCTTTCAGGCCTGGTTTTAAGAGACCAGAGTCTGTGCTGACCATGAGATCATGTCTCAAATGCCAAAATAAGAGTATGACATTGTTCCCTGGAAACTTTGCTAGTATTTTCCATTCAAGGAAGTAGACTGCAACTGATAGTGAGCTTTTATTTGCATTTATTTGCATTTTACTTATGTAATTATAATTATGATGATGATTATAACAACAGTAATGACAATAATAAGAAGAAATGGATGAACAAGGCAATCCATTTAGAGGAACAAGAGCTTCCAAAATAAGAATCGTCTTTTATGTCCAATTGACTTGTTTATCAATTATAAGAGTAATAAGAAGAACAGTTGTTAACGTAATAGAATCCACTGATTACATTGCTGGGTACGATGTTAGAAAATTATGTCTAATTTGCCTTTCATGGTACTTTTAACCAAAACAATCGATTCACGCAGTGACACATTCACTGTAGAAAAAAACAGATTGAGGACAATGTCTATTCTGGAGAGAAAATTGTTGAATTACTTCCCCACAACACACAATGACTTATGTCACAATGTTATACATTAATAACAAACACTAGATAGAGGGACAGATCTGTAACACTCAAATACAAAGACATTTCAGGCACTCAGAAGAGAATGTTAATTCATGCCTGTTTCAAGTTGTCTCTTCTGTCTGTCAGCAATGGGGTCAGTCATTGTTCCCAGTCAGCACTAACAGCTGTGTTAGAACTAACACTACCAATGCAATTAGAGCAAAGAAGTCACAGAAGTCTATAAAACTGCCGCACCAAGACCTGTCACCTTGTCAATACTAAAACAACTTGACACCTGATTCATGAAGTTATACATTTATGTGTTCCACTTTTGTAACTGCTTAGTTGAGTATATTGTTGATTTGGACCAAGTCTTCTCTCAGAATCAGAATTTCAAATTTGGGATTGTGTGACAAAGACATTTGAAGTGGAAAGAGGAGCTCTGTCCTTAAACCGCCGCTCTGTTGTGAATGAGTTTCGAGTTTTCTCTGCCCTTGGGTTGTTTTGATGCCAGTCAGATGGTTGGGACTCCATGATGGCATGCAATCGTTTCTCCGGCCTGATAATCAGCTGCTTCTTCTTTCATGTCACCGGCTGCATTAAAACAAAAATTAGTTTGATTCTTGTAAGAGATCATTGGAGCCTCTGATTTGTTAAATTGTCCATTCATCCATGTCCTAGCCTCTTTCATTACCATGTACTACTCACACACATTGCATTTATTACTCCTTCTGGTGGGGGTTTGAGGGCCCTTGACGTGGCATGCATGTTCTTTAGAGCTGTGACGTCAGCTGCACCTCAAGGTGACAGAGCCCCGGAGAGCCAGCCTGTCGCACTGATAAAGACTACCCCCACTTGAAAAGCTCAGAGGACTGAATCATTCCTACTTCCTATGTTTTCAAAAAAGCTGTTCGGCGAAAAGAATCAGGCTCCATGATCCAGTGGAATTTAATGGCATTTAGTGTGAAGTTGGCCTACCATGTAACTCAAGCGGGACTTGATCTTCTGATAAATATTAGTTTGTTATATGACATTTTCCTCCGCTGCCCTGTCTTATTAAGGTAACGGCAGCTCTGTGTGAATTCCAAGAGAGAATAGGGAACTGCTTCTTTCTGGCCTACATCATCTGCTGGGTGTGAAGTGATTGCATGTCTGGTGAACTCCGATACACCACAAGGGGCCCAACTGAGGAGCTTCCTGAACCCGTGCCTCCATTTTCCTAGAAATAAATGCATAACTTAAGTTGAAAGTCAACACTTGTACAGTTTGCCAGCTAGTGTCAGTTCCAGGCAGGTTCCCTCTGATCATATGATATGAATATGCCTGTATGGCCGATAAGATGACGGATGGTTAGTGAAGTGTGTGCTTGCAATGGACATACAAGAGACTGATATTTTGTGGTGCAAAAATATCCCCTTGTGTGAGATGCCTAAGATATTTTTACTTTGGTTACAAGCAGCTGGTGAGGAAGTAGAAAATAATCAAGGTAGTTGAGCTGTTTTTTTACTTTCTTTTAGGTCATGGAGACCAAAGACATGCTGTACATTGTGACTGAATATGCAAAGAATGGAGAGATGTTTGGTAAGTTTCAATTTTAAATCTTGTCATTTTGACTAATACCGGCAGAGCGTTTATTGGCAACATTTTTGTAATCTTAAAATGATCACTTCAGATCACCTGTCCTCAAATGGCCGCATGAGTGAAGATGAAGCACGAAAGAAGTTTTGGCAGATTCTCACAGCGGTGGACTACTGCCATCGACACCACATTGTTCATCGGGACCTAAAAACTGAGAACCTACTGCTGGACGCTAACATGAATATCAAACTTGCAGGTACGTCTGATTTCGCAATTTTCTAATATGAAGATTCTGGAATTATTCAATTTGACCATGAAACTATTCTCTTTAGTTACCCATAAAGGGGCTTCTTAGACCATGAACAACAATATTAACATACACCTCTTTTGAGGGAATAGTGTATCCATTCCACCAAGACTAATGCGGTATGCTGAGACATTACTTAATCCTAAACACTAACAATCGCGCTAACATTAAGGAGCAAGATTGTCGTCACTACAGGGAAATGTGATCCATATGAAAGCTGTATAATACATGATTGTTGGATAGGTTGTGTCCTCGAGCCCCATCTCGTGAAATTGAGAAAAAAAGCACATAACTTGATCTCATGCATCATTGTGGTTTTCTGCCTTTTTCTTTTAGACTTTGGATTCGGTAACTTCTACAAAGCTGGAGAGCCTCTGTCGACATGGTGCGGCAGCCCACCTTATGCCGCCCCTGAAGTATTTGAAGGGAAGGAATATGAGGGGCCTCAGCTTGACATTTGGGTAAACTTTGCACTTGGAAAATACACACAAGATATACACGTTGCACTGTGCATTTCAAGAATATTGACTGAATGTGCTTTTCTTTACAGAGTCTTGGTGTCGTGCTCTATGTTCTTGTCTGTGGCTCACTTCCATTTGACGGGCCCAGCCTCCCTGCCCTCAAACAGAGAGTCACCGAGGGGCGTTTCAGAATCCCCTTCTTCATGTCTCAAGGTGCCTACTCACGTGACACAAACTCATCCCATTACCGCTAATCTGTTTAAATCTATTCCAAACCAATCAAAACCATGTTTACATTCTTTAGAATGTGAAAACCTGATTCGGAAGATGTTGGTTGTGGACCCAGCCAAGAGGATCAGCGTGGCACAGATCAAGGCGCATCGCTGGATGCTTGCAGACCCAACAGCTGCCCACCAGACTCTGAGCCACTCCCTGACTGAGTACAACTCAAACCTAGGGGATTACAGTGAACCTGTGCTGAGTATCATGAACACCCTGGGCATTGACCGCCAACGGACTATTGAGGTGAGTCAAGACTACATCACTGTGGATTACTTGGAAAAACAGTGAAATGAACAAAAATAGTGCTGCATACAGTCAGCCAATTGGATCTGAAAATAAGTAAATCGAATTTGACTTCTCCTCAGTCTTTGCAAAGCAGCAGCTACAATCACTTCTCTGCCATCTACTACCTGCTGCTGGAAAGAGTGAAAGAGCATCGTAGTCAGCAACTGAGCCGTCAATGTGGGTCCTGGAGCCAGAGGCCAAGGAGCACATCCGACTCCACCAGCCCGGAGGTGAGCGCTCATGCTGTACACATAAAGTCGGAACCTGATCTAATGTATACTTCTGAGCTGAAATTTAAAATACTTTGATTTTCCCATTTTAGGTGGCCATGAAGTCCACTGATAGTTTCAGAATGACAGCATTTCCATTTCCAGCCAAAAATATGCCAGTGTACTCCGACATGGAATGTGACCAAGGTGGATTGTTTCAGGTAAATATACTCAGTTAAATCATTCAGTTACTGTTGTCTGCCCATTTGAACACTAAATACACTGCAATTCATGTGTTATCTGTCGGTCCTTTACTAACAGCCCGAGTTCTTCTCTCTACAGCGTGTGGTTTTCCCTGTGGAGGCCAGCCTGAACAGACTGCTGTGGAATCGCTCTATCTCCCCCAACAGCCTACTGGAGACGAGCATCAGTGAAGAGGTGCGACCGAGAGACCTTGAGGAGGAGGAAGCGACACAAACGCTCAGCCCCCTGCTTCCTCCCACCACCACATCCCGCAGACACACTCTGGCTGAGGTTTCTGCACGTTTCCACCAGTGCAACCCTCCATGTTAGTATACCATCATCATGTTTACTTGCATGCACCGAGTCCTCGTCTGTCACTTCCAGAACCTAATATGGTCTCTATTTTCTACAGGTATTGTGGTCAGTCCCTCAGATGGCGCATCTTCTGACAGCTGTCTGAAGTCCTCATCCACTCCTACCCCTGCTCTGCAGGCTGCTGTTGGGGACATGTCAACAGCCCTGCCCTCTGGGGCTAAAGGAGGAGCCTTGCTGCCTGCTGGAGCTCCCCTGGCTCTCTCGTCCCACCTCCTTCCCCAAGCTCAGTCAAGCCTTCCTGCCGCCAGCTTTCAGGAGGGTCGCAGAGCCTCTGACACTTCTCTTACACAAGGTACCGGAGCGGAGTTGAGAAACCGAGTGTTATTTATCCAAGCTCTGTTTTGTTTTTCATGTCATCGGTGTCATATTATAAGATCAAGCGTATTGTATAACACATTCCCATGCCTCTCCACAGGCCTCAAAGCATTCCGTCAGCAGCTGAGGAAAAATACACGCACTAAAGGGCTTCTGGGATTAAACAAGATCAAGGGTTTGACAAGACCGGTTGTACCTACACCGCCCTGTAACCGTGGCAGCCGGGGGTCACTGGGTCCAACACTCTCAGAGCATCGCAGTATGCTGGAGGAGGTGCTCCACCAGCAGAGGTGAGACGAGCGATTAAATGATGCCATTATGTTGTTTAATTCTATACGAGATCATTGAGGAACACTGGCTGAATGTCTGTCATTGTTTCACAGAATGCTACGGATTCAGCACCAGCCTCAACCTCAGGTCCCAAGTGCTCAGACAGGGCATACCCAGAATCCCTTACTCTTTCTCTCTCATCAGCAGCCACCGTCTCCTCCACCTCCTTCAGTATTTGCCTCTTCTTCCTTGTTTGATTCGTCCAGCCCAGCTATGCTGCAGAGCAAGCCTCAGCACTCCCTGTCGTCTAGGCAAGTTTCAGCAGGCCTCCAGCCTAACATTTGGCCACCTGTCATGAAGACCTCTTCATCTGGCTGCTCCTCCTCCTCTTCCTCCTGCTTTGCCTCTTCACTATCTCCGGTAGCCTCTGCTGCTTATCTTCTCGAGGCTCGTTTGCACATCAGCCAGCAACTTCCCGCCCACAGTGGCCTCCAGCAGCAGTACCACACAGTGACACACAACAACACCTTCCCTACTATGTCCAAACCAGCAATGTGGAAGATGGGCTCGCCTTCCGGCACAGATCCCGAGGTCCAGGAGCTGGGTCTGGTTGGACAGCCGCAGCTGAATAGCTTTGTGATGGTGAAGTAAAAAAAAAAAAAAGAAACCGACAAAAATCAGCCATCAAGACCAGTGATTGTTCTCTGCGTGAAAGGTGCTCTGAGCAACATGAACTTACTTCAAGATGAAAGAAGCAAAAACAGAGGAGATGACAAGGAACAAAAAACAAACAAGAACAAGGTGTGAGAAGTATAAAAAGGTACACGTGTGTCTACACTAGCGTGTATGCTTTTGTTATCATATAAGCTCAAGACTGAGAACTAACTGAACTCTGCACAAGGTGTTAAATGTGTATCAAAAAGCCAGAGAAGCAATAATAGACTCATCAATCTCCCTGACAAGATGTGCTCCTAGGGACCTTTCTAACTTGTTTGAATGAAATGAGAGTTAGTCGAAATATGTTTCACGCCGTCTGAGATATCATTTTGATTTTTTTTTTTTTTCATTGTTTGAAGAGAGGAAGACACGGGCCTCTTTCTTTTATAGTTTTGCATCATTTCCTCATTTCAGTGTTGGTGGCTTAAATGGCAAGAGGACCAACATCTTTTCATGCATCTTTGTTCTTCCCATTTTGTTCGCCTTTTTTCATGTTTAAATCACTCTGTAGCATGAACCTGCTATATAGTGCCCAAAGCTTACAGATGTGGAAGAGTTCAGTTTGATTTGTAGTGAAAGTGATTTTTATTTTTCCTCTGAGCTACACAAATGCTGCTTTTACCTCAAAAGACTGCAACATCCTCATCAACCAAAACTGAAAGAGTGTGTAGCTGATGGAGAAAAGCACAACAGGTACAAGAGTCAGCTCAGTAGCACACTCCAGGATATACAAACCTCTATTCCCTTCTTTTTTCAATCATTCTTCTACCTCCTCAGGCAATATGTCAAGAATTTGGAAACAATTTTGCAATACTTGTTAAAATCTACAAGAATCGCCCATAGAGAATCAGTCCCAGAATGTAAGAGGACTAACTTTTCATATGGATTGTACAAAGACTGTGGGAACAGTGCAATATTTCCAAATACAGGATGGTCAAGATATACATGGGTAATTGTCCTGAGGCTTTTATCACTTTTGATTTACCTGTCTGATCTTGCCATGCTAGCTAGCTGTCTAGAAATAAAATAGTTGTAGTGTAATAACATGAAACTGTAGAAAACAGAGGAAAGACTGACTGTATTTCAAAATGCTGTTTTTCAGATGGCAAGCTTGTACTATTTTATCTGAAAAGAACAATATTGTTTTTACCAAAGAGTGAACAGTTCATTAGAAAGACTGATATATCACAGATACACTACTGAATTTGAATGCAGCCTCAAAATGTAGCATGGTGGTTTTTCAGAAATCTCTTTAGCTGTAACACCTGTTACCACCAATTATTAATGCTACACATTTCAATATCTGTAGCTGTTACTGTCAGGAGTATGGTAGTATTAATATTTGTACTTTTCCTATCAAGGAATGATACAAATTCATCACAAGACAAAGTTGAACTTACAACATTTTCAACAGTGCAGTTAATTCAGAGGCTTAAATCTTAAGGTGCAAGACGTATAGAATACTGGAAATTAGTTTTATCATACCTGAAACGAACTCTTGCTATACATTGAAAAAAAAACATTCTGCACTGGACACATGGAAAGATGATATTTCTGTTAAATTGCACTCACTGCAGAGACTTGTGCCTTTACATGAACAAACCTGTGATCAGAGGTCATCGTCTCTGAGCTGTACTGCAAAATTCCATTCACTCAAAAGCCCCCTTTTGATATTTTCTTTGACCCTCTGAACTTGCTGTGTAAACAAAAGCAAGATTTGCACTTTATTCATATTTCTTATTGCTGAAATAGTTTCTAATGATGACAAAACTCAAAAAAGATTGAAACACTAAAGCTCTTGATGAAACTGTATGATGACCCTTTTGATAAATTTTTGGATAAGCAGAAGTATTTCATGTTTTACTTGACTCTTTGAGCATGTACATGGGTGTGTGTGTGTGTGTGTGTGTGTGTGTGTGTGTGTGTGTGTGTGTGTTTGTATGTCTGTGTGTCTGTGTGGAGGGGAACAGATGTTTCTTCAAGAATGTTGGTTTATTTATGTTGGCTATTTATTTAAATAAAGTTCACTTCCTAATCTGTATGTGTTTTGGATTTTTTTATCAGAGCATCGGGAAAAGGTGGTATCAGGTTGTGTGTTTGACATGGAGAATTTTGTCCATGTTATTTAGTGAAATCTTATAGAATTATGAATGATCCCTATCTCTCATTGTTCTCTTTTAATGTTTTAGGTTTTCTGATTTTATTTTTCACATTAATCCATCTACAGACTCAATATTTACTTCACAAAAATTACCCTTTAGGAGCACATCAACCTGGATTCTACTATACACTTGTAATCATGTGATGTGAAATATCTTAATTTTAGGGCTCAAAGTCAAAGCCACTTCAGTTGTTGTTACTGGTCCCAGGAGCTGCTTGTAGAATAATCCTGATTCAAAACACACTATAAAATTATGTCTTCCATTTATGAGATGAGAACTCAAACAAAAAACAAAACTGCACTTTCAGTTTATTCTCAGCTATGTAAGAGGGCAGGACGATGAGTAATTTGTATTACAGTATCCTTCCTCACATGTTCTCGCCATGTCCGGTCTCCTGATGCATGACTATTTTCCATCTTCCGCCATACATGGAATTACCTAATATATTTAAAGACATCTTTCTATTCAAGTCTCATAATGATAGATTCACATTACAGAGGAAAGATGTGGTTTGGAAGACAATACTTTCCAGTATTTTGACTATGCAAAGATTGTTCAGAGGGGTTCTTGTTTCAGAGACATTTGAGGGAGAATTTTGAGATTTTGCTTCTCAACATTTAAGTATTGAATGTCTTGCACTAATCTTTGCAGACAAGGTTTATTTCCCTCTTAAAAGCAGTGGCAACCACTCCCTGAAACATAAGAGTATGTAAATCAGACAGTCTTGGACAAGCAGGCATAAAACATGGATGCATTCTGCACAAGGACATCTAGAACAGACCAGAGAGATTAATATTGTGTACACAACACTGATCCAGTACATTCCTGTTGACCCTATGGATGGTGCTTTTGTACACTGTCATTTCTTTGGATATGTGTATCCCTTAAATACATGCTCTGACCCACTTTGCAGTAGAAATGATGAATCCGTGTCCATATTTATGTATCTCTATATATTGATATGTACAAGGCTCAGCAGTTGAAATATTCATTATTTGAAATTAATTTCAAGTTTCCTTTCTAGTCCACCTTTTTCACTAAACCATCTTTGGTAATTTTACATTATCCCTATGGCAAATAGGCGCACAGAAAAAAACAAATTAACAATTATGAGCAACAATTCTTGGCTGCAGGAAATACTTGTGTTTTGTGTGTGAGGTAAGCGGCCTGATAAACATTTTTTTTAACCAAGTTCAGCATTAATATCTGAGCAATAAAATGTTCTTCTGAATGGCTTTACTTCTGCAAAATATAAACCAATGTACAGTATATTTTGGACAACACAGTCAAGGCTGATAGGAAGTTATTCATATTTATGAGTCATCCTCCTGATCAATTCTGAGATTTGTGTGGTTGAGAAACATGAACTTTCATGACTGTTTCTTTAATGTGTGTTTTGTAATTTTTTAACTCAATTTACTGTTTAATTACATTAAAATAAGAGGGGCTGATTTCAGTCATTGTTTGTGTCTCCATTGAAGGAAAGCCATTGCAGTGAGAGTGAGTATTGTAGAACAACAACAAACAAAGAACCACAAAAATTAAGTCATGCTATTGGGTGTGATTTGAAAGGGTGTTTGAAGAATAATGTCATGATGTAAGTTAATGGTGATATCATTATTAGACACCAGTTCAACCATAAAGCTGGATCAGGTTTTAAAAAAAAAAAGCACCTTTCTCCCCATACATCCTAACATTATATCCAACTATGCCATTCTACCAATATATGAAAGGTGCATTATAAAGTTAATTTACAAGAGCATACACAGCCTTCACATCATCTTGTCTTTGCCTACAGAGATGTTCTTGGAAGAGGTCTTAGAAACCAGTCTTCTGCATTTGCCTATTAAAGGGGTTCTGATTATCATATCGTTTGTGTCACTCCCACCTAAATTATGCATCATTTTCAATATGAAATTATGCCAATAGGTTATGTTTTAATAAATCAAGACCTCAACAGGAATGTCATACGGTTTGGGTTTCAGAAAAATTCACGAGTCTAAAGATTTCAGTGTTGCTTAATGCTGTTCATAGAAACCAAACAAAGTAGAGAGATCAAACATTTAATAATGCCTCCTCTTCTGTCATCAAGCAATGACAAAGCACACCGAGGATGCACAGGCACCTGGATTCTCTGATGCGTTATTTTATTTTCCCTTTGCTTACTCATAAAACCGGTAGTGCACAGGTGTCAGGCATCCAACAGAAAGCGAAAGCATTGTGTGGGAGTTCAGTGACGCCACAGGAAGATGAGCACTGCCAATAATCAAGTGACCCCTGCTAGAATCCAAACGATTCACAATGAGAGAGAAACCAAGTGGTAAATCGGTAGTATTAAATTCTTAAGAACTGAGGATCTTGAGTTACAAAACTATTGTTTTATTCAAGACTACAGGATTACACAGCAAGTGACCATTCTAATTACCTCCGCCACTTAATCTCTCCACCACCACCCCACCACACACACACACACACACACACACACACACACACACACACACACACACACACACACACACACACACACACACACACACACACACACAACAGACACAGTTGTATAACTTAAGGGTTGACATTTGCCATATGACCCTGAAGGAGTTGCTCATGAAATTTGAGTCTGAAAGGAATAATGTGCATCTGACGTCTGCCCCAGCTAACCTCTAGCCAACACCTCAGTGTGTTTTCCGTTGAAAAGGGCCTAAAAAGAAGGTAATCCATGGTGACTTTTGGTCACTTTTTTGCAAGGCTGGACAAGCAAATGAGAAAGCGTTATATTCTTTTTATGGTTTAAAATATGCAACCTAAAGCAAAAAAAATAAAATTCAGTTTGGATTACTTATTACTAAGTTTATTTATGAGTCAAATATGCAGCCACATTCTGAAAATGAAACGATTTTTCAATTTGATTTATTCTTTTATTGAAATTTGATAAGTTGCTGGGGTATGTTTTGAAAATTAAATCTTAAACATCCTTTGATTTGCAATTTGGATTAAGTCAGAGAATGAGCAGACTGGAAGAAGAAAATGAAACTGCAGTCTGGATAACTTATTACTCATTTTATTTATCAAAGCATGAAGCTGCATTTTGAAAATGGGAAGAAAAGCGCTTCTGCGAACGCATTTTAATTTGAATTTTGACCATTATGTTTCCATATCAGGAGAGTGGAGGGACTGGATCACTTTTGCATTAAAGTGACATGATAGGCCCATAAATGTCTTCTTAAAGGTTGTGATGAAGTCCAAGATTTTTGGACTGGAACAAATTCCAGAGCATTGCCGCAGAAACACGGCCAGAAAAAACACTTAACGTTTGAAGTCAAGGATAGGAGTGTATGAAGTTCGTCCATTTACGTCCTGACTGGTACAGCAGATATTCTAAAATCTTTCACAAGACAGTCTATTGTTCATGTTCAGACTTTGGGTCTGCACTCATTAAATGGTAAAACAATACAGAGTATCTGATGAAAGCAGTTTAACTTGGAACAAATAACCTTTTTTTCCACCATCTTTGTTTACACCAATAACGAGACATAAATATACCGTGTTTTAATTCGGTTCTGTGTTAAAAAGCTGAACAAAAAGATTGAAGGCCTCTTGGCACCAAACAAAAACTATTCAGGAATGACATTTGCAAATGAGTAGCATCTTATTAAAGGGAGGCAAGTTTATAATGTGTGTGATTGCATTTGTGATTTCAATCACAGAGTCTGTTATGTAACAACATTTCCAAGTGCCATCTTAAGATAATAATCCTTTGGCCGATGGATGAAGAAAAGTGCTTGGATGTTCCAACTGCTTTCCCTTCCTATCACCCCCACCACACTCACTGGGAGGGCATGAGACTCATCTAACATTCTTGCCAAAGGCATGTCATAAAACATTCAGAGCAGTTTGAATTGTACAAGTAACTCAGTTATCGAAGTGGAAGGGCGTTGAGAAGAGCAGTTCCCCCGCAATTTCTTTGAGTGGCTGAGAGAGGAAAATGTTGGGTGGGGGTGGGATAGTGTCGCACAGGGAAGAGTAGAGTTTGGAAAAATAATCCTTGTCCACCCCTGTGACAAGTTATCAGATAAGATAACGGGAAGAGGGGAAGTCTTATCAATATGACTGAATTAGTCACAAGAGCGGTTGCGTAAGTAATACTGAAATGCTTCACTTATAAGAAACAAAGTGCAGCCACACTGTTACATAAAAAAATACATTCAAACATATTCTCAGGAATTTGCTTAACTGTTAGAGCTCTTCCATCATGAGGAGGTAAGTGCTCTCCTAATTTTATGTATGTGAGTGAGACATATTACACATGCGTCATTGCCAATAATCAAGCCCTCTGGCAGGATGAGAATGAATACCAGAGGATTTGTGGAGCTCAGGGAGGTCCAGAGCAAAGTAAATAAACAAGTTTCTCAAGAGCACGGCAGGACTGTGAATAACAATTTACAGCTTCCCTGCTAATTTCACACATCCACCCAAGGACAGAAGCAAAAACTGAGCATTTTTCATCCAAAGGAAATATTGCAACAACCTCATTAATTTAAAACAGAACAAGTACTATGTCCCACAACATGTATACTGTGAGTTCATTCAAAGAAGCATACAATATTCTATTGTGAACCAAATTAATGAATAAAAAAGTATGAACTGAGTGTTGGCAAGATGGCAAGGCTACAGTGACTCCAACCGTGCATTTGGCATTCCCAATCACCATAGATCTGCTCCGTTTGCGATGTTTCCCCCGGGTTGATCCAAAATATACACTTTCTGAATTACATCCCACTTTATGGCCTCTTTTACTCTTCATGTGATTAGATTTCCTTTGTAACCAGCAAAGTCACTGTTAGCAGGCAGCAATAAGGTTGTGTACGCTGGATTCGCTGCAAGGTTTGCTCAGCTGGTTGAGTGTGTGAGTTTCTCAGCTGAAAATATTGAGAAACTATCTGCTACACTAAGACTATCTGACTGAGTTATGGGTTGTCAGGGTAACGCCTGAGATTCATGAAGAATGACCTTTGCGATTACAATTTACATGTATTATAGGGCTGGCGGTGTTCCTTATACTTGTCCTGCCTCATGTTCTTGGACTGGATGGCTATGTGAATAGATAAACATTTCCCTTAAAGCTGAGGATTTAATCACAAATGACATGGGATATATGCTCAGCACAATGTCCCTATGGTGATTCCAAGTACAACATGGGAGGCAAAATCTATTACCTTACTGATTTTTCCAAGTAGCTGCTTCCTTTGTGGTATCATAAGTTTAAAAGCACCACAGACAATCCTCACAAACCCACTGGCCATGACTAATGTCTGGAGAGTATCATGTCACATTGTCACTTTTTCCATACTTTTGAGCTTTTTAAAGTGTCATGTTCATTTTTTAAAACCCGTCTTGGACAAATCTAAATCTGGAATGTACAAAAATTTACATAACTTTCTCATTTATAACATTTCCAATATATCTATCTATGGTATATTAGAGGAAAAAGACCAGCCAGAGGTTATGATTCTTTCTTTTAATTAATTTGATTTGAAGGGTTCCAGAAGGGTTCCAAACTTTAATGTGAATGTAAACATTGCATATACCTTTTTTTTTTTTTTTTTTTTTTTTTTTTTCAAAAAATGGCAGCTGATTCAGTGCAGTCTGTGACATGACACTCTTTAATACTTGTGATAAAATTACTCTGCAATTGCGGGTCACTTGATTCGTATGGAGTGTTTTGTATCTTTCAGTTCCGTTTTTTTTTTTGGTTTTATGACACATTTTCATCCAGCTACACTGTGTCACTCTTTTCAGCCAAACTATCAGTAAACACGCAGAACAAATAGATAGATACTAACAGCCGCCAGCAGTTCAACATAGAGAAGCATTAAATTAACCGTAATGGGACTTGTTTTCTGAATGCCCAGGTATAACGTTTGAAGTATGAACCCCTTTTTCATATATGTAAATGGGCTGTTTTTGCTTGTTTTGACTGTTTTAAAGCCTTACCTTTTGCTAATCTTATATTTACAGCTTGTTGTGAGTATGCCATACTATGAAGTATTAGCTCAAAGTGCAAAGACCAGTCATTTGGCACCTTTCAAACTTTGACTGTAGTCGTAAGCCAGGCTTGGCATAATTGAATGTGTCAGATTCACATGGTGCAAATACCTGCGATCTAACCTGCTGCTGATGAAGTGGACTGGCCAGTTGCTCACATGCCACAACAAAGAATGATACAGGCCTTTTTCCCAATTAACAACAGACATGTGGTTAAAAATCAGTTTCAAATGATATGACTTGACCTCAGGTTTTAGGAATGAACTAAAATTTTTAATTTGGAGCTTCCTGAAAATTATGATATATATCTATATGAAATAAACATCAGTTTTTGACATTTAATTATTGTTCTGATTGTGACAAAATAGTATGCATCAATCACCCTGTTACAGAAATAATGTGTTCTGTTGTCAAAGTGTTTCTCCAGCATTAAACTTGTTTCACATATTTTTTCTTTCAATAATGGTCCCCTCTTTGAAAAAAACAAAACATAAATAAAAAAAGCATTTGAATCTACATTTTCAACATAGTCATGCAGCTTGTTGAGTTCAAATGTTCATAAATTTACAGAGCATATCAAATAGTCTTTCAATTGTTCTGAATTTTATCAGTGATGTTACCACAGGTTACTTGCAGGAAAGATAAGTTTAGCTGCTGCAACCATCTGAGCTCCAGATGATAATGTGGCTCTCACTCTGTTTGGGTGACCTAATTTGAACAGATTAACCCCAACCAACCCCCACCAGCCAATAACGCTAAAAACACAGTACCAGAAAACCCGTTATTGGTGGGTAATGGTCCTGCTGAGAGATTGTCAATATTCAAAGTAAAACCTTCTCTTGTGTGTGGCAGATGTTTAGTGTTTACACTGTTTTCTGTGCACACAGGGTCATGGGGGTCCACAGGCCTACAGACAAAGGCTTCATATTGAGACACATGAGCATTAATATCTTCAAGCAATTTAAGTCTGCAGCCTGATGCATGTTTTCGATGCAAGTCTTCCCCCTAAAGTTTGTGCTTGTCAGGGACTTGCACGGGCATGAGGAGGGCATGGAAACTCCATTTGGAATCAGTGCTTTGAATTGGTGTGGGACTACTAAACACTGACTATATATCTGTTGTAATTGCAAATTATGGTCTTCCGTCTCTGACACAGTAAGCCTCCTATTGCGAAAAGGATAACATAGCACAGTTACAGCTTTGATGTTATTTTTGAAGTCTTCTCATAAGGCTTACCATAGGGCAAACCCATCTAAGTCTTGTTTTCCAGGCACATTCAGGACAAACAGATAAGAAAAAGAGGATTTTGAAATAAAAGTCACCAGTTAATTTGCCTCAACTGTCACAATTCACTGATTAGTGTATTTCTCTCAAATACCACTCACAGGGTTAATACACATCACTGCCATAGTTGTTCTAGTGAAGCGAAACCACCCAAGCTCATACATTAGGCTAGTGTGGCAAAACAGAAGAAGTGGGAGATTAAAGGGAAGTACATGACACAAAGATACACAGTCTCTCTCTCTCTCTCTCTCTCACACACACACACACACACACACACACACACACACACACACACACACACACACACACACACACACACACACACGCTGTCAGCTGTGAGTGCTATGACGCACTTTAGTCCCTGTTAATATTGTACAGCAGGCTTTGGCGTCTGTATGAGCATTCCATTACAGGCATTCCTTTCCATTATGTCTCACACTGAGATCCCTAGGCAGCTGTGTGCTGATTAGTTTTCCTTGTGTACCAAACACAAACTCAATTCCTCTTTTTTCTGTCTGGAGATAATGAACAATAAACCCCGTTTTGGCAAATATACTCATGTGGTAAGTGTCTAATATCAGTATTCTGACCCCTGTTATTTTTTAGTAGAGCTAATGGCTGTACTTGTGGTGCATGCAGGTTGGTGGAACCTCCATGCTCCAGAAAGCAGCTGTAGCATCAAACTAAACTGAAATGTATTACATTTACCGAAAAAATACAAAGCAAAAGAACCGACAAGAGGCACATGATACCAAATCTTCTCATCGTCATCAGGTCACGTAACAGACATTTCTCTTTTCAGTTGACAGCCCCAGGGCCTTTGTGTTTGCACACACCAAACATCCAAGCAGTGTACGGCTGGGATCGCCCAAACTAATTATTTTTGCCAGAGCCCGGATGGATGTGTCCGTTCTCCAAATCATAATTTGTCAAAACTCATGAGGCATGTATTGTTGAACTTCTTTTGAACCATTTGCACCCTGTTCCACAGTTCAAGAAGTTAGAAATGTAACTTGGACCCAGTCCAATGACAACATTTTAAGTCATGATAGATTTTGGTGGATAATCCTGTGTAATTGTTTTTAAACTTGCTTTTCAAGAAGATGCAGGTTATACAAGGCACTGCAGAATGTGAATCATTTCACTAAAAGAGATACCAGATCAACAACAGTACACAGCATCACTTGATATAATACACACACACAAAGTGACACACACACACGCACACGCACACACACACACACACACACACACACACACACACACACACACACACACTCACACACACACACACTCACACACACACACACAAACACACACACACCTATATATATGGGATGTTTAAAAAAAAATGGTTGTACTATATTCTGCAGCAATTGAATTCCTGCAATCTGATCATTTTAACTATATGTAGTGGATGTTTTATGAACTGTCATCTTGGAAAACTCTTCCAGACAGTGTTTTCTTGAGCTGGGAACTATTCGATCTGCTCAAACAAGAGATGTTTATCCTAATATAATTGCTGTATTCATTGAATTTATCCTTGGGGTCAATCTTGGCTTTTTAAACCTGTATTATTATAAAATTATTTAAAACAACTGAAAAGCTTAGTCTTTGCCAATAAGTAAGATGTGGCATTACATTTTAATATTTCCTGGTAATTAATCTCTAAATTTATGACTCAACATTGGAAATGTCCAATAACTAATGTCTTAAAATGGCAAGTAAAGCATGCCAGCATTCAGTTTAGCTGCATAAAACTGTAAAAGGTAATCATTTATTAATGTTTTAATTTCATGTGTTTTAGCTTTGATTACGATGTTGTTTAAATTTGAAATATTTGTATGCTATCATTTACGAGACATACAGCAGCTACTGCAGCTTTCGTATCACCTGAAAAGGATGGATGGAAGATTCTTGCTGGTAGGAACAGGTCTCCAGTAGTACTCGAAGTAGACAGTTCCTGGTTTTTGTCTTTGCATGGAAATTGTGGATAGTAATAACTTGCCAAGAATATATTCCACTGCATATGAGTCTACTGGCAAAAATGTAGCTGTACCTTTGTCAAAAAGGAAATATTTCCTCACCCTGTTCCAAAATGACTTTTTCCTCATTTTATTCGTTGTTAAGTTAAACCTTCTCCGACAATCCATTCCTTCAAGTAATTTTTCTCAGTAACATACGTAAGAGGAACTATCACTAGAGTCAGAGAGCTGCGTTGCACCACATGGTTGTGTCATGACACAGGAGTGCCAGAAGTTGTGCCTGTGTGGAAACCTGGAAGGCTTCTGGATAGTTGAGTGCGTCACTTGGTCTTGCTTCTGTTACACATGGCTTGAGACAGCAGAGATGGTGATAGATTGTTGCTATGTGACCACACACTGCACATGGGATATCACGGGTATCACTTACTGTCACCTGCTACTTTGGTGTACAGTGTTGTTCCTTCTTGTACCACCACGAGTTTCACTTGTGCTGTGGGAATCAGATGGATTACTTATATTTAGTCTGAAGTTTCCCAGTATTTCCGTTATAACTTCATACCTTGACTTTTCCTTCTAATATTGCGATTTTTTTCCTCTTACAACTAAGTAACAAAAAATGGGAAATTCCCCAAGCCACAGATGTATTGGGGATTAATATCTGTATTAACACAATAACAGAAATGCCTGAAACAAACAAACAAACACATATCAATGACAACTAAAATTGGAGGCTAACACTTCGGTGTTTATGTTAATATGTCTATTCACAACGTCACCATCGTGGATATGTCAGCTATCTTATGTTTATATTTGTTCATAGAGTTTCTCAGTTCTTCATATTTTTGTGTGTATGATCATTATGGCTGGATAATCTCATTGATGGCAAAGTTCAAAGCTCAATCAACAAAAAACTAAGAACCCATTAGCAGTGGAGCAGTGAGGAATCCTAGCAGGTTTTAGACAAGAAAGTATCTTCCTCTTTCATTAAGCAGGAATCTCAAGGATTGCAGGAGATCAACCAAAGCTGTTCCTTAAACCCTGATGTTACGGCTTCAAAAAATGTGTCAGATCTCATGATGAACAGCTGGACCCCAAACCGAAAAAGGTCTTTGTGCTTCTTTGTTACTAGTTCTCTGAATCTGTCCTGTTTGGAAGAAAAGCACCTCAGTTATTATTGAAATCCATCAAATTGGCCCAATGATTGACAAAACTGAGGCTTAGATTGGAGTTGGCAGGTTTATCTAATCCAGTTATGCATGAAGCGAGGGCCCTCGTTCAAATAGGACAAGTCTAGAGCTAAACATGCAGTGGATCACACTTGGTCAGATGATGCTTTAGAGGCAAGCCTGGTGGCTGCGGCAAAACAGGGTTGCCCCCCCCCCCCCCCCCCCCCATGCATTCAAAAGTGACAAAAAAAGAGAAAGTATTCAATAAACTCTTGATTGATCAGGATGAAAGATGAGACTTACAAATTCAATGCCATGAGCTAATGGTTACAGGAGAAATTGGCAAAGTTCACAATATTGCCTGATTTCTGGACAATCAAGCAAGCAAGCCTGCACTTCCTTAAATACATCCAAATACGAATCCCTCCTTAGTCCCAAAAAATTTGATCTCAGTGAACTGACACATTTCTGAGGTCAAGAAGTCCAGCTACATGCACATACAAGCCGTTGGCCAAACATCTTTGCCCAGGGCCGGTACAGATGCCACTTCTACCCGGTCCTGTAAAACCGAGGGAAGGTTGTAGAAGTATGCAGACTTGAAACTAAGACCGACCCATCATCACCCCAGCAAGTAATACACCAAATCAGGCAAACTGGGGCACAGAACACTTGCCAAAAGGAGTGGCCTTTCCTGGCAGCTGGATGTGAGCGGTGTATGAAAGTGGAAAGATGCTAAGTAGGACAAGAATGGGTGTATTCGACCCAGCTGCTGGGATGGTGACTCTATCACTGCCCTGTCTTTAGGTGTTCTAGAATCAGACGTGTGAAATATCTGGGTCCCTCCGAGTGGATGATATTGCATTGCACCAAAAGTCATGGTGTCAGTCGGTTTGCTGCACAGCACACTCCTGCTTCCTAGTAGGATGTGTAGGTTTGTCATGTACAGATTTTGTATTCTCATGAAAATAAAACTTTAAAGTTTCTTATTCGCCAAAAGTAATACAAATTAGCTGGTTTCACAATGGCTTGTCACTTTGATATTAAAAAATAAGCTCCCCACTGATGATTGATTCAATTAACAATATCATTTTGTGCCACGAGCTACAACTAGGAACTACGCTAAATACAATGATGCAGACTTTTCAAAGATGGAATTCCTCTAAGCACCTTAACCTTAACACCTCATCAGAGTGGGGCAGCAAAGTCTGACCAGCCTTCACCTGCAGAAGGGTTCCAACTGTCTTCGGCCGCAGCCATCTTGAGCGAGACTCGGGTGCCGCAGCTATATTATTGTGCAAACCCGTTAGATTTGCAGTTGCACAACACTCTTGCCATTTTTCTTTCCTGCTTGGTTTCAGAATTAAGATCCTTTTTTTTTTTTTAAAACCACATGCTCATTTTTGTTACTGCTCTAACAATGACCTGAAATTCTGAAATCTGTCAAAAATCAATTGATGAGTGAGATTGCTCTCTTGCATATTCATCATATGCATATGTACAGCACATCTGGAACACATGGCACTGCCAAGAAATGCTCTCCTCCCAGTTCTAAAGGGTAACGTTCAAAGGTAAAGTACAGAGATCTCACAGTTAAAGAATGCAGAAGTGGTAGAGGTGGTTTTGTAACCTCGTGATAACAGTACTCTGAAAATGAGGTCCATGGCATATAAGAACTTCACACTTTACTACAACAATGAGCACATTCCTTCCCAACCCTAACACCCATAACCAACAATTTTTTCACTCCTGACTGCAGGTCAGAAAACCTCCCTCGCGCTCGACTCCTCCGCTTGTTTGTTCATCCATGTCACCTGTCTGTCACCTCCCCAGGCTGCAGCGGATACGTGAGGTCATCAGCTTTCAATGACGTCAGCGACACAGTTCACGGAAGGTCAGCTTTCATTTTTCAGAACCTTCATCTGAAGAGGAGTGTGTGGGGGTGGATGTGTGTGTGTGCGTGTGAGAGAGTGAAAGTAAGCGTTTCAGAGAGTGTGAGCCTCTCTAAGTGGGTCATGTGTTTTTATACAGCGGCCAGAGTGCAGGAAAATGGGTTGGATATAGGACAAAGGTAGACAGTAGTCAAGCTGTCATTTCGGACGAGCCATATTTTTCCCCCTCATTGGAAATGAGCCTATTTCAAATTTGTTGGTGTAATTGATTGCTCTCTATCACAGACTTCTGGCCCATAATGCTTTAGTTTCCAATTTGTCCATGACCATCTCATAGGGAGTTACTTTTAGAATCCTTTCCTCGGGACTGCAGCAGACGTGGCTGCTCTCAGCTAGATCAGATATTTCCCGTCTCAGTTACTGCATGCCTTCAAGTGGCAGGAACTCTCTTTGAAGGAAGTGAGCACACATCCTGTTTTCATCGTGATCTTATGATAATTTCACAGAAGGAAAAAAAATTTCACTATGTTGGTGCTTTTGTTCTGAACAAACATCTGTTTGTTGTTGTTGTCAACGAAGCCTTACAATAAAAGTTGGAGTCAGGAAGTTTGCTCACTATTTCCACTGAAGGTTTCGCTGCGGCCCGTACTGAAGGCCATCAGACTGTTAGTGCGGTGCTTGCAGCAATGAAGCAGAAGCTCTCACGAGGGTTTGAGTGGGAAAACCCAGTGTCAGTCTAGAGGCATTGACGTAAGAGATTAAAAACACAGATGGGAGGATGGGGGCTCTCAAAATGGAAAAGACTGACTCACATCAATGATGTGCATTTCTCCCACCCTTGACAGACACTGAACCATATACGCTAATTCTCTACAATTCTAAAACTTAAAGTACCGACGTCCGGGGATAATCTGTTAATAGCTGTCTGATTTGAAAACATTTTATAACCAAAGTAGTGCAGCTCCCAGATGACACTCTGCAGTGATGAGTTACTGAGGTTGGTCTCAGTATCTCATAAAGCATTGAAAAGCTGCTTCCAATGAACTCTTGGTTTCGTAACAGAAAAAGCCTGATTGTCCCCTGAGAGACTCCTACACAACCTGGAGAGCAGCGCCTGTCTGGGTGCGCTGACCCAGCAGCACTGTATGACTTACAGCAGTTCTACAATCCATCTAATGCACCGCCTCTGCCTTTCACTGCACGTCAGTGTCAAATTCTCCACAAAAGGCACAACTGTATGCATGTTTGGCAGATTTTTTTTTTTATCACTGGTGGTTCCCTGCCCTGGCAACATTTTTCTTTAGGGTTTCTGTGTAAAACTCACACAGTTGGATCATTAGTTAATATAAAGTGCTGCATGTATCCACCCGACATTTCCAGATTCTTGTCTATCTGACATCTGATCGGCTAACCCTCTTGTGCACAAAGGTTTTTAAGAAATTGTAGGTACAGTGTTGTGCAAAAGGTCATAAAATGTCATGGTCCTGTTTGCGGAGTTCTTTTCTAAGCCACCTCAGTTTGGTATGCTGGTTTAGGAAACCCCTGAATGAGCGAAACAATGAATGAAGATTCTGTGAGATCATACAGCTTTCAAGTTCCCATGTCAGATATGAGCAAGGGGACTGCTTTGTTATCTTATCATGTAATGTAAATGTCAGAGCAACACTAAATGAGTAACTATCTTAGTACTTAAATGCTAATCAGTGAAAGCTTGGCACAACAAGGCGTAACCTTTTTCTGACTAATATTCATTAGGTTTTACCACATTTCATTGCAATTCTCCGCAAAATACATGTTCATTTGTGAGCCTCGATTGCGGTCATTTTGATCAAATTTTCAGGAACATTTGAAAGAAATGTTTTTATTGCAATTTAGAGTCAGTATTTTTAAAAATGCAAGCAATTTAAGCAAAATTATTGGCCTTTTCCTTTTCAACATGTGCACCATAATGCTAACTTTTTTGTGTACATTATCAGTAATGTGTAACTATTCAGACAGAATAATTCTGATCATGTTTCCCAAAAGCCTAACTATGAGTTACAGACAAGTTGGAGTGATAACGCATGCATATTCAACCCTGCCCCCATTCATTTTGCATCTTTCACACTACTGATATGACCTGTGTGATGAGGTTTCCGCTGTACTTGAGTTCTGTGTTCTAAAGAGAAAATGCTATTTAAAGGCTTTATCTTAACATCTTGCAAAGTGCAAGGACTAGAAGTATCAAATCTCTGTGACGACAGTTTTTACCCCATCTTATTAGGTCCATCCTGACTGGGTGATCTGCATATACATGATCATGAACTTAGTTCTGATATTAGAGATCCCTAGGAGTTGGTTTAACGGCACACCTAAAAAGAGCCTGCATGCCTTTCCATAGGCTAAGCATTCATGACATCACTTCACTGTTTATCCCTCTTTCATGTGTAACAGCAGTTAAGTTGAACAGCATGTCCTCCTTTATGTCAACGTAAATATTGAATATGACCTTTTTTAGAATTCTGAGTGGGCAGACTAGACAGCATTTAAGTCTTTTTTTAATTCAATAGCGAAGTCAAGACGCTGAAGTGAGTCATGTTGGTGTCAGGGATCTGTAATAACAACAGCTCTTTGTGGATGAATAGCTAAATATTTGGGGATGTCGCCAGATCCTGGACCATCATCTAGGAAAACCTGGCTGCTGTGTAATCTCTGCTGGCAAGGCACCTCATGGATGCTGTGCAAGAACCCTGCCTTATAGGTTTTGGGGATTTACAGATGAAACTATAATTTCCTCATCAGCCCTCTGCATTTGAATTCAAGCCCCACTTGCATGGTTTCGTTCAGTAAGACAGTGGTTTTCCTGCCTGTCATCAATATCACACACTAAAATGCAGACCAGATTTGGTAGGAACACCCTGTAGGAGAGGAGCAGGGCCAGGTGGCTTTAAGAGCAAATATAAATCATATTGTGAACGCCTGAATTTCCTTCTTGAAATGATAAGCGGACAGTTGTAAATTGTTCGTAAGAATAAAGGAACGGCATTAACAAGACCAGCAATTATTTTGTTTAGAATGAAAAAAAAACAGTCAAACAAATCGTTGGTTGAAAATCAACGCCTGGTTCACAACACCTTGTGTCAAATATCGGTTACAAACCCTTCTTTTCTATTCCTCTTTTCCTTTCAGCTTTGCCCTTCAGGGATCACCACAGCGAATTAACCTCCCACATAACCCTATTCTCTGCATCCTCTTCTCATACACAAACTAACTTCATGTCCTCTTTCACTGCATCCATAAATCATCTCCTTGGTCTTCCTCTAAATCTCCTGTCTGACAGGTCCAATTCCAGCATCCGTCTACCGATATATTTACTATCCCTCCTCTGTACGTCACCAAGTCATTTCAGTCTGACTTCTATGACCTTTTTTCCAAAACATCCAGCATGTGATGTTCCTCTGATGGACTCATTCCTGACTGATCCATCCCCATCACTCCCAAAGAGAACCTCACATACGTTCTGTCAGCAAGTAACCTTCATTCCTCTTCTTCCCAGAGCAAATGTCCACCTTTCTAGATTTTCCTCAACCTGTTCCGTGCTCTCACTAAAGATCAAACATGCAAACATCATGGAGATTCCTGTTTAACCTCAACTGTCAGCCTGCCCATCACCACTGCAAACGAGAAGAGGCAAAAAACTGATCTCTGATCAAGTCCAGTCTCCACTTTGAATGTCTGTGTCACACCCACAACTAACCTCCCCATTGTCTTACATCTTGTGTATGTGGGTTACAAAACTGTATTATTTCATTACTATCTCAGCAATTTGAACCAGCTGATGTATGCATGTGTGGTTGAATCATCAAATTATACTGCTTGTGTGTGAAAGTTACACACTGCAGGCTGATACTGATATTTTTCACCCTGGCCCAGTGAAGTAGTGTCACAACTATTTGCTATAAATCATAAATGATAGAGAATATAGAGGCAGTTATTTTTTTCCCTCGGCTGTAGACTGCCAATAAATCCGATACAGGTGTTGAGCTAATGGGCAGCGAGTGAGAGGGGCTCAACAATTGCGTCAAGCAAGGCTGAATTCTCCCGCCTTCCACATATTTTTGTGTGAATAAAAAAATTCACACATTTTCGAGGGAGAATCTGTTACTTTGGTCTACTTGGGAAATTTCTAACATATTAAGATACCACTCGGTCACAGGATGCCAAACACTAAAATTTTGTCACTGGAGTGACGCTTGTTCAAAAGGTTAAGTTTAAACCTTCCAGTCTCTGATGTTTGTTTGTCAAATTTACGTCAATTTCAACTCCTGTTGTTGGTTCAAACGCATACTTTTATCGTGTGTCAAGCGAAATGATACCTGAGGGGGAAAGTCGCCTCTGTCCAGGGATTGTTGCTGTTGTAATATGCAGCAAATTCAAACATGTGCGTGTTAGACATACATGTTGACATTATATATATTGCTTAATTTAAAAATATCTCCATTTACTGCCTCAATTCCTTATTTTCTAATGCATTTGGTGGAAATCAGTGCCACTGGTCCGAGAGGAGTCCAAAGCAGATTTACCAGGCTGAGGCGGGGCACAGAATTTACCTGCGAGAGCCAGCAGTGGGGTCATTCAGTCAGGGAAAAATACCCTCAAAGATATGAAATCAATCATCTGAGTTCAAAAGAAGTGAAAAGGCAACGGGTCTAAATCCTGATTACGTGTGAAAACAGATAGGCATCAAATAATTCAATCAATTAATCAGTACTCACTACCTAATAGCTCCTCTTCCCCATCTATAGTAAGGTGTTTCCAAATCCTGATTTCTGATTTGATTATGTCTATCTGGTGTTAAGTGATATTCATTATACTGTATTTCTCTTGCCAAAACATCTTAACCAGTTGCCAAGTCATCTCTGTTGGCCTCTGTTTGGGTAGACCGAGGAGGGAGGAGACCAGACGGAGGCAGAACATGAGAGGAATGGAAAAAAAGCCTTGTGACAGCCAGACTCTTCAAGCGCATGTTAGAGCATAGATTACTAATCACATAATAAATGGAAATAAACATTTCAAAATGAATCAAGAACAAATGTCTTATTCACTGTGTTAAGAATGGGCTCAATTTGAACCGAAAAATTGACATCAACTCCAGGACAGGGACAGACAGTGCAGAAATACAGCGTTATATGCTGTGGAAAAATAATGAAAGAGGAAAGGCGTTTTCTGAGAGCTACATGACCCTTGACCCCTGTTCATAATGTGTATAAATAACCTTCAGACTTTGGACCTAAGGGTCCAGTGTCAGATCAAGCCACACTATTCTCAATGTGTTTCACTTTTTTTCTATCAAATTCTCAATTTCCGTCAAAATTTTCTTTCACATCTTTATCACTTAATAACAGCTATAAAAATGACTTATTTTCATGTATTTACTCTGTTTGCTGCCTTACACTGTGATCATGGGAGAGAAGAAATAAAACAGAGGAAATAAGTAACATAGGGACCAGAGTTCACAAGCTATAGTTTCCTGGAATTTGGTTCTGATTTATACACTTTGACAAGGGGATGACTCAAATGAGAACATGAAAACCAGGACGCTTTCATCTTCTTGGGTCAACTCCTTCTCCTACCTCACGGCAACATAAAAACCCTGTGATGCCTCACAATTCCTCCCACTGTGTTGAAATTCCTGTCAGCTAAAGAGGTATTTCCTCTATCATGCTCAAAAACCTGGAACTGAAATGACACATTCAAGAAAAACTGGTTTCGATAGATCAGATGTTTTTCATACTGTTTTGTAGCTTAAATGTTTTAACGTGAACTTTTAAGATGAAATTAAAAAAAAAGGTTGCATTGCAAAAGATACACAATATAATTATGCATTGAACTTATTTCATGCTGAATGAAATGCATTTAAATTAAACTCTGATAGATGTCTTCTTACATTTTCTTTTGTTCTATGCTGTGTGACATTCAAGAGGATTATCCTTCCTTAGATTTTACATTTTAAAGATTTTCATCCTCTCTGTAGCGTCAACAATTTTGTGTTTCTCTTCCAACCAAAAATGTTTCATGGCACGGTATCACTCTACAGGTCTGAGCTATTTTCATGCCTATTGATTGATCTGAGTCGATCCAGTAGCTGTGATAAGAGATCAGAGCTTGAATAGTTTGAAGCACTGACGCAAATGTAACACTTCCAGTCAAAGGGTCGTGATTTCAGGCGCCACAACCTATTGACTTCAGCCCTGTGTGTTAGATAATGGTTGCCGGGAGGCAAGGCAGGCTGTTACTGACACTGGCACCATAGGACAAGATGCCTGGGTTTCTCTGTGCGACATAACCGTAGGCGAAACCCGTTGAAGAGCCTTCTCCGTTGCGGCCTGTAGGTGTGCACTGGCTCGGAAAACGACAGAGTGAAATTTGTGCCTCTCAGACAGAGATGTGTCATTCTCACCACGGTGTGTGTTGCATGCGTGCGCCATTGTCAAGCAAGTGTTGATGGGTCTTTTATATCATGTGGATTTGCATGATTTCAAAAACACATTCCTTGCCCAAGGAAGCAATTCTAACCAAACTAAACCCTGTTAGACTATACCAGTCATATACAGTTTCAAGGTAGTGGTACTTAAAAATACAGTATTTTCTAATCATTGTCAGTGCTTATTTTTCATCTGAAACCTAAAAGAAACAAAAAAAGGTAATACCCAATTGTTAAAGGTTTTCAAATCAGAGGATTAATAGTGGAAAGACAGGCCCAGCAAAGTATTGCCACAGTCTAGAGTTTAATGTGTTAGCTAGTTTATGTGAAAGGCAGAGCCACCCCTGGTAAACTGGTGAAACAGGCTGCTTGGGGAACTGGGGCAATTCGGATGTGCCAATGAGCCAACAAGCGTTTGGCGAAAGGGGTGTCTCAAAATGTGGAAAAAATGGTTGTTAAACGAGCCATTTCACACAAGTGCAGATGAACATCAGACTTGCCATGTTGCCACCTAACCAGGAAGTGTCTGAGCAGTTGGACCAGATACCCATCAAGGTTTAATGGTAGGGGATTGTTATTGTACAAAAATGATAACATAGGAAATTTATATTGATTCTATAATTATTGTGGATAGATTATACCATATACCAAAATTATTCTCTTTGAATTAGTGCTTTCTTAGTGCATTTTTTGCTTTATTACATTCTGCGCTGATAGTATATTTTGGTCAATCTACGTTCAAACAGGCTTCTGGTGCTGTATACATTTATATGTACATATACACACACACACACACACAGAGCTTTATTTTTCCACTTAAACCGGTAACTCCATATATATTCTTTCTAAATATTAATGTTGTACATTTTGACAATTTAGCCTCCTTGGAATTTCCTACTTGGGCTATAAGTAAAAAGGGATTTTGTATGCATACTGATATTGATAATTAATTCACTTGTGGAGATACTTTCAGATAGAGGTGTGTGCATGTGGTTCAAAAAGTTTGATCTGTGGCTTTGTGACTCTCCCCATGTAAATGGGTAGGGCTAGAGTTTCCCATTGTGTGTTTGTGTTTGAGCATAGATGACATGTGGGGGATCTACAATATAGATCAGATTGGAACATAAAAAGAAAGTGTTTTTAATGTGAGAAAACTGATGATTTCCCCAAATCAGATGAGAGGGGCTTTCACCAGCTATATGAACCACACCGATCGACCCTGTTCAAGCAACATATTTTCCTGTAGAGAATAACTCAAAAAACAAGAACTTAAGCCTTCCTGCTGTCAATATTTCTAAAAAGCAAGCCTGGCGCCAGAATAACTCAAAAAACCTGTGAACTTTAGACTTCTTGCTGTCAATATTTTTGAAAAAACAAGCCCGGTGCCATCACTTTAGAATGTATACTATAGCTCCATCTGCAGGTGAAAGGTCACTAAAGAAAAGTAGATGTTCCCTCTGCAAAGATGACAAGATTTGCCAGTTGTGTAACTTTGCAGTCAAATATCTGTGAAATTCAATCAGAATTAGAAAGTTTTCCTACCTTTGAGTTTCTTATAATCTCTTATAAAGGAAACATCCAATAAGTCAGCACATCAATAGAGCTTTTTGACTTTCTTCTCATTTCAGGTTGTGAAGGAGTGTGTAAGAAAACTAAGTCAATAATCAACCTCTAATTCAAATGCAAAAACAAAAAACCTCGAATGAGGAGCTCAGAGTACCAACATGTCCTTCATACTTTCCAAACACACATACTGTTGCAAAAAATTCAGGTTCATCCAAACTGTGATGTTTCAATCACCTACCCCATGAGAAAATGTAAATATTTACATTATAAGCTGCAATGCCTAACATTTGTAAACAAACCCTAGAGCAATAAATATAACATTACTATGCTTCTTGACATATTTGGCCAGAATGAGTATTTGCATAAAGACAATTAATTTGACAAATCTGTGGGAGATTATAGTTATTTTTGATGATATGAGCGTTTAGGTGTAGCCTTGGTTACCATGTCCACATGTACATGGATTGATTTCATGACAAACAAAAATTGTAACTGTTAAGACTTTTTTGAAGAGAATAAAACTTTTTAACTATTTTAAGGTGCAGAATTGGTTACACAACTTTAATAATGTTGTAACAAAGAGCACTGAACTGTAAATGGCTCAAATCTTTCCAGTTCCTCTGGTCATAAACACAGAACCAGTAATTACACAACAGCTGCTTTGCATATATTTCTGATCTTACTGGGTAAATACTAGCATTTTAGCATTTGAATGATTTGCACCTTCATTTTAAAGTACAATTTTGTTTTCCATTATTTATCAGACTACGTCACACCAGTTTCCTTTCTGTTGGGCACGGGGAAATTTAATTCAGGTATAAAAGTAAGGGCATGTTGTTCCAGAAAGAAATGTCCTGGAACTTGCTTGTTCTGGCAAGAAACTTTGGAGAATGCCTCCATTCTTCAACACAGAGATTCAAAAACTTCAAACTCAAAACATGTATGCTTCTGTAATTGCAGTTCATTTCAACATGTAATAGTCTCTATTTGGACAATTTAGATATTTCTGTCTTGAGTCTTTTGAAACAAAGCGGAGTGTATCATATGTGACTTTAGTAAAAATATCCACATAAATGTTGTAAGAGTCACACCAGACGCATTATTTGTAAAAACGCAGCATTTAATGGAGTGAAAATCACTTCAGAAATCAAGACGTTCCTCAACACTGTCACAGCTTTATAATTCAGTACCTTTGAATTTGTCCAAGAGCAGATCAGGGAGGGTACAAACTTTAAAAAATTATGGAGATACTTGATGATGCTGGAATGGAAGGACAAGTAGTTGCAGCTTTGTGGTTCAGAATCGGCCTGAACGCTCTCTGTCTCTGGAGCGACGTCTCTCATGGTCACGACCGCCTCCTCGACCTCTGTCCCGGGAACGAGATCGTCTCTCTCGAGAACGTGAACGATTCCTGTGATGGCTGACAAAGAGAGAGGTAGCTGTTGTGATCGGGTGCATTGCTCTCCACCTAATTGTCTTCAAAGCACCACTTGTTGGAAAAACATCAGCATTTTTCAAGATGCAATGACAACTACTGAGATATGTTTGTCTAAGTGCTTAATGTTAAAGTCATAAATGTTTCATACCCTTTCTTCCGGCGTCCGTAGAGTTCTCTCCTCAGCTCACGTGAGATGGGCTTCAGGTGCATGAAGTTGCAGAAGCCACCCCGAGTGCATTCCCTTCAGAGAGATGACAACTTACATATACAGCATGAAAAGAGGTTGAAGCAGGAGCCCTGACCCTTTGACCTTTTTCTAAGCATGACCCATTTTAAGTAAACAGGTCAAAATATAGGGAACTGATGGCAATTTTTTAGTATCACATCAATCACCAGACTATATCTTTGGCAGCTGCCTTAAATCAATGGTTGGTCTTTGTATTTGGTTTGATGAGGCTTCCAATTTTTATTTGAAGACATTTTTTGACAAACATACTATTTCCTCTAGCTTAACACTCACCCCATTTCATATTGGCGACAGCATGCTTCTCTGAAGTCTGTGACCGGAGAGAGTTCAGCGTGGATGGGCTGTCCGTTAAACCACCGGTTATTCAAGTCTATCACAGCCTTCTCTGCATCTTCCTCATTACGGAACTTAAGAAAGAAATAAAGAGACTAATTATATTTCACGAAAAGACTTAGTATCAAAACACCACAGAACTCGAGGTTTTAAACACACATGTAAAACAATGGCTAAAATTGAAACAGCCCCTGAACAGACCTGCAAACTGTCATGCAACAGTATTTTAGTTTCCTGCCTTCATTCAGCTACGTTCTTCTGTTTTTGTCTTTGTTTTTATAGTTTCGCATTTTTAATATAGATCCATCCATCTATCCAGCTTCCTTCGCTTATCCTGAGTCGGGTCACGGGGGCAGCAGTGAGGCCCAGACCCTTCTCTCCCACCACATGGTCCAAGTCCTCTGGGGGTACCCCAAGGCGTTCCCAGGCCAGTCTGGAGACATATTCTCTCCAGTGTGTCCTACGTCTTCCCCATGGTCTCCTATCAGATGGACATGCACGGAATACCTCCCTTAGGAGGCGCCCAGGAGGCATCCTGACCAGATGCCGGAGCCACCTCGTCTGACTCCTCTCTATGTGGAGGAGCAGCAGCTCTACTCCAAGCTCCTCCCGGAAGACCAAACTTCTCACCTTATCTCTCAGGGAGAGTCCAGCCACCCTGCAGAAAAAACTCATTCTGGACGCGTGTATATGCAATCTCATTCTTTTGGTCACTACCTACGGCTCGTGACCATAGTTGAGTGTGGGAACATAGATCGACCAGTAAATTCAGAGCTTCACCTTCTGGCTCAGCTCCCTCTTCACCACGACAGACCAGTACAGAGTCCAGATCACTGCAGGCGCCACCTGTCGATCTCCCGCTCCATCCTCCCCTCACATGTGAACAAGATGGCGAGATACTTGAACTCTTCCATTCGGGGCTGGTTCATATCCCCAACTCGGAGTGGGCATTCCACCCATTTGGAGGTAATGATCCTCATCGTAGCCACTTCACACTAGCTGAGAACCACTCCAGTGAGAGCTGGAGATCATGGTCTGATGAACCCAACAGAACCACATCATCCGCAAAAAGCAGAGACTCGATCCTGCGGCCGACAAACCAGATCCCCTCAACGCCCTGGCTGCCCCAAGAAATTCTGTCCATAAAAGTTATGAACAGAATCGGAGACAAAGGGCAGCCCTGGCGGAGTCCAACTCTCAGTGGACACAGGTCCAACTTACAACCGGCAATGCAGACCGAGCTCCGACACTGCTCATACAGGGACTGAACAGCCTGTATAACAGAATTTGGTATCCCATACTCCCGGAGCTTCCCCCCCGCAAGATTACCCGTGGTACATGGTCGAATCCCTTCCCCAGATCCATAAAATACATGTACATTGGTTGGGCAAACTCCCATGCCCCCCTCAGGACCCTGCCGAGGGTATACAGCTGGTCCATTATTCCACGGCCAGGATGAAAACCACACTGCTCCTCCTGGATCCAAGGTTCAATGACCCAGCGGACCCTCTTCTCCATAACTGCTGAATAGACCTTACAAGTGAGGCTGAGGAGAGATGAGATGAGAACAACTTTATTTATCCCATCCCCCTAAAGTTGGAGCACACCCTTCAATCACCACCCTGGTCTGCCAGTCCAGCGGCAATGTCCCCAATATCCACGCAATGCGGTAGAGGCCTGTCAGCCAGGACAGCCCTACAGCATCCAGAACCTTGAGGAACCCAGGGCGGACCTCATACATCCCCGGGGCCCCACTAACAAAGAGCTTTTTGACTGCTTCGGCAACTTCAACCCCGCAAAGAGATTTGTCCACCCCAGAGTCCCCCAGCTTTGCCTCCTCATTGGAAAGGGTTTCAACGGGGTTGATGTGGTCTTGTAAGTATTCCTGCCATCGATCAACGACATCTGGAGTTGAGTTCAGCAGTGCCCCCGCTCCCACTGTACACAGTGTTGATGGAGCACTGCTTCCGCTCCTGAGCCGCCGGCAGGTGGACCAGAATCTCTTCGATGCCCACCGCAAGCCGTTCTTCATGGTCTCCCTGAACTCCTCCCACGTCTGGGTTTTTACCCCGCCAAATGCAGAAGCCGCATGCCTCCTGTCAGCTGCCTCTGGGGCCACCACAGGCCAGAAAGGCCCAATTTGACAGCATCCCTCATCGCAGGGGTCCACCAGCGGGTTCCAGGGTTGCTGCACCAACAGTTGCAGACTGGCTGCAGCTCCGATCTGCCAAGACCCCTGCTGTGTCAAGGTGTGTCCGATTATATCTAGTCAAAACTCTCAGCCTCACGCACGAGCTTGGGCTCCTTCCCTGCCAGAGAGGTGACATTCCATGTCCCAAGAGCCAGCTTCTGCAGCCGAGGATTGGACTGCCAAGGTCCCCCACTCCAACCACCGCCCAGTTCACACTGCATTGCATTCTTAGTATAAATTTTTTACTTATCTTTTGAATTCTTGTTTTAATGGTAAGGGCCTAACCGGGAATACGGATTCCAAATTAGCCATGACTAAGGGTTTAAAACCAGTATGCATGGCATCCATTTTGTATACTATAACTGAATGTTTAATGCATTTGTCCCTGTTCAATAAATGTGTAAATAAAATTAAAAAAAACACGGCTATATTTTGTTAAATTCAACACCCACCTTCACGTACACATTTCCAACAAGGTGATCCCCGAGGTTGTCACATACATTCATTTCCTCCACCTCACCGTACTTTTCTTCCATCTCTGTGAAGACTTCCTGCAATGATGGCAGAAAAAAATGAAGCAAGAACAAAAGTGCTATGCAGCATATGAGATATGAGTGTCAGGAGCAAATAACAGTTATAGATATTATTTTATTTATTTATTTTTTTAACTTCAACATGGCTACTCTTGAAGGTTTTAAGATTTAAACCATAAATTGAATTTTGAGACAGAAAAAGCATTCAGGTTATCTGAATGTCAAAAACATACTAAAGACAGTGTGGTCACTTGTTGCAGGAAACATACACACAATACAAAAGATATTGGAATAGAAATGCATAAGGTTACCTCAAAGAACTCATCATAATGCTCCTGCATCTCCATGTCACTGATGGCACCTAGTGGTTATAAAGAGAATTATTACCAGAAAATAAAAATAAAAGGATAGCTGGGCATAATTCATTGACTTGCTCATCGAAAGTGTCTATGTTAAACACAAACTGAGGAAATGTGTGGGTCAGTGGGTGACATGAATAGCAAATCTCCATTGAAGAGAAGAACTGACATATTACAATTAGTAGTATAGTAAATATACAAAACCATGTAACATAGACAATATGTACGACTGATTTAGCAGTGGATATTATATAAATTTGCAGTATAAACTACTCCCTGATAAATAAGATGCCTGCCAGAGAGAGAAGCCTGCGTTTTAACATGATAATGAAAATGAAAAATCTAATGCTGTAAGGAAATTCTGAATGCTAATCAAGAAGAAACTTACAGGTCAGACCATCAGCAGACTGAGCACTGTTCTGAGGGTTCCGGTAAATGTTCAGGAGGGTAATAGTCTGAAAAATACACATTTGATACAATTATTCTAACCCTGTCTGTGTTTGTGATTGATAACTGATAATGAGTCATTGAAACTAGTTTTAAAAATGATTCTCTTATTTTGGTTCACAACTTCAGCTGCAACTGCACATGAAGTGATGATCACAAAAGCAAAATATAATCTGTTCTAACCAATAAATGATCTGATATTAACAATGTGACAATCAAATCTCAACCATGCTGTTTTGCGATCATCATAGGGGTTCATCAGCCATCATAAGTCCATTTCCCCTGTTGTTTAAACATGAAGCTGTCACAAAACTCACACATACCAACTTCTAATAACTTAATTTGTATTCTGTTCAAAGTCTTAGCCTTATTTATGCATTGGTTTTGACATTAAGTAGTTCTATTCAGCTACTATATTCATTTTGACCTGCATGAACTCAGTTTTAAGTGATGAAAGGGGAATGCCTTTATATGCATATCACTTGCATCACAAGCGCCATCAGAAAGATCCAAAGATGAGGTGCTGATAATGGAAAACTGCAAGGAACAGTTTGTAGAGAGGCTTCAAAGGTGGTACTACATGGGGGGAGTAAACCTTCTCCTTCTTGTCCTTCAAATAAAGTTATCGATATTAGAAAAAACTGACGAGGACTTTAAAAAGTTTGTTCGTTCGGAAATTAACAGAAAAATGGTATTGTGATTTTCAAACAACAGCCTAACAAAAGAAATGTTTGCAATAGAAAACTGAGATCAAAACATAAAATAGCACAACTAAAGATCTGAACAAATTCAGCTTTTTTCCTTTCTACACAGATTTCTTTAACAATAATGTTAAGTCCAACAGGTCATTTTAGCAACCTTTCCCACAGAACCTTAGAATACTGGTGTAGAGGTTTATTGTATTTTGAGGACTTTTAGAGAAAAGTTACCAAATATCAAAGCTCGTCCTGATGTTGCATTGGCCATTGCAGTGACAGTAGTGCAGCTTCAAGAAGGGAATTAAAATGCCAGTAAGAATTATTTTTATTCGTGTCTATGGCTCAGTTGGTAGACCACGCGTCCTTATAACCAGAAGCTTCGATCTCTGGCTCCTCCTTTCTGCATGCCGTACTTTCCGACACAGCCGACACAGAACCCCCAGTTGCTCCCAAAGGTCTGGTTAGTGTGATGCATGGCAGCTCTACCACTATTGGTGCGTGAGTGAATAGGCGAATGTAATTGCATGTAAAGTGCTTTGAAATCACAAGGATTGAGAGCACTCAATAAATAAGACCATTTACGAGTTTGATACAAAAAAACATTGCCAATTGCCTTTGCAGACGTTTCTTCCCGTAATTACTTAAAGAGTTAATCATTCTGTTCTCAAATACTGCATCCCCTATATCCATGTGTAGTTATAAAATCTTAAGTTGTTTAGAGACAAATGAATAATCTTACCTGGCTGAATGTTGGCTTATTGTGTAACCTAGAGCAGCGATCTCCATGTCGACAGGCACCAATTTTAAAGTAAAAAGAGCAGTTAACTCTGGAGGGGACAATGAACATAGTGTAAAAAAATTGATTAAGAATGATAATACCATATTTGAAATAAAAGGAGAACAGATAAAAATGTTACAATCATCTCAATTCCCTGATACCAATTTATAAAAGCATAGGTTTTTGATACATATTTACCAAGGCAGTTTAGTCACCTGCAAGACCACTTTGTGAGACTCTGAGAAACAACAATTCTGCGGTGTATTTTCTCTACACAGATCGAGGGACCAAAACAGAGTACACTTGGGTAAGGCACTGTGTACCTTAACCTAGAACTGGATCACTCATTACTATACTATCAAATGTCTGCAACTGTTAACCACTGTACACTTACAATGTCCAGGATTTAACTTGTGCCATATTTCATACCAATGTTCCAGAATAGAATAAAATCTCACAAACTGTTTGGAAAACGAGGTCCAAATGTATATGGGTATGATCCTGTCCATTAACAGGACGTAAATATGATGAGTTCAGAATATCTCATTGTACAGGAAAACACATTTCTTCACTGTACATATGACAATAAACACTTTGAATCTTGAAGCAGAGCTCTACTTATGGTGAGTTGTCCTTGAAAATTTACACTTAATACTGAATGAGTTTGTCAACTCTAAGGAAACTTCAAAGAATAAAGGGAATAGTCTTTAACGAAATGCACTTGTTTGACTGGAGAAGTAATGGTTATTTCTAATTCGAGTTACACCTACACATGGGGTGTCTTTGGTCTCTGTCATAGTAGTAAGGCAGTGTGAATGTATACAATTGGCGAATTTGCGATTATACGTCCAATAAAAACGTATATGACTTCACTCACTACTTCTTTAGGGTACAT
The DNA here is from genome assembly GCF_037954325.1 of Fistularia commersonii. Classification (NCBI taxonomy): domain Eukaryota; kingdom Metazoa; phylum Chordata; class Actinopteri; order Syngnathiformes; family Fistulariidae; genus Fistularia; species Fistularia commersonii. The sequence continues at coordinate 9,416,415 of NC_141287.1, read as the reverse complement.
TACTTTCAATGATTTTTTGCAGTTTTTCGAAGACTCTTATTCATTATTACTTCAAATTTTGTTAAACAAAGCATCATATCAGCGGAGAAGGTTTGAGATTCTTAGCCTTTCATTGTAACTCGCCGATCACGATGCAAATAACACACGATGAAATGATTGAATGATTCAAAAAAGTAATCCAAAAGTAATATATTTGGCCCACGGAATTCGACGTGGAGAGGGTTAAAGCTAACCGTTAAGTTACACTCAGTACACGGATGGTTTGGAGCATGCCCGCCGTAGCGACGCGCTGCTTCCCTATGGTTAGCTTGTTACCTAGCAATAGCATAGCACAAGCATTAGCCGTTTGAGCCATTGTAGCTTCTCCCGGCGTGTAAACAACGCGCATTCGTTCAGAGGTGGGAGATCTTGCGTTTTTACTAAACTGTTGAACTTAACAGCCGAAAAACACTCAATGAAATGTAAACTACTTACTTGTCTTTTTCTGTCCCAAAAATGGATGCAAGGTACTCTGCCATCTTTAGATGGCCCGTAGTCAATTCTGCAACAGCAACAGACCCCCGTCCCGATTTTTCATAATAAAAGTGTAACCGCCATAAAATTTGAACCTCCCAAAACTTCGTTGAGCTTCCTTATCAGATATGATCAAATATGAGCTTACGAATTGGTCACGTACGAATTCGCTTGAATCGAGTGTTTTACTTCACTCTAGTTTGAATTTTTCAGAATTATGAATGTCTAAACATCTACATTTGTACAAATAACAGTATTTTCAATGTAATAAAATAGTGAAAAATAGGTATATGCCTCACACTGGGTCTGTGGAATGAATTTAAAAAAAATTACAATGTTGACTCAACTTTACAAAATGACCAATTTTAAAATAAATCGTTAGCATCTCGGTGTGTAAGCAAAAATGTGGCTAAGCATGAATATTGTTAATTTGTGATTGTAAATTTAACAGATAAAGTATTGAAGTATTTAAATGTTAAAACTCAACGGCATTACTCGAAGCCTACGTAAACATTTTATTTTGAAAGCAAAACATCCAAACAGGAAAATGTTACAAATTGAATAACATTTCCGGTTTGTGAATGCTTTTCAAAACAAGAGTTTCACCTCTCTCGTACAACACGTGTACAACATGCTAACATCTGACTGAATTTGAAGCGAAGATTTAAAAAAAGCTTTGTGCTGACATGGAAGGGAAAAAAACATTTACCATGGAAAAACATTAAAATACAACTCAAATTATTTTTTTTCAATTACAGGCAAATAAATTGTGCAGAGAATTATTGAAATTGAAAAGTCCAGCATTGAGAATAACCTGTATGTATCCATTCAGATGTTGCAATGAAAAGTATGCATAATAGCACCAGACCTTTTACCATTAAAAGGGCGGCAAGTATGATAGCAATTTGTGGGAGCATTGAAACTGAAAATGCATCAAGAATGACATGCTTTAATAAATCACAAACATCAATTACAAGGAGTTTCAGACAGTGTTTTGAGGGAAACAGAAGCCTCACAGTCACATAACTATTTCGTAACCTTAATAATTCTGTGAATGACAGCGAAACAGTCCAGAGATTATCAAAGTGGATCATTTACAAAACAACACTTGCCAGATGCTTGTTTTTTTCCTCCACATGTAGAAATTTGATGATTCAGTACTTTCAAAAGTCAGTTTATCGCTGGTCATCAGAGAATGGTTCATTTCAAAACTTGAAATGAACCAATGACTATTTAACATCAGCAAACAGACAAACATTATGTAGCGACCCTGGAATACAAGCTGTAGACTGTCGACCTGTCACCCTCCGGCCTTTCACTGGTCACTGGACTGCAGGTCTGTCATACGGGATGTAGTGAAGAGGTGGGGGGAGCGGGTCGACAGGGGTGGGAGTGGGAAAATTCAAGAAAGAGTGATGTGGAGCGTGGAGTCTAGTATGGTTGTATCAAGAGAAGTTGTTGGGAATAAAGCGACAACATCTGGAGGGAAAGCCTTGTTGCAGACGTCTTCATTGAAGCATTACCATAACATGACCTTTATCAAACACACTGAAGGTGGTGCCTTTATTTTTGGATTATAGCTTTAAAGGATTAATGAGATGATATAATTTCTGCTATGATAACGAACTATTCATGCTCAGTACATGCTTTAAGTCTAGTCGTATCAGCATAATATACCCAGCTTGTATTTGTCTGCATGTCACTCACCAGGGAATAGTTTAACATGAATACTTTTAACAAAAAATACAATCACAAACAGCGATCGTGAGGAGAACCAATAACTGGAGAGAACTAGTATGTTGCCGGAATTGAAAGAAATTTGCATTACATTAACAAACTAGATCTACAAAAAGTGGGTTATTAAAAAGTGTTGAAAACTTATTTGTAGGGCTGCTCTTTTATACATCATGCTAATGAGCAGATTGTAAGATCTCTCGGCAGAATAAAAACACACAAAAAAACAAAAAAAAACAGCCACCAAGGTATATTAAAAGTCAAGAGGACACTTGTAGCCCCCATGTATTTTCAAAGTTTAGGGTAAGTTCAGTAATGCCAGTTAGTCCCCGCCCTCCTTAGTGGGTCTGTAGTTCACAAAAACTTGCATGATTCACCTCGACTGAGTGTGAATTTTGACTGCTTATCTACTACAGTTAAACCTATTTCGGGGTCTGTCCACGCTTAAAGTTTAACAGGTATGGACGTCTAGGAAGCCGCTGTATTTGTTCTGACGGAAGTGCATTCAAATTCAGTAATCTGGTGGTTACGTTTTGTAGTGCTTGGACTCTTCCCGCTATTTTGTTGTTCGCTAGCTAGCGAGGCTAATGTTAGCTGTTGTTGACTTCTAGTTAGCTTTAGGTAGGAGGCCGCCTAAACTGTTATCATTGATACAATGCCAACTTCCAACAATGCATAATGTCAAATAGCTACTGAGATATGCAGACCAATACAAGCAGTGGCTACTGTATTTATACAAACTCGTGTACAAATTAGCAGAGTTGCTAACGAAGAGGCTGGTCGATGCCACAGCGCTGGTTCGCTCTCAAGTCACAAACAGTACGTATACATCCTAGAACGTAAAATATCGCGAATAAGTCCATACTTCTCCTTGCGTCCAAAGGCTTTGTTTATCGATTGGTGTTTCGGTGTGTTCGAAGCATCGGGATCGCCTCGCCGTGTCATTTTTTTCCTCCTAAACTCGTGTCGTATTTGCCTGCTCTCGGAAGTCTATCAACGCAGTAAACCTTAGCCAGGATTTCCGGCTCCTTTCCATTTGCCCTATGCTGTTTTGTTTCCGTTTATTCTATTTCCGTTTTAAAAGTTTTCAACGTCCTGAGCCGAAGTGCGATTGGAAACTTATTTGTTGAAGTTATAAATATCAAATCTTATTTCGGACAATTTGACGATTATCTAAAATGCTGAGTCCTGCCGTTGAACATCAAGGTGCCTCGCCCCGCGCTGTAAACGTTTGCAAAATTTTGGCTAACTTTGCTCACTGCTGACCAGTTGTAACGGGCGATCCGGCGGCTAAGTCTTTCTAGTTAACGCTTTTTACATGGCTTTTACGTATTGTTGGGACATATTTAGTCACTGTTTATTTTGTAACTAGTGGCCTGGCGCCTGGCCTTTACTCGTCAAAGCCTCGCCCTCGAGTTGGCTAACGTTAGCAGCCAGCGAACTGTCCCACACGACCAACGAGGAGTCGAGGCTGAGCGGCCTCCATAACAAACCACCTCTCCGCCGTCACACCCTGATCACTTCCCCTTCTAAACTTTCAAACCCAATAAAAAATATCCCCGTCGCTTATATAGCCATACTCAATTATATCTGCTTCGATCCTGAGTTACAAAACTTAAGCAATAACTTTGCATGTACCGGATACAGTTTCAAAGTGGTTTGCTAAGGGCTTGTCTTCTTACTGTATGTATGCATGCAGCATATGGATGCTTCTATCAGTGAAGCCTTGTCAATAAGTTCAGTAAATAAAATGGTTCAACATTGACCAGGAAATGGGATGAAAGGTTACTGTAGATTTTAGTACATCATTAATTCAGGTTCTCTTGTGAAATTTATCCCAAACGTTTAAAATTTTATGGCATTGGATGTCATATTGAAATTACATCTCCCGACTGTAATCTGTTGGGCAAACCATATTGTGAACTTATCAGTAGGTAGTCTTGTATTCCATATGAACTATAACATGTAGGCAATAACAGTGGGTATAATTGGTATACTCTTTCTACTATATTGTTTTGTTTTATGACCAAATAATAGTGTCAGTTTTAAGCAGAAAATGTATTTTGATGGTTGTTTATAAACAGATAAAATTCTGTTATCAAAAAATTCCCACAACAGTGGTCCTGTGCTTGCTTACAGCGAACTCTAAATGTAATGCTACCCGACATTATTCATTTTGAAATTTTTAATAAAAAATATTTTTTATTAATTAAATTAATTAAACAATAAAAATATTTAATAAAAAAATCTTAAACATTTAATAAAATATTTCATGTCGTTGTGACCAGTTACCCTTGTTGTGGCAAATGGACTTGAATTTCTTCACCTGAAGACGTTTCACCCCTCATCCGAGAGGTTTCATCTTCTTAAGAAGCCTCCCTATAGAAGCTTCTCAGCTGAGGGGTGAAACATCTTCAAGTGAAGAAATTCAAGTCCACTTGCCACAACAAGAAGATTTCAACATGAATTCGTCATGACCTGGATGACTGAGAACCACTATAGACATTCACTATAACAGACATTTGAAATAGTGTTCTAACAATTTCTGTCCCGTATTCCTGTTGACCCATTTCAAAGACCCTGCGTCTTGGCTGTGATTACCTTTTTGTTGGAAAAAATTCTGACATAATGGAAGGCCACATTTTGTAGACTCCCCACCGCTTTTGCAACCCCCACAATTATGACAATTTTCAGTATTGCTGTACACGTAACAAGATAGCACATAAAAAGCCAACCTGATGTGCGTCTATACAACATGCCAGCATTTCACAACAAGGACGTGACATGTAATCACAGCACCGTCATCCTTGTGCACAGCAGTACCAGCTGTCCCCTCTAACACAGAAGTCATTCTATGACTGACGTCTTCAGCTGACTTACAATGTTCTGTTTGGGCACAGCAAACTGACAAAACAAAACAAACCCAAGGCAAATGATTTTTGCATCATCAATATTTTCTGATGATTAAAAACAATAAAATTGAAACATCCTTCCCATGACAGAAATGTTAGAGAAAATGTAAAAAGCAAATAGTTACCACTGATAGAATAGCAACATAATCTCTTTGCCGAGCAACAGACAATGTTTATTAAATTTAGATTAATGGTGACGTGTGAAACTGATCATTTCATGTAATCAACCTACAGGGACATTGTCAAAATTGCTTCAAAATTTACATTGATCATCGCAGGTTGAGTAACCTTTGAAGTCATTTTTCATTTTCATAGTACTTTGTTGCAATGTGTGTAAACAAAGTGTTGCAAGTAATTCACAGAATCTGTTTTTATTTTCTTGTATGTTTAACACAGTCGGAGATAGGTCTCTTTTTTGAATGATTTCCAGTAAAATAATTAAAATAAGTTAATCCCCTCTTTTGTTATCTTTTTACAGCTCAACTCCTTTTAAAAAAAAAATGTCAAAAGGTGACCAAGAAGAGATGATAGAAATTGAGATTGATGAACGGGAGAAACAGGGTTGTCTAGAGGAAGGGTGAGTGAAGATAATCTTGAATTTAGTAGTCTTTAACTTGCATCTGACACATTAAAAAATTCTGCCATTTTATTGTTATTTCTAGTGTTGAAGAACAAACCATCACAGCGTCAGATTTGATCCAGCAAGACATCGACATCAATGAACCAGTCGGCAATTTGAAGAAGCTTTTGGAGCCTCGTATCCAACTGTCACTGGATGCTTATGATATATGCTTGCAGGACATTCAGGTAGCTGTCTATATATATAAAAACCTATCATTGATAGTATTTAGTGTGTGTAAGTTTGCACAAATCAGAATCTTAAGTGTATAATGTGGGTCCAGTGGGTAGAAATTTTGTCCTTAAATCATCTCAACTGTTGTGTTCTTCATTTCAGTTGCATCCTGACCACAGCCTCTTTGAACAGGGAGTAAAAACAGATGGCACAGTGCAGCTGAGTTTGCAAATCATAACCAAACCAGGTACTGATTTGACTAGAAAGATTGCAAATCACATATTTTGAAATTACTGCTATTGTTTCAGAAATCCAAATCGCACATTAGCACTTGAACTGACTTTTTTTCCCATCTTCTGGTCGTCTTCAGGTGAAGAAAAGCTGAATATTTTAGAGATTGTAAAGCCAGTGGAAACAGTAGAGGTGGTGATTGATCCAGATGCGGCCGGTGAGGAGAATGCTCTTGTGGAGGAGGGACAACTCATTGCTGTTGAACGGTCTGCCCTGTCAGATGAGACCTCCGAACAGGTCACACGCTGGGCTGCAGCACTGGAAGGCTACCGCAAAGAGCAGGTCCGCCTTGGCATACCATATGGTGAGGATGAACCTTTATAAGATACCCTACTCATGTTGTTAACACATGTGGTATGTTTGTAATTACATGAGGTTTGCCTCTCATTTCTCAGACCCCGTCCTCTGGACAGCTGACCAGGTAATCCACTGGGCAGTGTGGGTGATGAAAGAATTTAATATAGATGAGATGGAAATAGGAAGCATTCACATCCCAGGTCGAGAGCTCTGCTCTTACAGCCAGGAAGAGTTCCTGCAGAAGGTACCCAATGGAGAGATTCTGTGGAGTCACCTTGAACTCCTACGTAAATGTAAGTTTGAGGTGTTTTTGATCAAAATGCTCAGTTTTGATGGTGAAAAGTGTAACTTAAAGGGCTACCTGGAGGGCGGATGTTTATTTGCATTAAGAAGTTATTTTTATCATTTATCTTAGATGTTTTGGCAAGCCAGGACCAGTCTGGAGGGGATGCCACTGTCACCATTGATCAACGTAAGTATAGGACAGGGGGAATTCAGTTTTTTTAAGATAGCGGGTGCAAAAGGACAAATTTGCTCGCAATCATTACTGAGGGAGGATAAAAGTTAAAGGTGACTAATACATCAACATATATACAAACCATTGTAAACTAACAACTTAAACTTCAAGTAACATAGCTAAACACAAAACACTGAATATTTTCTAAATCAACTATGACCTTTGTTTGTCTCCAGCTGTACAAATTATTCCGGCTCAAGTCAGCACACCCACTGCCATTAAAGTGTTGAAGCAGAACCGTGGCCCCAGAACCCCTCGTATTTCTGGAGAGGAGCGCAGTTCTCCCGGCAACCGTACAGGTGGACTTCCCTACACATAAGGATTAATGATTCGTTTGTATTTAATGATTTTACCTAAGTGCCTCTGCAAACACACCACTTAGAAAATCTAAAATATCTGAAAAGCATCTGGGGAAGTGCTCTTTGCTGAGTTATCTGTAAGTAAAGTTTTGTTCAGTACTTGATATTAATGATTATGAAGAAATTATGCTGGTCAGAGCTAAAACAATTTGTCTCAAAATAATTGACAACCGAATCAAGACAAGCATCTGATTACTCTATTCTCAGGTCATGCTGCCTTTTCATCTTTTCTTTGTGGTGAATTTGACAGTTGAAGCACAGGCTCCCTGGGTGGCATTTGCATTGTTTATTGATTGTAAATTAATTCATTTTTAAAAAAGGATTGAATTGTATTTTGCATAAGCAGTAATGACACATTTCTCTGTATGATATGTGACGGATGTTAGGCAACAATGGTCAGATCCAGTTGTGGCAATTCCTGCTGGAGCTGTTGACAGACAAAGATGCACGAGACTGCATCTCATGGGTCGGTGAGGAAGGAGAGTTCAAACTCAACCAGCCTGAGCTTGTGGCTCAAAAATGGGGACAGCGCAAGAACAAGCCCACTATGAACTATGAGAAACTCAGCAGAGCCCTCAGGTTTGTTTATTCTGTGTTTGAATGTACTGCATGGATTAGAGCTGAACAATTTTGTGCTTATTTAAGGTAGGGAACATTTTACCACTCATCATACTGTATTTTCTGGACTATTCAGCGCACTTGAATATACACTGGCTAAAGCTACACTGGCTAAAAATAAACAAATAAATATATATGTACATATATAGGGCGCACATGTCTAGAAGCCACAGGTGGCCATGTTTTAACATGAAATATTTACTCAGAAACATGTTTTTAACTTTGAATTAAATACATACAGGTAAAATCCACAAATACGTTTTGGAAATGCATTTTTTCCAAACAGCACCTCTAACGCACCTGGTGAAAAAGATTAATAATAAATAAGAAGGAAAAGTCCATCCATCTTCTATCCCCACATTGTCCTACTCCAGCTGATCGCTATCTTCGTCTTTCTCCTTCGCAAAAAAAACATTAAACTCGCCTTCTTTAGTGTCGGAATTGGGGAGTCTCAGAATTTAACGGTAATGTCATTGGTCCAATGTGATGAGGCTAAATATTTTGGTGGCATGAAGCTTGTTAGCCCCCCCAAAAATCCATAAATTAGCCGCATCATTGTTAAAGCCTTAGTGTTCAAAGCGTGTGAAAAAAGTAGCAGCTTTTAATCCAGAAATCACGTAATAGCCATCCGCTGTGTGTCCTGGTAAAGATAGCGTCACTGTTCCTTTAGGTTCTCAATGTTTAGGTGTAGTCTACTGCCAGGATAGGTGGTAAATAATTAATGGATAGATGAATGAATGGTCTGTTATGATGCGCAAATATTTTTGATTCTAATTCTATTATTCTCTTTTAGATATTACTACGATGGAGACATGATAAGCAAAGTGCAAGGCAAGCGATTTGTCTACAAATTTGTGTGTGACCTGAGGACTCTGATCGGCTACAGTGCTGCTGAGCTAAACAGCCTGGTTACTGAATGTGAACAGAAGAAACTGGCTCGCATGCAGATGCATGGCATTGCTCAGCCCATCACAACAGTGACACTGGCTACCACTACACTCGATAAGGACAGTTGAAAGAGGTCACACTGCAGAACTTTGCATTTGCCATAGCCAACGCTTACAAACTCACTGCTGATGGTTGGAAATCAAATCTACTTCCTTCTGCTCAACACAGCTGCGTGTTCTGATCTGGGTTCAAGTAGATAGTCAACTTTATCATCTTTACAGTGTGATTCAAGTTTGACTTTGGCAGGTTATGTTTTTTTAAGCTTTTGAAACTAGCCAGGATCAGAAGGATGTATTCAGGATGAGGGGCAAAGGTCTGTATGATTTCTGAGAGATGCCATTGTTGTGTGCATGTGTCTGAATGCAATGTGACTGAAAATCCTGTTGAAGTTTGTGTAATATCTTGTCCATAGATACAATTTCCACTGTATATACTGATCATTTTTGATAGACACAAGGGCAAGTGTATTTTCATATTTTCCATTTATAGACCCATTTTGTATTTTATGTTTTTTTTTCCCTCAATTGTTGGACACTTTTTGTCCAGCAGGGGAAATAAAGTGGCAAGCAGTTTTCTTAATGTGTGGTATAATTTAGTAAATTACATTTTAAGGTATTTAATGAACATTTAATGACAATTTTCAAGAGGTAGAATGACAAGATAGCCAGGAGATTAAGTACATTCGAAGTTTTATTCATGGTATAGTGAGTGTAGAAAGCTTTTACTCTAAGCAAATGGTTCATTTAACTATACAGATGAACGACTGAATCATGAGGGTTTGACAATAGCCTCCAAAGACACCCAAAGTGTCTTACATTTTAAATGTTCCCCTGATTTAGAGCTTCAGATCAATATCTACATATGTGGATCAAGGCTGGAGGGTGATATGTGTTGTATATCTATGGTATAAATTCATGTCACATTCATGTAAACTGGATGTGGCCTTAATTTCATGAAAGGAGAGGGATAGGTGCCTATGCTGATGTAAGATGTGATCACCACAGTGGTGACAGGATGGGAGCTCTTCACCTCTTCAATGAGGACTACTAAGAGACTTAACAACATATACTCATCGAAGGACATACGAATGAATTGTACACAGAGAATGTAGAAAAATAGAGTGTATGTGATATTTGGAAAAGGAATGTGTACCAGTGGTATGCAAAGGGAGATGGGGCCTTTCAGAAGACTAAAAGATATTTGTAGGTCTAAAAGGTCCCATCTGTTTATCAAGTGAGATAGTCAAGTGTTCTGAGATGTCAGATGTTGCTGATAAACAAGAATGAGGCATGATAAGTGGATATTAGAGGGAAAAGTAGACATTTTGATAATAAAGTGGGCAATTAAGACTGGGAACTTCATCTTCCAAGTATTTACAATCAATGGAATGATAAATCTGGAATTATATACTTTCCAACTCAAAGGTTTGCATCAGCCATCTCCCCTTTAAAGTCTACAGACTTGGATCCTGATTCAATTCAGACTCATTGTGCAATGACAGTGGAACTGGAATCAAGGACACAATTTGGTGAATAATAGACTTCCTATATGACAGAGTGCATAAAACGCAAACAGTAACACAATCATCTTCCTTTCGGATACAATTACACTTCATATATTACATATAGAGTATTTTGTATTTTGCCCATGCAGCTAACACAACAGTGAAGCATGGAGATGAGCATAAAGAGCAATAATTCTTTTTGAAGCAAGTCTGTGACAACAAAGCAGACCAGTTTCTGAATACTCTTCTTCATATCACAAGATCACAAAGAAGACACTAGAAATGTACAATCCTGCTAAAATACCAAGTAAGAGGACTGCTCCTGAGGACCTCAACATACAGTATACTGTATCTGTCTCCAATATTGCCATGCACTACATATACGTACAGCTAATTTCCTTCTTTATATTACACATAAAAAATCAGGAAACAAAGGTCCATAGTTTTGTGTGTGTGTTTTTTTACATCTTGTTTTTTATATTTTTGTGCATTTTTCATCTTTTTAAAAAACAAACCTGAAACTCTTTATTTGTCAAGAGTAGGCGCTCTGAGAGCTCCTCCTCCATCCACTAGCTCTAGAAGCTGTCATTTCATCAAACAAAGCACAGTTGTCTTCTGGGATTAAGGGAACTGGACTGTGCAGGAGTATCAAGGAAAGTGAGAGAAAAAGGTGTAGCAATGAGGAAGGGAAATGAAATTGCTGGGTAGCAATATACTATAATTGCTTTATATAAATAGTCAACAAGGTGTAGGCTTTTCAATACAATCACTATGTTTCATTGAGATTGGATGAAATCTGCAGGTGAATCAGGGTACCTTTGTCTGACAAACTACAGATAAACATATATTGCTCTGAGCCTTTAAGGGAGAACGGATTAAGACGGCTTTGTTCAATATCACTTTCCTTTGGCTCAAACCCCTGATTGCCACAAACATTTTCTGACTTTCACACACCACTCAGACCTATACTTTTCATTTAATGGGCATGAAACTGTAGGTTTATGAGCTAAGAATAAGAGACCAGAATGGAACAGACCCCACAAGTGAGAAGTGTGGGGTTGAGATTGGCCTTGACAGATGTTGATCTGCAGTTCTTTAGTTTTGAATTTGTTCGAAGAATTTATAGGTGGGGTTCTCATAGCCGTTTTGCTGCATCTTGGCGAGGTGACGTTCCTCTGGTGTCACTGCTGCATCCACCTATCACGAAAAAGAGGAATATATATGTTTGGACAGTATTTGGACACTGATAGTTTTGTGGTGTTAAAGGCATACACTCACACAGTAAATCTATAATAAAGCAAACAAGATTTAATGTTTGCTGATAATGCTCTATCTGTTTTATGGATATTTTTAATATTATTTTCTTTTAATACACTAAAATGCAATTAAAAGAAAAGAAAGCGAGTAACATTTTCTTTTTTTTGACTTGGTGGGAAATCCCATGACCCAATATCATCACTAAAAACCAAGTGTCTTTAATTGTGATGCAGTGCTAGGCTTTAAATGCAGTCACTCTGGGTTGTTTTGCTCTTACCACCTACATAAAAACATGCTCTAAGGGCTTGAGAAACCAAGTGACAAGAAATGTTTTCTCTGAACTCAAGAGTGGCTTTCAAAATATGTTTGGAGTCTTAGCTGCTAGCAAAACTAAACTATTGTCAATTTTGACATACTTTGCCAAACAGCAGTGACTCTACAGGTCATCTACAGTAGCAAGTGTCCTTGTGATACCCTAATGAACCATGATTGATCGATAATGTGGGCTGCTGTAGCTGTTTGGTTCCTTCACACCAAAGAATCTTGAAGCTGGCTTCATGCCTCATAGTATACATTAACAATGATTATCATTTTCCCTTTCAGTGTTTTACCTTTGTGGTAGTTAAAGGTACTGAGTGCAAAATCTGTAACTCCCACACAGTTACTTTGTTAAAATAAAGAAAATTAAAGGTGTAGGTTTGCGATTTAATTACACCTTCATAGCTTATTATCAAAACCATTGTGGTGTTGTGTACAGAGGCAAAACTGCAAAGGTTGTGTAATTGTCCAAATAATTACAGATGTAACTGATAATGTGCAAATGAATTTAGGACTTTTTATGTACTTATTCTATATATTTAGTGAAGAAAAAAATAATTCCGCTCTTTACCTCAATTACTCCATGATGAATGGATGTATATTGTTTCTTTCTCAGCATCACCAAGGTGATAACAATGACGGTTGCTATGACAACCCCTCCAACCATAAGCCCAATAATGGCACCTTTGTTGGATCCCGCTTCATCACTAAAAAACACCTTTCGATTTAAAAGAAACAATTTTTGAGTATAAAGCACAGGACACAGCAGGGGCCAAAATAAATTGCCAAATGTGGTTTGGAATTTGCTTGGTTTTCATACCAGTTTTTGATGGTGAACTTCATAACCAGCACTTTGCCTCTCCTCGGTCTCCATCCGCACTTGTGGCATCTCTTCCGGCTTCAAGGCTGATACTGAAACCAGAGAAGCATGTATAGACTCAAAACATTATATGTAAATATAACACACATATATGTGTGTGTGCCCAGTAGGTATAATGGCAGAATATCTTAACAGTTTTCAAGATCACAAGAAATGAGCTGAACCATGCAGCCAGGTTCAGCCACTATAGACATACAATATAAGGCCAAAAGTATTCACTCACCGATCCAAATAATGACCTCCATGACCACAGATACAGTATATAAAATCAGGGGGCTAGGCATGCATACTGTTTTTAACAAACATTTCTGAACAAATGAGTCGCTCTAAGGAGCTCAGTGAATTCAAGAGCAGAGCTGTGATAGGATGCCACCTGTGCAACAGATCCAGTTGTGAAATATCCTCGCTCCTAAATATTCCACAATCAACTGTCAGCTGTATTATAAGAACATGGAAGAGTTTGGGAGTGACAGCAACGAAGCCACGGAACCGAATCAGCGGATGTTGAGGCACATAGGGTACAGAGGTTGCCAATCTTCTGCAGAGTCAATTGCTACAGACCTCCAAACTTCATGTGGCCTTCAAATTAGCACAAGAACAGTGCGCAGAAAGTTTCATAGAATGGAATCTCAATGGCCCAGTAGCTGCATCCAAGCCACACATCACCAAGTGCAATGCAAAGCGGCGGATGTAGCGGAGTAAAGCACGCCACCACTGGACTCAAGAGCAGTGGAGATGCGTTCTCTGGAGTGACGAATCGCATTTCTCCATCTCGCAATCTGATGGACGAGTCTGGAATTGGCAATTGCCAGGAGAACGGTACTTGTCTGAAGTATAAAGTTTGGGGGAGGGGAATTATGGCGTGGGGTTGTTTTTCGGGAGCTGGGCTTGGCCCCTTAGTTCCAGTGAAACGAACTCTGAAAACTTCAGCATACCAAGACATTTTGGACAAATTCCATGCTTGCAACTTTGTGGGATGAGTTTGGAGCTGGCCCTTTCCTTTTCCAACATTACTATGCACAGGTGCACAAAGCAAAGTCCATAACAATATGGATGACAGAGTCTGGTGTGGATGCACTTGACTGGCCCACAGAGAGTCCTGGCCTCAATCCATTAGAACACCTTTGGGATGAATTGGAGCAGAGACTGAAAGCCAGGCCTTTTCGTCCAACATCAGTGTGTGACCTCACAAGTGAGCTTCGAGAAGAATGGTCAAAACTTCCCATAAAGACACTCCAAAACCTCGTGGACAGCCTTCCCAGAAGAGTTGAACCTGTTATAGGTGCAAAGGGTGGACCGACGTCATATTGAACCCTATGCATTAGGAATGGGAAGTTACTTAAGTTCATATGAGTCAAGGCAGGTGAGTGAATACTTTTGGCCATATAGAGTATATTCAAGCAGAGATTAAGCATTATTTTTTACACTGGATCTATCTGTGAGTTGAGAGTATGTATATCATCAGAACTTATGATTCTAATCGAAAAACTCAACTTTATGACTTGAAAATTGAGAATATGCAAAGAAAATAATCAAGAAAAATCAGTAAAATTAAAAGTAGCACATTAAATACAAAGATTTTTAATAACTATATGATCATAGATGCTGCCTGGTCTCTCAGTCTGATCTGGTGTAAGAATTAGTGAAGAATTAGTGAATTAGTCAAGAAGACTCATGACCACATACATACCAGGCCGTGTGGGGAGACCCCTGTCTGGCACTGGACGAGCATCAACAGGCTCAACTATAGCATTTAAGAAACGGGAAAATGCTGGTTACCGGCTGAAGATTACATCTGACCATGTTTAAGAAAGTCTGTTTCATTTTCTTATAAGGATTTAAACTAGGTCTTAATCATTTAGAACAATTCAAACAATGTATCTATGTGTGTCTGTCTGTCATTATGGCAAAAAGTGTAGGCTGTTACTGTGGTTCTCTGTGTTGGGCTGATTGAAGCTCTCAGGGTGGATGAAGCCCAGGCCGTCGAGACCAGAGTCCACAGGAGCAGAGCTGTACGTCTGATCGGGCATCAGAGCATCATTACCATAACTGATCCTACCATCAACCTGGCAACAAAGAGAAGCGAGTACCTTCAGAAACAAACACAGCTATATAAAAATGAGCAGAAAACTCCGAACATGAGCAGAACAAGTTAATCAGAGAAAAGACCACGGATTTAAAGCATTACTGAGGATGAACTGCAGGAGCCAAAAAGACTGGGTGACAGTTACTGCCTGTGTGCATTTTAAAGGCTCTTTTCAAGATTCGAACGCTCTTTAAAGTTCTTGTAAATGTCAAAATGAATTGTTTCAACTAATGTGCCCTCACAGTCTAAATTTATTATAACATTTATTATTGTGATGGATGCTGTTCTTACTACCATGTTTCTTGCTCTTATTAGCATTAGAATTTCCGAACCACCTCCCGATCTAGTTTCTCTCTGTGCATGACCTCTTTGTCTTTGGCAGTTTAAAGAGCAGTGGTGTGAGCAGAGCCTAACTCACCCGCACATCATTCTGAAGGGAGGAGACTTGTTGAGACCGTTCAGACTGAACCCTCTGGATTATGACCGCTAGGGGAACATGAGAGGTAGAGAAGTGTCAATATGTGTAATGAAAAGAGTAAAATATATATGAAATAAGAAGTCCACACTGGCTGGAAAGCTGTAAGAAACAATACTTCATATTAACTGTTATATATCAAGCCTCGAAAGCATATGTTTGTGTTTTATAAGCATAGCTTTAAAAACTTTTTTCATTCATTAATAAGTCACTATATACTTCATGAATGGATTCACATTATTCAAATTCAGAAAAATATTTATTAAAAAATTGAAATTACTGAGAAGTTATCTATTTTATTTTTGTCAATTTTAAGAATATATTCAGTTTTGTGGTCAGGAAAATAATTCCACAGAACCTCTTTAAAAGTGCACCTATGAAATTGGGCTCCTTCATTGTTTTAGTCCTGTGCTTCATTTTATTTTCTCAAGTCAGATTACATGGTGCCAAACCACAACAGATTTGTGTCATGACACTGTCAATGTGGAGAAGGTCAAGACCACACTCTTTAGAATTAACAGAGACCCAACATTAACCAATGAGCAAGAACCTGGTTATAACAAGGCAAAACTGCCTTTTAGTGCGCAGAAACCTTGAACAGATCCAACCACAAGGTGTCTGTCACAACCCATCGAAAAAAAAAGAGGAGACACTGAGGGAGGGAGAGGGAGAGCAAGAGAGAGAGAGAGTAAATTAAGTTAGACTAAATTAGTAACATGAAGAGTAAAAAATATTCTAGTCAATTCGTGAGTCTGAGTCAAAGGTCATGAGTTTAAACTATAAAATAAGGACCTGGTTAATGAGTTAAGCTGGAGCCTCACTTACAGGCATGTGGGTCATTGTAGTCTCAGCAGTATGAGTGTTGTGAGGACAAAGGAGCTAAGCCTGAAAGCAAAGCTCTTAATGTATTTGTCTATTTACATGCCAGCCCACACCCATGATCACAAGCTCTGGGTAGTAATTGAAAGAATGCAGGTTCAAATACAGGAAGATGAAACGGGTCTCCTCCACAGGGTGAATGGGTTCACCCCGAGAGGCACTGTGAGGAGCTTGGATCGGACATGGGGGAGCTCAGAGAGGACTTACTGCTCCAACTCATGACAGGAGTCACCAGAGGTGGTTTGGACATTTGATACACCTGACACACCTGAATGCCTCAATTTAAGAGTGGTGCTGGTCAGTTCAAACAGACTAGAGACATCATGGTTAATCCAGAACATATTGAAAGGATTTTATGTCTCATCTGGCTTCAGAGGGCTGTGGGTTCCCCCGGGAGGATTTGACGACATACAAAACAAGCAAAAAGCAAACACTTACCAACTTGATTTTGGATCTCATTAACAACACTGGGCACCTTGTACAGCAGACCCACTGACTGATTCATCCTCTCATCAATCACACGTAGGTGGGTCAAAACCTTAAAATTGTGAAAGTATTAAAAACAGTCAGTGTTACAATAAAGATGATAAGACAATTCTGATAAAATGTTACATTTTCTAATCACATTGAAGTGTTGGATTCGACTTGGTGTGGGGGTGTACCTGAGGCCGAATTTGCGCAGCTTTCTTGGGATCAACTTTCCGGACGTGCTCAAAATGTTTCACTGTGTGTTGCCTGTCTTTCTGTTCCGTGCGGATGTACTTCTTCAGCAGGCTCAACACCTGACGTGGCTTGGGGTAGAAATTATGGAATTGATGGTGAGATAATGTAATACTAAGTAGACATTTACGTTAATTTTATTGAATAAGGTATGCTTGTATTTTATTTGATACGTATTTGAATGGTATTCTTCATTGTATTTCTAGACATACAACAGTAAAAATGCTTTGGCAGGGAAATACCCTGACCTCATGCCATGCTTGTGTCTTTATCTAAAAGGTCTGTGTGTGTTGACGTGTTTAAATGCCTGTGTACCCGTGGAGGATTGGCCTGCAGAGCATTGAGGTAGTTTTCCAGTGCCAGGCGTCGGCCACTGTTGAACAGAGCTTCCACCCGGGCCATGTGGGTTTCTACCAGTTGCTGTCTCTCTCCTGCAGCCTCCTGCTCCAGAGTCTCAACCTTCTCCTGGAATTGCTAGAGATCAATCATATATTTGAGAAAGTATTTTTAAGAACTTTCCTGGGCAGTACAGGAAATAGTTCAGGATGCCATTTTGAGCTAGCAACAACAGTAACTGTGCAATAATAATTGCATCCGTAGTTAATTTTAAAAAGAAATTACCTTTGTACAGAAATTGTATTCAGTCTCTAACAACACTGAAAAACATGTAAATAATGCTTATTCATTAACTAAAAGATACAGCTTAAGGGCCACTTATTGAGACATACAACCAAATTCCTTTGGACAATCGGGTCTTCAATTAAGCTATTGCATGGTTTTTGACTGTATGAGAAAACTGGGGGATTGGAGAAAACCCATTCAGCCAGAACAAGTCAATCTTTCTGAACCAGAAACCCCCTTGTTATGAGGGAGTCAAGTGCAATCTCTATTAATGTGGCACATACACTGATAGTTGTTAATCACACACATACTTTGCTTATTCCTGGCAAGCTGGAAAGGGGAAAATGTTCTGACAAATTAGGTTTGTCTGCCCTTTGAGAGACTTCAAACAACTGTATGTTCACATTACTGTTAAAAGTGTCATGCACTACTCCAGTGACTGAAAACTGGGTGACAGAAAGCTGATTAAACAAAGACAAATGAAAGTCACCCTTTGATTGAGTTTGGCTCTGGCTGGATGCCAATTGGATTCCCAAAAAAAAAAGAAATGTGAATGAAGTATGTGAGCATGGTATCCTCACCTTTTTGAACCCATCTCATTAAATGTCAGTTTATTTAAAGAAAATTACCTAAGACGCCGAGATACCTTACATAAGACTTTCAGATATATAGCTCTTTGCCTGTTTTTTTTAACTTTCACTTTTGTTTATATTAAATAAGGCATTTATTTGTCCACCATCATGTTGTTGCATGAAAATAAAGTGCTTTCCTGGAGCTTGCAGTTACAAAGTGGCTGCAAGCTTAACCTGGTGCATATCATTTATATTCATTGTGAGATCAAATGTTTGCTGCCCCCTCATTTTAAATAAAATTAGCATGAAAAACTGAAATAAATACAAAGGAAATTCTAGTTTGGCTCTTACCTGGATTAGAGCTTTCTTGTCAGATCGAGAGAGTTTCTTGGCTTGTCTTTCAGCCTCCTCCCACTCCCTCATCACCTGCATGTAAGGGAGACAAACATTTTATGATGATATTTTCAGGCTTGAAGGAATAACATCAGACTTGCTGATGTCAATAAAAAAGGAAATGGGACTTAAAGTAAACCAATAGCAATTGAAAGATGTTCAGGATGTAGAGGTTAACCATAAAATACGCACAAACACACACATACACAAACACATATACAAACCTGAGACATCTTTTCATGGTGCCTAGCCTCAAGGCTTTCCTTTGCTTTCTGGAAGTCAGAGTGTTCATCATTCCCTGGATTCTCAAGGTACCAATCTACAGCATCTGGGGGACTGGGGGCCATGGTGGGCACTGGACCAACACAAAGTTAGAGGACTGAGTTACAGAACGGGTGAAAGCATACTTGCACTAAATCAATACCAATTAAAATAAAGTGTCTAAAATGATCAAACCATGACAGGTGAAACTATAGATGAAATATAAAATAGAAATGACTTTCTCTAAAACAGTATGCACTCAATAGAAGCAATACTCCACTGGGTTTCTATGACAGAGTTCAACTGAAGACACAAATGATGCCATTACTGACATTAAGAGGACAGAACAAAAACATACAACTGTTAATAAACACATAAAAGGTTAGATACACACAAAACATCTGTAAATACACCAGTATACATGACACAGGTTATCGTGTGACAAAGAGTGATTAGTTTCCCAGTAAAACGGTTTGCATGTCTTTGTTTAATATGGGTTCGCTGAGATAAGAAGAAAAGAGCTGAGTCAGGATCAGGGCAGGTGCTGTGCCACTGACATGGGTGCTGCTTCGTTTGGTGGAAACAGGAAATCAACCAATTGACCTTCCACAACACCATTCACACCAGATACACACACACACGCACACACATTCTGCTGTCAAGGACAGTAAATATATATATATATATATATATATATACACACACATACTCACACGCACGCACGCACACACACACACACACACACACACACACACACACACACACACACACACACACACACACACACACACACACACACATATACATATATACATATACATACACAAAATGTTTCAAGGTGAAAGTAGTATGGAGCTGCAGCATCTTATAAAAGACCATACAACAGCAGACTTCAGTAAAAGGCATGCACATACACGTGCGAAAGCAACTTTTTTCCAAGTTCATCGTTTATGCTGCTTCATCCACATGCTACAATAAGTAACAGTTAGTGTCAATGTTCAGAGAGTGATGAAATGAGCAATGAAGTATTTCAGAGGGATGTTCAGTTGACAAGATGGACTGAGCATCATGACTACTTTCCAACAGGGACACTCTTGGTCCACCTGCTATTATACTTTCTGTTGACTTGTGTCCAATAGAATGGGAAAATCATTGACCATGTACCTATTGCTGACCCTGTACTTATGAAATTGAAAAGCTGAAGTTGACAAGGACCTATATTAAAGTTGCCCACAAATTCCTTGAAAAGATGAAAAACATGAGTTGTTTTGATTAGCTAGTGTGGTCTGTGTGGCCAAAACTTGGTAGGCCCTGTTACTTTAGGACCTGAACATAAAACAATTATAGACCCACCCCTTCAAGGGACATTTAGCTTCATTAACTCAAGGTTGGTATAAGACAACCACATTTATAGTTTCATTTTACTGAAGATTAGTGCCAGAAGTCCAAATGTCGACTCGTCAGTGCCTAGAATGATCTTAACACACTAAAAACTCAGTACTTTTAGATAAAACCACTACAATAGTTTCTGTACATTCACATTCATCAAAAGCTATACATATGGCCACTTTTAACAGATTGTGTGTATTGATCCCAACAGAAATATAGGAACTACAATCAAAAATAATTTGTAGAGTGAGTCATGCTGCCTTGCTAGAGTTACGAATCTATGAAAAATCCACAAGGTTCCACCAAAAATCTGTCCTTCTGTAGTGCTAAAAAAAATTATACAGTGCACTCTCAGAAATCAATGAAGTGTTTCTCATTTCATAGTTAAGCAATTATCTAAGTCAGTCATAATAATGTTTCAAGCTAAAATAAACAGTTGTGTTAGGCTGGAAAAGGAAATGGCTTAGCATTTTTAAAACAATAAAAGTTGAGCATATGTTAATGTTGCATTTTTCTAAGTTTTTCTAAGTTTTCTGAATGGTGGTCTTGAAGCATGGGCCCGAAATGGGGGGGTATAATTTTATGAAGAAACAGACTCACACATTTTTTAAATTAAAATTAAAAGAATCCCACTATTATGATTCTTAATGGTGCCTTGAGCTACCAAATTTGATCATGTTTTGCCAGCATTGCACAGCAAATAAATATATATTATGGCAGAGGCAGAGTTCTGACCTTTATTGGTACTTCTAGCTTTTTTCCCCATTATCAAAAAATTTAATTACTGAAAAATAACTCCAATAAGCTAAAAAATAACAGTCTAAACCACTTGTCAGTGTTCTGACTGGTTAGGAGCAATCAGGCACTAATGAAGAGAGAGAAAATGTGGGACTAAGAAAAAGAGACAGTCCACAGCCTGAGGACAGGACTCAGGCTTTGTGGGTACTCTGAACTTTAGGCGGCTCCAATCCTGGAACTTACACGAGCTGCTGCAGACAGCTAGGCAGTACTCCTCCGACTCAAAGTTATTCCTGTTGCCCCCACAGCCCCCAAACAAGAAGGGAGCGCAGCGGCCCTTGCGAGGCACGAAGTACCAACGCTCCACCATGGCATGACACGGGCCTGACTGGGCACGTGCCCAACAAACCGCTGAGATGTGTACACACAGGTGCAAACACAAAACGCATTAAATCAAAATAAAGAAATGAATATCAAATGAAAACAAATCCAAAATGAGATTTTCAGGTTTGGACCTTAAAAAATGATAATCATATGAAAAACAAAAAAAATGAGTGACAGCCTGTTCTACGAGTAAACTTTCTTTGTCTCTTACCTCTAACAACTTCCTCAACTGATTCAGTGGTGGTGGTAGTAGTGGTTGTCATAGCGATGTTGGCACTGCGCTCATCACTATCTTGTTCATTGGTCATGTCATCCACTTCATCATCCTCGCCCTCCTCATTATTTTCATCACCATCTTCATTCTCATCCCTTTCAAAAGTGTCTGACTCTTCATCTTCGTCTTCATCATCCTCCATGGTGGCAGGCTCAGTGTCTGCTTGCCGCAACATGCTGTGGGGACAGTGACTGATTGCAGTCTTTGATTGGATTCTATTGAATGGTGAAAAATATGAGGATGTAAGATACCTGTTATCACTGTATTCAGCTTCAGCTCCACCCCACCAGACGTCTGAATCTGCCCCATCTCGAGCACTATCTGACTCTTGTTCTGCCTCTACCGGACAACAGACAAATTCCACCCCTCGGAAACGATCAATACCACATGGCAGCAGCATCCCATATTCATGTAGATTCATTGAGCGGTCTCCACAGGACTGATCAAAAGAAATAAGAGAAGCCATCGGTCAAAACTTATGTGGCTCTACAGGGTATCATACACACATCAGCATCAAAATGACAAGGTTCACAAATGTCATCAATTTTGAAAGGTGTTGGTTTCTTATTGATTGAAGTAAAAACTGAACTGTGAAACTTTTTATTGTACACTAGCTTAGATTGACCAATAATTGTGAGAGATCACAAAAAAACACTTTGGGAGATTAAGGGAACACTGAACCACCACTAAGGTCTATGTACCAGTTATCTGAGAAATTGCTGAAAATATTCTTGTACAACGGTCACAACATCATTGATATTTTCACAGATATTCATTATGCTGTATCTATGCTTGGGAGTAAAACTATAAATCATATTTAGAATATGAACAAACACTGTCCTGAGATTAAGCTCAAACACAGGACTCTGATTCATAACTCTAAATAATGCAGGCTGAGATGAAATACAAGGTAGATTGACAAAAAGGCCAATCAAAAATAGACATCAGTCTATTTAGTCTATTTACAGTTGGCAGTTGCCATGGTGATACTAACTCCTCAGTTTCCAGGAGACACACAACCCTTGAATTTGTATTATTATTTCAAGACACTGAATGCAGCACTTCAATTTGTGCATCATGAATGAAAGAAGACCCTACTAAATGTAGTAATTTGTATGATATTATACTGAAAAAAAAATCCCTTGCTTTGTTTGATGGCATAAAAGACAACAGACAGGCCTACGGTCTGCCAAAAATATGTGACGAAGGAAAAGTGTTTTCATTAGGAACACAAGTGTAATGGCACATCTTGACATCAACAAAAAATATCATATAACTCCGAACATTCACTTGCAAAATCCACTCCAAAATAGAGTTTCCTTCCCTACACCTTCCTTCCATTTGCCCAAAAATATCATAGAAATTGGGCAGGTAATATATGCTGCTGAAACAAACCACCAAAAGCCTAAAATCGTTGGTGGATGCTAACAGAAGAACAGGGAAGGAGGTCAGCAAATATGAGTAGGGGGGTAATATCAGGAAATGCTGAGTCATTCAGTGAGACCAAATAAACAAGAAAAAGATGGCGAAGGCAGAAAACAAGCACACCAAGTAATGCAGGAATGAGGAGGCCAAGCGTACCACAGGGTAGTGTTTCCATAGCAACCTGATCTGATCATCTTTAATGCCTTGTTGTGATAACAGATATTTTTTTACATACCATTTATGCGGAAAAATACCTGATAATTTCGGGTCAAAATCTTCTTCAAGAGTTAACAACTATAACTGTTATATTCGGAAACTCCCCATAGGTCATTACAACTTGAAGAAGGCTCTCAGATGAGGGGTGAAACCTCTTCAGGTGAAGAAATTCAAGTCCAGTTGCCAATAAAAGAGGATTTCAACATGAATTCACCATGACCTGGATGACTGAGAACCTCCACAGACATACCTGATACTTTGTTTCACAGTTTTGTAAATAGTTTTTATTGAAGTTGACAAACAATAGTATCTCTACACCAAAAATTCATTTATCAAGTGTTTGATGCTGGTCTAAAGTTTGTCTGTGGCAGGTTTGAATAGGGTTGGAAAAAAAGAAATTAAAATGATGGCTTTTGAGACGCTTATAAGTAAATATATTCTGTGCCAGTTTTACAGATGATTAGACAAACTTTAGTTTCAATATGGCCAAAATTATAACACTGGCTTGGACTTTTTTCAGCTATGTCTTTAGAAATTAAATGCTGAATATTCTGTACAAGATATATTCAATTCAAGGAACTTTGAGGCATTAGGAGGAGGCAAAGGGCCTGGTGAGGAAAAGGTTATCGTTTTCAATTCATGGTTCAAATATCCCAACTTCTTAATGTTCAATTCTAGGGGTTGCTGTAGACATACTGTCACAGGAAGAGGAAAGAAATTATGGGAATATTTTTTTTAGAATAGTATACAAGCATAGGAAGTTTCACTGCTTTCACTGTATCCTAAAAACACTGTAAGTTAATATTTAGTGTCCACTCTCACCTCTTTGGCCACTGTGTGCCAGTGAAGGTGGCTCTCACACTGGTCCATACGCTCCTGATGCAAAAACTTACACTTGTCAGGAACAAGAAGGGCATCACTCACAAACTCTCCAACTGAAACACAAATATGATTAGATTTTTACATACAGCTAGAATATACTTTTGGTTTGTGACAAGTTGTGTGTTAACAATTACATACACCTATATCATAAAAATGTTGTACCCAAGCAGCGGTATGGCACCACAATGTGCGCGTGACTGGGGCACTGTTTCCGGCCTTTCTTGCACCAGTTTCGGATGCTGACGGGCTGATTGGCTTCCACAACATTTGTGATCTGCAACTCTGGGTACACCTGGAGAAAAGCAGAATATTAGCATATTTCTTTTCCTTATCATGTTACCTGCCTTGCTGACACCTTCCCGCATTGTCTTCCCTCACTTTTCCTTAAAATTGCTTTCTCGCTTAATTTATATACCTCTTGGCAGTACTGCAGGATGCCCTCTTTGGTGCCGATGCAGCTGTTGGTACCGGAGGGGTCAGACTCCCATTTTCCACTCTGCACATTGATATGCATGTTGACCTTCCCACAGAACATGGCCACCTGGGGCTCTGTTAGCAAACCCATTGAGTCATCAGCAGACACCTGGACAGCAAGAGAAAAGATCGTGCAACAGTGAGGCTTGATGTGTTTCCTATACATTTAGTCCTTCATTTGATTGTGCTTTCTCTCCAAGCCATCTGTCAAAAGTACAGCTCTGGGATTACAATGTTGCAAGGACACAATGCTTTATGACTTATTCTATATTACTGCATTAACCTATTATGTAAGAAAATAATGACTACCGTAAACATAATCCTTGCAAGATGCTTAGTTTCATCCCTTTAAGCCCTCAAGCCCAAAAGCTAAGGCTTAAAGTCACAGGGAAGGGCATGTGCCCTTTCTTAGGTTGAATGTCTTTGAACTCATAGATAAGAGAAAGTGGTGCTATTAGAACTGAGCAAACGGTTAGAGCACGCTCACACTGTTTAACCTCAGCTTTGACAAAAACTGCAATCTGGGCCTTCTACTGCTGAAAGGAAATAGGCTTTTAGAACTTATTGTCTCTCCTTCCTTTCTTCTGTTGGAAACACTCGCAGGAAGTGTCTTTGTATCCCTTGCACTGAGCCCTCTGGTTTACATCTGAGAAGACTGTGAAGTTATGCATATGATTATTCTCCTGTGAGACGGGAAGGGATAGCAAAATCCTTTTTATCTGCTTACTGCATAGCATTAGAGATATATTTCTTAGATGTGCATGGGGGTGGGTAAAAACAATGAAAATCATACTATCTAGACACCCTTTTATTCCAAAACGGGCAAATATCACACTATGTAACATAGCCTTTACCATCCCACAGCTGAGAAATTGTTCTTATATCAGACATGATTTGTCGATTTTGTCAAAATTGCACATGGAATTACACATTGTTGTTTGGGAGCTTTACATAATGCAGGACACATCAATCCAGCTCATTCTGTTTCAAATTTAACAAACTACAACAGACAAACAGTTGCAGCAAGCAATAGGTGAGGGAAATCATGCACAGATAACCCCGGGACAATTCTTTCATAAATATTACAAGCCAAAAATGTGTCAAGTAATTTGTTCAGAGAATATATAGAAATATTAGTTCATAACAGTGCTCTTACATCTGCTTATATCATCATTGCCACCCATTTTATTCCATATATATATCTCAAATTTCAACAGTACATCACCTTCTACCAACATGAGAACAAAAACAGCATCAAGCCTTGTTTTTAATAATTTAAGAATTTACTCCACAGCAGTCTAAGAATTCACTGAGTGAACTCGTTTGAGTTCACTTATTCAAAATTCAAGGTAAGGGTCTAAACACTTGCATGACGGTGGGGGATTTTTGGCGGCAGACCATGACAGCGAGTACACTGAGGGCCACCATATTAAAGCAGTGCTGCAGTCGGGCACTCCTGACTTTGCCTCGGCTTCCAAAACATGCAGCAAAGAGGAAGACTATTCAAGATTCAAAGCCTTTATTGTGATATGTACAGTGTCAAAACGTATTTCCCCGTACAATGAAATTCTTACTTTCTGTCAAATTGTTGATATCCAAAACAATCACTGAATAAGTCAAAACAGCATTTTGACTAAACATAAAATATGACATCAGACTGCATATGATTCATCAAAGTTATTCAATACCTTAAGATGCAAGAAAAAAATGTAATTAGAAAAATATCAGGGATAGTAGATAATTTAGGCCTGGGGGCTGAAATCAATAAAACATGTCATATTTTGCATGACTAATATATAGGCCCCGAGTATGAATATATTTATGTAAACTTCTTCTCAGTACGAGTCAAATGCACACATCTTTTTTCTATGGATAGATATATGATGACTGTAATGATCACTGTGTTTGTTTCAGAACTGAAATTCACAGGAATCAAAATGACAGAAAATGGGGTGTGATCTTTTTGAATAAACGCATGCCGATAAGGTTTCTCTGGGTGATTTTGCAGCTGTAAATGAATAACACAATCTTCTATTTATTTTCCCAAAGCTAGAAGGAGCTATAAACATGATAAAATATGAAATGACGATGGCTGTCTAAAAAGCACACAATATCACATTTTTTTCGCTGGGGAATTTGTTTCAATCTCAGATCAAGCAATGACTCCTTCATGTGTGTCACTGCAACACGCACTGATCGGACTGGTGGATGTACAGGTACTGAGGGTGTTCAACATTGAATCGGCACAATAGAAAAATGAATCATCTCGTGCAGTTATCTCCTTACCGAGAATGAAAATGTATTAAAAAAATAAATACATAAAATGCAATTATTTATGCTTCGTTGACCCTCTTCTCAACGGTCAAGAGCGGCAGCACCAGCAGCTGCACACTGCAGACGCCATCTTGCTGGTGTCAAACTGCGTCCTTTTAACGCTCTGCTCAGCAGAATCACCGCCACCCTGCCGCCGATCCGGTGCCGCCGATCCAAAGCGGCTCGAATCGAAGCGACGCCACTAAGTCAACCACTTCGGCGTGGTCGGTAATCACACAGTTAAAAAAAAAAGAAACAACTCGAGAGGGCGTGGGTTACTTAAAGGGAGCAATCTCAGTACCATTTCTCATGCGATGCTGTTATGTTGACGGTTTAAAAGGACAGATTAACTACCGTGCCACATTTGGCACGGTATCCGGCTCTAAAATGTCACCTGGCGCACCACTTCGTTTAGTTTCCAACAAAGAACTCTTTTTGTTTTATTTCGGAAGAGGAATAACGGCACATAATTGACATTACACAATACAAAAATATCCCTCCCGTAAGGAAGTCCAACATGGCTGAGCGGAGTTGTCACTGGGCGTCTAACGGCAAGCCCGGCGGCATCGCTAGCTTATCCCGGCCGTCTGTGCGCTAACGTATTTGCGCCAAAGGTGACGGCCCGTCGGGGGGGGGTGACGAGCACTATTTGGCCCGGAGACGCCGACGTCGAGACGTAAAAGCCTACAAAAATCACAAATTCGTGTGTATTTTTAAGCTATAGCGTCCACACGTTGTCATTCGGTCTGAACAGGACGGACGGAGCTCCTAATGTTCTGCTTTAAGGAGCGAGGCCCGCGGATGAGGGGAGCCAGGGAATGGCTACCCGGACGGAGGCTGGGATCTCCGTTACTCACCTCGGATGAGAGCGTCAAGGTCGCCACCAGTAACAGCAGAAACGCCGAGAGTTCCCCCATACCGTCCCCTAGGTATCCAGTATAGGGCGTTCTGTCCAATATTTCTGTCACAAAAGGAAAAAAAATAATACCACCCCCCCTCCCAAGACGACAGTGAAGTGTGGAGACGCAAACAGCGACGAACGGAGTGATTCCGACCCCCGTGATCCTCCCAGTTCGCTCCCCAGACGGCGGTGACGGAGGCAGGATCAGAGCTGGAAGAGCTCGGGAGGGGGCGGGAGAGGAGCTGGATGGGCGGGGGAGTGGTGGGTCCTCTGGCGTCTGGACTGATATGTCGTGGTGTTTCTCCGTATTGACATTTGATATCGGTCCCGATACAGATAAAAGCAATAACATAGGTTAACGGATGTGGCAATATACCGAAATATCATCCGGTGGATTTGCGGGTCTTTCGCGCATACATTCTCAACCCGCAGCGGGCAGCTGCTCACCTATTTCCTACTGCACATTCCTGACTGCCAGAGGTTTGGGAGGTTTGTTCATAATGTGCTGATTTGTAGCTTATTTTATATACCGAACCGTTAGGCACTTGGGAAGATTTTGTTAGTTATGTAATAAGGCCCCAGGCAAGCTCTTATATTTGCAATTTAAATTTGATTTTACAGATGTATTTATAATCTAAGGACCACTTGACACATGGGTCAGTATCTGGGTAATTTATTAATGAATTCCTCAAGAAAAAAAAATGTACACGTTAGAGCAGGGGTTTGCTTGTTTTTTATAAAGTTTGAGGTAAATGTTCTGTCTAAAAAAATCTCATCAGTGTCCCCTCCCCCCACCTTGGAAACCCTGCAGAAGACTGTTACGCCTCCTATGTGCTGCTGATATTTTCTTTTAAGTGGATTCTTATTTGGACTTCTGGGCTTCAGAGACCAGCCTTGAAGTTGAAAAGACAAATTATTAAGTTAAAATGACAAAATGGTGCGGTCAGGTGTTCAGTATTTCAACATCTCTTTAGGACCTCGGCATCAGTATAACCTTTTGGCAACAATACAGCCTCTCAGCTGTTATACTTTTACACCTTATTTTTATTCACGCATTGACATGCAACTATATTTGCAAAAGAGCTGTCTTAACATTCGTCAGAAAATATGAACATGTTGACCTAATGAGTCTTAAATACTTACCATAACTCACTTTGAATAATGGAACTAATGGCCATCTTGATTTGATCATTTTGCTCTATGTTCCATGTAAAATCATCTCAGTCACAACATTGAACCACTGATAGTACAGAGAGAAATCTATTTTAGAGAGGTGTTGATTTATGTGGATGATCATTTTAAAGGGTGTAATTTGTAGAACCACAACAATTTTTGGCCTCGAGAAACTTGTTCAAATAGTAAAATGGCTCAAAATAGCACAAGGGAGAGGTAAACCTTAAAGGCACACCATTGACAATAATGACGAGAACCAGCAATAAATAATAGGAAAATGAAATGAATACAGATTTTTTTTCTTTCATTCATTTATTTAGTTTTATGCTGCAGTTTGTTAATTTTCAGGAAAAAATCTCCCACAATTAAGCATATGTTCAATTTGTGTTAAAACAGATATTCTAGCTCAAAATCTTTGAAACAAAATATCCAATCTCTAACATCGTTAACCAAACCTACCAATCCATCCATCCATCCATCCATCCATCCATTCATCCATTCAGCCATCCATCCTTGGGTAGTGGGGTCAGGTGGAGAGGTCAGCAATTGAAGCAGAGGCCCAGACCTCCCTCTCCTGAGCCACTTGGTCCATCATAGAAACTACTGTATAGTAGTCACAACGGACTGTGTCTAAACCTGCTTATTTTAATGACTATGCATGTTAAGTTAAAAAAAAAAAAGTAAAGTGCGAAGGTTGTACTTTTGGATCAGGCTTCATATACTGCTTTGTCTTGCACTGTTTAATGTTTTGTTAGAACACGGAAGAGCTAGTTCAATTTCGATTGCCATGTTAAAGTGTTTAAAAAATATGTGGGGGAGGAATATAGTAGTTGTAGTGTTTAACTACCCCAGTCCAGGAGAGGGCATTATTGGTTCACATTACTGTGGCTAAATGCGCAGTAGAAGTCAGACCTCTAGCATAATGACAATTGTAAGTGTCATTAAAAAGTGTGCTCAGTAAAAACAAGGATTAAACAACCTCCCCGGGTGTCCGTAACTCTTTTGAAGACAAGCATGTTACAGAAACATAGTTCTCCAGGGCCTCTCTGTTTGGACATGCCGGGAACACGTCACCAGGTAGGCATATTGACCATATGCCCAAGACACCTCATCTGGCTCGTCACCGCATGGAGGAGCAGTGATTTCATTCTGGGCCCCTTCAAGATAGCTGAACCCCTCACCCTATCTTGGAGAGAGCCCAGATACCCTGCTAAGAAGACCCATTTTGGCCACTTGACCTTGTTCTTTCAGTCACAGCACCTGACCATAGGTGAGGGTAGGAATGTACATTGACCAGTAAATTGGGACCTTCGCTTTTTGGCTCAGCTGCTTCTTCACTAGCACCGTTGACACCTCGCCGATCTGCCTGTTGATCTCCTGCTCCATCCTTCCCTCAGTCGTGAACAAAACATCTAGCCCTAAAAAACTTGGAGCTGATCTCATCCACTCCCAGGGTTGGATGAGATCTGATGAGATCCCCACCGAGAAGCTTTTTGACTACTTTGGCAACTTCAGCCTAAGAGAGAAAATAGGAGAGAAATGGGAGAGTCCCCCGACTCTGCTTCCTCGTTTTAAGCCATGTCATCGTGGATGAGGAAGCCTTGGAAGTATTCCTCTCACCAGTGTATGGCATCTCGAGTTATGGTAAGCAGCCCGCCATCCCCATTACACTGAAGTTGTTCACCGTGGTCTTACCGAACTCCTGCCACGCAATCAAAGTTATCCATGTGTCGTCTGCTGCTTATCCTCCACTCACGGTCGCGGGGGATCCATGAGCCGATCCCGGCTGTCACCAGGCTAGAGGCAGGGTACACCCCAGACTGGTCACTCAGTCGCAGGGCCGTATATATAGAAAGGCAATTTTTTCCATTTAATCAGCTGCATTTTTTTAGACTGTGGGCACCAGCATGCCACCCATTAAAGATATTCATTTAGGTTATTTTGAGTGATATATAACCTATGTTATATCATTTTTCTCCCATTAGGTTGGCCTCATTGAGAGTTAATTCCCTTAGAAATTGCCATTTAGTTTTCAAACGAATCTACATGTACAAATACCAAAGGATGTCATATATGTCTCTAATTCTTACTCGACTGTTACATTATTCTGCATTCACAACGGTCAGTAAAAAGATTTTGTTCAGCAAACAAGCTTTAGGCCATTGGGGACGAACGTCATTGCGTATTACGTCATTACCAGGAAGTAGCGCGGGCTGCTTACTGAGTAGCCGCAGCTGTGTGAAGAAATGGTTCGGCAACGGATAGACTATTGTGGACCCTTAGTCAGTTGGAAAAGAAGATAAGACGGTAAGACAATTTCGCTGAGAAAGCGCATTAGTTGCATGAGGTAGCTCGATGCTTATGATAAATGGAGATAGAAACCGAAGCCATTGCTAGTCATGCACTTTTCACCTTACATTACAGTATCGAGTCAGAGCGGTTGAAATGAAAGCGAGTGACGGGCTGTCACTGTCGCCGTCCTCTTTCTTATTTCGATCGCTCTCGATTGAGTTCTGGCAGTTAATCGGAGGCTACTTTACGTTTACTTTTTACTTTTCGTCGTCTCATTTATTTTACCTTATCTATTGCCATCTGTAGACCATGTTGTGGAACTTGAGCTAGAGTTTCCCCTGCAATCCGCTGCTTTGCTAGCCTTCTATAGTTAACTCCAGATTGCCAACAGGTTCAACACGCGTAACGAGATTTGGAGGCAGTAGAATATTACAAGTCTATGACTTAGATAATGATTTGTTTTTTCTGAAAGAAGTGATTCAGACATTTAATGCTAGTGTCAGATAATAACACAAACGTTTTACAATCGTGCCGGTTAAACAAGAAACTCAAGAGTTTGAAACAAAGTAAAACGATTATTTCACTAGAACAACATGGAATATTTTAAAATGAATTGAGTAAACAGTCACATGTGCCTGCAGATACAGATGTATGCAGTGACTGTATTTAATGAAAGTATGACCTATTAAATGAGAATAAAGTATCAGTTTTATTTACTCATTGATTGAGTCACTTGATGATTTCAGCACTGGCGATCCTCACTACCTCAAAGGAAATCTACTATGAGCCGATGCAGGGGATCAGCGGTTTCCTCCCAGCAAGGCTTGGGGGAACCTACAGAGTCTGGACAGATCACTGGCAAAAAGCACAACATCTGCATGGTGTCAGACTTCTTTTATCCCAACATGGGTGGAGTTGAAAGTCACATTTACCAGCTATCACAGTGTCTGATTGAGAAGGGGCACAAGGTGGTGATTGCAACCCATGCCTATGGCAGAAGGAAGGGCATCAGGTACCTGACCAATGGACTGAAGGTGTACTACCTCCCCCTGCAGGTGATGTACAACCAGTCCACAGCAACCACCTGCTTCCACAGTCTCCCTCTTCTACGCTGTGTGTTTGTTCGAGAACGTATTACTGTGGTGCATGCCCACAGCTCCTTCTCGGCAATGGCGCACGATGCTTTATTTCATGCAAAGACCATGGGCCTTAACACGGTATTTGTCTCTTAAAGCACTACACTTGAATTTTAAATTGCCTTTGAGTAATAAAACCTTTATTCCACTGATCTTACCTTTTTATCAATTGCAGGTGTTCACTGACCATTCACTATTTGGCTTTGCTGATGTCAGCTCTGTCCTAACCAATAAGCTTCTGACTGTGTCATTGTGTGACACAGACCACATTGTGTGTGTGTCATATACCAGTAAAGAGAATACAGTGCTTCGTGCAACACTAAACCCAGAGATAGTTTCTGTTATTCCCAACGCTGTTGACACTACAGACTTCACTCCCGACCCTTCCAAACGCCAGGATGACAGAATCACCATTGTAGTGATCAGCCGTCTTGTCTACCGAAAAGGTACAGATAAGCTGCTTAATTATATGTTGTGACATTTTTTTATGATATCTGAATTCGTGATAGTAATAGTGATTGCTGGTAAACAACAATATATGTCAGTCTACCTGGATCAGGTCCTATAACTATCAATGTTACCTTGTATGCAGGAATTGATCTTCTTGGTGGAATAATTCCAGAGCTATGCCTCAAGCATCCAGATTTGCATTTCCTTGTTGGTGGAGAAGGGCCGAAGAGAATTGTGTTAGAGGAAGTGAGAGAGAAATACCGACTGCACGACAGGTGTGTGTGTTTACCTTTTCCATATTAACACATCGCAGAGGTTTGTGTTCCAATTGCATCATGCCTGCCATCATTTACATGTAAAGACTTTTGAATGGGGGCACCGTGGCGCAGCAGGTAGAGCAATCGACTTTGGAACCGAACATTTCTGGTTTATCCCGGCTCCTCCGGGTGTGTGTCGAAGTGTCGTTGAGCAAGACGCTGAACCCCTAACTGCTCCCCTGCTGCGGGTGGACGATAGCCATGGTTCACCCACGTAAATAGTTCTGTCTATGGTCCAATAAATAACTGTTCAAGGTACATGAATGAGTTTTATTGACAATTACTGCATTGATCTCAATTCTCAGGATTACCACAAATTGAAATCCCACATCCATCGAATCTTACCAACCAACCTGACATTCTGGCACCTTAAACAAACTAAAGTCTCATTCAAAAGATTAGAGAAGAGTAAGACATTACGACAAAGTGAGACATAATAATATGACTTTCAAAACTATTCCACTGTGACGACTCCATTTTAGTTCAGCAGGAAAAAGTATCTAAAATGAGAACAATGACCCTTGACAAATAGACAATACTTTTAAAGTTGATGTGAATGATTTTACTCACATCACATAATTTTACTACTAAATTAAGACAAAGGTCAGTTAAATTTCACATTTCACTTGGCTGTTGAATATCTTTTTTTCCCCCATCACTCAATGATGAAGTGGGCTCTTGTTTGACTGCTGTTAGAATTTAGTTATGTACTTTAAATCTATCATTGCAGGGTTCGTCTTCTGGGGGCTCTGGAGCACAAAGATGTTCGTGGAGTTCTGGTTCAGGGTCACATCTTCCTCAACACATCTCTGACCGAAGCTTTTTGCATGGCTATTGTGGAGGGAGCCTGTTGTGGATTGCAGGTCTGTACTCACTCCAGTTTCTGTTTAGGGGCAGGGAATATCTGTTAGGTGATAGTGTGCTTGTAGGTGGCTGTTTAAATCAGCCCCATCACACAGATTAAAAACTTTGCACATAAATGGAGAAAAACAAGGTGTGAAAAGAATTGCAAAGAGGGTTGTTGGCCACAGTCAACCTTGGACATGCAGTGAACAAAGACATTTGTAGCTGACAGTCAATGACCCAGACGCTTGCAAGACAGTGAAGGCTAAAAGCAGTGTTATCACAACTTTGCAAGGAATGAAAACAACAGTAAACATCAGTTGTTTTTCAGTCTTAATAGCTGCACATACTTGTATACTCGAAAAAAGAAATGTGTGGTGTCTCTGAGTGCTTCCTTGCTTCCAACTTAAGAAAACACATGATAGAACCTTTATTCATGCAGAATAAATGCAGTGCAAATAAGTCACATTAAGAAAAAAACATAAAGATTGTATACTATAGCAAAAAGTTCATAATAGCCACTTAAAAGGAATTTTAATACAAAATTTTGTTCAATTTAGAAGAATATGCTTAAAGCAATGTAAATGAAGCATTCAAATCAAAATAAGACCACGAGGGTTTCAATTTTTTTAGGATCTTCCTGGCTACTTGCATACTGCGGACCTGTCAGCCGACATGAAATTTGTTGTGTCAGGGCAAATGAAATTAATCCCTGCTGTCCTACTGTATGATCATTCGTCATTTCATATTTGCCAAAAAGAAGTTAAGATGTTTAAAGTGGTACTAGAACTTCCTTTTTGGGTTGGACCTGGGCTTGTCTAAGGAAATCCCTGATACAGTCTATGCTTTTGTTTTTTATTCCCCAAGGTGGTAAGCACTCGTGTGGGTGGCATTCCTGAGGTGCTGCCTGACGACTTGATCACCCTTTGTAAACCAACAGTACAGTCCCTGTGTCACGGTCTGGAAAAAGTCATTGCTCAGCATCGTTCAAGATCAGTTCCTTCTCCCAAGTCCATTCATGCACGTGTGCGAAACTTGTATTCCTGGAGAAACGTTGCAGAGAGAACTGAAAAAGTAGGTTTCAACTGTAACCAGCTCACATTCCCTCATTTTTTTCTTCTGTAGTTTATAAAAACTTTGAGCCCCTTTTACAAACTTTTGTCACAAGAAAATTGCATCTCATTGCAATCATTCTTTTCAAAATCTTCCCATAGCAACTAGACTTGATTCTGTTCCCTTGAAGACGTTTCACCGCTTATCCAAGAGGGGAGTTGTTTTGCAGACACTGGGTCGAAGGGGGTTGTTGTCAGGTGGGAACAAAGGTACAACTCCTGGGGGCCTACATGGATTACTTTTGAAATGGTATGGCCGAAATTTTCAGAATTAAAACAAAGGAGAGATACCCGTTGGATCACATAGACTGAATCTCTATTGGTAGTTACTGGTGTCTGGTTCCGGTGGTGGCTCTTCCTCAGTGGTTGGAGGGTACAGATTGGCCTGGTCTGTGTGAGGTAATCGGTCTTGAGATGGAACCCAGTATGGTTTTAAGTGGGCGAAAGGTTGTGCCTTAGACCCCCTCCTCTGTTCAGAGACGTTTTTTTTCCATTTTGACAAAGACAGCTTCTTTGACTCCCCTCTCGAACCATCTGTCCTCTACAGCAAAAATGCGAACATTGCTGTCTTAGAAGGAGTGGCCCTTATCTTTCAGGTATAAATAGATCGTGGAGTTCTGTCCTGAAGTGGTGGCTCTCCTGAGTTGGGCCATCTGTTTGTGCAGAGGTTGTTTGGTTCCCCAATGTAGACATAATCACATTCCTCAGTGCAGATGACAGCATACATCCCATTTTTGATCTTGTGCCTGGGTGTTTTGTCCTTCAGTTGCACTCAGTGTATTATTCGGTTAGAAGTGTACTGGTATTTGGTGTTTGTTGTAAAGCATTCTGAGTATTTCCAAAACACCAGCAACATATGGTATGATAATATCCTTCTGTTCGTTAATGTCTTCCTCCTGTTCGGCAATCTTACTTCTATTGGTTCCAGATTTTGCAAAGGCCAAATTAGGGTAGCCACAGGATTTAAGAGCTTTCTTATATATTGGACCTTAGTTTTTCTGCCTTAAGTGGTTGATGGGATGTTCCTGGCTCTGTAGTGTATATATCTGATAACCCCTCGTTTGTGTTCAAGGGGGTGATGGGAGTCAAAGAGCAAATATCGGTCGGTATGTGTGACAAATATTTGTTCTTCGACTCCCCACAGTCCATTTGAACCTTAGAAGCCTCTCAAATGAGAGATGAAACATCTTCAAGGGAAGAACAGCAAAGCAAGTTCAGTTGCCACAGGAACAAGATTGACAAGTTTTAACCATGTACTAGATGACTGAGAACCTCTTTACACTAATGTCTCTATAAAAGGTGAATGATACATTTCCTTGTTACAGCGTTGTATCGAGGTCTGTATAAGAGGACAGAACAATAACAGGGCACTCTTTAATTCACGCTTCATCCATCTTTTGCACTGTATACATTCACACCTTTGGTAGCATCCCGTTTGACCTTATTTTTTTGTTTTTTATGACTGTGCCACAGAAAATCTTTGTGAAAAAAGAAATTTTCAGTTGACCTGATGCTTCATCTGAATTACTTGATGACCGATCCTTTTTTTTCCCAGGTGTATGACAGAGTGGCTGGAGAAGAGGTGCTTCCGCTGGATAAACGATTATGGAGGCTGAGAACTCACTGCGGCCCGGTTGCTGGCTCCATCTTTGCATTTGTTGCTGTTCTGGATTTTCTGTTCCTTCAGTTCCTGCGGTGGCTGGTCCCTGACCACATCATAGATATGGCTGTAGATGCCACTGGCCCTCTTGGACTGTGGAGGAAAGACCCTGTCAACAAGAAAGCATCTTTATCTAACAGTGTCATGAAAAACAGCTGATTCTGTAATGTTATGACACTGATCACTCCAAAAATAACTGTTCAGGCCAACATGGTTTCATTCTAACTCCTCTTTATGACTCAAAATTGTTCGACTCCAAGCAGTGTGCCTAAACCTCCTTCACAACCTCCCACTCTAGAGGCTGTTGGCATGGGCACAGCCGCCCAGCGAGGCACGCTCTCCAGTGTTTGGGACAAGTAGATAGCGGCACTCTACACCTGTCCTCAATTCAGCAATCATTACAGCACCCCGAAGAAGCCGGCTCTGAAGTCTCCTCATCGCTAGAACTTCCCAAAGGTTGCTGTGATCCTGTTCCTGCAGGGCTGAGGTTTTATTTTGTTTCCATCTTCACCTTTGATCATGCTTCTCTAAACACAACAACCTCTCCCTGTCTCCTGTGTGACTGCATTTGGATCCGAACCAACCAAGCCCACTAAAAAAAATTGGTGAAATTTAATACATGATCATTCAGTGCTGATTAAAACTGTCAGCTTCCACGTTTTAACTGACTTATTAAAGAAGAATTGTTGCAAAAAATAAATTCTTCAATATTTATTTTCATCAAGCATTTATATTTTTCCCTCACATGTTGATGTTTTTGCATTTTCAGTTTGTCTTGTTTGATTATTAAAGCATCAAACAAACACTACCTGACTTGATTTAAAGAAAGTCAAACATAGAATTAGCAGGAGTGAAGAGGGAACACCCTTGATCATAGCATAGATATTTATTTAACAGACCTTGGTGCAAAGATGTTGAGATTTTTATTATTTTTGTATAATATATGACTAGCAAGTAAGTGTAGGATTTGATCATTTCTGTTATGCCCTTTAAATGAAAACTGAGAAACCTTGTTGATACTTGGTTCAGTTTGATATCAGTGAAGTTTACTTTGTTTATTTTTCTCCTGTTACATATTTGCATGAAGCTGAAATCTCTGACCAATGTTTTACAATGATGTACTGTAAATTGGAATGTTGTATTTCTCTTAAAATATATGTTCAGCAGTTAAGGTCTACAAAAGGGAAAAGGGTTTAGATGACTATCCTCTTAATGCCTTTCATGGTAAGGCATTGGGTTCCCCTTTATAATGAAATTCTTACATTGCATTTAGTATTGAATTTTCATTAGAAATGTCACTCTATTATGCCTTTAAAAAGAGAAAGCTCTATGTTATTGAATCAAGAGGTGAAAAAAATTTGAAATAAACATTTTTGAAGTAAATCAGTTCACATAGAGAAAAAACTTTGTCTATGGGTGCTTTGACATTTCAATCTTTTGATTCTCAGCTTTCATTGAAATTGATAGCAAGATTTACTCAGTTTACTGAAAATGTATCACAGGGTTCTGGCTTTTGAACATGGGGTTGTTGTAGTCACTGTGTGTTATGTGTTGCCTTCATATCTACAGTGTTAACAAACTTGTCCAAACTATTGTGGCCTTATGTTTTAGCCTCATACAGTACATGCGCATTATTAGGTGCTTCATTTCAGGATGTATCTGTGCAGGCCTATTTCACCCACCATTGTTATGCACTTGCTGTAGTTTTGTTTCCATGGACCGGGACATGGGTGGGCGGGAAGTGGCAATGTGGGGGAGGTGGCCAAGGACCCAGATAAGACAGGGAGGAAGGCCCCCCCTTCAGGTTTTGTGTATCCATCTGGGAGAGTTTGAGTTTTGGATATTTTTGGAGAAGCCTTAATTTGGGTTGTTTTCATCATGGCCGTTGTTCAAACTGATATTTCATTGTATTCTCATTTTTGGCTGAGCCCTTCGCACATCTACAGGGGCCTGGCATGCAACTCTCTGATGGCTGGTAAGTCCAAGCCCCTTCAACTGAATTATGTTGGATTAAACTGGATACAATATTTATGGATTGCTAGATACATTTTTAGGTGTGACAGTATCCCACAAATGCCTCTATCACCATGGATGTAGATGTTAAAAGCTAAAGTTTTGGGTCTGTATACTGATAGTATTGTTAGGAATATCCCAGAATCTCCGATTAGAAGCTCACTGGGCATTGTGATAAGAAGTGGGACTATCCCTAAAACCAGAGAAGTCCAGTCTTTAAACAAGAGCATCTTGAAATTTCAATGAGGAGCAAGGTCACATGGCCATGAGTGTTTCTGAGTGTCTTTCAACTTTTCCTCATGTTTTTTGATGACTTTCTGTGTGTAAGACACCGGTTCAGACAGAACTCCTCTCCATGAAGCGGCTTACCAGGGCAGACTGCTTCAGCTGAGAATGCTCATTGCTCAGGTGAACTCAATATGGCTACTCCTTGATATGGCCACACAGCAAACATTGTTGTCTAACAATATGATGCTGTACAAATACAAACCTGACAGTGATTTCCGGCCCCTGCAGGGTTTCCATGTAGACTCGCTCAGCATGGACAGAGTCTCTCCTCTCCACGAGGCTTGTCTTGGTGGCCATTATGCCTGTGCTAAGTACCTTCTGGACAATGGGGCAAATGTAAGAACTCTTCACATTGCAAAAAAATCCACACAGTTAAACTAACTGAATAGATTTTTTTCATTTAACTTTTAACACTTGAATGATTCATCAGTGTAACAGGAGATCTAGAGGAAAGGTACCTAGTTCTATTGAGACTAAATGGAATTAAATTTTTATCCTCCACTTCTCACTATGTTCATTAGAGATGCCAAAAGACATTATATGGATCGTTTAAAAGTAATATCAATTTTAGCATACAAGAAACTATTATTTGTAGGAAGTAAACAGCTACTACATTAAACTGAATGAATATTATCTTAAGTGTAGGGGTTGAAGTAATGACCGAGTTCCCTCTTGTATAAATTGTGCATGCCAAAAAAAAGCGGGGTTGTGCAATAGTAACTCAAGCTTTATCCAAAAGAATTTATTTAATTTACAGTGGAAGTATTTTGTATATGTGTATTTAGTGATGAAAGTTTGGGTCACTGTCCTAGGTTTTGCGTGCTCTTAATGAATTCTATTGTATGTTTATAATTGAAAGCACTTCTTCAATTATCAGAAGAAATTAATTTTGCTGCCACAGGTGGATGCAGTGTCAACAGATGGCGCCACCCCTCTCTTCAACTCTTGCAGCAGTGGGAGTTCTGCCTGTGTCCGGCTGATCTTGCAGCACAGAGCTTCGGTCTACTCACCAAACCAGCTGGTGTCGCCCATCCATGAGGCCTCAAAGAAAGGTGTGTTTGCACATCCACGTTAGTGTGGAAGCGGTGTGTTACTGCGCAGGTTCACAACCAGTGCTGTTTCTTCATCAGACCACAGAGAATGTCTGGAGCTTCTGCTTTCCTTTGGTGCTCAGATCAACTTGGAGCTGCCAGTCGTTGGGTCACCACTGTACTCAGCCTGTGTGGCTCAGGCTGCAGCCTGTGTGGCTGTGCTGCTACACCAAGGTAACCAGCAGCCCTTAAGGGAAACCAAAGCAACACACTGATTCTACTTATTCCAAGACAAAAAACAAGGGCAAAAGCTTAAAACCCCTAAATGTTGTCTTTAGTTGCTTTCACCTCTAGTGCTTTATATCACACAGACGGCACCCAAAATCAAATACAACCTCTCTTACATTTTAGAGGAGAAGTGTTTTGTTTTACCTAAATATTTTTAAATATTGGGGTCTATTGGTTTCGTGCCTGGAGTCGGAAATTTTCAGGCCTGATATTTTTAGATCTTTAAGAAGCCTTATCGGAAATGGGGAAACCAGAGTCTGAGAATACAGTGGGTGACAGAGAAGAGGATGACCAGAGTTCAGGGCTAATTAAAATACTCTAAATTTCTATCAAAAATCATTTTAGCAGTTTATACCAAGAGTCATTATTACTAGTATACTGGCTATAAAGATACTAATTTAGCTAGAATAGGTATTAAGCTGTGTATATTTCATACTCTTCATGGCAAGAAATTAATTAATTCAATATTTTTCACTGCTATGCTCCAATAAGATAACATTGAAATTACTTTTCTGTCACTTTCTTTAGAATGCAAACCATTACATTCTTGGTTTATCAATTGGAAATCCATGAAATAGTCAGTTTGTCTGCTGTTTGGTGTGTGTGTGTGTGTGTGTGTGTGTGTGTGTGTGTGTGTGTGTGTGTGTGTGTCTCTGTCTCTCTGTCTATGTCTGTGCAGGGGCAGATGTTCGAATAGGGTGTGGACAGGACAGCCCTCTACATGCTGCAGTTCATGCAGGTGAAACCAACATAATTGAACTGCTGCTGGACTTTGGGGCCGATGGTTGCTGTCGCAACGCAGAGGGAAAGACTCCGCTTGATCTGTTGAAATCAAACAGTCCAATTCGAAATGTATTGCTGAAAAGAGGTGTGTT
Organism: Fistularia commersonii; assembly: GCF_037954325.1. Lineage (NCBI taxonomy): Eukaryota > Metazoa > Chordata > Actinopteri > Syngnathiformes > Fistulariidae > Fistularia > Fistularia commersonii. The sequence goes on along the minus strand of NC_141287.1, from coordinate 9,374,993 downwards.
GAGTTGTTGGTCTGCGCGCACACACACACACCCACACACAGAAACAAATTTCTTTATTGCCTAGAAAGTGTAATAGCTCCTTCTCTGGCCTGACCAGGTCCCTGCTCTCTGGCTCAGCTGTGTCGCCTCCGTATCCGCCAAAGTCTTGGAAGGATTCGCCTCAATAGAGCCTCAAGCCTTTCCCTCCCACAGAGCATCCAGAACTACCTCCTTTTTCAATAAGACATCTCTGCCCTGCTGAGAGATCAGCTCTGAGTGGGGTTTCCACTTCTTTTGACTGGCGTTAGCCCTCCAAACTTTAGTTTTAATGTTTTTGCAGCTGCTGGATTTTTTCAAGAATGTCAAAACTGTAAACTGACTGCAATGTTTTGATATGGATTTTGAGTCAAGTTGAGTCTATTTAGTCCAACTGAAGATCACAAAGGTGAGACATTGCAATGGGAATGCAGAAGAGCTTTGTGATTTGTAATAATTTTGATCTATTTAAGTAAAAATAAACATCATAGTATCTGTATTTAAGAAAAACATGTAAAAAGAAAAGACAGGTAAAGTGAGACCTGGAGTTGTTGCTTTGGGATAAATGTCTGTATTCAAATGCAAACCCTGCAAGGTCACCTTTGTAGAGACCTGGAGCATTTTACTTTCCTGCAACTGGAGCATATACAGTGGTTACATTCTGCACATAATAACATTTAGACATTGGGTACTTGTGTTTCAAGAGTAAAGATGTCAAATTCAGGTTCACATCAGGTTCAGGTTATGTGCAAAGTGCAGGTGAATAACTCAATACAGTGAATGAATTCCAACAATAGAATTTTATTGATTCTATACTTCAGTTATGCAGGGAATGGTTATTAGATCATTGGCAGGTTTTACATGGCCAGGGTTATTTAAGAATAACCATTTTAAATGACCACTAATCTTATAAAAATTCATATTTGAAGAGGATCACAACTCTGTCCCCAAGTGGGTGAATGTAGAAGAAGTGACTTATTTTCTTAACATCACAAAATTCACGTCTCAAAAAAAGTATAATACCATTTTCTACGAAACATAGAAAAAGAATTCATACAGCAGCAAATAATACAAGATTTCTTGGCCTTCTAGTTGTATACCTACCTCCTACTTTCAGCTTCCACCTAACCCTATTCTCTGTATCTTCTTTCACACCAACTCATTTCATGTCCTTGAAGTGGTCCTACCTTGATTTGAATTTATATGATTTTAATAAATCAGTGAAAGAATAGGACAGCTGAAGTAGTGTATAACTATTTTTATAATGATATAAGAACATCCAAATAGTTTATTTGCCAATGCATAGTGATGACATGTAAACAACGCATTTACATCACAGTCCTGCAAATAATACCGGCTATCACAGTTTTACTGCACTGTGAAACTATACAATTCAATTACAACAGTAGTATCTGACAAAACTTCAGCAATTATGCTCAGTGTTTTTTTGTCTTGATGGATCAACAGGGAAGCCACAGTCCAAAATATATTTACGCAGCAATAGGGGACATATATACAATTTTGTAATTGAGCAAATGAAAACTGCATTACTATGACCATGATCCTGCAGGCAAAGGACAAATTACAACAGTGTATGAGGTGGGAGGAAGCTCATCCCAAATGTCATTAAATTGATATATTGGGGACAAAAATATAAATGCCCTTTTTTTTCAAACTCTTTAAACACTCACTTTTTCTATTTGATGTGTCTCATCATTTTGATGTCAACACAACCACGACGTATTATATGTGCTATTATATCTTTCTTTTTCTGACATGTTCTGAAAAACTGTTTTTGAATATCATGATGGTAGAAACCATCATTGCATTAGACAGAAGTGAACAAAGATGAAAAATACTCCACAAAAGTTGGACAAAAACATGTGAACATTCTAATGTAAAGAAGCATAAAAAACATTTTACCTAGTTACATAGTCAAACCCTTATCTGTAAATAGAATATTATTCTGCTTCATTTAATTGGATCAAAACATAGCAGGCAGGTTATTCATAATCTAAAAAAAACAATCCTTAAGTTTGAAAAAATAATAAGTTATGGAAACATTAGCTCCTTCTGATGTGCTTAGGATTTTTCTAGGTAACTGATGAAAAAAACAGATTCACACAGTGCTGATGTTGGTTCTTCGGCTACTGCTGCTGCTGCGCAAGCGTTTTGGAGGACTGCAACACAGCAGCTGCTGATTAAAGTGCTTGCTGAAGCTCTTGCTCATTAGGTAGAGGGCAAATGGATTTACACAGGAGTTGGTGAAAGCCAAGATGCGGGCACACACACTGGCAATGAAGTGGCCCAATGATGTGTCCACCTGGCCATAATGGTAAGAGCGGTACAGGTAGATGACATGACTTGGCAGCCAACAAGCAGCAAACAGGCAGACGAATACCAGGACTGTCTTGGCCAGACGTTGCCTTGACCTGATCTGTGAGCAGAGACAAATTCAAGCCATCTGAAGCATTGTGGTAATCATTTTTTTAGAAGGCTTCTTAAAATCTTATTTGAGTCAATATATGAGCAGGCGGTCCCCCTTTGTGGCAATCAATATGTCTCAGTATAAACCAAAATTGAGGACAGACATAGAAAAGGCGATTCTCAAGGCCCTCTAAAAGATGGAGCTTCCAAATAGCTATGGGCAGACATTCACAGACATTCATCAGTGACCATCAGTACGGGAACCTGTTTGTGAATACTAACAGTTAAGGAGTGCTTTCAGGCCTGCTTACCCAGGGTCTCCTAAATCTGCTGCAAAGTTTCATTGAGCTAAAGTGACTGAGACCCTAGTGATCATTGAACCAAAAGTTTGTATGTGCAGGTCATGGAGTACGGCTCTTTGTTGGCCTCTAAGAGGGTTTTGACTAAGGGAAGGGAAGGGAAGCCTGTTTGGTTTACAGCAGAGGAGAAGTGTTGACCATGAGAACATTTTCAGTCCCTGGAAAAAAAAACTTTGTAGAAGCTGAGGAGCTCCATCATTAGCCAGGTAGAGGACTCTGAGGTAGTCAAGAAACTGCCCTGTGGCAAAGCAGTACATATGGATGAGATTAGTTTGGAAATGCTTCAGGCTCTGGTGGATACTTGGCTCACTGGCCTTTACAGTTTAGCATAAAGTTTCGTGAGGGTGTCAATAAAGGACGACGAGCGTAATGTTTACAATTTTTGAATAATGGCCAGAGGGTGTCCCAGCAGCAGACTGCATGCAATTTCAAATTCAAGTTTTTGGAATTTGAATTTGCATGGTGATTTCTCTGCTCAGTCTCCCTGGTAAAGCTTATGCTACGATGGGAGAAAGTTGGCTCTATGTAATTATTCAGGAATTGATGAGTTGTTAATTTGGGAGGGTGAGGGAAAGTAAGGCAGACCAGTAAAGCCTCAGCAGTAAAGCAGTGCATGGCTGGTGTATTTTCATAGACATTTCATAGACAAAAGAGGAATCTGAAGTGGAAAGTAAGGCAACACATTGCAGGTCTACTCATCCTGCAAAGCTCTGAGGCGTGACTACAAGAACATGGTCATGGATACAAGCAGTAAGAAACAATTACTTCCCCACATGATGGAGGGCCAGGAGGTCTAATGCTGAGCAGGCGTGAGGGGCCTGTGGTAAGGCCACAAATACTGTAGGGATTACATTTCTCTGACCTGGGAATGTTGTGGGGTCTTGCAAAAAGAGCTGGATTATGTACATGGGAACAACAATATTATACCTGGCTGTACTTATTCAGTCTCCTGCTTCAATAGTCTGGCCATGAATGTAATAAATTAATCTTTGTGGATCGATGGAGAAATTTTGGAATCTCGTGAGGAATACTCCAAATGATCAGGGAGTCTGCTGTCAAATAGTATAGTGTTTTGAACAGAAAGTGTATTATTCAGAGAGTGAAAGAAGTGGTGCAGCTATCCTCACCTGTTTCTGCAAGTGCAGGTTGCCCTCAGCAGGGATGTCGACAGAGCTCCTGACCAGACTGTGGGCAATGAAGCAGTAGTAAATCGATATGATGAAGAGTGGGATGATGTAGAATATGAGGAAGGAAGCAGTGGAGTGAATTTTGGGGTGCAGCTTCCCTGCATGGGGGAAGGGTGCACATGTCACAAAGCTCTCGTTGGTGCTGCTGGCGGTGAAAGTGTGTAGGTCGGAGAAGACAGCCTCAGGAATAGCCAGGGTCCCGGACAAGAGCCAGATTGCCCCGGCTCGGACACAGATCCTGACCGTCGCACTGGACTTGTGAATGTCAAGCGGTCTGACAATTGCTTTATACCTAGATAAAGCACAAATATTTGCATTTATGGAGTCTCAGTTCAGACTTTGTGTTAGAAACTGATTATAAGGGAGCCAATAACTATACTGTGAACATGAGTCCATATAAAGCATGAAACAGTTGCAGATTGTTGTCACTGTCTTTCTCATTACTGAGTCGATCCTTTAGAATCACGAAGAATTGATTTCTCTCTTGATACATAGTCATATAATCTCTGGGGTTTTTATCCCACTGTGCATAGACAAAAGAAAAAAAAATCTTTAAATTAAATGGAATGAAACAAATCACTGTGGCTAATGCCACTACATAAAATGATTCCTTCAATTCTCATTTAATCCCCTAAAATATTTTAAAATGTGATGATATACGAGTAGTTACCAGTTGATTTTGTGCAAAGTTACTGACCAAATGCAGAAAATAAAAATGCTTTTTATGTCATAAGATCTGATTCAAATTAGTCACCCTCCTTATGAAATAATATCAAAATAATTTAAAAACATATAACTATGATAATATCAAAATAAGTTGCAATGAGCATGCAGACTCATTCATTAATATCTTATGCAGTTATTCAGTCATTCAAGGTAGAGATGAATATTTTGATAATCAGTTTAGTAGAAACATCACTTTTGAAATAAAATTGTTCAATAGAACTGGATAGTTGAAAATAACATTAATGTCCACATTTTAATTTTCTACATCAAGGATCAAAGTCTCCACAGTGACTATGAATATTGAAATACTTCAGATAAATTGTGCCCTATAAAAGAGTAAAAAAGATCTTAAACTAAAATTCTTTTTTCATCGAAGGAGACTGTGTTGGATAAATGTGTGAAAAATTAATTTTCTTTCCTATTGAATTTGCACCTTTTGTTTGTCTTCACATAAAATAAAATAGGGTCGTTGCTGTTATTATCAGAATGGTCAGTGCTAATGAGACTGAGATTCTCTGTGTACATTTGAAAAGAAAACGAGTTGATAATATGATAATATAATATGAAAACATGAAAATAAAGAGCACCTGTCTGCTGATAGAGCAGTAAGGGTGAAGACTGAGACCCCCACAGAGGTGAGCTGGATGAAGGGGATGAGTTTGCATCCGACGCGGCCAAAGAGCCACTCGTCCACCAGATACCTGCTGGCGTCCACCGGGGCGCAGGTCAGCAGCAGGAGCAGGTCCCCGAGGGCCAGGCTGGACAGAAACAAGTTCGGCACCGTCCGCATGGATTTCACCAACAGACAGGTCTTCATAAGAGTCACATTTCCCACCAAACCCACAGAGATGATGACCGCGTAAACGGTCGCGATCCCGATCCCAGGCAGCCAGATGTTGTAACGCTGCGTCTCCACGCCAGAGTCCCGCGCTACTCTGGAAAGATTGTGGAACAAGACTCTGCCGTCCTCGAGATTTACAGAGACGGTCTCCTCCAGAGACATCGCTGGGAGAGCGGGGGTTTTCAAATGGGGAGTCTGACGTTCATTCTGCGATTGGTGAGAGGCTTTATATGCGCCTCCGGTGTGTGTGCGTCATTTTACGCGCAGCAGTGCCAAGTGTCCGTGAGGTGGAAATGTAAAGTAATTCAGGTGCTACAAAAAATCACCATGAAAAACTATGAGCATTAATGATCTCCATCCATCCATCCATCCATCCATCCATCCATCCTATTAAGTGACTCCTTCTGTTTTTGTTATTTTATAACAAATGTTCTTGTTGGCTCATTGCACAGTTGTTGGTTGGTCTCAATGTAACTGACCAATACCATGGAGGCAGGATTACTTCCTCTTTCACTCAAGTTGAAGGTGTGACAGCTGATGCACAGAAATGTGGTGAAATATAAATGTGCCGGTGCATGAGCGACACTGTAAGTGCAAAACAATTAAGAGATTAGGTGCTCAGTATAGTAACACAAAGGGAGACTGGAATTATACTGGGAGAAATGTCTTTATAATCCACAACAAGTAATGCATTTAGCCTCTGCCATGAAAAAAGATGATCAATTTTCTTTAGTTCTTAACAAATGCTGTCCTCTTGGTTTACAGGTTTCTAACATTTCTCACTATTATGTGAACAAGTAATCTTTTATTCATTCATAACCAAACTTATAGCAGGAACTATGTGTCCCCTCTCTTCCAATCACAATCATTTGAACTATTCATCCATTCATCCATCCATCCTCTTTCTGCCACTTGTCTGAGGTTGAATCCTTCTACGACATGTTTGCATTGGGCGACCCTACCAAGGGCATAAAACTCCCAATAACTGACCTCCTAGGATCACGTAAACCCCTCCATCATGATCAGGTGACGGCTCAAGGAGGAGTCATTTGAACTGAGCAGAATTAGTTAAAAACCAGCATCAGTCTATTTTGTATGGCTGGGTTTTAGCCAACAGTTAAACGTTCGAAATCGTCAGACTTTGCCCCGGGTCTGAATATCTACCAATGTTCCCATACATAATAGAATCTCAGACAAGATGTGATCAATCACATCAACAATAACAAAATGCAATTTCTAGACCTTTGACTGTAAAATATTTTCAAGAAAAATGACATAGGTAAAAATATCTTTTAATCAGTACTGATGCTTCTAAGCAAAGCTCATCATGCTTTTAGTAAAGCCCCAGACTAAAGTATTAATAATCATAACCATCTAATGAACATCTAATTTGTAAATGTAAATAAAACCAATCCTGGGTGTAATGTGTTGACATGTAACAGGAATCCTTGTTCATTTGATTGCTATGCAGGGATGTTACAAAATCCTGTTCTAATCTCTGTAATCAGATTACATTTTCTAATCAAAAAGTGATATAATTAGAAGCTGCCCAGTGGGTGGATAGAAAAAGACACAAGCTCAAACTTCATATCTATCTTATGTAATGTTATCATTGGAAGTGAGAGAATAAGGCATTTTTCTGATGTTACACTTAGAGCTAGTACTGCCACCATCTAAAATATTTCAGAATATATATTTTATACATTTTCTTAAATATTATTTGTGTGTGACGCACACCAAATTGACCATTAGGTCTGTGGCACGACTTTGTTAAAGATGACATGATCTTGTGTCCTTTAAAGGATTAAGGGTTCAGTTTTGAATCAACAAACAAGCATGAAATTATATCATACTATCAAATGTAAAGTGGTGTAGTAATATGATGGCAATAAAACAAAAAGTATAATTAGGACAGGGAAAAAGACAGTTACTGTTATGTTTAGGAGAAAGAACAAAACTGTCTACTACTATCTACTATCTACTTCTCAATATGGAGAAGAACTACTTCTGCCTGCAAAGATATGAGAATGGAAGTTTTATTTATATTTTATTTATTCGTGTGTCTTTACTGAAAATTTCACTTATATCTTCTTCATGTTTGTATCTGGGTTTGCCACCGATTGGGCACAACATCATTTCTAATATAAATGCAAATTGAGTAGATAAGAGGGGTGAAAATATGCTTATCTGACCGTGACTTGAACCATCTTAATTTCCCAGCTCCTCTGTTGTCCACATATGAAAGCTTTAGACAAAAATTGGCTGACAATTTTTCAAAGAGCAAAATTGTTGGTTGATAATTTTTTTTAAGCATTTCCCCAAATGTGTATAATTTTCCTGGCTATTTCCCTATTTATCAGACAGAAGACAAACAGCCAGTCAAGTAGACGTACACACATAGACATAAATTCAGAAACAGAAATGCCTGCTCTCATACTGTTGCCACTTCTAGTATTTAATGGACAAGCCTTGTTGAAGCAAAGCTCTGAGAGCAGTTCTGCTTCTCCTTGATGTCCCCATCTCTCTGCATCTATTAGCAATTCCTCTGTGTTTTTGTAAGCACAAATAAAGGGCTTGTTTAACTTTCAGATTCTTTGCTTGGTTTTACTTTTTAAAGAAAACATCTCTTACAGTCCATAACTAAAATTCTATTAACATTCATAAGATGATGACCTTTTCATCTATAGCCACATCTCTGTGACATTTTCTTCTTTTTAACTAGTTCATTTTGAAAGGAACCTAATCTCAACTGCAATAAAAAAAGTTCAAGCTTCTTGAATTCAATATCAATTATGATAATGTGGAAGATGTTACAAATGGCACATAATGAAAGATAGGAGTCATAACATGGCTGATACCTTTTGCCTGTGATTGTTCCCAATATGCTATCACAGGCATTTGCTTTATTAGTGATAATAACAACAATAATAAGTCATTTTATTTACTGACACTGTACAGACATACAAAAAATACAAATCAAAAAAGAATAATGAAAATGCAAACAATAAAAGTGACAACGTGGTTTTATGTGTGTGTGTGTGTGTGTGTGTGTGTGTGTGTATTTACATGTATACTTGCATATATATGTATATATGCTTCCATATATACATATACTGTATATTCAAATACACCTATGAGTACACACATAAAAAATAAATAATATGACATAGCAATTGCCATTAGACAAATATACAGATTTAAACAGATTTGTTTATTAATTGAATGATTATTCTATCTAATGATCACAATATATAAATAATATGTATAAATAAAAATCTTACCGTGGATACATGCATGTTACAGGAACACCTCACAGATCTAACATAAACCCACCATCAAGACAAAAAAAAGTGCTTTGATCAATAAAAAATTGAGTATTTTTGCCCAAAATACGGGTGGGGAACAGAAACATCAGGTCAAATGACAGAGTGGAACTACTTTCAGCACCACGGACAGCGCCAACTCTCATGTCGCCATCCAGCGGTAAATACCACGATCTGCAGTCAACAATAACCAGTGATGTTCAGAATAAGCTTGTCATTGATGCAAGGTGCGCCACAGTGGAGCAAGATTTAAAGAACACTTCTGATAATGACTTGAATATTTTCTTGATAAAAGAGGTATATATCAGATACAGCAAAGAATAAGAATTTTCATTCTTACAAGGTAATATTGGATGAATTGTCCAGTATAATAGTACTGGTGACATTGGAAAGCAACCCAACTGTTTCTAATGTTTAGGCCTCTTGAGATGGAATAAGTCAAAGAAATAGCCTAAACATTGTAGTAATGGTTAATCTTGTTGTCAGCGAATGTTAAGCACACAAGCTAATTTCGAGCAATTATGTGCGCGATGCGCTGGCAGTGGGATCATATTTCGATAGGTTAATTATTCTTGGAGATATCCAAAGGCCGTTCTGGGTTTGATATTGGACAGCAATTTGTCAAGAAAAGGCCACAAACTGTGGTTTATTTATCAAATTATTTAATATAGCAGGATGTATAGAAAGATCCATGCAAATATAGTGTGTACGTTATATTTCAAATTTGGATTTTTTGTTGATGGATCGAGTGGCTGTTTAAACGTTTGCTTGCGTGCGTAGCGTAATTCTTATTAAAATTAACGATTTTATAAAAAGGCTTTCAGGTTGAGGGGGGGCCTGGAGGGGTTGGGGGTCTCATGAGAGTGTGATTAAGCACCTGGATGCTGCGCGTCGCCAGCTGAGCCGTGCAGCTCCATCATCACTGACATCCAATCAGCTTGATGGGATTGGGATGAGCTACTGCACGCCTTCCTCTCCCGTCCTTAGAAACGGGGAACAGGCGAACACACACACACACAAACACACATACACAGTATTTTTTTTCACCCCCTACCCCTCCTGCGTTCTGCGCGTCGGTGATGGAAAACACCCGGTGTTTTGCGAACCGCTTCTCGGACTACAGAGGTGCGCTGGTGCCGGGGCAGGGCGCGGAGGCCGTCGTCGCCACCGTCGACAAAATCCTAAAGACGGTTCCCAGCGATATCAGCGACTGCGACGGCGGGCTGTACGACGGCCCTGCCGGCGTGGCTTACATGCTGTATCACGTCAGCGAGAGTCCTCTTTTCTCCGAGCAGAGGGACGCGTACCTGAAGGCGGCCAAGCAGATCATCGACGCGTCGGTCCGATATGTGGACGCGGAGCCAGATAAGAACATGCGTGCCGCCTTCCTGCTCGGCGGTGCGGGAATTTACGCCGTGGCCGCGATGATATATAAATCTCTGGGTTTGGCGGATTTCGTCAAACCGCTGACGAAATTTCGGAACCTGTGGGAGGTATGCGCCCCCATCAACTTCCTGGAGTGCGGCTCCGATGAGCTGTTCGTGGGGCGGGCCGGGTACCTGTGCGCCGCCCTGGTCCTGAAACAGAAGCTGGGCATTGAGGTAGGAACCCCTTGGCGAACCAACACCCTGCCACCCGATTTAACGTTTTAATAGTTCGACACAAGTCCAAAATTATCTAATATACAGCAGGAAGTCCATCAAATGGGCTTAGATGATCAAACAAGCGCTTGGTAATCCTGTTACTAAATGGTTATCTTCATTACAGGGATGAGTTTTGGCAAATTCCATGTTCCTATTTGACTTTTACCCACTTTTTGAATTGGAAAGTGAATGATAATCTTACCAAAAAAGTGGGTCAGTAAAATGTTTCCCCTTGTTCCTTATTGTTCAAGTCAAAATTGAATGGATTCAAGTCGACATTGATTAAAGATATGGCACGTGTAATTTTGGCTCAAATAGGAGATATTTGCGCAGACATGGGGTGGAATGGCGGTGCAGTGGTTTGCGCCTTGGCCTCACAGCACGAAGGACCCTGGGTCGACCTACCAGGGGGCCTTTCTGTGTGGAGTTTGCATGTTCTGCATGAGTTTCCTCTGGGTTCCTCACACAGTTCAAAAACATGCAGCCGGTTAATTGGAAAAAAATTGGGAAAATTGAACTTAGAAAATTGACCCGAATGAGTGAATGAATGTCTGTCTGTATACATGGCCCTGCGATTGACTGGCGACCAGTCCGGGGTGTACCTCGATGACAGCTGGGAAAGGCTTCAGCATCCCCTGCGGCCCTGAGTGCAGGATAAGCGGCAAAATTGGATGGATGGACGCTCAAGCATGAAGTCAATGAAGGACTAAAAAGGCAGTTCAATTAGAATAAACTTGTTTTTCTCATTCATTTAATGGCAATCCTTTTAGCTATTTAAGCAGCAAAACACTCACCTCCTCACTTTTATGTACGTAGCCTTTTACATAGCCTAAATGCTATTTTATTTTCTAAAAAGGGGCTTCGATCCGCTGTCCATATCGAAAAATATTTTACTCTGTCTTCCTTTAGGTTGATGTTTCAACTCCATAGCTTGATACAAAGAGTTTGTTTTCAACCTTCTTTTTTGCAGATACTGAGCAAGGATCAAATCAGATCTATTTGCCAGGCAATCATCGAGTCAGGAAAACAATATGCCAGGAGGAAGAGAAAGCCCTTCCCCCTCATGTACTCGTACTACGGAACAGAGTATCTCGGTAAGGAGATCAGTGGCTTCCGGCTCTTTGATAAACTCTGGAATATCTGTTAATCTGTATTGTGCTCCCCTTTTCATCTAAACAAGCGAGAGAAGGTTTTAGTCTTTCGCAGCGTTGGCCTTTGGCTACGGGAGGATCTGTCTATTGCTATGACACAGTAAAGAGACATGACGAGAAACTGATTTATTGATGCAGAGTTGGTGTGTTGACGTGTAAAACAAACTTTCCTTTCCTTGATTGCATCAGATGAAGAGAACCGTCAGGGTTGCAGATCCTCTGTAACTATCACACCAACACATGGTTCCTAGTAAGCATAGACTCCGCTGACCACATCTGCATGGATACACCTTTTGAGGAAGTGAGAGAAATGACATGCACAGTGAGACATTTTTATGCCAAGGAATGATTTCAATGTGAGCCATCCAGCAACAAGCTACGACCCTGCATGTATTTCCTTCCCCCAAATTTTGGCTAACTGAGAGTTTCTTATTGGGTTTGCTCCACATCTATAAGCTATAGCTATGGAGGGAATTCACAGGCCTTATATTTTCAGTCTCAGAGAACCATGTTTCCCCTGCATGTGTCTAAAGTATTTCAGGAAAATTGCCCCGAATTCAAAGCGATTACATTTATGTTTACAATTCCTCACCTCCCAAGTGTCATCCACTGCCAATGTTCACAAAAATCAGAGAATGTGTTCAGGGTCTAGAGGTTTTATATATTGACACACTCTCTGGAAGGGGACTTGCAGGAATTTGTGCTCTATAATTAACTTGTTTTCCATCACTATGTTGATTGTTAAAATTGACATCAGTTGCTTTGCACAGATACTGCAGGAAGTTAGACTTTTGAAAATCTTGGCAGTGGATGCAGAAAAAAAATAATGTATTGCACAATTATTACCTGTCCAGTTGGAACTGTAAGACTGCAAAAGGCTACTCTCTCAATGAATTGTGTGTCTTTTCAGATGAACGCATCACAATAGTTGTATATCTTCAATGCAACATAAACCTGCCACCAACCACAAACTTCAGATCGATGGCACATTAGCTGGGGACGTAACAGCGCACCATCGCACACATTATCAAAAAGGGGAAAAGTATACATCATGAAGCTGAACAGCTGATTCCAATATGATGACCCTAAAATTGTAATTAATATCCTATTGTAGGTTTTACAATGAAGTTTAATGTTTTTATTTACCTTTTTTAAAATGATGAGTTAATGTCAGCTTAAGGTTAAAATAGATTCTATTGGCAAACATGTTATTCAACCGGCAGAAATCAGCTGAAATCCTAATCCTCCCATAATTAAAGAAAATGTTTTTCCAAATTGATCCAAAGCTGCATGAAAGGAAGTCAAACTATGACCTTTCTATTGTCCAGTTTGCCAAATCATAAGGCGACTCTGTCGTTACACTCCTATCAGTAATCCAGGTTCATTCTACACCCAAATAGTTGTGCTCAAATTGATGCCAAACAGCTATTGCTCTAATTCTGGTAAAACTGTTGAAGTGTTTTTTGTTTATTGAAGTGATTGTGCAGCTTCTCGTACCGTCTTCCCCTGCTGTCAATCACCCTGTTGAGACAGACTAACATTTTTTAATATCTAACATAACATGTTTAGTAATCTGTCAATTATAGCGAGCAGGATAGGAGGTAATAACAATAAAAAAAAAACAGTCTTCCAGTCCTTTGTGAATGTTTGTGCTTGTATGCTTCGGTTCTGTGTGTTTGTGTGCTTGGCATGGTGCTCCCCTGCATGCTTGGTTTGGTGGGCGCATGTGTGTCGCCCCCGCCCTTCTACCAGGCGCAGCCCATGGCCTTTCATCGGTGCTGCAAATGCTGTTGAGCTACCAGGATATGCTCAGTGGGGCAGACAAGGACCTGGTCTGGCAAAGTGTTGATTTCCTCATGAATCAGGAGCAGAACTGCAATTGGCCAGCAGAACTGGGAGCCATAATTGAGAGGGAGAATGAATTGGTGCACTGGTGTCACGGAGCCCCGGGTACGCTTAGTTCATTGGCAGATTCTCAGTGGTCATTTTGGCCGATCAAAGATGTTCTTTTGTTTAATTTGTTTTTATTTTTGTCCATTTGTGCAGGTGTGGCTTATCTTTTTGCCAAAGCCTACTTGATTAACAAGAAACCCCAGTACCTGGACACGTGCATCCGCTGTGGGGAGCTCGTTTGGCAGAAAGGTCTGCTGAAAAAGGGGCCTGGAATTTGTCATGGAGTGGCTGGCAGTGCTTACGTTTTCCTCCTGCTTTATCGCCTCACAGGAAACTCCAAATACATTTACCGTGCTCAGAGGCAAGGAAACACCTCTGCTGTGCTTCATGAAACATTTTTTTCATAGTCAGGATTTCTTCATGCTATTTGACTGAATTGGTTATTTACAAAAAGGACCAGGGGGCAAAGACATTATGATGGGCAAAGAATAGTTCACAATGAAGAAAAATACCAATGACAAAACAATTTACTTCCAAGGAAGGAAACATTGTTTAGAGCACAAATCCCTTTTTGTAGAGTAGCTGCCACAACAGTGGACGTCTTATGGCCAGCTCTTTTGGCAGTCCACTCTTGCAACATGTATTTCACATGGAATCTCTGAATCTCTCTCTCTATTTTCTAGAGATGCCCATCAACCATGTTTTATTTTCCTTAGAAATTAGCCTGTGTTTGCATCTTCATATCCCTCTAACGTTTGTTTTCTTTCCCAAAGGTTCGCAGAGTTTCTCTTCACTGAGGAGTTCAAGTCTGGCTCGCGCTTTTTAACCAGCATCTACAGCCTGTTTGAAGGCCTGTCAGGGACTGTCTGCTTCCTGGTTGACCTGATGCAGCCGGACCAATCAGAGTTCCCTCTGTTTAGTGTTTTTGAGTGATTGATACACTGCCGTTCACTGGCCTGAGCGTTACCTTTTACTTAACCTTTAAAAATCCCCAAACAGAAGTGCAGAACCCTGTGCTGAATCTCAAGGTTAGAAAGGATGGATGGAATTTGTTTGGGACAACAGGAAAAAAAAAACACCTGCTTGAGTGCATTTTGTAGTGGCATCTTTTCCAAAGGGGGTGTTCAGCTTCCCAGCTTAAGCAGTCATCCAATCCACTGAGACATTTCTCAAGTCGATATAAGAATGCACGAGGCAGTAGATGTTCTGAAAGTTTTAAAAACCAATGGAAGAAATTGCTAGCATATTTTCCCCCGGGGGATGCCACCGTGTGTGTGCACTCAGGTCAGAAACACACACACCATTAATAGAATTCTACAGCTCTCGCACCAGAGTCAGAAAAAAAAACAAAACAATTGTCACATAATGCCTTCACAATTTTGTACCACTTCACCAGCTCAGCGTCACATATCACACTGTTTTTAGGCTTCTTGTATCTCTAAATATTGTTAGCACAATACATTTTGAAAGGATTTTGATTGTTAACCTAAAAAAGGATCAAACTGGGCAGGGAAAGATAACCAGTAGGTCATTAGAGAAGTAGGACTTTATTGAAACAATCTCACTTTGTGCTGTGGAGTATTTCTTGGTCCACCCAATGTAGCAGCGTGAACACTATCTGTTTGATGTTTTAGTCTTGATTTATGGGAACTTTGGCTTTTCCGGTGCATTGTGGTTTTGTGACAATATGGCCATAGATCAACAGATTAAAAAAAAAAAAAAAAAAAAAGTGAAACCGTTATCAGTGGAAAGACGGCACATCCTGTTGATGCAGTTTCCCTAGAAGTTTCTTTTAAACATAGATTATGGTGGATTTCTTTACTTAATGAAGCCTTAAGCTTGAATTTGGATGTGATGGGTTTTTCAAAGAAATGGAACAATGGGATTAGAACCACTATCCATGTGTGGCTGCAGTTGGTTCACAGGCCTGTGATTTCAATAATGCCGAACCAAAGCAGTTTCTTGATCCTATCTGTGCCTGTTATGGAGTATTTGTCAGCTGTGTATGTGCTGTTCATGCATTTATAATCCAAGATGTTCATAACATAAATCTTAAAGGATTATGGTTATCAATAAATTGTGCAGGTGAAGAAAAAAAAGTAAGTATTTTATTTTATTTTTTCCCATCTGTTGTTTTTCAAAGACACTATTTTTGCTGTCTGACAGCCAGGATAAACAAATCCTGTCAGACTGAAATTGCTGACAGCAACTTGAGTGGGACTGAAGTCCACTGATCTAAGAGCAGCCCAGGTGACAGTTATGTCAACACACATATTATGGACTATCCCTTGAGATGGAAGATGCATCTGGAAATCCACCACCCAGTTATTCAAAATAACAATTCAAGTGCTATTTTCCATCACTGTGTAAGATGGGGGGACTCTGACGCAACATTATTTATAAGATGGTGCAGCTCTGTTAAGGGTCAAGGTTACAGTTTAGTTTTCACCTCCCATTGAAGCTATTTCATGTCAATTCAGCTTTTATTGCCGATTCCTTTCACGTGCATTAGACATACAAAGGAGATGAAATTACCTTTCACACTATCCCATGCCTAGACAGAGACAGGGCAGACATTAAAATGCAAGACAGAACAACATATAGAGCACATATAGATAAGACAAGACAACATATATGAATGAGGCATATTTTGTTTTGACCTTACCTAAGTGTGATAAGTGTTGCAATTGTAACAAGATCTATTTGTGCTTTTAATATTGATTGAATGAAAAACATCCCCGGACATTCACACACCAGCTGCTGATTGAAGATACACCGTTGATGAATTTTCAGAAACTGTTATTTCCAAATCAATGACTAGTATTGTAAGCCAAGTGAATTCTTATCAAAATCTACCTCTTGTGGCATTTTCTTCCCTTGAAGATGAGAAGATGAGAAGAGAAATGCCTTAAAGGGAAGAAAATCAAGACAAGAATTAACCATGACCTCGATGATAGACAACCTCCTCAGGCATAATCCTTGCGAAGGAGTATTTAGTTCTCGGTTGCTGTCTCACTGCTACAAGTCTAATTTGATCTAAGAGCGCTTAATAGATCTGTGATTTTCCAAGTAGCCCAGCTGTTTGCAAGAAAGGCACACCTCCTGCGCCGCAGACGAGCGCCTCTCTGCGGCGGATCCGCGGAACCACATTTAAGCAGTGAAAACAAATCCCGCCGCCAGCGAGCGCGGTCGAAGCTACGGCGTTGAGTCCGACACCACGCCACCGTGTCCGGCGTGCACGGCGAAGAAGCGCGTCCGCTTTCCCCTCTCCCAGATGGCGGAGTGAGTGAGGATGCGATTCCCCATCTCCATCTTTGTGTCGGTGTCCCTGTTCACGGCCGAGACCACCGCCGCGCTGTACCTCAGCTCCACGTACCGCTCCGCCGGGGACCGGATTTGGCAGGGACTCACGCTGCTATTCACCCTCCTGCCGTCCGTGCTGGTGCAGCTGACCCTCACCTTCATCCACCGGGACCTGAGCCGGGACAGACCGCTGGTCCTGCTGCTCCACATCCTGCAGCTCGGACCCGTCGTCAGGTTAGACAAAGAATCCCCGATGTGTGTTTTCGTGGTTCAAGTCGGCCCCTGCTCAGTCACGCGGGTTAGATAAACACGCACACGCTTTTTTGCTCTTTATTTTTATTGTTGTTCTCGTGTTTTTTTTTGTTTTGTTTTAATCTCAATGGCCTCATCCCGGATGGCGCACCGAATGTACAGCGTATTGGTTGTCAGATCGATACACTCAGTGCTTATCGATACTTTCCATACTCACAGCTCACCATTGCTGCGTGTGTCGATCCCGCTCCTCCTCACAGTCCTGAGCTGCACATCAGCCAAAACAAACCCCAGCAGGAGGGCATGTAGGAGCAGACACACTTATGGAGGAACATATCCAACATCTGCGCACAAAGAGCTTTTATCCATAAGAGGCCTGGTGCGCAGATAGGCTATAGGAATCCTAATCCTATGTGTAGGAAGAGTCCCTGCAGTTTATACACACACACACACACACACACACACACACACACACACACACACACACACACACACACACACATACAGAGCTGTGATGGAATGTGTAGAATCTATGAAAATTTAATATTTCATTTAATATAAGCTACTTTCCTGATATTATTAATGC
The DNA here is from genome assembly GCF_037954325.1 of Fistularia commersonii. NCBI lineage: Eukaryota > Metazoa > Chordata > Actinopteri > Syngnathiformes > Fistulariidae > Fistularia > Fistularia commersonii. The sequence goes on along the minus strand of NC_141287.1, from coordinate 9,357,287 downwards.
CAGACCAAATTCTGAATCGGTCATGATGAGAATTCTGCACCATAGCTTGATGTGCAATGTCGTACAGTTAAAAAATATGCATCAGCTTTTGAGCTTTGTTTTTCCATGTTGTATTGATTTGATAGAGAACATGATAGCGTGTTTATCTGCGGCGGTCAGGATGGTTTTACAGACAGATTAATGGCAAATCGGCTTGTATCTATGATGATTGGTTATTTCAGATGTCATTTTCAGACGTCTCTTAGAGCATGTTAATCTGACTCAGCCGGTCCCTCTCAAATGTGCATTCAAGCTGTCACCCTGTGAACGTCTGCGTATTTCCTCAGTGAAGAGCATATCTAAGAATAGCCAGGTCACTGCCGGCTCCTTATCTCCAACAAGACACAACCAGAGGGGGGAAGCCAGTTGCACTTCCTGTTATCGAAATGGTAGAGCCCACTTTTATCATCCATAGCTCACTGTCATCTTGTCAACACTTGGCACTTGGCTTTGGTTCAAGCCAAAGTAAGAATTTACTGTAACTCTCATGTGCTGATTGGGAGAGTTTCTGTTCCCCGATATCTGAGGTTTGGAGTTCACTTTAGAGCACGAAAGCACAGGGCATTTTGATTTTTAAATTTGTGCCATATTCTGAATTTCTAGGACCCGTGGAGAAGGTGTCAAATTATCACAGTCATATCAGGTTGGCAGCAAAAAAAAAAAAAGTTTAATTAGTCTGTCAGTGTCTTAAAATTATGTCTTGATGAGGTCTTAAAACTGCATTAAACGGTCTTTAAGCATTTAATCTAGGATTATGTTAGTTTGCCGTTCCTTTCCTTTCAAGTTCTGTTTAGCATTCAACTATTATTGAGATGCCAAATACCATCCTGTCAGATTGCTGTTCAACTTGAAAGAGATGACTTTAATAAATCAGCGTGTTCTCCACCACTGAGGTAGCAGCCCTGTGTTGATTTTTAGAAAAAAAATTAAAATGCAGGATTAGGTAACTTGGGTCAAATGATGTTACACAAATTAATCAGGTACATTTTGAGGTTGATCAGAAAAAAGGCTACACCGATTATTCTCATCAACAGTCACTGAAATATGCTCAACACGCTGGTAATATTTGGAGATCAATCATACAGAAAAGCAAGATAAAGTTGTGTGAAGTTGTGTGAAGCTTCAAGCTTGTGTTAAATAAGTCATGTTAAAATTTTCCTTTATGGTACAGGAAAAATAGACAAACGAGTGTCTGAAAAGCGGCTCGGTGGCAAGAATGTTATGCAAACTACATTGAGAAAAACTTGTTGTCTTTTGATTTTTCTAACCCTTTTACCAACACACACACACACACACACACACACACACACACAACTAGTTACAAAACATAATGAATGCAGATTCTGGAGTACTGTTTTAGTAATTTTTTTTAGTTTTCATCTTGAAGACGGACAAAGTTTCCACTTTCAAAAATTCAGAAGTGTGTTGAGTGTGTGAACCATCCCTCAGCTTTGCTGCAGTTTAAATCCCTCCCCTTGTTTTTTTTCTTATCATTGTTTATCTGTGCTGCCTTGCAAGTCGCGTGTTGCCTGAGTGTTTGGTCTGCTGCCCACATCCATTCAGTATCATACTGGCTCAACACTTACTTTCACCATCACAGACTACAGCATAACTTTGTATACTGATGCCCTCGGTAGAGGCATCTCTGGTTGTTGTGCTTCTGCTGCTGCTCTTGCAGCCAGATGTTGCATGTGTTGAGTTATTGCTGAAATGATGAATGCATTTGTGCAAGTCCGTGTTGACATCACTTCACGTACACGGAGCCTCTAGCATGGTGTTTTAAATCTTAGTTGTTGTCTTAGTGGTGTCAGCCACTGTTTTCCCCTTCTCTGGTTCAGAAAAAGAGACTATAGCATCAACTCTTGGATGGATTGCATGGAAATGTTTGCAGCTGCTGATGATCTCACAAGGGTGCACTCAACTGGTTTTAGTGATCAAAACTATTTCCTGTTGTGTCCTCACAAGGTTGATATATCGGGATCAAGTAGCAGGTTGCGATTCAATAATGCAGTGTTAAAGATAAGAAAAAAGAAAATAGAAAGACATGTAATGTTTTCTGTTTTAGGGATAGACAGTCATTTCAACCTCGTAAGATATTTAGGATACCAGGAATGCTTTGTATCGATAAGAGTCTTCATAAATATAGGTGTGTGAGCAGGAAATGTAGAGCTTTTGAATTGAAACAAACTAATCAATTATGAATCATGATGGGATTTTTTTTTTCAACAGGAAGTAAGAACAGTTTATGATTTTAATATCCCTGTTTCCTCGCTGGTGGTATTGTTGTAGGTGCTTGGAGGCGTTCTGCATCTATGGAAGCGTGGGCCGTGTGGAGGAGCCTTATGTCAGCATCACCAGGAAGAAGCAGATGACCCGTGGGGGTCAGTCTGAGGAGGTGGAACGGCAAGTAGGCCAGGCGGAGGGTAAACTGGTTACACACCGAGCGGCCTTCACCCGTACCTCCGTCATCCAGGCCTTCCTGGGTTCGGCCCCGCAGCTCACTCTGCAGCTCTACATCTGTGTTCTTCAGCGCGGGGTGTCTATCGGAAGAGGTGAGGGGGTTAGAGGCCACGTGTGGGCGTGACTGTCTGACTTAATTTGCGGTCTGAGGCGTGCTTTTATCAGCTTTTAGAATGGTATGTTTATCTCCTTGCTTCTGTCACCATTTCATCGCTCCACTGTGACATAGGCAGATTAGCCAAGTGCCATATTGGGCAAAAGAGAACGGTGTTTTCAAAACAGGTCTTACATAAGTTCTCTGATATTGGGGCTGGAATTGGTGCTGATCTGGTGCCAGGAAGCCCATATGTGTGAGCTTCTGTTACTGTTCCTCCGAGAGATTTAGCAGAGGTTCACACGGAGTCAAACTAGGACATCTGGTCTTCCAATCAGGGCAAAATAAAGCGAGGTTATAAATGGTTATAAATGCATAAATCGTATTTGATTCCGCTCGCGGCAATCTGGCACTTCGATTTCACGCTTTCTGATGTAACGGTCCATATATAACAAACGGGAGCTCATGTATCTCTCTTTTTTTTCCACATCAGGCACGCTAATGGTGATCTCCCTCCTTTCAATCGTGTACGGAGCGCTGCGCTGCAACATCCTGGCCATAAAGATCAAATATGACGACTATGAAGTAGACATTCGACCCATGGCGTATCTCTGCATTTTCCTGTGGCGGAGCTTTGAGATCGCAACCCGTGTCGTGGTCTTGGTTCTTTTCAGCTCAGTGTTGCAGCTGTGGGTCCTGCCTGTTGTTATGCTCAACTTTCTAATTTTCTTCCTGTACCCCTGGATCCTCTTCTGGGTGAACCATTCCCCCTTCCCTGAGAATATTGAAAAAACACTGACCAGGGTGGGGACCACCATTGTATTGTGCATGCTCACATTCCTTTATGCCGGCATCAACATGTTCTGCTGGTCAGCTGTGCAGGTAAAACTCAGTGACCCAGACCTGATCAACAAATCCCAGAACTGGTATCGAATGGCCGTGTACTATATGCTGCGTTTCATCGAAAACGCCTCCCTTCTCCTGCTTTGGTACATCTACAAGACTGATTTCTACAAGGTTGTCTGTGCCCCGCTGCTGGTGCTGGAGCTGCTCGTAGGCTACGCCATCGGTATCTTCTTCATGCTCGTCTTCTACCAGTTCTGTCATCCGTGTCGGAGGCTCTTCTCCTCCAGTATGAACCAAGGCCTTTGGAATTGCTCCTCTCTTCTCTGTCTGATGTTCAGTTGTGATTCGACACCCAACAGGCCCGTTGGAAAACAAATCCCGGAGTCTTCAAGCCCCGTAACGTGTAAAGATCCTGCCACTAAGCAAGTGTGTGACACAGCCAGTGACACAACTGATGGCTTGCCCGATGACACAAGTTACAACATGCTCAGTGACACAATGTACGACATTCCTAATGAATTGGGCAATAATCTCGGAGGTGGAATGAATGGTGATGTTAGCCAAGGTACACCATGCAATGCTTGAAGTATTACAATCATACCGCTTCATAACCCTCAAGTGCCACATTCATCCTTCTGTACATTGCGTTTACACTTACATCATTTTATCTCCATTTCATAGATCGCTTTTTAACCAGTCTAACTTGTATGTGAAACAAATGTGTCCTTAACTTCAGATGTGAACTGGCTGAAAATTGTGTTTTGTAAGCTCTCACCTCAGCAGCCAGCATCCTGACCCTTCATCCTGCAGCTTTAACACAAGCCTCAAGCTGTGGCCACCACCTGTATGCTTTCAGGTATGGAGACTTTGTTCACTTATATGCTGCATTATTGATCATCTGGAGCCATGCATTGGAAATGATTGTACTGATTATCTCTACTAGGCATGGATTTATGCATGTGAGGATCCTGAGATGAAGGGTTAGACTTCTTGGGGAGGAGGGTGTTTTGTAAAGGGTTTTTTAATCTCCCTTAGTTTTAAGACTGCAAGCAATCAGCTATTCTATTTTTTACTCCTTGACAAGAGCTTTATCATTAATATGCGCTGCTTCTGTGCTGCATTTGTGCTTACTGATGCTAAAAATGTTTCAGAGCCTGTCTGATCACCCAAACAATACTGTAAAGCACAGTTTGTCTGTGCGATGTCTCTGCACGTTTACATAAAAAAGGTTAAAGTGACTTTAATTCAGCAGGAACAGCTATTGTGATGTGAAATGACTTTTTTTTGCCATGTATTTGCGTTATTTTCAAATTCACGCCTCTGATGTCTGTCAGCTTTTTGTCTGTTTTAGGTACAAATTTTACACTTAATGCACAAAAAAACGTATATCAAATGTGTTGGGAGTAAGTAGCAAGTATTAAATGTTTAATTGGTTTAACTGTATGTGTGTGAATGTCAGTGTTTTGTTTTTGCACTAAGTCCTTTTTGCAACGTATCTGCAGAGGGATGACAGCCTCGGGAATCACATTCATGCTTCTATTTGTAAAAATGAGCAAACTTTGATGCCAAAAAGATTAAAAAAAAATATTGTACACATCAAATACAAAGAAAAATGAAATGCATTTAAAATCCTACTTATAAATTCAAATAAATCTATATTTATATGTGAAATGAATGTTGTCTTATTTGTACCTGGAGAAAGAAGAAACTTCTCCTTTTCTGTGCTTACCTCTAGTGAGCAAAAGTGGAAATGCAAGCTTATATGTGGGTGTAATTTTCTAGTTTGGTTTTGTAGAAAAGAAGAGACCTCCACCTCAAAATGGTTTGATGACATTTAATGATTGGGCAGACTACGTTTTATGACTAGAAGAAATTACAGCCTTTGACAGTTTTACAGAGGAAGTCTTATAACAAATGCCTGGTCCTTTTCGGTTGTCCATCCATCAATTCTAAGTCAGGATATTCACAACACTTGACAATTAGAAAAGCAAAACAATATAAATATTGAAAATAAAAAAAAAAACTTTTATACAAGTACTGAGGTGTTTAAAGGGATACTTTTTGGGATAGTGTCCTTTTTTTCAATGTTCCCTATAGTAAGAATGGAAAACCGATGCCTATTTCTTCTCTTTTGCCGCATTATTGAGTTCTGGATTCGGTGGTTCACCTTCTGCAGAATTCATTAGATATGACTCCCACCGACCCAAATTCTTAGACACACATTTTGACATATCTACTGGATTATATATTTATCTTCCCAAAATAAAGCAAGATGGTGTGGAGTTGAATTTCCCAAGAAGCTCAGGTGTTCCTTTAAATACACTGGATGAGAGAGACGCTTCTCAAAGACTCAGCAACAGTTTAAGTCTATTGTATTTAGGAATGTATCGGAGAAACATAAATTGAGTTTAGGTTTTCCCAGTACAATTTCTGGAAAGATTTGACTGATAAAAATATCAAGTATTTACTTTAATCACTGGTGTTTACTGACCAAAACACACCCTTCTGACATATCAAACCTGCATCCTGACCATCATTTTCCTCCCTAGTAAACAACATTTTCTCACAGGCCAAGCCTTTTCCTCTGAGGATTGTCAGGGTTTCTTGGTCTAATGAAGTGCTGGGTGAGCGAGCAGGGTGCAGCTCTGCCACAGTCACAGAGCCACAGCGAACACACTGGCCACGCAGTACATGGTGCGGTTCTCCCATCTGACAGTGCAGCTTCCTGAAACGCAATGCAAGGTATAATGAGACTTTTCCGAGGAGCCCCAGTGATGTTCCTTGACAAGCTTTTTAAGGATTTTAATTGAAGACATAGTGACTTAAACTCAGAAATCAGAGCCAAGACAATGTATAGAAATTTATGGAGGGAAAATTCCAAGTATGACCTTGCACTCATACAGTTTTATATGATTTCTTTGTCTGCTTTACCCCGGCACTAAACTGTGACATTATGTCAATATATCAAATAAAAGTTCAAAGTTATAGGTTACACCACCTGCACTACATCTAATATCACAATTAAAATCCTCATGTAGACCTGGATTAGCTTTGGTCGTCCTTCAAGAACTCAGACTATTTAACTCAAGACTAAGACAAATCTGAGATAACTTAAATCCATATATGAGAAAGCAATTTCAGTAAAGCCTGGTTTAAAATGTGATTTAGTCAACAACTAGGGCCTAATCTCAGTATGGGAAAGCTGAACCTTGTTTTCTTTTCTTCAGGATTGGGATAGAAAACCTCAGCCTCTGGATCCCCTGCTTAATGATTGAATACAAGACCAATATTTCAGATGAATTGCCAAGATTACATCATGTGCCAGTCATATTTCTGTCTTACTTTTTATAAAATGAGTAAAGCACATTGTATCAGTGAAATATCTGAGGACGATTTATCAGCCTGGTTGAATAAGATATCATTAAATAACAGCTTGGTGTCTTGCTCCTTTGTTCCTGGATCAGATGTTTTTATTTAGAGAATCGCAGATTTGTGATAGAAAGGGCAGGTATTCTTGACAATACATTAATTGTAACAGCTTTAATTATATTTGTAAAAGTGTATAGGTTTGCTACTTTTGTCATGTAGATTTTCCATTTCAGTCTCTTTAATTTCTAAGATTTAGCTCAAAAATCTATGATTTCTTCTCAGAATATTATTTTCTTTTTCCATTCAAAAGTTCCAGGTGTGTTATAACTTTATTTTTCTGATCTATAATTAACAAATAAAAAATTATTCAGAGGAAACAGGGGGAGTACTTTTTAAAATGAGTAGAAATACTATAATTAAGCACTGTTATTTTTTAGTGTAGTATCTTCTCTGGGGTTGGTTTCTCACCGTCAGTAGTTGAGTCCCAGTAGCAAGAGTTGGCAGTGTGGAGACCTGCGCCGCTCTTCTGCATGATGGTGCAGTTCACTATATAGGAGAAGTATGACAGTTGGTCACGTCTTAAGCCTCATGAACGGACTCTATGTGTTACCATGACACTGAGTGATTTCATATTACCTATGTACTTGAATGGCTTCCCCTGTTTCACCAGAAGTGTGAGAGAGTGTTCTACTATACTGGCGGTCCACTGGTTGACTTTACCCTGGTTGTAATCTGTCCCACCGATGACACCTTCAATACACTACAGCAGAAAAGACGCAAAACAGTTGTGGTATGTATTTTGCTGTCACAAAGTGCATTACTGTCTTTTTTTTAAAAAAAAAAAAAAAAGGAATACAATAAATACCTCTTTAACTAAGCCAGTGGCTTCATCAGCATTGAAGACCACCTATAGGATAAGTGAAAGAAAAAAAAGTAGACATTATTTTGAGTAACACAGCAGCACAGCTTCTCTAGTTAGATCAAAACATCACTCTCTGTTATCACAGTTGAAATTATCACATATTATACTTTAGCAGCGTATTGGACAACCACCAGACAGCAATATTTTTTCTACTATATACTGTAAGTATCAATTGCTTCTTGGCAAGCCCATTTCTCTCAGTTATGATAACTGTGTTGGACAGCATGTCTTCGTAACAAGTGCAGGTAAAGGGAATAATAAACTTGAGAAATTTGTATCATACAATTGTTTAAATATTTTTCTTTTGGAACATGACTAGCAGTTACATATCACAAGGAACAGTCTTGAAAAAAATATTGAAATTGAAAATATCTCGCGTTTCAGGTCATTATCATAATTTTCATTCAGTGCCAAGACATAGCTTGTCACCGCTACCTTGTGTTTTAGGCTGTGAGCCATGAGTTAATAAGATTTACTATAAAAGCAGACTCTTGCCTTTTTTATTACTAACAGCACACACTTATCCACAAACTGGTGCCTAACACTTCTTCACTTAACTGTCAGACAAATACTAAGCAAACTCACACACTAAGCATAAGTGAAAGTTGCTTTATGTCCCAAACCTGAAATACAGTTCAGAAAGTAAAATTGTCTAATTTTATTTCCCCATACGATTATAACTTCACTTGGCCAATTGAGAAACCAAACTGTAGAACTTCCACTTGTTTTTGATTTTTTATTTTTTTTATTTGCGGAATCACATGGTACTTGGGTTGTAATGATCAATCTCAGGTGATTAAATGTTGTCTCATTACAGAAAAAAAAACTTCACAGATCCCGGAGAAAATTTCCTATATAATAACTGATATTAAAATGCACATTAATGCAGAACTTCATTGCTGTGGCAGCGATCGAGCATAGATCCTCGCAATATTCACATGAGAGCTTTACATTGTTGCCACGTAATGAGATATAAGTTTTATTTGCACCACAAGACCAGATCGTTGTTAATGCCTTCAAAGCAGGCGTTTGCAAACCAGTTCTGTGTGACTTAACATGTTTCATCTGAACACGGGGTGTAACGTCAGATGAGAAAGACAATATTAGGAAGTCTTATGTCAACCACCTGACACACAACTGGAAACAGCTGACGCTGTGTGTGTGTGTGTGTGTGTGTGTGTGTGTGTGTGTGTGTGTGTGTGTGTGTGTGTGTGTGTGTCAATACAAACCGGTTTGTTATAACAGTTATATTGGCCCTGACTGAAGTCATCTTAAATAGATATTGCTTTTTAGAATAGGTCTTGAAATGTGCCTTTATATGATGCGGTCGCACTTATTTAACAGATATATATTGCCGCAGTACTTCAGTAGACAATACATCGTGGATTGACGCCTGTGGAAATTTCTTAATCACAGTTCAACTAACTGTTACCGGCTATAGATTGTAAACGGTTGTTCCTGGAAGGATGGCAGGGATGTAAATGGCAGATGAGCTGTGGGCTCTCCTCTTCGACGACATCTACCTCTTTAACTCGACATAAGAGCAGTATTTCTAGAATTCCTCTGAGCTCATACGACTCTAGTAGTCGTATTCTGGACAGAATTGCGACTAGCAGTTAGCAAAACCACCACACCCAGACATTGACATCGTTAGCTCTAGCGAACAGTATAAATGAGCTAACGGCACCGTCTTCGCTTGTCTCCATCTTAACATTAACATTCTATTAACAATGTCATGTGAAAGTGTGTAGTTTACCTCGTCCCCAGAGTTATACTCCTCCATAGCTGACTTTATTTTTTATTTATCGCCGCTGCCTCGTAACACTTATTGTTCCTGTTTATTTCCTGCTACTTCGAAGTGACGAGCACAAAAAAGAGGGTGCCTTAAAAGATCAGCTACTTTGTTATCGCGCCGCTTCCTGGCCAACTTAGATATTACAACAAGACATCTCGAATTGGGGGATTCCAAAAAAACATCTGGAGATCAGATGACAGAATAAATAATGTTAAAAATGCCCAATATGATTTTCAATGTATGATTTGCACGCATTTACGTGATCTAATCAAAACAGTGTGCTTCTGTTTGAAAGATGGATGAAGCAGATTTTGCCATTTCATAAGGCAAACAATAGTTTTCATTTGTAATTGACGTTTGAAAAGCATTTTTATTCCTTCACACTCATTTCCTTTCAATGTGCTTGTACATATGTTTCATAGTTGTACCTTGCTAAACGTTGGCTTTTCCCGATTTTTTTTCTTTTTCAAGTTTGTTTGCATGGTTGTTTGTGTATCTGTTTTCACTTGTTACTTAAGACACTTTATAGCTTATTTTTATTTCTTATTCTCCCCTTTTCTCTTATTTTTTACTATTAATACAATTTTTCAACTATTATTTATATTTTTAGATTTTTCTTTTTCACAAAAATTTCCTTCGGGATGAATAAAGTTGTTCTTATTCTTATTCTAATTCTTATCTGTGTATTTACAGGTAAGTTTTGCAAATTTTCATTTAATCAGTATATTCACACACACTTCATTGTACATCAATCATGTATAGGGTTTGTTGCCAAAAGGCTCCTTTTAATGCTTCCTGATGAAAGTGATATTTTGCCCGAGAGCATGATTATTCCTCAAATACTTTTATACCAATCCTGGTCCAGCAATGAAATAACTCGTCAGATATGTGAATTTTAAATACTTTTAACAGTGGAAGTTATTTTATTTGTCCATTTTGTGGAATTGCATTCAAGAACAACACATTGCAAATTCATTCATTCATTCATTCATTCATTCATTCATTCATTCATTCATTCATTCAGCTCCCCTGCTACTGCTCGTGGTTCATCCATGATGGCTTATTTGCAGAAAACCAATTTCCCCACGGGGATTAATGAAGGATTAAATAAATTATTTTCTGCACTTAAAAACCTGCAATGTAAGCGTGATATCTTTACGAGACAGAACAGGACCACAACAGCAGAAACACGTACTTTTAAATTGGTTTAACAGTAAAATAACGTTGGAGGCAACAAGAAACATAAAAAAAAAAAAAAACATTGCGTATTTTTATAGCGACTGTCCTCATTACGATAGTTTAACACACACACGCACACACACACACACACACACACACACACACACACACACACACACACACACACACACACACGCACACACACACACACACACGCACACACACACGCACACACACCACGCCCCCTACAGTCGGAAACACCCTGCCTGTGGATCTCTGCCTTCAGACGGTGCCGAGGCGCACCGACACCCTCACGCACGGTCGCCGATCACCGGACGACCGGCTCCCCAGCGCCTCCGTGCTCTCCCACCGGCTGCTCCTCACGCCGGCACCCTCAGGTAAGACGCTTACTCCCGGCGGGTCAGTCGGCGTCTGCCCCCCCACCCCCCACCCCGGGTTCTCCTTGGCATATGGCAGCTGATGATCTCTTTTTTTTATTTGTTTCCTTTTCCCTTCTTGGAGGGGAGGTGCGTGTACTTGCGTGGGTGGCTTTGGAGGGGTTTCTGATCACGACCCCCTAAGACCGAGGTGGTCCTCAAGTGGACCGGGTCGCTTCACAACTCAAGTTAGGTGGGTTTGCACAGGTGCAATGCAGCAAAGAAAAAAAAAGCCAAAAAAAAAAAAAAAAAAAAAAACAACCAAAAAAACAATAGAAGAAGCTCCCTTTGCTGTTTCTTGTCTCCACCGGTGTTGGAGGCAGATGAACCCTCCTTTTCAACTCTTCATCCAGGCTGGGATTGCTCTCAGCAGCCGCCTGTGCTATCAAGTTTAATGATTCCATCAGATGATGACCTTGCCTTGCTCTGTTCTGTCAGCAGGATGTCCCGGGGCTTCCCGGGGATCTCTGCTCTCTCTCTCACACACACACACACACACACACACACACACACACACACACACACACACAGCTGGACATCATCCGCCTCCCGGGGTCTGCTGGGCTGCTGAGGGCAGGGGAACTGAAGATTAGCTGGATGGGAGATGATTTGGATGGAAGGTGTGAGACCGAGCGTGTTAAATGTGAAGTAAGCGGGGGAGCTGATTCTACACGAGGGGCCCGGGGTTCTGATTGTAAAAGGTTTGGGACACAGTGAAGGTGATGTGGATGGTTTTAGTTTTCCTAGATAACAGTAGCTTAGTGTATTACAGCGCTGTATGATTACCCTCCCTCTCCCCCACGTACACACAGATAGAAATACATCGTCCCCAGCTGCTTCACTCCCCGGTCCCCAGGTGCTGCTGCAGTGTGGAGTCTGTTAATATGAATCACAGTCCAAAATGATTCATCCCATGTTTGATCTGTCTATTTTCATTGAAAAGACACAATTAGCTTTTTGTTTGTTTTTTTCTTTCTTTCTTTTAAGATCAAATCATTTTTTTACCTTCGATACAGGGAAGTGACATCAGACACACCCTCACGTTACAAGAACTTCAACAAGTTATTCAATTACTTCAACCATCCTTTTTTTTTTTTTAAAATGCGACCTCAAAGTAAGAGAAAAGAAACAAACCTAATTCAAGTTTCCTGAATGCAGTTCAGAGCAGAACCAATGGAGAGATGATTAAATGACGGCCGAGGCTAGAAACATCTGGAAATAAAAGCAGAACTGCTGCGCTGATGAGTAAAATGACACTCACTTTCACGCTGCCAATTACTGTAACTTAAAGTCAACTGTTTTCTGAGGCTACTGGCTTTCTGTCTGTACGGGACAGATATAATGTCTCTGACAGAATTGAGATTTCCACGATTCACTAGAATCTGCTGTGTAACAAATCCTGCACAACTATAATTTGTCACAGTGATGTCTGAACTGCTTCATCGGACTTGTAAAGGCCGGACAGATAATGCTTTATTATTGCCCCAGTCTGTACTGCTTCCCATTGATAAGCAGGCTTTATGTGGTGAATGCAAGAGAGGAAGTAAGTGGTTGAATACAGGAGGAGGAACGCCAGAGGATGTAGGGACTCCACAATTACTCTGCACACAGCTCATCCAACAGGGCAGAAATAAGCCTTTGGGAGTGCAGTCACACAGCATTAGAGCTCTGCATTTAGATGTGCGTGTGCACATGTGCACGTGTGGTCGTGCACGCGCTTGTATCCGTATGTGCGTTCACACATGTGTGCATCATTGTGGCGGGTGATGCTTTTGGTGCCAGACAGTCTGTCACACATTTTAACTGTCCACTCCCTTTTATTCTCACATAATAACAGGACAAGCGTGGGAGGCACTAATTCTAAAGATCAGACAGGATTACTTCCTTGAAAATCGGCATTATTATCATCGGATTAACACATCTGATGACCTGACCTGCGTTGATGCTGCATCGAATACCATAGCCTGGTCTCCGTAGAGATGTAGTGCGGGGTTTCCCTCCCTCCTACTCACTGGTGCCTCTCTGATCCACTGCTCTCCAGTGTGTGCTGCATGCTCGTTTGGTATGCAGCCCTAAAGCCTCATGCAGCCTCCCATTCATCCACGCTATCAGTAGAGCCCTGTCTATATACACACGCAAATACACGTACACAAACACTTGTGCCCAAGTCTGCAGATGTAGGAGGGGAGAGAAAAACATCTTAAAAGCAGAAATATAATGTGATTGCAGGGGCGAGAGGAATGACTCAACACAGTGATGGATGGCTGGTCAGGGAGCGGAGCAGCTCTGTTGTCCTTTATGGAACTGCCGTCTGTGTACACATGTCTCCGCAGACTAACATGAGATCAGTACCACTGAAACGCTCACACATACAGACACTCAAAATGGCATTATTGCTGTAATATTTATTCAGAGCCTATGCAGCAACAGCGGCAGCATCTTGACCCGGGTGTGTTTTGAGAAATGTCAACACAGCAGAGTTCACAATATGTTGAGGGGATTAATTACATTATATTGTTTGCATGTCACGCATATTTGTTTGAGTAAAGAACAAATATTTGTCAGACCTCAGTTGAAAATGCGGAGGCCTCAAATGAAAGCCGAGCTAAAATTGCATATTTGTAGAGTATATTGATTTAAAAAAAAACAGAACACCCTAATATCATTATCATCTGTCATCGGTATCTAAACCAAATGGTTTGTTATTGACATCACAACCTACATTCAAACCAAATGTCAATATCAACATTGATGTCCGGCCGTGAATGATTTTAAGAAAACCTCCTATAATGTTTTATGTGTAAAATGATAATCTATAAAGTTTTCACAATAACCAGTGTATTGTAATTCCGATCAATCTGTGGCAACAGTTTTTTTTGTTATCAAGGCCCATAAATCAATATCTTTTAAATAGGGCTTTGTGCCGGTCTTACCTATAAGTCATAATTTTTTTTTCTCCCACACAAAAAATCTATTTTTTATGTCTCCATCCTTAGACGTGCCTCGTTCAGTCCGTCCGCCCAACCTGCCCATGTGGAAATGATGTCTCATTTATGTCTTTCCTCAAATATGGTTCAGAAGTTCACATAGACTGTGAGCTTATCCGCTTAGATGTTTCCTGGCGGTTAAAGGTCAAGTTTGCCGCATAAAATGTTTTGGCCACAATGTGAGAATTAGCAATTTCATTCAGAACATGAAATGATTAAGCAAGTTATATCCCGACTGCCACTTCAGCTTGATTCGTTGTTCAAATGACACCTTGGTAGAATGACATGGGTTGCCAAAAAACCCTCTCCGCTCTATGTACATTATTTTCAACGAGCAATCACAGATGAAAATGGCAGATATCTAGATGCCGGAAGCAAGAAATCACTATTTTACTTGCCTTTTTGCCATTTCTTGTGTATTTCAAGTAATCGCAGACAGTGTCATAACGGCTTTGTGCAACCTGTGCGAGTGCCAGGTTTTCTTTGGTTTGTTGACTTGTCCGCTTTGTCTCTATTTCCACATTTCGGTTTTTTTTTTCTTACCTGGTGTTGTCAGTTTTATTTCCTCTGTTTTTTTTTAGATGGATTGGGGATGCCTGATGTTGGGAGCTGTGTGGAGTGTCATTTGTTGGCTTGTGTTTTTGAATTTGAGAATACAATTTTTTGAATATGAGACATCATCAGTTAAAGGTTGGCTTTGTGAGTGTTGAGAGGTTTTTCATTTTTATCATTGGGGAGCTTCCTTGTCAAGCGTCTCTAACAAATGTACTCATGGTCGATATCAGGGTGCGCGGTCTATGATTGTTGGCTTTGCTAATGCTCAGTATATTATTTCCTTGTGGTTTATGGATATCCTTGGCCCCTGTTATACAGTATTATTTCATAGCTGCCTTTGCAAAGACAACTCAACCATGATACCATGAGAACACTTGAACAGATACAACTGTAGGCTTGACAGGTTGTTGACTGACCTTTTTCTTCGTTGTTTAAGTAGCGGGAAGGCTGATGGCTATTATGCAAAGAGGATATCCTGCTGTTGGATCTGATGAAAAAACATATGCGACAAATGATTTCTGACATGAATATTTAACAAGTGAATTGGTTTCTGTCTGATAATTGGAAAATATTCATGACTGATGAAGGATTTCTTTTGTGGAATAGTACGGATAGGAATGTTGAGAGTTAGACAGGAAAACTGGGAGGGAGAGCAGAACAGTGACACGCAATAAACACTGCAACAAGACTGGGTTCTTATTCTGCAATCGATCAAATCAATACTCATGTACACAGTAAAACTGAATTATAATTATAATTCTGGATTCTGGTTTATCAGCATCACTTTGTGCATTACAAAATGAGTGCATTATTTATAAACATTCATTAGGGGTAATACTGCCGATTATAGCGGTTATAAGTGTGACTATCTGGCACAGCGAGTGTTGATAACTGAACAGTGTGCATCACCTCATATCCTTAAACTTGGAAAAAGGGCTTCTTTCATTGTGTTTGTACAGAAACAGAGACTAGAATTGTCCTGTATGTCAAAATATTCCCTGGCCCAGATAACAGTTTTAAACAAGCAGTCATATGTTTGGGAGGATCAGCTCTTGAGTTAGGAAACTAAATATTTTTTTCCAGAGAAATAAAATCACATGTATCATATCCGGTACATCATGATCCATTAACATTCATTCAATACTAGAAGACAAATGATGGCCAGCTGTTTGGGCAGTGGTTGGGGGTGGAAAGAGGTAGTGAAATGAATGTTATGAAATATTCAGGCATGTTGGTTAAAAGAGAGGGAGCTGCTATAACCCTCTCTCTCCCTCTGTGAAGAAAGAAAAAGCAGCAGTATCAGAGGCCACTGCTGAATCTGGGTTAATAGGACCTAGCATTGATCTAAAAACCTCCTATTTCTTGCTCTCCGAGATTGCAAAATGACAGCACAGAAATGACCCCCTTGGCTCACGAACAAAACACGTTTTCTTTGTGAACTTTTCACTGCAAGTACATGTCGTATTACATTGATTAAACCTCCTTGTTCAGAAGAATCAAGATTCCAGATTCAAAGTGTTTATTGTCATATGTACAGTCTGGTATCATGTTTCACTGTACAATGAAATTCTCACTTTGCTGTCCGCAGTGCATCCATGTGAGTGTGATAAAAACAGACATCTGACACTGTAGTAGAGACTAGAAGTTCTATCTCTAGGCTATTTCTTTCATATTTTATATTTTCATTTCATTCTTTAAACCTGTACTGTCTCAGAGCTTTATTTATATTTATTTATTATTTAATTCTTCATGTCTTCACCATTAATTAGTTGGTCTGAAAAAAGTCAGAAAAAAATGTATTTAACTTAATCTTGTAAAAAAGTGAATACACTGGAAAGAAATATCTATTACAAGCTGGCATCAGAGAAGTTATAAGATTTGATTCATAGTTGTTTTCTGATTATCATAGTGGGTTATTCAATAAAAAAGTGAACCATCAAATTGTTGAAGTCGTTACAGTTCAATGAAAATTATTAAATCACTAGTGCATGTGACTTGGACCATTTTCTTTTTTTTTCTGTTGACTGTGTTTATCTTAAATACTTTAGTGTGTCCAAATGACAAACGAAGGCAGTCTTCATCACCGGGTTTTTAAATTGAACACATACATGATGCATGATTACATCGGCTGCAGAGACTGAATGTTGGTTTTAATACGTTTTTGGTTTGTTGCTAAGCCATCCTTGACAGCACAGGGATGGGAAGGACTGATTTTATCAAGATGGAACGAGCTAAGGTCACCGACACGTGTGTCTATAAATAGTCCCGTTAAGAATCAAACAAGCGTATATTTAGCGGATGCAAACTACGCTACTGTTTATGCTATCTTGCTCAAAAATAATTGAAATAAGCAAGTAACTTAAGAAAAGGCATACTTTCCAATATGAGCAGCACCAGGGGATCAGAAAGAATGCCAGTATTCTTTTAGAATATTACAGTCTTTATTAAGAAGGAAACAAAGCATATCAAGAATCCTCAATGAAACACTGAGTAATAACAATAATGGCACAACAATTCCTGTCTCCTCAATAAAATAGCAACATACAAAAAAATAGAAGGGCAGGTGCTACACTAAAAGTAAATGACTTTGTGGACAGGAAACAGCAAATAGAGCAGGCATGTAAGAGGAGGATTCCCCAACATACATTACTGTGATATATAATAGATATATGAGCTGGCATTAGTTCAAAGGGTTCACTTCGCCGTAAACAAGTGAAATATTGCATTTGTAGTAGAAGTATAGTGGTTGAATGATGTATTTGAAGTGTTTGTAATAACTGCTCAGAGTTACAGAGATGCCAAAAAGAAGACCCTTGGTATAGTTGTGAATGAAATTGAGTGTTTTATTGTGAAAATTTCACATGAGAGTGGGACTCGTGCAGATCCATTTGTACACACAAATTCAAACATTTTTTAGAGTTTGTTCAAAGACAGATTTATCAGCTTGTGAAAATGTGAATTCAGGATTTTCCCTTGAAAAATATCCACAAATGGGTGCAGTTTCTGGCTGTTACTGTATCTTGTAGAAGCTGTGATGGTGATCCAACCTGCTTCCACTACAACTTAATTGTTTGTTAGCAGAGTTCATTTTGTGTCCTCCTGTTGCAGTCACTTATTTACTTTGGAGAGACATTTTCTGATTTTTTTAAACATTTCTTGCATGTTTATAAGTTCTAAAATCAGTTCTGCACAGCAGTGCACACTGTTCTTAACTTAAGTACTTGTTCCCCCGCTCTGGCATTGTCAAGTCCTTTATTTCATTACGTGCACTTCTAAATAACATAACCATGTTATCTAACTTCTCTAACTTGACTGTAGGTGTGAATCAGAGAGAGCGAGAGGGTTGACCCTGCCGCTCACCTGATGTCAGTTGGATCATGGGTTTATATAATTAATGATTCAATGGGTCTTACCGAATGTAAAAAGTAAGAGAAGGAAGAGAGGATACAAAATAATCTGATGTCTGACATCTAGTTTCTACATAAATATGAGTCAATTGGACTTTTTTGAAAATAACAATCCATCCAAAGTGACAGTCAAGCATTGACCGCTTTGTTTTACATAAAAATAACTGGAACCATCTAATTAATATGTTGGACAGTTTGCATGAGAATTCCTGATCCTCAGATTTATATAATATCAAGCTCTATACATAATCTTAATGTCTTGGCAGAGGGGTCACCTATTTAAATAACCCAATATTAAATTCTCTCCTGTCATCATGTCTCAAACATTTACTATACTGATGTAAGTCGCTAATAGACCAGTCTGTGTCTGTATTATTTGATTGGTAAATGTTGGGATTTTATCACATTTAACTAAGATGGAGAGCGTAATCGGTAAATATCACTTTTCTATTTTTTTCGTATGTCATATGGACATTATGTTTTCACATTGGTCGACTTTCATTTTGTTATTTAATGGTGTTGGAAATATTCCTTAATGTCACTGGTGATGCAATTTGAATTAAATATGTCTATACAGTAGCATGCAGCAAATCTTTTTTTAAACACACTATGCACATTTTGAATTTTGAATGAAGGAAAGGGAAAAAAAGTTACTAATTACTTTAAAAGGATTAAGAATCAAGTTTCAGGGTCAGAGTATTGCACCAAAAATTGAAGCCATTGTTGTATAGAGAACTTTTTCTTTTTCTCTGCTCAAGTCTTTACTTATCTATTCCTTCTTTTAGGCTGTTTATTCCATTAGGCACACCCAGCAATGCGCCAAACAAAGCTCATTTCCCTTCTCTGGTCTGTTTGAGGAGTGGCAGCCTTTTCCTGAGCCCACGCTGCCCTTTTCTTTTAATTAGTGAGTGAATATCACAACATCATTCTAATGCCAGGGCAGCATTCAGATAAGAACAATGTAGGAGGGTTAGTTTGCCTGAAAATACTCAAACTGACCTGCATCATAAATATAACGGAGAAAATGTGTCATTGGAATTTGGATAAGGTTTTTATAGGCACTGCATGATTCGTTTTTCCTCTTTCTCGCTCCACTGAACCCTGTAGGGAACCGTGAAAGCCTGCAGGCGTGAGAGGTCATTAGTGATGGCAGCCCCTGTGAGGACGCTAATGTTATGGTTGCTGTGACAAGCATGGCTGTAAGAGCAGCATTTTAAATGTTTGTCACGGCTGGGCAGGTACTGTCTTAAAGATTATGTAAGTGTCAAACACTGCTTTTTTTCTTTAATAACGATCAAAGATACATGTGTCGGTAGATACACTGGTCTGAAGCTTTTCAGCTTGACCTGTCCCTGGCCATCAGTGTCAAACATTGTTGATTCCTTGCTAATCAGAAATGCATTCATTGTCACCAAGACAGAAATCCTTAAGCCCCGCCCACAAGAAAAGGTAAAACAATTTACCACTCTCCACTGACTTTGTATTGCTTGAAGGTGTAATTTAAATGCCAACTCAAAGCAGATCAAATAAAGTAAAAATAAGGTCAGGTCACTGTGGGACTGTTGGAAGCTGATTTTCACTTAATGATATCCCAGATGTGTATAGTTGCAAAGGTGGTTTCCTCGCTGTTCAGATTTCACTACAAGGTCCTCTATCTTGAGTGTTGGTCACACCACACACTATCTATGTGGATACTCTTCTCTGCCAGCAAAGAACATGCAAAATTTGCCATTCATTAATTCTGTTGGGCCAAACTAAAAATGTGCTGAAACACGCAGGAAAATTTCAACCACAATGGGTTTAGTTCAACACCATCACCCTGCTGAAGAGCCGAAGATGCTCAATTTGCAGAGAAAACTATTAAAGCCAACAGGAGGACAGGGTCATTTATTAGTCCAGCTGTAGGGCCTAATTTCTTCATGGAAGTCACAGCGGGATATAATGCAGTTTATTTTATATCCCAATCAGAAAAAAAAAACATCCCTGCCTAGTAGTGTCAAGCAATGCATTTCATGACACAGCTCTAAAATGGTCAGTGACAGTTCTTGGAAATGACAAGCATTGTTGGGATAACTTGTTTCTGGCTCCAGCACTGCTCCAAATGCCCTCCTTAGTAAAAAAAAATAAAGTTAGCCATAAAATTGCAGAACCCTATGCAAACCTTGTATTGTTTTTCTCAGTTGCGCATGCAAATATGTATAATCAAAATGCGGAGCTTTTCTATCATGTCTGTTTTTAATGGGGCAACGGAACAAAATTCAGTCAAAATGATTTTCTTCTGGCTCCTTTCCTATTTCAGTTATTATCAAAGCCCCCCCCCCCGGCAAAAAAAACAAACAAAAAAAAAACAATTATTGCAATTGAATACAATTCAACCACTTTTGCTCAGTACCGTAGGATTTTTGGTGTGGAGCATTATAGTAAATTAAACATTATAACGTAGTAACAATACAATGATACTATATTATACACTAAATACTCTGACATTAACAAAAAAAAGTGTAAAAAATAATTTGCAGTCAGTAAACTGTTCATATAGCAGCCACAGAAAGATTCAATCAGAAAGTAATAGCCATTTGCTATTGCCTAGCACTGCTTCGCATAAAATCATCCTATAATCTGTTCTTGGTTAATTGGCCTTTTTTATGTATTTTATTAAATTTTTCCATGTAATTGAAGAGGTGGGGGAGGTAAGTACAGATAGTACAATAGCATTTATTGCACAAATTAAGAAGACAACAGCAGTTTGATAGTCAGTAATTCAATATATATGAATCTATTTCTGCTCTCACTGAAGACCAGACCTCAGAAAACTGCACAGTTAAGGAAGCCAGTCACTATCAGGCTCAGCAGAGGCGAGGTTTCCTATAGTGTCTAACGTTTCCTCATTACCACTGACCCATGCAAGTAATTAACACCTCAAATGGGATTTTGATTGACAAACCATAGCAGGTTGAGTTATTGACTTACAGTGAAGCCACATAATGGAGAAGACTGACAAATGTGTGTGCAAAGATTCCCCTGCTTAATTGGTTGCGTGAGTGAAAGGAGTCGTGGCAACAAAGGTACTTGTGCCAGAGAAAAAGCGAGAAAGAGTCAGAGAAGAGGAGGAAGAAGACAGAGGCCGTTACATAAACATTCAGGGAAAGTTTCCACTCAGAGAGACATGTATCATTGAATGCACAATTTCTTCCTTCCCCTAACTCGTCCTCCACACTAATGCATCTAACATGCCAAATACCATTTTACACTCTGTGAAGACGATGGCAGCTCAACAGTTCACCTAACTGTGACCACATCCCTTCTCAGGATGTGCATTCAAGTGAGATACACTCTGAAGATGTTGGGTTACATCTTGCATCATACTTTTTAGAATTAGAAAAGATGGTAGCCATTTTGAGATGTGGCAACATCCAAATGGATTTTTTTCTTTCACCTACTCCATCAATCCATCCATGTTCTACCACTTATCCAGATTTGGGTCAAGGAGGCAGCAGTCGAGGCAGATTGGCCCAGACATCCATCTATCCGGCCACTTGGTCCAGAGACATAGTCTGCACGTCCTGGGTCTCTCGTGGTACCTCCTCCCAGTTGGACATGCCCAGGACCCCTTACCAGGGGAAGCATCCAGGAGGCATCCAGGAGTTGTCTGAGCCACCTCATCTGACTCCTCTTAATGCGGAGAAGCTGTGGCTCTACTCTGAGCCCCTCACGGATGGCTGAACTCCACAACCTTGCTCTAAGGGAGATTTTGGACACCCTGAGGAAAAGATTAATTTCAACCGCTTGGATCCGTAACCTTGTTCTTTCGGTTACTATCCACGGCTCATGACCATAGGTGAGAGTAGGAACGTAGATAGCCTGGTAAATTGAGAGCTTTGCCTTTTGGCCCGTTCCGTCACTTGTGAACCAGATCCTGAGATATTTGAACAAAGGGCAGTCCTAGCAGAGTTAAACTCCCACAGTAAATGAATTTGACTTAAACAACAATGCGGACCAAGCTTTGACATCATGCAAACAGGAACTGAACAGCCCATGTTATGGGTTTGGTACTCCACACTCCCGGAGTACCCCCCACAGGATTCCCCTCGGGACATGATGTTCTCCAGGTCAAACGCACATGTAACATAGTGCTGGTCTACTGTTCCACAACAAGGAAGGAAAACCACACTGCTCCTCCTGGATCTGAGATTTAACAACCCAGCAGACCTTCCTTATGAAATAGACCTTACCAGGGTGTTCGGGGCAGTCATTATCATCTTCAGAGTAGAAAAAAGCATGGCCCCTTTTAAGGATACTTGTTACAGAGGCCTGAACCCCTTGGCCTCACCCACCAGATCAGGTTCATTTCCCATCAGAGGTGACATTTCATGTCCTAAGAGCCAGCTTTTGAAAGCAAAGGTCCGACAGCTACGGCTCCCCCACTCCGGCCACCATCCAGCTCAAAATGCACCCAAATCCCTTGGCCCTTCCTATGAGTGGTGAGCCCAAGGGAAGGAGGATCCATATTGTCCTTCAGGCTGTGCCAGGCCGAGCCTCATGGCTGCAGGCCTGGCCATTAAGCCCTGCCCCAGGGCCTGGCTCCGGGGGGTGGGCCTAGTGAACTCCATCAGATAGAGGGAAAATTGGGTCAGTTTCTTTCAAACATCAATTGAGGGTCTTCTAAGATTTGTCTGGGTCCGCAGGGGTGTACAGCTCCCGACACCTTAGCTTCTAGGGTCACTGGTAGAGGGGGATGCGAAATTAGGGGGCAGCTCGAGCAGGGGTCACTAACTGCTCTATGAAATATACAAAGTAAAGACAAAGACAGAAACAATGTCCGCCTTCAGTCTTTTATCCAGCCCTTTCTTTTGTTCTCAGACTGCTGGTACGTCGGGTTGGCTTTAGTCACTTAATCAATGCAATAAAAAAGTATTAAAATTGTTGGTTCTACTTTAATCATTACTGCATCTATGACTGCTCTGATACTTCCCAGTGGAATCGGTGTCAAAAGAAAAGGAACAAGGCCATCCAACACCTTGCTGAATTTAAAATCTAGTTCTTCTGCTGTTATGTGTGATCTCTTCCTTTAGTGTAGTTAACAAGCATGGTTTTCTTAAAGAAGGAAGAACCTGGAGAACAAAGAATTGTGTAAAAAACTATAAATGAATTGAGCAAGTGTGAGCAAGGTCTCAATGTTCAGCGCAGTAATGAACAGGAGGCTAGAAAGTGGATATTCCCTAAGAAATAAACCATGGACACTATGTTCCAATGTTGAAACCAACTGAATTTCAATTTAGCCTACCTCTTTTCATTCTAATCACCCATCTCCTGAATGCTCTCACAGTTGAATTATATTTTATTTTGGGAAAAACAAAAAAAAAATATATATTTTTTTTTTTCTTCACTTCAAAGATTGCATATTTGACATACTAAGAGATTAAACAGGAATAGTATAAAAGTTTCAACAATACAGTTACCTCAAAGCAATCAAACCAATGAAACCAATGTTTAGCAATCAAACCAATGAAGGGAATTCAAAGCACAAAGCATGAAAGGAGCAGTTAAATTTTACGTCTGATGTATGATGGGAAACAGTCCTACTTTTGATTTATTGGGATAATTCTGCAACTGATTGTGGGAGAACTAAATACACTGATGAAATTAGATTTTTTTTGTATGACACTAGTGTACTTGAGGTATGGTTGGCCATTTGATGCAAAAATGATCATGAATCCTCTCTTTAATCATGCAAAACTGACTCCAAGTGTATATGAATATCATTTAACAGGTCAACTCTACCATCATCGTTGAAGTGTGTCATATTTGACCTTTGACAATGAAATATTCATGATTTGTACGCTTAAACTGTATGTTTTTGTGTTTGCGCTTTGGCACATCAATGATTCATGAGGGGCTCTGACTGCTTCCCGTTACATGTCAGGGTTTCAGGAAATAAATCATCGTAGTGCAGCCATTAAAAAAGTCACTCAAGAAAGAAATACACCAAATATCTTGCAAATGAGGTACTGACCATCCTATGGAGTCAAGCTCAGTCTGTGCTTCACACAGACACGGTCAAGGGCATATCAACTAGTTAGCCAGGTATTACAGTTTGACAAGCAAGATGTCAATTTAAACCTGAAGAGATCATATTTCATGAAGAATTTGTGTGAAAGAAAAGTCAGTCCTATCACAGTCAATTCAATATTATTCATGTGAAACAATTTAGAACAGGTATCTTAGAGCACTGCTGACCCCTAAACCAAGGTGATCAAGTGTGTCTGGATACAGTGCACATCTGTTGGTCTGGAAGATGTGGGAGCGAATGACGGACCTGGAATAACTGTTCTTCATATTAGAGTTTAAGTTGACAGAGAGAGCAAAGGCCCGGAGAAAATTGTCTGGGAGACATGAGTCCCGCTGGAGATGAAGACCACATTGATTGAAAGGGAAAGAGCAACAAGAATTATTCATCTCTTAGGCGAAAAGAATTCTCTCCAGTTAAAAATGCGGGCTGCTGGGCAATGAATCAACCAGGCTAAACCTGATGCTGATGATTTTTATATTTGCAGAGGAAGCCAGTGGCCCACATTTCTACTGAGCAACACTGCACACTATAAAATTCCATCTGACTCTCACATCCCACTTCACCTCTCTCATTGAAAGGTTTTGCAACCTTATTCACCCAAAGTAGAAAATGTTTGATGCAATTGAGTGGTGCGTATAGAGTATCTCTATCCTGCTACTGGTATTCAAGTTCAGGACTGAAGAGGAAACATTATCAAGCCACCTTATGCATTGTTGCAGTTCATTCGTTGTCATGATGTGATCTGATCTTGATATGCGTGGATCATATTTATCAGCCAATGAACTGTTTTCTCTTCTAGCATCAGAAGTCAACAAATGCTCTAAATTAAATAAATATAAAGGATTTTGTTTCAGTACCAAACCATAATGTGTGCTGTAACATAGCCATAAATTAACAGAAACCCTATTAAACAATCTGAAAAGAGGCTAGAAAAAACTTCACAAACTTGTAATCAGACATGATATGCAGAACTCGGTTTCAAGTCATTGGGTAAAAGTTTTGAGTCTAAACAAACATGTTAGGACAAGATACCCCATAATGAAATTGTATAATTTTAGCAGCAATTGAAGAGACGAAGTTGGTAATATAAGACGTGATTGAAGTGATTAGAAGTGATTCCAATAATAGATTTTAAACATGTAAATATGGGACGTGCATAAAAAGGATAGATATGAACAAGGGGGCATAAAGAATCATCACTATTAGATAAGGAAGAGGAGAAAAAAGTTATATGACCATACTTTTGACCTTTTACAAAGTATAGACACACAACGTTAGCTGAGAGTCTTTGGAAAAAAATCCTGCAAGAGTTCCCAAAGATCCATTGTCATACTACACTACATGTTATATATTATTGTTATATGTCATATTTATTTCCTCATCAGTCCATTTCATTGTTTGTGACCCACTGGAAGTTGTTATGTTGCCCGACGGCTGCAGAAGTGAAGGACCAGCAATATCTCTCCTTCACACATTTTGGGTGATGAAGTCTGTTGCTGAAACAGATTGCTGGTGATATTAGCATATCCTGTAGGTGGTGGAGTTGTTTGCCATCGTGAATGACAGCTTAAACGTTATCCTCCTCTCTCTAACTACAGCTGGCTTCCTATATCTGCTTATTTAGTCTTCTCCTGTTAGCAGTTGAGGTGCTACTGCCTAGGAGACCACCCCAAAAAAGGTCTTAACAAGTGCATCCTCTACCTTGCAAAAGTCCTCAGCAGACAAGGTGTCTTCCGTTCCTTCTTGTAAAGTCTTGTTGTGTTACTTCCGTCCAGTTCACTGTAGAGGTGACCACCCAGGTAAAAGTAAGAGTGTTATGGCCAAGTACATCTACGTACATCCACCACCAAACCTTTTGTTTTC
Organism: Fistularia commersonii; assembly: GCF_037954325.1. Lineage (NCBI taxonomy): Eukaryota > Metazoa > Chordata > Actinopteri > Syngnathiformes > Fistulariidae > Fistularia > Fistularia commersonii. The sequence continues at coordinate 9,331,264 of NC_141287.1, read as the reverse complement.
TGAATCTAGATCTGGAGGTGGTTCTTCTGGTGTCAGTCTGCAAAGTCATTCATCAGCTCTGCGTCATCCCCATCCTTACAGAGAGAGATCCTCTGCAGGTGACAGGTGGGGGTGGAGGTGGAGCAGGGGAGGGGAGGGCTGCAGCAGGACTGTTTGGGCAGGTCGAGAGCGTTTTGAAAACCAGAATAAGATTATTCACCAAAGTCAGATTTTTGAGTTTTCAGACAGGCTCAACTGACACAAGAGCTGCTGCTACTGGCAGCCAATAATGCTGTCCCAAAAATTAGTTCACTTTTTGTCACTTACTAATATTGTTATATATTAGCTATATTAGGTTCTCTCTTTTCAGATTAAACTTTTTTGAGTCAGACTGGTTGTTTTCCATGTTACATAGAGTATCTTTAATTCCCAAGCTATTAACTCATAGACAAAGACTGAAGGTTAAATCAGGCTTCCTGCGAGGAACTTAATATCCCAGCTATAGGCCTGCAGTTCAGCCACTTGTATTTGCATAGATGTTTTTTTAATGAGGTAATGTTTATAGCAAAACAATGGAGTAACAAACACCGGGAGCAGCCAGACACTCTGTCGTTTAAATTATTGGTGAAGCGAGGCATTGAATGCTGTAGTCTGAGAAGAATATTCTTGTGTCACACTGAGATACCGAGGTATATCAGGGTGATAAAACCTTCATTTGCTCCTCTTCGGAAGAGTTGTTGAATTGGACTTATTTTTGCACACGATTTTTAAATTTACGATTAAAATGCTCTCAATTTTGAAAATGTCAGTCATTTGCTTTATTGTGTTCTTTTTTTATTCAAGAGTGTGGGTCCACGAGGCAGTGTAGTCATTCCATCACCTACCAGAAATATTAGTACATAGTTTTAAATAACCTGGAGTAACCATTTTGAATACACTAAGGTGAATGCTTTACCAAAGACGGTACTGTAGCTCAGTGATTAGAACGACAGTGAAGGTTGATGAAACAGATTAGTATTCATTTATTGTAATCTTTCACTCTATTCATGAAAATAAGAGCCACTTAAAATTTCCTGTTTAACCTCCGTCGCCTGCCATTTCTGACAAAGCTGCAATTTGCCAACGGTTCTCATAATATACGATGAAAATATTCCTTCCCTACTTGATAATGTTTTGCCAAGTCATAAAAGACTAACCTCGCTCTTTCCATGTGTCTGTGTGAAGTGTAATGTTTAATAAAGTGTGTCATACTTGGTCTATGTCTGTTTATCATGTGTCCATCTTCTGCTCTCTGCCTGTTCTCAGCAAACCTGTGGCCTTTTATGGGATTGATTCTGTTTTCTTAAGCTCGGCCACCCGCAGAAAATCCCACTCTAGCGAAATACCACGATATTATGAATCATAGCATGACTTGGCATTAACTCATTGACAAAAAAAAAATGATTACATGTATCAAACACATAAATTGTGAATGAAAAAAAAATGAAAATCTTGAGCCAAAATTGCAGTGAGTCATATTCCTCTGAGCTACATTATCATTGCAGAGCTAAGAAAGCAAGTTGTTCACCTTACAAGCTGAAGTTTGACTGTCTCCTCACTGTGTTTACCCAAGGGCAGAGTGAGCGGTAGCAGGAATGTGTGTTTTGTGTACTGAGGGAGGGTTGCATCAGGGCTCCACGCCCACTGCGACACACTTAAAACTCAGATATATTCGCCCATTTTAGACTGAGATGAGCCATTAGGAAGAATCCTAATTTGCTTAATAACATGGAACCATAGAAAAACAGCCATAATGCTGCATCTGAGCATAGGTTTTGATAGCAGCTTTCCAAAATCAGATGCGTGACATTGCTGTCAATTAATGTAATGCAGCCCTGCCACGCCAAAAATTAATTTTTCATTGACATGGATTCAAGTCCTTGTTTGAACCCGTATCAGACTTCACGGATCGGTATGTGGGATTTGAATTAGCAGTGGCAGACGTAGAATATAACATTCACCCCTGTTTTATTTTGGGTGTATCTATTGTTCCTGCGTTATTTGAAACACAGTTTTTGCTTGTGGTTCCTCTGACACCTCGAAGTTTTTTGTGCAAAATCAGATGTTAAAACCTGGATGAGAGTTTCACTTTGGCTTAAAATACTGTTGTCACTAATGTCATGATGGGCCTTTGCCTGCATACGAAGCTAAAATGATTTCTGTGGGTTCATCAGTGCTAATTCATGCAAAGTGAAGGGAAGAGGCAAGAGAAGAAAAGACTAGGATGAAAGGGACGGTAATGAATAAAGACTGAAGGAGGCTGTTGTGCAGATCTCATCACTGCTTTCACTGATCATTACCAGGCCTTATTTGCACGAGCACTGGCAGACTTTTGTACCCTTTCTCAACACTTCACATGTACTCAAATGATCTCTGTTCTGATGGTCAGTTTGGTTATTATTGACAACATGAAAAGCTTTTCAGATGATTTTCTTTAGCAGCAGTTTACTCAAACACAAAGTGTGTGCCTGCGTGTGTGTTGTAAGACTAAGGAAAGGTATGAAATGGTTATGGATATGCTATACACTACCCATTATGGATTTTATCCTACATAATTTTCAATGTGTTCAGTCTGAAGGAAAAATATGGGATCAATCGGCGAAATTGCTAAATAAAGAACACAGGAACAGTCAAGGCGTTATGATAAATGCTGGAAGGAATAAAAAAATACATGTCCCATATTTCACACACCCAAAATGCTGTCCTCATGATGGTAAAGCTACAGTCACTTTTTTTCTGCAGGTTTCGGTCCATGGGCATCTGTTCCCATATGTGAATGTAGTCTGCTGGCATGCAGATCATTAGTCTTGTGAATTTTCGAGGAAAGGTAGTCTTTGGCTAACTGAGGCTGAGAAATATGGGTGTGTAAATGTCAAGCTTGCTGGCTAATCAGGGGGTTGTTAAGATGCCGCAGAGCTGTCAAATGTTCAGCAGCTAATTGTTCCTCTCCTTGTGATCCTGAGAACTGTTGTATTATTTTAATTAATGACACTGGAATAAAGACAGGTTCATTACTGTAGCAAGATGTCTTTTTTTTTTTTTTTTTTGCCAAACCCATTAAGATTTAGAAAAATGATTTATTCCTCTTTTTCTCCTTGGTCTTTTCCAGGTTGCATGACATTGACTGAATAAAGAGCGGTGGAATTGTACATTGAGATGATGGAAACGTGACAAGAAACTCAAAAGCTTGCAGAAAACATCAAAAATGAAGGCCTGCTGCAGAACAATGTAGATCCCTGTTCCCTCCATGTACCACCTTCATTAGGTTGATTTCATTGGTTGAGTGTAAACAGAAGGTCTGATGGAGGTGGCAGAGGATCTGAACCTCTCCTATCTGCTGGAGCATGAAAGAGACATGATACTAAAGGTGTTGCAGAAAGATGAGAAATTGCGGAAACGGGAGGAGAAAAGGATACGGTGAGTCCTCAGCTGTTAGCAATCAATCAACGTTTGAGTTCATTTATCTCAAATTGTTTTCACAAACTTTTGGCCAATCCTGTTTTTCCCCCACAGGAGGCTGAAGAACGAGCTGCTTGAGATCAAACGGAAAGGATCTCATCTGCCCCAAGAGTCAGGGGAGCGTCAGTGTGCTCGCTGCATTAAGACATTGGGACTGATCTTTGACCGTGGAGAGCTCTGTCAGGAGTGTCAGTTGCGCGTGTGCAATGACTGCCGTGTAACAACACCCAAGAGACGCCAGTGGAAGTGTAATGTTTGTGCCAAGATCTCGTAAGTGTCATGCTTGTGGCACTAAACAGTTTGCTGCTTTAATGAGAAAACCACTCAAAATGGTTTGAATGAGTTAATGAGACCAAATATAATACTGTGTTTGAGACCCTCTGGTACCTCAGTGCAGAAACAGACCCATATAACCAGAGAAAAAATAATGAAAAATTGATATTCACATTCTGCAGAAAATTATTCCACTGTTTCACAAAATAATTCTGTTGCGTTAAACTCAATTAGCAATAGTGAACTAGTGGATAGTCTTTTTACAAAATAAAAAAGGAAAATAAGGCTACAGCCTATGGAGTGTATGCAATTTTGTTTAGCGAGTATCTCTCTTATTTGAATCCAAATGTTTTGTTGAAATCCAGATTCTTTATAGATTTATATCAAAGATTTCTTTTGTTTGTTTTGTGCAAATTAACAAGGAAGTCGTCTGTGTTTCGGGAAAGTTAATTAACTTGAAAGAATCCCGCCTGGATTACAGTGACCTTTTCAGAACCTCACCCTATGTGTGGTGGAAGACATAACAGGAGTTGGCTAAGTCTGGCATAAAAGGGAAACAAACACACTCACACTGAAACTGTTTAAGTGCTCATTAATTAAATACAGAAATTATTGCATTAAAATAGCACCAGCAACAACATACAGTGCTGTGTTTATCTAGACCTTACAACCACACTTTGCAGGCAGAAAGGGGATAAAAAGAGACATTTCCAGCTCTGCTGCTTTGGCAATGTGAGGGACTCACAAAATAAAACTTGTAAACATAAACGCTCTGCACTTGGTCTTCAGAATCCATTAGATTTTACGACACCGGGTTTGTCCAGTCAAAGAATAAGTACCAGATCTCTGAACCGTACACAGAGTCAGCACTGTTGATGGAAGATGTGTTTTCAGTGAGCTGAAGATTGTGACAGGAGAATGGTTCCTGGAGGAGCGATCCAAGCGCTTTGAGCAGAAAGTGCTGAGCAGTGACGTGGTTAAACAAACAATCCTGAGCAGCCCGACAGGTTAGTTTCACCACGTATGTTCTGGAAGCCATAAAGAACTCCACACCTAATCAAACATGAATGAGAAACCCGACGGTTTGTGGCACTGGATTGTTGCTGTTTCATTAATCTTATTAATGCTTATGAATGATGTTTCTGAATATAAGTTGCAGACAAAAAGTCAACGGAAAATTTGTCAACCCCTGCTGAGTCAGAGAGGCCAGATACCCCGAAATCTGGTAGAAGTGCAATACACAGTGTTGTGGATGGCGTGAGGAAGAAAGGGTAAGTGTGAGTTCATATCCATGAAAACACACTGAGCAAATATAGGTGAGTCATATATTTTACAAGGTTATAGCTAAATTTTAGGGGATTTGAAAAATAGAAACTCAGAGAAGTTATATGAGCTGTAAAAGTGAGACAGAAAATGGAGGTTTGCCCTTCACATTATTATTCCCCTTATTCTCCATTGGCGCAGATAAAGACTGAAATCACAGAACATTTTTTTTAATTTCATTTTATTTCTTTTTTTATTTGTTTTATTTTATTGTACTTTATTAATCCCTTGCAGGCAATGATTAATCACAGCAATTTACTTTCATGAATCAAACAAGACTTTTTATCAGGAGTATATCTACCAACTGTTGAGCACCTGTCGCAAAAGACCTTGATAAAATAGATGTACTGCATAATAACTGTAATGTAGATTAGTGAACGGACTGTTTTGATGTGTTCGCGCGTGTGTGTGTGTGTGTCTGTAGAAGGATGAAGATTGATAAAAAAGGATACAAGGCCAAGATGAAGCCAGAGAACGGAGTTGATAGCATCAGTGTCAAATCTGCCTCTGACGGAGATACGCACAGCATTCGAAGCGGTCGCTCGGGTCTAAGTCCACGTTCAAACAGGTGTCCGTCATCCCTCAACAAACACATCCTACATAACACTTTTCACACAGTTTTTCTGCAAAACACAGAAGTACATTTAAAGAGTGAAATGAGCAAAAAAATGCTGAAAGACTTGCTTCATTCCAAACATAAAAAATTCTCAAACCGCCCATTTTAGAAAGCAACATCAGGTAAAGACGACCACAGACTTTGTCTCCAAATGATATTTATTCAGCCAGGATGATGGCTTGTGTCTGTATCAACCAAACACTGCAGCATTAAGTTCTTGACTCCCCCTGGAGGCTGGTGTTATTTAATCATAAAATCTGCCCGTCATGGTGGCAAGTCACGAATATTATTTTGGAGGGACAATTTCACTGGTCAGGGTTCAAAATTATATGCAATTCTTATATGGGTGATCATCAATACCTTTCCCACATATTAAATACAAATTTTTATTGCTGAACTTATAATGATATTTAATGGTTTGGTTACTGCAGAAACCATATTTCACTAAGCACTAGCATACTGATCACACTAATTGTTCTTTTTTTACTTTTCTAAACATTGCAACAAGGTTGCTAAAGGAGGGGGGCTGAGAAAAGAAGTTTTCCCATCTCTGGGGACGGATGGTCAACTGGTTTCTGTGTGTTTCAGGGGAAGTCCATTGGCTTTGGAGTCCTCAGGGATGGCAACAATTCCCAACAACTTGCGCGCACAAACTGCAGAGCAACCATTCACTCCCAGTGACAACCGGAGGGTCAGGGTCAGCAAATACACACGCACACGCATACAAAAAAAGTGTAAACGTACAAGGACGTACACACCCTGAGGCTGCATTATTCTCATCTCACTTCTGTACCTGTGTGATTTTGGGGTTGCTGGGAATTTTGTGGGTGTGGTTTGGGGTGCAAGGAATTCTGGGATTTTTACCTGGACTTGAGTGGGAACAGTTAGTTGTATTGCAGGCTTGTGTGGCCTGGCTGTGGCCAACAACAGCTATTGCTTATTAAACGGATGTTTTACCGTCAACCGGGTGTTTTCCCAGACTAAAATGCTACACTATCTTATTCACAAGGTGCATTAGTTATTGTAACAGTTGTGTCTTTGGTTGTAGCCTGATGGAGCAGAGAGTGTGGCCAGTTTACACTCCACTGACAGTGCTCCTGAGAAGAAAGCTGATGGCCATTTTGAGACAAACACTGTTGCTCCAAGTATTTCTGTGTCCAGGGCTTCAGTGTCTTCAGGTATGCCCTTGTAATTTTTTTTAGATATAAAATTTTATTTGATGCAATGAGACAAATACTGAATGAAAAATGTATTAAAATGTTTTTTGTTTTTTTTTTACAAACGATTCTTCCCAATGCTTTTTAAAACATAAAGCTTTTTGTATAACTCCTGGATTCCATTAGAACTGGCCGTGCTATGATTTTTTTTTATGTGAAAGGGGAGTAATATGTTAAAAATTGTTGTGTTATATCTTGTGATATCTGTTCATACTTGGTCTTTTCCTAGAAAAACCTTGTATCATCAATGATAAAAATAATACCACATCTTGATCTCCTTCCAGCAATTTTCAAATGGATAAATATTTTTGGTTTATTATTTCACATCTAACTGGTATTTTCATATAAATATGATGTGTAATGTTGTTTTGTAGTATAAGTTTGATGGCATATACTCTCCAATTTCACCATCTCATAAAAAAGTACTAATCAGCCAAATGGGCTTAACTTGCGGCTTCAAAACACAAAGATATAAAACCAAAATACACTTGACTAAAATCAGGGAGGGACAATGGCTTAGGTTGAAGGGAAGTTTTTCATCTTGCTTTAAAAGTTTCGGTGACATGTGAAGCAGGAGAAAAGCACCGAAATATTTGTGAAATGTCAGTCTTAAATAAATGAACATGTTTTATTTGACTCCTCAGCGCCTTAAAGTTCACAGAGTGTTAAATTGGATCTAACACTTTACTCTTGCTGCAAAGTTATTTGTTTGACCTGACCGGGCTTTTCTGTTTTATAACAGCCACTGCCTTTTTTCTAACCAGGGACTTCATGTGCCACCGTAGCAAAGAAACGATTCTGGCTTTCTGTCAGTGTTTCTTCCAGCATGGTATATGACACTACTGTGTGACAACAGCTTGTGGTGCAGTACGGAAGTCATTTCTGCCACCTTGTTCTGCAAACAAGAATTGTTCAAGCAGAAACCTGATGATCATTAATTTTCCACCTTTTATTTACTGTTTTTTTTCTCCTGTTTACTCTATGCTTGCCTGTTGGTTCCTCTGCAAGAAGTATCTTTTAAAAAAAAAACAACCTCAATCTGTTTTCATCTTCATCATCTTCCTGTGTCAGATCACAGTTGCTCAGACATGGACCTGTCAGCTCCTGGTTCTGACGACACATTTAGCCTCAGAAGCCGTTCTGTCCCCGGCCTGAATGAAACCGTAAGTGTATTAACCTTGTGCACCGTCCCCTCAAATCTGACTACTGTAAGGGCTTTGGGTCTAAAACACAGGCCTTTTTGTTTCTCAGTTCATGGTAAATCTCTCTGTCTTCTTCCGAAGAATTAATTAGCTCTGAATCTATGTGCTGATGAATTCACAACGATGCATCATTCACGGGAATGAATGTTAATTTAATCTCAGACGTCATTTGAAAGAGCATGACAAGCATCTAAAATGGCTATAGGCTGAAACAGTTGGAGGTTCTCATGGTGATGAGGAGTTACTTTGAGTGTCAGTTGCAGTTATGTTTCACAGAATCACAAGTTAATCGAAAACCCAAGGATTTTTTCCATTTTGACTTGCCAAAATTGAGTAGATCACCACACACTGCCCTAATGTATCTCATTGAGTTTATTGTTCTGTCCACCCACACAGATCAACTCTGTGGAAAACTCATACAAAGATACTTTGGACAGCTTCCCAGAGGCCATCTTGCTTTTGATTAAATCTAAATCTTGCCATTCACAGGAGTTTTCTGATGAGGATGTGGAGGAAGATATTGATGCTCTGATGACAGCTCACAATAAGACATCCGGCCGCCGCCTCAGCAGTGCAGTGTCAACGGTAACACCCGAGTTTAGGATTACACAATGACAAAACCATAGAATGTAGACACGATTGTCTCACACGGTCAGTTTACAGCATTACCTGAGTCAGGTGTGGTGTTGGCAGGGCTGACTGTGTCAATAAAGTGGGCCGCTTGTGTCAACTTACTTCCATATATTTTTATCTTAATTTGTAAGTACTTACAATGAAATGAACTTACCACCAAGACATTCGATATTTTCTTGGTTATACATAGATCTGCAAAAAAAAAAGTCAAATAAACAAAGATGATTGCAGTAGTTACACAACGCCCCTATTTTGCCAGGATTTTATACATTTCTATACCGTGTGTGCCTTTAGCCCCCCAAACATATTATGTAATTGGTATACTATAGATGAACAATAGATAAAGAAAGCTGATGAATATGTCTTTGGAGGTTCTCAGTCATCCAGGTAATGGTAATTTCTTGCCAAAGTCTTTTTCAACATGTCCAAGAGGCTTCTTCGGTTCATGAAGAAGCTTCTCGAATGAGAGATGACACGTCTTCAACTGAGGAAAATCAAGTCCACTTGCGACAAAAAGAAGATTTTGACAAGAAAGTCGGTGAACATAAAATGTGGTAGAACTGAAACGCCAGTATCACAAAATAATATGAGTTTTTACTATAAAAGGCTGTTTTGGATTGCTTTAAGTGTCACAATTTTTTTTTTAAATCAAATAAGGACAAGGAAGAAATAAAAGTTCGGGCGAGGAATACATTGTATTTTGTAACAGAGAATTATTCAAACTGATAATACAATGGAAGAAGATTTTATATATTCTTTAAACTTTATGGTAAATTTGCTTGTTAAATAATTAATAGTGAGCTTATTGTTCCTTATCCTTTCTTGTTCCTGTTAAAAAAAAAAAAGAAGCGAGAACAGATGAACGAATGGGCCTTTGAGTGCAGGTGTATTAAAAATCAGCCCAGGGGCTTGTGTGTGTGTGTGTGTGTGTGTGTATGTGCGTGTGCGTGTGTGTTAGCATGTGCATTTGAATGATTTGTGAGCTCTGCATTTATACAGACATCCTGTCTGTCTGCCATTTTTCAAGCCATATAATAAATGACTAGCTGGCGAGCATGAGTTGCTGTCAGCAGCACGAGCCAGAGAGCAGGGAGGTGATAAGGGACATTATGCAAATTGTTTAATGATATTTAATAATCTACAATAACTGTTCAACTTGCTTGGTGAAGGATTTGAATAGATATTGTAGCGAGTCACAAATGTTGGGGTTTATGTTGATGCTTGTTTTCTGTTTGATTTTGGGGTTGCTGGGAATTTTGTGGGTGTGGTTTGGGGTGCAAGGAATTCTGTTTTTTTTTTTTTTTTTACCTGGAATTGAGTGGGAACAGTTAGTTGTATTGCAGGCTTGTGTGGCGTGGCTGTGGCCAATAACAGGTATTGCATATAAAACGGACATTTTACCGTCAACCGGGTCTTTTCCCTGACTAAAACGCAACAATATAATGAAAGAGTCTCAGATTCTATCTTTTGTTGCACACCCTTCTATGTTCACTCAATCCAGAGGGAATGTTATATTGATAGAATTTTTTTTTATATGGAAATGTTTGGTCCAGACTGAAATAGGTCAGCAATTATTGGGTGAAATTCAGTGCAGACAGGAACATTCCTCTGAAGATGGAGTTCCTTTCCCTGTCAAGTAGAAGGTCATACTTTACTTTCCCAATGAGAAAGACAGAAAGAGAGAAGCACAGATTCCTTTCCAGAATCACCTGTCTTTTACATTATCAATGGGTTAATTTGAAATGTGCCTGATTTTATGAATTTCTAGCAAATAGCTGCAAAATAAGACATGTTACCAGTTTTTTTTAATATTCTTTTCTCTTAACCGTTTACATTGCATTCTTTGTATCTTGGCATACCCAACAAATTGGCAAATTAGTGTATCTGCAGTAATTTGATAAACAAAATGTTTACCTAGAAGTAACTATTCTTCTTCCTGGTTGCCTGTTTGTCCAGTGCACCCATACTGATTTCATGGCTAATTCCAGATGAGTTGTAATTTCTGTGGTTTCATCTAATAATCACCATGGTAACCATGTACCACATCTTCTGGCTGTGCTGGTGGGGGTTTCTACAGCTCCTCTTCAGGGGCCGTGGGTCTGTGCTTGGGGTCTGTCTCTTTCACTAACATATCAAAGAACAATTATCTCTCCTTTCCTTGTTTCTTCTCCATCCTCCTCCCACTTTTCCGCAAATTTCTTAAATGCATCCACTTCTAGTCCTCCACTCCTGGCTCTGAGAGGAGATGGGGCTACCTCAATATTCCTGACTCAGATGCTGAGACTGTAAGTCTCCCCTTGCACATTTCTGCATGCATTTTAACTCTACATTATGTCACATAACAATTATGTTCAGCAGCAAATCATAACTATTACAGATTATATGAAATTATATGCATAATGTGTGGCTTCATTCTCATTAAATTAATGAATATTGTCACAAGCTTGTGAAACAATGCACCTACTCCCTGGAGTATGTTTACCCTGAGGTTGAACCTCTATTACACAAGTCATTTATCACCCCAGTTCCCTGCTGCAAATGAATTAGTTTGCCTTACCAGAAGAGGACTCACAGTGGGGTTTGGTTCTTGCTTTGCAACTTCAGCACTCTCTGGACAGCAATATTAACATCAGTGGATTAGACAAGTGATATCCAGCCTTATTTTCCTGCACCCCAAGATATTCTCAAGATAAAATTGCTTGGTGTTTCTTCAATTGTGTCAAGTCTTTGTTTTTCCTGATTATTTTGCAGGTAAGCAACCTAGACCTTTGCAGTTAGTTTGATATGTGGCAGAAACACTTTTCTTGTTACTTTAGCAGTCAAGTTTGTGGCCACATAGATAATACAGTCATTTTTGGATGTGCAGGAGAAAGAATGAATTGTTTTACTAGAACTGTTTCACTAGAAAGAGTTTTTACTTTTTCCTTTATTACTTCCACAGAGCTATGCTAAGCAGAGCTAAGCTACTTGTTAGGGCTTTGATGCTTTTGTTTGTAAATGTTCTTTAGACCACTCATCATTAAATGGATTTACATATTTTGATAATATATTAAATATATAAAAATGGGGTTCGGAGCTCTTAATATGTGAATTTGATATGTTTCTCTTTTTCTATTGAATATAAAATACAGTAAGCCTTTTGAAAAATATAGATCACAACTGTCCCAGATTGAAAAAAAGATTAAAAAAAACAAAGGACAAAAAAGATAATTGCCACATTGACTGATGTTGGGGATAAGTATTTCCAGTCTTGCTTCAAGTTTAAAGCATGATACACTTTTATATGTTTTAAGCACTGGGACTTAAGATAATGTTAGCTTCTTACAAAGCAAACAACCGCTCCCACTTCTATTCCTGCAGAATAGTAGGATTCTCATTTAATCTATATCCTGAAACTGCATTAAGGATAATTATGTCAACCCCAAAGACTCCCCTCACCCACACTGAAGCATCCATATCTTCAAATGATGAACATGAATCTTCAAACTATCTCCATCCCTGTCTTGCACCAAATGCCATTTGTTAGTTTTTGTTGGTTCACCTTTTCTAATTTGACCCTTTCTCCCTGTGTTATCTCTGTCTGATCTCTTGTCCCTGCCTAACAGAGTAGCATAAACAGCATGATGAGCATGTACAGTGACACTGGTGACTATGGCAACGCCAGGGTGAGTGGTGAGATCCTGCTGAACATCAGCTACAGCTACAAAACTGGTGCTCTCAATGTCCTTGTCAAAGAATGTCACAATCTGGCTACTGGAGATGAGAAGCGTCAACGCACAGATGCGTAAGACACACACACACACACATGCAGATACACACAAGCCTCCAACGGTTCCAGTACATTAAGTTATGGATTTTCATTGTTGTTTAACCATTAATTGTTTCCATAAATACCCAATAATAAAAAGGCTTTCTAATAATTTTATTATAATTTCATTATTCAAGTCATTACAGAAACAGACTTGTACTTTCCACTTGGCCATACTTCGTTTGTTACCCTCACAATGCAAATACCGTCGTTGCAAAGAGGCAAAAAAAAGAGGCAAAAATTCTACCCCATCATGACTTAACGCAGAGTAGTCTTTATTGAATCTAAACCTCACTTGGCTTTGAGTTTTAGATGTTTTCTGCTATGATCAATAAAATTATAAGTTAATTAACAATTAACTTAATGAACTTGGGAACACAAGAACAAATTGTGATCTGTTTCTCTTATACGGCAGATATGTAAAGACTTACCTGCTACCAGATATGTCACGGCAAAGTAAGAGGAAGACGAGCATCAAGTCCAACACCATTAATCCTGTTTTTAATGAGAGTCTGAGGGTAAGTGGCGGCAAAGACCACAATCTCATTTGTTTTGTGTATTTATTTATTTTTTGTTTAAACTCCTTTAAAATCTCCATCTTGTGTTTCTGTGTTGGGTAGTATGTGATTAGCCACTCGCAGCTGGAAACAAGAACTTTGCAAGTGACTGTGTGGCACCATGACCGATTTGGACACAACTGCTTTCTTGGCGAAGTGGAATTGACCTTTGACTCCTGGGAGTTTGATTCTCAGATTGACGAGTGGTTCGCTCTGCAGCCAAAGGTATGAGCCGATATCTGGTATCGATGCTGTCTTCTCCAGAACTCACAAGTGTTTCAAAGAATCATGTATGTGTTTGTGTAGCTGGAGAGCAGCATAGACTCCACAATGCAATACAAAGGAGAACTGACTGTCATGCTGAAGTATATTCCTGCAGAGAAGAATCTCATGCTTCCTTTGGACCAAGTACAAGGTATATTCATGAATGTGATGGATATTTTTTTTTAGTGTTTGTCACTTCCAGAATGTAAAATTTATATATTTTTTAAAAATAATTAGACTCAGATAAAGATTTATGCTATTTAAAACTTTCTTTTTCCTGATTGCAACTTTGTGTATTGTTTTCCTATTACAAGTATCCCAAGATTAATAATAAAACATCCCTCTCAAAAAAGTAGATGTGTGAGGATCGGGAATCGGTATTGTTTGACTTAAATGAATGGTTAACTATCATCTGCCACATCTGCCAACATTTTTTCTCATAACAATAAAAATAAATTGATTGTCTGATCAACTGACCGTTCAACATGATGATTGTTTACTCTCGTAGTGAAGAAAGGTTTCCTGAAAGGCAAGAAGAAGAGTACTTTCACATTACCTAAAGGGGGCATGGTTGAACTGCTAGTGAAAGGAGCCAAAAATTTAACTGCTGTGAAGTCTGGAGGCACTTCTGATCCTTTTGTAAAAGGGTGAGATGCTCTTCGCTACATATGTAATGTTATACCAGCCTACTTGGCCAAATGACTGCACTGGAAAGTTGTATCGTTCTCCGCAGATACCTGCTCCCTGACAGCAACAAGTCAACTAAGCACAAGACGGCAGTAGAAAAACGCACAGTCAACCCACAGTGGAACCACACCTTTACCTACTGCGGCCTGCAATCGGGAGACCTCAACAATGTCTGCCTGGAGCTCACGGTGTGGGATAAGGAAGCTCTGGCCAGCAATGTCTTCCTGGGCGGAGTCAGGCTCGGAGCTGGCACAGGTCTGCGGTCAGATTGTTTGGTTACACTTCGACAAGGTGTTTACTTCTGTAGGGTCAGGGTCATCCCAAAATAATTTGGTATATTAACTTGTGTTGTCGTCTAGGCCAACATATAGAACACTGGCTTGAAAATATCCTCTTGATTGAAAACTAATAGGAAATATGTGCCACTGTATTAGAAGAGTATTGTTATATGGAAACGTTAATACAACATTCCGGTTCATTGAATACAATTTGTGTATTTGAACAATTTTCCCATGAACTGAAACCAAAAATGATCAAAAGGATAGCATGACATTCAGGAAAATATGCATATTTCTACCCACGCTGAATGAGAGGCATCTCTTCCATCAGCATTACATGCTTGGTATGTGCAGTTCAAGACAATGAAAATATAGGATACTATTATATTGTGTCACCAACACACTACGATACGGTATCAGTGCTACCTAATTTTGCTCTAATTTTCCAAGAATAACAGTAAATCATTACATGAGAAACTTGGAAATACAATGTTTGGCTCACATCTGTTAGATCCTTACAAAAACTGATTGTAGTCATACGCTGAACTCAATAAATAGAAGTTGTAGGCCCACAATTCCAAGGACAGCCACAACTTTTGAATGAAGTTGTTCACTGTACAAACATGAGATTTGTGTTGCAAGAATACTGGTATCATCATTCAAAATGTTCCCAACTTCCCAAATTTTGCTCAGTATCCTGCAAGAAAGAAGTGTGGGTGGGTTGTTAAATTAATATTAATCTGATTAATTTGGGGTTGTCTTTTAATTTTGCTTGTATTAATTTTGTGATAGTTGCATGAATGATACAAAAAGCCGATGTTCTTTTAGTCGTCAATTTATATTTGAAAATTTCATGATAGATCTGATTTTTGAAGCTGAATTATACGGGTTGATTTATCTTCTTTTGGCTCTACAGTTGTTCTAAGAAAATAAAACAAATAACAAATTTTTATCACCCCTCAAGGCACAAGTTACGGGAATGAGGTAGACTGGATGGACTCATATGGAGAGGAACAGCGACTGTGGAAATCCATGATTGAAAACCCAGAAATCCCTCAAGAGGGTACGCTCATGCTGCGATCCAGCATGTGTAAGCGTAATATATGAGCCAGGCCGAGCACAAAAGAAGAGAACAAAAGAGAAAAGCAGAACGAGAAGAGAACGGTGCAAGGCGAGAGCTGTAGGAGTGAAACGGTCAACAGACACAGGACTGAAATGCTGGGAATGGAGACAATCCCTCCTCTTTCCCCTGACGTGCTCTATTCAAAATTGTTACCCTGCCCAGAACAGCCAGTCATGCCTTACACACTCCCCTCATGTGCCCCTTTCCAAAACATGTAGTCTGCTTTTTATCGCTGCATATGAAAGATATGTGTTGTGTCTGATTTAATGTCCAGAATAAGCACACATGTGACTCCTGGTCTGTAGGCCTTTATCTCTGTGATTTATGTACCAGAGTCATTTCCACATGTAGTTACCACTGACAATGATCAATGATATTGAGACGGAGGAATTCCCTTAATGAGCAACTGCATTTTGGCCCGTAGATTATTCCCGTAAGGAAACCCCTTTATATCTTTCTATTACCACCTCTGCGGCCTGTCTTGGCATTGTAAGACTTCAAAGCAGGTTCAGTTTATTGTTTACATCCTTTTATTTTACTCCTCCTTTCGGCTCTCATAGATTTGCAGCGCTGCACCAGGTTGGACAGGCATGTAGCTCCTAGACAGTCACAAGCTAGATATTAGTTTTTATAGGAGCTCATGGAGAACAAAAAAAGGGAGCACTAAGAATGTGACTTCTGGACTTAAAGTCATGTGGACATGGAAAATATATTTCAAATGGATGTTAATTTATTTTGCCTTATCAGCACGGACGCTGGTGAGAACTGCCTCCTACTGATTGTGTGAAAATGGTTCATCTTTGGCCTGTCACTTCAATCCAAACAGACAGATCTTAACAAAAATTGACGAGCTTCTCAAATTTGTCAAGTTCATCATCCTTTTATTTGACTGATTTTTATTTTCTCAGGAGGGCGTCTTAGGAGGGTAATGTCAAAATTATATTGAATGAATATATTTGAAAAGCATTAAAGATAGTCATGAAATTCTCAGGCTGAATTGTTACTGAAATGTAATTTGAGTCACTTTTCACAAAGGTTCCATGATCAAAAACAAAATTTCCAAGTCTGCAATTTTTGGTTTAAGTTTAGAAGTTGAACTAATGATATTCCCCTGATCATTACCTGCAGCTGCCTTTAATAACAACCACATGTTCCTCATACTTACTAGTGAGATTAGATGGTGACAGGGTATGTGTCATATGCACTTAGTATGTCAATGTTTGCTCGAGCCGGGAGTGCCGCTCTTTGAAGGGAGCCAGACCCCTTGGCTCGGTTTCTGTCTGCCTATCACTACTCATCCTTTTTTTCTTTTGTGGTGTAAGCTTGGCCAGCAGCAAACCCCAAAGCTCTTGTCTCTCACAGACTGGGTGAATGACGAAGTTACCAAATTGGCAGGCCAACCATCAGTTTTCCATTGTCTGGTTTTCCGTCTGAATGAACCAGCGCAAACAACGCAGCTCATTTCGAATGAATTACATCCTAAATGAAACATCAAAACTAATTGGCCAGAATATCACACAATTGAGCTAAAGAGATGCAACTTTGTCTTTTTTCCTCATTATTCATATAAAGGGAAATTGATTTATTACATTACCAGTTTCAAGAGGGCGGGCATTTTCAGAAATGTAAGTACTTAGCAGCTGATTGGATGGACTACTTGTTTATCACCACCACCAGGAAGTGAGAGCACACTGCCGTCCTTGAAGAAAATCTTAGGTGTTTCTTCATTTGTTTATGTTTTTTAAGTAAGAAAATTATAACTCACCTTTTTCCCAGTTGCTTGGGAAAAAATAGCACTTCTTGTGCAGCAAAAATGAATAATATTAATAATAATAATTATTATTATTCATTTTTTAAGCCACCTTACTCGATACTCAAGGACAGCGTACAGATATATATACACACAAAATGCAGATTTAAAAGAAACTTAAAATGATAAAAGCAACAAAGTGCTGAAAAAAAAATGAATCTGGTTTTGGGCAGGAAGCAAGTAATGATAGAAATAAGAGGTCTTAGCAGAATTCCCATTGTCTACACTAAAGAACTGTAGAAAAGAATCCAATCCGAAAATGTTACATCATTAGTGTTAACATTATCATTGGAGGCCCATTATCATGCTGATGTTAGCGATTAGATTGAAGCACCATTGTGCCTATGAGCAACCTCACAATCGCTAGCATGGCTTACTGTTATTGTTAAAAAAAAAGGAACAATCAAAGAAATTAGAATTAAATCGTTCAAGTTGCAGCATCACAAAAGGTGATACTGTAATGTAGTCCACACTCTTGCTTGCCTAAATGTCATAATTTAGACTAGTTTCAATGTAAATCTACATAACACTGTATCAGTGTGACAATTAAACTTACATGGTATTAGAAGAAACAAAGGTAGATGAACAAAAACTGAAGTGAGATAAGCACTGATAAAGACATTATTAGCACTCAGAGGAGGCTTGTGATTTTGTGCCTGTGTGTTATAGAGTGAGCCACAGAGGCTGCCTCCATCCCAGCAGGAGGTTTAATGAGTGACAGTGACCTTGTCCTTGTTACCTTTAGCTCTGTGATCCGAAGCCCTGTGAGTTTCACAAAACAAATCTCCTGTTAAACCCTTTTAAACACATTTTTTCATGTGGAATGCTAATGCTTGTCCTTGTAGAATCCCATGCTCCAAACTCTCAAAGCAAACATTATAGTAATAATACATGGTGTTTACTGTACAACATAGTTTAGATAGAAACGTTTTATGTACAGCATGTACTGTCTCTGTTGTGTCTGTTTCAAGCATCAAGCGCACTATATTCAAATTTAGTGTCTATCTCAAATCTATAACAAAAATATTTTGAAATAAAGAACTCTTTCCATAACTTGGCTCTTTTTAGTTTTGTGTGAGCTCATTTCTATGTTTGAGACATTTTATGTTACAGAATTTATTTTAAAATGTATGCAGCAACTCCTGCATTTTTCCTTATGATTCTCTATATACAGAAAAAAAAGAACAGTAGACCAATATTTAAAATGCAAAAAAATATATTGATTCTTGCATTTTAGTTGCGGTAACATTTTAGCCAAACATTCTTTGTTTTTCATGTATTTCAACAATCGATTTTTACACAATGGCTCCTCATTATCCTCTATCTGCTTTGACAGCACCTATAGAATTTCTTTTAACTGCTGTCAGCCATTACGGTCACAAGGGCATTTTCAGTCTGAGTTGAACTGAGCAAGAAATCTGCTATAATAATTAATGACTATGTAGGCCTTTTTTTTTTTTATTTGCACAAGAAATCTATTCAAGTGCTATTTTATATCAGTTGCTAAGCTTATTAGATTATCTACTGAGAAAGGGTACAATATTTGGTTGTTTTTGTTTACATTGACAATGACGAGGCCAGAGGCAAAATAAAATCATGAACTGGCGGGATGGCACTCAGGCAAGATGCTGCTTAATCCTGTAATTTCTTTGTGAGGGCAGGAGTACTGGTTTGGTTTTTTGGTCTTGCAGAATTATGTTTTATACCAAGAAGTCAGGTGACCTGTTACTTTGAATGTTAATTCAAAACAGAAAAGGTATGTATATTGGCTACCGCAGGCTTTTTTTTATACCTGTAAACATCTGCCGCAATTGCAGCAGCTGTGCAGCCTTCTCAACTTGTTATCATTTGAAATATTACTTTGGATCGCATTAAGAGAGACTGACAAAGTGTGAAACCAAGTGGTTCAGAAAATTTCACAGTCTTTTATGTGTCGGGCTTATCTTTGAGTAATCCACAGCTTTCAGATCACCACTGCAATGTGGGGGGGGGTATATATTTGAAGACAATATTTTTTGTGTTTTTGTTCTGTTATTCTACTTGGAGGCAGTGGCTGCAGGGAGGTTCAGTATGCAACAATAGGATTACTACTGAAAATAGATTGTTTTTTTGTCTGTTTGGTTTTTGGGAAACGCAAAATCACTTGCACCTCTGTTGTATTATTTTGTACAATTTGAACCATTATATTCAATATATCAGCAGCAGATTTTATGTACATTCATGTATATATTCATGTATATATTTGGAGGAATTGGCCATTTTATTTTGCTGCTCCACAATGAATTTCCAAATTAAATAAAAACTACTGAAATGTGCGGCCTTATATATAAACTGCCAGTTTAAGCCTCTGGTCAATGTGAATCCTCAGTACCAATGTTGTCTCATTTTCACTAATTATGTTAGTCCTAATGTGTATGATAAAACCAATACTGTAACTTTTACTAAATTAAACATACAACCCCTACTAATCAAATACACAAGAGGAAAATATACTTACACAGATGTTTACTTTGCATGACAATGCAGCTTTGGCTTTAGTGGAGCAATTGCTATCCTGAGCTTCATTCCTTCTAATTTAAGTGAGTAACAACTGCTGTAGCTTTATTGCAAAGGAGTGTTTTTAAGGAACTTTTAGGAGCTACTATAACACCCTTATGCCACATCAAGAGAGTTAAACATGAAGTTGCTGCTGTGCAGCATTCACAAATTACACAAAATCCCTCTCTGAACATAAAAACATGCAAATGGATGCAGTTCATTTTTAATTAAAAGGGTCTCTGCAGCTAGTGAGTGTGTATGCATGTCCGCGTATTCTCATGTCTATATGTGATTGTGTGTGTGTGTGTGTGTGTGCATGTACAGTATGTGCATGTGTTTGAGTTGAATGTATGCAAGACAACGACTGAGAGCAGGATTCATGAGCAATTAAACTTGTATTGACACATAAGATTCACACCCTGCATAATTTATTTAATCAGTGTCATGTAAATTCCGGTGTAGAACACAACACACACAGAACTCCTTGGTGTATGTGGTGTCAGGATACATCAATATAAGAGAAATGGGTCATAAATATTAGACAGGCAAATATTTTTCCAGTTCATACAGTAAAGACTTTTTGTACAAAAAACATATTTCTGTCTTGGAAATAATAACAATAATAATAATAATCATAAAAAATACAGGTAGACGAGACACAAGAATCAATATGATTGTAATGTGGTGAGACCCACTCTATTTGAAACCACTTTCAATAAATCTTCTCTCTTTGGATCAGCACCATGACTGACAAAGCAGCCTATGATTGTGCACACGCACCATCTGGATACAGGACACCATGAGCTCAGGTTGGAGTGCATGATAGGAAACAAATGATGTGAGTAGGTCCTATCTGCTGTGACTGAGGAGGAGTTGGATCAAAGATGGCTGTGGGTCCAAGGAAGTGCACCAAAGTGTTTTATGATTGGCAAGTCTGGCCAGCTTCCTGCTGTAGCAGCATCTCCTCCTTGCGGAGCGGGAAGGTGTCAATGGTGGTAAATAATTCAGCCGCTGTAATCGGGAATGGATAGCGCTGCTTGTCGATGCCTTGCTTGTCAATCAAAACCATTTGGAATGACCTTTGTGAAATCTGGAGCAGCAATCTAGGAAATTACACACCAAGTAAGTAGACGTTGCAAGCGAGTCAAGGTGATATTTGTTGAAACTATAAAAGGTGTGCGGGTGTGTGTACCTGAGTTGCAAGGACAGCCCTGCTGGCATGAGCCTGTGTCGAATTCGACCAACCTGTGCGGGGTAAATCCCTACCAGCTCGATGACCGTCACGTGCCTCATGTCCAGTCCACATTGGGCATGCTGCCGCAGGAGACACAGAAACAAAAGTGGCTTTGACGAGAAGTGAAGTAGGTAAATTTACCTGAATCCAGCTCCTGGAGTTGGATCTTCAGAATGATGAATGAGAAGAAAAAAATTCCAAGGGGATTTCAGCAAAACCAAGCAACAAATGAATGCCCTCTTTTATTATGTAGTTATTTATTTAGCTCGATGAAAACCAGAAAATTAAGTTGCTCTCCAACTTTCTCGTAAGGATTCCTTGAAATGAACTCCTGTTTTGTGACATGTAAAGACTTCAGTGTCTGTTTACTTTAAAATCTGTAAAAAAAAATGCCATGGCAACAATGAACCTGCCTGATCTACTGACTTAATACTGCAGCTGTAACTTAATTTATGTCTTTTTGTATTGTTGCTGTTGGATTTTTAGATTTTGTAAGAAATGGCTTATGTACTGGAAGATTTCTTTCAGTGAGTTTTATTAACAAACCGTCTGTTAGGGGTTTAGGGGAGGTTGATCTGTTCAGATTAAATTCCCTAAGAATTATTTGTTTTCTCTGGCTTTGGTTTTCAAGGAGAGCAATGTTTTATCAACATGTCCAGATTTTGTTTTATCCCGTTCTTTTTCCTGCTCAGCAGAGAAAAACTGCTTGCTTCGTTTTCAAGTCACAGAAGTAGTCATATAAGTAAGTGGTAACTATAGTAACTATAGTAACTCTACTAAAGAAATTACTTTTGATATTTAGGCATTAAGTTGTCTACTTATTGAGCATCTCAGCTGGGAAACTCCAAAATAAGACTGGGATAAAAGTTGTCCTACTGAATTTCCACAACTGGCATATACAGTAATCAGGATTGTGCAAATAGTTGTTTATATTGTTGATATTATTCCCACTCAAAGATATCTTTTATATATATATTTCTTCAAATAAATATTTATTGTCACAGTTTCACACAAATATCTAAACACAACATTATATTTAAGCGGGATTTGTTAATTCAGCATAAAAATGTGGTAAGAAACTCAAGTTCAACACTAAACATCAATTTCTCTACCTTTCTGACACTGAGGGAAACAAATGACTCAATTTGGCTGGTTAAAAAACCTTACAATAGGAAATGATTGTATTCTTAATTCTGCAGTCCAGATGAAAACAGAATTATGATCTGTGTTTTGTTTATTTAAAACACGAGTGGGGAAATTGGTTCATTTCAAATTGGTTCTAGGCTGTAGGGAAAACCAATGGCTGTAGGGAAAACTCTAATACTGAGGTTTTAAAAAGCTGATGAGTGAATGGTTGTCTGTCTATATGTTTGGCCCCGCAATTGATTGGATAGATTGGTCCAGGGTTTACCCCGCCTCTCTTCTGATGACAGCTGGGATAGGCTCCGGCATCCCCTGACACCCTGAGTGCGGGATAAGCGTCTGGCAATGGATGGATGGATAAATGGATGGATGGATAGACGGATGGATGTCATGCTTTAGCTGATCGCTTCTTATTTGATAATGACAAGCACTGACAGATTCCAGGAGTCTTTGCTCAGGTCTCTTCCAAACTGACTGAATTTTCCTTCAGGTAACAAACCATTCATCTCTGACTCAACAATTTCTGACAACCCAACCAAACATGCATCCCAATGTTGCCTGCCCAGAGACAGTGTTAGTATCACAGCAAACGTGCTACGTGAAAAGCATTAGAGAGGACATTTGTCCCCTCTGGTACCCTCATAAATTGCACAAGCAATTATGTCTCTGTGATTCATAACTCACCTGTAAGTTAGTCATTTGGAAGCGGTAATTATGATTGGCAGCTGTGGGGGCTGAGATGATGAGCAGTCGGCGTTTCTCATAGAACTGGTCCAGCAGCGCGGCAGCAGTACGAACTCCCACATTAATGTTCATGGCTGTAAAGAGGTAGAATGTAAAATGAATGTATGAATTCCAAGCTACTAAAACAAGAATTAATTACTGTTTAATTACTGAATAACTGAATTCTGTCCGTCAACTCAGCAGTGAGAATCAACAGACATATAAATATCCTGACGGTGAAACAATGAACTTCACCGAATTACAAATGCTAACAGCTGCTGTTACACTTACAACACCCACAACAGCATGGAAACCCTGGAATCCCCACAAGGCAACAAAACATGACTGACAACAAGTCATAAATAAAGAAAAAAATGCCTCCTCCAGAAAGACTTTTCTGTCAGCATAATTATTAACTATCAGAAGGATTTCATGACACTTAATATTGATTCCAAAACTGTCCTGTGGAACTGATCTGGTTCTTGCCAACACATCCATATTGAAGGCTGCGCTGGCAACCTACAAAACTGACTGACTCACACAAATCTCTAAACTTGTTTATGACAACAAACAAGACCTAGTTATTGCTTGAAGTATGATTTATGTGAGGTTACAGCAGATGAAATCAAAAAAGCTCTATTTCATCAACCTTTAAGGTCTGGATCTATGTGTTTATAGAAATCAAATGTGGGGGTGGTCTGTGCCTTTGTGTCTTTGAATGCGCCAACATTATACCTAGTTGGTAAGAAATGATATGAAAAATGTAAAATCATTGTTGTACAGAAAGTACCAGGGATAACATATGTTACATCAACGGTTTCTTTGTTGCCTTAACAACAGTCATGTGTGGCAAAATTATATTAAAGGCTATTCTAATTGACAGTAGTCATAACCACACAGACACGCACACACACATGCTCAAACTTTGATTTACAGTGAGATAACCATAGATGCCATCTGCTGTAGACCCAACAGATGAAGAAAGAGGAGGAAGTCTAACAGGATGTACCACAGCCTGGGTTTGTTGGAGAAGAGGGGAAGGGGAACCATCAAAAGGCCATAATAACACCCTGTATGTTTTGGTCAGTCTTTGATTACTTCCTGTTTGGCCTTTTGAAACTAGTTCTGCCCTTTGTGGTTTGGTGGATCTAAGTTTGGAGCATTGATGTCTGCTTAGCTGTGTTGTATTAGTTACTACATTACTTCGGAGTTCATGGTCCTCTGGTTCCTTGTACTAGTTGGGTTATCAGAAACTAGATCAATAACTTACAAACTAAAGAAGAAGAAGTTGAAGAAGAAACTCCTGGAATTTCATGCCAAGAAAGGTAAAATACAAAATGTCTGGGTCAGTTACCATGGTAACTGCCTCCATGAGGCTAATGTGAGCTAACAGATCCCTGAATATTTCTCTAACTCCTAACTATTACTTCCTGATTCATTCACTTCATAGGAGAGCTGGCATAGATAGGTATTAATTAACAGAGGTTATCTGTAAGAGCCCGAATCCAGATTGGATTTCAGTTTGTTACTAAAACTCTGTTAATTTTATTTACTGAGCAGTTAATCAATTTGTATACAGTAGCTGTATGCTGAATGTCAATAAGTGTTCTGTCCAGATGCCAGTTATTCAAAAAAAAATTACAGCTTAAGTGTAATGTTTCTCCTTTCTTTTCTACCATCTGCTATGTTCTCCACTGTCTCCGGAGAGACCGACAGTCTTAGGATAGAAGTCCAAGATTGATTTCTGTGATCGATGGAAAGCCATTTTCTCCTTCGCTGAGCACGAAACAAGGAGTCAGTAGAGCACGGGTCAGCCGAGGGTCCGAAGCGGTGTTAAAGTGCATACCTGTGCAGGTGGTGTCTGTTCCAGACCAGCTGAGTCCATACTGACACACTCGGGCAGCACTGCCCTGAATCTCGTAGCCACCAGTGCAGGTGAAGTCACATTTGGCACCATAGTTGTCTTTATCGCTATCACACTTCATATATCCATTGTCAGGGGCGAACAGTGGGCTACAGCGGCGCACTGCATTGAGCCACATTAAGTTAGGGAGGCAATTACAGAAAGCAAGATTAAACAATACACATTTTAAATTCTATTAGGATCAGGACTTTGCAGCAGAAATTGAATTCTTTTTTAAAAATGTGTGGTGGCCACAGGCCATGTGATAATCAGATCAGAACAGTAGCACAAGGTCACTATCAAACTTGGCATTAATAGAAAATTCGCAGTACATCTAATAATTGCAGATTTACTGGAAATGAAAAATAAAGTGCTAAAAAAGCCCTTGCCCGACAGAGATCGCTTTATATACAAAAGAGCTCGGATCTTTTCACAGCTCACCTCGCACTCTGACACTAAAGCGACAGGATCCTTTGTTCCCTGCACGATCAAATACAGTGTAGGACATCTTGTGAAGCCCCTCGGGGAAGTTAGATTTGGAAGGTTTCCCTTTCAGGATAACACTGCAAGAAATGAAAAAATTCTCTGTGACATACCTGTCTAAAGAAGAATAACACACGGACTAGACTTTCATAATGCAACTTGAGAGCAAAGCCTTGGAAGGCGGTGCAGACACAACTCACTCTGTCAGGATGCCATCAGCGGTGTCCATCCCCTCCGGTGTATCCCAAGTCACCCTTGCTGTCAGTTTCCCGGGCTCTGCCCATTTGTCCTTTAGATTCGGACACTTGATTTTTGGAGAATCAATATCTGAAATCAGCGATAAGGATGACTGATTAAAAACATTTAATGCAGCAGCTGTAATAGGACTATACAAATTTAGGGCTGATTACCGCATCATTCATAATCATGTTTTCTTTTGTTTAGAATATATATTGTTTGATATAGGTTTCACATTGTAGATTTATTTCTGTTATTCTTGTTTTCAAAACATCTTTACCTTTGTTGATCTATATTTTTGTTTCTGAAGTCAATTTAATTCCTCTCCCTTCAACCACAGGGAATCTCACAATCTTTGTACTTAAGACCTTAAAACACTTCATAGCCTTGACTTTGACACTTTATGGTTTTATTTGTATTTCTTATACTCCCCCCCTTTTTTTTACTGTTTATACAATTTCCTACTATTATTTATTATTGTTATGTTTTACTTGAAACTCTTGCACAACAATTTCCTTCGGAATAAATAAAGGTGTTCTTATTCTTATTCTTATTCTTATTCTTATTCTTATTCTTATTCTTATTCTTATTCTTATTCTTATTCTTATTCTTATTTTTACAAGGCCTTCTTTTATTTCAATCATTTCCTATTTTTAGTTGGTTGACTTGCTCATCAATTTGAGTCATATTTAAGGAGCCAAAAATATGTTCTGGTTTTATTAACCCTTCTATGACATACAGATGCCTACCTGTGGACAGTGGAGATTGTCTTGGCTTTTTAGAAACACTAATGGACATTTTTCTGTCACTGGCAGAAACAGGATTTGCAGTCCAATCAAATCAACAATTAATTGACTCAGTTGCTGTGAAATAAATTATTCCATTAATTGTCAAATAAATAAGTAAATATCATAAGCTGCAGCCTTGGAATACTTGTAAGGAGGAGTCATAGAGGTGTCTTTCAAAAACTGTTGTAGTAACAACTGTAAAAATCTGACTACTGACTGTTACCAAAGACAGAAACCTATTCAGTATGTTATGGAATCACTCAATTTTTCAAAATGTCATTATTTGGCACATACATGCTTTGAATGAAATTGATGACAGACAAACCATAGTGGATGTGTTTACACCAGAAGACCTGTTACTTTTTTCAGTCATCACACATAGACTTTCTATTTCATCAAGTCATCTTCAGCTTACTGCATTACGCTCATTTACCATACTGTCACATTTCAGTGAGGCTCAGCAGTATCAGGGCGGGCTACAGATGATGATACTCTCAGATGATGATAACTGCAACAAACACAATTCTATCACAAAAGATTGCAGAACAATTCATTCTGTTGTTTTTTTCAATGGTCTACATGATTTACTGTTATATTTTTTTCATCTGGTTGGCAAGGTTTGTAAGGGCTGTGCATATCTAAATCATTTGCCCTGTTTCATTTTGTTTTGGTAAATGCTAAATGCACCAAAACCTTTCACAACAGTTCCACTCAAACCACTGTGCGAGGCCGAATGTGGAAGCGAGGGCAGGAACGCTGATAAATTTGTGGGGTTGTGGCTCATTTGGTAGAGTGGGCGTTCTTCCAGTCGGAAGGTTGGCAGTTCCTGATGGACTGGTGGGCAAATGCAAGATGCTAATATTGGTATGTGTGTGTGAATGTAATCCAGAGTAAAGCACTTTGAAACCACATCGGGAGAGACTGCTACATACATTGAGACCATTAACAATCACTGTGGGAAATCACTGTGGCACAGTCCAACTATGCAATGCTTACCAACGCAGGTCGGAACCGCAGCACTCCACTGCTTGGTGTGCTGACAGGTTGCTGTCTTCAGACCTTTCAGGCTAAATCCAGGGGAGCAGAAGAACTCACAGCGAGAGTTGAAGTAGGAGCCGTCTGAACATTTGTAGCCACCATTATCAGGCATGCTCATCTTTGGACAGCGAATCTCTGTAGGATACATTTTTTTACTCTTTCCTTCAAGGTATTTCAAACAATGTTTAACCACATATGAAAACAATGAGAGGACCAATAACATTTATGACTGACATTCTTTGTCAACATTTTTAAACTTTTTTCAGTTTTTCATCCAGATTTGTAAATTTATGCATTCAGCTATTTTATGGTCCTGATCTACTACGGCACTGTTTTTCTTGTCCCAAGCACTAAAGGCGTATGAGGAAAAAGTGCTCAAGAAGTCAATATTTGGATTGAAGAATCAACCCCCCCTAAGCAGGAGAACAGGGACAACCATCAATAATGAACACGATGCTGAAAAATTCCTAGAAAGTGCTTTACACTAAGATGTGTAATAAATAAAGTCCATTATTCTTTAACGACCCACAAGATGACTCTACAGGCACAGTATTTTGGGGTCAGTGTGGTTTCTCACCTCGGCAAGCGTAGTTAGACGACCAGTGTTTGCTGGCCATACACACCACCTCTGAACTCTGAGACTCGTATCCCTGCTTACAGCGGATTTTGCAGCGCGTTCCCATAACATCCTTAGAGTTGTGTCCTCTTGGGGTGCGGCAGCTCACATCCCCATGTTTAAGCTTAATGGGGGCACACCACGGTGTCTCTAAAACCATCCAAAAACAAATAGTTTTCCATCATTATGTCAAAAGTACTGTTTTGTATTTTTTGTACTTTTTTGTATCCTACTTGGAATTGGAAGAGACAGAGGTTAATATCTGATTTGAGTACAATAAACTTACCTGATGATAAGACCATAGAGAGACTTGATTTACTTTACAGTGAGAAAAACTCACAAATCATCTGAATCCAGACAGATTGTGAATTTCCTTTTACCTTATTGGCAACTTCCCATAATCCAACAGTAAGTCGTGAGGCGCAGGAAGATAATGATGTGCGATGTTTATGATTTATATGACCTCATGACAGTGAGAGTTGATTCTAACAGATTAAACTGAGTGCGGACATTTTTATTAAAAAAAAAAAAAAATCAATTAATCTTGCGGCCTCACAACACGAAGGACCCTGGTTCAATCCCGACAACGGGACCTTTCTGTGCAGAGTTTGCATGTTCACCCTGTGTCTGTGTGGGTGTTCGGTTTCCTCCCACATTCCAAAAACATGCAATAGGTTAATTGTGAAAAAAAGGGAAGATTGCCCTGAATGAGTGAGTGATTGGTTGTCTGTCTGTATATGTGGACCTGCATTGACTGGCTACCAGTCCAGGGTGCACCCTGCCTCTGGCCCGATGACGGCTGGGATAGGCTCCAGCATCACCCGCAACCCTGAGTGCAGGATAAGCGGGAGAAGATGGAATTGCATACTAAGCACTTTACTATTCAGTAGTCTGTATTTTGAAGCTACAGTAAGTAGCTAACTAGTTAAGTTTGGCAATAAGATTGGAAACAGGAAAATGCTAACATAAGCCAGTGAAAGAATTACAAAATTTGCAAAAAAGCGTTACGGAGCATTCATTTACCATATAATACCATATATTTACCATATAATATTATCTTAAAATGATTTTTGTCCAATAAATCTCTCTTTTAACCAAGCACTAACCATAGAAAAGTCGGTTGCATCAAAAGATTAAAATAAAATTGCCCATATCAAATTGAAAAAGCAAAACTCTAATATTGCACAACTTGTCAGTTGATCTCTGTATAAACAAACTAAAACACTGTAAAAGAAAATTCCAAATTCCAAATTTCTATGCATTCCAGCTCATTTTCATTTAAACCAATTTAATATTGTATTTCCTTAATGTCATTTATTACTTGAGCTCCTCACTGTAAGAAAATAAATATCATCGTAAACAAGTCAATTGTTGTGTTTATTACATCAGTAAATGCATTAAGATTTACTAAAAACATCACCATATCCCTGAATTCTGCCCTCGTAGATCATTGAAAAATGGGAATGCACTATGCTTCAGGTTTAGCCTCATAAAATCACTTATTGTTGAGTTTCAGGATGCATTAAATTTATTTTAAACCATACAATACATATTCAAAGGGCCATTAGCTGCTCTCAACTGGCAGAGGTAGGAAAGCAAAAACACAATTCTTATCCAAGTGAGTCAAGCACTTTCTTATACACTGTATTTCCCCATGACTCATCCCAAACTTAATTTATCCCTGTCAAAAGTGTCAAAAGTGTTTCTTGTCACCTTTTCTCCTCCCATACTGGATTCTTCTGCTCATCTTTAGAAAGCGCATGTAAAAATTCCTAGTTTCAGGCCAAGTTTGAGAGCCTTAATGATTCTATTCCAACATCCAGAAATACAAATCTGCAGTTTATTTCCTGCTGGCTCAGGACAAACTCTCAGCCCTGTGAACTAACACATGCACGCACACACACAGACAGACACACACTCACACACGCACAGCTTAGGCTAATTTTTAGTTGGAATAAAAATGAGTATTCATTACACAGCAAGCCTGCCTCATTCCCTCTTTCTATGTATGTGTGTGTTGGCAAACTCTCCGCAACCGCTGAGCAAGAGAAACTATAATTCACTGGAGCTTTTACATAAGAGGAATTTGGTTTGGCCTTAGGATAATATTCCTCATCGATCTGACCCACACTTAAATGTTGGGAGCTACTTTGACGTAACTGTGTCAGTTTACAGAACTGGCAGAACTGACCTGTGTGTAATTATGTTTCCTTACAGGAAATTTATAAAACTCTAAAAGAGCTTCTATTCTAGATCTGATAATGCCACTCATATTACTGTTGAGCAAAAAAAACATTTATGTCAATTCAGTAGAGCAATAAATTGAGTCGGAGTGCATGTGTGCAATGGAGGTGTCAGATTGAGATTAGTCACCTTTATATCTATACCAGTCCTCATCGTCTCTGTGGCCATACTGTCCTGATCCTGAGGATAAAAGCATAGAAGAAAGAGAAACTAAAGAAAATGCAATGTTTTTAAGCAATGTCCTGGATTGACCAGGATCAAGCTTAAAAGATTGCTCAACATTTGAAATAGACCCAGAGGCATGATTTGGATCTTTTCAGCAGGATGCATGAAGAAAGATGAAACCACAAAGGATCATCTTTTTCCATCTGCTTTGGAAAAACTAACCTTTTAAACAACAATGAATTCCTTCAGTTTGGCGATCGCGTGCCATGGCCCCCTGTTGTACTTACCGTATGAAGTGTTTCATCAAGTCATTTTAACTTCCACACTGGGACAATCACAGACAATGAAAGATTTCTAAACGGCAACATAGAGTTAACTTTCACTGACAAAACACAAAAGTGCAGGGGGGCCTGTGGTATGGTAAGAAAAAAAATTTGAGAAAGGGGATGGGGGGGGGAACAAGAGGTCACAGATTAATAAAATATTGGAAAGAAGGAAGGAGTGAGGAAAGAGTTAAAATGGGGGAAGGGTGTTCAACCTTGGCCTCAGGATGTTATGAA
Organism: Fistularia commersonii; assembly: GCF_037954325.1. Taxonomy (NCBI): domain Eukaryota; kingdom Metazoa; phylum Chordata; class Actinopteri; order Syngnathiformes; family Fistulariidae; genus Fistularia; species Fistularia commersonii. Next base: position 9,300,324 of record NC_141287.1, on the reverse strand, counting down.
CTCTGGTGTGAATGTGTCCTCTGTTCAGGGTCTACAAGGGAGGAGTGTCCCACCTTCCAATACCTTCACATATCAACTGCTTGTGGAGCTACGATGCTTCTACCAAAATAACTGTAAATCTACTGACCCTGCATTGTTACCGATGACCACTTTTTTGTCAGATTTTGTAAAAGCTGTCTGGACCAAAATGCCATCAAACACACACACACACACACACACACACACGCACACGCACACGCACACGCACACACACACACACACACACACACACACACATCCTCACAAGATGTGTGGATTTAAGTGACAAATCATCATTTGCTCATAGTCCATATGGAGTGAGTCAGATTGACGTGTTGCGGGTAAGGGACAAAAATGGTTTCCAAAAGTAATTACAGGTGTGTGTGTGTGTGTGTGTGTGTGTGTGTGTGTGTGTGTGTGTGTGTGTTTCTAGCAGACACATAAGCAGGTCTTTTCAGACCAAGAGGATATGGAGGATGGCTGACCTGTTCTGACTTGCTGGAAGGTGTTGGAATATAGCAATGAATTAGCACAATGCAAAGCCCAAGTCACTGTAAAACATAGTCATTTTATCTCTAAATGATTGTAGCAGAGTGTCTTCAACGAGTTGCTATTACATGGAAAACATTGTTTCTGTGTTATGGGGCGTAATGTTAGTGTTTTGATGACATACTCAATGAGTGCAAATCACTGCCTTCATCATTTGCCAGAAGAAGTTCAAGCTTTTGCATGTGTGAGTCCACCTCTTTTTGTGGAATATTTATACTGTTTTACACAGACTGGTCGATTCTTACTTTGACTTCTTTGTGAGAAGTTGTTCAGCTGTAAAACAAAATCATTGGACATCGTAAAGGCAAATAGATCCTGACAAAACTTTTTTTTTCAGCAGGAACCATGACCTTTTCATTCCGTTTCTGCCATACTGGACAAGAGGGACATACGGGGAAACTCAGTGTGTGAGATCTGTCTCCCACCATGCTACATAAAACAAATCTCTTACAAACTCTAAACAAATCCTCGCTCTCTGCAAAGGTTTATTGTACAAGCCAGCAGACACACAGAGAGAACCACAAACAATATTGGATGCTTGTCAGACCAAATGGAGGCCAACCAAAGTGAAAGAGAAAAAAAATCAAAAGCACACTATGGTTGGAATTAATTTACTGGCTATTTGAGCTAGAATAGCCGCCCTAGCATTCATCAATACACAAATGCACAGTGCTCTGGAAAGCTAGCTCTGAGAGTGCACCAACAGTTGGAGGTAAGAACCAGAGCAAATCATCTGCACACAATGACACCTTGATCATAAAATTATGCTAATAATATCAACTAAAGTTTTCATATATTTTGTTGGATTCCTCCAGGTTCTCTGATTTCTTCCCACAGTTCAAATAATGCAAGAATTTATTGGTTAATTGGAAAAAAAATGGGAAAATTGACTTTGCGCCAGTCAATTGCAATTGACCGGCGACTCGTCCTTGCTTTACCCGACCCTCTCGCTCAATGACAGCTGGGATAGGCTCCAGCGTCCCCCGAGACCCTGAGTGCAGGATAAGCGGCAGACAATGGATGGATGGATGATCAGCTAAAGTTAAGCAAACGGTTAAATCAGTTAAACCGATTCTTCAAGCTACCCTCTAGACCCTACAGTATCGTCTGTAATAAGCTGATCCCAGCTCCCCCCTGTCAGCTGACAAGCCAAGCTTCCTTGACTAGTCACCTGTCAATTGCAGGGCCACATATACAGACAAGCTTCAAATTCAACACATTCAATTGGCTAAACTTTCAAATTGCTTCTTCGCATAATGATTTTGACTTCATTAATGTCAGCCCTGTTGTCACTGATGCTCTGCTGTGTTCTCTACCTTGAGCGGGATATTTACGACTCCTCTCTTTGCCAAACCCTTTCCATGTAGTATCACAGAATGCAAAAGAGCCTCCACAGAAGAGCCATAATGCCACACTGAAATACTGCAATATAGTGGTGATTATGGCGGTTTGGCAAGAGAGGATCTCACCCCATGTCCTTCTCTCTGATAAAGAAGGAAAAAGAAATAACTGAAGGCTGGTCTCACATTGGTGACCCAGCTCTCTCTGGCAGCATCTGAAAACCTAGCAGCACTCTGTGGTTTGGGTGAATCATATATCTCATTTTGCTTTGCCTACAGCAACTGATAATGACCTTAGACAGCTTTGCCCTTTTTAACAGATCAGAGGTGTCGAGTCAAGTCATACGACCGGCACTCAGGGCACAGTTTTAATCCGACATGAAAAAATAATCATTAAAGACTTGATGATGATAAGTCACTGATTTGTGACTTTGCTTATAATTGAGTATTATAGCTTGAACGAGTTAATATTCTCCCAAAGCCCATAGTGTTTAAAAGTAATATAGAGTATTCATCACCAAGTGTTATTAGTCTTCACTGCCTATACTAGTTGCCCAAAAGGTCTTCTGTTCTTTTCACTTCCAGCAGTTGCACTTCACATGATGTGAAGTTTTGACATTTTTTCACAAATATCAATTGGTAGCAGCTTGTAATCCCATAACTGCAACAAAAAGACATGTTCTGCTACTGACTTTTGATTGCTTTAAATGAGACATTCAAGGCAGTAAATCATAATTATGGAGTTTTCGGGCGATGAAGAGTGACTGAATGAGGGTGTGATTTTTGGACACAGCTAAAAATGTGGCAAATAGCTCTGTAGTTACATGATATTAACTAGGCCTGGCCAGATAAAAGTATGTGAGTTTAAAATAAACCCAGGAAGATAATGGGCCTTTGAGGTTTGAGACCGCTTTTCTTTTATATCTAATAAATCTGTCAGAACAATGAAGTGAGATCTCCCATCAGTAAGTTTGTTCTGTTCATTAAAAAAAAAAAACTTCAAAGGGGTTCTTTTGTGAGAAAATGGCTAACGGTGATAGAGGCATAAAAGATTGGCAAACCCCTGGGAATGAAAATCCTCTCAATTATACAGACTCATATGCAATTAGCTTTTCTCTGTAGGCTTGTAACTGTTACTGTCATTATGAGCCTATTCTGTAAATGTTAAATCGTAATCACAAGCCAACAGAGCAGAAACAGCAGGAAATAAATCAGGAGGCAGTTTCTGTAACCCCCATTTTCAAAGCAATACTTTCTGTTGACAGAATTGATGTTATTCCACTATTTATACTCTGAGGTGTTAAATTTCCTTCAGCAAGAACACCATACCATGAATAATGTGTAAAATCTAACATCCCTCGTACAGACTATAGAAAATCTGTTTTCATTAGAGTAGGATGACGCACTGAAATGAATAAGCCTGTTAGCTGCGAATGAGTAACTGAGAAAGTATTCATGCAGACAGACTTTGCTCCATTAACATGTCTTTTCTTAAAACTGCACAAATCAGGTTTACAGCAAGTAGAGTAGTTTGGATTCCACCATTTGTCTAAGATGACAGTTAAGTAATCTGAACTCAGATTACTCAGGGTGATAAATGAAACTGAACGGAAAATGTAACCCGGTATCCGATTTCATAAAGTGGCTCAGCCACCTGTAAAGGAAACGGGTATAATGGAGCAACTGATTTGTGACAAAAGTTGTCCATCATAATTGCAAGATCATGAGCTTACAAATCCTTATCAAAAAGTGAGGTATACTAGCTTATGGCTTTTGAACATCTGTGAATACAGCAGTCAGCAGATGAGCAGGGTCAGCTGCAGCCCTATAATGAGTAAAGGCGGATTTATACATCTGAGTCAAATTAAAGCCATAGATTGAAACGTGGCTACGCAAAGCCACATGCCTTGTGCTTTAACCAGGGCGTAGCTTGACATACACCTCCTTGCACATTTAATTACAAGCGTGGCAAAGCCGACCGGGTCAATGGTGGAATCCAAACAGCAGCGCCTTGTCAATTACACACATCCTCCTACATTTCTACAACACCCCGCTTTGCGAGTCAATGAATGTTATGTCATCCAACCTTTCGTAGCCTCGGCACCAAAAAGTGGAGGATGGGAAATTGTTTCAGTCCAAAAGTTCAGATTCCAACACTGCCTGCATAAAGCATGAAGTGCAGTTTTACATTGAACTGACAGAGAACAATACAACAGGTTTGCTGATCATAGACTTCTATGGAGTCTCTTCTGAAACCAGTGGAGTCACTCTGGTGGCATTTTAGTGCTTGGCTGGCCTGGTTTTTGGAGGGTCTTCCCATTTCTATTTTGTTTGCGTGTCTGTGTGTGTACATGCATGCACGTGTAAGTAATCTACATTTTATGTCGAGACAGAACTGCACTTTTTGTGAGTTCACTGTTGTAAGCAGTTGGATGATACAGACTTTGGTACATTTATAAAAACATTGTAATACTTTATTGATCCCCACTGGGGAAATTCAAGTTTATTGTTGTATGTCTTGAGTTTTTCAAATGAATTATTAGACACGTGTCACACTGTTTTGTTTTAACATTCTTACATATAATCTCTAACGTAAATAATGTGCACCTGATGTTTAAATTCCCTCTGAAGGGGCCAATAATGCATTTCAAATGAAAACTGGTAAACTAGCTATGGCAACTGTCCTGTTGAGAATAGCAGCTGCATTTACCCCTTTATTGAATTTATAGCTTCCATTTCATTCTACTGCTGTTGGTTCCTGGAATTTATTTTAAAATAACTTATGGATCTTCTCTGATGGCAAAGCAATTAATTTGACTTTTATTTTGCTTCAGGGATGGTGATTATATTGGTGTATGCCCAAGTTACTCCCTGTGTGTGTCAAGGATCTTTCTGCCCAGACCCGCACCAGTAAGCGAAGCATCATGGAAAATATGATTGAACTCCACAAAGCAATTAACTGTTTAAAGCTCTAGTGCAGCATGAGACAAGCTGTCAGAAGAAGTCCCAACTCTTTCCATTTTAAAGAACAGTGGCCATAAGGTCCAGCAGCACTCAATGGTGGGTATGCACACACAAGTGATTAACCACCAAGGCAAACACAAACACAACCCTGTGAAATAAACTCCTCATAACACACACTCACCAACGTACACACACACACGCACACACACACACACACACACACACACACACACACACACACACACACACACACACAAACAACACACACTCCAAAGTTCCAACAATCTGCTAAATAAGGACTTTTTGGTTTGAGCTCGAATCTGCTGAGCAGCTTTTATCGTGTTTCAGCCTGTATGATTATAACGAGCTAACGAGCCTACACACAAGCATGTACACACACATACACACACACACACACAGAGTTAAACAATAGTGTCCAGCAAGCAGCATGAGGAAACAGGATATCTAGGCTGGGAAGGGGTTATTGCCAAGTTTGTGTGTGTGTGTGTGTGTGTGTGTGTGTGTGTGTGTGTGTGTGTGTGTGTGTGTGTGTGTGAGAGAGAGAGAGAGAGAGAGAGAGAGAGAGAGAGAGAGAGATGTTCAGTCAACAGAAAAGTGTTCAAACCTCTATTCAGGACGTGAGCTCTGGTGAGGGCATTGCTCACAACAGAAATCTCCGAAAGAGAAAACGGGAAGAAAAGTTTTGCACATCTGCTCCATTGCTTTCATTTATTTGCAGAGAAAAGTCCCCCAGATGCACACTGCACTCCCCCCGCCTCACACCCCCTCCACGTACCACAAACGCGGCTCTCCAAAACGACCGGGAGCCCCGAGGCCGTGCAGTTGCCAAGTCGAGCCAAACGACAACGCGTCCATTCACACAAATAAACAAAGAAATAATTAAAAAAAAACCTGTACCGAAAAGGCAAACTCTTTTATAAAGGACTTTGCCCGATCTGCTTTATTTCTTTTCGTTCTTACCTTCGTACACGGAGCAGGAGCAGAGGTGCAGAAAGAGGAGCAGCAGAGGCCACATGTCCAGACCGAGACGCGGGGACGGACGCGCTTCAAAATGTGAAGACCTCGCAGGAAAACTTCCAACGCATTCCTGCTCCGTAAGGGCCCGCCTCTTGCTCCCAAAAAACAGGGGAGGATTCTCCTCCAACAGTCACAGCAAAAGGGCTCTGCCAGCCCCCATGTAGAGCTGCCTCCTCATCACCACAAGGGACTCACTGTCAGCTTCATTCCTGCACAGATGCCCCCACCCCAAAAAAACAGCTGGACAAGTTTCCACGTCACACTTGAAATTATGCAAACGAATGTTGACCTCAAAAACAGTAAATGTAGGAGATTCTATTGCCGCACTCTTTGACATTTGAAGTAATAACAAGAGCGGTAATACAGTTTTGCTGTTGCTGTCCCCTTCAAAAGCCTTGTAATTGCAATGCTGCCCATGTTAAACCATTGGTTTCCACCCTGTGGTCTAAAGCTGAGCTCTGACGACTGGATCAAATGGATGTGTTGGTTTACCTTCTATGGTTGTTATGTGTTTGTTATGCTCCCGGAATCTGGCTTTGACAGTCCATTTTTATTAAAAATGGTCATAAATGTAAAGCTACCGCTGTTACAGGAGTATAAGGTCCTTTCTGCCAGCTGCTGTTCAGCTGTTTAACACCCAACTTTGCCCTCAATAGATATCTTTTCATTCATTCTTTCATTCACCCTGTCATATTCATTCATAAACTCACTCACTCATTCACGCACCCAAACATCCATCCGCCCAGACACCTACAGTGTCGCTGCAATAGGGGTTGTTTTACGCTGCTGGTTGCCACTTCTGCTTGTTATACTGCGTCTATATTCTTTATAATCTGTATTTCTTGTTTATTTTTATTTGTATCCATCCATCCATCATCTGACACCTATCCTGCACTCAGGGTCGTGGGGGATGCTGGAGGCCATCCCAGCTGTCAGGGAGTGAGCGGCGGGGAACACCCCGAACTGGTCGTCAGTCAATCACAGGGCCACATATACAGACAACCATTGACTCATTCACTCACTCAAGGAGGTTTTCCCAGTTTTTCCAATTAACATGCTGCATGTTTTTGGACTGTGGGAGGAAACCAGAGAAACCCACGCAGACACAGGGAGAAAAATGCAAACTCCTCACAAAAAAGAAAATCAGAATCGTACCAGATTCCGACGTGCTGCGAGGCCGAAGGGCAAACCCCAGATATGCCCCAGATATTTATAGTTTTGTAAATTATTTACTACCTCTACTGCACCATACAATTTCTACTGTGTGTGAATTGAAATTTCCCCACCGTGGGACAATTAAAGGACTATTCTTTTTGATTTTGTTCCATAATAAGATAAGATAAGATAAGACAAGAACAACTTTATTAATCCCGAAGGAAATTGTTGTGCCAGAGTTACAGAAAATATAACAGAAATAAATGATAAAAAGAAAAGGCAGAATTAGAAATAAAATAAACTATAAACTATAAAGTGTCTCAGTGAAACTATAAAGTGTCTTAGTACATTTCCAGTGTTCCGACTTATGTCAATGTGGAGGCCATGACAAGCAATTAAGTTCTATATCTGATTTTCTCAAATATATAAATGATAGTATTGTCATAACTCATGAGACTTCTCACCAGCTGCAGCTTGTATTAATAAATAGTGATTTTAATTTAGTCGAGAGTGTGTCTTTAAAAAAGCAGTTTGTTTGAAGTAGCAACTTAATGACCTGATTTTTTTTTCTCTGCTATCTCCAGGATTTTACCATAAAAACACATTAATAATTTCTCGCCATTAGGAAGAGGGAGGGTGACTTAAAAAAGAACTGACAAAATACGTCCTTAGAATATAGGCTATCATGAACTGTCTGGAAATTGAGGGCTCTGTCAAAGTTCTGTTACCATGGTTATTCTAAATCAAAACTGCTTTTATCTCGATCAGACTGTCACAACATGCAAATAAGTGAGCTTTATTTTTCTCTGGTAAAGGCAAATACACATCTGTGTGCAGATTCCATGGCAACATTCACTTCAAAAACCAAATATTTCTGTACAAATACTCAAACATGCCCAAAATGCTCACTTATATAATGACTCTTTATTGCACATTAAACTGCATGTCTTTTGTTTCTTCAGGAAACACTGGCTGGAACAGAAAGTAACCAATTTTCTGAAATGTAACAGTAAAGAAAAAAAAAATCTAAAAATATATTTTCCATCAAATCTGGCCTGACATGTTTGGAAAAGATTCAATCAGTGAAACTGTTGGCCAACAGAAACAGAGGTAAAACCATGGCTAGGTTTTCATTTCAGTAATATGAACACAATAAATTAACATTTTGATCAACTTCTTGTCATTATCAAATGCACATGAAAGTAAATCATTTCCAGCAGATAGTTCATTACAGTATTCCAAAAATGTACGCATAATTAGCATGTAGTCTGAAATAGTATTCAAGAATTTTCATAGAAACTACTGTTTTCTTTATAACCAGTTGACAAAATGAATAGCCGAAACATTACAAAGCCATTACAGACATGTTGGTATGAAATCCTGCTGGATGAAATGAAAGTTTGAAATACAAATCTCAGACCAAACAAAATGGTCAGGTGTGTGTCCCTGCCAGGCCTTTCTGATTCAGTGCTGTGATCAATACTTAAATTCTTCTCTTGCACAAAGTGCGGATGGGTGTCAGAGAAATACCGCAAATGTTTTTCTTCTCTTAGCGACACAGATCAATTCTAGCTTTAGGTTTACAAAGGCGGCCTTCAAAGCTGATTATTGGTTTTTAAAAGGTGCACACTCACAAACCAACTGAACCTGGGGGAAAGTGCAGATATGTTGAAAGACTAGGCACGATTTCATTTTTGGTGACACAAACATTGTGAAGTGTGTAAAGGCGAGTCTGCACATGATGTGAATTGTTGAACAGGGTCACAACGACTGAGAGAGGTACTCATGATCGGTAATTACACAGGGGTTACAGCCCACTGCTTACACACATGTCAGATGAAGACTATCTGTAGCAACTGCAGCCGCCCAACATTATTGTTGTAAATATTGTTGTGCTTAGATCATCTCCAGGTCTTCTTTAAATGTGTGGCGCTACTATTCAGAGATTCACAACCACTTTTTTTTTCTCCTTGCATACATAGTTTAGATAATTTACGATTAAAATCTCAAGCACAGTTTTGAAGTCAGATTTCTACACTTGGCCATGAGGAATGTGAATAGCAGCAAGTTGCTGCAGCAAGTTCCTCTACATCAAGGATGTTTTTAAAAAAGGAATAATTCAATTAAAATTTAAATATTTATTAACGCACATCACACGTTCAGACATACAAAGCATGAATACGATGTTAATTTATATCATTTACTGGTTTAATCTTCTCCTTTCGACTTTGCCCTTCCTTTGCCCTTTGACCTTCTCCAAACATCTAACCCTATTCTCTGTATCCTCCTCTCTTACACCACCTACCTTCATTTCCTCTCTCACTACATCCATAAATCTTCTCTTTGGTCTACCTCTAGACCTCCTGCCTGGCAGCTCAAATTCCAGCATCCGTCTACCAATATATTTGATCATAATAATTCCGGTTGCTACTTGATCACAAGGCTCCATGTACTGACAAACAACCATTCACGCTCATTCTGACATCTGAGCAATTTAGAATGTCATATTAGCCCGCTGCCTTTATTTGCGTCCCTGACTGCAGGACAAACAGGATAGATAATGTATCAATGCATCAATAAATAAATAAATGAATGATTGATGCCAGCATTAAAGAAAAAGTATCTTTACTTGTCTTCTGTAATTTTAATAAGCAATTTATTTTCTGTTGCTTTGTTCTTGGATAAACACTGAATAAATAAATTACATGGGAGCAATTTTGTGTTTGGTCAAAAAATTTCCAGAAATTAAAATGTTGTTTTAATTGCAAGTTCCTTTTAAAGAAGGGTTCAATTAAAACTCATGAACGTGACTCCAAAAGATTTGTTTCATGTCTCGGGTGTAGGACTCTCAGATCCCTGGTATTGAGTCGAGCTGCTGCGCATAAACTCAAGTCTTACATGTACAACTGCAAACAGACTTTTTGGATTAGCAAGAAAGGGTTGTCTTCACTTACAATGAAAACTGCTGAATTTGTGTATCAAACGTGGCACTGACATCACCAGCCACCCTGTGAGGTTTCCTCAATCTGTCACAAAAGCATCAACCGCCTCCACCATTGTCTCCACTGAAGGAACGTGTCTTCTCACCTTTAGATCTTCTCTAATTCTTCAAAAAGGATGCTGCTTGTGTGGTTTTTCCATATTTCTCATTTTACTTGCTGATCACTGTGTCGTCCAGATGGATGAATATCTTTGGTTGGAAATTTCTTTGGTCATTGTGTTGTGATTGTGTAACAGTAACTCAGTAGAAAACTGGTTGTCTTTGACTTTCACTGTAAGTCAAGGTACTGAGGTAGCACATTGGTCCAGAAGGTCTTGTTGTCCCGCTTCTTCTCCCCAGCAGCTTTGTGCTTCGTTCTCAGTGCTGGTTTGGGTTTGTCTATCAGTTTTGCTTTGCTTTGTATTCCCTTTACAGTTCCTGCAGTAGTTTTGACTTCCTCCTCTTCCTCACTCTCCTGCTCCACTTCAGCTGGAACTGTGTCTATTTTTAGTTTCGTATTGTCTTCCTCTTCGCTCATCTCGCCACCTTGGCTTTGCTCTTCTTCACCCTCCTCATCCTCACTTTCATGACCTCTCTCTCCTTCAGTTGATTGCTTTTTGAGCCCTGTCTCTGATTCATTCCCCTCTTCTTCCTCTTCCTCCTCCTCTTCCTCCTCCTCACCTTCTTCTTCCTCTTCCTCAACTTCTTCCTCCACTTCTTTATCTTCTTCTTCTTCTTCTTCCTCTTCCTCAACTTCTTCCTCAGCCTCTTTATCTTCTTCTTCTTCTTCCTCCTCTGTTTTATCCCCTTCTTCTTCTTTACTGGCAACATTCTCACCTTCCTCTTCCTCATCTTCCACAAGCTCACTTTCTTCCTCCTCTTCTTCCTTACCTGAAACCTCATCCTCACTCCTTTCTTCAAGCTCATCCCTTTCTTTCTCTCCAGCTGCAACTTCATCCACCCCTTCTTCTTCCTCCTCCTCTGCCTCCTCCTCCTCGATTACCTGACTTTCATCCTCCTCTTCTTCCTCACCCCTTTTTTCCTCTGCATCCTTTTCTTTATCCATACCGGCAAGTTCGTCCTCTTCTTCTTCTTCCTCCTCCTCCTCCTCAACCTCAATTTCATCCTCTTCTTCTTCACCTGAAAAATCATCCTCACCCCTTTCTTCCTCCTCCTCCTCGACAACCTCACTTTCATTCTCTTCTTCTTCTTCCTCGCCCCTTTCTTCCTCTGCATCCTTTTCTTTCTCCTTTACTGTAACTTCATCCACTCCTTCCTCTTCCTCCTCCTCCTCAGCAGACTCACTTTCATCCTCCTCTTCATCCTCACCTGAAACATCCTCACTCATTTCTTCCTCATCCTCATCCTCTTTCTCTTCAGCTGCAACTTCATCCACCCCTTCCTCTTCCTCCTCCTCCCCCTCCTCCTTGACCGCTTCACTTTCATCTTCCTCTTCTTCCTCGCCCCGTCCTTCCTCTGCATCCTTTTCTTTCTCCTTAACGTGAACTTCATCCACCTCTTCTTCTTCCTCCTCCTTGGCAGACACACTTTCATCCTCCTCTTCTGCCTCACCTGAAACCTCATTCTCTTCCCTGTCTTCCTCCCCCACAGCAGCCTGGTCTGCCCAATCTTCCCCCTTCTTTGCGACCTCATCTTGGCCCTCTTTCTTCTCCTCTTTGACAACCCAATCCTTTCCTTCCTTCACCTCCTCTGAAACCTCACCCTCTGCCTCTTCTTCCTCCAAATTATCCAAAACCTCATCCTCTCCATTTTCTCTCACCACTTCTGCAACCTCATCTTTAACCTCTTCATTTTCCTCTTCCTCTTCGTCCTCTGCAAACTCATCATAATCCTCTTCTGCCTCCTTAAAGCTTTCATCATCTTCTTCAGCAACCTCTTCATCTTCTTCCTCAGCAGCCTCTTCCTCTTCTTCCAAGGCAACATCATCATCTTCCTCTTCAGCCTCCTCCTCCTCAATGTCTTTCTCTTCGTCCTCTGCGACTTCATCCTCTTCTTCCTCTTCAGCCTCCTCCTCCTCCTCAATGTCTTCCATTTCTTCCGCTACAACTTCATCCTCTTCTGCCTCCTCTGAAATCTGATCCTCCTCCTGCTCTGAATCTTCAAATATGACCTCTTCTTCCTCCTCTTCTAAACCACTCGTATCTTCATCTTCCTCCCCACCATTTTCAAGACGTCCTCCATCCTGTTTTTCATACTCTTCCTCCCCCAAACTTTCATCAGTGTCTTTGTCCTTTGAGTCTGTCTCCTCATCCTCACTTTCAGAAGCAGTATCATCTCCTTCCTCCTCAGATTCAACCTTTTCGTCAGTCTCACTTTCCTCCTCTTCATCACCATGAGAAGTAGCATTGCTTTCTGTATTTGCACTTCCCTCCCCATCTTCATCATCCACAACTATTGACTCATCATCACTCTTGCCCTCTTCTAAATCACCATTTGTTTCATTTTCATCTTTGCTCTCTTTACTCTCCTCTTCCCCGGACTCACTTTCACTATATTCACCTTTATCCGTTTCTTCATTACTTTCATTACCCTCTCCTTCCTCCCCTTCCCTACCACTACTACTACTACTACTACTACTACTACTACTACTACTATTACTACTACTACTGCTTTTGTCAAACTCTTCCTCACTGCCCAATCCTGTCTCCCCTTCATAAATTTGTTCTTGCTGTTCTTCCCCATCCCCAGTATCACTCTCCCTTTCAGCCTCCACCTCATCACTAATTTCACTCTCCTCACCTTCTTTTTGGATCTTTTCATTACTTCCATCCTCCTCAATCTCATCATCTTCATATTCCTGTTCCTCTATTTCCTCGTCACCCCCTTCGTCCTCTTCAGTAGTTTCACGATGATCATGTTCTTCTTCCTGTTCTTTTTTGGAGGTTTTCATATTTGTGGCCCGAGTTTTTGTTTGGGACAAATCTTCGTCACTCTCAACCTGCTCAGAGGCGTCACTTTTCATCACTTCCTGTTTTGATTGATTAGGATTCGTATCATATCCTTCATGTCTGACAGTATTTTCAGACTCCAGCAGCACACTATTCTGAGTTTGTTTTTTGGCATCTTCTTCCTCTGCATTTGATTTCTCCACTGAAGATGACGATGAGGTGGAAATGAATGGATTTATAATTGCGCTCTGCTTTGTGAACTGCTTCACTCTGTTGGGGGTTCGAAGTGGCGTGGGAGTTGTCGTGTCACTCTCAGACTGCAAGTCCTTCATGTTAGTCAGAGCCTCACCGACGGCCCCTATAGATGCACCTGCCACGGCAATGACTGGGAGATAAGAGGATGCATCGCTGAGAATTTCACTCCCCCTTTGTTTTTCTTTGGTCAAAATATCATCGTCTCTTTCTGAAAAAGGTGGTCTTTTCTCAAAAGGCACAGAGCCAAGCATAGGTGTAGCACCACTGCCAGAAACCAGGTCAGACAGCTCCTCAGTAGCTTCACGCCGCTGGAACAGCAGCTTCATATTATCCTCACTGTCTACACCAGCTGCACCCCTGACCTTAAGTTTCTTCCCGTTTCTCCTCGGTGCAGATTCTTTTGCCTTCTCTTTCTCGTTTAGAGATGCATCATCATTACCTGGCAAATCCCCCTTAACGGATGTCATTCTCTGAGCTCTGTTATTGGCAAAGTTTGAGTTCTCCACACCATTTTCTCTGCCTCTACTAGTGTCCGGGAATTCTCTTTGACTTTGAGCTTCCCCTCTTGTGGATTTGACTTCTCGCTGTTTCTTTTTAACTTTGGCTGGAGCAAATTTCATACCTTGGGGATTTGTGGAGCCAGCCAGAGCAGATGAAGATTTCACATTCGATGCCTTACTTTTCACTTTAGCTTCCGTTATGGTCAGACCTTCTGTTGGAGTGGATTTATCTGGCTGTGCCTTTTGTTGCACTTCCATGTTACCTGGTTTGATGTCAGTTACTTTAACCTGCTTTCCAGAACGTCTGCTCTCTTCTGCTGCAACAATTTCAACAGATGACTGGCGTCCACTTTTCACAGCTACGCTTGGAAAATCACTCTCCTTGCAAACTTCAATAACAGTGGATGTTTTGTCAAAGGCTTTGGATTTAGGTCCTTCTTTTTTAGGCATACCCATAGTCCATATCAAATCTTTAACAGAAGAGCTGGGTCTCACGCGGTCTTGAATGAGTGGAGATTGTTGAGATTTTCCTTTTCTTCCACTATCATTTTGGAATTCAGTCCCTTCCTGATGTGACTCAGTCTCCCTAAACGATTGTGATGTTTTTGGACTTAATTCTGATATCTTGGGTTCATGATGTTTTGGAGATTTGAAATGAAAGAGGTCTTCTTGTGGGTTTATCTCATTTAAGTGCTGGGTGGTGTTTTCTTTGCCTTTAGATGTGACTTTTGAAATTTTATTCTTCTTGTTCAATTTAGGCAACTCTTCCTTCAAGGAGCATGAGGCTTTTTGGAGATCTTCCTTGTCATAGTTTTGTTTTGTATTTCCACTGGACCCAATCCGTTCAAAAAATTCTCTTGCCTTTTGCTCAGTTCTTTCCAGAGCGGCGCCCGTTTTCTTCTTCTGTAAGGAATCAAAGAGAAAATCTAAACATTCTTTAAAAATTGTTGAAAGAAAAGAGAGAGAATTGATTGAAAAGGAGGTCAGATGCCCGGAATATCAATATATATTAGCACAGCTGCAGCACTGCAATAAATGAGACTGAATGGTAAGTATTCAGTCAATAAGGAGGTAAGTATTACTTAAATAGAGTATCCTGAGAGTATGCACGTTTGGTGTTGCACTAGTATTTAAAGGCATAATGTGAAACTTGCTCATTTAAAAAAGTCATGTGTCTATATTAGTGCATAGATGCATGCATGTTCAACATCATCATTAAAACTAGAAGTGGTTACTAAGCAGCAAATGATTTTCTTTGACAACCAACAGCAAACACATTCACAACATTGAACAATGATGAGGATTAAACCTTTTCCAGACATTGCCTTTTGTGTGTGTGTGTGTGTGTGTGTGTGTGTGTGTGTGTGTGTGTGTGTGTGTGTGTGTGTGTGTGTATGTGTGCGTGCGTGCGTGCTCCTGTGTTTGGGGGGCAGATTCCTAAAAGACCCTAAAACGTTGAAATATTGGCTGGATGTTAATCTCCAAATGTGAGCAAATAAGAAAATTAATGTGAGACTATAATAAAATAAAAGGCCAATACTCCAAAACTATTAAATTACATGGTTAATCATTTTGAGTATTACATCTCAAGGAAAATGTCTACACACAGACACAGTCAGTGACGAGATGACAAGAACATACACACACACACACACACACACACACACACACACACACACACACACAAATTTGCTATGCTGAGCTGTGCATATTTCCTGGAAAATTCAGTGAGTGTTGAATTTTACTGATTCCTGGTCCTGGGCTGCACACATAGTACGACAAAAGCAAGTAACCTTGACAGCAAACTGCTGTTCTAGGGACTCGACAGTCAAAGTTAATCTCTACACTTTCACAATCACAGCACTGCACAGTCCATTGTCTCACTGTGATACGCATGAAGTCATGGTTAACTCCTTTTGTTGAAATACTCTCTTTGGCATCTGCTATGATGATCCCAGTGACAGATTTGCCTTCTGAAAACATAAGAGACATCTTGGTTAACCCATTGTATTCTAGCATCACTATATTCCCATGGCATTGCAAGACGAACTCAGCTCTGTGCTGACTACAAAAAAATATTTCAGGAAGCTGTTAAAATTATAGGTTCAAAATACCTGTTTGTGGAGAGACAGGATGCTGGTCCTGGCTGAGAGGTTGACTGGAAAGATGAGTGGGGGATCTTATGGGGCCACAGCTTTCTTTGGATGGTGGAGGGGCCAACACTTTTTCACTTTGGGCCTTTTTAGCTGGTGCCACTTTCAATATTCTTTTCTCTGGAGTTTTTTTTGCAACTGGGATATTGGGGTGCTGATTAGATGTGGACTTGTGTGACAGTAAAGGAGAAGGGACCTCCTTAGGATTGAAGGGTATGCTGCATAGAGATTTTATCCGGGGTGAGTGTGATGAAGGGGAACGAGGACCCTGAGGAGATTTTTGGGGAGTTCTCGGGGAGATCGGTGGCTTTGCTGTTACTTTTGATGGGGGCTTGTGGAATGATGACCGGCTGATGTTTGAGTAAGGTTTAGCGTTCAAGATATTCCTGGATGTTTGCCAGGAGGTGTTACGGAAGTCAGAACTGAGGCATGGGAGATTCTTAAAAATTTCCCCGAATTGCTCGACATAACATAGCTGAAAAACAGAAAGGAAAAAGCAGGGAACTACCCGTGAGTCAAATTCAGAGCTATTGCAGAAATGAGTGAGTGGCAGTAGAGTTGGATTCCAATACAACACTGCCCCCTAATGAATCTAAGTAATGCCTACATCTATTGAAAATCAATACCGATGATGATCATTACCACTAGAAAATACTGCAACAGCAATCATAATGACGGGAAATTTTTGTGAAAGAAATTAATCTTGAAATGGTATGTTCTTACTTGTTGTCTGCGCTGAGCTCGAGCAGACAAGGCTCCTCGTGGTGCTGGTGCACTGGACTCCTGGAGGACTACTGAGCTACTTGACTTCAAATAATTCTTATCGCTTGTGTCATCTTCCTCCAGTACTAGTACCTGGTTTTCCGGTGGTCTTGGTTCAGCTAGTACCAGCATGTGATTTGCCCCACAGGATATCTTTATACACATAAGGACACGAAAAGATGCTTGGTAAATTCCTGAACATACAAAGCATTTAAGACAACTTTCAAAACAGTATTTAGAGGTTATTCATGCAAAAGAAAAATCAGACAAGGATAAAGCTGCAGAGGTTGCTTGCCAACCCCTTTTTACTTACTAATTTTACACTGTAGTTGAGAAACCTTGTACAAGGTGTCGGACTGAACTGGTTGATGAAGTTCTCCTCCCCTAACCCCAGTTTACCATGTCGACCATCACCAAAAGTGTAAAGCAGTCCACTATCTGTGGAAACCGGAAAGTAAAGGGCTCCAAAGTCTGCAGACTTTATTATCTAATATGTGTACCCGCTACGTTGTCGCTTGAGATTCAGATGCTGATTGAATACTGAAACAGTCTTCGTGGATCTTAATAGCGGACTCATTCCATATCAGCTGATATGGAACTGTTTTGAATAAAACAGATACATCAAACGCTTTTGAAAGTCTACTCACTTGTTATGACAGCTGTATGGTTCTCTCCACAGGCGATGCAACTAATGGTGCCATTCGAAAAAAACTCAAGCGGTTTCGGTGAGTCTACTTCAAACAGAAATGTCCCATGGCCCAGCTGGCCATGCTGACCCCTTCCGAAGGTGCAAAGGTTCCCCTCTTACACAGAAAAAAAAACAAGAAATAAAATGATCAATGCAAAGTAGATTGTGTAAAATTACACAGTGGCATTGTTATTATTAGAGTCTACATACGGATGTACAATAGTATAGTTCACCTACCTGTAAGCACCACAGTGTGCTCCCCTCCACAGCACACCTGGGTGACACGGCCAAGAATGCCTCGCACCCGTTGAGGTACTCTGTGATTGGCCAGTTGACCCACCTGGAGTCCAAGTCTCCCATTTGCACTTTCACCAAATGTGTAGACATTGCCTGCCGCTGGGATGAAACCAACATAGCAGGCTCGGAACAAATATAGAAACGATATATGCGTGCATATTTTTATAAAGTAAGTATTTTTGTGAAGTTTATTGGTGGACCTTCTATTGATAGATATTCATACATTTGGATATAATTTCTTATTTATTGCACAATGCAATTCTATATGAAGATAATATGAATAAGTTCTTCGTAGCCGCTTGTTTCTATGCCTCTCCATTTGATGTTACACATGATATTACAAATTTACCATTTCAGGAAGATTTAAATTTTTTACCTAAACTTCTTTTTCCATGTGTTCCGTCCTATCACTACTTTCACCTCTAAGGAAAGGCCTACCCACAATTTTATAAACATTTTAAAAAATAATAATAATAATTGTAAAGAAATGTATAAAAATTGACAGTTAAAAGTCAAAACAAATATTGAAAAATATTGCTTTTACTTGTGTCAGTTAAACCTAACAGTGACTCTCCAAATAGCTGACAGCACTCGCCCCAAACCGATGTGAGTTTAAGTCTCGCTCAACTCCCTTTGAGCTAAAATGTTATATTGTGTGAAACAAATCGAAAAATGAATCACCCATCTACACCATAGTTTCGAGTAGTCCTTGACCAATTCTCCAGAAACACACTAACTTTCGTTAAGACTCGTCATCGAGTAGAACAATCCTAAATATAGAGGTGAAGTTGTGTAATTATGCGCGAATTGATCATGTTAAAAAAAATGAGCTTTCAGAATTACCACAGCAATATAAAGCTTGAGCCACATCCCTCTTTAGCTGCACTGACTGCACTGACTGGTTCAGGAGGAGGGTGTTTGCCTGGGAAAAACTCTGGCTCAATACTGTTTTAATTAAAATTGATTGATCCAGATGATGAAGAGGTAACAACATTACACACATTGAGACAAATGAGGGATTCCTGCGTTGCTATGTATGAATACAAGGGAATTTTTAAAATGTCCTCTTTTCTTTTTTGAAATACAGTTTGGCTCTCGTGAGGGATTTCACAGAGAAATTCATTTTTATGCAATGTGTTATGGTTGACCTTCACTGCTGTACCTGTAACAAATGCTGAGTGATAGTAGCCACAGGACACCCACATCACTGCTTCCCCCACATTCACCTCCCTGGGTTCTGCAGAAAATTCCTCCTCACCTAAACCAATCTGACCCACAGAGTTGTCTCCCCACATGAACAGTCTTCCGTCTTCTACCAACACAGAAACACAGACCAAATTCAAACATTACAAAAACAAATTACAATTGAGAATATTTTTGAATGAGTGTATTTAAGGCAACTCATTTTGAAAAAGTAACAGATATGCCTTTCAAATTTGTCACATTCACATTGACAGTGAAAAATGTGGAATTTCTGGTTCTTTTAAAAATAATGCCTTTATCTGTCCCAAAGTCGGGAAACTAAATTTCGGTGAGAAGTGGTGTTTTGGAGACCAAAAACACATCATTACTTTTTGCTATTTAAACCTGTTAAGGCAGCGGAAGTGTTGCATCCTGCAGAAAGCATTTTGATCGAAGCTCTGTCACAAAATGGATGAAGCATCTGAAATGAGGACGAGCTGTTGCAATGACCCAAACCCAGCTGCCCATCCTGGTTGCTGCCAGCTCCATACACACTGCCCTGCCCTGAAACCACAGAGAAAGAGTATATCCATAGTTCTATGCAAATGGAAAATTAATTTTACAAAATGATCTTGTATCATTTACTCACAACTTACATGTGCAGGCAATAGTGTGATCTCTTCCACAAGCAACAAGTTTCACATTCTCAGACTTTAAGGCTAAAGAGGAAATAAAGTCACCAATGAAAATTTGAAGGCCTCTTGCTTGATAATGCAGCTCAACTCTATCTAATAAAGAGAATACATTGCAGGGATGGAATTTCTCTCAAACAAATCTGTGGATTTCATGGTGTTTTCATTCTTTCCTGAAAGTTTAAAGTATGTCGTTTTTCAATGATGAAGAAAACTGGCATTTTAGTCACTGAAGAAAATCATTAAATACAGCCTTACATACCTTTCACAGAGACTGGTTTTTTGGTAGTTGGTTTCAATCCCAACCCAAGTTGGCCACACGTATTACCGCCAAACATAAGTAGCCTCCCGTTTCCTGCAGAGATCGAAGATGTATATGGAAATAAATGGAACATTTGTAAACTGATTCATAATCCTGATATTGTGTAAGAATCATTTCATTATCGTTTTATATTTCCAACCTAAAACAAGGCCCATTTTCATTCAAATGTTGAATAGAAAATTGAATAGCAACGCTTCATTGTCACTGTATAGCACAAATACAATGATACTGAGACAGACCTCTCTCTTGAAATGGAAAAGCACTTGTCTATCTCACATCTTCCAAGTACACCATGATTTGTGCCATTTATTATCGTTTACAAACAAATGAAAATGTCCTATGTAAAACTTCACGCAAAAGAAAGATACATTCCATCTTTATGGCTGCTCCCTCAGACAGAAAACATATTCTAAAAGAGTGCAAATAATTGTTCTCTATTATTTTTTCTGTCTTACTCGAACAAAGGGGTCAAAAAGTGACCCTTACATTTAAACAATAAAATATAAAAGCTAATGGATTCAGTTGCCATGGTCACCTGTGATAACAGCAGTGTGCTCTCCTCCACAGGATATGCCTACTGGGTGGTCATTTCTCAACCAGAACATGCTGGGAACATTGTTCCCAAAACTGCTCTTTCCAAATGTGAAGATGGCTCCTGTTTCTGAAGACAAACAGGTGACAATTCTTAATACAGCCTTGATTGAACTTGCAGCACCCTAAGATGACCTAAAGGGCACAGTAACGCACTTCTCTCGAACTTAACCCCACTAAATCCCAACGCAGCCTGCTGTCAGACATCAGGCGTTTAAGTAGCAGCAGTGACAGAAATAGCCGCAGGTTCCGAGCGCACACACACACACGCACACAAACGTATCGAGCAGGAAGCAGCCAGGATACACGCGAGAACTGATTACACAGTAATATGTGTAATGAAACAAAAAGGGGGTAGTTTTGCAAACTCACCGGGTATATCAAGGTCCGCCCGTCCCATCTCCGCTCGGCCTGCAGGTCCGCGGTGACAGACAGGTGATTCGAGATACGACGGAAAGGGGGCGTGGACAGAAGAAGAGGTGTGCTGACGTCAGCCCTCATCATACTCCTCAAACAGGTTGGGGGTGTAACGTAAAATTACATTTAGTTCTTAATTTTACATTTAAAATTGATATTAACTATATTGTCGGTTGGATAGGGTCTTGAAATGAGGATAAAGCGTTTAATAGTTGATATTCGCGACTGTCAGTTCACTGTACCATCGTACAAACATCCCTGGTTTTGACGCGTTGCCTAGCAACCGTATCTCCGAGGGTTCACAAACAGGTTCTTCTTCTTCTTCTTCTTCTTTCGGCTTTTCCCGTTAGGGGTCGCCACAGCGAGTCAACTTTCTCCATCTAACCCTATTCTCTGTATCTTCCTCTCTCACACCAGCTACTTTCATATCCTCTCTCAAACAGGTTAATGGATGAAAATATTTAGCTCCCCTAGAACTTTAATGAAAACCCAGGCGTCATACTTGTGTTACGCATACATTTAAATATACCCGTAATACGATCTTATTTCTTGATCGTGAAACGTCTATGAAGCCACGCCTTACTTCCGGGTGGGGTGCCCATTCATTGGTGAACTATTGGGTTGCCAAATTGGAATCAAGGGCGTTTTGACGTACTGTTGAGACATGTTTGCATCACTGAATTGTTTGATATAACCCCTTCATAATGCCCAAACGGCAAAGAAAGCGAATGGCAAAAGCTGCAAAAGCTTTCATCCCACTAGTATCTAGCCTCCCAAGACGGAAAACCGTGATACTGACTCAGTAGATATATGTTTAAACGACTTGAGTTCAAGTAAGGGGTTGAAGGTAATATTTCATAAAATATGACTGCACTAGTGCCGTCTGCATTACACTTTTAAATATATATATAATTTGGATTATTCAAATGTATTCAATTTTTAGTGGGTGTTTGTGTTCAGCTTGCAAGACAGCATCTGCTCACTTTTTTTGTGATTGAGGAGCATCTATTCCTCTGTAAGTTTCATTCTATGAATTTACTTGTGCATAAACTTAGTTATCCAACTATTTAACTTGACGAGCCTTGCATGCTTCTTTTAGCATATGCATTGGTTTTGCAGCTTTTGGTAAGATTTCAAAGATCTGGTTCAGTCTATCAACTTGGGCTTGAATTTGTCACAGGATCTGGCAACCCCGGGTCCTTCACGGTACCGCATGGGCGTGTGAAGGAAAACTTTCTGTCGTGGCCTGATGAACTAAATTTACGTGAAAAGTCAACTGAATAGGCGTCTCTGCTAAAATGTCTGCGAAAATGTTTAGACTAAATAACCCGGCTTTCAAATGTTTGAAAACTTTTCATGCAACTACGGTCCGAGGGGTTAGGTAAGAAACTATGCAATATAAATTAATATTGTGCACGTATCATAACTTCATTCCACCTTTTCAGAATTGGAGCCGCTTCTTATGAAGCTGTCAACCTAAAGGGTCGCAGTTTTTTAACTCTTAAAGATTTCAGTTCCGATGAAATCAAGAAGCTGTTGTGGGTTTCTAAGGATTTAAAATATCGAATCAAGCATGAAAAGCAGGTAACTAATTTTAGCCCACTAACTGATGTGTGTGTGTGTGTGTGTGTGTGTGTGTGTGTGTGTGTGCGTGCGTGTGTGCGTGCGTGCGTGTGTGTGTGCGCGCGCGCGGGCGAAGTCTTACTGAGCTTTAGGTTGATTCTCCTGTCTATTTTAGTATCTTCCTCTTTTGCAAGGAAAGTCAATTGCTATGATATTTGAGAAGAGGAGCACCAGAACAAGATTATCTACTGAAACAGGTGTGCATTTTGTTCATCAGATGTATTTGATAAATACATGAGGGTGTTTATTGTGTAGTGATTGTCTGAAAGCAATTATGGTCTTCATACAAATACAATACAAGAACTGTTAAAAAGACATGTATTATTTGACATTGTAGACTGTGCTGAGCTCATTTAAAAGTATTCAGCAGTAACTGATTGCTTCCATTGTTGCCTTGACAAGAGAAAAGCTGACATGGCATCACAGTCCCCCAACAAAAGTTCCTCTGGAGCCTCTGCACTGACTGTCCTCCTTCATGGGCACGATATGCAATGGGTGACCGATTGAAATGATAATGAACAATATTTCTTAGTATTGTTAGGTTTTTGCAAAGGTTGTACTCAATGGTAATAAACATATTGCGTTTTAATTCAAACATATGTGCAAATGTGTGGGGCAAAGGAACAGATGTCCGATAGAGGAGGTCCAACGACAAAAGGGTCGGTAATACAAAAAATACACAGGAGAAGACGCGCTAGATGCACTTTTGATGTCAACGTTTTGATTCCGAAGCGAACTGAAGAAGCCTCTCAGATGAGCAGTGAAACATTTCCAAGTAAAACTAAAGCCAGTCACCACAATAGAATTTGGCAATGGTTAAAACAGTGTTGAATCACAAATCTAATTTTGGAATATATAGAGTTGTACTACTACTACTAATAATAATAATTATTATTATCATTATTATTATTATTATTATTATAGAGTAGATTTAACATTTCTACAATAATACATTTCTTAAACAGTATATTATTTTGGTATTTTTTTACTGAAAGTTAAAGTCATTAATGTCTTTTTAGTCTTAATTTGGAGAACAAGAATAATATTCATACCAGTCTCTGTCTTATAGGGGGCATCATCATCAGCTTAAGTGACCACTACATATTAAGGTTAAGTTTCAGAGTGGGGAGGAGGAGTTTATGATCAAGTGTACCCAAAGACTTTTTAGTTTCACATACATATTCAGTAGCACCAGTCATCAATTACAAAACCTAAAATTGTCCATGAACAATTTCAAGGTTTTGCCTTGCTGGGCGGACACCCCTGTTTCCTTACCTCCCAAGACATCCATCTCGGAGTGAATGAGGGTAACACAGACACAGCCAGGTGAGTCTAGTGATTATTCCTTCACTTAATTGGATATTTTTCTGAGGTAGACACAGAGGCAGACGCACATTAATTATACAGATAACAGTAAAGCCCAGAGCTTCCCTTCTCAAACCCTAGGGTTCTCTCAGGGCTCTGCGATATTATACTGGCACGGGTTAACAGCCACTCCACACTGGAGGAGCTGGATAGGGAGGCATCCATCCCCGTCATTAATGGCCTGTCTGATCTTTACCATCCAATACAGATTTTGGCGGACTTCCTTACCCTACAGGTAGGCCTGTGACACATCAGCTGCCATGATACATGTTTTTATAAATTATTGCTTTGCAATATAATGACACGTCTTAAACATTTCTGTCAGGAGAGGTCCTTCCTTTTTTTGTTTCAGCTATTACAAAGCCAGAAGTGGAAAGCATAGCAAAATGTTCTCTTCAAATGAGTGTTGTAACTCTGATGTAATTGAAATAGAAGAAAAACTATCAGTCTAAAGATCTACTCAAGCAAATGTATGTTAAAAGTGACTTAAGTCACAATTTTAATGGTGGTGTTTTCTAAGAATCAGAAATGTTGTCCCATGTGGTATAATACAAGATGATATGACTCTCCATTATGTACGTTAATTTCTTAAGACTGCTCTCTTTTAGGAACATTACGGGTATCTGAGGGGGCTGACAGTCAGCTGGATTGGAGATGGAAACAATGTCCTCCACTCCTTTATGATGACTGCAGCGAAGCTCGGAGTCCACCTTAAGATTGCTACACCTAAGGTTTGTCACTTTTTAAATCATTTACATTTGACAGGCACTTAAGTCATCTTTTCCATCTGTTTGTAGTTTTATAGACATATACCGAATATAATTCACGCCAGAGGTTTACTTCAGTACATGAGTGCAGTCTACTAATTTAAACAATATGTCTTTATTTTTAGGGATATGAACCAGAAAAAAGTGTTATTGAAGAGGCACAGAGACTTTCCCAGGAGGTAATGTTTTATCTTGTGTGTCTTCTTTTGATTCAATCTCTGTGTGTGGATGAGATTTTTCCCCATCAAACGACACAGTTAAAATTTTCAAGTTTTAAAATGATTTCATGTTGTGTCAGTATGGTACCCAGTTTGTTCTGACCCATGACCCAATGGCGGTAGCCCGTGGCAGCAACGTTTTGGTTACTGACACCTGGATCAGCATGGGACAGGAGGAGGAGAAGTCCAGGAGGCTTGAAGACTTCC
This sequence comes from Fistularia commersonii, assembly GCF_037954325.1. NCBI lineage: Eukaryota > Metazoa > Chordata > Actinopteri > Syngnathiformes > Fistulariidae > Fistularia > Fistularia commersonii. The sequence goes on along the minus strand of NC_141287.1, from coordinate 9,275,332 downwards.
GAGGCTACCAGATTACTATGGAGGTATTTTGTTTCATTAAAAAAGGAAAATATAGTCCAACCCATGTTGTGTTAATACAAGTCAGTCATGCACATAATATCCTGTAGATTACACAGTGGATTTTTGGCTGATTCTAGTTTAAGACGCTCCAAAAACCAGCAGGAATGTAACTGAAAAAATTAAGCGGAGCAACTGCGTTATGTGGACATAAATAAACATAAACATTTGTTATGTGGACATAAACAAACTTAATTGCCTTAAGATAAGTTTTTAACCTGTAGATAGATTATACTCTTCTGGGGGTCTTCTGTGAAAAAACATAACTATGCTGGCCGTCCTGAGGAAGATCTTCTATGAGGAGAGTCTGCAGTGTCAGTACGGCAGATCAGTGACAAATTCTGTGCATTGCCACCACATCTCTTTGTACTTCACAATATGCACTTGCCTGGATTCTTTGAATACTCTTGGAGGGATTTGTATTCTTCATATATGAATCCCAAAATTCTGACCAATGACTACAAAAATAATCTTTATGCCTCCCATCTTCATGTATTAGTCCAGTAAAAGCTTCATTTGGTCAGATTTTATTTTCTCATCCTTATGCTTGGATTGGATGAATAACAATTCTCAGTATTCCATCTCGGTACTCTTTTTTTTTTTCTTTCCTTTTCTTTTTTTTTTCCTGCACAAATAGCCAAAATTACTGTTGTTATTTTTCAGTTCCCACTCAACCTCTATGAGGTCACCCATGAGGCAGTTCTGATATATATAATTCATCAGTCTTTTCTTTGTCTGCCTGTCTAAAATAATCATTTACTGGTAAGAGACCTGAAAAAAGTTTTTTCAATCAATCCAAAGTAGGGTATCAAATTATATTTTCTGGAAATAAACATTTCCTTGGCCAAGTTTATATTTTATATTTTGCCACTAAATGCCACTATGTTCTGGCACTGCTCCCATGCAGACAGGAAGTGTTGCAGAACAAGACTGGACCTTCCTGCATTGTCTTCCCCGGAAAATGGAGGAGGTGACTGATGAGGTTATCTATTCTCCCCGGTCGCTCGTCTTTCTGGAGGCTGAGAATCGAAAATGGACAATCATGGTGAGGAACCTGGTCTCTGAGGAGTTTTTACTGACTTTTTACATCTCATGACTTATCAGTAAATCTCTGCTCTCCTTTAGGGTCTGATGGTGTCTCTTCTGACAGATTATACTCCCAAAATACCAATGCTCAAATTTTAACTACAGTCTCCTACCAGCTCATGTTTACATTGTCATTGTCATTCTGATATGAAGCAATTCTGACAGAATGGTACATATCTATAGATCAAAGTTTTAGCAATCTACTAAAATGGTGTTCTATTGTTTAACTTGCAAATGGACTTAGTTTCTCTCTTCCAAGATGTTTCAAATGTCGTCCAAGGAACTTTTTCACTTCCAACACACCATGTGGAGTTACCACTGTATAACTGCAGGGGTTTGGCTTCGGAAAAAGGTGAAAGGATTTGCTGTGTTAATGAGTGAATTGTTGTGCAGCAATTGCATCTTCACTGAAGGGAAACTAAGCCCTGTTTCCAGGCTAACATATGACAAGGATTGACCATGACCCGGATGAGTGAGAACCCTCGCAGTCTCATAAAAAAGTAACCAATTTTAATTTCTCAAATGCCGTAGGATTTAGTTTACAGAATATGGGGGAAACAACTGTGAGAAATACAGAAACGCATTGGAATGACCAATCTGATTGTTTGCAATGTTTAAAATGTAGTCAAGACTTCAAAAGAATAAAACAGAATAAGGATTCAAGGACTTTTATTGTCATCGCACTCTGAGAACAATGGAACAATATTTTGTTTCCCAAGACTTGGTTGACAGAATAACATCTATTGTAAGAGGTGTTACCGGTGAATGAAATGGTTTTGTCACACAGACTAACTGATAAAAAATACGACAGGCCAGCAGAGATAACACAACCAAGCATAGACTTACAACCACTGTTGTCGTCTTCTTCTTCCCCTTTCGGCTTTTCCCTTCAGGGGTCGCCACAGCGAATCAATCTTCTCCATCTAACCCTATTCTCTGTATCCTCTGTATCCTCTCACACCAACTATCTTCATATCCTCGCTCACTACGTCCATAAATCGAGACCTCCTGTCTGGCAGCTCCAATTCCAGCATCCGGTCACCAATATATTCACTGTCCTTCCTTTGTACATGACCAAACCATCTCAGTCTTGCTTCTTTGACCTTGTCTCCAAAACATCTAAAATGTGCTGTTCCTCTGAATGACTCATTCCTGATCCTATCCATCCTGGTCACTCCCAAAGAGAACTTCAACATCTTCATCTCTGCAACCTCCAGCTCTGCCTCCTGTCTTTTCATCATTGTAACAGTTTCTAGGCCATACAGCATCGCCGGTCTCACCTCTGTCTTTTACACCTTTCCTTTAATTCTGGCTGATAGTCTTCTATCGCATAGTACCCCTGATACTTTTCTCCACCCATTTCAACCTGCTTGAACCCATCTCTTCACCTCTTTTCCACACTGTTCCCTGCTCTGGACTGTTAACCCCAAGTACCTGAAATCCTCCAACTTCTTGATCTCCACTCCCTGTAGCCTCACCGTTCCAACCAAGTTCCTCTCATTCACACACATATACTCTGTCTTGCTGCGATTAACTTTCATTCCTCTCCTTTCCAGCACATACCTCCACCTCTCTAGATTTTCCTCTACCTGTTCTCTGCTCTCACCACAGATCACAATGTCATCTGCCAACATCGTGGTCCATAAAGATTCCTGTCTAACCCCATCTGTCAGCCTGTCCATCACCACTGCAAACAAGAAGGGCCTCAGAGCTGATCCCTGATGGAGTCCCACCTCCACCTTGAACTTCTCTGTTACCGTTACCGCACATCGCACCACTGTCTCACAGCTAGCATACATGTCCTGCACCATTCTAACATACTTCTCTGCTACTCCAGATTTTTCTCATATAATTTCTAGGTCGACAAAAACACAATGCAGCTCCCCCAGGCCTTCTCTGTACTTTTCTATCAGCACACTCGAAGCAAATATTTGTGTTCTAGTCAAATGGTCTGCTTTTGGACTTGGATCGTCTATAAACAGTCGGTCAACTAACCACCTGTCGTGCTCAGAATGAAGCGGGATGCGCCCTCTAGTGGCCATAGTAGGGAGCTCTCGCCTTCGCTGATTGGCTAACAAAGTGTGACGTATTTGTGCGGGAACCTTTGATCCACCTGGGTGGTCCGGGCTGATAAACCCAAGTCCAGTCATAGTTCCGTCCGTCGGATTCGGCGCCTCGTAATCTTCACCGAATCCTGGCGGCTCACGTCGCGGTGAATCAACCAGTCAAAGTCGAGTACGTCGCCACTACTTCGAAACTAGTGAACACTTTAAGCACTATCGCAATTTATGCGGACTTTGACGACAAATAAATAACGTACGCCTCCACGGTGGTGGCACCGTCGCGTCTCGGGCGACCACCCGCTCCGTCGGGGGAGGGAGGCGAAGTCGATGTGGGAGGAGGACGCCATTGCTGCCGCTGCAGCTGGCCGTATGAGATTCGGCTGAGAGGGTGGGGGGGTCACTGAAGATAGCGAAAGGTTTGTCGATGATGTTAAGCCGAGTCTTTCTGTGGCTGAGCCGTCATGTGGAAACCGACGACTGAGATGGACAAGTCGGCTCGGCGGAGGAGAAAATGTGGAGGCGCATCGTCGGTCCAAATCAGGTAACGTCAGAGGGGGGTGAGCGCCGGAGCCCGCGGGACAATGGGAGAAAGTAGCCCGACAAAGTTAGGCTAACTAGCTAAATCAACGGTTTTTTTGCTAGCGAGCTGGAAATAATGTTAGCCAACTTTTTGCATCACTGAGTTTCAAATGGTTAACATTTAGTTTCGATCGGACAAAAAAAAGAAACGTACGTCGTAAATGAAACCTCGCCATTGTTGCCCCTTTATTTTTTTTCCCCCATTTTCGATTCTCCTCGCTGCAATTAAAACCCCCCAGGAGGAGATAGCCCAAAACCGTAAAAAATGCAACAAACGGGGGTTGTCCGAAGATAAGTAAACTTTCCCCTCCCAATAAACATGTAAAACCAGCGACTTAGGAACTTAGATAATCGTTTTAATTCTTCCCGAATGTTCTTAATTATTCAGTTCATTCTTACCATGTAGAGATTTATATTATCTGATTATTACTGATTCTAAGCTTTGAAATTGAAAATCACGAAACCTTGACTTTTTTTAAATTTATCTACAAGTGTTTCCTAGTTAGAAATGCAGGTGTTTATCACATTGTGTTTATCGGTACAAATTTGCATGCATATGCAGAACTGCTGTCAATGCAGCAAGTCAATTTTGCAATATCCCACATAGCTGCAGAACAAAAGAAATTGCAGGGGATGTCGTGAACGATTATTTTGAAGTGCTTTTCTTGTAAATGTAAATGTTACTTTGCAAGATGGGAAGTCGTTTTATATATCTATTTATATTTTTGTATTCTATTATATATATGCATAGTCTTTGTTCACTTATATCAATTACCTTTATTTTATATTCTCTCTACTACTGATATTTGCAAACTTATCAGTCTATCCAGTAATGCTGCTCTGACTATTGAATTTCCCTGATATGAAATCAATAAAGTCAATCTTATCTTATCTAAGCGCCTGTGAGATAAAGTGGGCAAGTTGTGTTCTATTTAACTGTTATTTATTTACTGAATTGATGTTTAAGTACACAGCTTATTGCTAGCTGGAGGTCACATTTTGTCTTTTAAATATTCAGAAGATGAGCTCCATCAAAAGTCACTATCAGAGTGTCTTTCTCCTCATTCAAATCTTTAAACAAAGAATTTAGTGATGTGTTTTTTTTTTTTTACATTTTTCATTAAACATTTACAGTTATTATGTAAACTGTGTAACTGTCCAGCTGTTCTTGTAGACATGGTTGGACTCATTGCTGTGGGTTTTTAATCGTAGGGTCAGACAGCACAGATATAAGGGAACCCTTCAGTTGTGGTTTACAATTTCCTTTACATCTTTCAAAAAAGTTTGCAGTTTCATAGAAAAAAGAAGTAGTGGTGTGTTAACTTAATATCTTATGGTGTTCCACATTATTCCGTTTATTCATTCTGTCTTCCTCCTCTTCATCAGTCTCCTACCATTCTGTCACCTGTCAAGCAACCCAGTCTGTCACCATGAACACCAGTAGGAACTGCACCGGGCTTGGCAATGGTGCGGGTCTGGCGGCCCTGGAGTCGGTCTCCATCGTGACCATTACGCTCCTCGCCTGCTTGGGGAACTTGTTGATTGTGGTCACCCTCTATCGCAGGCCCTATCTGCTCACTCCCAGCAACAAGTTTGTCTTCAGCCTGACGTTGTCCAATCTGCTGCTGTCCCTGCTGGTGCTCCCATTTGTGGCTGTAAGTTCTGTTAAGAGAGAGTGGGTGTTTGGGGTGGTGTGGTGCAACTTCACCGCCCTGCTCTACCTTCTGATCAGCTCAGCCAGCATGCTCACTCTCGGAGCCATTGCCATTGACAGGTAAGGGCACAGTGACAGCACTAGATCAGTGCTGCCATGTTCACTTTCTTGCAGAAAACGAAATGACACTTAGAGCCTTCCTCTGTCTGTGACCACTTGTCTCATCACGAGACTAAAAAAAAAGCAAAGGGTAAAATACTTAGGAACTAACATATAGTTTGTTGCTACTGGACTACAGGTTTTATAAAACCTACTTTAAAGGGAAAGTGCAAAGCAAAAATAAGGAATGTAAAACTCAATGGAAAACTACTGTGAGAAGAAAAAAATATATAATTTTTTTTCAGACTGAGCACATTGATTCTTGTCATCTTTGTAGTTGTCAGAGAAAGACACAGCCACAGCTTGATCATTAAAGCCATGTTTACTGCAAAAAGTAATGAACAATGAACAATTTAATTTGATATGTTTCCCAAATTATACTGTACCGTGGCACCATAAGTTAATCTCTTGTCATTTTACACTTCACAGGTTCTTAGAATTAAAAGAGATATTTAAAGATCTGCTATTATGTTACAGTCAGATGGTTGTGACTTTCCCTGTCTCTCCAACTTTGTTTAGCAAAGTAAACAGGCTGCTGGCTATAATTGCATCCATCTCTCAGTGAATTCAATCGAAATGATCACCAAAATTCCAAGCAATAGTTTGTTTTTTTATGGTAGTTGGCTATAGACTGAGGCAGAGTTGTCACCAAAATCTTTCAAAGTTGTCATAAGCAAAGAAACTGAGAGTAAACGTGCTAATTGGCCTTGGCATCAGGTTGCAGTTGTGTGCCGCATTCTTTAGTGATGTATGAGACACGTGGTTTTGCTGAATGTTTGACCCTTTTAACTAACTAAAATTTTCTTCGTTGTAACTTAATTTGTCATGAACCAGGAAAAGTGTCTGACAGTGACATCATTTGTCTTACAATGGGTGCCCAGTATTTGCTGTCAATGGAGCTCATTCTGTTTTCTATTGGGCAAAATTAAGGACTGCTGGTGCATCACACAAATTTTCCAATATATGTTTATCTATGCTTATAGATTGTCTGTGCTTTCTGTACAGTGCAAGGTACTGTCTATTCTATCTGGGTCATGTTTAAAGGTCCCATGAATGGGGAAAATCCACTTAAATTCTGTGTCCCAAATCCCAAGTTTTACTCCTTTTGTAAAGCAGCTTAAAATGTCCAGTCACTGCTGCTGGGCAGGACCATTGACCTAGAAGGGGTTTGCCTGTTCTGTTGTGGGACTGGTTGCTCGCCAATCAGTATCCACCACAAGCTCCTCCTTCGTTTTGTATAGACATTTACCTATTTGGAAAAACACTGACTTTCATCCATTAAATGTTTCACAAAAGATTTATATCAGTGTCACACACTAATTCATGTGTAAAATTGCTTAGTCTATGTCATCTTTTCTCCGTCATTGTGAAGAAGCATTTCCTGAAAATTGGCAAAAAATCGGCAAAGTGTTGCTCATTCTACGAAGTTTTGTTTCAAACCACTGTTCAGTGAAGCTGCATCAAGTTAGCTGCAGTCAGAAGCTTTTGTCAAGTCAAATGTATTTATTTTGCGCCATATCACAACAGAGCTGTCACACAAGACTTAACATTAAATTCAATATATCACTCCTCATTATGTTCTGTCCTTTTACATGACAACAGATACTACGCAGTGCTTTACCCAATGATTTACCCAATGAAGATCACAGGGAACCGAGCAGTCGTGGTCATTGCCTATATGTGGCTGCACTCCCTGGTGGGCTGCCTGCCTCCTCTGTTCGGCTGGTCCTCCTTTGAGTTCGACTGCTTCAAGTGGACCTGCGTTGCCTCTTGGCACAGGGAGCCAAGCTACACAGCCTTCTGGATTGCATGGTGCATCCTTCCCCCATTTTTTGTCATGCTCGCCTGTTACGGTGTCATTTTCCGCGTTGCCCGAGTGAAAGCAAGGAAGGTGCACTGCGGGACTGTTGTGGTGGCTCAGGATGACTCCGGCGCAGCCCAGAGGAATGGACGCAAAAACTCAAGCACTTCCACTTCCTCTAATGGAAGCCGTCGTAGCCTGGTGTATGCGGGGAGTCAATGTAAAGCATTTGTCACAATCCTGGTCGTGATTGGGACCTTTTTAATGACCTGGGGACCATATGTTGGGGTGGTGTGTACTGAGGCTATTTTTGGACAACAAAGTGTCTCTCATGGGCTGGAGACGCTGGTGGCGTGGCTGTCCTTTTGCAGTGCAGTGTGTCATCCACTGATCTACGGTTTGTGGAATAAGACTGTGAGGAAGGAGCTTTTGGGGATGTGCTTTGGAGACCGATACTACAGAGAGTCATTTGCAACACGTCACAGGACATCCCGCCTCTTCAGCATCTCCAACAGAATTACAGGTGGGAGAACAGCAGCCTATTCACAGGAATGTTACCATTATGAGAAGATAATGTGTGCTGTGCTGTGTGTGTTGCATGATGTAACTACATGATGTGTTACACTAAACATGCCCGCTTATATTGCACCAGACTTGGGTATGTCTCCTCACCTGACTGCCATGCTGGCTGGCGGAGGACACCTGCTGGCCCCTGGGAGCAGCACAGGAGACACCGGCTTCAGTTTTACTCAGGATTCATGTAAGTGCCGCACACAGGAAGAGTGCCCAGCTTGTAGCTTAAGAAGCGTCTCATTCAGGTTTACTCTACATGATGATAGTGATACCAATCTCATGAGTTTACTTATTGTAAAATTATTGTCATTGAATACCATCTCAATAATTGCCCTATTACTGTTAACACAAATTTGTGCTATGAACACCTTAGAGACATTTAAAATGATGCAGACCAAAAAGTAATGCAAAAACACAATTGCATCTGATCACGGATAAACATTACCAAAACAAAGCCGCTAAGGATTGGAACAAAGCTAAATGCCCCTGCAGTGTTTGCTATCTATTTGTCTGTCAAGGCTCCACATTTGAAAGATTTGCCAGTATCAGCAGTAATAAGCAGGGATGGGACTACTGTTACCACAGCACTGGCTTGTGTCCCAATATGACGCCACATAAGACTGCAATACTTGCTTAATCTCGCTTTGACAACATGTCTGAGAGCTTCAGATTAGACACAGGAGTGATCAATCTAAAATTAGTTTCTGTTGGGGGTATGATAGACCGGTCATTGATTCCTGTGTTGATTTTGCAGAAGCGATCTTAAAATTGAAGGAAGTGCATCTATTCAGATAGATGAAGCTTGGGGAGTTTTAATTTTTATTAGTTTTGCTTCAGTTAAAAATTAATGGAAATTTGATATCTCTTTATAACTTAGCTTTATTTTCCATCTGTTTTTTTATTTATATGAATTGCTTCAGATAAAAACTGTCTAGTCCCAGATCTAATATCTAATCCTTGTCTCAGCCCCTGCAGATGAGCAGCAGTTGCAATAGTACAAAGATTCTTCCTCCATGTAAAATCAGAAGTACTTTATTGGTCCCAGAGCAAATAAGTAATGAAAATGGTAATAATTGGAGACAAAGTGATTCACAGTGCAAGTAAACGTGAGACTCAGCCTTGTTTCTGGTCTCAAACTGTACAGCAAAATATTCTTCCTTTGTTCCAGCAGATCTCACATTGCTTGTTTTTGGTTCAATATTATGGGTGGAGCAGGTCACATGCCCGGATCATTGAGCTCATTTGCCTTTGTCAGGATGCCTTTCTTTGTATACTGCGAATTGTCTGTGAATTGCTGCTTCTAATTCTAATTATACAGCCTTTGTGTGTACTATATGGGCCTTGCAGGCACAGACGTGATGCTGCTGGATCACATGTCCACAGATGGCTCCTCCCAGCCACAATCTCATGGCAATCCATCAGGGAAGAGGAGGAGCTCGGTCACCTTTGAAGACCAAGTGGAGCATTCCAAAGGTATCAGTCATTTCCTCCCCATTTTTATTAGAGGGTAAAGGAAAGGCTTCTTACGAACTGAGGGTTTCAATTAAGATTGTCAAGCAAGCAGCTACACTGATATTATCTGCATGTCTTCACAGCTGAGAGCACCAACACATCCTCGGTCCAGGTCCATGCAGAGATACACGAGTCCCTCGACGCATTTGCATCCTGTCTGGCAAGAGCTATAGAGAGTGATGCCAAGCTCATCCTCTTTGGGGGTGAGCAAGGTTTACCAGGGGGGTTGTTTACAGCCAGAGCAGCCCCGAGACCCAGATACCTGGATGGTCAGAGATTGAGGCTGGAGAGTATCGATGAAGGAATTGTCAAAGATGACAGAGATGAAGAAGACTAGTATGTCAAGGAATAACCCACCTGCTCGCAGCTGGTCCTTTAACTTTCTTTTGAACTTAAGTCAGTTTACGGGCAACAGTTTCACAACCTGTTATTATAAACACAAGTTACCTTTTGACAAGACTACTTTAAAGGCTCTACGATGCAGCTCACAAAGTCTGATCTTCACACACGACTTCTCCATACTTGAAAAGTGAGAGGTGGAAAAGTGGACACCTACTGGTCACTTAGCTTAGAAAAGTGATAACCAGCTGTCTATAGAATCATGCAATCAAATAGGAAGCCTCGACAACTGTTGTAAATGGTCGTATGATTACAGTAATTTGCATACTGCTATATATAGTGTATCTCCAAAATTCTCCAAAATTGAATATTACTCCTTTGTAATCATGTTACTTTTGCATTGTCCATCTTATCAAGTAAAAGTTATCGGTGACAGTAAAACCCATGTCAGGAAACAACCGAGTGAGGATTAATGTCAAAATTATTTTGAGGTTTGTATCACTATTACTGTAAGTTATATTAATTATATTGAGCAGAGTAACCACTCCAATGTGTATAGGAAATGTCACTATATGGACGGGTGGAAGTGGCGTTATATTTTTCAAGTCCCGCTAAGATGAACAGTCTTAGTGAATATTGAGTGATATGTGGTAAATCTGACTTTACAAGCTGTAGGTCTGCTTTGTAAAGCACAGAGTCTATTCATGATGCCAATGTCTTACCTCGTATTTTCTTATGTTTGAATGGTACTTATGTAACTGTTATATAGTTGTATTAAGATTATATAATTTTTTTTTAAGTTTAAAGTAAATACATTTCTCCGTACTGCTCTGGTGGCATGATGGTTTAACTTATCTTTGTCCGTCTCCGCTATCATCTCTCATTCTATCTGCTTAAGAATCTGCAGGAATCAAATGTACAAATAGTTTATTTCTGGAATTAAGTAAATTAATTGTTCGTGACAGGCCCTTTGCACAGTTATCATTTGGTTTCAGACTTTAACTTCTCTTTTAGCTTTATTTTTTTTCTTAAATGTTGTAAAAGATGAAATTATTGACACACCATTTGGGGAGAAGAACAACAGCTTTCTTTTTTCTCCTCCAACCACAAATATTAAAGCATTTTCCAGGTACCCTTGTTTACATGCGTAACTGCCGGAGCAGCACATCATCATAGCTTTTGCCCCGTTATTCAAACATCACAAGTTAACACTGACCAAAGCTCACACTCTCCTAACAAAATATTGCACTTAACATCCTTGTGTTCTCACACTGAGTATGTACTGACGTCTTTGCATTCACGCAGATGTCCTTCATCCTCATACAGAAACATCAGTAAGAAAGTCTTTAAAAAAATACACACAGGGGGCTAGAAATTACACTAATTTCAAAAGGAAGTATTCTACACTGTACTTGTACAAATCTCAGGTTTTCAAGTGCTATGCTGCAAAAAGAAGTTTTTTTTTTTCCTCTGTCTTTAAATAAACTGCCACTAGGCTAATGCTCATCCTCATTTTCCTGTCCTGAACCTTCTGAGCGATCGCCTTCCAGTCGATCTAGAGGAAAGGAAATTTCAGATGGTGAAAAACCAGCAGATCACATAAATCATGTGACAGACTTGAGCCTTCTTTAGGTCCGTACCTGATCTGATGTGATTGAGGGAGGCCAACATTCGGAGCATGAAAGAAGCCGGGACAGTGATTGTGTTCCTCGTCTCTTCCAGCATCAGTTCGTTACGAGTTATCACCTGGAAAGATGGAGCATTAGGTTGTAAGACAATATATAAAGATTCTCTGCCTCAGTTTGACCATTTCAGAATATTACTGTTAACAATATACTCTATAAAATACATCTTGTAAATGCAATGATCTTTCTGACGCTGCAGATTAAGATCTCAATAGGTGAAAAAAAAAAAATCAATCTACATCACAGTGATTTTGATTTGGGAATTCTGTCAGTGATGAAAAATGACGAGAAGCGTTTTTATGCAGAATTTTTGGATTTGAAGTGAAAGGCTTTTATTTTTTCCTTAAACAATGCTGACTCCCGAGGATGAGTAATCTTAAAATATGTGTTAAGATTATCCCTAAAGCTCAATCCTCAGAATGAAAACTGTAAGTTGTCTGTCAGAGTAATGGTGATAATTTTAATGATATAAAGTGAGAATTTAAGAACTCAAATCAAAGCTAGAATCATTTTCCTATCAGATCTCAATGCCCTTAATGTAAAACAACAAAAAGTGAGTTTCCCACATCATTGGTTAAACAAGATGCATGAACGGTAACTAAAGTCCTGCGTGACTGTAGATGGAGCTGAATCTCTGCTGTTCAGTGATGATGTGATGTCAACAGAAGCAGAACATTGGGCTTTTTTACCCTAATGCAACAGACTGCTCCAAAACACCTTTCCAATGAAAACGGATCTAGACCAGTGGTGATCATGGGTTCTGGAAAAGTATTTTAAAAAGGATACATTCATGTTTTTTTCTGTTGTGCCTTTTGAGTATGAAAATGCACTCTGCATTAAAAATTGTGTTGCCTGTAAGTAGCAACAGGAGCACTGTTGTTACTGTTTTGTGTTTGCAATAGGCAAAATCACAGTATTTTGTGTTGGTATCCAAATACTCTAGGAACAGACTGTGAATGCATCTTCCACCTGCCAATTATACCTCATTGGCAAGGACTCTGTTGAAAGACGGCAGCTCCTCCAGCGGTGACCAGATCTTGATATCATAGTCTATTCCTGAAGAGGCCAGAACTGAAACAGAGAAGCTGGTTAGAGAGACCACAGTGTTGAAACAAGAAGGTGTAAATGCAGAGTGATGGACTGCAGTGGGACTCACTGGGGTCATAGGGGTGCGGCTGCAGGCAGTTGACCACATGGTTATCAGCCTCCAGCAGCATGAGGTGCTCTGCTGTGTGTCTGTCCCAGATGAAGATATGGCCGCAGTCAGAGCCGCTCATCACAAAGTTGTTGCCCCAGAAACATGACTCCTTTATCTGGATATTAAAAAGACGGGAATTTAAAATCCCGCAGATTAGTGTTCACACAGGATGAACCCAGCAAAGTTGTTTTTCAAATCTGGTAGATAAATGAGACTGACTAAAGAAAATGCTAGATTTGACAAGTGAGGCCAGCAGCAGGGTATCTTGAAACATTTCCAAATATCTACATCTTAAGAAAAATGAAGACATTCAAACTTTTTCAAGTCTGCAAAAAACGTAGGATTATTCTAATCTTTGAAGGACGTATTTTCAAATGGTGTGTTAGAGCAGTTTCATGGCCTGCAAGCTCCTGACCAATATTGTGCAATATGAAACGCACTGGGACGTACCATCGTCCTGGAGTTTCGGTGGCCCTTGTATACCATTTTGACTGATGGCCTCCTAATGTCCTGCGTCTCACTCTCTTCCATCTCCCTTCTTTCTTTCCTCCTTCGAAACAGTTCCTGGATACGAGCAGCAGCCGAGCGTCTGTAGAGTACAAGGATGTCATATCAGTCCAAACTGTACGAACCCCTTTTTTTTGTTTAGATATCAATAGACACCCAAGCCCATGCTCTTGTAAATCCCATGCTTTGCAGTTGGACCGTACCCATCTGTACGACGGTGTCAAGCTTTTCTGTTTGAGTTACAAAGCAGCCACCTCTAAAACAGAGTCCCTCTGTCACAGAAGAACTACACACATTTCAGAGCTTAACACTTGTCAACTGTTGACGAGACTGGTGCCACTGACACACCTGAAGGAGGTCCACAGATGACATGACTGGAAAGCACTGTATTTATTGGGCTCCTCTCATTCAAGATGACATGCACACCTCCATTCTCCACCTCTATGCTGAATATCATCTTGGCTGCGCTGCACTAACCATTGCAGTCATGCTTCCATGCACAGCACTCTACAGTTAGTTGAGTGTATCTTCACGCCACACACTGTGTTGTGCTCTCCAATTTCAAAAGCTGTGCTATGGTGTCGCACATCTGATGGGTTAAGATGCTTTTTGCTTTTTGTTTTCTCTCACGACTGCAAAGAATTTACCTGATCATTCTATCTCCTACTGCGGATCCTCTGGAATTAAATCTATATTTGCAGCGAAAGAGTCAATGGCAAAATACAAACAGACCAGAAATCTTTGAGTTATCATTCATGAGACTTGTAAACCTTGGAGATAATATGCCGAGCTTAAATACACCAGTGTTTTGATGCTATTGTGGTTTTGTCCCTTGTACCTTTGTCCCTGTCCCCTGAAGCGAGCTGACGGGATGAGGATGGGGTCATCATCACTATCGTCAGAGTCCTGGTTTCCCCCCTGGTTCCCACAGGGGGGTTGACCCTGGATTTCCTCTTCCCCCTGCCGCTCCTCCCCCCGAGGCTCCTGCCTCCTGCAGCCTCCTGATGTGTCCTCCGCGGCGGACGACTGACTCCCTTCCCCCTCCAGGGCAGCCTCTGTAGGGCCCAGGGCTGATGAGGATGCAGGAGCACTGGAGCAGGAGGCCTTACATTGAGGCTCAGAGGAGGCCTCTATCCCGCCAAGCTGTCCCGAGGAATCCGAGGGAGGTAAGGACTCCGAGGGAGGTGAGGAATCTGAGGGGGGTGAGGGGTGAAAGGAATTAATACATGAAAAGTCTGACTTAGATGTGGGATGACAACTAAGTGCTGCATGAAAAACAGGACCCACAGAATCAAATCACTGGATTTCATGAAATACTTTAGATAAGATAATGAGGGTGCAGAGTTAATGGAGTTCAACTTAAATTTCATTTAAAATTCATTAGAAGCTATTCTCTAGGATACAGCTTACCTTGTTTTATTTCAGAGCCCTCATTGGTGAGACTCTCTTTGCTCTGCATGGCCGTGGCCTCAGATGCTTTGGGACCAGCGCTGCCGCGAGAGCTGGATGCACTACTGCTCCTTTAGACGAAGGAAACACACTGTTATGGATCTTTATGGTTTTCCTGCATGATTAACACTCTGATGCTGTCTGGGTCACTTTTACTGACTGTAATAATACAATGCAGTGAATGCCATGCGATCATATTTAGCTGAAAAATAATTTAATCTAGATAGTCTGTTTCTTCAGCAGTATGAAACTAGCGATATCACTGAATCTGTATTTTACATCCTTGGCAAGATTGATTATTGTGCAGTAAAACGAAGGCTGTCCTTAAAATGAGCCTGTGAAAATGTCATAGGCTTTACCCTTTTTAATGAGTGTTTTATGCGGATTTTCACAAAGTAATGCTACAGAGTGTAGAGAATTCCATCCTCAGGGCTACAAAATAACACCCTTCAAGTTGTCTTATATCAAATGTCTCCCTTCACTTTCCTCTGGAGATTCTCACTGGGGGTCCATGATGAAGTAGGCCCAGGGTTTGCCTTTTTTTTTTAATTTTTTTTTTATGATCACTCACATTTTCTTTTCTTTTGCGGTTTATTTAAAAGAATAAGTCAGATTGAGGGTGTCCATTGTCAGATACTCAAGAGGGGTATGAAGGAGAGTTGTGAACTGACTAAATGATGCAGCATTGATGGATTGGTTGTTTTGAGTGAGTAAAACACCAGGACAAACTTTCATAACAATGAAGTTATGAAGAACTGCTTTTTTTTACCGGGAGAGATTCCCCTTGCACTGCTCCACCCTCACTCACCACTCATCTGTGAAGTCAAGTTTAATGGTGCTGGTGGTGGTTCCTTCTGAGCTGTAATGGAGGCTAAGGACTGGCTCTGCTGCACTTGGTCGACTGGTGGCAGTCGTGGCAGCCGTGATGGTGGAGTGGGTTGGTGCGCTGCTGCTGCTGCTACTGGCAGGTGCAGATACAGGTTCATCAGGCAGTGAAGCTGCAGCTCCTCCTAAGTAAGAAGAAAGCATTGAAGAGGCCAAACAAACGACACGTTGTTATTATAGACCAGGAGAACCTGCTATTCTGAGAGATTTTTCCAAGTAAGCAGTGAGTAACACATTCTTGCAACACTCGTGGAATCATGCAACCAATGGTTGTATTATTTCCCTCTAATAAACCACCACACACACACAAACACACAGACACACACGCACACACGCACACACACACACACACACAGACAGACTGACAGTATCACCAACAAGATACTCAGATCAAATCATCTGCAGGACTGTTACAGTTTACCTGACTTTCATAGTGAGGGCTAAACTGACATCTGATAGTCATGTGGTGTTGTTTTTCTTTTTTTAAACTTTAAGACAGTACCACACCCTAATATTCAGTCAAGAGTAAACAACAAATTGTTTAAGACGAGTCAATA
This sequence comes from Fistularia commersonii, assembly GCF_037954325.1. NCBI lineage: Eukaryota > Metazoa > Chordata > Actinopteri > Syngnathiformes > Fistulariidae > Fistularia > Fistularia commersonii. The sequence continues at coordinate 9,259,228 of NC_141287.1, read as the reverse complement.
CATAGATTATTAGCTAGGGTAGTTAATATCTACTTTGTTTCAAATACCAAAGTAAAATTTCCATTTTCCTGTTGACATGAAAACAGAACCACCTCAAAACCTTAAGTTGACACAATTATAAGAATCAGCACAGGAGTCTGAAGACTATTTTGGCTATCTACTCAACATTTAAGTCAATTCTATGACCTAAAATGGCAAAATGTTGCAATAGTTGGGATACTTGCTGGTTTCTCTGAGGTTTTGAAGGATTTTTGAAAAACTTCAGGATGAAGTATATATTTCCAATATTTATTTGAAATAATTAGATGATTACATTGTCCTTCAGCTGGGGAATCTAACGTCAGACATACCAGTTAAGTGTTGGTGAGAGCTTGAGTGTACATGAGTGGGACAAGTACATGCAAATGATAAAGAAAAGCAGTGGCTAAAGAGCAGCAAAGTTTGAAAAACAGGTAAATGAAACAAAGGGGTTTTCTGTGCATGAAGGAAGGTCAATGAGAAGAGGCAAGTGGCAGGGTGAGGGAAGAAAACGCACCCTGCTGTTCATCAAGAGTCATGGATCCCAGCTGTTTGTTTACCACGGATGAGGGTGAATCTGGAAACACAAATCAGACTGACTGAGCACCTGACAAAGGGTCCAAACTGTTTGCTCAAATACTCAAAGACACACAAGCATAAAACTTTAAACCTGTGTTTAAAAAAACAACCCAAGACCCAACAGGAGATGCTCTAAAATCAGCTGCAGGGGGTGGGGGGAGTTAATGCTGGACAAACCGGGAAAAGATCACTTCTCACAGAATGGTTGCTGATTTAGCTTTGCTATGCAAAACAGCCATCTAACATTAGTTTTCCTGAATGAAAATAAGAGAAAAATATAAGCATGCTCATGTAGTAGTCTGAATTTTTTGCTTCCTACACCCTGGATTGACCCAACACGTTTTCCTAAGATAAGCAAAATGACTAATCGTGACAATTCTGTGTCAAACTTCAGAGTAGCTTTTTTTACATATTACAAATAGATTCAATTGCAATATATTTTGAATGAAACGTTAAAATCATCTGACACAGAATGAGTTGTATATGACGACATTAGATGATAGTTGGAGCAACTAACTTTGCACAAGCAACATTACAAACTATGAGAGCAACAAAGTTACTGTCGCAGAACAATTTGTTTGATTAAGGCATATGCGATAGAGGAACAAATAGTTTGAAATAGAAAATAGATTTGCAAGTTAAAAGAGAACCTAACGAGGAATCATCTGGTGAGTCAGTGAAGTGTGGCTCATATTACACAAGAAGAAGAAACGTCGAGTCATTGTATTCTAAGGGCACTTTTTGTGAGAAGCTGAAATGCTCTCGACGGTAATTAAGTCAAGCTTCTAAAGCAAAATGAAAGCCATTAGTTGATGCAGCATTTCAGAAACCATTTTCTCCTAACACTACTTTGTCGCCCTGCTTCTACTCACACAGCACATGCCAAATATTGTTTGAACATTGTGTCTTTTTTTCATAATTCCCCTGTCACACTGATAGACCTGTGACCATAGAATCAAACTACTGATAATTATCCAGAAGGGTTGTACAGTTTAATGTAAATATTTTCAACCTAAATTGAGATCACATCGTGTTGAAACAGAAAACAAGGCAGGGACGATGCTGTAGAGATGGTAACAACTAATCAGTATGTGCCATCAAACATGTGATGATGCTAAAGCAGAGCCCCATTCAGGCTGATGGTAAACCAACAAGGACATCTGCATCTGAAAAAAACTCAAGATAAAATGTGTAGCGATGGCGTGAGAGCATTTACAAGCACACAATGCAGCTACAGGAATAAACAAAAATGCACAAGGAGAGGAACTGGGGGGTTGAGGAGCAAGTGGTGCTATCAGTATCAATTAGAGCAGGACTGGGTCCTTGGGGAGCCTGACTCAACACCAAAAGGAAGGGGAAGCTAGCAAGGGTGGGGGCCCAGGCAAACAGCAACAGGGGTGCGGGCACTCAGGGGGTGGGTAACCTGTCCGGGGTTGTGTCTCAGCTGCAGCAGTAGTGCCAACTCTTTGTGATTGTCTCTCAGAGGCAGTAGACGTGGATGCTCGCTGACCCCGCCCTGGGGGTTCGGCCAGCCGAAGTAACCTCTGCAAACGCCTACACACTAAACTTATGGGCAGCCGATGAGGACCATACTCTGACAAAGAGGCAGAGGAGGAGAGGGAGAACGGGGACACAATTAGACAACTAAGGGGGAGATGTGACAGGAGGAGGAGCAGAGTCAGGCAAAACTGAAACTAGAAGTACAACAGGATGCTGGAGCGAAAGAGGAAAGTCAGGCTGCTGCTAGACTGGGGTGGCTCTAAATGCATTGAGCGGCACGCATAAACGTACACGCAGACAGACACAAACAAACACACACAGAAATAGGAGATATTGAGATAACGCAGCATATATACTCACCATACAAAATAGTGACAGCAATATTTCTAGTGTTTTTCTTCCAGTTTTTTGAGAACCCAGCAGCAGGACAGTGACAGTTTATCATTCTTACCTGAGAGTGCTCGTTCTGAAGCAGTTGTGGATGCTGTGGTGGGAGTCCCAGTTGTGTCAGGATGACTCCTTTGCTCTAAGTCAGGAGAGGAGGTGACAGGGGAGGAGGAAGGGGCAGAAGAGGTGGAGGGAGAAGGTGCTGCGACTGTTAACAACGACCCTGAGGAGGAGGAAGTAGACGCAGGCAGGGAGGTGGCGGCAGCAGAACTGGCTGGTACCTCCGGGGTATCCGCCCCCACAGGCCTCACGGGGGCACTGGACTGTTGATTCGAGGCTCCAGCAGGGGCAGCTGGAATATGTGGACGGACAGCTGTACCTGGAATCGAGAACATATACAGATATTTGTAGTGTCCGATCACTATAGCAGCAGAAACTAACATAGTTTCTGCTATGGTAATGGTATTTGCCGCTGCCTATCTTGGCCAGGCGTTCCTTGAAAAAGAGATTCTTCATCTCAGTGGGACTTCTTTTCCTGGTTAAATGAAGGCTAAACAAAATAATAAAAAAAAATTAAACATGTTTGATATTATCAGTCTTTATTGTGATGTAACATAATCAACAACCAAACTCCAGCAAAACCAGAAAAAGGAAGCCTGGTACGACAAACAATCACCAGAACGGTACTGGCGGCAGAGACGGGAACTGCGGAGGATGTCCCGATCAATATGGACCATCCAGAAAGAGGAGTGGATGGTGGAGATATGGGCAGAAGGAAAAGCGACAGACGATTATAGCTGAGGCTCTTGATATACCTGGTGAAAACATTGCATGGTGGGAACGAATGGCTGAAAGAATCTAGTTCTAGTCTTGTTATTAGTGACCCTGTAAGATACACAGTCTCGGTAAAAATTTTTGAGACCTAAACCTCTAAAAACTAGTCTTTAGATATGTGCAGGTGTGAGATAATAGTTTTCCACCAGTCTTTTCCATAATCTTTTCAAAGTTTTTAGATATAAGGGTGGCAAAAGACAACAAATATCAGGATAAGCTGTCAGACTAAGTTGACCCAACAATGTTGCTGTCGGGGAGCACTTAATTTTGTCAGCCTGAAACGCACAACACTGACAAAAGGGACCAAGTGCTTCTACTTGTCTTGATACAAAAGTCTAAAATGTCTAACTTCTGTAATGTGTGCCAAGGACACTTTCCAGATGCCTCACCTCTGGGGCTCTGTGTTCCCCTGCTGCTCTGAGCTTCACTTGCTTCCTCAAACCACCGGGACAACATGTCTGACATCCTCTGCATGAGAGACACATTTGTGCTCTGCTCTCCTAGAAGGTCATACAAAACACAGGAGGGTGTGCAATTTCTACACAAATGGCTTTTTTTTTTTTCTTCAAAAGTAATATCTATTATCATGAAGTGGATAGATTTAACACCAGGATGAAGAAGGATATGTTAAGGACGAATTAATCCTTCAGGAGTATGAATTGCTGATTTTTTTTTTGTGATTTCTTGAAAGTTTCTTTTTTACCCATGTTTTTTTCCAAGGTGACTGATAACTTAAACATAACATTTCATGTTGGTTAAGAAACCATGTGAATTTGAAATTGTGTATCACAATTTTAACTTTTAAAAAATACACAACACAGTTTTGTAAAATAACAATATTCAGCAAATTTACATCCATAAATTGTCCTGGTATCGGTTGTCCCTGATATCATTGTACCCACTTAAGCAAACAGATTCCTTTAATAAAGATTTATTGAGAAACAATACAGGTGCACTACCCCTGAGTTGTGATATTAGACGCTCCCTTGTTGTACTTGATAAAAAATGTCAGTTATATGTCCTGGTAAAAGGAATACAAATAAGGGAACCGGTGGAAAAAAAATCCAAGTGGCAAACAGAAACACTTGTGATCTTACCATCTCTTTCTCTCTCGCTCTCAGGTCGAGCCCGGGGTCCAGTGTCTGACCAATCACCTCGCAGACGGAGGCGCTTCACTGGAGGCTGCCTCAGCTGTGGAAACACAGAAAGATTAGCAGTTTGTCAGTCAGAGCATGGTCAAAAATAGCTCTGCTGCCAAAGCCAAACACTGCTCATCTTTGTCAGTCTCTTCTGTAACTGCCACCCGTCTAGCTGCACAACTAAGGTTGTATTCACTTTCTTGTCTCCTGGCTATCTCTGTACAGCAACAGGTTCAGAACCAAAAATATAGAAAGGAGGAATCTATGGAAGGATTCCTAACAGCCTCACTGAGGAAATAACACCGAGATTTGAACTTGTAAGAAAGAGGTAACGATAGCAGCTTCAATCAGAGAAGGGGACACAGAAACACAGAGTTCTTGGATAAATGTTGTTCTAAGTGAAAGGAAAATGCAAGAGGGGTAACAAGCCCCTTCACTTCCTCCAACTATATTTGAGGACAGAGGAAAACCGCCTGCATCAGTTGCTGTATTTGGAATGGAATGCTGTTGGTGGTTGCATCTCGTTCACAGCTGAACTCACCACAAGGCTTGGAAACACTCGCACCATGACCCAGCACGTTCAGTCACACGTGAAGTACAACTCACTTCAGTTTATCAGGGGACGGTTTGTGTGACTGGCTGTCAAACCAATGCAAAGAATCCCAGACGTGCAAACAGATATTTGCAATGCTTTAAGGGCAACAGCCCCCCACGAAAAAAAAGCTATTTTAACTTTGAGCCATTAAAATAATAATTGCAGCTTTCAGATACAACTACACATATTTATTTTTATCTTTTATTGTACAAATAGTGCAAGTTGGGTACTGCAAGGCTTTACATACGGTACGTCTAGATACAATTATTTTCAGAACACCAAGAGATCCCATGTTCCCTCATAGACGGTGCAGCCACCTGAATAGCCTGCTCTGCAATGCTGACTTTCTCCCCATTTGCAGGGTACAATTTTATAAAGGTTGGGATTGTAAAAAAAATAAAATAAAAACAAAGAAAAACAAATCTTCAAATCACCTACAAGCAGATACATGTTGTTGTATTTTTCAAAAGAGCAAAATAGTACTCATTCCATTTAGAATGTTGGCCTTAAAGGACTTTTCTGACCTACTGAACAGGATACTGGCAGGAGGAAATGCACAATTTACTGAGCCTTAAATTACAGTGAATCTGACTTTGACTGTAAAATAATAGGTTTCAAGGGAATGTGCTGTTCAGCCCACTGTTAGATGTGGTGAGGTGGACACATCTCAGGATAAAAAAAAAATACATAAATTACTATTGTTCCAACCCTTGTATATATTTTTATTAAAAGCCAGTTCATCCTTTATGCTCTTTTTATCATACTTTTAATATTGGCCTTATTATCTTACCAGTTACACTGATTTTGTTGCTCTTACTCTGTAGTACCTTTCTTGCAACATGTTTCCCTGCTCTAGCTCAACTTGTTTGTTTCTTCCACTACCATCTCTGGTTTCAGAGGCTCCGGTTGCATTTTGTGCTTAAACTCAGTCTGCTCTCTGTCCAAACTCAAACCTTTGAAACGAACAAATAGCTAATTTGAAAAGTGTCTCCTAATGTTTGCACCATTTCTAATTTAGACAAATTTTCTTGGAGAGCCTGTAGAACAAACACTTCAAATATACATCTTTAAAGGTAAACAAGGAGTTTAGTCTCTATATTTACGAAATTTTATTTTCATGAAAACAGCCTTTCCCCTCAGGTGCCCTTATACACATTTGTGACAACTTTATACTTGTTTGTATGCTCCATCTCTAAACCTTATCATTGCACTTTTGACCTGAGTTGTTTCTGAAAATAAAGGCTTCTTCAATTCTTCAATCCCTACCCTGCTATTCTACAATGATTGTCATTGGATATTTGGCCTGTGTTTCTTGAATATGTATATAAACATATTGTATTGCAGATCAAACTATTTAGTGGCTTCAGTGTATTGATGATTTTGAACATTGTGTAGTTTAATCAAATAATAAATGCTTCAAATGCAATACATTTCTCGGAAAGCATGGTAAGTGAGGTGTCACATGATTTATATTTGGTTACTGTGATAATATCAGATACGGATATACAAGTGTATCGCTTAGGCTTGTAAGTTAAAAAAGGATTCATCTTTTTCTATCAAGAATGAATACTAATTGATCCTATCCAAATGAATACATTTGGATATGATCCTAGTAGAAAGTCAGAGTGGAGAAGGGGGCAGAAGACTGGTTAAATGATGTGATCAAAGATAAGATATGAAATGACAATTTTTTTATTCCAAAACCAAATAAGAGCTGTACACCAGCTCCTATCATGCAAAGACAACTTCCTGTCAAGACACATGGGACTCAACTCATCCAGTGTTCTCACCTCCTCCCTCCTCTCTTCAGATGGGCCCTTCAGCTCTCGGGCCTGGTCATCTTTGGGATCAAATAGATAGATGTAATCAGACGAGTAGCTGACCAGCACCTCCCGACCGTCCTCGCTGTAGCAGAGGGATGTCACTCGGCATGACTTGTTTGTCAGGTTGGCAGGAACGAACCTCACGCACATTCCTGTCGTTCCTCGGCCCATGTAGTTACCTGGAGATGAGGGGAAGTGGGTTACTGTGGTTAGGTGGGTATTTGAAAATGCCTTGCAGAGTTGATGGAGAGTAAGTGATTGGCAGGCTTAAAAAAACATAATTTTGATAGGACCTTAGGATCTTCAGGCTTCCTTTTTCACTGTAGCAAAAATTAAGAAAACATCTCTGTCAATAGAAAACGGCAGCTGGGCCTTCTGGCTGCCACATATCCAAGAAATTATTTCTTTTGTCTTTGTAATATAACAAATCACAACTTGTAACATCACGACAATTTGTCTTTATATCAAATGTTATTATTAATGCATGTTGCAATGTAAATTTTACTTCAGTTGAATATAGAGTTGCAACAAAATTAAATTTACAGTATGACATTTGTATTATTTGTATTATTTATATAATTTTCTTAATTTTACTTTCAATGTCCTTCAATGTTATTACTTATTTTTATACCATGCACAGACCCACTAATGTTCAGGACTGCAATTGGCAACAGACTATAACAGATAAAATCTTAGGAGACAAAATGCAGTTGACTGTAAAACCAATATGTACCACCATCAGTGTGATGGTTCACCTGTCGCTCTGGTTCCTAACATGCGTCTGTCGTAGATCCTCACTGAGCTGTCAGAGCAGCCCACAGCAAGGTAGTAGGGCACCAATGGAGAAATGGAGATGGAGGTTGCTGCTCTTCGACAATTTATCAGGATGTCCTTTCAAAGAAAAAATGTTTACTCATAAATATGGTTATTTAGGCTGTGCTACCTTCAGCTCTGCTCTCACCAATTGTTTATTGCAAGATTAAACTTTTGGTAATACTACACCATGATGAAAATGTTTTTTAAATGCAGTCATTGTAGTACTTAGCACTTGACAGACACGTAATGACACAGAATACTTCCAGATTTGATTTTACTCTCTTATGACTTCCGCAAAGGGTTTGGGTGAGGCAAGAAATAAGGACTGGCACTTGCCACCATTTGGTGCCTTTAACAGGGTTGAAGGCACCTATATATTCAACCTCTTCAGTAAGCTTTATTTTTTCCTCGAAACAAGGAAAAAATACTAGTAGACTATGTAACAGATAGAGAAACACCTTCCAAGAAGTTTCTCCCCATGAGTTATTTCAATTGCCAAATCCGGTGGTGAAACGTGTGGCGGGTATTTCACATGTTAGAGAGAGAGAAATTTAGAGACATTTGTATCATGCTGACAAAACTAAAATCTGATTCATTATCTACAATGTGCGGCTTTTCTAGTTATATGACAAATAAAACAGATGTGTGTGATCCCAGACCTATGACCTCTACTTTGACATACAATAAATCATTGGCAGAAAGGAGGAAAAAAAATATCCCCATACATCTTTGCAGTCGTCTTTAGTACAGCTGGTTTTTGTACGAAGGTCAAACCATCGTACTGTTCCGTCCTCCCCACATGACAGAAATGTGTAGGGGTCATTTGGTACCGTCATAATCTGATAAAAAAAACATAGAACAGGATATAAATACACAAAAAGAGAAATAAATGTAATGTACCTCATGACTGCAAGGAAAAGTCAAGTGGCGTTCTTTTGTACCTCATAAGCTGTTCCATAATGACAGGTGAACTGACACTGTCTGTTATACTCTGGGCTCTTCTCCGTGTGGGTGTAGTAGATGATGCCATCTCCGGAGCAGGAGATGATCTCCTGGTCGTTGGTATGAGGCATGAATTTCGCGCTGAAGATATTTGCCCGGTGACCTGAACGTATAGACTTTTTAACCTGGAACAGCATGGCAAGTACAGATTCAGTGAAAGTGTAATCGCCAGAGATCCTATATCTCTGAAAATATGAGTGATGGCAACTTCATGTAAAACAAAATTTAAGGCGGTCTAGCTGTAATAATTTTTGTTTGTTGTTTTTAAGTTCTGCTCTAGATTTTAACTTCAACCTGTTTTTCATTTTCATCTAGAGAAAAACACCTAGTTCACTTTTTTTTTTAATTAAAATTATGTTTGTGTGACATTAGAGTGACATCTTTTGGTCAAATGTGCCTCTTTGAGCGCATGAGATTACAAATTCCACTGTCTCTCTGTCAGGTTCTGGTCTGGACCATTCCTAAGTTCAGTTACTGTGACCACTATAATTCAATTCAGTTATTGGCCTTACCTTTTTGTTGTACGGGTTGGTGATGGCCAGAAATGTGTCGTCTGACCCTGACAGGATGTACTCTCCCGTGTCGTTCCACGATATAGTGTTGACCTGCAGGATAAAGACGATGCAGACCATTGAACTTGATGCTTGTTGTTGTTCTGTGATCAATATTTCATTAACAGCTGCCAGTTGCATCCTCTTTTTGCATTGCTCATCATTTCAAAAGGCTCATGCAATATAGCCACTGCATCTGGATGAGGTGATTACCTTGGGCGACTGGTTTGTATCAAACAATATTTTGACAAGTTTAGAAATTATGCTATGCAGATAAAGATTGTTTTCTGACAGTGTACCTGAATCCAAATGTGTCTGCCTCTGTCTCTCACAGCACGAAAGCGTAACAAGCAGACGGGGATTTAACACACTGATGCCGGATGGAGCCCCCTTTTGACTAACATGTCTGAGCACAGTGAGTTGGCTATAATGGATATTAACACAGGATATTAACCTGCAATCTCTACCTTACAAGTTTCATGCCCCTCACATTTTACTCCCACCTATTTCTCAATTGTATTGTCAGCAAATTCAAGCAGTACTTTTTAAATGATTCATGTATCTTACAAGACTCAACTACTCTCTTTTACTTCTACATATGTTGCAATGCTTCCCTGCCTCTTCCGTGTTATTTACAACCATAATTCCAACAGCAGATCTCCAATCCTACATCGGACAGGTCTGTGCTTGCTTTTATTTGCTGCAGCCACAACTTGAAGAGTTTCGTTAGTGCTTAAATTTTATATACCTACCCATCGATCTATATTATAAAACTCGTGTTTTTTGGAAAACTTTTGGATCATTTTTTCAATTTTTTTTTTTTTGCTAATTTGCAAACATAGGAAAAATTATGAGTAAATAAACTGTCATGCTCAAAAATTAACAAAAATGCCTACAAGAAAACTACAAGGAAAATACAGAGACAGAAAATTCTTTGAAAAAGGAAGGAAATGAATCTCAAACTCAGCAATGACCTTTCAGTTTTCTGCGAGAAAATACTCTAAAGTTACCAAGGACTAACCTAAAGCACAGGAATCAAACACTCCTCGTTGTACTTACTAGTAATAATACTAGTAATAAAAGGGGGCTTCTCGATATGAAGATATTCCGTTTTGGCCTAACCCCCAAGAATAATAGATTAAAACTTTCGTCACAGATTAAATAGCATTATTTCATTAGTACAAAATTAACTCTGATTCAGGGGCTCCAATTAAACAACACATTTATACAACCCCAATGTTCTTAAACATGTAGGTGTTTTGAAGAAACCAGAGCACTTGTATTGAAATGGAGCAACAGGCAGTAAGCAGGCTGACAGTGTGACAGGACGTGTGACTGGTGTGTCAGCTTCAGGTTTCTGCAGGCATTTACCACCTGGCTTGCTGTCAGACATCAACTCTGTCTCATACACTCGCACTCTCTCACACACACACACACACACACACACACACACACACACACACACACACACAAACATGCGAACACACACAACTCACAGACAGAGGACAATTGACATTGTGTAATCTGTTTGCGGAACACAAAAAAAATCTCAGGGATAAGATGGATACTACTTTTACAGCACAGACACGGGAACATGCGACGCAGTACTCACACAGCCATCATGTACATTCAGTGTTGCTTCTAGTTTGAGCCTCTGAACGAATTCTCTTCTTCCTGCCAGAGAGAGAAACAGAGAATTTAGGACATTTTATGTTTTTTCAGGAAGCTCTGTTAAAGGCAGTGGTTTTTGTGTAATTTCTTTGTCTCAGCACATTTATGCAATAACTACATGAATTTGGAGGCAGAGATCACAAACAATCACACTCAGGAAATATTTTAGATATTTATGTTAAAAAAATTATAAAACTGACATATTTTAATCTACAATAACATCTCTTCAAATTGAATTAAGTTATAATCCTGACTGTGGGGGACCTCAGCCCTCTCAATGTTTACTTCAAGAATATTTATTGCATTATACGTTTACATCCAGGAAAACCTCACACAGCGAAGTGGCTGCCTGCAGCCAATGATTCGTCAATAACAGATTAAATGCAGAAGACAAATTTTACTGATGTTGCAATGACCAGGAACCTTCACAGATTTAAAGAGCACATACTTTCAGCTATTTCCTGCAGCACAGTGTAATTATAATTTCCCAGTTTTATTTTTGTGATACAACAGTTTAGACAATTTCCAAGTAAAGAGTGCTGTTGTAACAATATTTGCAGAGTGGATGGGAAACAATCAGAGTAAAGGAATTTGATTAATGTAATATTGGTAATATATGATTATTGTTTCTTTGCTGAATTTAACCAGCTGTGAAATTCCTCAGTCAGACTATGACTGGGGCTTAAGATCTATTGTACAATTTGCCTAATTAAATGGTTACTTTATTATTCCTAAGCCTTCAAGAAAAGACATCTATTACTCTAGTCTAGTGTCGACTTCCTTTTATGGGGATGTCACTCCTCTGTCTTGGATAATATCAGTCAAATATTAAAGAGATTGTGAAAGCCAACTGCTGCATATCCAGCTCACAGCTTTGACATGTACTTACAAGTTTTGCCAGTCAAAGTTCTGGTGCAACCAAAGCCTGATAAAGAACAATATACAAGCCTACATAACATGAAATAAAGAGTTTAAATGACAATCTGAGGGCTAAGGAGGTTATTACTATATAGTCACAACGTGTGTGATTTCTTGTTATTGCACTGACACAAAAAGCCAGGTAATTAGTGGATTTAAAATAAAATTAAAAACAGATTTAAAAATGTATTTTGATAATGTAGAGTTACTGTACAAGCAATGTCGTTTGTCTGTATCTGATCCATTACCAGATGAATATGAAAAATGAGATTAACAAAAAAAGGCCCATAGCAGGAATTAATTTTTCTTTTTTCTAAAAAATTTCACTGTATTTTTCACATCATTAAAATAAATTTCATGTGAATAAAGTATCATATTCCAGTGTTTGCGACCTAATTTTGGCCCTGTCTTCGTTTCAATGTCCTTGTTCAACTTCAAGATTATAATCCAACTGAATATAAATGATAACTATCATTGTAAATTTTTTGACAATAGAACTATGACGTGCAAACATGAACATTGTTTTTTTTTTTTTTCAAAGTCATTTTGAACTGAAGTCATTGTCAAATACAAAACTAGAAATTCTAAAAATCATGTAAATAATGTCACCAGAGGTTTCTATGTTGGATTTTAAAGTAGACCACAAGTTGTTGGCCCCACCACATTTTCAGCTAAAAATATCACACACCACTGCAGAGATCCTCTGACATACACAACACAGGCCTAACCATATCTAAGGCAAGCTAAATACAGCACTGACTAAACCTCCACGGCACCCCCCACCTATACAGCCTCACAGATTCTGGTTTAAGCACTGTCTGAAGCTGACTGTTTGACAGATGTTTTACCAGCTTGCACCATGGAGCCAGCATTGACAGAGACTTTTCCTTCGTGAAAATGTGCTGCTATATTGTCAATGAGCACAACTCAATGACTCCCCATGATTCATCTTATCAAACAAGGAGAAAAACGTAACATGACCTAAAGAATTTAAACAATGTCTTATTAGTCCACACTTTGGGAATGTCATCCAAAAACTGCTATATCATACAAGAATTGAGATTCAGATTTTATTCCTTTTTAAAAATCAAGGCTGCACAAAGGGAAAGGTAGATTACATTACTCACCAAATTATCACATACTTAATTGCAGGTCTTATGAGTACTTCCAGGACCAAACATGGAAAATATAAAATGACAACCTGGCCACTTCTAGTGAAAATAAAGCCAAACAAAGTAATAATGGCACATATGGAAAGTCATATTTTAAAGGACCACTAATATTATATTGATTGAATTCTACAGTGATCACATTAGTCATTCATTGTCAAACAATGCAGGCAGACTTCAATACATACATTCAAACAATGTAAACATTTAGGCGAAACAAAAATATTAATCATTGCATATCTCTGTAATATTGAATGGTGTGTTGGAAATTGCATCCCAGATAATCTGTTTTTTATAAACTGTGATACTTGGGAGATGGTGAATACGGCGTTGTTTCCTTAAATTGCAGAGGCCCCTTGCCACAATCACGCATTACAGTGACTCTCAGGGTTATTTAGTGTACTGACAAATTACCAAAGTACCAAACAGGGCAAGGGAGTGAGACTGGAAGGTAAACACAATCCATAAATCAGCATGGATCTTCATTACACAAATTCGAGTTCTGTGACAGTTTCATTACATCATTTTCCAGAAGGACCCTACATACTCATTTTAACTGTTGGTTAAACAGTTCTGTAATGACAGGTGAACTGACACTACTTGACACTTTTGGTACCCTAAACTCTGGCTGCTGAAACAATCTCCTGCTGCATGGCCATGTCTAAATGCACCTTGAATGCATAACTCTATGGATCAATGAGGTTGTTGATGTACAGGAAGTTGAAACGTGACGTCAGACCAAAAAAGACCTGGTTGCTCACAACTTAATGTCCCTAATGTGTACTATTGTGTTCACATTATTATATGTATGCATATACTTAGTATTATGTGAATCCGAGAAAAATTACACTTCTTACAAATAAATTTATCTCGCTAACATTGAACAATAATGAGACCGGTAGTATACTAATGTTGCAGTAACAACACCACTGAATTTGGATACTTCATCCTGAATCTCGGGTGTCCGTTTTGTTTTGATTTGATTTGTTTTCAGGAGCGAACCGAATTCACATGCGATCACTGTTAGAATTCACTTGAGAAGGTCCTGACTTTTCAGAGGGGTCTGTTCGTAGGAAGCGGCTCGAATAACGGACGGTCACAGTATCAGCTGGCAGGAGGGCTACATGCTACAGACAGAACGATCCGTGTCCTCCTGGGAGCTCACCCCCGATACAGTTAGCATTTAAGAGGTTTTGTTCTTACCTAAATAGTTGGTCCTGATGGCATTGGGCTCGGTGTACCCGATCAAGCGTTTATTTACATCCCAAACCAGGTTGCCTGAACAAGACATTGTGATGTGTTCTCAATTAACAATAACATTGAAACTAAGCTAACCCTTTCCCGTTACTGTCGTCCTTTATCTAGCTACAGTCGCTGCAGTTGTGCCATCAAAATCAGTCCCTGCCTGTCGGGACGCTGCTAATGTTAGCTCTCTACGACACTCGGTGTTTGCATTGCTGGTAGTGAAATTCTAGCTCCAGTCCTCTCTGCGCTGCCCTTCCGACTTCCTCACTGGCTGTGTTCCAGCTCTCTGCTAACCTAACGTCCTGCTAGCCTGGCCTGGCTTGTTGGGTTTTTTTTACACGGCAGTCAGCTGTGTCCAAACCACGCGATAAACTACGTGTTTTGGATGACAAATGAGGTACGCTCGGTTTAGGCAGCCAGAAAGGTTCAGCGGGCGGAAGCTTCTTTTGGATATTAAAGTAGAAAACAACACTGCTTGGGCTTTGCCCATGTATAACTGTTTGCTTATCACATTTGGTATTTGACTGTTTGTATTTTATCAAGAAAAATCTCACCAAACAAACTGAAATGAAAATGCTGAGAAGTCACAGTGTGGTGTTTATGTTAATACCAGAGCCAATTTTTATAGAAAAACAAAGAAAGAAAGGAAAGTTTGAGGGCAGTGAAGAAGGCTTTTAACAAATCCTCCTATTTTACTTTTATTACACAATAATTATTATTAATATCACAAAAATAATCTTTTAATTTGAAATAATTTCATATACCCTGATTTTTCCAACCAGCAGCCATTAAGCTTCTGTATGTCTGTAGTCTCAGTAATGTCATTTTGCTTCAACTGCTCAGCCAGA
Source organism: Fistularia commersonii (assembly GCF_037954325.1). Classification (NCBI taxonomy): domain Eukaryota; kingdom Metazoa; phylum Chordata; class Actinopteri; order Syngnathiformes; family Fistulariidae; genus Fistularia; species Fistularia commersonii. The sequence goes on along the minus strand of NC_141287.1, from coordinate 9,244,133 downwards.
TCCTCTTCTGCCTCTCGATCTGACTGATCTGTAAATCATCAGAGGTGACACATCTACTGTGTGCTGCCATGTAACTGAGGCCAAAACAGGGGCAGGTCCAGCAGAGATTAGGCTCTATTTGGAGCAACTTTGCAGGGGCTGGCGCTGTTTTATATATATCTGCAACACAGGTTTATCAAACTCCAAATGAAAGTTAATTTTAAACAAAACAAAGTGGCTGCTGACTTTCACAGCCCACTCGTTTAATCTTATGAAACTTGTTTACAGTGGCTGTTAGGACAAATGATTTTCTCTCTTGGGATGACATATGTCCTTAACCTATGAAAGCTTTCGATATGTTTTTCCCTAAAGCTGCTGAAAATGACTGTTGCAGCAGGCGAAAAGCTATGATGTACTTCAGTATAGTAGGTCAGAATCTAAGCATCTTCTGCCACAGGTATTAAAATACCAGAGACCTAATGAAAATCCAGCAGATACTTGAAATCATGTCCATTTCTGTCAATGTTGACCTAAACACACAGTGGCATCACTGCTACATGCTGGCAAGCAAACTGGGTAAACTGCATTAGAGGATAGAAAGAAATGGAGATAGTTGATAACATGATTAAGGACTAGATTCTGCAAGGTTTTGTAAGTAAATTAGTCTTCAAGTCCTTCTTGACATAGACGCAAGCCATAGAACAACTCTATTCAAGTCATTTGTGCACAGATAAGTGTGGCTTTGATAGTTCAAATAAAACATGCTAATGAATAAAATTGGAATATGCTGATACAAACCTACCAAACCATCATCCAGTAATCAGATTTATTCCAGAAGAAAACATGATACATTGCTGACATTTGAATGGCATTCACTTCTATGAATGATTTAAGCTACTGCTCACCACGGTTTTCCATGTTTATATATATGTTTAAATTTATTAATTGTTTCTATGTAGCACAAGTTTATGTTTATATGTAAAAGAACAGCGGAATGGCAAAAACAAAATTTAGATATACTTTCCATTGTTTTATAGTTAATTCTTCGTTTATTGTTGTTTCTTAATAATTGTGTATATTCATACAACCTAGTGTTTTTGTTTGTTTTTGTTTTTCTTGTCAGCGACAGGAGGTGGAAGCGTCAAATGAATAATAAAATGAATTATATTGCCCCCTAGTGTTTGTTGCCCAGTCTACCCTGGGCAATTAGAGATCTGATGATATCATTGAAGATGCGACCAAAAGACTTCATATTGAAGTGTATCGTCATATGAGAGGCTTGAATTGCAATGAGGAGCATTTCCCCCCCAATTTCTTTTCTTTTAAATTCTTTAAACATTTGGAGCTATTCATTTTCCACTAACTATCACTCAGCCAGTTCATAAGAATCAGCCCTAAGACAAGATGTCAACAATTCAGTGCTATAAGATCTCTTCTAACCGTCTCGCTAAATATCATACCATTTACATTTTTGCTCACATTGAATTCAATTTATTTACACGTTTATTCGTCCTTAAAACCAACAAATAAGTCAAATGCGTGTTTAAATTCTTTTTCCAGCTAAATATTAGATAGCTTTAAAAAATGTTTTAATTGAAAATATATAGTATAAACAGATAAAACATATGAAAAACAAACATGGCTAAATTGAATCGAATGTCAATTGCATTAACAGGCATGAGGAAACATAAGGCCATTCATTTTGTATATGCATTAGATATCTGTAAAGGTTGGCTTGTCCCCACCCGGCGGGAATACGCCGAATACAGAAAAAATTGATGCTCTCTAAACCAATCATATCGAGGCTTAGACCAGGCTGGCCAATGAGAATGGAGAAAATATTAGCCCCGCCTCTTCAACGTTTGGTTGGAGTGTACACAGAAAGTCACCCCGTTGTGTGTTCGATGTTAAGGCGTGCAGGGAAGGTCGAAAGCAGCACAGGAACGTCTCCTTATGATAGTAACAATAACTCGGTGTTTATCAATTTTAGGACATCTAAACGGATTTCAAAGTGAGGCGACTTTTAAGAGAGGTTAGCTAGCTAACGTTGTTACCAGGCTTGCCACAAGCTTCGATCAGTGCTGCTATTTCCTTCTCAAACTCTACAACAATGGCTGCACTTAGAGCCTCCTATCACAGGATTTTGGACAAGGTTGAACATATACTCCCCGCCAAGCTGAGACCTCTCTATAACCATCCAGCTGGTAATACACTTCACCATACTGCTTTTTGTTATTTTTAGCTCGTTTTCCATGTGTGTGTATGTGTGCGCTGCGGTGGGAGTAGATGATCAGCAATGTAAGCTCGTAGCTTGTGATGCCGGTCTGAACTGCTGTGCTGTCACTGTCAACTCCGGACGATCAAAATCTCTGGAGTGTATCCAGTTTTGCAGCTCCCTCTGACGTTGACCCTACGAAAAGTCACACTTTTGGGTTTAAACCGCTCTCCTGTCAAACTCTGACTTCTTGTCGTTTACTGTGTTGTTGAGTTCGAGTTCAACTACATCCTACAGGCGTCGTAGTTTTCTTTTTAAATCCCATGCGTGCATTGATAATAAACTCTTAAAGAAACCAGAATGTTAAACACAATAATATTCGTGTTACGCAGATTCCAAACATTACAGACTGCGCTACATTTTTATTTAAAGGCTGGGCTGCAAGCCATGGTTTTTAGATCTGTTTGCATTCAATCAATCATTTATGGAATACGTAAAGCCAATGCTAAATGAAAGTCAACTGGAAATTGTCGAAAGCAATGCATATAGCTTACATTTGGTGACAATTGTGGCTTGATTAAGGTGCCCCCATAATTAAAAGCCAAAGTAATATTAATTATTTAAACCCATGCTTTCCCACCTGATTTATCAGAACTCTGTAGGAATGTAGCAGTATTCAGTTTTAAGGTGTGTTTATGGTTTTGTTCTTTCCGATTTTTAGCAGTGTTATTTTAGACCTTTGTGTTTGAGCCAGATACTGCTCACAGACCTTGCTTTTAAAATGGCCATAGATATTTCCATATAAATAAGAGATTCTAATCTTCAAAATGGCAAGGTCTGTAGTAGAGCTATATGGCTTTAGGGATGATTGTAGATTTCAGTTTTCCACACGTTTAAGACCTCAGTGAAGTAAGGATTAGGAGACCCTCAGCGACATTGAGCCCATTGTTTTCTTTCCAAGGGTAAAGCAGCTCTTGCTGTCAAGGACAACTGTGTCGACCAGGTATGAAGGGGCGGCGGCAAAAGCCAACTCCCTCATAGGTGATTCGCGTAGCAGTTGTCCTACTTTTTGTTCAGCCTCTTTTATCGGTGGAAAATGTAATAAAAGCAGCTTTTATTTTGCACCATCACATGTTCCTTCCTTTGAGTTGTTGTGAGTTAATCTCTTGTCTTAGCTGGACAGATATACCAAGTCCCCAAGCATTGCATTGGAGAGGCACTCCTGTTTGATTATGCAAAACTAGGTCCAAGTTCTTTTCCCCTCAAAGGGCCCTGTGTGTCGCCATTGTCAAGTAGTTGAATATACTAGTCATCTACACTACTCAGTAATGCTGCCTTGGTTCATTATTGAAATACAATGAATAGTATTATGATTGGATCATTCAGTTAGCTTGTAAACTTACTAAAGTTAACTTTACCAAGCTGTTTTTCCACACAAAAAGAGATGCAGCGTCTGAAATACAATTATGTATTTAAGATTAGACAAATGTTTGCTTCCTCTGTTGCCTCTAAAGCCCCAGAGGGAGAATATTCTTCAAAAGAAACAGTAGTTTTCAAAGACGTCTTTCTATGTCACCAGAGTTTTGTGTGCTTGTGTTGTCAAGAATAAGATACAGTGGTAATAAGGGTATGTGTTGGTTCTGTTATATAACACTTGATGTGGGTTTCACTGAAACACAGCGTTTGGGTTCAATATTCATACCAATTCTAATAAACATTCTAATAAAAGTTTGTATGGATCCAACATTATTAAAGAAAACAGTCATTGAAGTTGTGAATATGGCAAAATGTCACATTTCATTTCCGTCTTGCATTTTAGGACCAAAAACGGTTTTCTTCTGGGCGCCAGTGTTCAAATGGGTAAGTACTTTGCAGCACATATGCAGTCTAACCTATACAACGTGTATAAACCAATTTTACAAGGAATAAGACTTTAGCACAAGAAATACAGGATACAGTAATTATAATTGTTAAGAAGCGGGAAGTACATAGAATAAAGACAATAAAATAATAATAATAATTAGCGAGTCTTTAACAAGCCCTGGTGATTGTTACACTGATCAATCAGCCACAAGTGAAAACTGGCCAAACCGTGCAAAATCTCAACAAACGTGAAGAAGCTAATAAAGTTTCTGTTAGAGACAAAAATTGGATACAAACATGCTAAGTGTCTAAGTGGTTGAAGAAAAACTGTTTACGTAGTCAATTTGTGTTAATCTTTGTTTGTTTTTTTTATACTTTAGAATCATGAGTTGCATATCTGGACAAATTAAATGCTGATAATAAAAGCAGATACTGGACACAAAGATGAGGGTGCCCTTGTGATTGCAGGGTCTGGTCTTTGCTGGATTGGCTGATATGACACGGCCAGCTGAAAAACTCAGTACCTCCCAGTCCGCAGTCCTCACAGCAACAGGTAAAAGAGATTCGGCGAGTGCTTTCAAAATCCAAGATGGTGGATTGTTTGCGTTCCCCGAAGGTTGTCCAATTTTTGCAATATGATTCTCCAAACAAATCTTGTCTCGCCCCCTTCTGCCGAAACATATGTTGACTCTGCCCTCAGTTGTGTGTTTAACCTTCACTCCCCTGTTTTCCTTCAACAGGACTGATCTGGTCCCGGTATTCGTTGGTCATTATCCCAAAGAACTGGAACCTCTTTGCTGTCAACTTCTTTGTGGGCAGTGCAGGAGCCTCTCAACTGTACAGGATCTGGAGGTCTGTCTGCTGACATTGAATTATAATCATTTACTGGTGATTTATTTGACATTTTTTCTCTTGGGAATCTAAATGTGCAGTTGCCAGCTGGCGATAAGGTATTTCTCGCTCATTGCTGATACAAATTCACTGCATTAAGCTAATAAATAGCGACATGTGCAGCTGATATGAGTCGGAGTAAAGTAGCTCTTATTAGCATGAATAAATGACATGGGGAAGTCCAGATTAATAAGAAATAACACAATAGATCACAATCATTGATCCAGTTGTTGGCGGTTTGATTACCAACTCCTCCTATCTGAGTGCTGAAGTGTCCTTAGGCAAGACCAAAGCCCCCGTTGCTCCTGATTCTCAGGTTAGCGCCCTGCGTGACATCTGTGAGTTAATGGGAGAATATAATCCAGAGTAAAGCGCTTTCAAAACCGTAAGATGATGAAAGCGCTAAATATGGTAAATGGACACCATATACGATACAAAGAAATGTCCTATGAGCTGCATAGCTGTGCATAGCCATCATTCATTTCCCAACCAAGTACTTTGAGAACAACCAAAGGAAAATAAAGAAACATATAAAAGCGTCAAACAAAACATATTCCATTATACCTGTCATGTCCAAAAAGAAGCATCCTCATAGTTTTTCTGCTGTTTAAAATGATGCCACTCACTACTGATGTGCCGGGGGATTAAAATGTTTCAGTTCAAATGAATCTTTTCATACAGACATCTTCTTTCCTGCCCCAATGCAATATCTGTAATCACAGAAGTTTTATTCTGATATCCTCACACTTTCTGTCCGTTGCCTTAAAGGATGGCATGAAATGATAAATCAGATGGAGATCTCAACTATGATGTGATGTCATGATGGACGCTGATGCTGATTAACAATGACATTTTATAACTATTCATCAAGAGGTTTTGGCCCTCTGGATTTTTGAGAAAGATGTTGCTGGTAGCAGCTGGTGAAGCTCATGCTAAAGGTGTCTCAAGTATCACGATAAATTAGCGTCTCTTATGTGGAATTTGGATTTTAAAAGATTTTTTCTCCGTCCCTTTGTAACCCTCAAGTAAATGTGGAAATGAATACCTTGTGCATAAAAAATGTTTCCTTTTATGATCACACGCATCCAAAATCACGAACAGATAAACATTTTATTGATCAATCTTCACAAGGAGTCATGCCTTTGTTTTTCTCAATTCCCTAACAGTTACAAGCAGGAACAGAAGGCTAAAGAGGCTGCAGAGTCCTGAGTGTGTGTCGACGCTCCACTGTCGTGGAAAGAAAGGGAGACTTCACCCTGGGCATCGAGCTGCCCCTTCCCCGCATTTCGCCATCATCCATGTTGTCTCCATTACATTCATGCCATAACCATTATCCTACCACATGTAGCCTGTTTCCCTGTTGGAGAGGTGCACTTTTATTTAAGTTCGATATTTCCTCAGGGTCCAAATTAACATAAAGAAGATAATTTTAAAAAAAAATTGTGGTCAACACAAACTAAAGAATGATGGTCACCAACGCACAAGCACCACTTGTTTGACAAGCTGTATGATTGTACAGTCTTTATTTATAAAGTCCACGGTGTATTTGTAATGCAAACTGGGAAGTTTTGCGTTTTCCATCATTTTCAGGTTTAGCTGTCATTACCTCATGCAATAATAAAAAAAAAGAAAATAAATATGTGTTGAACATGGTGCAGGGAATGTTGAATCAAGGACTACACATTACCTTCTAGACTTATCCATAATAGCAGTCACACCATTTTTAAAAGAGCGATTATCAACATGTAATGATTCCTTCCATTTTCAAGGCTTTAACTTGTTCAAGAACAAATTATAATTTATTAATGGTTTGACCTGACTGTCTCATTATACTGTATTGTTGACTGTTGATTTCTAATTCTTTCATCCCACATATTCAATGTCCAACTTTCTTTTATTTTACAAGTCAACTTGCTAACACTGGCACTTAACTGTTTATGGCTATTTGACGCCTCTTTTCTCTACGAAAGATGTGTATTGTGAGAATAGTATTTGACCTGTCTGTGGAGGTTCTCAGTCATCCAGGTCATGGTGAATTATTGTAAAAATCTTGTCTTGGCAACTGGACTTGATTTCTTCACTTGAGGACATTTCATTCCTCATCCAAGAGGCTTCCTCAGTTCAAATGACCTATGGGGAGTTTTCGAATCATATTTGGGGTGAAAGAATCTCAAAGTGAAAAATTTCAAGTCCAGTTGTCGACACAATTTCGCCAATTCACCATGACTGTTTCACCAGTATTTGACATCCTTCCACTCTAGCATACATTCTAATCCCCTACTTTTTAAGCAATAATTGATTCACATCAGTTTAAAATATAACATATTCTGTTACCTGTTTAGAACAAAGGGAGGCTCTATGGACATGTAATGGCTATGTAATGCTAATAAACTGTGTTCAACACCTTAGTATGACATTTTTTACAGTAAGATTGACTTCACTCGTTCACACTGGCAGACTGAATGCTAATTTGTAGACATTACCTCATGTAGCGCTGGTTATGACTGAGAACACCTGCGCCATCATCACATTTAGTAATTTTATTGACATTTTGTTTTACCAACCCCCTTATAGGCCCTTTTAGTATTTGGACAAACCTCTACTTATTAGCAAATTCTTAGCTTGTGTGTATTAAAGCAATTCATTAATGGTGCACAAGATCCCCACACTGCAAGCTTGGAGTCAGGGAATGTCTGGGTAAGTGCTGCAAGTCACAGGAAGTTTTATTTGTGACAGGTCTACATTGAGGATTGAAATGTGTACACATTCAAATACTGAGGTTAGAAAATTGAACTATACAGGTAAAAATGACTGCCTAATTTCATATGCCTTTAAGAGCTTCATGAATCACTCGACAGCTGCCTTTCAGCATGTCTATTATATTCAAACTATATTGTAACTCACCCTCATAATTGGTATAGATGAGGTCTCAGCTTTGGACCTGCTGTTATTGGTAAGGTGTGCATTGTTGAGGTCACCACGTATACACAGGATAGTAGTTTAAGTCTGAATTACATGTCAATCTTATCATGGCAATTGGACTTGAATTTTTTTCACTTTAAGACATTTAGCCCTCATCTAGGAGGTTTCTTCAGTTCTACGGACCTGTAGGGAATTTCTGAATGTCTCAATTACATGAGTAAAGCTTTTTTTCTCAATTAATGACAAAGTCACAATTAAACTCAATTTTTTTTATTTGCAAACAGATATTGAGCTTAGCGTTTTCCACCAACACGAGGTGCGCTGATTTTCATGGGCTTGGCAATCTTGGGTTTCTGTGCGGCCTTGGTAGAGGCCTGCAAGAGACAAACAACAGACACTTTGTTAAACATCGCTAGTTTCAAGTTTTTATTGTGGATATTTCTGTGGTATTATGAGAGCAGAATTCTAACAAATAAATCAGTTGTCTCTCTTTAGTTAAAAACAGACCTTTTATGGTTACAGCCAAGACCATACTCATGACTGTATTGTAATTTATTTTATTGAATTCAAACAATTGCCTCACAAAAACCTTAACGAAGATTAATTTAATGTAAAAATGTTCAAGTGTATCTCACAAAATGGGTAAATTAATGCATTCTATTATTATGTTGATGCACATATTTTGAAAAAACTATGTTAAAGGCCAGTTTCTCTCCTTATGTACCAAGCAACCTAAATTACTATATCCAATTCTGCGGCTTTAGCAAAAGCATTTCTACCACGCTTAAAATATCTACTAATTCTGCTCAGAGAAGAAAAGGGTGAAACAAACAAATGAGGACGTCTAACCTTAGCAGTTGGGACAGCGGGCTTCTTTGCTGCCTGTTTTGCCTTTTTGGCCTCCTTGGCAGCCCTGAGAAAATACAGCAAGAACCATGAAATCACAAATACAGGATCCAATTTAAAACTGCCACCGCACTGAATGTAACAAATTATTTTTTGATTCCAGTAAAGTAAAATTCAATCATAAAGACATCATCATCAGTATAACAAAGCCCAACCTAATTCAGTGGCAATGCAGAAATGTTAAGATGTTCTTCACGGCCCATATTATACAACCTAATCATGGTTTACAGTAAACACTTCATAGACACTAAGAATACATTCCATGAAGGGGAGAAACTGCACAACTAGGACAGAGATGACAGCTTGTTTTACCTGATAGCCTGCTCCCTCTGAGCCTTGCGGACCTCAGGCTTCTGGTTCCTCTTGGCCATGATCTCTGCCAAGGAGGCCCCAGTGATAGCCCTCTGGAACTTGACAGCACGGCGGGTGCGCTTTTTGGCTACCTCTTCCTGTTACACATGAGGCAAAACTAGTGCATTTAGTTGATCAGATAAAATATATGCTTGAATGAACAGAGACCAGTTGGGCATTTTAATTCTCTGGCCCCAGGGCTGTTTTGGCAGTAAAAACTTATTTACAGTCTAGTCAATTAACAATAGTTAAACAAGTCAGTCATTTGCCAACTGCTGAATGAAGACGTGTCAACATCATTCATATCAGGAGACCCCCACTGCACAACATTATAAGAAAATGGAGCTCTACCTGTCCTACAAGTTACTGTTGTAAATTATAGCTGCATTGCCAATCCCAACCTGTTATTTCATAGCTTTGGCCTACAAATATCTTTCAAACTTAAATATGTTTTGTACATTGTTGAAAGCTGGTCATGAATTGTGAGGAAATTTAGGATGCAGGAGACAAGTGTTGGAGAGTTTGGAGGCTAGCCACTGGTGGGAAGTCAATGGCCAGTACTATGAACTCCAGTTTGGTCTATGGCTGCAGGTATGGTGTGAGCACTGTTGCACAGCCTGCAAAACACAGTCTGACAACAACACATAACATGAACTGACACCATGCACACCATCCACCTACAGCCAAATTCACCCAAGGTTAACAAATTGCGCCACATTAAGGTCTTGAACAGTGTAAAATGTAACTACTAAAAGGAATGCCTGACCAAACACTGCATTACGACAAGAGTGGAAAATATTGATCCTGTAAAGGACAGTAATGGATTCTTTCTTTATATTAAAAAAAGATTGACAGAAAATTGAGAAAGAATTCTAAATTATGACAATTGATAATGCTATACATAATGAACACTAAATCAAAAACAGTTAAGGTAATTTCAGTGAGCTTGAATGTGTACTGTTCTGACATCTATTTCAGCTGAAAGCATGTTTTGCTCAAACATCACTTTATCAAACTATCTTATCTTTAATGTGAACCACTATATCAAAATACAAAGAGAAAGTAAGACTGGAATGTGAGATTACGAAGGTTTCATTCTTAAAACTGTTACTTACAGATTGCCCCTTCTTATGCTTGCGTCTGTACAGCACAGTCCAGTTGATCTGCCTGGGGTTCCTCTTGGCCAGGAACGCAGACTCACATTTTGCATTCAGGAACTGGAACACCTAACAGGAAGGCAAGGCCATATTACTCAGATACATGACTTGAAAAAATGTGCAATTAATTCAAAGGTCATAGTGTGCTAAACATATCTGATTAAACCCCATTATTACGTTTAGATAATTACACTGCCAGATAACGTTTTATCATCACAACCAACTTTACATTGCTCCTATTGCCATTCCTCGGTAAACTAAGAATAGGGCATCTGCCAGGACACATTAAACTGATGTAAAAAAAAAATTGATGGCCTGAGTTTTACAGATTTCCTTTACTGACCACAGAATAAAGCATTAACGTTTTCAATTTATATTCTACTTCAGAGAACCCACATCCATGCCTCTTTTAGGACCCGCTTATCCGAATGGTCCGCTAAGTTTGAAGCTTGGCTAAGATATTCGATCTAGTCAGGATGGTCAGTTACGATCAACAACCTTGGGGTAGTCAAAATTAACACATGCCATAACTGAGAGGACTGTGATGAGGTCATCTTGGTTGTTATTGGTGAAGCTAACCAGCACAAGCTAGCACGGCTAAGTAGGCTGCATTGGATTCAATGGGAACCGACAGGGCTTGATCAAAATATTTTAAGTTACATACACTATAAAAGGTGAAACTATGGCACTTATTGACACAGTGTACTGCACGATAACGTCGTGACGTTTAAAAGTCGTAGGAAGTACTTTTTTTGAAACGATAAATGAGCAAGTGAAACACATTACCTTCCCGTCTATCCTGGCGTACCGGCGGCCATGGCCGGGATATATTTTATAGCCGCTGAAACTGCACAACTCGACCCTGGAAACAACAAATATTCAACATCATTGAAAGGTAAGAGTACAAAATGATGCGACGTTGTAAAAGTATCATTTCAATGCTTATTAAAATGTCTAGATGGCTTTAGATAATATTCCGACGACTCACTTCATGATGGCTACGAGAGGGCGCAAAACCGGAAAGAACGATGACGGAAGCGGAAGAGGATTTAGCACAAGCCAAATTGATATTTCAATACCTGTAAAAAAGACGAAACTGCCGATAATTTATAAAAACCTCAAAGGTTAAGTCTTTATTAATGTTTGGGGGGGAAAATTGTCTTTTGTAATTATTATCTCTTTGCTGACGTCACACCATGACCCTTCGGCATGAAGCTTCGTCACACGAAAGGTTAGTCGTAAATTACCCAGGCCATCAGCCATTGGGAGTTATGACAAGTGACAGATTCGTCACAGCTGTATTAAACTCTGCATTCAACACATTTTCTAGCTTAGTGCACGGTTATAAATATATTGCTAAACAAAATAATCGGCTATTTCCGTGCGTTTCCCCTTAAGGTATGTGTTTATATTGTCGTTTGTACCCGTATGTGAGAGAAACAGACCCCCTATCAATTTCGAAATTCAGAAAGCTAATTTGCAGTCAAATGGTTTCTCATATCAACTCAGGGACAGGCACGTTTAATAGGGATCTATGTAACTAAACGGTTGGAAGTTGCTGGATTTACACACCAAGAGTAGTGTCCTACAGGGGGCAGCACTGCTGCACACCGTAGCCGAAGAAGAAGACGCGTTGCTAGCGAACGAAAGGTGTCGGCTGCCTGAACCCTCGGTATGGGTGTATCAGATTTGCAATTTGAAACAAATGCTGGTGAGTTGTTGTGCCCCCTCCCCTTCATCCCTGTTAGACATAAAACTATTCTTCTTGTATGAAAACTGCTTTGTTTAATGGCGCAGGCATTCATCCTTACGTTCTGTTTACGGGAAGGCGTTAGCTTGCGTTACCTCATCAACCATTCCCAACATAAGACTAAGCGATGTAAATAAATCATCTCCGGCCAGTCATTTGGAGTTTGACCAACTGGATATCTTCTAGCCGAGTTGAAAAATTTACCGTGTTCTTCTCATAATATTCCAAAACTAGACTGGAAGCTGCGGATCATTGCTTCATGCACATGTAGCACAATTGTATCGTTACTCCCCAGTGTTATTATTAATGAATTTGAGTCAAAGTTTCTGTCAGTTGCCATACAGCCAGCAAGGTCTCTGCACGCTCCTCTACTTTGTTCTCACTGCCAGGTCTGCGAGACCTCGAACAAAGTTGTTTCTGGACACATTTCATACCCGCAAGGTCTCGGCATCTTTTGCGTGAGATGCCCTCGTCTATGCAGAGCGTTCGGGCTACCTCTCTGAGAATTCCCGGCCTTTTGCTCGTTTTTGCCTCACTACATGTCCGACACACAAAGTGAGTATGCAGAGACCTTCAGTCTTGCGTCTAAAAAAACAATGCAAATCTATTGAGAGACTGGTTGTTGAAGATGCGTTTAGATTTTTTTTTTCATTGTTTACATAGTAGGTCGCCAGATGCGTTTACCCAGGACAATTAAAAATACATGCTTGTTTTCTCCTCGTCTTAAAAGCATAATGAATATTTGAATGATTCACATATGAGCTGATTTGGCTGGCTGAAATGACACAAGAAGTGGTTTCTTTGTTAAAATGTATGATTTGTAGTATTAAGCTGCTGTTCCATCTAGCAAGCTACTGAAGTGCTGAGAAAAGGCTCTTGCTTTTCAGAGCATTATCATCACATGCAGGGGGGTTATATTAAGTTATCCAAGGGAGTCCTACTGCTTCCTGGAGACCATCAACAGTCAGCACCTGAAGGGGGAGCTCACTAATCAAAAAGACTACCAATAGATGTACCTCCATCTGCCATTGTGAAAATTCATCTTGCCAAAGATGATGATGGTGCAGTTCTACACTGTCATCGTCACGTCATTCTTCCCTGCCTTCAGTTTACTGTTATCATGGACAAGGGCAGACCGCAGCGTATTGGTCACTGATATGCAAACTGCCATCTTTCCAGAGCCCCTGGGTTTGGGGATAGGATTGTAAACTCTAATGTTTTGAGACTCTCCTGTGTGGCAGAAGGCTAACTACCATCAGGCCAAAATTTCCTTTTTGTCTGCAGCATGTTTCATGAACAAGGTCTGTGATTGCCAATGATATGGTTCCTTCCCTGATTTCAAATTTCATTATTGTGAAGACCTTCAACCAAGATTGCAATTTAGATAATCATTATTGAAAAATGCTGTCTTTTGTTCTTATTGTTCTGCAATTTCTTTCACTAATGTATTTTATCTCTATGTATCACTACTAAGTTTATATTAGGAATATCTTTGACGGGGTGTTAATGCATTGTTATGTAACAGCAAATTTCTGATCTGTGAAAGTACTTGGCAAAAGAAATCATTTCTGATCTAATGACTGTAAATTAACTTTTGTTGTTATGTGCCTGTTGCTAACCTGTCCTCAGCTTTTCATAAGTGTTTAAAGTGTGTTTGCCTTGTCATATCATTTAGAAAAAAAGTTGTTATTTTGCAAGTCAATTTAATATCCAACTTCTCATTTTGAAAAGGAGATGTGGTGGATCTGTCATCTCGGGGTATACAAAAGCTGGAACCAAATTTTGTCTGCTCTGATGACACTCACACACTCATCCTAGACCGAAACCAAATCATGAAACTGGACTATTTGGAAAGAAGTCCAGGCCTCCAGCAGGTATGTTAGTCCCCAGATGCTGCAATTTTGCCCTTAGTATCTATTACAGTCATTCAATTTACGTGGAGTGAGAGGTGCATTACTCTTTTATTACATTCCTTCATTTGCAGCTCTCCGTTGCCAGTAACCGTCTGGTGAGAATGATGGGTGTGTGTCGGCTAACAGAACTTAAAGTCCTAAATCTTCCCAACAACAGTATTGGTTATATTGAGGGGCTGAGGGATCTGCCTAATCTCAGATGGCTCAACTTGTGTGGGAACAATATAAAGGTATGAAAAGAAAATGTTCTCCCATACTTCAACAATACACCAATAATACAATATTAATGTGTGCAAAATTATCAAAACAGTATGTGAATACAGTATTAAATGTTTCAGTTTTTAGTGTATTGTGTAGACATATTTAGTTCCTTTACCAAGTTTTATATAATTTAATGCTGATAATTAAATTTACAGTTAAAATTTTCCTACAATTTACCAGTAACTATTTATTAAATCTATCTACCGGGTGGTGGGATGGGGTAGGGATTTGGCTCGTTTATGTTTTTGTCAAATTCCAGTATTCAAGGTGTGCGTGCATGCGTGCGTGCTTGCATGCGTGTGTCTACATTACACAGGTTTATCTAATTGAATATGTATGCTTTTCCACAGGTCATTGAGCAACTTAACAACTGTGTTTCCCTTCAACACTTGGATCTGTCTGACAATAATATATCTAACATCGGTGATCTGACCAAACTGGTAGAGCTTAAGGTGAGTATTTGACAAAGGAGGGATACAAGCTAAATCATTAATTGATTCTTTGTAGATGAAATATATTCCAATATGTATGGATTAATTTGATGACATTTTTTTCCAGACTCTTTTACTTCATGGAAACAGCATTCAGACGCTTCGCACGGTTCCTGTCCACCTACCTGCACATATATCCATTCTCTCGCTGGCAGAAAATGAGATAAGGGATCTCAACGAAGTAACTCCTACAGTCTTTATCAACAACACTCATCAAGATTTCCGTTCTAGGCAGTTTTGTTTTCTTTTTATTATCTAAATCTTGTTTTATTTTTCTATTCCCCCACAAATCCTGATGCTCCATAGGTGTTGCACCTGGCTTCCCTCCAAGAGCTGGAGCAGCTGTCTGTTATGAGCAACCCCTGTGTTATGGCAACCCCTTCCCTGCCAAGCTTTGACTATCGGCCTTACGTCATGAGTTGGTGCCTGAGCCTTAAAGTTCTTGATGGTTATGTGGTGTCTCAAAAAGAAGGGTTTGTTGTTTACCTTGTTGTTCCCGTTTTCTCTTGAAGCTCGCATCCATATTTTTACACTAATTCTATTTTTTTTTTTTTTCACAAATGCAGTCTTAAAGCAGAGTGGCTATACAGTCAGGGTAAAGGTCGCTCATATCGACCAGGCCAGCATGTCCAACTGGTTCAGTACCTCGCTACTGTTTGCCCTCTGACTTCATCACCAGCACTAGAGACAGCAGAAGATGCCAAACTGGAGAAGATTCTCAGCAAGCAGAGGTAAAAACTTGGAGCCTAAATATATTGCCATTCTGACATTCTTTATCCCTTTTTTTTTGTTTGCCAAACTGAAGGAAGCTTTTAATGACACAACTGTCTACCAGGTTTCATCAAAGACAGTTGCTACAGGAGAACCATGGAAGCTGCCCAAACATTTCTCGCCCTACTCAGCTGGATGTTGAGAAGCATAGTCCTTTACAACCTGCGCCACAGGAGGGAGCCAGAGAGGTGAAGGCGGTGACTACTACTTTGATGCCTGCTGCACCCTTGGACCAGGAAAAAGGTGCAAAAAGCAGAGGTCCATATGTACAGAATGTGCAATATTTACAGATCTTCTTCTCCTTTCGGCTTTTCCTTTCAGGGGCCACCACAGCGAATCAACATTCTCCATCTAACCCTATTCTCTGTATCCTCCTCTCTCACACCAACTACCTTCATATCCTCTCCCACTATGTCCATAAATCTTCTCTTTGCTCTTCCTCGAGACCTTCTGCCTGGCAGCTCCAGTTTTGGTATCCGTCTACCAATATATTCACTATATTCCTCGGCACATGACCGAACCATCTCAGCCTGGCTTCTCCGAAGCCTTCTCTCTAAATCATCTAACATCTGCAGGTCCTCTGATGAAAAAATAGCAAGTACTAAAGAAATCCAATGAAGGAGAAATTCTGAATTATAGTAGTGTAAGAGTTCAATACTATAAATACCATATGTATAGTGATATCTGCGGCTGCCTCTTATTTTGCCCTTGAGGCTAACTAGTCCATGATTTTGCAATAATTTTTGCAGGCTTCTTACATAACTTGGTTGTGTTGATGTGAACTTTTAATTATAAGGTCCTTCACGGTTCATAGTATTTCATGTTGGTCTTTTTTAAGCTGTTGTATAATTGTGTGTCTTTGTGGTGTTTTTGCTTTTTCACAGGGCCAGTTTTACGATTTAACACCTGGGTGGGCTCTGAAACATCTCCGCTGCCATTGCCAGTCATTCACAGCCCCCGGCTTGGAGAGGAGCAGCTACGTTTAGAGGATATGCAGAATGATGAAGACCTACTTGATTGCAAGATGCTTCTGTCAGAGTGTACCTTCAGCCCCTGCATGTCTGATCAGGAGCCACCGCCACCACACTCTGACAGCGAAGATGAGACAGAGACTTTTGAGCCCGATTCTCTTGCCCTTAAGCTGCCACCACAACACAAGCAGCTTAGCAACAGCAAGACTCATCATTCAACTCCAGTGAATACACAAAAGGAGTCTCTTGAAGAAGTTGTTTCTTGTGATGCCATAAGAGCAATTTCAGTTGCAGTCCAGAGCACACCACAGAATGAACAAGAAGCTTTCTCTCATTTTCAGGCAGAACAAAAGGATGCATCTGAGATAGAGGAAGCTGTTAGTTGCATCACTTTATCAGATTCTGCAGGAACCACAAACGCCGCTGTGAAAATACAGTCATGGTGGAGGGGACATTACGCTCGGTGTTATAACCCTATTGCGAGTGAGGTGCGCAGTGAAATTCGGCTGCGACGGATGCAAGACCACATTGTTTTCTTGTCTGAAAAGTTAGACAGGTACCTAACTGACCATTAATGTTACATGGAGGTTAACAGTGGATGGATATTCGCAACTATTTAGTTATATTTTGCCAAAAATTGCAAAGACTCATTAAATTGTTATATTTGTCCACAGAGTGCAGAGGCAATGTGAAGAAGAGAGGTTGCAAAGGCTGGTGCAGGAGGACGCTGTGAAGTTTCTGTGGAAACAGGTCAGCATCAGGTCTACACTTACCAAAGACTAGAGTGGAAAACTGTCTTTTATAGTCACACTTCATATGAATCACACTCACATGAAGGATTCAACCAAAATTCTTCTCTCTTCTTATTGCTTTCTTAGTTATGATGATAGTAAATGCATGGTTCTATTTATGAACTTCTGTAGTGCACCTGAGGTCAGGAGTAGTCAATAGATATTTGAAACCTAACTCTTTTTGAACATACAATTGACATGATTTGATACACAAATTAACAGACATGGGGAAAGAATATTAAAATGTTTATGCATTTTCTGGCTTTCAGAGCACACCTGAATATTAGCTGCATTGACTAAAAATAAATAAATAAATAAATATGTGTGTACATCCATAGGCCGCACGTGTATACAAGCTGCAGGTGTCCATGTTGTCACCTGAGATATTTACACATTAATTTTTTTATCTTTTAATTAAATACCTACCGGCAACATCCGCAAATACGCACTGGTAATGTTTATTTCTGAACAGTGCCTGTAACACAGCTGACGAAAAAGATTAGTAATAAATAACATGAGGAAAAGTCCATCCATCCATCCATTTTCTATCCCCGCTTTGTCCTATTCCAGCTGTTTGCCATCTTCTTCTTCCTCTGCACTAAAACCATTAAGTCGTCTTCTTCAGTGCTTCAGTTGAACAGCCTCAGAATTTCATAGTAATTTCTTTGGTCCGATGTGATGAGGCCAATTGTTTCGGCGGCATGAAGCTTGTTAGTCCCCAAAAAATCATTAAATTAGCTGCATTGTTGTTTAAGCCACAGTGTTCAAAGCATGTGGAAAAAAGTAGTGGCTTATAGTCTAGAAATTACGGTAAGTCTTTTCATGGAGTATTAATTGATCTTATTTGTTCCCACTGATGCCCTTTGCCATCCATATAGCTCCAGTCTCTGCAGCAGTGGAAACAGACTGTAGAACACCAGCTGACCCAAATCACTCAGCCTCCTACAGCCACGCCTGCTCAGATCTCCACCCCTGGACTTTGTGAGGTTGCTCCAAATGTGAATTCCAGCACCAACAACCCAGCTGGTACAGACGTTTCTTTCCCAGACTCCGGCTTCCAGTCAACATGTGAGCAGCACGAGGCTCAGGAGGATAGCTTCCTGAGCAGTGGGACTGCAGGGTCTTTGAAAACGGTGCGCGCACTCAGCCCTGTTTGCAGTGGCAATGGGTCAGACAGTCCAGACTGCAGCCTCCTGGAGCAGTACCTCTCCTCTGTGCAACAGAGGGAGGAGGAGGCTGAGGAGAGCATCAGTGACAGAAGAGAAACACCAGATTCCTCGCCATCTGTAACCCCAACAAAGACAGGACATGTTTGAAAACCACACTCTTCTTAATGAGTAGATCTCATAATCTGGCACTTACTTAACGTTTACCGATTGTCAAGACAGTGTGTAGTTATCTGAACACAGTGCAAGCTGCAGAATCAGTAGCTCCCTGTGAATGTAACTTGTCTTTATATGTCACCCTTTGGGTCTTTTGGTTATTTAATGGAGGCCAAACCTCTGTGTCAAGAAAAAGACTGATGTAGCTTCAGAAGACAGACGAAGAAGAAGAGTTTTAGGAGCAATAAGTAATTATTTAACAACATGCAGTTATTAGGTTCACCTAGTAAATTATATATATAACAAGCATGGTTTAACAACTACTTCTAACCGATGTCCACTAAATTAAGTATTTGTAATAAATTGCATAAAAACCAAACAACTTTGAACTTTCTTTGAACTTTCTGTCTGGACGTGACATTTACACAATGATGACAGATGGCTAACCAGAGGGAGCAAAGTCTGCATGGGATGGGTCTAAATGGGCTGGTTACTAGAGGCTGCCGATCTGAAGAACTTGGGGAACACGGTCAAATCATCACATGTAAGACAAAGCATCACTATTATACTTAATTCTGGAGTGAATTCGATGGAGTGATGCAGAACATCCTTCGAGATGACAGGGTGAATAGTGGCAAGGCAGTTGTTCCTGATGACGTACCCTTGGAGCTATGGAGGTGTCTTGGAGGTGACAGTAGAGTTTCTGGTTAGATTATTCAACAGGATCTTGGAGAGTGAGAAGATGCCTGAGGAGTGGAGAAGTGTGATGGTGCCTAATTTAAAAGTATGGTGGATGTGCAGAATTGCAGTAACTACAGAGGAATAAAATTGATAAGCAATACAATGAATGAACAGAAAGACAAGTGGAGACTAGTCTGAGGTCAGAAGTTGCCATTTGTGAGCAGCAGTATGTGTTCACGGCAAGGGAGAGTGGGGGAACTATAGTATTGTAGCGATTAACGAATGCTGGGGTTTATGTTGATGCTTGTCTTCTGTGTTCTGTGGGGTTGCTGGGAATTTTGTGGGTGTGGTTTGGGTTAGATGGAATTATGTTTTTTTTTTACCTGGAATTGAGACAGAAAAGTTAGTTGTATTGCAGGCTTGTGTGGCGTGGCTGTGGCCAACAACAGCTATTGCTTATTAAATGGACATTTTACTGTCAACCGGGTGTTTTCCCTGACTAAAACACTACAACATCTGTCTTATTGTGGCTAACCTTAGTTCCTCCCCTTCCAAGGCCATACTGCCACCTCTCAGGATTTTCCTCCACCTGCTTCCTGCCCTCACTACATATTACAATGTCATCTGCAAAGACCGTGGTCCATGGTATCGGTCAAAAAATATAGTTGAATAAGGACTCAAATTTGGTTTTAATTTAAGGCAAATTTATGCACTTATATGTTTTCTGTTAGACTAAAAAAAACAATGTTAATATAATAATCATTTGTAGCACGTTGATCTATATGTATTTCTTTTTTCATTTATTTAATGTTAATTAAGATACAATGTTATGCAGAGGTGTAAACATGACATTTTTATTTTTATTTAATTTAATTTATTTATTTTAATTTGAGACAAAATATGAAGAGAGGGGGTGTATCAGGAAATAACTGAGAAGCACTGAATTACATTATTATTAATATTAAATCTGGAATAAAGATAAGATCCAGATGAGAAAGCTGTGGTTTTGTGGTTCTTGGCGCACACGCACTGCCCGGAAAGACTGGTTTTCTGATATTACTACCGTGATGTCATCCAGTTCATGGTAAAATCTTATCCAAATCTTCTTCTCTTGGCAACTGGACTTGAAGATAAACAAAACAAAATAAAACTAATCCAGTTGCTATGAGAAGATGATTTTAACAAGAAACACGAACTTCTTCGACTTTTCCTCTCAGATGGGTCACCACAGAAAATCAACCCCCTCCTTCTGATCCTTTTCTCTGCATCCATCTTCTCTTTGGTCACTGCATCCATAAATATTATCTTCGATCTGATATTACTACCGTGATTTTTCCCACGAATCCAGCTTCGTGACGTGGAGCGGGGTGGAGAGGGGCAAGCCTTCCCCCGTTCGTGGGGGTGTATGGTTTACCCCATTTGTGCACAGGAGGAGGAGGGGGGCGGCTCCAGCGTCTTACTCTGGCGTTTTACACCCGCGTCCTACACTCGCTTCTTACTCCCGCGCTAACGCTACACATGTCGGTGTCCTTGACGTTCCTCCGCCGGCCCACGGCATCCGAGGCCAGCGCAGCCCCCGTGAGTAAAACCACGCGTTTTTCTAATCAATTACGGATTATTCCTCTCATTATTTTCGCAATGCCCTAGACGGGCGGGAAAAAATGGGCCCCGTTATTCGTAATTGTGGTGGTTTGAGAAGCGCTCCACGTTGAGACCTCGATGTTTTAATAGCTTGTGTTTTCCTAAAGACCCACCCCGCCGACACACACACCATCCACGCTTGCTTGAGTGGACAAGCGAAAGCAAGGCTTCACAAACGGTCGAAGCTCTGTCCACGAATGCAACACCAGCTGGCCGGATCAATCTAAACAAATCAGCAACGCCGTGTGTGTTTTAAGAAAGGAGCCTGACGGACCCCAAAAATCCCCCTTTTAACCTCGTAATCACGTTTTTTTGTCGAAGTTGTTTAAATTAAATGCACATCAGCCAGTTTCTACGATTTAAAAATAGCACAACGCGCTCGCTTTTCTCTGATCACATGACCGCTAGTTTAAGCCGGATACAGCCATTAAATGCACAAAATAGGCAACATCCCCGCCTTAAATGAATGTTCTCAAATAATTCCGTTATAAATACATCGCTGACAACATGGTTAAATAAAGAAATGTCGTCATACTTTTGAACCATCTTACGTTTATTATTATCATCAGTATCTTGTAGCGAGCCCGGAATAGAAGCTATCGGCCATGCGTGCCAAGTCAAAAGGATCTACCAGTAATAAGGAAAAAAAAATCATTTAAAAAAAAAAAAAGATTATTTTTTCCTCATTCCATCGCTATGTCTCCTTATCTTCTTTCCTTCCAGACGACACACCAATTACTCTCATACAGGTCTCCCTGATCCCATTAGCTGTGGCTGTCGAGTCATCTGGATGCTCTCCCTGACCACCCAGAACATTTCTTAACCTCCTGAAAACCATACAACACTCCTCCCTTTTCAGCTGCCACCACTTTGTTATCTGTTCTGCCTTTGTCCTCTTGATCTTCTTACATCCTAAAAACCACCATCCCTTGCTGTCTGGCTACACTCTCACCTACAACTACTTTGCAGCCACTGATCTCTTTCAGGTTACCTCGTCTATACAAGATGTAGCCTACCTGCGTGCTCCTACCTCCGCTCTAATAAGTTACCCTATGTTTCTGTCTTTTCTGGAAAAAGGTGTTCACTACAGCCATTTCCATCCTTTTTGCTAAATCTACATCATCCCTCTGCGTTCCTATCCTGTATACCAAATCTGCCCATCCCTTTTTTGTCCCCTCTATTGCCTGCATCAACATGTTCATTGAAATCTGTACCAATTACCACTCTCCCGTTTCTGGGTATATTCTGCATCACTTCATCTAACCCATTCCAGAACTTCTTCTCCTCTGACTAACATCCCACCTGTGGAGCATAGCAACGAACAACATTGAGCAACACACCTTCAATTTCCAGTTTCAGACTCATAAGTCTTTCTGAAATTCTTTTTACCTCCAGGACATTCCTAACAAACTCCTCCTTCAAGATAACTCCTTCCCCATTTCTCTTCTTGTCACTACCATGATAGTACAACTTAAAGTCTGCTCCTAAGCGTCTAGCCTTACTACCTCTCCACCTGGTCTCCTGGACACACAGTATATCCACCTTCCTTCTATGCATCATTTCAGCCAATTCTCTACCTTTTCTTGTCATTATCCTGATATTCAAAGTCCCTACTGTCAGTCCCAGACTCTTGCCTTTCCTCTTCTCTCTCTGTGTCTGAACATGCCTTCCTCCTTTCCTTCTCTGACCCACAGTAGCCCAATTTCCACTGGCACCCTGTTGGTTATCGGCACCCTTGGGAATTGTTGTTAACCCAGGCCTCGACCGATTCGGTATGAGATTCTTAGGTTCAACTCGCATATTTGGACTTCACACCGGATGCCCTTCCTGATGAAACCCTCTGCATTTATCCAGGCTTGGGACCAGCTTAGGGAGACACTAGCTTGTGCCTCCCTGAGGCTGCATTGTTTTCATTTAAGCGTTACAATATGTACATCATAAAAGCCAATCCCTGTTGGAAATAGTGTTGTAACTGTTCTTGTAAATTTTGTTTGTTAGTCCTTTGCGCCGTGTACCCAACCTTTGTCCTTCGCTGTGTCCTTTGCTCTTGCAACAATTGAATTTCCACGCAGTGGGATCGTAAAAGTTGTATTTTATCTCGACACAATCAAATCACATTCTCCAGTCAGATAGAATATACATGTATTTAAACCCATATTCACAGTCATCGGAGTAGAAGCAAAAGAATTTACAATCTAGGAAATGCAAACATGGAAACACATCATAGAAATGCATTGAAGAACACATAAATACACCTTTGTAATACCCGTATGCAACCGAATATATAAGAATTTTTTTTTTTTTCTGTATGAGCAATTCATGAAATGGATGTAAACTCGTATAAATCCTGCTACCATGGGGAAATCTCAATAATTATTGTACCCGTCTCATCTCTTTGACAGACCTAGTTTGTCCTTTCTGTTCCTACTATGTTTCCTTCTCTAAATGCATTATAATTTCAGTCATCAATTCCAGCACACTTTACTTTTACTTTGAAAAAACTTTATTGAGAAATTTTACATCTTTTATCATAAATGTTTTGTTGGAATTAATAGAAATTGCAGAAAATGTTCAGGAGTTGTTTTTTTTTCTTTTTTTTTAAATTGTGTTTTTTTATTCTGATATCATATAATACTCAATAATTTGAAGTAAGGCTGGGCAGTACAGAGTTTCGTTTACAATGTCTTGCATCGGTAACCAATGTCTACCATATTTCCACTTGTGCAGCTGTTTGACATCGGGGACTGAGATCTGATCTGGACACCGTTGGACTACTTTTGAGCTTTCTTGGCCATCCTTTAGGGTGAATGATGCCATTATCAATGCAGTGACAGCAGAGTGTGAACCACAGCTGATAATGGGAGACAGAAGGAGGACACCATGTGCCGAAATATATCAAAATATGTCCCCATCTTCTTCATTCTTGCTCTATCTGGCCTAATCTTCCTATTACGCAACATCCATACTATAGAGGTAAGAAAGAGTTTTTCTCTTGTTGAAAGGTGCCAGGTGCATGTTATATTTAAACTACCCAATTAACCATTTAACTTTGTCTCTGTATGAGAACTCTCCAAGGTCGTCTCCATAGGAACAGCTGCATCTTTGTCATCTGAGACAATTGGGTGGGACTGGATGGAGATTGAAGTCCGTGGGCTCACACACACACACACCACACACACACACAGACACAGGAAGACACATAATGCAAACGCCCCCTAAACTCAACGCCTTCTTGGCTTCCACCCCCTCTCCTTCCCCTCATTGCAGAGTAGCATACAGAGGGCCAGTGCAAGTGCCTCTGTTGGGCAGCATGCATGGTCTGTCCTGTGACACCTTCCCAACCCACTCCCACACGTGCAAGTCTTCAAGTACTGTTGTAATGTCTTTTGTTGCTTACGTGCAGAGCTGTTCTTTCCTAATCCCATCCCATTTGGGAGTCCCTCTTCTTCCCCCTTGTTCTCCTTGTTTTTCTGGAAATTTCTCCACTGTGGGACGATTAAAGGTCAATTCAGTTCAGGTCAAGTCTCCGTCAAGGTTATGACAACTCATCAAAATTCTCCATATGTGGAGACTACTGGGTATATACAACGTTTTCCATGACAGAGATCTGTCGTATAGTCAAGTCTCGGATTCTGGGGGAGCTGTGTGGTTTTTGTCTTGGTCATGGAACTGTGGACCACGTCTAAACCCTCAGCAGGGTCCTTGAGAGCGCATGGGAGTTTGCCAGATCAGTCTACATGTTTTTTGTGGACTTGGAGAAGGCATTCGACCGTGTCCCTCTGGGAGTATGGGCTACCATAACCCATTATAGGGGCCATTTGGTCCCTATATGACCACTGCCAGAGTCTTGCCCACATTGCTGGCAGTAAGTCAGATTCTTTTCCAGTGAGGCTTGGACTCAGAAGGGTTGCCTTTTGTCACCAATATGGTTCGTAACCTCAGATGGAAAAAAGGTGGCGTGCCCTCGACAGGTCAGGGATGTGATTGTACCCCAACTGGAGAAGTTCAAGTATCTAGGGGTCTTGTTCACGACTGGGGGGAAGAATGGACCGTAAGAAGGGCAGGGCGTAGCGTCATCATTAATGAGGAATCTGAGTTGGTCCATCACCTTGGATTTATCTACTTTCTCTTTCTCACATATAGTCACGAGCTGTGGCAGGTGACTGGAAGCCCCACATTACAGATACTCGCGGACAAAACAAATTTACTCAGCCGGATGTCCGGGTTCTCCCTTAGAGAGTGTAAGGGGATCTGTCATCTAGGAAGGGCTCAGAGTAGAAGTGCTTCTCCTCCGCTTGGAGAATTGCCAAGGATTGTGGAAGAGAGGGCGTTGATGTTTCTAAGTTACTTAAGCGTTCAAATACCGGAAAGTGAGAGGTGTTTCCAGGTGGAATGAATAAGTCAATTATAGTGCCGTGGTTCTTTCATTACATATTCCATGTTGCACAGGTCTGGACCACACTCTTCAAAATTATTTACAGAATCTCCCAAATTCCCCCATGAGCAAGTATTTGCCGACTGTGACAAGGAAAAACTGCCTTTTACTGGGAAGAAATCTTGGACAGCTCCATGCTTAATATGGGCGGCCTTCTCTCCCGATCATTTGGATTGGAAGGACAAAGAAATAGAGACAGAAGGACAGAGTGGTAGTCAGCAAGAGTTTGATAGGGGGGTATGAGGGTTGGCAAGGACTGGCACATACGAATTTCGTACTCATAATAAAAGCAGCACAAACAGTTGAATGGTAATTGCTGCAAGGATACATTATTAACTTTAATATACCGGTACGTCAAAGAAATATCAGTTTTGGATGTCTGGCAAGAACACTGTCATAGCTCAAGCCACACCTCTTGGGAACCCGCAAAATCAGGAGAAGATATGAGATTACTATCATGCATTGAGGAAGGGACATCACTGCAGACAGTAAAAGAATGGTTGGAGAAATGAGAGACTTGCATCATGGGATATCCCTCAGCAGAGTAAACTTATAGCAGCAGAACTGGGGCTAGCCTAGCCCTAACTATAAGGTTTATTGAAAAGGAAGGTTATGAGCCTATTTTTAAACAAAGAGAGGGTGTCCACCCTCTTCAAAACGAGGCATTTTGTTAAAAAAAAGATCCATATCAGCAAGACAATGTCTCATACTTGCCGAAGCCCATCAGTGTAATCTTGCAGCCAGAACATTTGATATTTGTTTTATGTTTCTTCCTCCTTAGAGATGGAACTGCCATTCAATTTCCGGCCTGTACCAGCTCCATAGCAGGATTCAAGCTGCCTTCATCCCAGGTGATCTCCCTACTTTCGATCCCAACCACACCTTCTGTGCACATCTTGGCCAAGCACCCTCTCCCGAGGAAGCACTGGAAGAGCGCTACCTGTTGGAATCGGTCGCCTGGCCCGAGCCTCCATTCCAATCCACACAGGCGTTGCCAGCCCTGCGGCAGACAAGCGACCCTGTGCACAGCCTGTTTTCCATCCTTCCCACCAAAGAAGGAAGACAGTGGCATGTGGGCGATCAGGTCGAAGCTTTTGTCCAAATGCATGACTTCCAGGGTCGTCCCAAGCGCTATGGTGGGGATTTCCTTCTGGCCCGCCTACACTCCACAGAGCACAGGGCAAGCGTGGGAGGTGTGGTGCTGGACCATAAGAATGGGTTTTACTCTGCTTTCTTCCCACTCCTATGGGAGGGACCGGCTCAGGTCGAGATCACCATGGTGCATTCCAGTGAGGCAGTTGTTGTGCTGCGACATTTGAGGCAGGAACGTCCAGATCGCGTGTATTTCAAGAGCCTCTTCCGCTTAGGGTTCCTCTCCGAAACCACGATGTGTAACATGTGCTTGCCTCCTGAACGGCAGCCCCTGTGCAACTTTACTGACCTGTACACAGGTGAGCCCTGGTACTGCTACAAGCCCAAGCTGCTCAGCTGTGACACCAGGATCAACCATGCCAAAGGAGGCTATCTGAAACACCTCATCACCAACAAAGAGGCCTTGCTGTTCCAAAGGTTTGTAAAATAGATATTTCTGACAGTGAACAAAACCTGAAATTTTACCTTTCAAAAAACTGTCTAACACACAATGTCTCTACCCAGCGGTGTAAACATCAAAGTTCACATCCATGCTTCTGGAACACACACAATCAACGTGCTGCCTTCAACAAAAGGTACAAAGCATCTAGAATCCGCTCACATCAGGCTGTGCTGTATTATTAATGTGGCAATATATCACTTATATATATTCTATATTGAGCATATTGCGTTGTGTGTCATACCACAATATTGCTAAAACTGAATATTGATCAGCTTGGTGCATTATTCTAAAAATCTCTGCCAACACCCATCCCTGTTCACAAACAATGGATCTGTGTGCACTTGTGGACAAACCAGTTTTTTGGGGGGGGAAAAAAAAAAAAGTCAGTATTTTTTACTTTGTATTTGATAAAGCAGAGAGCAGCAGTATGAAGCAAGAAGCCACAGTTGTATCGCCTTCAGGATATTACTACGAGGACTCTTGGAGGCCATTAGATGGAGTAACATTGCGGCAGTTTAATGAAACCTTTGGCATCACCGAGTGCTTGAGGAATAAGATGATCTACATGTATGGAGATTCTACCGTCAGGCAGTGGTTTGAGTACCTTGTGGCTCTGATACCAGGTGAGTGTTTTGGTCTTGTACTCACTTTGACATTTGCTGTTTTCCTTCCTGCGAGCCATTTTGCTTGATTCCCCCTCCCGCAGATTTGAAGGAGTTCGACCTGCACAGTCCCAAAAATGTTGGGCCGTACATGGCAGTGGACAGCGTACACAACATTCTCTTAAAGTACCGCTGCCATGGCCCCCCCATTCGTTTCTCGACAGTTGCGTCCAGCGAGTTGCGGTACATTGCGAACGAGCTGGATGGCCTGTCAGGGGGCCCTAACACCGTTGTGGTTCTCAGCATCTGGGCCCATTTCAGCACCTTCCCTCTGGAAGTGTACATACGTCGTCTTCGCCACATCAGACATGCGTTGGTGCGACTCTTCGGCCGAGCGCCAGGGACAACTGTTGTGATTCGCTCAGCTAACCTCCAAGCCCTGGATGACGAGGTCAGCCTGTACAACAGTGACTGGTACTCCTTGCAGCTGGACGGAGTGCTCAGAGCTATGTTCAAGGGATTGGATGTTCTTCTGCTAGACGCCTGGCAAATGACTTTAGCACATCACCTCCCTCATGCTCTCCATCCGCCTCCAGCCATTGTCAAGAACATGATAGATATGCTTTTGTCTTATGTCTGCCCTGAGAAGAGCAGCTAATCCAAGTGCTTTTAAATAAGTGGTTCAGATGCTTCTAAGTCTACGCAAACGCTGAAGGCCTGCAACACTGGTGTTGTGCACTGTTCTACTCTAGTCTCACACAGGGCACCATTTGTGGCGCAGTGAGTGTAGCTAGAATTAGGTATTAGTACTAACTAACAATTATCAATGATGATTATAAGTTATCAATCAAAGTTCTTGGAATATCATCAACTCAATAATGATACCAACCTTTGTTCGGGGCACCATTAAGGTCTGTACATGAGGCATGACACTGGTTCCCCCATGTTTCTGTCTGGAATTGACCAGACTGCTAATTTCAGTCTTTTCAATGGCCGAGAGGCCACGGTCAGGGTTTGTGTCTTCTGTGTGGGGAAGATACTTGCAAAGGTCTTAGTGGCAGCTTGAGCTCTCCCTGAGTCACCATTTCATATATGAGTTGAAGACAGAGTTGAGATACCATGACAATATTTTAAGGAAACATTTTCATTTATTTTAACAAAACATGTTTATTGTGTTTAAACAATAATTGATGTTCTCCACCACTTGTTATGGTCTTAATCCTGACTCAACATCTGAAAGAAGCCATTTTCCTCTGCAAATGCCAAAGACAGCAGAAGTGTGATTGTGTAAGCTTCTGCATTTCTGTAGTTTTGAAATATTTAAAATGCATCACTCGAAATGCTTTCGTTTGTTCTTTTCAAGTGTTTCTCTACTATATTGTTCTTTTATTTAAAACATCACAACCACATGCAATTTCCAATGTCAAAGCTGCTGTGATTGTTTGTCTCAATGGCTCACTGAACCACCAGTGGCTGAATTGCTGAAACACACTAAAATTCGCTCGAGGACATTCGTCACAAGATCATTAAAAATAAAAAAATCTGACAACTTGTGATCTAATTTCATTCTATTCAGCTGAGAATAACACAAACACTCCCATTAGTTAAAGAGGCATTGGATTTAATCATTTTGATTTCAAAAAAGTAAAGTGGTAAAGTTTTGGGATTTTGCTGACCAAAGTTCACCATTTCACTGTTTTACTGTATCTTTTTTGCCGTGCTTCTTGTGTTCCCCTGACTGTAAATTCAGCCACGTTTATAACCTGACCATGAAACACCACTTCCCTCAAATGATCAAAGTTCCACCCTGCAAAGTGCCACATTTAAATTACACTGGATAAATCTCTCTACCTCAATGTTCTACTTGCATGCTTTTTTGCACATGGCAGTAAGGTCTTTTGTATAAGATTGAACTTTTGTTTTTATTGGCAAAATAAGTTAATTTTATATATTTAGTTTGGATAGCTTTTGCATGGTGTTTTGATGTGAGTAAATAATGAATGTGTTCATCAACAGAAGAATGAAGATTGAAGACCAGCGTTAATGCATGACATGATACAACAATATGTCTGATTTTGTCCAGTTCCATCTGTTACGGGTAAGAACACTCAGATTGCTCCATTAGTAGAGTTTTGTGTCCTTCTATCCTGGTCTCCTTGGCACCCTAGATGTGATTATTATCTCTGCTGCCAAATGCGAGTTCTGTTCTCTTGCAAATCTTCTGACGATTTCTACTGTCGGAGTCTGATGTCCTTCCCCAGTACTCCTGCACATTCTTTCATGAGGAATGTGCACTTCCCAAGCATCACACAAAAAAACAACAAATATGTATTTATATATATATTGATATATGAGCTCAGTGGTTGATAGTGGAGAAGCTCTGGGACTCAGGTTGCTCTTCGGTCCCTGACGCAGGGCGTGGGTCAATTCGTAAGATCGACAGTTGTTCAGCTCATTCAGAGTCCATGTATCCTCTCCGGACTCCCTCCTTGCTGTCGTCTCCCGATTGGTCCCTCCTTCGTCCATTACCTTCTGTGAGTTTCTTTTTTCAATTTCTTATGGTTTCCCCCCCCTGTCAATACCACCCTTCACGAGTTAACCAGCATCTGCAGTTAACATGTTATCCTCATCTCGTGATACACCCCACGTCCTCCCACCAACTGTCTCTCACTCGCTCCCCTTGATGTTCTTGCCTCGTGTCATTCTACATTTCATACTCCTGTACCTGAAGGCCAGAAGGTAGGAGTCTAAACAGTCCATGTTGGGGGTGGGCGTGGTCCTTCTGGACTGCAGAGAACGCAGTGGGGTGCTGGTGATCCCCTCTGCGGTCTTTACCACTCGGTCCAGGTGTCTGTGGTCTAGAGCAATGGTGGTTCCATACCACACAGTAATGCAGCTGGTCAGGATACTCTCAACAATGCAGCTGTAGAAGTTGCTGTGGATCTTAGGTGACATACCAAACCTCCTCAGACTCCTCAGGAAGTACAGCTGCTGTTGAGCCCTCCTGAACATCTGCTGGTGTTGAGGAACGAGGTGAGGTCCTCACTTATGTAGACACCCAGGTATTTAAAGCTGCTCACCCTCTTGACCTCAATACCTTGGACGAACAGTGGCCGATGAAGTCTCCTCTCCTTACTTCATGTCCGCTATCATCTCATTGGTCTTGTCCATGTTTAGGGTAAGGTTATTGTCCTCACACCAATTCACCAGACTGGCCACCTCCATCCTATAGGCTGTTTCGTCTCCACTGATGATTCATTCTATCACTGCGGTGTCATCTGCAAACTTTAGGATGATTTTGTCCTCATGGGAGGCGATACAGTCGTGGGTGAACAGGCCTTAGGTCTCATCGGAGCTCCCGCTAACTGTTTTACATCTTTCTCATGTTTGATGGGTTCTGCTGCTGTCTGAAATTCTGCTCTTATCCACTGACTTATCTGTATGTGCACTGCCCCTTGTACATAAGCTGAATCTGAAAAAATACCTCTTCACCAAGCACTACCCCATGAATCGCACTTAGCCGCCCCTTAGCTCTAGAAACTACATCTCCCTCACAGTCACCGGTTTAGGATGATATAATATTATTGTAATGTTCTATGGGACGGCAAAATGTCTGTGCCGGTCGCGGATATGACTGCCAAGGAATGTCACCTCCTTCCTTCAACATTGTAATTCGTCCCTAGAGACCTTTAATCCTGTCTCATGCAATTTCTTCAGTAGGTTGTCCGTTACTGCGAGGCATGTCGCCGGGTCGAGGCTGCTATGAGTAAATTCTTCACATACTGGATCAGTGTCATGTCGGTAGGTATTTGTAATCACTGTCTCTGCTCCTTAGGAGCCTGATTAAACAACCCTGGGGAGAAAACCTCGGAAGTCTTGTGTACTGCAGCTGCTGATCCCTGAACATGAACGAGAACACATCCTTCAGTTTATCTGCCGGTGGTAGGCAGAAAAATACATAAGCCAAATCTATGCACGAAAATGAAAAATATTTGCCAATGGTGTATGCGGGTTTGGCATGGGTATTGTAGAGGTGTCTACAATCACATTGATCTGTCCAAGGCAGGGGTGGGCAAACTACGGCCCGCTGGCCACATCCGTCCCCCACAGCCTTTACTGTGGACACACTGACACACATGAATGGGCATGAATGGGATGTGAAGCTACTAGGGAAAAACCGGTTTGTGCATGAAATGCAGGCAAACGTCAGAGCCTTCAAAACCTAGCTGGTTTTATTTTCAAATAAATGTCAGGTAGTTTGATATGTACTGTTAATGCGTTTTAATTTATTTATTCATTATTGTATTGTATCTTGTGGCAATCCGGCCCGTCTTTCAAATTTTAAAAGTCAATGCGGTCCCTGAGCCAAAGAATTTGGCCCACCCCTGGTCTAAGGTCATTTGCCATCTGGTACTGCTTTGAATGTGGTTTAGGAACTGGTAATATATCTGTATATATTTTATATATATATATATATATATATATATATATATACTGCTCAAAAAAAATAAAGGAAACACTTGAACAACACAATGTAACTCCAAGTCAATCACACTTCTGTGAAATCATAGTGTCCACTCAGGAAGCAACATAGATTCATTTTGACTTGTTTTAAGGACATTACATCAAAGTTGGATCAGCCTGGAGTTTGTTTTTACACTTTAATTTTGAGTGTGATTCCTAATCCAGACCTCCATGGGTTGATACAATTGATTTCCATTGATCATTTTTGTGTGATTTTGTTGTCAGCACATTCAACTGTGTAAAGAGCAAAGTATTTCATAAGAATATTTCATTCATTTAGATCTAGGATGTGTTTTTTAAGTGTTCCCTTTATTTTTTTGAACAGTGTATATAGAATCTATATGAATATATTGGTAGATGGATGATGGAAATGGAGCTGCCAGGCAAGAGGTCTCGAGGAAGACCAAAGAGAAGATTTATAGATGTAGTGAGACAGGATATGAAGATAGTTGTGTGAGAGCGGAGGATACAGAAAATAGAATTCGATGGAGAAGGTTGATTCGTGTAGCGACCCCTGAAGGGAAAAGCCGAAAGAAGTAGGGTCTTTAATACATTTTATTATAAAGTTTAATGTCACCTTTGCAAATGTCAAGTCTTTCTGTCTATACTAACGCTTACAGAGTATCGCAATTACTACTAGTAAATCAGATCATCAGTAGCTTTGGCAAAACCACAAATCTGTACAAAACCAAAAAAAAACACGCGATCAGATCCAAAAACACTGACGCTGTCACTTTATCTCTGCCCTTACATGAGCACACATTCAACAAATTGCTTCATCTTATACCGAATATAACAGAAAGAACTGGTCTATGCAGATGAAAAAGGGCCACATGGATATTACAGGAGTGTAGAGCATAGAGCAACTACTTGAATGAACATGTCGTACTCGGTTCAACACAGCCTCTCCAAGTACTTTGCTTAGTTGAGGAGATGGAGAATATGATGCCCTCAGGTCTCGATGGAAGAGGCACAACAAGTTTGACTTTAAATCTAAAGAACACTTTGAACTGGATGCTGTGCTCCTCAGTCAAAAACGAGAAAGCATATGGGCATTCAATGTAAACGTCAGCTTTGTTTTCTTTTTTGTACTTGCCTCTCAAAAAATAACAGCTGCACTTTTTGTGTGCTTGTATTTTTCGATTTAACGTACAGAGAACAAAATTCCATTGGATCATGTTGTATAGGTTTACAAGAACTTTCTCCGTGAGATCTTCAAAAAGGGAGAAGAGGACATACAGTAAACAATACAGCACATCAGACACTTGGTAATAACTTCAAAATAACAATTCAACACTTAAAGCAAAGCCTTGTCATTAGAGTTCATGTGTGAATTGTGTCCAGGGTAGTTACTCGATTAATTTATCGGAAAACAAATCCGAGGCATATCAATGCGAATACAGCAGAATTAACAAAATATAAAGCTGAAAATCATTGGCAGTGTTTAAATGGATGCAGTATTGGATGCCACAGCAGCTTATCATCTTGAGAGGCAATCACACATCCTGGACCTCCATGGCCTCCTGAGGCCAGCTGTATGTGTCCAAGGTGAAGGAGTCATAATCAGGACTGTAGATGTGGGACAACACGAATGCTTCCTTGTCCTTTGGCTCAGGATAAACAGAGGCAATATTGTGTTTGTATGCATAGTTGATGATCTGGTTAAGAAGCAAAACAGAACAAATATTCATGAATAGGATTGTTGCTTCTGATACTGTCAGTCAACCAGTACGCTGCTGTTTGGTCTTGAGGAAAAAAATTTTTTTTTTTTTTTTAAACCAAATAGATGAAATAAAATAGCAATGCACTACCTTGCTATATGGATCTGAATGATACTTTATTGATCACTAATGGGATTTGTAGGAATAGTAAACGTATAAAAATACTGTGTAATAGTACACGTTATGAAGAGCATTATGTCTTGCATGTTTTTAAAGCAGAATCTAAACCTGCAACAATGTAAAACAACAGAAGAATCAAATATATTAATCTATAAAAAAGATCCATCTGAGAAGTGGGGCTGTAAAATAAATCTAGCAAAATAGAAATTACAGAAAGTATTTTCACTAAGCAGTATAGTTGAGGGGACATCATAAAATTGATATTTTCAAGTGAAGAGCTGGGTGCTCAAGATTGTATTGAAGCACACTACTCGAACAAACCTTTACTTACGTACACATCAACAAGCAGCACCTGTTTTAAATACTAAGGTTGTACCTGATGCTAAAAAAGGCAAGTTATGCTTGAGGTCAGAGGTCAACCTCACAAGGAGTCAACCCACCTTCACTGCAATCTTGAAGGAAACCTCTCTAATGGTGTTGAGGGGAGGATAGAGGCGTCCCTCTGCCAAGTGCTCCTCTGTTACCATGTCAGCTATAGCCTGGTAGAAAATTTGAGTTCAGTTGGTTGAGGTTCAATTGCTGTTCAGAATTCCAAAACCGTTGCTTTAAAGATCCAAGTAAAAGCACCTCTGCCGTGGTGAGGAAGATTTCATCTGATATATGGCGCACTCCGCAGGCTATGACACCCAAAGCGACCCCAGGGAAGACGTAGGCGTTATTTCCCTGCCCTGGGTGGAAGGTGCGTCCATCAGGCAGTGTGACCTTGTCAAAAGGACTCCCACTGGCAAAGATGCCACGTCCCTGGATAAGCAGAGGAACACGGAGGACAGAGTTGACCCAAGTTTCACACTGTAAACGTAACCTTGTCAAATCAGAGATAGACAGGTTGATGTCACTGTTACCTGCTAAAAGTTAGAAAATGTTCATTTTTGTAAAGAATCATTTTCATAGGACCATGGTGAATCTAAATTACCCTCACATGTGAGTAAGCTCAGTAGGAAAGGATATCTTTGAAATGGCATGCGGATACGTAAATGAAATGGGCCTGGCTTGGGATAAACTTGTGGCACTGACAACAAATGGAGCACCCGCGATGTGCTGTCAAAAGAGTGGACAGGTGGGCAGAATCCGGGACAAAATGCTCGAGGAATTACTTAGAAAAAGCTGCTTATAGCAGCCCATTCTCATCCCAATGCATCAACTGCCTGATGAATGTTGAAAGCTTCCTTTCACGTCACATACCGACACATTATGAACCCCTTTGCAGTCTTTTTTCAACAGACCTGGACCATCATGTCTACATCAGCACTTGTATTTCTCCCTGAAATCTAACAAAAATGAAAATAAAAATGTATTTTGTACATTTGTGTTCCAAAGGAGAAATCCCGTTCCTCCACTGATGTGACTACTGATGAGAGAGGGGTGCCTACTGCGCCGGTATGTGACGAATAGGAATGTGTCGTCGAAAAATTAGGAAAAAAATTAAGACGCTTCTTCAGGTTTGTTGAAAGATGACGAAAAAGGGGCGCCTAATGTGTTGGTATGTGACAAAGAGGGAAACTTCACCATTCGTCAGGCGATTGAAACGTTGGGATGAGAATGTGCTGCTTATAGAGCCATAAGAAATAAATGCAACAGATTTTTCTCGTAGTTAATGATGTTGTTTATAGGCAAGAACTTATAAGCTTAGTCAGTTCCAGGTTCAAGCTTCTGGCTTAGACTAGTGAGCATCAAAAACCAGAAAACTGAGCTGTAATATGTTGCCTATTTGTACTTTTTTTTTTGCTACAAGGCATGTTTGATTTTTCTTTAGAGCCATAAGAAATTGTTGCAACTGATTTTTAATTAATTTAATGTTTAATGTTTGAAATATGCAATAATTTGAAAGCTTTGTTAGTTTCAGGGTGAATTTGCGCAATAAGTAATTTTCAATAAAATTTTGAATAAATATTGAACCACTCTGCCCGTTGACAGATTTTTAAATGATGGCCCACTGTGTATTTGAGTTTGACACACATGGTCTGATGGATAGCTATCTCCAGCACCTCCTAGTGGCCACCTGCTCAAAGCACAAAAGAAAATCTACAATCTAGAATCACAGTTGACCTTCTTCCCCTTTCAGCTTTTCCCTTCAGGGGCCGCCACAGCAAATCAACCTTGACCATTTTCAATATTAATAT
The DNA here is from genome assembly GCF_037954325.1 of Fistularia commersonii. NCBI lineage: Eukaryota > Metazoa > Chordata > Actinopteri > Syngnathiformes > Fistulariidae > Fistularia > Fistularia commersonii. The sequence continues at coordinate 9,208,081 of NC_141287.1, read as the reverse complement.
TAGCAAGCCTACATCTTTACATGACATACTTTCATAGTGACGTAAAAAAATGTAACTGAATCTGACACTAATCTGTCTCTTGCCTTAAAAAAAAACTTTCAATAAAAACAGGCACAGGTCAAACTTTTAGAACTTGGCTTTTTTTACAATATTTTTGGATGACTGAAGCTAAATAAAGTAAACACAGTATACTGGATTTCTCTAAACTAACAAACATGTGCAGAATGTGAAACGTCTACCTCTGTCAGCTGGTAGCATTGCTCAGCTGTGCACTCTGCCTTGCTTGTGGGATTACTCAGAGCAAAGATGATCGGCCTCTGGTTGAAGACTGCCATGTCCCTGATGATCTTCTCGCTAAAAGCTCCTCCAATAGCGGCCACGCCTTCACGGGTGAGAGAGCAGATCAAGGTTGGGGTAAGGCATCATCAGCTCCACTCAAATGATGGGAACATAGTTACCCCATTTCATGATTTTTGTAATACAAAGCATTGAGTGGAATTCTGAGCATGTTAGACAATTAATATTCAGTGATCATGATGGATAATGTTAGCAGAAAATAACTTCATAAGGGTGGTTGAAAATCCAACCAAATGAGGATCTGAGTCAGAAAATCGCTTAGATTAATTCCTCTTCAATACTTCCATTTAATCCGTCATGCAATTTCTGGATTGGGATCAATTAATATGCAATCATTGAAATGTTGGTCAATTTCCCATTGATCGAGTAGAATGAAAAGGCTTTATGACTTAAATTACGCACACGGTACGCTACCAAGAAATGGTGAGGAAAAAAAAGTCACCTTCGATAGGTTTCTCTGCTTTTCCAAAACTGGTCACGAATGACCGTAGATGGATGACAAAAACAATGCCGGTTAGAGAAGGCTTCTGATTTGGCAGGAAATACATACAATCTTTTTTGAGTGATATTTTAGGGGGTTTATCTCATCTAAGAGCTGTCAGAACCAAAGAGGCAGGAGGACTCACCAATAATAGCTGTGGGTTTGATGGTGTGCACCACCTCTTCTAGGGTCTTCAGGTGAGGGTGCTCATGAGCAAACTCTTCCTTTTCATGGTTCAGGTGGCCTCGTCCCTAATTTTGATTATAAAATATAACCTGTCAAATTCTCCATGGTGCCATTAGTAAAGTAGGTTAATTGGATGTAAAATAAAATCAATAGGCAGAATGTACAATATATTAATGAGCAGCCCCCCATGGTGTCCTTTAACTTCTTGTATGCACAGTTCCTTGATGAAAAGAGCTTAATAGATAAAAGAGTATTATGATTACAAATAATAATAATCTATTATTGTCATATTATATACCTTTACAATGAGACCTTTGGAGTCTACCATCCAGATCCTCTTGGCAGCATCCTCTCTGCTCACGCCCTCTTTTGCCATGGCCATCATGAGCAGGTGAGCAATTCCCAGAGCAGCCTGACAAAACACATTATAATGTACTTTGAAACTCACTTTTTCACTGGACCGCTAACTAACCCAAAATTTGTCTTTCTATCCACAATACATCAGTGGAACTGGAATGCTGCGATAAGCTGAGTGTGGCCGTAGCTGTGTTCTATCACTGCAGCAACTTTAGCAACTTAAAGCACAGAAGTTCCGCTTATTTGCCAATTCTATTTCTGGTGCTTGCACTGCGAATGACAACAGGTGGTTAGAAACCACACTAGTGTGGTATTAAGAACGGAAAGAAATCACAGACAAATCTCACCTCTCCCGCCCCTTGGAAAACAAAGGTTTGGTCTAACAGTTTGTTCTTCGTGATCTTCATAGAAGCTAAAATCCCAGCGACGGCCACAGAAGCCGTTCCTATGAGACAAAAATGATTATTCTATACTAAATGCTTAATGTAATAAACAATATGTAAAAATCCAAGTTCACAAATCCTGTTGATTGTAATTGTGCTTGATAAAGAATGATTCTTTACAAAAAGAGAGCAAAATCCAGCTCCTGGCCTTGAAATAAAAATAAATGAAGACATTAGTTGAGTTACAGAGTCTGTCTGCGTTAGAGTACCTTGGATGTCATCATTGAATGTACAGTATCGGTTCCTATATTTGTTCAGGATGCGGAAGGCGTTACTGTTTGCAAAATCCTCAAACTGAATCAGACAGTTCATCCCGTACCTGCAGTATGACAGAGCAGATGGTGAGAGGACGGCATCCCTCTGACATTTCCATCATCTCACGGTATCTAACTTACTTGTCGGTCACCGCTTGCATGAACTCATCAATCAAGCCGTCGTATTCTTTCCCTCTTATTCTCTTGTGCTTCAGTCCGATGTACAAAGGATCATCCAGCAGGTTCTGAGCGAAGAATTATTCAATTATAAAGAATGAACTTGCTGTTTCTCATTGCAACAGCAAATAATGACAGCTGCGCTTACAAAGCATGTTTCTGGCCTGTTCCTCAAGTCAAACACACCTGGTTGTCTGTGCCGACGTCCAGCAACACAGGGAGACACTGCTGCGGCCGGACACCACCACAGGCTGTGTAAAGGGCCAGCTTCCCGACGGGAATGCCCATTCCGTAGCTGCCCAAGTCCCCCAGGCCCAGGATACGCTCTCCATCTGTCACTACTATTGCCTGTGAACCAACGGGAAAAAAGATTGCTTGTAATATGTGTGGGGCCATCAGCTCTTTGCTGGATTCTTCGTTGTGTGTGTGTGTGTGTGTGTGGAGGTGGGGTTGGAGTGTGTGCAGGTGATGGGGGTAACCTTGATGTCCTCCTCAGGCCAGGAGTTGAGCATGGTGGCAATGTGGCCTCTGTCGTGAATGGTGATGAAGAGTCCTCTGTGAGCAAGAACAGTATGTTGAGATACATGGTTGCAGGAACAGTATTTTTTCAATTCAATGTAAAAAACAGATAACATCTAAGTATTACATGTTAACCTGTCTTTCCCTCCATCTCAGATATACCTACATTTGGCTGGCTAACAGCCATATGTATGATTTATGTATGATTTTGTAAGGAGAAAGAAGATTACATGGTTACATAGAGACAAAAAAATTATCTAATTATTTTAGGATCAAGTTGGTTTTGATAAGAAAACCCATTTAAAACAATGGCGACCCAAGCTGTTGAAAGAGTCCAGCAGAGGGGGATACAGCAGACATGGTCATCTCACCTTGGTCTCCTGAAGGCCAGCCCATACTGTTGGCAGGCCAAGCCCACTGTGGGAGTGTACACGATGGGCATGTACTCCTCGATGTCAGATGTCAACAGGCGGTAGAACAACTTCTCGTTCCTGTCCTGCAGCGTCATCAGCAGAATGTACCTGAGATACAGAGGAAGTCATTTTGAATTCTAAAATTAATTAAAGGCTGTGATTCCCTAGTTCAGATCATGGACATCATCCATTTACGTTGACCTCACAATCGAGATTACCGGCGACGGGTTTGTGAATTGAAACCAGGTCGTGAGACAGCAATGACATGACGAACGAAAAGTTTTTGTATACATTTCCTGACTTTCACCACAGAATGTATTAACAATAATTGAGTGTGACAACCCTATCAAAGTACTTCTTCATGTTTCACTCTAATTGCTCTCACTTGTCCAGAGGGTTGGTGCGAGTTTCATAGCTTTTCATGACTCGCAGCACTTGTACGTCCTGAGAGAGGAAACAGGGGGGCAGCAGACCATGGATACCCAGCTGTAGCCGCTCCTCCAGGGTGAAGGCCATCCCCTGCAAGAAGGAGATTGGGTGTGGTTACAGTTCTGTAGCCCTTCATATGAGGGTTAGTACATAGCAACATCTTTGAGAAATCAGGAAACAGAAGCCTCAGTGACTCGAGCTGACTCACTACCAACTACAGCCATTCTCTTGAACTTTTACCGCAGTTATGTGACTGTAGGCCGTGTACTGGAGGATATTACTGTTCAGTTCAGTCTTTTAGTGCTCCTTCAGCACAAGGAGTGCCTTCAGCTGGCCCTCTCAGTATCAAATAAAATCTTTACAACTAATGTAAAGGTGTATTAGTTGCTTAACGCACTACAAGTTATACTGACAATATCAGGAAATCCAAAAAGCTTGTACACATTATGACTAATTATGTTGTCTAAAATAGCAAGGCTTAAAACAAGGGTGGTTCAGGGTGTGTCTGAATTTAAGAATTCTTGAGTTCTGAAAACACACCAAATGAAATTTGCCATTTTGCAAACCCTTGGAGTTTCTAGGAGCGCTTCCGAAAATGGATATGAGCCATGATTTATTTTTTAGTGGCCTTGAACAATCTGATAATGGAACGGAATACTTCAGGGTTATTTATTCTGTCCAATAGTGTGAAAGAGCCGACACACTCCCCTGTCACCTCCATTTGTCTAGGCTTTAACATTCTCAATTCCTTCCTGGGTGCCAGACAAGCCTCTGGCCTGCATGGAGAAAACAGTACACCCTGGGTCAGTTCTGCAATGTGTTAATTTCTTCCACAGCTCCCAGGGCATGATGGCCAACAGAGAGAGAAATGTGGGAGAGGATTTAATATTTAGTTACTACTAGTCCCAGGGGGTGTACAGTCACTGTAGCTGTAAGAGATATCCTGTATAGCACAAACCAAGCAGAGGTATCGCTGACAGGTGATAAGCAGATGCCTAAAATACAAAGGCAGATGGAAACTTGTGTGTGTGTGTGTGTGTGTGTGTGTGTATGCATGCAGATGGAGAGAAACACACACACACACCACACACCCCCCACACACACACACATTCTGTGTACATGACCTGTGTCAGTCACAGACTGTGGGAGAATAATTATAATGTAAATTTAAGTTTACACTGTAAATGCTGTTTTTAATAGAAACTGGCACCAGAGCGAGAAAAATAAACCAATGATTGTAGAAGTGATGCTTGGTTTTTCAGGTTTAAATTAAATCTCTGTTGTGATGAAAATCAGGTAGTGTTATAAACAGCGCTGTATGGAATGGATTTATTTGAATTCATCAATATCTTTTCATCCAGTTTGTTGCTGATACTTCAGAGTGGTGATACTTCAGAGTGGTGGGTTCAAGCCTTTTTTAATGTGTGCATCCAAATCTGTTCCACAGTATATGTAAAAAAAAAAGCACTTTTCCACTATGCCTAAAAACCTGAAGGGTTCTTTCCAACCCCTGTGCAATAACCCTCCCCCACAGAGTATGGGAACTCCTCCTGTATTTATTGCAGTGCTCTTGTCCTGGGGGAAGACATAATGTTGATGTTATAGGTAACAATATAGAGAAGGTTTGACGGTGTCTTAGAGATTATGCTTCTATGTCCTTGCTCTGCATCAGACTTTCAATTCATTCTCATATGGGTCAAAGAAGAGAAAAAAAAAACATACTCGATGGAGGTAAGGAGGTAACGTGGTGATTTGGATGAAAAAAAAGAAAGTAGAATCCATTGAATGTGAAGCACGAGATCAACTTAGTGGACTTGGAAGAAACTTGGTTGTGATTTACACAACAATATGTTAATATGATACTCAATATTGACCAACAGCACATACCCTGTATGAGTAGATTTTAATTGACGTCAGAACATAGCAGTAATCTATAACACAGATCAATGTTCAAAGTACTATGCAATCTACAATAAAACAATAAATGTGCTCAGCTTTGGATATCTGTAGAAATAAAAAAAACAACCAAACCACAGCTTCCCAAAACTCCAGTATTTCACTATCTAATGTGATTTATAGAAAGGGTTTTCATCTCAGTAGGCAGATTTCCTGACGTTCTCCACAGCTGACGAATCAAGAAATGGACTCAGCTAAAACAAATACATCTACTCTGCTGTCCGAAAAACTGTCAGGGCAGAAAAAGGGATATCCTGTTTGAACCTAAAGCACTAGAACCAGGAGGTCACTGAAGTCAGAGAAAGTATTGAATTTCCAATCCTCATTAACGACAAACTTTGCAATAAATTCAGATAAATGTCTGTATCAGCTATTCTTTTAGGAAACAGAGAACTGCAAAGAATGAAACTTAGATCAGATATTGAGGTTTAACGATTCTGCAAAACATGTAGAACTTACATGTTTTCTGTTTCTAACTGTTCCACCAGCATATAACATGGAATGCTGGTTGTTTAGCACGAAGAAAGTCATGTAAATACAGTTCATACTCTTACCAGTATAGTTTTAAGGACATTCTTCGTCTGTAGCATTCAGTTTTCGTACCCATATGCAACATTCTGCATGCCCAGCATGTCTCCTGCACTGTGCCTTTTGCTGCTGCAACATTTGAATTTCCCTTTATTGGGATCGGTAAAGTCGTAGCTTATCTTTTTACATTTCTTCAAAATAATTAAAGTGCTGCAATGGCATTATTAGCACAACTCTGCGAAAATAGCTTTTCTCCCTTTCAGCTGTTTTTCTATGTTATCACAGTATGATAAAGGGGTGCATCCTCTTGATTAATATGGCCAGATAATTTTTGAGTATAAAAAAGGCGGTTTGATACTTGAAAAAAAAGCATATTTTCACGTTTAAAACTACTAGTATTTCAAACTGACATTGTGCAGGAGACAACTTTTAGGGGTAAATTGTGACGCCATGTTACCCGTGACGTCACAGCCCCACTCTCGCTCATTGTGTACATTGGCAACGGGATAAAGTGGGCTCACCTTGTTGAGATGGGGGTTTCTTGTGATGTCGTAGCCCCGTTTTTTGGTAGTGACGCTTCCCTTGCTGCTGGTTCCTGTGTGGCAGACCCTGGCAGCCGTCAAAGAGGCCTTGTCTGTGGGCAAACCGCGTACAGGTTGCGCCGCGGAGGCGGCCAGGACCCGCATCCCGCCGGCCGCCCGCCTGCAGAGATGCAGGGCTGCTCTTCCAGGGAGAGAATTCATGGTGCCTGCGCACAAACGCACAGATCAAATCAGACAGACTCAACACGACTGGGTGTTTTATGTTACCGTGCAATCCAAAGCCTGGGCACCTTCTGGTGCCAAGGAAACCCGAAAGCAATATCGCTCCAATCTTGTAAACAACCTCCTTTACCAGTGGGGAGTTCCAGACCCTTAGCCGAGTCACTTTATTGCCGATCGACAACAGATGCGGCGAACACACACAAACACATATCGTGCCAATAAATCTATTTGAAACTTTCTCTAAACATGCGGTCGACTTTCATATGAATGCCTGCGGTGGAATCCCGCATGCCCGTGTTAGCCGTTGTGTTGCCTTCACGGGACAAGCGCAGCTCCAGATGCTAGCTAAAGGTAGCTCGTCATTCAGCTAGCCTTAAAAGGAAACAATAAGACTTTGCGGAGTGCCAATGTTCTACCTTACCGACGAGCACTTTGTCCTGGGTCCTTTTTCTTCTCGCTTGCTGTTAAGGGGAGGACTTTAAGACTCCGGTTGATTTAGGATCCTGTGACATTGACAATTTCTCCGGAGATATTCTAAGACAGCGAAGATTGCATGCTCAGGGGGAGAATGCGCAACAAACATGGAGTCGGCAGGGGGGAGAGCAGAGATCGTCTTAAGTGGGTTGTTTTCAGTCTTTTGTTGTGAAAACAAACTTTCCTCTTGAAAAATATAATCCATTTTTGAAACTATACTTTCATCGTTTCAATTAACTCGTAAATTATGCTACACTTTGTGATTTTCCAAAACGATCATTTTGAAATCAAGTGACATGAAGTGGACAACAGGCAACTCAAAGGCAAGATAAAGAAGCGAAATGTTTAATTTACCCTCTTAAACCACAGTAAGCACACTTTATCAACTCTTATTTTTAATAAACGTTATTTCCTTAGACGTTCAGCCATTTGTAATTAAAATAAATCAACTGTATTTTCTTCTTTCTGACCCGCACTGCTGCATTAAGTTTAGAGTTAAGTTTAATAAACAAAACCAGACTTCATTGCGTTTTAGAAAGTTGAAACACGTTATTGCAAAGAAGGAACTAACATTTTAAAATTATCTTTAATACAGCCCGCTGCATTGCAAGTCTGAATTTGCAACTGTCAATGATCGCATAACGATACAAAGTATTTTTAAAGTCTAACTTCACTAATTGTTACCAATTACCAATTACCAACATGTTGTGTGTGCGTTTTGGCTCCATCAGCGGGACACATCAAGTAGTGATACAGGTTTCCATCAACAGCCAATATGCATCATTCCTACTGTGATATTGTAATGCAGTTCAGAATTTTATGTACCTACAAACTAAACACAATCAGTGTAACAAAAAGAGTGAAAAAGCACATGTTGTCTTACATGTGTTGCCGATAGAGCCCAAAAAGTCTATACTAAGTTCACTGTTGTATTACCAAGCAATAGATTTTGACATGTCAACAAATATGTTATGAAATTTTACCGGTCTTCCATTATCTCCCCATATCAGTTCAAATATTTTGGGATTCATGGGTTTTCTGTGTGTATCTTGATGTATAAAGAAACAAATTATCAACCTCATAGCAGTTGTATCTAAAAAAAATTATTCAAACCCAATAAAATTCATTATAGCAAGTTAAAAATGAAGCAAACTTTATTGAAAATTAATATAGTAGGGTGATAAATCGACACAGAATTTTTATTGATGTCCTTGGAGCAAATTTTCATTCAAGTTTTAATTAGTTTGCTAGTATGAATAAAGACATAAAAAACATATTTAAATAATATGTCACAATAAAAAAAAAGCACTTTCTACAAAACATATCCTGCAGGACCACAATAAGCCACGGATCTGCTTGTTTAAACTGTTGAATTGAAATATTTAGGTCACTCACACACAGAGCACGTAACACAAGATTTGCATCAAACAATTCAGCTACTCTACATAATTATAGATGTTGAATGTATGTTAAACATGTCACAATTGTCACAAATAAGCTGCTATGTCTTAATTTTCACAAATATGGAAACAATTTGGAAAAAAAGCCCAAAGATAGAAATGTTTCAGATGACTACGCTGGTGCTGCTACGGGAGCTTCTATCCTAAAAGGGAAAGTGACAGAGGTCAGATTAGTACACAGGGGCAAAAGAGTGAGCTTTCAGCTGCCAGTGGCGCAAGGAGACACCATTATCAAAGGATTTGGATTCATCAACAGGGGTGTTTTGTACACAGTTTATCAGCTCAATATTTGGTGAGCTTCGATCCCTGAATTGATAAAACATCCCTCGCAACTAGCATCAATTAGAAGGTAAAGAAAGACCATCTAAGTAGAGGTAAGAAAATTAGGGTAAATACATTTTTTAAAGATTCCCAAAGAGCGTGACTCCCAGCTGACACTAGTGTGTGTGTTGAGAATTGTGTGTGTGTCTTACAGAAAGCCAGTTGTAGTTCCTCCGTCCATCCCTGGTTCCAGGCTGGAGTTCGATGGAGGAATAGCTAGGGGGCTTCTCAGGCCAATCCTTTCCATTAGCCCCTTTTCTCCTTCTGCTGCCCTCTTCATCTGAGCTCCAGGACCCCCTAAGATGTTGTGGTGAGTGACTCCTTTCTCTCCATGGTGCTCTGCGTTGAATCTCCTCAACAAGATCATCACGACTTTGTGTCCGCGGCCTGGACCCACCACCTCTCCTCCCTGCAGAGCTTCCCCTCTCATTCCTCCAATCCCTGCGTGCTGTTCTTCCTCGCCAATTCTCTTGATCTGACTCATCATAGTAATCCTGCAAGATCCCTTGCCTAGGAGGAGAAAGCTCTCTGTGTCCACGGCTGTCTTGCTGGGCACCCCTTGCAGAACGGTTTGTAGTCTCACTGGAGTGGCTTGACAGCCTCTGAGCCCCCCTGGCTCCTCCACTGCCAGACCCCCTGCGTGAGGATAAACTGGGTATGCGCTGGATAATCGGAGGTAGAGTTATCACCCTTCTCTCCGTCCCTCTTACACCCATCTCATCCAGGGCCGATAACATGCTTGGAGGTCCAGGTGTGTAGGGAATGGTGGGAGGAACAGGCTGAGGTTGGGGATGTGCTGGTAATGGATGCATATTTTGGACAGGCAACAGATGCATTTGAGGCGCCCCAACACCCAGAGCTTTCACCTGGTTCTCAAGGTAGTCTAACACCTGGCCATTGCCCTGGACGCTGGCAGATACACTGCCATTCATGTGGTGATGATGATGAGGAGGAGGAGGGTGCTGCTGCTGTGGCATGGTCACAGGAGGCAGAGACATTGGAGCCATGGCAAAGTTCTGTTTGGCAGGATGGTCCGAGTACGAGCCTGAAATCCAAAGCATCGAAAAATCAGTTGAAAACATTGATCATCTTAATCACTTTTTGGTCTGCCCAAAAGAAAGTTAAAATGCAATACTTCTGCCTTTCCCTCTATCAGTTTCATGTCATTATCTGCAGGATAAATCCCACTTAACTGCAGTGCTGCTCAAGCAGTGCAGTATATCTGAGATAATACAGCTTGATCCGTCTACAAGAAAAAATCAATCAATCGCCATTTTAATATTTATTTAATATTTAGTTTATCAATTCCATAAGGCTCCCAGTGCATACACTAATCCATGTACACTAGGTGATAAAGTACTTTCAATTTTAACCAGATGATGGTGCTAAGCTGCTAAACAGGGTATCCAGTGTCTCATTTAGGTGATATTCTCTCAAGTCCAAAGCTTTTTTTCCATTGAAACAAAAAGCAACCTGTTTTTTTTAATTTACATTTTAAGTAAAATTTGTATCATGACAACAAGGCAAGAGACTTTTAGAGAGCAGTTTAATTGAAAAGCAGACAGCACTTTGGATACTGTGCTTCTGGATCTCATGTCAGCATGCCTCTGGCACCTCAGAATCATTGGTGCAATGAATCTTTCAGCAAAGCATTTAGTTTAGGTATTTTCTGGTTTGGGGTCACTCACCTGAATACAATATAGGCACACCTTGCGAGGAGGCATTGGAACTAATGGGAGCATAAATGGGTTGTCCATACTTCCAAGAAGCCATAGCTCTCTTAGCGTCTTGCATCATCCTGTGCTCCATCACAGCTGAGGGCAGAGAGACAGCCACTGAGTGTAAAGTACTGTGAGTTAAAGATGTCATACACAAATAAAGTTAGAGGAAGAAGAAAAATAGTGTTTCAGGCATCATTCATCACCTCTCAAATGTTTGAACACCAGTAAGTGATGTGTTCGTTAAGCTGTGTTATTCTACTCGAATTCTGACCACTTCTCTGTAACACCACGAGCCCAGTTAACAGGAGATTATCAATCTTATTTGCATGTTTTATTTTAGTATACATTTGAATTTATATTATGGGTGTAATGAAATTTATGAGGAAAAATTGAGGGCAAATTAACTTCTGTTCTTACTGTTTACAAGTTAAGGTGATTTAAAAAATTGATTGATTCATTTCTATATTTATCTTTATTTTGTCCCATCTATCTAATTGAAGGCTATAGCAAACTAGATACTATCTTCTTTACCTTTTTCTGGGCAGCAGCATGTCTGTGGACAACATGGGCAGCGGACATAACAGCAGCACTTTTGAGGGCAGCACTGACAGCAACATATGCAGAAGAGCAGGATGAGTAGAAGGGCACCCAGGATGATCAACAGCACTGTCAGCCAGTCTGGAAGCAGCCAGAGCCAGCAAATGACAAGAATTAGGTTTTGTATTCATGAGCAAATACACACATTTACCCTCAGCAGGGACACTTGGGAGCCCTGTGATTTTGAAAACCTACGGTAGACGATGAGTTTAATTTCTCGATCTGAGTCTCCTGATGTGTCACCAGCAGCATCAATGGTGCAGAAATACACACCGTTATCCCACCACATCACCTCATTAATGACGAGGTCAGCCTCTGTTGATCAAAAGAATACAGAAGCAGTTGGACAAATATTCAATGCAAAAACATTTTTAAGTGTTTCACTGAAGCAAAGATATAAAGCTACACTGAAAAGCAAAAGGATATGAAGGAAACAATTGTCCATATTTTAAGAAATTACTGACTTTTCAAATTTGATTTTTGTAAGCCCTTTTCAGTCTATCCCGCATATACAGGGGAAAATGTGACAGGAAGTTGTCTACTGTGCAAATATTTGTCGCTAATAACGTGTGCCAGTGAAAACAATTAAAATAAATAATTTCTGTGTCTTACCTTCAGTTTTTCACATCACTGAATAAAGGCAATCAAAATTATGGTGCTGGAAAAGTTGCAGCTAAGACAATTAAGAGACTGAAATATTTGTGATTTTTTTTCTCTTTAAAAGAGATTTATGTAAAAGCTAAAGTGTATCATTCTTAAATGAAAGAGACACACACACACACACACACACACACACACACACACACACACACACACACACACACACACACACACACACACACACACACACACACACACACACACACACACACTCCATCATTTTCATTTTTGCCACAATGTTTTTTTTCTTGGATAATGGAGAGACAATCAGTGGCCTACTTGCTGTTATGATCAAACTTACTGTTCTGAATGGTGATTCTACGCTCCCTGTAGTCCACACCCAGCATGGGCTCATTCAGGCCTCTCTTCTGGATTACAGTGCGCACTGTGCGCTGCCTGTCCGGGCAGTCATTGGCTGGGTCCTGACCAAGCTGCAGGGCTGCCTGGTAACCTGTAGAAACAGAAAGATGCTATAAACGTTGTCTCCCAGCACCTGTTAGGAATTTCAGGTGTATTTAAAAAAAAATGAAAATTATCATCTGTTCACTCAGCAGCCCAAACCTGCTTCCCCTGCTTTTATTATGAGGTATTTGTTTTCCCATTGTAAAATAATAACTACGGCTATCATGCAACCAATTTACAGCTACTCGTTTTGACTTTCAATGTTTTCTGCTTGCTCTTTTCCTTCAAGAAAAGGCTTACTGTATATGCCAGGTTACAAAAGAATGAAATAATCAGAAAATAATAATGTTTATCTCAATATTTCCTTAAGACTGACTTTTAGTGGCTAGGTGGAGAAACAGCTGCTATTATCTGCTTTCAAAGCACAAAAACTAATGAAGTTAGAGTGGATATGTTGCACTGAACCCTATAAGTCAAATTAACATTTACATTCTTTCTTATGTTTCTGTCATTTGAGCACATAAAGAGATCATGTTTAATTTTACCTATTTTAGGTCCTGCTCAGCCTTTATGATAACAGGCAAGAAACTGACATAGATATAATCACTATGCAAGCAGCTTCTGAGAATTTAAGAGGGGAAAAAAACAGTATGCGAAATGGCTGGATAAATAGTGACTTAACAAATTCATAAAAAAGTTTTATTCCCCATAGTATACAGTATACTACATATTCAGTACACACACACTCACACTCACACACACACACACACACACACACACACACACACACACACAATTTTTCTATTTCAGTTTAGTTAATATTTTGAGTAAGATATCTTCTTTACCACTTATCATGCATACTGCTTTGTTCCCTAAATGTTTTTTTCCCCTGTCTCAGCCCCTGACCTGTAGAGTAGTACTCCAACACCGGGTCTTTACAGAAGGATTTGTACTTCCAGGTGACCAGGACATCCTGTGGGTTTGCTGAAGTGGTGTAGTCACAGCGCAGAATGATGGAGGCGAACAACGTGGTGCTTCTCTCTGCCTGCGGTACAATCACCTGGATGCACTGCAACTCTGTCACCAGGATGAGACGAGGATGAGATGAAGGGCAAGGAGTAAAATATCAGCACGCAATGAAAATACTCTGAGGGCTAGATCTGTCAGAATCTCACCAGACTGGTTCCCATTTAACTGTAAAACAAAATATTCTAAAAAAAAAAAAAAGAGTCAGGAGCAGTGACAGAGAATTAAATGCGATAAGCTGATGACAGACCACTTTGGCTAAGTGAGGAAAGGGCTAGCTAAAAAGGAAATCAAAAATATCCTGATAGGAATGTTGAATTAAAAAATAAACACAATGAGATCTTCCCAAATACATCAGAATACACTGACAATAAAGACTATATCGGTAATTGATTGCTTATAGTAAAAAACAAAAAAAACAATCACGTAAAAATGAAAGTAGTAAACAGGAGTTACTGCAAAGTTTTCCAGGACAAAAAAAAAACTATGCTATACTTCAGTGTCTGAAGTGTTTAAATTGCATTAAAAAAATACTGAGTTGATCAAATGATTGAAAACTATTAACAGGGGAATGTTTTCTGCCCTGCCCCCCAGCAAATAAATTCTGCTAATAAATTATGACCGTCGTCAAACACAGTCAGTCTTTATCTGTGGATTTACGATTTAAATCCCCCCCCATAATTACTACTTATTTTGAATATATTTACAGCATTTGTAGAAAGAAATAAAATTACAGCTATAATTTGGTTAGATGGAGGGAGAGGATTGACTGTGGCGACCCCAGGAGGCAGTCGAAATGAAAAGAAAAAGATAGTTAATAAACAAATTAAGGGGTGGACCGGGTTATTGTCATTATCTGTTAAGTAAATAAGTACGTACGTTTATTGATTTGTTATTAATTAGTTATTAGTTAATTGATTCGTTTATTAATCAATGAAGAAATATAAAAACAGTATGCTGCGCCTTGTGATCTGCCATTTGAATGGGCTCAGTGATAAACACTGATGCCGTAGTCGAAGGTCACGTGACAACGGTCGGCCTTGTTCGTCGATAATTAACCCCTTACCTGTTAAGAGTGTTTGCTTTAGTAGCTTCCTTTTGAAATAACACATAAGGTAATTATAAGGTGAGGAATATAACGGAAAAAGAGAACGGCAAAGAGCCTCACCTGTTGGTAGCAAACTCAGCAAAAGCGCCAACAGTATCACGTCCCCCATTACGTCGCTCTGTTTTCCTCGGCGGAAGCTTTCCTCTCTGACCTACGGCGGAGTCAAAGTCCGACAAAAATCCAGCAGAGCCGGGGAGAAACCTCATGTAGGCAAGTTTTTGGAATATCAGCGTGACTTATTTCTAACGCGGGAGTGAAAACATTACAAATGCTGTGAGGAGTAGGTAGATAACCTAGATAACCAACTTTCCCATCGGCTCTTCTTTCCGCCTCCCCCCACTTAGCTACAGGTGACATCACTGATCCCGCCCCGCCGACAGGTGCAACATGGAGGAGCTGCGGGGTCGATGCAGTATTTCGTTAAAGCTTCTCTCCATCCTGGGTTTGTTATCATAGATTGAGATTCTTTTCGATTCACTACAAGTATTGTACTGCACTCAGCACGCCAAACTATTTTTTTGAATATTCTAACAAGTGTTTTCAATCAATATTGAATTTAGAAAGTCCTTTTTTTCCCCCCTTTTGTTTAATTTTGCACGGATGATTACATGCAAAATAATGTCGGAACATTTAGTTGAAATAAAATGCCAAAAAAAGTAAATATTTAAATATACCTAGATGGCCCGCACATAAAAATTAAATACAAAATGTGACCCGCCAGGGAAAATAATTGCCCGCCTCTAGATAAAGATCTCCTCGATTGTTAATTTATTCTTTGTCTTTTTGACTGTCGTCTTGTCCTCTCGAATTTCGGATCCCTAAAGTATCATCTTGTCTTATCTTAACTAATACAGCCTCCTAGTGAAGTTACAAGACACGAAAAACAGCCTGCTGATCGAGTATTGCTTATCTTCAAATGTCTCTTATTTAACACAAGTGACATTTAAGCACAACCTCGCCCATTCACAGTCATGCCCTCACTATATTGTCTTATATTTAACCTGTTGTTGGTTGCAGCCCCCTCACATCCTGTCTATTTTGTTTGTTCATTTTATTCTTGTCGTTGCTATTGTCACTGGCTATGTTGTCGTTTAGTTTTGGTTGTCTATGTGCATCCGTTCATTTTTTTCACTCTTATCCTTGAAGTTGTTGCTGTTGTTCTCTGTTTTCCTAATTGCCTTCTAATTGTCTGTCTTACTTATTTTTATAGCATATTTATATTCATATTTATTGAGACATAACTGTTACGCTGATGTGACAAAGGAATTTCCCCCATGGAGATCAATAAAGTTTATCTTATCTTATCTTATCTTATCTTATCTTATCTTAAGATACAGGATTCCTGCTGTATCACAACAGCCCCAAAAACTTTCTTTTAAAAAGTGTTGTTTTTTATTAACATTATCAAAATTTCTCCAACAAGTGGTCTTTTTTATTCTTTAATTTTCTTTCTCCAGCCTGAAAAACAAGTATATTTTATCACATAGGAGGCAGTAAAGACTACAACTAATAGTATATTGGTTGTGATAAAACTGAATTCAAAGCTTCTAAAACCTGCTTAAATATTGATAAATCCTTTGCTCAGTGTGTGATCAATTAACAGCTAAACACCCCTTTTACACAAACTGTATATCCATGGACCTACAGGGTATTTTTCCTTCTGCTTTGTACTGTTGCAAGCAGATTTACAGTTAAAAATGTACTGTGAACAAATGTGGTATGTAACAGCTGCCTCTTTTGTTATTTGAATAGTGAGACCACATTACATTACATTACATTACAGTCATTTGGCAGATGCTTTTATCCAAAGCGACTTACAAAAAGTGCAATTCAGTCACCAAAGATCCAAAGTACCAGTAGTCAGAAGTCAGAAGTGACCACTCTACCAAATAGCCATCTCAAAACCATATACATACATACATTCATTTCTTTGTTTTGTTTTTTTTTTGTGGGGGGGGCTAGGTGCAATTAGTGGGGTAGTGCTTGGTGAAGAGTTATGTTTTCGGCTCACGGTGGAATATGGGCAGTGACCCCGCTGTTCTGACCTTTTTCAGGAGTTTGTTCCACCACTTAGGAGCCAAGACCAAGAAGAGCCGAGACCGGTTCGATCGGCAGCCAGGGGCTCTGAGTGATGTGGTGGACAGTTGCCCAGAGGTGGCAGATCGGAGGAGAAGGGTAGGCAAATGTGGCTTGACCATATCCTGATGATAAGATGAGGCTGTCCCATTCACTGCCCGGTAGGCGAGTGCCAGGGTCTTGAACTTGATGCGGGCGGCTACCGGGAGCCACTGAAGGGACATAAGAGGGGGAGTTGTGTGGGAGAATTTGGGACGATTGAACACCAGGCGGGCTGCCACGTTCTGAATAAGCTCCAGAGGTTTGAGGTCACCGCTGGGGCACCGGCGAGGAGAGAGTTGCAGTAGTCCAGACAAGAGATGACTAAAGCCTGGATGAGTATCTGCGCTGTATCCTCTGTGAGGAATCTATGTGGAGCTGGTTGGATTGTGAGAGATAGAGGATCTAAAGAAGTTTGCGAAATCATCAGGAAGAAGAGGTGGAAGGGGGAGGAGGGGGGTTGGAGAAGTGTAGTGAAGGTTTCAAAGAGTTTCTCGGTATTAGATGCAGAGGATTGAATTTTGGAGCGATAGAAGGTGGCTTTCGTCTTTGAGAGAATGGACGAGAAGGTTGATAGGAGCAATTGGAAGGTTTGGAGGTCATCAGGAAGTAGGGACTTGCGTTCAGCCGCTCTGAGGGTCTGACTGTCACTACGCAGTGTCAGATAGCCATGGAGCTGGTGGGGTTGAGTGAACAGGTCTGTAGGTGAGGGGGCAGAGTTGTTCTATTGAGGAGGAGAGGGTGGAAATCAGTATGTCAGTAGCTTTGTCAGCAGGGAGGAGGGAAATTAATTGATTTAGGGGAGAGACACAGTAGTGGATGAGGCAAGATCCATGGGGTTCAGTGAACGGAGGTGTCTGCGTATAGAAACCAAGTGGGTAGTGGGGGGAGTTGAGGGAGATGGGGAGAGGGCTAGGGTGCAGGTGATGAAATGGTGATCTGAGAGTTGTTTCTTATCAACAGCTTGACCAAGATGTTAGTTGGAGGGCAGTTTCTGGTGAAGATTAGGTCAAGCTGACAACCGGCTGCATGGGAGGGAGGGGAGGGAGAGAGGTGAACGTCAGAGGAGGAGAGGAGAGAAACTAGCAGTTCCAGCTTGTCCTTTTCCCCACCAAGATGAGTAAGAGCAGAATCATCAATTGAGAAGTGTGAGAAGGGTATTGGCTCAGTTTTAGTTTAACTGTTAATCTTGGTGCAAGTGAGCCAGAGTTTGGAAACACAGCACCCATTTGAAAAGAAAATCCAAATGAATGAAAAAGGCTTCCTCATTATGCTCCTGATGAAAAGGAAACAGTTTTTGTTAGTTGTTTTTTTTTTAACATAAACGGTAATCGAAATATAAATGATGCGAAACTCCAGCAAAGCTCAAAGTTGACTCATTTGTGAGTCTGAGTCAAACAACGGGAGTTTAAAGTTCACTCTCTGGATGAGTCATGTTGAACAAGTGTCAGAGCTTTTTGTATGGGGATGTTTACATCTCTTACTGAGGGCACAGGCCCAAGAAACATTAAACAAGCCACCAGGGTTAAGTGCTGCTCTCAGTTCATTGGAGTGTGTTTACAGGTCTCTATGAAGAGCTGCATGGATTAAAACAAAACAAAACAAACGACAAAAAAAAAACTGACATGAACACCAAATCTTCACTCTGAACCTTCAGCAGGCAAGTTTGAAAGCTCTTTTACATTACCTGTGCTTCTGGAGGAAAAACATCCTTTTTACTATTTTTATAACTAAACTAATCTCAAGTTTTTCCACTATTTATTGTAATAATCTAGGTTTCCTGTAATAATCATACACACTCAACTCCTTTACTGCACCAAAATATATTATCTGAACATTGCAACTAGAAACTCTGATGGTAAACTCTGCTTGCAATATGTCTTTCATCAAAAAGTGCACATATAACATAAAGATTACAAGAAAAACGCACTTGATTTACAAGAAAACACAGTATCCAAAGTATGCAGTGCTTTCAATAAGTTGTAAAGCTTGAAAGGTATATGCTCCCTTAGCTGACTGTTTAAAGATGAAGATTAAATTGTGTGTTTTTGATTAGCAGTGATAAGAAATAAAGGCGTTGTCAAAATTACACATGTTATCACAAACATTATCTGACTCATTCAAAAGATCAGATTCTGTAGTGTATTTTTTATCGAAAAATATCACATAGGAATGTAAATCTATACAAACAAATACAGCAGACTTCTTTTTGATCAGCAGATTGATGGCTAATGACAATATCAAAAAATTTAATAACTGAAATTCATCAATTTCCACTTCATTTTCTCAATGAAAATGTCATGCCTGCTCCTTCAGATTACCTGCCTTGCCTTGAAGAGTAAATTGGAGATGCAAAACTATCTTAGCTCGATATGGTGGATAAGCTGAAGTCTGTAATTTGCAAGTATAGTCCACATTGTGTCATAGGATCAACCATCACCAGCATCTTCCAGGAACAGGTCTGGGAAGACCTGTTCTGGGAATTTTCAAGAAAATTATCTGATCCCAATCTACTGTTTGACATCAGGTCAGAGATTATTATAATGAACAGATGATGTAGAGGAACAGAAAGAATATTTAAACCTGTAAGACCTACTAAACTAAAGTAATTGCAAAAATGCTGAACTATTGATTATACTGTATCACTACTTTATCTTTTTTAATTCAGTGAGACATGTTTTTGTAGGTTTTTGCAACATTCCTCGACATCCTTGACATTAGACCATATACTGTAACTTTAACCAGTGGATACATCGGTGCTTAACTGATGTAATACAGAGCATAGTCTGTGGCCTGAGCAGTTGAGATGAAGAGGAGACTGGAAGTATAGTGCGGTTTTCCGGGTGTTTTATTTATAAGAAGGTACCAGTGAGTCATTCGACATGAGTGAGGGGATAGCTAATGTGGAAGAGAATACAGGTAAGAATGCTGAGCATCGAATGAGGTTCTGGTGACGATGGCAGCATGATTAATGACATCAAGTTAATGGAGGAGAGTGTTGGAAATAAGTCTGTAAATGACACCATCGTAGCCAAGCAGTGGGATTATTGTTGTTATGACCAGAAGTTGTTTAGTGGAATAAGTGAAAGATTGGTTGTTCAGGTAAAGACATCCGATACGTGATCTGACCTTAAAAATTAGTATATTCATATTTACATGGATATGTAAGGGTTTGCTGTCAAGACAGATTCTGGGGCTTTTTGGCGCTGTCGATGTAATCCATTGGAGAGCCATATGCAGAGAGAATTGTTGAATTGTTTCCTTTATTTGAGCTCAAAATGTTCTCCTGGCATTACAGCCCAAACTACCTGCCATTTTTTCTGTGCACAGAATTTGCAATATCATCATTGGACTGAATAATTGCAGTGCATTGGTGTAATGCATATGCAGGGTTATGGTCACCTGCTAAGGATAAAATAAACTGGACCTAAATTATGGGGGAAATCCCATTATAGATTCCTGTGCTCATAAATGTTTTCTTCTTCATGTCTACATAACTAAAATTTTATGAGTTATATACAAACTGTTGAGTTGTCATATGTTACTTTATTGGAAACAGTGCAAATGAATCTTCAAAAACACTTAAGGAATAGTAATCAATGGCAATAAAACTATCAGGAAAATACAGTACAACATACAATAAGACATGAAAATATAATGTGAACCTGAGTTGCTGTGTACTGAGAGAGAGACATATAAAATAGTAAGACTGGCATCAGTATTAAACACAGATAGTAAGATATTGGCACTGAACGTAAAATTCCATTTACTCAACTCATCGAACCCATAAAAATAGATATACAGTAGGCACCACATACATTTGTAAGCCTTACCTATATTATTACACAGGTAAACATAATGCACATGAATAAAAGTCCACACACAACCACAACAAACTGCCTGGTATGGAGAGGAACAACTGCCTGATTTGAGCATGCATACTCAAACTCAGGATTTCCCAGTCACTGTTGTTTTCTGGTGCAATCATTTTAATAAAATAGGTCAGGCTTTGAAAACAGATCATAGCAGTAAGATGGTTATAATGGCAGTGATGTGAAAGCTGAATCTGAGAAACATTGTCATACAATGAAAGAGTCCCTGCTCAGTGCTCTACTCTGTAAATGAAATACACCATGAGCCATACATTAGTTACGTGGCGGTCATGCAAACACAACAACTGTCCAGTGAGGTGCCTGAGGCATCAGTCACAGTTGACAGTAATCATGCAGCTCAAGCTGTGTAAGTAAAATCCTTTTGATTCAGTAGAAATAAATCAGCCAATGAATAAGTGAGCAGCTCCTACATCTTGATGGTAAGCTTGCATTTATACTAAACGCCTTTAAAATGTTACATCTATTTAAGATATTGAAAAACTAAAAAAGAATGACTGAGTGTAAGAACATAAATGTTGTGCATTTCAAGAAGACATATCAAAGTATTTATAATTGCTCTTTAAACCTTTGCAGATACAAGAGTATGTTGTTCTATGATGCTTATTGTCGATAAATCTCATGATAACTCCAATGTTCCCAACTGAAGGTCTGAAAATATGGTTTCATTTGGGGCCCATGTTTTTCCTTCATTGATTTGAATTCAATAGAATGCTTAAGAAAAAGAGCAAGATGGCAAGGCTAAAAAAAATCTAGTCCCAGCTGAAAAAAAAACAGCGATACTGTCACCTCTTGAGTGCCAGGCAACTGTTGTGCTTTAATAAAGAGTCTGACACTGTTTTTTTTCTCCAAAAGCAACAAATAGCTTTCTGGGACTTTCCTTCAGTTGCAGACTAATACACTTGCTGTTCTGGTCAGTACCCACAGAATAAAAAGTTTTGGCTGAAACAAATTCTTGTTCATAGGTTTGGGTGAGTTGGTTCATGGGATTTATTGACAGGAAGAGGAAATAAAGAACATCACTACCTTTTTACTTGAATCATTGCCAGGATGTACAGGCACATTCCTGATGTGCAGAGAAGAGAGGAGCTCCCTTTTTCCTGCTACAAATAACTCACCAGGTTTTTGCTCCTTTCGCTCCCCTGTCTGCCTCCTTGTAGGGTGTGCGATGTCCCCTGTTGACTGAAAGACTTCATTGTTGTTTCAGTGGTCCTATATCGCTCCGATCTCGTAGGTTCTACAGTGTGGTACCGGTCAATGGATGGGCTAGCCCTGCGATAACGCTCCAATTCATTCTCACAGTATGGAGGCAAAGGATCTTCATCTTCTGGACGGTTGCTGGGTGACCGGCTATAGTAACTGCTGCTGCCCTTGCCTCTGGAGCTGCCTTTAGAGGGAGTGTCACTGTCTTCATCCACCCTGCAGGCACCTCTGTCCTCTCCCTGTCTCCTGGCTTTACTCTCCAGAATACTGTTGAGGTAGGCGTTGTCATAGCCTCTGTGCTGGGGCAGTCGAGGGGGGCGATCACTGTCCCACGTGTCCCTTCTCTTTTGTGGTAAAGGTGAGGGGCTTCGACGACCCCAGCTATCATCCTCACCTCGACAGAAATGGCGAGGAGGGATATGATCTCTGTGAGGGGGGTGGTCTGGAAGCCGACGACCACGAGATCCGTGAGACCGGGCAAACTCCTCCAACTCATCCAGGGACCCTGTGCGCCCTCTTCTGTTCAGTGTCATTTTCTGCATGTACTCTGAATTGTGTTTCCATCTGTAGCCAGACATAAAACAAAAAACAAGACAACACATAATGAACTCATCCTCTATTTTATACTACAACTAAATTATTTCATCTAATAACCATTCGTCAAGCCCTGTCTATTACTGCTGTGCTTGAGAAACTTTAAATTCACACTAAAGTCACAAAACATGACCTTGTTAGCAATGTCTTGACCTGGGGCCCCTTGATTTCAAACAGAAGCAAACACACGCCAGCTTCTAATTTTACATATTGTATTGTTGATTTTACATAACAGATTCTAAATGTGGTAGGAAAAAATGTAAGATGAGACCTTCCTGATTCTATAGTAACCCCATTTGTTTAATTTACCAGATAGTTTTGAGATAAACTGCATCACTACAGATTTTAAAATGTGAAGGCTGACACCAGAAACTCAATTTGAAATCAGTCAGAACAGGTACTACCTTCTGTCAGTTTCATCATCCGAGTGGTTTTCTCTGGCTCGCCTAGGCCTGCGATACTGAGGAGATACTCTCAGCGTTGTCGGCTCTTCGGTGTCTGTAATGGGTGGCAGGGCCTTCATCTGGACGGTCTGATAGGTGTGTCGGAAATCTATGTTCCCTCCATCGTGAAGAGAGCTCAGCTCTGAAAGGCTACTTGCTGTTTGGATACAAACAAGATTAGAGACTGATGCAATTTCTTTAAAAAAGTCAGAAATATATTTCACAGTTTTTAGGTTGGGTTTCTGAATTTACCTTCCAAATTACTATGAAAGTTTCCAGGGGGAAAAACATTACACTACAAAGATAAATTGCATTAAACAAAATACAATGACTGGATTAAAATCACATCAATAACAGTTAACAATAAGCTAACAATCTGCAGTTTCCTCAACTTGTATTGAGTATGACTTGTATGATAGAAAATTATACAAACTCATCAGTCATAACGGATCTTTTTTCATCATTATATAATGCTCTCACACTAAAATTTAAAATATCTTAAGACTCCAGAAAAGAAAATGAACTGCTGTGAAGCTTCTGAATAATGTCCAGCTAAATCTTCTGTTACACTGATAATCCAATCTAAAAGCCGTGATTAAACAGATGACCGTTTTCCACTTTAACTCTAGAACAAGTTCCCTCCACTTCCTCCTGAAAACAAACATTTCCATCATAACCTTCTGTTTGAAAGTGAGAATCACATCAAAATGGTGCCAGTTAGATGTTATGTAATGAATAATGGGGATTAGATGAAAAAGATCGATAACTGATTTCCACAAAGACTTCACATACAGCATGCAAATCAAAAAGGACACAAACACATAGACCCTGAGACACTGCTACACAGATTATAGAGCTGCCCTAATCTGTGCAGGCTTACGTTGGACTGCAGCCATCTTGGTAGAGGGAAACTGAGCCAGCTCCTTCTCCATGTAGTACAGAACTTTCATTGAATCCTGGTCTTGACTAGGTTTCAGTCGATAACCACTGCGCACTGTGGATATGGACACAGCTACTCACAGGGACATGATCATGCAAGGATTGGGCGCATATTGACACAAAGTCATGCAAATTTAACTAATTTTAAGGAAAACAAGCATATTTCCTTCTATGTAGCTTTGTAACAGAACCAGAAGTGAGAGATGACATGAGGGTTAGTGGGGTCAGGAAATATAGCAGACTGCGAATTCTGGCTCTTAAGTGTTCACTCACCTCCTGCCAGGTTATTCTCCAGTGAGGAGATAGAGACAGTCTTTGGGTCCAGTTGGGAAGAAGAGGGAAGAGGCACTGCAGACGGCACCCAAGGGATGTAGTAAGGATACACAGCCTGGGGAGGCTGTCCACTCTTTGCCATCTTCCCTGCTTCATACACTGCACAAAAAAACAACAATTAAACCTTCCCCACAACTGACTGGTAGTTGATACCCACAGGCTGTAACGTTTTACTCACAGTGACGTGGACAGCAGCAGGTATCAGGACAGCAGCAACAGCTGACGTAGCAGCAGCATGAATGTGGACAACACTGGCACCAACAAATCCCCAGCAGTAAAAGGACCAAAATACTGCCCAGGACAACAGAGCCGACAAACGCCCACTCTGCAACACAGACAGACACGAATACAGCTCAAGATTCACATTGACAGGTGAGTGCAGTCTGTCCTGTCTCCTGTTAGACCCTGGGAATGTCAGAATGGTTGCTGTTAGAAATACAACAAATGTGCAAACAATCCCCATGACATCCCAGAAACAAGATTACACTGTTTATTATCATTCTCAGGGCAGTGGGCAGCCACGGCATCAACAGATTACCACTGGTGCAGGCAAGAGAAAAATCCTTGAAATCTTTGAACAGTGAGTTCCCAAAGACAACATCCCGGTTCAACATCAACCCAGCAAAGTTGCTATAGTTATAGCACACTCATATTTTGTGCAGTAAGGCTTTATTACAGACAAATAGGATTTATTTCTAAATAAAGTAGTTTAGTATGCTTGATGTCCTCGTCCCTTCTGAAGATGCATCTGGAAAAAAAACAAACAAACACTAAACAGGCCACTTCGGACAATCTCCAGGGAACCCCTATCCAACATTACATCACTAGAACTTCCAAACCCTAACACCATACTTCCTCAGGATGTACCCAAAAGCAAACCTCATTCAAAGTCCCTAATCACTCACCATACGTGGTATGTAAACTAATCATCTGATTTTTGCAGGAAAAAACACTGATTGTGTCTGTGTTCTTTTTGGTTGGCCTGATTCACTGGCGGACAGCTATTTTTCTTATCCTGTTTTTTGTTAATTTATTAGTCAAGAAGATTTTGATTGGTCAATGAGATTAAAACATTAGGAAGAATTAAGGGAGCGTGCGGTTGCCGGGCAATTAAGTCAAATTTGCGTGAAGGTGAGTTGCCCTACCTGGCATAATCTCCACATCAAACTCAGGTAGGATATCGTCCTGCTGACCTGTTCTGCCTGCAGAGAGACAGAAAGCAAAGATGAAGGCCAGCAGAGGAAGCAGGAAGCAGAAGAAAAAAAGGAAATATTGTCAGCAGGAAGGTTGATTGGCGGTCATGCACTATTTTAGGGACAAAAGTGACAAAACTTGTGTTGCCTCTGAAAGAGACAACATGCCAGCTCTACCAGAGTTGACTAACATGCAATTTAAATCAGTTATCATCTCAATTACAATGTTCCTGTTTCCCTAATCCATCTGATCAAAGTTTAAAGTTTATAGAGAACAGCTTTAAGTTTAATTTGTCACATAGCCTGGAGCCTGTCCATTAAAACAAGTGTGGTGTGAAAAACAAGAGTAGAGAAAGTGAGCGATGTGATATTTAAAGCAAACTATTGTGAGCAAATTCTCAGCTGAAAAACGCTGGCACTTTTTTATCTAATCATAGTTCCCCAAGTTTTTTATACATCATCGACTCTAGCAGACCCACTGTCAATGTCGCTGACTCCAGACCAAAACTGAGGATATGGATTGCGGTCATCCTTTCAACTAGCAATAGCAAAAGGTATAATGACGATTTAAGTCTTTGGGTCAACCCTAAATTCCGCCAGTAGTCTCAGTTTACTACATCATCATTTTACTGTATTAACATATTATTTTCTTACCATTAAAGTTTGCATTGACATTCAACAACTTGTTAAACAAATGTTTGTGTTATTGTGTTTCCTCGTCGAACATTTTTACTTTTTCTATTGATCCATTGGATTTTAGAAATCTCCTTTTTATAAGAACATTTTATACTTCTGACAGTGAAGTGAAGCACTGCTTCAGTGGGGAGCGAGGAGGGTGAACACTTTAACATGCCACATTCAGCAGATCTCCCGGGCAACTGACATTATGTAACCATCACAAGAATCACTGGCATATTTTGAAGCTCCTAATAGAGGTTTATGCTATTTCCCAGTAGTTTATTCAGGAACACTGCCCTATGAACATCAGCAAGAAAGTCTGGGCTCAGAGTTCACGAGCCAAATCAGGTTTCTGTGAATCTATTTTTATCAGCAGGCCAGTCATGTGGCTTTACTGCAAATTCAGATGTGCCCCTCAATCATGATAGATTTATGCACAAGAGAACAAATGCAGATTTCAATCTATATATTCTACAGACACATAAAACATAGACATGTACCAAGATGTCTTTGTGAAAATTGACTCTATAAAATCTTACAGGATGTAGCAGTACACCACCTCAGTGAGTCTCACCTATTATTTTGCTTGATTAGACAGGCATCCAACATGAGATTGGCTTATCTGATATATGTCAGCCCAATGCTCAGAATGTATTCATGGTGTGTATAAGGAATTTTATACATATGGAAATGAAGGAACATTGTCAACTTGTAAGACTGTTGGATGCACTAGACATTTCGACAATAATATTTTGACATGTCAAAATAAAAAAAGTGGTTTTAATAAATAAAGATACTTGAATTGATTTTTTTCCCCAAAATTGAGACAGCAAGGTAAAGATACTTTGTATATTTTTAGTGAATTCTAACCATGCTCGTTGGTGCTCTAGCATTATAACAAGCCTCTGTGTTTATTCTGAGGATTAAGGCGGAAAAAATGTGGGTAACAAACTATTTAGATTACGCTATAGTCACAATACAACCAACTTGCAGGCTGATGAGAATGTTCATCAGGCGCACAACACAGTGTGATGCAGAAGATCCCAATGTGAAAAGACAAAGAGGGGGTTTTGTAAACTGGGGCACATAATTAAGGGACCACAAGTCCCTCTGAGTTGTGTCCCGCTGAAACAATGATGTATTTGTGCAACTAAAAGCTGTCAAGATAGACAAACCCCAATTTAAATACAATCAGTTCTTTACTATATTATAGATATAAATATATTAATAAATACATTAATTATTATGAACTGACAAACAAACGTTTGCGACTTTATATTTAGTTCTGAGGAAGAAAGAGACTGGTGACAATATGGTCCTATCAATGTTCTTGGCCTCCTTGACAACAGATAGACTGTTCACATTCCCTACTGAAAAAAGGTAATAGTTGCTATTTCAATTTTGCACACTCATTTACTGTACATACCGTGAGGCCCTGTTATACTGAGTAACCCGAGAAAGACAAAAAGCTGTGCAATACTCTGAGGGAGAGCCATTGATAGATGAAGGGAGACCATGAAGGGGCGGAAAGTAAGAGACAGGGTAGCACAGGAATTCATAAGCAAAAGATTGAGCAAAGGGAGTGAAAGAAAAATGAACCCCACATGAATTTGTTGAATACATAAGTAGTTCCACATTTTGGCCTACACTCATGCCAATGGAAAGAGAGGGAATAAATAGCAACCTAACACATTGTATTGCTTCACAGGTGGCAAGGTGCAACAGTGATTCTTTTTCCAGAACATTATATGCAAAATATTATTAGACTGAAAAACAAAAAGAGTTGGCCATGGATTTAATATCATGACATTAACACTTGATATGAAGATGACATTCCTTCATTCTCACAAATATCTAAAACCAAAAATCCTTTTCTGGCTCAATGGTTTGCATCCATGTACAATCTGCATTTAATGAGCTTTTGCGTATCCCTCGCATTGTCAGTAAACATAACTTTAGTAAACCTTCACAATTAGCTTCAAAAGATGCTGAAAAAATATTTGAAATATTTCAAATAAAATCTTGTCATTGTGTAAAGAATGATGGACTTTGTTGATACTGGGATGTACTGTATCCTTTCAACAGCTTGTAGTCCCACACTTTTGTGTTGGATTAACACTGCCACTTGGAGATATTAGCAAAATACTATCTGCTCTAATGTAATGAACACATGATCAAAACCACGCATGCAGATCATTTTAATTACAACAAGTTCAAATCAGATTTGACATGTATTTTCTACTATAAAAAAATGAACTACACTGGTAAAACCATGAGCGTGATTTGTGTCGAACACACAGACAAAAGCACTTCACAAACACCACATTACCTGGATTGTTAGCTAGACATCTGATTATGAGAAAGGATTTGAATAAGTTCTTTGGTTCAGATCATTTAAACTCAACCTATTTCGTAAGTCCATATTTACAAATATAAAAAAGCCATAAATTGTATTCATAATAGACTGAAAGGTTTAAGTCGCTTGTTAAAATGAAACCGGTCGATAAACTCTGACGAGCCTCTTATAGCAAACCACAACAGTATCCTTCTCTCTATTCTTGTACTGAATTTGTTTTATTCAGTTTGCATTTTAGCTTCTATATCATTTTGACAATACAGTAGTGTCTAACAATCGGCCTCTGTTGACAATGTAAATATATCATTAATGCAGATAAGTTGGTGGAAGACAGAAGAACTTGTTGGAAGCAAAACCTAGAGTAAAAGAAAATTGTCTAAACGTGAACAGTGTCATAGTTCCACACCCCCTTCATTGTGATGTTAACTTCTAATTTTTGAAACATTATTTGAAACACAACTTAGCATGCAGTGTAAGATTTGATTTACTCTTCTCATTTTGTGCTCAGCAAGGATGTGAAAAACAATACCCTGTTTACAAAATGAGCATGAAATTAATGAATTTCTCAAGTGTTCTCATAAGTGCAACAAGTCCACCTCATGCAAATGTGTAGTTGCAAAGTGGTCATCAAAAGCCTACAACCAAAAACCCAGCCTATCTTATTATTCTCACAAGATTAGGCACCCTCTTCTTCTCCTGTGAGCTGATTATAATCCGATTATGGCTCACAGTGGGAAGCCTGTATGTATCAGCACACTTTAATACTTTATGTTCAAGCAAAGTAGCCTTTGGGCTAAATGACTTTATGTTTAGGATCCAGCAGTTAGTCTGGTTTAAACCCATCTGTGCATCTCTCTTCATGTCAACACTAGCTTCCCTTAACAGGGATTATGTTCATCCGAAAAGTGTGTTGCCATGGCAATGGCTTAAGGAGCAAAAACACTTTGGCAACAAAACTTGCAACCAAGTCTTCCTATGAATCTTCAGTTTCATCAAATTTCACACAGATACAGACACACACACACACACACACATGCAGTTGCAAACTGCTGATGACTGCAAATAAAAACCCATTTACTGTACATTTAGGAGGTACATAAACCTGACATCATAGACTTAGGATGTACCAGGTGGCTATGTCAGCCACCTGAATAGAACAGTTAGTTGAATAAAAGTGCCAGTCTTGGAGGTCAAGAGTCAAAAACAACAGCATAGATGCTGTCACAGAAGACTCTTGCTTGAGCCAAACAAAAATATAAACATAAACAGTGTAGCCAGTAACTGAATTTCATTATTTTGACTTAAATGAAATCTATTCATACCGAGCACCAGTAACTCCACCTGGGCTTCATTCTTCCCCTCCAGATCATCAGAGATGATGACTTTACAAAAATATACTCCGCTGTCGCCCCACTGCAGCTCCCCGATCCGCAGTTCCGCCTCTGTGTGGAGACAAAAAAAGAGGTTATACGGAGACTCTGTTGGAAGCAAAAGCCGACGTAATCTTTAACAGATCAGGGTGGTAAGGGTTTCACTCATGAATTTAGAGCCATAGTAATATGTAAAGGACAACTGTATTCAATCATTTATCATTCCACAGTAAATATAATATTCATGGGTTATCCATTGGGATAATCCGTTCTTTCTCGTAAAATATATTCATCTCTTGTTATTACAGCTCAATTTGATAAATGTAATCAAAGATATTCCAGTTAAAGTTATCAATAAATGTTGCACAAATTGGACATGTATTAACCTGTTTGTAATGAATTTGTGGTGCTTACGAATTTTCACTCATTGAAATGGTTATAAATTACTTATGTAATGTGCAAGGTTTGACACAAAGTAATGCATTAAATTATTTTATGAAGGAAACATTGATTCCTTCACTCATGATGTTATATTTTATGGAAATTTCTGTGGTTTGCATGCTGAAGTGGTAAAACACACTTGCAAGAAGTATCTATTATGTTTTGGGGCAAATCTATTCAACAGATCTCTGCTCTTCATTGCACCCTTCTAAAGTTGTAACTGTATTTAATGAGGAGCCCATTGTTGACTGTGTTGAATTAAGGACAGGTGCTTTCCCTTGATAAGGCTTGGGGTTTACAAGGGGTCCTTTGATAAATAGAAATGAGAGAAGGGGGTTTGACTTGCACGTATTTAACTTTCTGCATAGTAAGACAAAGACAAAAGAGGTGTATTTAAAGAATTGAAAAACAAAGTGCAGCTCTAATTCCTGCTTGGTGATGAATATCAGGAACCACTGCAGAGACTTTCTTTTCGGCTTTTGAAAAAGAAAAAATATGGTGCATTACTGTTTACGATGGAAATGTCTCTGCCTTTGTAGTGCTCAGCAAGCGTCAGGGACGATCCTTGTGCCGAGGCCACAATTCGAACTGTACGACTGCTATCTGAGCAGTCCAGGTGGGATTTAGTGCCGAGCTCAGAAGCCTGGATGCCCAGACTCTCTGGCAGGCTGAAGGAGTCCCGAGTGCGGTCATGACAGTAGGATTTGTACCACCACTGCACCACTGGAGTCTGGATGGATGCCGTCTGGAAGTTACAGGGGAGGACGATGGACTGGAAGAGCATCGCGAACCTCTGCTTCTCCCGCACTGTGACATGCACACTGTCACATGCACAGACTGACAAACACATTCATACAGAAACATGGAGAACATGAGAAGGGATTTTTTTTTTTTGGCAAGTTTCACATTCTTGAAACATAATGTGGTTACGCCTCCTCACGGCAATTAGATCAATATGAGCAAGGCACAATTCAATTAGTCATAACATTATTGATTCCTGTGCACATCCCCTGACCCTCCTAAAGTGGACTCAGAGGACTTAAAGGTGATGAACTGAATGGGGAGGTCTGTTCCCCTGTGGGTGAGTGAGGGTGTCATGATGAGTGAGGGAGATTACACCTGTTTGATCATTTTTCATCAAAACAGAACACAGACAGGAACAGAGATCAGCTCTGTGTGTGTGTGTAAGTGTGTATGCATGCGTGTGAGTGTTTGTGTGTGTTTCGATGAGTTTTGGGGGAGGGGAACCAGGGTCAGCGGGGTTAAATTCCAGTGTGTGTGGGGGTGCTGCTGAGGCCTGTGATGAGGCCGGGGGTTGTCCTCACCAAGGTAGGGTATACTGTAGATAAGTCAGATACTTGTGGATGTTCTCTGTTGTACAGTTTGCGATACTGAGGTGGGGCAGGAATTCCCTCTAAACATTTTTCAGAGGACAGGAAATCCAAACAAAAGAAGGGCTGCCGTGCCTTCAAATAGGTTTAGGAGAGCACATCCTTCATTCATTGGATTTATCTCAATGATGTAGCTGCAGCTCTCTGTAGGGCCAAGGTTCCATCAGCAGGAAATTTCAACAACAATACTGATGATTTATGAGCTGAAACAATATGACTCTATTTTTTTGATTTGTTTTGATATAGCTGTCATCAGATTTCATCTGTCATTGTCACTGTTGCTAATTTCAGAATTATATGATGGAGGTTCAACCTGATGATTCTAACACAGGGGTGGGCAAACTTTTTGGCTCAGGGGCCGCATTGACTTAAAATTTGACAGACGGGCCGGGTCACCATAAGATACGATACATATAAAAAAAACGCATTTGTTAACAGTACATATCAGACTCGTCTGACATTAGCGTTGAAAATAAAACCAGCTTTGTTTCGAAAGCTCTGACGTTTGCTTGTATTTCATGCTCAAACCGTTTTTTCTCTTGTAACTTCATGTCCAGCTCATTCATGTGTGTCAGTATGTCCACAGTGAAAGCTAAATCACAAAGCCAATCTGTGTCATTCGGCTCAGGAAAATTCTCAAGTATTCTCAAGTAGCTCTAAAAATGAAATAATCTCCTGTTTGAGCTCCCACATCCATTGATCCGATCATTCAATCATTCACATCAAGTATGAATAATGTACTAATCTTTAGCGGGCCGGATGTGGCCCGCGGGCCGTAGTTTGTCCACCCCTGTTCTAACAGTTTGAGAACTCAGGAGGAGGGGTGACTGGGTGCATACATTGTTTCCAAAAAAGAAGTGCGGTCGAGTCTTTGTTTCTTTTTTTTCACAGATCAACCCATTGTTGGTGTTGTGCAGCAAATCTCCCCCCTCTGTCCCACTTGAGGGTCTGTTGGAGGGGAGGAGACTTGTCAATCCTGGCCAATAGGCATATCTGTCTTTACCCTGCTGAGTGTGAACAAACCAATGATCTGCTAGCGATTTAAACCAAACAGTCTCACCATGAATACAATCGAGTTGAGCCGAGAGGAGTTTCTAATACATTCATGGAAACCTGTGGTCGCATTTCAAAGTGATGGTTAACTACTGTTTACATCAGGTGTGATTCACCACGGGCTAGTGAACCCATTGGAGGGCCTGTAGACTGCAGACAGCCACCAGCTTAAGGCCTCACAGGAAGACTAGATTTGATTTTAACTAGTACGTGACTACACATGTATTCGAGGTCATAGCTTGCTGTTGGATGCAGCACATTTCCTGAATATGGTCAGTCTTTTCCTCCCTGAAGTCGACACATTTCCTGCAGTTACTGTGTTCTGCATTCCTTCACATTGACTCATTGACTCAAAAAATAACACAGATAAAACTCAATGTCTGATAAGTAAAGATATTGCATCTATTTCATGAAAAAGCCGATAAAAAGAATATTTCTCACATGTTCAAGTTTAAAGCTATGAACACATGCTTTCTACATCTGTATTTTATTACACCTTTATGAATCTCATTAATGAACCAGGCAATATTTATGAGGTGATAATTGATTCCTTTTTTCACATCTCTATATCAAGGTTGAAATAACGATTTCCATCAACCCTTCATTTTAGTTTCATTTCATAACATTAAAATTATAACAAATTGAATTGAGAAGATTTTATGAACAGAAAATTTAAGGAACAAAATGAATCCCTCTGTAATATTCAGCATTTTTCCTTGAAAACTAAGGAATTAATAATGAGACAAGTGAAAACGGATTGTTTACAGCCATAAATTGTGGACAAGTTCGGTCGCACTAAAGGTTTCTTAAATAGGTCGTTTAGACAGTGATGTTGTAGAGGCCATTTACAGCCACACTGTACAGCTTACTAGCTTTCCTGGAGAGTAATATAATTAAATCTGTTTTAATAAACATCTAGGGTAAAAATCACAGCGTAAACTCAAGACACTGGACATTCCGGACGGATTATTGGGTCGCTGCGACCGTAAATCACCCACAGCGTTACTTCAGTGACTCCGGGAAAAATACGGTCAACCTGTTGCGCCTCCACGACAAGACAAGTGTTTCCAGTAAAGACGGTCGCACTTACTTACCTAAAGCCCCTGCTAAAACTGCTAGCCGGTAAACAGTCATCATATAATCCATTTTAAAGTCCTCTGAGATTCGCCCGTTTGTCTTTCATTCTGCTTTGACCGTCGACTAGCGTCTCCGACCTGGATTGAGACACGGCGGGCTAACGGGACTGTACCACTACACTCAGAGGTGAGTCTCCGCTCCGGAGCACCGAGCGATCGCCTGTCCGTCCGTCTGTAAACGCCGCAGTGTGTGTGTGTGTGTGTGTGTGTGTGTGTGTGTGTGTGTGTGTGTGTGTGTGTGTGTGTGTGTGTGTGTGTGTGTGTGTGTGTGTGTGTGTGTGTGTGTGTGTGTGTGTGTGTGTGTGTGTGTGTGCCAGGGCGGTGGAGGGAGGGGGCAAGTTTGTTTTAGATAAAAATCAGGTCAGACTTGGCAGTGAGTTCTTATAAAATTTGCAACACACAAAGGAGAACGTTTAACCAACTTTTCTTTATTAAAACCAAATTTGAAATTTCAAGCACGTACACATCTGATTTGTGTCATCACACATAAAAAGTTAACACTTCTATGCAAAATGTTGCAATGTTGTCATGTTGAAAAAAATGGCAGTACAAAAATATGTAAAGAAATAGCAAATATATCCCGAATTAAGCTAACCTTTAAGACACAAACATAAAAATCAAAAGTAATCTAAAAATCTCACAACAATTATTGAAGTACTTCATTCAGTAAATCACATGATTTTAAAAAAAACATCTATTGTCTTCAATATTATATAGGAGTACCCGCTTTATTTACAAGTAGATAAGTGGAATTTGTTCTTTTTGCTGTTGTTGTTTGATTTTTGTTTTTGTTTTTGTTTAAAGTAAAATACTCATCAGTGATGAACTAATTTAAAATAGTATTGAGAATTTAATTTCATCGTGGAAGTTGAAACATTTTCTATACCGCAATTTAATGGCCTCTCATTCTTAGCATTGGATTAATTATTTTCAAGTCATGACTGAGTTGTAAGTTGAACTTTTTCCTTTGAATATATTTACTTTATTTGATTAAAAGTTTGGTAGAAATTGTAAATAAAGAGTTTGGCAGATTGACATCTGGTGGTCAAGGTGTAAATTGTCACCCCTTTCTTACACAGTATTCTCCTTTACATGGATCTATAGTGACCTGTTGAGCATACCAGCAGGTTTGAAATTAATTCTGCAGGTTACTTTTTTTTCCCTCAAATTAGAAAAGCAGATAAATTACATATGGGCATGATGATGCATAAAGTATCTTCCATATCTACGCTTCCATATTTACAAAAAATAACCATACTCCTGATGTGGGATGCA
Source organism: Fistularia commersonii (assembly GCF_037954325.1). Taxonomy (NCBI): domain Eukaryota; kingdom Metazoa; phylum Chordata; class Actinopteri; order Syngnathiformes; family Fistulariidae; genus Fistularia; species Fistularia commersonii. The sequence goes on along the minus strand of NC_141287.1, from coordinate 9,173,038 downwards.
CCTAGACAAGTGCTGCGTCTTTGAATTTCATCAAATTAATTAAATCATTTATCACAAAATGCAAACATTTATAAAAAATTGTACAAAATGCTTAGTTGAAAATCCTACAAAGTTTTCCAATGAATTTGATTAGCAAGACGAATGCCCACAGCATTGCATGTCTCCTGCATTACAAAACTTCTCGCCATCCTAGAAATCATCACAATGAAATTGAATCCGTGTTGAAAATAACCTTAGCTAGGGCTAAGTTTTGCTTTAAGAATGTACGGGCAACAAAACACTAATCCTTTGTCTTCACCACCCCCACATTATCATTAATTCCAGAAGTAAAAGTCTACATCAATTTTTCAGTGGAATTTTGTGCATTACTTTCACTAGGATGGGATAGAAATAAATTGTAAAACAAATAAATTCATGCCTTTCAGCTCAGTCACGCACAACAGAAAACACTTTCTGAAATATTTGTTTTTCACTAGGATCTGGTGCATGACAGGATATTGACCGGAGCAACTTGCAAATATCTGGCTAAAGTGATGCTGTCCATAATGTCCACTGTTCAGTGGCCTCACACTCGCATTGATGATTTTTCTGGACTTAGCTCTCTTCCATTGTTGTCATTGTTTTCTTTTGCATCATCTAGCATTATAACAATCATGTACATTACTGGGATCGCTTCAGTAATAGGCTGATTGTGGGTGTGTACAGTAAAAAAAAAAAAAAAAAAAGTGGAATTTCTTTGTAAATTAATATGCACACTCTACTGGCTTCTACATAAAGGTTGCAGTTTAATATGAGCAGCTATTGTTAAAATTTAAGTTTGACAAAAGAATTAAGGAAATGAGAAGAGTGACACTAAAGCATGAAGTGCTGGCTGTCCAAACCAGGCTGTGGAGGAAGCAAGGGAGGAGCCTGCTCAGGTGTGAACACTAACATGTCATTTAGGTATATAGGTATGAGGAAATGCAATGACAATAACTTCAGTTTTAGATGGCTATACACTACTGTTTAGATATAAATTCTATATTCCACATATGCCCAATAATCCCTTTCCAACCTACAGACTTCAATGCATTATGTCCTCTCATGTAGATAAAAAATAAGCAATGAAATGCTGGCTCTCTTTTCTAGTTATGAGAGCGTTTATTTCACAGTAGCCACTTAAGTCGTTTAATATTGAACAATTAAAGGTATAGTTTGTAGTTTGTGTGGCCTGGGTAGTGCTTTTCTTCCTCTAAGAAAGGAGTTTTGTCACATCCCTCCTTTTTTTATTACTGATGATGATGATAGTAATTACTTAAGGGACATCAATGAAACAAGTAAATGAAATTTACAGTGGGTGGTATGGGCCAGGGTTTTATCATTCATTCATTCATTCATTCATTCATTCATTCATGCATTCATTCACTATCTATTCCAGTTAATCTGTGCACAGTCTTGTGTGGCTGAGGCCTATATCCAGCTTACATTGGGTCAGAGACGGTGTTTAACCTTGACTTGTCTCCAGTTTATCACAGGGCCTCAAAGAGAACCATCCAAGCAGTCACTTTCTTATTCACACCAACAGACAATCTGGAGTCTTCAATAAGCACTGCATCTTTTGGCAATATAAGAAGAAGCTGAAGAACCTGCAGATAATCCGTTATGGTACTAGGAGGAGACGAATATTTTACAGACAAGCTCAATTAAGGTCTGGCTTTGAGGTGACACCACCAGCATGCAGCCTTTTGTGCCACAGTGAGGTATTATTGCCTATGAAGAAACATGGTAGCATTATGAGGGAAAACAAACTTGTGCTAAATTCTGGTCTTTTGCAGATCCATTAATAACTGATGAAGGATTTTATTGACGCATCAAAGCCACGATCTTTGTCTCAACCCCATTACCAGCCATAAATAAAGCATCCAAGATGAAAATTATTAGATAGTGAGAAAATATTCAGTAACTCTATATTAATTCACTAATATCATGATCATCATTTTTCACTGGCAGCTTGTTTCAAACCGGTATTCCAGGGTTTGGTCATAATAATCAGGAAGCTCACCAAGTCTATCACAACAGCCGCCATAATATTAACGCTGATTATCAAGCCTGTCACGACTACCTCCATAACGGTCACGATGATTGTCGAGTCTGTCGCGACTGCCTCCGTAACGGTCACGTTGATCATCCAGTCTGTCACGACTACCCCCATAACGGTCACGGTGATCGTCGAGTCTGTCACGACTGCCTCCATAACGGTCACGATGATCGTCAAGTCTGTCACGACTGCCTCCATAACGGTCACGATGATCATCGAGTCTGTCACGACTGCCTCCATAACGGTCACGATGATCGTCGAGTCTGTCACGACTGCCTCCATAGCGGTCACGAGGATCATCGAGTCTGTCACGACTGCCTCCATAACGGTCATGATTGTTATCGAGTCTGTCACCACTACCTCCGTAACGATCACGACGATTGTTGATTCTGTCATGACTGTCACCATACTGATCATGCTTCTCCTCTGGCCTGTCACGACTTCCTTTATAATCGCTCCGTTCTTCAGGATGACCACTGCTTTCGCTATAGTAATCCTGTGGGTTGACCCAGTTACTGTCAGTATCTCTACCCTCATCATCATGCCATTCCTTATCACTGCCATGCTGACGATCCTCAAATGTTTGTCCTGCAACTCCTTGACTCTTACTGTTCTGTGGAACATTATCGTCTTTACTCCTGCCCTTTGTTTTACTGTTGATTGTGTCGTCCCAGTAAACATCTTCAGGTTCATGGTTGTCTTTGTCATAAAACTGCATTTCTCTGGGGGAATTGAGAGACGAACATGTACAAAACTATTTGTTTGGATGATCATCGTCTGACAGACAAAATTCCTTGGTGGCAGAAATATCCCCAGGGCAAAGAATACATACCTTGGGACGGGCTTGTCTTTTTTGCTCTTTTTTCTGCAGCAACAGAAGATGAGAATTCCCAGAACCACCAAACCTGCAATGACTCCTCCAATTATACCTGCAGTGGCGCCAATATTCATACTACCTGTGGGAAAATGTAGAGAGGTGTTATTTTTTCCTCTCATTTTTACATTTGCAAGACTGACATTCATATTTTTATCATTCTGAACATGAATGACTCCTAATAATCATTCTTCTGTGTGATTATATCAACTAGTATAGCATGTCTTGGTGAGGATGATTCATAACCCTCCCCTCCATATCAGAGTTCTGTTTCTGCTATTTGCAGACCTTTAAATTCGGCTTTGTTGATATTATATGACTGAACACCTTGCAACTATTTATAATTTTAATATTGATAATTATAAACTCCTTTTACAAGCTGTTCACTTGATGCTTTGCAGAGAAGCCAAGAATAACACTGGAAGGCTGAAATAATCATCACCATATTATGATTTCATGAATAGGATTTTTAAAGTGCAATTCAATGACAGCTAAGTTGGAAGCCATTGCCACTAAGACTCAGTTCCTCGAGATGGTTGTAGAATCAGTGGGTTGTCTGCACCCTCAGAAAATGATAGGACCCTTAGCCCTTAGCATTGTAATTTTAGCAAGTTCCTTAGTTATCCCAAGACTTTCTACAGCTATATTCAGTGATTTTTCATCTACGAGTGGACACAAATTACTATAATGTAAGTCTGAATATCATCCATGTTTTAGAACTGAGTCGAATTGTAGATTTTACAGTATATGAATTACACTGCAAACTGGAAAGTGTCTGTACCCTCTGACTGTAGATTACCAACATGCTGACTCTAAAATCTGCAATCGATGCATCTTTTTAATCATGAAGGGCAAAATATACATACTTTCTGACTCTGCCCACCATTACTATGACTAAACCATTGTTGACCAACTATGTGCAATTTACTATTAGAAATCCAGTGGGCCTCACTTATGCCTTAATCTGCAATAAAAAACACACCCATATGACCCTAAAGTATTAGTATTAGTCTTAGTGTTAGTATTAGTATTAGTATTAGTATTAGTATTAGTATTAGAAAATAACAATAAAGAAGAGAAAAATATTGGGTTTTAAAATTAAAATTAAAAATGACCATAGCCCCACCAACATAATAGTTGATTTAGGTTAAAAATACATTTTACAAATTAAGTATTTCATATGTTTTTAAATTATGTATTTTACAATTAATGTTGAATTTGATTAAATCTTATTCTAGTTAATTTCACAGAACAGTATGACAATTTTTCAATTTTATAGTATGTGAACCAGTCAGCCACTTACTCACTATCCCTACTATTGCTTGTTGACTGCTAGTATCCCCCTGTATTCTAACAGGGGAGTCAAGCATTTGCTGTCACTGTCAGGATAAAGGTAGGTGGGGTTTATGTATTATCTGAACCCTAAAGCATACAAATGAGTTATTTGTTCTGTAGTGACAGTAAAGATAAATGCCAATTCTGTCCACATACTGCAGTAGCTTGTGAGGATAACTGACTGATGTCATCTCATGTGGTATACTTCCAAGAACCAGTTCTATAAGAGGACACTTTTTCCCATGTTACCATTTCAAATGTGAAAATCCCACAGGGACTTGTGTCATGTTGTTACTGTTTTGACAAACATTCATGCATCATAGCAACCCCCAGCATACCATACACATTGTGAATGACACACCATACCCTGGTTAATCTGTCATATTATATCTTAATTTTTGCCTGCCTCTCCATTTGTAAAATAGAAATCTTGGAGTTGGCAGTGATGTCTGGCTTCAAAATTATTTGTAAGGAATGGATAAAGACAGTCCATACAGAGACCGTGCCCCATTCCTTCTCATTCCCTGCTGAGGTAGACAGTGGAAACCAACAAGCTTCCAACATGAAAAACACTGAAAACTTGGATTTTCAGTGTTGTATGTGACATCACATATTTAAAAAGTATATCTTCACCAAGTATTACATATGTCTATGGATGTGAAAAGGGTTTTATGTGGTTTGTACACCAACAAGATGAGGTTCCTTTAAGCAAGCTGCTCCACCTTTCAATTTCCCAAAAGCTTGAAACACTTCAGGTTAAACAGTAGAATACTTTCAAATGACAAAAGAAAGTATTAAGCATGCGGAATTTATGATTCTGTCTGCTTTCTGTCCAAGACCATAATTTAGAGCCAAAGTAATGACTAAAGTAGGCAACCCAGGGTCATGTGGAGCCTGAGCAGTGCTCTTTGTTAGTGGTCTCTAAATCTTAGAAAAAATAGATTCAACCTCAGTGGTTCATGAGGTCCTTAATTCTGTAGTTTCCTTGTATGTTGTATGGGATACTTGAACAAATGTGGATCACTCAGGAATTATTTTGCTCTACCACGATACAATGCACAGGGAAATTTGCAGGCAGGATTTGTGTCATTGCTGTAGATGTATTGAACCATGCAACTGCCTTGTGAATTCCTTGTTTTGATGTGATGTGGGCCAAGAAATCCACTTTTCCATGTTCAGTTCAAGTTTCAAGTTGTTTGGGATTTGTATTAGATGTGGTAGATTTGCATGATTCTGCAGGCAAGCACCACTGAATATTATGTCAGCCTGTGAGTCTGGCAGAGCAGCCTGTATTGTTGTCTTCATTTTTTGAAATGGATCTGAGTGAAGACCAAACAGAATTCTGCATAGAGTAGTATGTTGAGATGTGTAAATGCAGTTATAATATTCCCGTGTTCTAATAGGCAAAGTCAAAGTTGATGGTCTATGTGTGGTATGGGATGAGAGTTGGCGGCAATCTATTTGTTTGCCACCTGTGTGTATTGTTAATTACAACTATGGGAGAAACCTAAATGGGGGTTTATGAATGTGCACAGTTCCTGAAGGTTTTAGATTTCTTCAGTCACTGCCTGCTTACAGGAAATGGAAGCCTTGATTTCTTTGACCAGTTTAGTCTGTAGTTGGTTCATACATCCTTTCTTATCCCTTATCTCCCATACCAGGGTGCAGTTTGCGGAACTACAGTGTTCCGCAAACTGCCATTAGGCCAGTAGGAGGGTCCTTTGGTATTTTAACAGTGATGACTATGTCACCCCAAAAAACACATATGCAATGGAAAAACAAGGTCAATCCCTAGTGTGGCATGCACGCTAGCATATATACTGTGAGTAGAATTCATGTTGATTCAGCAAGGTCACTTATAAGAAAGATGGCCAAGAATAATAGAAACTGATTACCTGCATCTACTACTTGCTCAGCATTGTGATAGGGTTCTTTTTGGAAGACTTTTTCATGCATGGCACCAGCATCAATGAAATAAAGTGCACTCATTTCATTTATCATTGTCTGGTATATCTCCGTTTGACCGCATGACAAACTAGTGTATCTTATGATACATTTTGCAGTATCACTCTAGCTGTTAAATACCCACCCAAGTTTTGTATGTTTTTTGTGCTGCTTCCTGTAATTTGAATTGTTCAATGAAATAACTTTTAGCCTTTTTATTCCACTGATGACTGACATGTAGACAGTACCTACATTCAAAGGGGTATAAAACACATTTTGCCCATCATACCAAATAAATCAAGCCAGATAGCATCATTAGCTTGATAACTAATTTGTAGTTAGAAAAAAAAATCAAGTATGGGGAAGTTCTTAGTTTGCTCTGTCAAGGAATGAATAATAAAAGTTAAGGACTCAAAGTTTCTAACCTCTATATCAAAATATTTTTCAAATACCCAGATGAGGTGGATCATGTAATAGATGAAGCGATGAAGCTCGGTAATTCTCTATGGGCTCATGAACAGGTAAACAGGTAATTCACATGGTAGCACTCACCAGGCATCACAGCCAAGGTTAAGTTGCAGCTTTCAGCACCAACTCGATTTGTTGATGTGCAAATGTAGAACCCAGATGTCTCTCTTGAAATGTTAAATAGAGATAGAAGTCCATTCTCTGTAACATAATTACATGACTTAATAAAAACATAAGGTCATCATAAACCTTCAGGTATGATTGTAAAACAAAAAAAAACACATTTTGTGCTACAGGAGTGGTTGAAATCCGTACTTTCTGTTGCCTTTGGTGGAAGGTTTCTGGGTATGTTTTCAACACTGTAGGTGCTCCATTCATAAACTGGCTTTGGGGAACCTTCTTCAGATTCACAGGTAAGGGTGATGTTATGCCAATATTCTGCTGTACCCTGGATACTGCAGAGAGGCTTAGAGGGAGGAACTGGAAAATGATAAAACCATTTGATATAGAAAATTAGAATTTGTATATAACAGCAATACTATCCCAAAAAATATAATTTAACCTTAATTTTACTTATTCATGAATACATCAATATATATTACACACAACTGCTACAATACAACACAATAATTTCAGTTCTCACCCAGGACCAAAAGAGAAGTTGAGGCGGTTGTTGTTCCCTCGTCGTCATTAGGGATTATAACATTGCATTGGAAGCTACGGCTATCCTTTGCAGTCAATTGTGTTAAGCGTAGTGTGCTAACTTGTTTAGCGATGTCAACCTCCAAAAAGGCTCTGCCTTCATAGGCAGGTGAAATGTCAACTGGGTTGTTTAGTACGAAGGAGCCCACAGTTTTCTGAAAAAATACACACCCAATTTCATAGGTAATCACTTAATAAAGATATAATATTTGAGTAATGATTTGACTAATAAAGGATCAAATCCTGGATCGGTACTGTATTGATGGGAGTTTTATAAACTTCGGTGAAATCGTCAATATTCATCCTCTTTAAATACACATATACTACGGTTCTATGTGTCCAAAATGTAAGAGGTTTATTAATCTTACAGTCATTTTAGAAATGTCAAGATTTGCAGGTCAATACTGATTTTTGCTGAGACAATGTTCTGTGGCTTCTTTTCTTCTCACCGTTGGTTCATTAGGATTTTCAGGATCAACCGCCCAGGTGAGAATAAGAATACTGATGTCTGCGTTTGCAGGGATGAAGGAACAAGTGAGGGTAATTTCACCTCCACTTGAAGCCGTATATTCTTTCTGTGGAATAGAGACCTGCAAACTCCTGCAGCTGGGAAGCACTACAATTAAAGGGATTACATGAAATGAAGTACATTACGTACAAGTGATCATTTTCAAATTCATTGTACTGTCAAACTGTTAAACCAAAAAAAGCTTCTTTTTTTTGACAAATGTAACAAGTGTATTTAACCGCCAATATCTAGAGAACAATGTAATCTGTTTCCATATTACAGTGGAACTGCAGTTTTAATGATTAACACTAGTGACATGGGTGTGGTAGAGAATCTAAGAGAGAGCACATGAATAATAAACTTACCTGTGAGTATAAGAAAGAGTTGTTTCCATTCAAACAATGTTTTTGTCGCCATTGCTGATTAAAATCAAATACAAATCTGAATCAAATTGAAGGAACTGATTAAAATCTGATGCTTTCGGTTAAGGAACACTAGCCCGCCTAACCTTCACAGTAAGCTCCTAGGTGTGAAGCAGGTCACTCTTCCAGGTAATAAGTCAACTGATACAGGTCACATGTCAGCAAAGGGCCTATTGCTGCTTTACTTGCCAGAACAGAAACAATAAGGAAGACATTTTCATCCAGCAGGATTTAGATGACATAGACAGATTTATAAACACTTTTATTTTTCTCTATAACTATCTTCTTTAAAATACTATATATTTGATGATTGTATGCTAAATACCCTCAAAGAAATTAATTTAGTGTACAGAAAGGGGTCCAGAGACGGTGCTGTGCTCTCTTTGGCCTGCAGGCTGTAGTATTGAACTGCATGCTATGTCGCATTCATTCTCCACGGAGGGCTGTCTACTGGAGTCTTCTTATTTCACATAAAAAGATCATAAATGCAAGGGAGTTTGTTTGAGGTTCCCCTTGTTGCCGCTTTTTTCTGTTGCGACCTCTCTCACTTCGGTGGGAAACAGACATTATGAAATGAAACCCGTTTAGACTATGAAAAATGACAGTATTTGAAAACATGTAACCTCGGCAACAAGGCAATAGCGTGGTCACTGAGCAACTTTGAGATGGTGAAGACAATAAACTACGTCTACCTTTACAAAATAAAAATGACACTGTCAGTTCAGGTTCATAGATGGTTCACTGAACTCATTTTAAACTTCGTGATGGGCAATTTAAAATCTTGTTGAAGTTGATAAGAGGACAGCTTTCTGAATAACCTCACAGTGATCCTATACTGAACTACATTGCAAATGAAATTAAAGGGATACATCATCAGTCAAAACACTGAAAGCACTGACAAAATGAGTCATTTGTACAATAAATCAGTCTCCTTGAAACCCTCCCCTCCTTTTTTTGCAGTTATTAAATATAGCGGATAGAGAGGTGAAGACTTATTTGAATCTCAGAGGCTGTGATTTGTTATAACAATTGACTTTATTGTACCATGAAATAATTCAATGAATCGTATCACAAAAAGAGATGTTCCAAATATTTCGACAAAATAGAAAATACCGGGACTTAGAAAATTGGAAACGCTGTAAGGCTCACAGGGATATGATTTGGTGTAATGCCTCTATATAAAACTGCGCGGCCCAAGGTGTCTTTTTATAAGAGCACTTGTATTAAAAAGACAAATACAGAGACATTGGCAAAAATCCATTAAATTGTTATTAGCATGACAGTTTGAATCTTTCACTTTAAATATGTGGGAGGAAGTGAAAACTCACAGTGGATTTCATGTGATTTAGAAATGATACACAAACTGGAGCAAAAACAATAGATCCTCATCACATACCAGTGCAAAATAGTTTCGCAGGATGAAAGATTAATTAGTCTTCATCTGTTTGGATGCTACTGGTGTAAATAAATGACATCCCTGTTTCCTATTCATAGGTCTTTGCTGTAATATTTTACAACATATTTTCTATTTATAATGAGGCCCCGAATTTATCAAGAGATTGTAAGGACGGGAATAACATCCTGAAGACTTTTGAGTCTCTTTTCTGGAAATTACACATAACCAGTATGGAATTCAACTCAGATTTAGCTGGGGGGATGTTTTTAAGTAACTAGTTTGTTTTGGAACAGAACTGTGTTGGGGTTTTCACTTCCATTTTTTTCAGCCATGTTGATCATTCCAAGAGAAACACACCTCATTGTATTCCAGGGAGGACAGACTTTTCACAGACATAAACATCCCAAATTTGGATACCATAAATAGACCCATATCGATAGATAGCGTCATGACCAGTAGAAATAATATTTTTCTACAAATAATGGTTTTCCTTATAGTGCAACGGTTTACAGTGTCTTGTGCAGAGGCAGACTAACTGTTGTTTGGCCTTCATGGCCAATCACCTCGGCATCATCAACACTCACCTTTGTATTTTCAAATGGCTGCTTTCAAGTTCCCCTCAATTTCGGCAGAATACACAATCACACCCAGCAACACACACCCAACAAAACAATAAACCCTTCCTCTTGATTCAAACATACTAAATCAATCAAGTAAAATTGTTGATTGCTTTTATCTTGATAAATAGCTCTTTACTGTGCAAGCCTGAAAGAAAAATACAGATTTAAACAATAATCAGTTAATGTAAATGACTTCAGCAAAACAAACAATTATCGATTGAAAATTTCATAAAGAGCATTCATGATGAGATTTAGGTCATCTTGTTGGATAAAAATGAAAAGGAACTGAGAGAAGCATTTGGGACTGCAGGATCCATTTTAGCTGACATTGAGATAATAACTTTCTCAATGAAATAACTGATCAATCAATATGAAGAAGAGACTTTTGGATTTTTATCAACTGTGGAATTTTAAGTTCCCGGACTTTCAGACTGACTGACCACTTTATCACGACGAAAGTAAATATGCGATGAATATATGTTTACTGTGTAAACTCCACAATGGTGGTAACATGCTTTAGACTTAATGACCGGTGTTATACATTTCATTAACTCTTCTTGTAGAGACAGTTGAAAACGGCAAACACTCTGTAAGATGGGATGCACTTGAAAAATCCAACTGATCTTTAATTTTAGTTGATCAGCTATTGTAATCCAATTCATTTACGACTTATTTGCAAAAAGACCAACAAAGTCACTGAGTCATTGAGGAATTGAATATAAGGGGAGGGTTATGATCAAAGTAAGCACGTGGCCACTTCTGAAAAATAGTTTTATTTTTAAATCGAGGAGAAGGGATCTACTTTCTCCTCTGTCAAGAAGAAGTCAGAATTATCTGTTAATTCAGTTAAAAAGACTATTTCCTCAGGATTAACGTGGAAGGTGAAAGATTGGTTTTAACCATATCTCTGTTAGTTACCCTTGCCTTCCCGGTCCAAATTCATATTATTATTTAAGTATGTAAATAAGATACAGCCCCCCCAACACAGACACAGACACAGACACACACACACACACACACACACACACACACACACACACACACACACACACACACACGCACACACACACTTCAATCTCAACAGTTTTGATTCATGCGCGCTCTCGTGTATTGGTGTGTACGCGCGTGTGCGTGCGTGTGCGCGTGTTTCTGTCTGTGTAACACAGGCAGGCTCAGGGATGGGATTTCGGGTTAAATATTCAAAATGGCGGACGGAGGAGCAGCGAGTCAAGATGAGAGTTCAGGACCAGGTAATGATTACAGCATTTTACATATTCATACTCATATTCAAACCGTGGTACAATTTATCATAAACGAAATACAGATGAAGCGCAGATTGACTAACAGAATAGAATTGGTAACCGGCCCTGTTTTAGTTATTCATTGCTAGTCAACTGTAATTTGACATAGCAGGAAACGAGCTATTGCAGTACGACGACAAATTACATGGAAACATGCCTCCCCCCTTTGTGTGATTAGACGGCTGAACGCCGCTACATATTCATACGTCTGCCGACAAATACAATTTAGCATATTTTGTTAATAATCACCGACGTTACCCTGATTCATCTATGACATATTTAGATATTTGACACAAGACAGTTTGATTGAAATGAAAATGCTAGCAAGCTAGCGTTAGCTTCGCTGCTAGCGCTGGGCTTTGTGTTGATGCACAGTGGTGCGAAGCTTTTGAAAGAGGTTTGCATATTCATTTTAGTGAGTCGAGCTGAGGCTGCGCTAGCATCTATTTTAAGTGATTTTACCCTGGGGAAAATATAGTAAAACGTCGCAAAGTGGTATTTTGTGCACTATCGTGTTGGCTCGGCTTGCCTCTGCTCGATGTGATAATATAGCGGAGCTTTTTTTCCCTTCAGCCTTTTGTGCTCGGCGCAGTGGAGCTACAGTAGCCTGTTGTGTTATTCATGCGGGCCTGAACCAGAGTGCGGAGTTCAGCATATTCCATAAACCGACGAGGAGCTGAGGTTCATCTGGCACAGTCAGTGCTTGTAAACACAACACTGTGTGAGCGAAGGACGCGCGGAAAACCGAGCATCGTCGTTCGAACTTTAGTCTGGTCCATCAGACTCAAACTGGCTTCATTTCTCGAAACTTGGTCCAGTCGTGTGGAGGCCAACTTCACACTGGCATTTAGTTAACGGTGGCTCAAGCGAAGGTGTGGTTTCTCTCCCACCGGCTAACTTTATGCCGTGAAATGTTTGTTTGAGGTGGGGCCCGGCACTTATTGACTTGGAAGAAGTGGGTGCAGTCTACTGTGGTGCTGATCCTCGGAACTAAAACCGCTCTTCCACCTCATTATAATATCAAATGTATTTGTGTAATGTTTTGTTGCACTTGTCACCGCGGGGTTTAATCTTTCTCACCATCAGCTGCTACAGTAGTGATCACCTCGGCTGTAAACTTAGGTACAAAGACGGTATACAAAGATCATACCTGTGTTCCCCCTACGGGGGTGTGAGTGGGAGGGGTGGTGAGGCCCACTTCCGGAAGGCACATTAATAACAGGCATTCTTACTTTCTTACGATTCTCTCTGCAGGTTTCATGACTGGGCAAGACACAGCTTGATAGGACCGTTTCAGTCTTCTCTATTTGGTTCAGTTTACCATATAGTCAAATTTAAGGAAATTGTGTGATCTGTTGCTGTGCCATATAGGCTTTGCTTTGCTGAACAGTTTGGTAAAGTTTGACCTTGCAGTAAACTGGTTCTTGCACAGAAACAGAGAATCCATGCATGGTTACTATATATTAAAAATAGACGTCTGCAACTGGCTCAGACCATGATGAGTTAAGGTGCAGTGGCAAGAAAGACATCTCTCCTTGAAGAAGACTTTGAAACTTGTGGTTGACTTGTTTTGATTAAATTTATCAACATGTGTATTAGGAATCCTAAATTTAGTTTCAGCTTACACAATGCTAGTCAAAAATACCAAAAAGTTAATCAACAATTGTATACACTTTTGTTTTATTGCAAGTTAAAAGAAAAAAGTCTTACATTTCTAAAGGTAAAAAAAATGATTTTATATAATTCAGTGTTAAATCAATGTTCCTACATTGTCTCTTTTTTTTGTCCTACTGCATTGCTCTATTTTCACTTTCAATAAAGTCTCACATAAAAATGTACTTAAGTTAAGTATTTAACTTAAAGAACAGATGAGAAATAAATTTGCATCCTCACACACTTCTTTTTCACATTTAATCAGTTTTACAGTTCCACCCTCATTCTAGCCTTGTAGTTCCATCATGAATATTCATTGATGTAAACACAGTTGTTATGAATAATGCATTATTGGCAGTAATAAATTCAGGACATGCCATCTCGGAGTACTGACGGGGCCTGCATGAAGGCTTCAGTAAGACAAGCTTTTCTATAGTGGATGAGAAAAAAAAATCATAACTAATTATAGATGTATGTTGTGTGCCAAACAGATAACCACTTGTCTCTGCTGATCTGTGGCAGATTGAGTCATTTGTGACCCAACCATGCAAACCCTTAAGCGCTCACACCAAAATATAGTAGATAGTTGGATAAAAGACAAGAAGGAACTGATTAATTCTTTCGGAAATACTTACTTTCCACACATTCACAATTTATACTTTGGGGAAACATTGATAGATACAACTAGAGATTTAAGATTTCGATATCATGGAGGATTTGGAATTTAGAGGTACAAAATTTAGAGAGGCAAAATACAGCATTTATTAATGTGCAAGATGTTTTTGTTCACAGAGACCTGTTTAAGTCAGGGGCTCAGTCAGTGTTCTACTTTCTAACTACTGTGTCACACACTGTAAATTGTTGGAGTTCATTGTTGGAGCTACCAAATGCAATTTTGTTAGGAGATAGATCGTCAGTAGAGATGAGTGACTGTTTTAATAACTGACGTGGTGTCTTTCACATGTCTATCACTATCAATAACAAATGTAAACATGCAGTTGTTTTTTGTTTTTGTTTTTTTTAACCACACCACTGTTTACAGTGGGTAGCCTGAAAAGTGACACGCTTTGAATCAAATATTCACATTAAAAATGTCCAAGTCATTGCTGTGCGGCTGCATTAATGTGCTAATATTTTAAGACGAGAAAAAAAATCCCTTTATCCCATTTCAGCACATCAGCAAAATTTGTCCTCTGCATTATGGCTGAACCATGAACAGTGGGCTGCCACTAAGCAGTGCCTAGGGAGTAGTTAGGGGATCAGTGTTTGCTCAGCGACAGCTCAACTACACTAACAGGTTAAAAGTAGCTCAGGAATCAAACCGGCCATTTTCGCTTCCAAGTAGACTGCTATAAGCACCTGAGCCACTCCACCCCATGACTGCATAAAAGGGGCATTAAAAACAAAGCTCGATATTGATTTGAGTGAATTTGGTTGTCTGCACCACTGTTGTGTGGTTAGACTCATGTCTGACCTGCTTTGGCTGATTGAATGGAATGGAATTCCTCCTACCTCTGGAAACTTCACTCAAGTTAAATATTTTCACCTACCTGTTAGGCAGTTGTTAATGACTGCCCCAGAGATTCTACAGTCGCTTACATTAGTGCTGTCTCCTGCGTCCTGTATTTAGCTGCTGACCTGATTTAATTTAATGACTACAGCATAATTTTGGGTGAAATGGGGGAAAAACTATCACCATATTCAAAAGTCAGTTTAATTGAAGAGCAGGATATGCCATGTTATACTGTCAGGCATTCATTGTGGACAGCAAAGAAAGACTTTAATTGTACACGGTAGCATGTTTCCTTACTGCGCATAAGGCAATAAAAACTTTAAGTCCTTGAATCATCTGAGATGTAAATTAAAAAGTCCTTCCATAAAAATGATTTAAATTCCATGTTTATTCACATTTTTCTGATAGGCTGAAACTATATTGCCTTTGACAAAAATGTAGCAATATGATGTAGCAACCTTGCTCTGACTGTCCCAATAACTAAGATATTGTAAAACAAAGTTGGTTTTCTTCAATTCTGAAGCTTTCTGTCATTTTGGTAATTTTACTATTCTGTCTCTTGATTTCTTTTTTGTTGTTGTTGTCATTTTCAGGCTGATGTGGGATAATTTTGTGTGTTTTCTTGGCAACTTGCAATTTTTTTAATGTAATTTTCTTTTAACTTTTTGACATTTGTTTGTATGTTACCTGTTAGTTTATTTCATCATTGTGTCTTCATAGAAGCTCAAGTATTTATTTATAGAAATTACATTTTCAATATTTCCAGGGTGGATAGAAACAGATTTTTGTGTATTGTACATCATGGAATTAACCAATAATTCACAATATATCAAAAATGTATTGAAAAAAAATCACCTGTATGATTTTCATGTCTTAGACTCCAAAAAAATCAGAATACATTCATCACTTTTTTTTTATTTCAAAGTGATTGGTTAACTTATCAAGAAAAGGCACACTGGATTTAACTTTTGAAATATAAAGCATCTCCTTGCAGCTTGTAGATGTTATTGACAATAGAACCGTTACCTCATATTAGTGTCTCAGCCCAGACAGGTTGAAATATGTCATCGTGGACTTAAATGTACCTCTGCAGTAAAAATCAGAGTATAAACTCAACTGTCCATAAAGCCCAGATGTCTTTACCTGACCTCAAATGGACTATGAGCCAATGCACAGTCGAGTACCACATAGCTATTACTGTACTTTAACCCACTACATTATTATACATGTTTAGTTTGTTCCACATGAAATGGTGACTATTATTATTCTATAAATTAGTCTTGTGTAAATTTGATTTTATCAGTGTTTCTGTTAGACCGCTGACAGGCTGGTGCTGCATGTGCAATTCTAGCACCCTCCATCCCAGAATAAGATGCACATCTTAACTGATATATAGGATATTTGTCATATGTTTTTCCAAAAATTTTTTTGTGTTTGTATACGTATATCTGTATTTCTCAAGATTATTTTAGCTGCAAATGCAAATTTTTTATCAAGAAAGGTTTAATGTACTTTTAAAAGTACAGTACATCATGTGCGCTATTCCAAAGTGTTTTGATATTTTTAATGTGCTTGCAATGGGCAAGGACATTTCATAGTGCTTTGTTGTTCATTTCCTAAACTTTCAAGGTTATCTAGTGTGATCACACATCCTGCGTATTCTGAGTCGGCTCAGTGATTGGACTTGCTTGGGCTGGTCCAGAGCAAGACAAGTTGTCTTGATGTATTCTGTGTGTATCACAGAGAGTCTAGGTAGTTGAGAATGTGGATGTGCTAATTAAGTTTTCCTCTGTCTCATGTTGAATCTCCTTACTCACATTAACTGCTCTCCAGTATTCAGCCAGCCATCCCATATAACACTGCTAATGAGATACCTATTTAAAATTCTCCATGCATGATAAGTGTCTAATGCATTGTTCCACTGCTGGGTTTTCAAACCATTCAACCAAGTAACTCTAGATGTTTGAGGTGCACTATTGATGACTACTGCTGCATTCATGTCTTCTTTGTTTTCCTGCTTGGCTATATGATGTGATTACTGAAGAGATCAGAGCCAGCTAATTTTTTGAACCCTAGTTCAAGCTGATTTGAATGTTCTTTTTTTTTTTTTACACACAAGTGTGTATGCTCTGCAGATGTCATTTAAACAAAAGGCCGTTGTCCAGCTTAACCTTGTGCAGTTTGCAAAACAGCAAGGGGTGGAATTAAATGTAATGCCCGTTACTGTTGTCTTTGGCAGTAACTAAAGGTCACTGGAGTTTTTTTTAGAACAGGTAGATGATCAAGATCATTGAAGTTTAAAGGGCCTGTTAAACTCACCAGATAACATTTTGGAAAGGGAGATGAATGACTGGTTTAGGCTCACTTTCTGACCGATTGCGACTAACATTGGTTGCTGACTGAAGATGCGTGTCCTGTTTTGACAGAATGCTGTGTCTGATGGGGGTCTGTGTTTTTTCAGCATATCCTGATAATGCTTCCATGTCTGCTTGATATTGTTTAATTTTGGTCAAATGCCATGCAAATGCTATTTGGCAGACAGAGATTTAATTGAAGATGTTGATTAGAGAAAGGCATGAGAAGTTGTAGTGGTATTAGTAGCTAAGCCCCATCCCCTGTGGACCACAATGGAGACATGCATTCCATTCGGATTCACTGGACACATGTGCTGCACTATAGTCAGGCTCTTTCCCCACTGTGTAAACTCTCAGAAACTTTGTGAAAGAGAATTTTAAAAGGGCTTGAAAATGAAATACTAATGGAATGTAAAGCTAATCTAAATATGCTAATCCCCAAATACTTCATAAACACAGACAGCAACCTGCTCGCCACCCACTCGCTGTAGTTTCTCACTTTGGAATGCTTTAGCCACAGGGGGTCTCGCTGTAATGACAGGCTTGTGATGGATTAATGTGGAGTTATTTATTTCCGATTGAGCGAGTCCCCCTCCCACTCACACCCCACCATCCTGCACTTTTAGGAGCTAGTCCTTGTCCCTGTGACGTCTGGAGATGCTGCGAATGAGCAATCATGGCCTTTTTTTTTATTAATGCAGTATGCCCCACTAATATGACTAAAGCATTGCCTACAGGCCTCACACTGCATTCTGGGATAGCTTTAGCCCTTTACCTGCTCTTAGCTAATTAATTTTTAGCAATGCGCTTGCACAATAATTGGTCGTGTGCTGCGGCCTCCCCTCCCACTGCTGCTCTGAGTGATGGTTTGAGCGCTTTCTCCGTCGTTCTTATTCCCCTGTTTTTTATCGTCTTCCAAAAGCCATCCAATTAAT
Source organism: Fistularia commersonii (assembly GCF_037954325.1). NCBI lineage: Eukaryota > Metazoa > Chordata > Actinopteri > Syngnathiformes > Fistulariidae > Fistularia > Fistularia commersonii. The sequence goes on along the minus strand of NC_141287.1, from coordinate 9,154,936 downwards.
ATGCTAATGAGCTGATAAATATTTATAGGGGTTTAAATTATGCAGAAAGCTTTCATTTCATCCCGGTGTGAAATGCGTCGCTCGCAGGACTTCAAAGGCTTGCATTGCTAACAAGGAAGAGGAGGATTTGCATACGGCTTTAATCAGCTGAATACTGATTATGCTTCATTATAGAGTTGGAGGGGGAGCAGAGTTGGAGGAGGCTGCCAGCTGCACTTGTCGTTTGTTTCATTCCAGTAAGAGAGGGAGAGACCGAACTTTTTCAGAAGTAGTGACAATCTTGGCACACAAGAGAGAGAGAGGGAGAGGACAAGGGAGAGCAATTGCACCATAGCAGAGAGGGGGGCAGAGCTATAAGAAAAGAAATGAGAAAGAGTGCAGAGTTAGAGAGCTGTTTGCCTAAACCCTGTTGGCTATCCCAGTGTGCTTATCCCAGTCTTATTCAGTGAACCGTGTGGTGGACAGTACTACTGTGTTCGTGCTCCTCTGGTCGTGTTGAACTCTGAACACTGACCAGTGGAGAGTGAAGACGGGGAAGAGTGGGAGGAGGAACAAAGTGCTGGACACCCTGTCAGTGGGTTTGCCCTGCAGAAGCAATTTTATTGATAGGCTCTGAAACCATGCTAGAAAACACAGGTGGAGCAAAAGCGGGTGAGTTTTTGATGAGGTTGGAATGGAGCTTAGCTGGGACCTATTTTTGCTTTGTTACCCCTTTTGAAGTATGTTTTTGTGCTTGTGTGACGTCAGTTTTGCCAGTGTGATGTTTATGCTGGTGATCAAGTCTGTTGTTTATAATGTTGTACATGCAATGGGTTTTGATGTATAATTGTGGAGTTAACAGTGTTTCTGGATATGTTTTTAGGCATTAGAGAGAAGAGTGCTCGAATGTAGCTTCAACTGGTTGTCAATGTGAGGATGTCATTCTGTCTCTTTCTGCCTCTTCCAGATGCAAAAGTGAATAATCAGACTGAACCTACTAAATGTGCAATGGAGACTGGTGACAGAAACACCGGTGAGTGGCTTTCAGCTTATTTTATATCTACTTTGACGAGTTGTGCTTAGTCAATCAACAGGTTTCAAATTTAAAACCATTTAATTTACACCTCAGATCTCCCAACCATCCATCATTGTATCACTCCTGTTGACATATAAAAAACAAGCTTTCAAAAGTCAGCAGATTTCCTTTAGGGGATGAACATTTTTTAGTCTATCTTGAAGTGTTTCCCTCATGTACTGAGTGCTTCATGCATTTGCAATGTCTGAGTGCCCCAGTGATTCTGTGATGCAAATGGTTATCAACTAAAAATAAACCTTCAAACATTCACATGAGGATATTGTCATTCTGTTATGAAATCAATATTGGTGATACTCTGCTTCCAACTTAACAATAAAACTGTAGTTTTCATTTTAGTTCTGTGTCACAAGGCTTGATAGAAACTAATCTATGCAGCTTAGATGAATTACTATTGTCATTGCAGATATTTGTTGTGGTGCAAGTTTGGGTGCTTAACCTGTTACATCTTGTAAAAAATCTCTGTACAACTCTAACAAAAAAATGTTTGAGTGCAGGAATCCAAACCAATGGATTGGACTTTCCAAGGCAGACGGTGCCTACCACAAGTGCAATCACCAATGCACATGCACAAGCCCTCCTCCAACAGGTAACATGTTAAGTGCACATAACAACCTAACATGATAACTGACTAATAAAATCATTTTCTATATAAACTATTGTATATAATTGTATTGTGGTAGAACGAATTGGATTTAAATAGAGGTTTGCTCATCTGTACTCACATGCACATGCAGAAAGAGTTCATTTAAATGAGCCTGGCTCTCTTGGTGTCGCCTGGCAACAAGGCAGATTAATCAACCCTGTATGCTAATTAACTGCTCTGCGGTTGCCCGGAAACAGATGGCCAAGAATATGCAAATCTGTGCAGAATTTACATGCACTGCATAACAGTTATTTTAATTAGCATCTCAAATCTCCCCTCCCTTCCTTCACTTTCATTGTCTCTGAAGGCTGCAGCACATTTTAAGTACCCGCTGTCTCACTTCTTTTTAATTAAAGTCTCCGCCCTGGCCAAAGACTAAAGGCTCATTCTGGGGATTGTAGCGAATAGCAGAGATTCTATGAAATTTGACCTGCAAGGCTTTTATGTGAATTTAAAATTGTTTCACAAATTTACAAAAAAAAAAAAATCCAATTCATCACATGAAGAGAGAAGGTTTCCTCTAAGCCATACTCTTTGCTTTACCTTCACTAGTCTAATTTGGAAGACTCGAATGCTCTTCCAACCTCCGTCCAGCAGAGTGTATTGCCTCAAACCCAGCTCATGTTGGCAGGGGGACAGATTGCTGGAGTAAGTGGCCTGAATGATTTGAGTTAAAACCTTGTTTGGAGAGATGTGCCTGTGGTGACACCTGGAGCCATTAACCATAGCTGACAATGTGGGAGAAGAAGTGATACAAAGCTTGCCATGATGCTGTATCACAGACTTATGTCTCTTCTGCCTGTCTGCCTGTTCATCTTTGTGGTTGTGCAGTTAACTTCCAAATCCTCCACGTTTGGATGGTCTTGGTGTTCCTGTACCCTCATGATTAGGCCAACCATATGTCATATTGGGAACATTTCACATCCAACTTCTGCCATTTACTGCTGAGGCTACCCTGTAGTTGCAATCATAATTTGGGTTGAATGTGCCTGCTTTTATTGTATGTGGTTATAAATGTTTGCCATGCATGTGGATTTGAGTTTGAATGTTATCAACTTGCTCATTTGCACTTGTGCCTGGCTCAACTGCATGAGTCTTTCTCATTTGCCTCTCTGGACTTATTGTTGTCCTGATAGCTGAAGTTTAATTTGGTACTTCAATTAAAAGTTAAATTAAATTGACTATTTTTATATACATTTATATTTGTTTATATATTTATAATAGCCAGCACTATGGCCTGCATCAGCAGCAAGGAAGACCCTCTACACAGTCATCCATATGCCTGTGGTTTTCAGTCATCCAGGTCATGGTTTATTCTTGTCAAAATCTTCTTGTGGCAACTGGAGAAAATCAAGTCCTTTTGCCACAAGAAGTCATCCATTTAAAGATGTACAATCAAAGTGGCTGACAAAATAGAAAAAACAGAAAACAATCCAAAGGAAATCTGTGCTCGAGAGCTTAATGGTAAACTTAAAGAGCAGTAGTTTCAATAACTAAAAATGCATTGAAACATTTTCAATGTGCCTCAAGCAGACAAGACTATTATGAATAATAGAATTTCAACATGTATTCTTTTCGCTGTAGCTTTGCATGCTTGTTCTCAATATTTTATGTTCCACACCTAGCAAAGCCAAACCTGATGTATCATTAAGGCAAAATTAAGTCAACAACTTGCATTTGAAAATTATTTTGTAAATGCTATTTCTAATATCTGACACCCCCTCTGAAATTCATTCCTTTCTATCTGTTCCTCTGTCTGTCTTTATCTTTTGCCCCCTCTCTCTGTAACCTCTGTCACTTAATTTTCTGCAGTTGACCCTGACTCCAGCGCAGCAGCAACTGTTGATCCATCAAGCCCAAGCTCAGCTCCTGGCTGCAGCCGTGCAGCACTCAGCTAGCCAGCAAAACAGCACCACTGGGGCCAGTATCTCAGCCTCTGCAGCCACGCCCATTACCCAGTTACCCTTGTCACAGCCCATTCAGATCTCTCCTGTAAGACCCTGTAATATGCAGTGTTACTTTTTTTTCTAAATAAGATCAATATATATATTTTTAATTCCTATGAATGTTATCTCTCCCACAAACCCATCGACAGAGAGTGCTCACATGGGATTGTGTGTTTCAAAGGGGAAAAATACACTTTGCTCATTAGGTATGTTTGCCTTGATGAATATGCAGTATGGTGTATTTGTACCCTGGTGTGCAAGATACTAGGAAGAAAAAATGCAAATGGGTTCATTTAGCATACGCATTGTGATTTACTTAGCCCGAAAGTAATTAGGATGATTGTGATCCACTAAAAAGGAGTTGAAAGAATTTGTAGAAGTACCCCCCCCCCAAAACCACTCTGTAAATATTTTTGCTGATGTTCAATAAGTCAATGTTTCAGTTGTTCTCCACTATATACCTTGCCATCTCTTTCTTTATTTCTTCAGGTTATTCTTGTTCAACCAGTGTTTTTTTTTTTTTTTTTTTTTAATTAAATCTCTATAGATGTTTGTTTTTTGTAGTAACATTCTTTTTTTCCCTATTGCATGCTTATTTATCTGTACCACCATCTATCATGCAGTTGTGGGCTCAAACTACTCTCCGCACAGCCCATCAATTCTCTTCATGGCTAAAAACATCAGAACACATAAAACTCTAATTTAAATATTACTGCCTCCATGATTTTTTGTATTTGGTGTCACTCAATCATTATTAGTTGATCAGGACCTCATGTACCTGATTTATTGAGATGACAAATAAGAAGACTAGATTGCAGATTCACTTTGATAGAATGATTGAATGATGGGTTATTTTTCCTGGCTAACAACTCAGAATAACTGCAAAAATGACACCCTATAAAATCATTATGACAGGAATGTTTGAGTAAGCCTTTCAAATATTCTAATTATTTCAGCTATAGAGAGTTGTGAGAGCTTGTACGTGGAGTCCATGCCAGTGGAGGTGTATATGGAAAAAAGTTTTTTACCTACGTCAAAGAAAGCTGAGTAGTACACAAAGGAAATACCATATGAAGTAGTCCATGTCACTAGTAAAACAAAACCAGCAGATACAATTTTTGGAAAATTATAAGACAAAGATCTTAACATAAAATATTACTTAATAAAGAAATGCTTCACAATTGAGAATACATGCTATTTAATCTAGTCTTACATTGTAAAGTGTCTTCCCCACAATACACTTCCAGTGGGTGAAATAATATGTTCGCTTCAGACATTTTACAGACTCAGTTGTAATTACTGTAATTAACATCTGAGGAAATCTCAATGGTTATGACAAATGAACCTATTTGCATTTTATTAGTATCTTGCACACCAGGGTCATATGACCTGCATTGTGTGTTCATAGTCAAAATACTTCATGATCAAAGTGTTGTGATTTTTTTTGTTTGTACTTTTTGGGGAGTGCTGTTTTGTCACTGTTAATTGATCAGCTTGGAAATTGGTTGGCACATTATCCTAAGTTAAAGTGTTAAATAATCAATGTTATTTTCACAATAAAAAAAGAAAAGCAGAACTATGGGTTGAATATTGAAGTTCATGAATTGGTACCCAAAAAATGATCACTAAAAATAGGGGATGTTATTTACAGAACCCAAAAAATGATCACTAAAAATAGGGGATGTTATTTACAGAAAACCAAATACCAAGGTGGTATTCTCCATGTTTCTGATGTCACATACACCAATAAGAGACCATCAGAATACTTTATTGATACCCCAGGGGGAAATTGCTTCTCACTGAAAGCAGCTCCTGGTACAGAGTCAAGTGGGAGAGAATCAAAATAGAAATGTATATAAAAATAAAGAAGTAAAGATCGAAATAAATATAGAGTTAATATATATATATATTCCTTAACATAACCTAGCCAGCAGTGTTATTCAGGTGATATTATATTTTGTATCAACATGGTTCTATTGTTAATATCTGTCTCTTTCAGCAGCTTCAGCAGCAGAATCTAAGTCTGCCCCAGTTTGTCCTGGTGCAGCCTGGCCACCCAATTGCGACACCACTGCAACCTGCCCAGTTCATCATCTCACAGACACCGCAAGCCCAGCAGAGTAAGCACCGAAATGGGTGCAGTGTTTGATCAGCTTGTAGAATTAGGAACCGGGTTGTATATCAAATCGTGATTCTAACGGTTTTCCTTTATCTTCCCTCATTTAATTATTTGTTTTATAGGCATATTGCAAGCCCAGAGTCTTCTAACTCAACTACCTCAAAGCCAAGCTAACCTCCTGCCAACACAACCAAGCATCACCCTCGCAACTCAGGTTGATAATGTTGTAAAGACCTCTTTCATGATAAGAAATACATTTTTAGAAGTTCCAGCCTTGCTTACAGTCTCATTCTGCTCGCTGTCTGGTCTGCGAATACTTTTTGAATTGACCTAATTCATTATTTTGATTATATTTCATTCCTGAACGTTTCTGTTGCCTGTATTTTGTTACCTTTTTGAGTCTTTCTAAAAGATCTTAATCGTGCATCCTTCAGCCTGCAACTCCAACTCGCACAACAGCTGCCACCCCTGTTCAGTCCCTACCCCTCAGTCAAACACCCCCCAAACGGTTAGATACCCCGACTCTGGAGGAGCCTAGTGATCTGGAGGAGCTGGAGCAGTTTGCCAAGACCTTCAAACAACGGCGAATTAAACTGGGCTTCACACAGGTGTGTGTAAAATAAATATAAATACTTGACAGTTGATAAATAAATCTTAAACTTAAGCCATATATCCCTTGGAGAGTCAAAGTGGAGTTAATTCTAATACTAGTATTTATAACAGAAAACTTTCATCAACATGAACTCCTGACTGTGTTGTCTTTCACATTGCACTTGCAAAGGATACTAGACACATTTTTATATTTAGATATCACACTGTAAGAAACTTGGTATAGGTCAACAATTAAGGCTGAGACTTATTGACCAATAATTGAGGTTTGTCTTCTAAAAGCATGAAGGTATGGTGAACTCACAATTTTGTTTGCGCTGTGCAGCTTGAAATGCCTTGTTCTCAGCTTCTGACAGAGGTCCCGTCAGCTCTAGTGATAGGCTCATGTCACTATAGATGGAAGAAGTTTATTTGTTGTAGCATCTTTCCCAATGCAGATAGTGGGCTTGTGGCAGCTGTAAAGAATCCAACATGTATGTGAATAAAATCCCATCAGACATCTAGACTCCTGGGGCTGCATTGTTGTAAATAAGTCCTCAGATTGCCTGGCATGGGAAGCTAAGCTAACTGTACTGTTCATAGCTTACGTACAACTTTATGTTTTACAGACTTAAATCTGAAGACAAAGCATCTTATTTGTGCCTTGGCATCCCTCACAAAACAGTTTGCTCTCAAAATCCCACCCTTTTTTTGCATTTCTGTATTTCAGCATTATAATTGAATCATAGTATGTTATCTCAACTACTTATTTGATTGCCGAGGATCCTCAAACCATGACCGGAAATCCTTTGTTGTGTACTCAAATGTTTTATTGGAATGGTGAGAATGGTGGTTCTATGTGCCTTTATTATATCAATGGTGGCATACAGAATCTGTATTTACTCTGTGACATCACCAGTTACAACATCAAACGTACCGACAAAACCTACAGTAACACCCCACAGAAGAATAAATGAGAAAAAAACAAAACCTGAAGTTTGACATTTACTGGAACTGTGTGGGGAAGTTTGATCACAACCCCAGCAACAGAAGAAGACAAAATTACCTCTAAAGTTAGATACGACTGTATGTTTCATTTCAGTGGCATCCGCAGTATTACGTGTTACCACCATTCAATAAGTAGATTATTTTGTTTTTTCATTTTTCAGTACTTTTTGTAGCCTAGAAATCAGTGAGGTGGTGCCAACGTATTTGTTGTTGGGGCCTTCCCAGTTCTTTTTGCTTCTGTCTTAAAGCTTTAGTTTTTTGCTGTTTGAAAAGTAGCCTTAAACAAGGCGAGTAGGTTTTCCTTGGATATTCATCATACGCTAGTGGCCTTTGGCCAACATGTGTGGCTTCCTTTATATGTGCTAAGACAATTCATGAAGGAGCTAGGTGTCAGCTCAAGAAGGCCTTACTGTTTACCTGTCAGTTATTCCACAGATATGATCAGAAACTCAGTTCACTCACACCACCCAACAAATTATGTGCAAATTCATTATTACAAAAACATAATTAAGTATTTAAGCAACACAGGCTATTGCTCTCTTTTATTTATCTTAAAATTTGGTGTACTGTGTCTCACCAGGGAGATGTTGGTCTGGCAATGGGGAAGCTGTATGGAAATGACTTCAGCCAAACAACGATCTCTCGCTTTGAGGCCTTGAATCTGAGCTTTAAGAACATGTGCAAACTCAAGCCATTGCTGGAAAAGTGGCTAAACGATGCAGGTTTGTCCCTGAGCCTACCTTATGCTTGTGTTTATAAACGAAATTGTGATGGTTGCTATCTGTAGATCCTTTATTCTCTGCACATTTGTACAGACACAAGCTGTACATCTTTACAATACCTTGTCTTTACCTCCTTTCCTTTCCTTTGTGTCACTGCTGTTTGTGCAGAGAACCTGACATCTGACCAGGCCCTGTCCAGCCCCAGTGCCCTGGGCTCTCCAGGCATGGGAATTGAGGGAATTAATCGCAGAAGGAAGAAGAGGACCAGTATCGAGACCAACATCAGAGTGGCCTTAGAAAAGAGCTTTCTGGAGGTGAGAAATGGGTTCAGATATAAACATTCGTTGAGAGAAGATAGCATCTTCTCATTAAGTCAACATTTATAATCATTACATTTGTTAAGTGATCATGGTATTCTTTTTTGTTGCTTAATCGTAACCTTTTCGATCAAAAATGTGGAAGAAAAAAAATATTTTTAGCTAATGAGTTAGTCTCGTCATTGCTGACAAGGAATTCTTGGCGTCTTTGCCCTCTTCAAGCAGAACCAAAAACCTACCTCTGAGGAGATCACCATGATTGCTGACCAGCTCAACATGGAGAAGGAGGTGATCCGGGTCTGGTTCTGCAATCGCCGACAAAAAGAGAAAAGGATTAACCCCCCCAGCACTGGCAACAGCGGAGGAGGCAGCACTCCCATCAAAACCATCTTTTCACCCAGTAGCCCCTTGGTGAGGAAGGATAAAGTCTGCAATACATACTTGAGAAGTTTTTTTATTTGTTTTTTACTGCCTTGTCCTCGATGTAGCTCTGAGTGATTATCTCATGTCCCACAGCTGCAATTGTCAGTTATTAATCTTGCACGTCTTTGTGTGTTTGTGTGCATTTGCTTAATGTCTAGCAGTACTTAATTGATAGTTTTTCTGTCTAGGTGGCCAGCACAGCGAGTCTGGTGAGCAGCCCAACTATTAATACACCCACCACACTAACGGTAAATCCGGTGGTGCCTCTCACCAGTACCAGCGTCTCCAGTTTGTCTTTCACAGGTAAATGTGTGTGCTTGACTGTGTACTTGTTACTTATTATGAAATGAACTTTCATCACCCTAAAAAATTAAATTTAGATTACATTTTGTTTTCCTAAATATATTCAAATGACCCACCCTCCCTCTTGAAAGGCACAACAGTTGGAGCGACAAATACAGCCTCCGTCATTTCCACTGCACCTCTAATCACTACAGCAACCAGCTTGCCATCTTTAAGCTCGTCACCAACAAGTATCCAGTCCACAACCACAGATAATAAAGCTGGCAATCAAGCGCAATCTATCGTAACCCAAGCTCCAACATCTATAGCAACCACTCTTGGGACAGGTCAGGTAGTGATGGCAGCTCCAAGTCTGCCTGCGGCATTGCAGAGTGCTGCTCAGTTGCCAACTAGCGCCAGCTTTGCTGCCATGGCTGCTGCGGCAGGCCTTAACCCAGGACTGATGGCCTCATCTCAGTTCACACCAGGGTTGGTATTGTCTACACTCACTCAAATCCTCTGATGGTCAGAAGTGTGGATATCACTTACTCATGGCCTCTTTTGGTTATTTTAACCTGTTTCACGTCTGTATTTAGGGGAGCCCTCCTCAGTCTGACCCCTGGTGGACTTGGCAGTGCGTTGAGTCCTGCTCTGATGAGTAACAGCACCTTGGCCACCATTCAAGGTGTGTATCATTTACCCGCAAGTGTCACACTCTGCACACTGAAGCTGCGACTCCACTGTTAAGGAGAAATATGTTTATAACTTTTAGAGCGTTTTTTTTTTAAAGAGACACTGATAATAATGACAAATACACAACTTAAACTGAATTTATTCCTAGCTTGATGAGATTTACTATAATACCACATTTTCCATCAGCACTTAAGAAGAATTAAATAAAGAACCTTAACCTAACCAATAAGCCTAATTTATTGACTCTTGAATATATAGTTTCAGTAATCTGGTACTAAGAAATGTTTCATAGTTACTCCTGTTGAGCTATTGTTTTTTCAGGAATCTTTTTCACATTTATTATCTTATTTTGTGTCAAAATTGTGAGAATTGAAAACAAACAATGAACATTTTTTAGACAGTGAACTCTATTCAGTGATAGTGAATTAGATTATGAATCTAAACTTTTCTGTATTGAAAGAAAGCAACAATTCTGTGTTGCCAAGCATTAGCGTTGCAATGTGTGTTGCAACCACAATGTAAGAGCCACGGTGATACAGTGGATGCTAACTGATTAGTTTTTTGTATTTATTATGAACTAATGATGTGACAGTGCCCCTCCACTGACTTAGATGGACTAACATCATCTCATTCCACGTCCTCAGCTCTGGCATCAAGCGGCACCATCCCCATAACTTCTCTTGATGGCAGCAACCTGCTTTTTGCCAACACCTCTGCTGGTAACACACCCAACCTGGTGACTACGCCGCTCTTCCTGAACCCCCAGAACTTGTCGCTACTCACCAGTAACCCTGTCAGTCTGGTGTCGGCTGGGGCAGGGGGGCTGCAGGTCACCGCTGAAGGTCCTCATCAAGCCACCACGACTGCAGTGCCTGTGCAAGCCTCGACCATTACCACTGCCTCCAAGGCCCAGTGAAGCCAGTCAGGCTGCATCCTAATTTCAAGCCCTATCTCATCAGGTGTACACTCTTCTTCTGACACCATGTAGGGAATAGGATTGTTGGATAAAGACTCTGCGCTCCACTAACCATCCACCATTCTTTCTATTGTATCTATTATTATTTAATCCTTTTGCTTTTACCAAAAAGATAACCTCAAATGGGTTTTTTTGTTTGTTTTGTTTTCTTGTTTTTCTTGGGTATTTCCCCCCCCCACAAACAGTAGCCAGATGGACACTGTTGTTGGCCTGCCGCTCCTCATTAACCTTATCACAGTTCTGGGAGGATGATATCCCTATTACCATCACGCTGTTAAAATTTTGTATATATATGTACTTCTCTTTCACTGAGAACTTTTCTGAAATACTTCTAACCAAAAACTTTAGCATTTTCCTCTTAACATTCAAACTGAACTTATTTACTACTAATATCACAATTTTCATCAGTAATGGAGATGTGTGTATCACCCCATCCTTGGTTTTGTTTTCGAGTTGTTTTGGACAGGCCTTTCTGTAAATCATATCAAAAGTTATATTTTAGAGTTTTTTCCTTTATCTTTACTGTCTGTATTTTTTGATATTTTCAAAACTTTGTAAGTCTATTAAGTTAAGATTTAACTATCAATTTTTAATCGTGGTTATAAGGCTTTAAAAACAAGTAATAAGTGGCCGATATAAAGGTTATCAATTGCTTTAAGGAATGGAGGGATCTGATGAGTCTCTTCGAGTTTCACTTTCTGGACACACTGAATTTTACATTTTGCCTTGGTGGTGAAGTAACTGCCAGGCATCTGTAAAATGGTGCCGATTTTAGACACTGATAGAAAATTACTGAAAATATTACATTAAGAGCTTTAAAGAGCTGCAGACCTGCAGTCAAGAGTAGGAGTGAAGGTTTTTGGATGATAAAAAAAATGTACACCATGTTTGGCTCAAGACGTAGGAAGTAGAGGTCTGCATGTGTCGTCTACAGCTCAAGCAGGTGCTGAGAACTGAGTAACTGCATGATCCATGAGGCCGTGTGGTCTGTTGTAGGTGGTCATCATACTAAACGTATGGTGACACTGGCTAAATGGGGTTTTGTATCGTTGTTGTTGTTGTTGTTTTCTTCCTCTTCTGCTTTTTCTTTTTAATAGTAGTACAGTTGTATCTACTTGTGCACAGTATCTGTACCAAAAACTGGATTGATGAGCTGCAGTCTGCCTGGTTTGGGAGGAATGACATTTGTTTCTTCTTTTTTGTCCTTTTTTTTTTGTCTGCAGTCATTTGACTGGCTTATGTACTTTAAGATATACCAAAAATATTTGTTAAAATAATTGCTGTGCGTAGTCAGTGTAGCTTAGTCTAGTTTGATATATTTATGAGTACAAAATCTTCATTCTCAACAGAATATAGAAATGCAATATTTTGATGATCATTTTCCAAAGATGACCTTGTTTCTTAATTTGACCATGTGTCTCATAGCTGAACTTTTATTTGGCAGCACAACTGACCAAAAACCGAGGAATTGGCTTGGTTGGAGGATGAGAAAGTAGTTTCCTTTCATCGTCTTTGGTCTCCTTCTTTGGGGCCTTGGCCTGACACCTGATCCTTTTTCATGAGCCATTTGATGGTTCGTTTCATTTTTAATTGGTTCTGGCCATTTTAGTCGCAGTTTCGGACATTTTTGAAAAATAACAAAGAAGTTCTATTTTAGTTTGTTTTTGGTTTTCAAAGAATATTCAGCCATAAAACAACAGCTTGAACCAAAGTGGTTTTGCTCAGTCGTTGCTGTGCCTGTCCGAGCACACAAGTTGCCATCCAAATGATCTCTATTCACCACACTGCTGGCAAATTATTTTACTTGTCTCCCACTTTGGTCCATACCCAATGTTTTTAATGTGGTGCTGCTGGATCATAGAATCTTAGCTTTAACAACTTGCTGCTGAAGGTCCTGGTGGAGTTGAGCTGTTGGGAGGTATGCCTGCTTCTCTTAGGGTTAATGACAGCGTGCATTCAGGTTTTGTGGTTTTACCCTGCTGTACGCAAGACAAAACAATGTAAATGTATTGATCTTGTCATTAGATAATGGACCTCACCTCCTCTCATGCCCACCATTTTGAACCAGCATTTTATTAAACGAATACCTGCTCTCAAAAATCAGTCCAAGGTCCAGTTTGGAAAACATGCCAGATAACCCTCCCCAGTACTGATTTTGGCTGTGTCCTGATCCACATTTTGCTTAACCCAACGCAAAAGAGTCATTATTACACTGCTTCCAAATTACTAAATAGTTTGTTAAATCACAAGAAATGTAAGCAGTGAAATTGGTAAATGTTATTCTCTGGCATAACTTTTTCTGTTGTTGAATTATTTTGAATGAATATACCTCAGCAGCACTAAAACATAAGGTTCACCTTGAGACACCTCTGTGCATAGAACAGTGTGGAATGTATAAGTACTGTCTGGCTTGCCATTCAAAGTTTATACTGATGAACCATACTTGGGAACCATACATAAAATGACAACCTACTACTGCTATTTTCTAGTACTACTATTTATGGGGTATTTCCAGGTTTAAATTTTATTTTGAGATCCTTCTTGCCAAAGTAAAAGCCTTTCTCTTTGTAGCTCGGCGGGTGTCTGGCTGCTCATGTTGCTGGTTCCCCTGTCTTTGAGGACTCAGTCCTGTTCCAGTGCTGTTTGTAGTTACTTAAGAGTTGAACGTGTGCTAGCAAGATGAACCTTTTGCCATTGGCACAATAGGATGTTACTGAAATATTTATCTTAAGGAAAGACTTAAGAATTAGAGAAACAAACTTTCTTAATTCTATACATATAAATATATATATAAACACTTGTAAGATATTCATATTTTATATTTGAACCAGTACGTTATCAAGACTGAATGTAGTGTTTATCATACTTAAATTCTCCCCCAAATCTTCCTTTTTTGATTATTGCAAAGTATCTTTTTTCCCCCTTTTTTATGTCAAGACCAAAAAGTAAGAAAAGAAACCATAGTTAACACAATGGGGGTGCCTGAGTAGTGGACACCTGCGTCTGTCATTTTTTGGTGAGGTCTTTTCAGCAGGAGAGGGCACTCCTGATGGACAGGTCCTGTTAGTGGTTGGTGAAAGGAGACTCTGAAGTATCTTAATCTCTAATAGATTTGATTTTTTTTTCTTTTTTTTTGCTGTTATTTTGGTTGAGTCTTTGTGGACTTGATTTGCTGTGTTGTCTTTAACAATCATTTGATTTTTTTTTTGTAATACTTTATGCCTTTGTTTTGTATAGTGTGAGAGGGCAAGATCACTGGCTTTCTTAGTTTGACGAAGATAAACATTATCATTTATGCCTTATTGTTGCGTAGAAGACATGAGCATTGTAGCATAGGTGTGTGTGTGTGTGTGTGTGTGTGTGTGTGTGTGTGTGTGTGTGTGTGTGTGTGTGTGTGTGTTGTCTGTGTGTGAGTGAGTGAGTGTGCGTGTGTGCTTGCGTACGTACGTGCGTGCGTGCATGTGTGCATGTGTGCGTGTTAGAGAGAAACAAGCAAGCAAGAGCGCACTGTAGAGGCAAACTTCACCTCTTGCTCAGAGTTGAGCTCACCCAGTCCACTGTTAGAGAAGAAGTCAGCGTACTTTTGGGCATTTTGGAGTGTGGGATGATTATGCGTTGCTACCTATGTTTTTAGGTCTGACTTGGACAGGTTGATGATACCTGTGAGAAAAGCTTTACTAATAATTCCAGCAGGTGCGTGTGTATCTGGTTACGTATGTATGTATGTATGCATGTATGTATGTATGTATGTATGTATGTATGTATGTATGTATGTATGTCTGTGCAGTATCCTAAAAAGAAAGAATAGAGACAGCAGTCTGCAAACCATTATGGTGCATTTTTCCATCTTCCAGCAAATGTTTATCAGTGATGATTTTAAAGGAATGGATTATTTGTTTCTTGTCCAGAGGAAGGTTCTCTACTGGTGAACTAAGCTACGAAGCAAGTCTTTGTCAAGCCAGCTTTTGGATAATGACAAAACAGCAGCGTTACATTTTGATCTGGATAATTATGTCTTACGAGCTGCCTGATTATTTGGCACTGGCTTTGCTTAATGCTTTAGCTTCACAATGTGATCCTGAGATTTCTTGTGAAACCGCTACAAAGGTTTGCTGGTTGATTACACCGATGAATAAAGTGCAGGTGCACCAGGCACAGCAAAAGGAGCTGTTGTATACCTCATTTCTAACTCAACACTGAGTGAAACCTGCTTTAATCTACTTAATAAATATGAAAAAATAAAAAATTAAAAAAAAAATCACAAAAAAGACAAAAATACACAAAGGTGTCACTGGAGAAGCCCACCAATGCCTGCACCACCCAAAGGGTTGTGGAAAAGGCCTCCAAATGGGCAGACAGAATACATACCAGTCAGGAATGTTTAGATTTCTTTTTCGCGATTTGTGTCTTTACGATGCACACGGATGTATTTTAGCATTGTATAGAATGACTTTTCACTTGAGAATGTTCTTTTTTTTGTGTATGTATGTATGAATTTTAAATAACATTCATAGATTTTCCTTCTCAAACGTTAAAAAAACCAACAACTTGACTTTATATAAGCAGAGTATGTTTTCATTTTGACAATCTTGTGTGTTTGCTTTTTGTCACAATTTTTTTAGCCAGGTACTGGTATGTTTTTGTCTTCCCACATGGCGGTGTACGATCACAGCCAGCACTCGCTTTCCCACGGTAACAACATTAACCAAAGACTTCTAACTGATTGTATACAAATGAGGCCATCTCGCCCATCCCTGCCTCACTGCTCAGCATCTAATCCTGGCTGCACGCTCTGCTCCCCCCTGAGTGGTCAGTCCATGTGTAGAGTTTGCATGTGAATGTGTATCACCCAGTGGAACCACTCAGCCTGGTCAGTGCAGCGGTTTCAGTGCCTGTGAGTGGGGATCGGAGTGGGTTGATCGGGCCTGAGAGGGCTTCTCCAACACACATGTAAAGGAACCAATCTGGTGATCGCTGGGGGATGTTTGTTAATACACACTGAGGGTTAATCCTGTGCACACTGTAAATGCTCAGGACTGTCTGTCTATCTGTCCGTCTGTATGTCTGTTTTTGAGCACTGTTGCAAGGATCCACTTGTTTCCCCATATGCTCTTTCTCTCAAGGATTTTAGGTGAAAATGCTGTTGCCTCTCACAGTGTCTGTAATTTCCTCATCTGTACACTGGAGTCCCAGGACTTAACCCTGTTGTCTCCAGGAATACACATCCTGCGATTACTAGATCTCACTGCTGTGTCCCTCCTCCTTCCTTTCCTGCTCCCCCCTTTGCCATTGTCTCTTCACCTCAGACTCTGATCAGCTGTGACACTATGCATCATGGTCCGTCACTCTGCATGGACTGTGTCCCCCCAGCTCAGACCTCTGGCCGGCGGGCTTCGGTGACACTTTGTTAAATGCTTTACTCCAAGTGAGGTTGTAGGACCTCACAAGCGCTATCCCAAAGCAAAAATCCAAATATTTAACTTTTGACAAATGCAGATACCAAAGATATCACTCTGTCCTGTGTCTCTGTCCTTTTCTTCCTTCCACCCTGCAGCATGTGTATTAAGAGACAAACCCAGCACTGGCTTTAGTCCTAGACTCAGTAATTCCAAAGCTTAGATGTATATTTTGGTATATTTCTGAGAAAAACTTGCGTGGAAAAAAATGTCTGTTTCTCGTTTGTTTGTTGTAATCTTTTTTTTTTTCTGTCGCAGCATGGAACTAATTGCAGAACTGTCTTACTCTTAGTAGGTTAAGATATAGTATTTTTGTATGTTTTTGGGTGTGTCATGTGTGTGATATCAGTTCACAGCCCAAGTGACCATGGCTTTCAACAAGATAGAAAAATAGGAAAAAAAAATGCCAACCATGTACATATTATGTCTGTGTAACTCAAGAAATGCATTATGTAAAACTAGCCTACTCACAGTGGAAGCTTGGGTTCATCTAAAGGAATGTGTCCCCGATATTCCCCCCTTTTTCTTA
Organism: Fistularia commersonii; assembly: GCF_037954325.1. Lineage (NCBI taxonomy): Eukaryota > Metazoa > Chordata > Actinopteri > Syngnathiformes > Fistulariidae > Fistularia > Fistularia commersonii. Next base: position 9,138,159 of record NC_141287.1, on the reverse strand, counting down.
TTCTGCAGTCTAATCATGATTTTCCAGCACTCTAATGTAGAGTTCTGGTTTCAACATGGACTAAAACACTGAGGGACACTGCTCTGATTTAACTACAAAAACGCCGCCTCCAGTCATGGTGGCATAGAACTGAAAGATTGTGTAGGAGTTTTAAGTATGTGAATCAGGATACATAGTAGATTTTGATGCATTTGTCTGCTGTATTTTTGTTTTTCTACACATATAAAGAATAATCTTTTACTGTAAATGTACAGTTCTCTTTTGTTGTAAACATCATTAAACCATTTTCAAGTGTTTTGACATGTGCTTTGTCTTTATTGGATTTCATTTTCCTTAATGTTGGAATCATTTGCAAGATGATTAACAACCAGGAAGACACGTACGCCCCAAAGCAATAATCTAAAACAACAGAAAACCAAAACCTTCTTTGCTCTTTGAATTAGACATATTAAACACCGGCTAAACAAGAGTTGGGATAAAAGTGAGGGAATAAGCTTTTTGCAACATTACGAACACACCTAACATGATTCCAGCAAGATGTATTTTAATTACCTCGAACCAAGCCTATCTCTTTTCCTACTACTTTCCTCACGCTAATCTAAGTTAATTTTTTCCTGCCCAATAGCAATAAATCTATACAGCACAGATACAGAGAAGCCCGAACAGTCTTGACAAAATGTGAATGGGGGACTCAGAAGGTCCAATTCCTCTTTGTATAACAGTGACTTGAGGATGAATCAGGCATTGGGGACCATAGATAGCTGGAAATCCTGCTCCTGTGCGCGTCTGGGCTGTAGAAAAAGAGAGAATCTTTGACCAGTTTTTCTTGTCTGATATAGATCAGCCAAGGACATCGTTCAGGTCAGCTAGTGAACACAAATTCCTGACTCATCTCATTATAGAATCTTTGATGTACCCACCACCTAAATGTATGAATTCTACATTGTGCCACCCCTTAAGGATGTTCTATAATAATCATATGATTGTTGGACAAACAATCCTCTTGTGTCCTTGTTTTTTTTTTTTTCTTATGTGTTTTTTTTGTTTACTAAAGGCAATTTAAACTGTCAGTTGACCTCTTAACAGAGATTTTGACTGGACAATAGCATCCAAATGTGTAGCATTTTACTCCTTGTATTCAGTGAAAAGTCACTACTGTTGTAGGTGCTCCAATATTTAGTCTCTTAGAAGAAGTGTCAAGAGCTTTGACTTTGACATTCATATGTTTTTGTATGAATTTCAGAAGTATGAAAAATTATTTTCTATATTGCTGGAATGACTTTTATGCAGGTGTGTTTATACTGAAGTGCTTGTCTTATTTAAGTTGCAGGTGTCCTCTTTGTTTAGGATTATTCTAGGCTTTACGGTAAGAGTTAATGAACTTACCTGAGATTTCTTTTTCCTGGCAGTTCTTACCTTAAATCATGAAATTTAAACTGGTTTATAACACATCTACAAAACAAGGCAACAACTTTTCAAAAAAGACTTTGCCGATTGAAGGTGACTTACCCTCTCTCTTGAAGGATCAAGAACCTGGTTGGGATCAGCATCAGTTGGCCTTTCAAGTTCCTATGGAGACCCCGAAGACACTAATGAATATCCAGCCAGTAAAGGTGCACTTGGTTAGAATTAGGATCTCTTCAAACCAACCTTACCTCGTAAATTCTGTTATTCCCTGCCTGTTAATTCAATGAAAAATACACAAAATTAACTGAAGTAAACTTCAAATGCAAACGCATGCAAATTTACTGAACAGAGAAGATGATGTGAGTCTGAAACACATAAGACACTTACAGCCACTGCAGCATCCTCTGCAGGAACGACAAAAAACTAAGCAGAACAAAATAGATTATCAACTAATAGGCTTTGTTAAGGACAGGATATGTTTTTGTTTTAGACCATTTTCAACTGCGTAGTCGTTTGAGGACAAAGTAGGTAAAACACAAACATTGTGTAGTTCGTCAGGAGTAAGGATTAATGGATTTGTTCTCTTTTATGTGCTCTTTCGTGTAATAGAATTACTGTGCCTCATCCAGCCTAAGACATAGTGATCACAGGTGATCTGTCAGTGTTGTACTGCTGAAAGTCAGTAAAGCTTCACAAAGGATGTATGGTGTGTATAGGTGTACATACAAAGACACAGACACATACCTATATATGGAAACATTATATATGTTTGTTCACAGTTACATGAACTAAAACAAACCTTTTCTTTAAAGTACAGTCCAGTAGTCACCAGGCAGTAAATAATCAGGAAACCATCCAGCAGGTAGCAGACGACAGGTTCAGCCAGAAAACTATTCACTATGCAGACAACGGGCAAAAAAATAATCATCAGAAGGCTATACTCACTCAGGCATTCATATTACAAAGATATACTGGCTAAACACACCGTCTATCATAATGGAAATACCACTATTTATTTCAATTTGTTGATTCATAGAGATTCATAGAGCATGTTGACAAAATGTGATGTTTTTGTCTTCATGCTGTTAACGAGATGAGTGGAGATGAGGAGCATGGGCACATTTTATAAAACATTCATTCTGAAGTTTCCACTCACAAAGTTGCAGCAAGTGTACGTATGAAGGAACAGTTTGTACTGATCAGACCTACTAGTATCATATTGGTCATCTTAAATCATCAGTATTAATGGTTTTGGGAGGACAGCATCAGTCACAATTTTTTATTTGTTTTTCTTTTTCACCAGGGGCATTTTGCCTGTGTGTGTGTGTGTGTGTGTGTTTGTTTGTGTGTGTGTGTGTGTGTGTGTGTGTGTGTGTGTGTAAAGGAAGATTGTCTACTGTTGTTTTCATTATTGTTCTCTTTGAGTTCGTCAGTTCTTCACAATTTTTACTTTCCACATGCGAGTAACAGACAGATTTTGTAGTATAATAAAGTCCCCCGCCTCTCTCGTGAAAGTCAGTCAGGTTGTCATTACATATTAAACTATCTTTTACTTGCAATCTAAAAAGTTAGATTGCTACAATTACAAAGTGCCTTTGTAATTTTTTTCTGTGATGAGTTTGACAAGAGGCTAAACATCTGATTAAGCTAAATACACTGTCCTCCTCTGGTTTTAATGCAATATGAAGTAAACCCAAGAATGTGTGGGGACTGGTGGTTGTGCATGTATGAAAGTATGTATCTATGCGTGTGCGCACACGCATCAGAATTTGTTAGATAATATTCATTTAGCCCCATGGAATGGAAAATAGCAAGGAACAGAGAGGCTTTTTGAGATAATAAAACAAGTCCTCTGACAGGAAGAAATGTGTGGTAGAGAAGGTCAGTATGTAAACTGTCTACCAGTCAATGTGAGAGCTCGCTGTGTGGTTTGGGTGACGCGCAGTTATCTGATTGTGTGGTTGGAACAGAACTTGCTTCTTGAAAATGTGACCAATGGCAGTGACTATTTCAGGCTATTGCTTGCTTATCCAATCTAAGTGAACACAAATTTTGTCAATTATTTCAGTCTCCCATCACTTAAACTTCTCAAAGAGGCAGATACTGCTGTAGTTTAGGTGACTTGGGGTGAAAATCCTAAGGAACCACTTGTGCCGGTATTTCCAAATGTGGCTGTTGTGGCAACATTTGAGCTTTCTGTGAAATATCATCAATTTGTAAATATGTTCATTATATGAATATGTTAGAGATTTTTTACATTTGCATCAATGTTTTCACACACTGCATTGTATTATGTTTATGAATTTCTTTGTTTGGCAAATGTAAAACAACCACAGTTGAGAAAGATTTCAACGCAGTGACAGAACATGGGAAATCACTGAACATAAAGATGAAAGATGTTTGGAATGAGAATTACTAAACAAATAGATGGGATTTTGACCAAAAGCTGGGGTTGGTGCTCTATCCTTTACAAGTTTCAAATCTAATCAAAAGAGGGGAGTTTTACATGGCAACTCAAATGACTGATGTGTGTTCAATTCCTACATAAAAAGGTAAGGAAAATTTCCGAACAACCACCAAAGGCACTAACTCCTTTTATTTTTTCTGGATTATTGGATATGCATGAGCAGCTGGTTAGTCAGTCTCAGCGCTCTAGATGGGCTTGAATGATTTACCGGCTCTGCGTACCAGCCCCTTAACTTTCCTGTCATCTTGGGTCCAATTTGACCCCTTTCTTTGCTTATTATTTCTCAAATATTGAATAGATTTCATAGCAATGGGTCTGTTGGGCATGAATTCTGAAAGTAATGAGTTCAAACAAGGATGTCTAAATAGGCGGAAACATGGAATTAGCTGATGATTTATATCCTTCATGCTTTAAAGGCAGTAAGAGCAGACGGGACCACTTTGTCCGCAGAGGAAATATCCCTCACGGTCAATGGGGAGATGATATGACCACAATCAATGAAATATAAAAGGTTTTTAGAACATTTGAGACTTGACAATCATAAGTTCTTTGCTACTTTTTCAAAACAAAATCAATAGGATCCTTTACTCCATTTATGAGTTCATTCTTCATCCAAGTATTGGATGAAAAGCTGATTTGTATGCCTGAATGCAGGACATTCTGCTTAATGTCACTCAGAGAAGAAACTGGATGAACCCAAAATTGGATCAACATGTATCCGTGTTGATTAACTGTGTGCACAATCGTCGGGCCGTTTTCTCAAAGTCACAATACACAATAAGAAAGTAAATAAAATATTCACCACTTACTTGCACATGCTACAGGCATCAGAAGAACAAACACCAACACACCGGTCCTCAGGGGGTTCATGGTTCAAATAAAATTGAAATATTGCTCTTCCTCTTCTGGTTGCTACTAGCTGCCTTACACTATGTTTCCATTCACTCTGGTCAGAGGAAGTGGGTGAACTGAGTGACTACCTGCCTGTTGACTCTGATGTCCTGACTTCAATACTGCAACCATAAGCTCTCAGGGACTGCATCACGCACACCATTTGTCCCCAAAGCCATTCTAACGCCGTTATCAGTGGTGCAGTATGATGACTGAATGGACCTACAACTCAAAAACCTTATCAGTTTCATTCAAATGTACTTAAAAGCTCATTAGATATAGACGGTAAAAGTCTGTCTGTCCATTGTTTGCTGAGGTTACATTTAGAGGACCTGGCAGGCAGATAGCTGCTCTGAATAAGTTGCATGGAGACTTCATTTTGACAAAAGTGTGTGAAATGTCCAAGGATTTCTTACTGAAGCTCGAACACATGGGACCTTTAATTAGATACCCACATGTTCCTGACCCCCTTGGTTTGAGTATGATGTCCTTTGAGTCACATGTGGTTTTATTTGGGGGTTGTTTCCGAGCATCTCAACACAACACAGATCTGTTGTCAACTAGTTATATAAGGGTTTCTAGAAATAACATTATACTTTTGTAGAGTAATAGCAAAAGTCTAATGACAACAAAGTTAGAGACTCAGGAGGACAATGTCCATCAGAAGCAAAAAACAAGATTAGGGTAGCGAGCAGGTATGTGATACAAGAGCAACAAGAGCACAAAAGACAAAATCAAAAAAGTTAATCTCAATCTCTAAAAAAAGCAGTTTTGAAGCTGATAATATGAACAATGTTGCACAAGAAAAGTGAAAACGATCAAAAAAATGAGCAATAACTCCTGATACCTTTTCAAGAACTTTTGATCGGTTTCCTAAAAAAATTTAGTTGATAGTAGTGATTCTTCTTTTTGTTAAACTCTGTACAGTTTATTTAATAATAGACTATATATTCCAGTGACTCTAAAGCAATGTTTTGTTTGTTGTGTGTGTGTGTGTGTGTGTGTGTGTGTGTGTGTGTGTGTGTGTGCGCGTCGCTTCCTACCACGTGACTTTCTCGGTGTTTCTTAAAGCCCCGGTCACATGACGCTGAAGTCAGCCTTTGCCTTGATTCCGACGATAAAGTATCCCCGTCGAGCGAAACAAACCTCTTAGATTATTTAAACAAGAATAGCAGTCGCGCATCGACTTCAACAGCAAGATTAGCTTTTGGTTGCCATTTTGGTTTTGTTTCTGCTTTTAAATATATTTTTCCCCGCGTCGTTGTTATTGCAGTCACGTTAGCATAGCACAACATAACTGAGCTAACCTTAGCCTCTATTGACAGTGGTTTTGGTGCGATTTAGAGCCAACCGAAATTCGCTAGGAAACATGAAGCAGATCGGCGTTGTCCAACACTGGCCCCTGGCAGTAGCATTGCAGTTGGTTTTAGGTATGTATGGCTTTGGTAAACCTAGTGTGTGTCAACTGACAACTGTTTACCATTTAACAAAACAGTTGAACATTGCCAACTCGAACGTCGAAGCTAACCTAGCAAGAAGGACTCGGGAATGGTCACCATGTTGCTAACTTGGGGTTACGTTGTCAGTCAAAGCCGGGATACGCATTTGAATGGGTCGAAACGCACTATTTTATATTTTTGCATTTCACGGTGCTAAGGTTTTAACATCTGGTTTAGAGGTCTAGCGCCAACAGCGGTATGGCGGTGTGACCTGCTCGCCTTACCTTTCCCTGAGGCCTATGGTGGCCTGCAGCAGGGTCGGTCCAGTTTTGCTAGCCTTGCTTTCGAGGGTTAGACCTGAAATTGAAATCTGTCAGTCTGGGCCCATGGCACTCATCATAGTTATACATGTATGATTATCTTTCTGTGAGAAAGCTCCCCTCTTTAATTTTAAGTGTTATATGCATTTCAACAATGTCTAAATAACTACATCTTCATGGCCATATGTAAAGGAAAGAAGGATTACATTGGAGGTGTTTCTGTTTTTGTTTTTATCAAGAGTACAGGCCAAATGTGTGGGCAATTCGTCAGAATCAGGGAAAAAAATCTCCTAAATCCACAATTATGCAAGAAGTTTTAGGATTAGATTACTGTAAAATAATGAAAATGTTAAGCACCTTTCGAGTGTTACATGCTTGTCCAAGTTTAAGTCACCAAATTTTAACTTCTCTCTTTCTTCAGTTTGATTGCCATTGATAAACAACAGCAATTGAAAAGGAACTGAGTGCCAAATGTCAACACTGTACTGAGGTTGAATGACAAAAGCACAATGTTAGATAACCCAGATTGAATTACCTGGCTTCTGGTTTTCAATCATTGAAACAGTTCAGCCTCTGCTGAGTGTGAGAAATTGTTTCTACGTGGAGAATTTCAATGAATGAATCCCCGGCCCATGCATGTCTGAAGGAAACACTTCAGTTTCTCTGTGATATATGAGTTTTGTTAGAAACTCACAAAGAACCACACATGTATGGGATTGATAGCCTTTTGATAACATATCCGCAGATGATACTTTTCCTCAGCAATCCACAATATTTATTTTCAGAATTGAACAAAAACAATGACCATTGCAAGAAACATTACAACTGATCACACTTCACACTATATTTTCTTTTCAGAAATGTAAGGACTTAGCATTTGATTTTTCATTATAATGGTACTGAGGCATCAATGGATTGAACGGACATAACGGCATTGTGTGAAGTAGCATGCAGAGACAAATTAGCTAAAGTGACTGCTGCTTTCACTGCCATCAGATATGTACTTTGCACTGTACACCATTTAGTGATGAAAGTGTAAAGCCTGTTTTTTTGTTTTTAAATGAATTCATCAGATATTTTTAGTTTGCTCTACTGTTAATCTATTCCAAGGGTATGCTGATGGAGGTATTCAAGTGATATCAGCTGCAATTTCTTAACAGGGTTTTATTTGTAAGCGGCCCTTCCAGTTAATTTGAGGACAAAAGATTTACAAACCATAAATGTATAAACAGCACTGAGGCATTTATGGTTAAACGTCATTAAAAAAATGCTGTGTGAGAAAAAGGAGTCGCGTTGAGTGTCACTGTCGTACATTTTATACCACATGGTGTTCAGCATCCATTGGGTTCTACGTGCATCTTTTCTACAAACTGTATTTGTTCCTGTTACATCCAAATGAGATAAGTATTGATGGTGTTTCTATCTTGTGAATTAGGCTAGCTGACAGTATATATTACTGGTAATACTGTGAAATTTTGTCAACCACACTTTACCTTACAGTTACATTTACAAGTTCCGTAGTTTTTGGAGGGAGAATTGTATAATCCATACAAAAGTTAATGATTTAACGCTTGTTGCCTCATAACAAACAATGCCCTCTGCTGGCAGAATACATGCTAGCCTAGAGCTACACGTATTGAGTTACTATGTTATAATGTCTCGGACAATGCAAGTGATACCAGTTAAACACGATACATTCACACTTGATGTTTTAATAATGCAGTTTGTGACAATATTTGAATGCGTTTTGTATCAATATCACGCCTATAAATGTTTTACTGATAGGATTATTCACTTCCTGATTTTCCCTTAGTTTACATGGTAACACTCATATTCAGTAACTCCCTTGCAGCAGTCACCCTGCACCAGAGTTTTGCCACTGTAGTCCCGACAACAAGTGCCCCACCTCACAAGGATCCTGGCAGACCTGAAATGGGGCGCTACAATGTTACAAACAGTAGTGGAAGTGTTTGTTTAATGGCAAACATGGGCCTCCAACTCAACATCACTCTCTTTTCTCTTGGCACAAATAAGGTACTTTGAATCTAGACTCAAAATTGTCGAATGTTTAAAGAGAGAATGTCTGAAGTTATAAATTCTCAATCGTATGTGCAGACAGTACAAGAAATTCTGAACCTTCAGCCCAACCACACACACAGCTCTGGATCATGTCATGCGGAAAGGGCCTCTCTTCAGCTTATAATGGATGTAGACCAAACAAACCTCACCTTCTTATTCACTTTGGTAAGGTATTCTTTACTGTTTGTCCACTTTATCAACTCACTGGTTTTGTTAACTGCCTTATCTTTTAGTGACAGTGACAGTTTTTTAGAGCCTCTCTCCATTTGCTTTACTGCAATGCTAATGGCTGTTTTTTTGTTTTTTTCTCCAGAATTCTACATCCAAAAAGTACAATTTGGGTGAAGTGTTTCTGTCAGTAGTCCTGCCGGACATAGCAGGTGAGTACACGTTACATCTACTGTGTAGTAGGAAAGCTAGGTCCCTTCTATCAGATGGACACATGAGTCTGACATTTGTTGAAACTGAATTTTCAGTTCATTTTTTCCAGGTTTAAATGTTATGTTAAATGTTCGGATAAAATGTTGTCACAATTATTAAATTCTTTATTGATCAATTCAAAAACACATTACTTTGGCGTAAATTTGAGTTATAGTTCAACACCAAAAGAATAGCGTGTGTCTTTGATGAAACAAATTGAAGTTGATGTAATTAGAATAGCTTACTTTTTATGACAATAGTGCTGTTTCTTTTTCTTTCATGGTTATGAAATCTTTCATTTAACTTTGTAAATCTGGATTTTTTTCTTTCAATAAAATGTGTCTTTTTCTCATCGCTGTACTCTGAATTTGTCCGCTATACCTTTTAAATTTTTCTCCTTAACACAGGAAACCTTCCTCTCTTTCTATTTCCAGAGCCCTTTTTGGCCCACAGTGCAAATCTGAGCTATCTGCGTGGCACCCTAGGCTTCTCCTATATGTGCAGGGAGAAGCAATCTCTGCAGATTACTCCAAATTTGACAATCAACACCTTTCAGTTGCAGGTGCAGCCCTTTGGTCTGACTGAAAGTCAGTTTGGTGCAGGTAAACATTTGACATTTATGAAAAGATTTTACTTCCAGCTTGAATATGTTGCAGGTCTGCCCTAATGCAGTGTCTCACTATCTCTTGGGTCTTTTCTCTCTCAGCGGAAGAATGCCTGTTGGATGAAGATGACATGTTGATCCCCATCATTGTTGGAGCAGCTCTAGCTGCTCTTGTCCTTATTGTGCTCTTGGCCTACCTGATCGGCAGGAAGAGGAGTCATGCTGGTTATCAAACTATCTGAGAATGGCCCACTCACCTTTGCTCTGAGGCCAGAATGCATTACCCCACCTTGCCTCCTCTATCCTCCATAATTCCACCCCCTTCCTCTCTGTGATCACCCTGATACGCACTTTCCGAATTGACTTGCTCTTTCAAAAAAAAAAAAAAAAGGGACATGGTTGGGCAATTTCGATGGAATGAGGATGGATGTTGATGAAAGGGTCAATGACAGTACTCAGCTGTAGTCTACTATTTATTTCCGTTAAAGGGACTTGAGGGAATTTCTTACCTGTTTTGGGGGACCATTTTAGTGGTCTTGACATAAAAGCATTTCTTTCTTTAAAGGGAAAATTACTGGATTTTGAACTTCTCTAGTTACAGCAAATATTTTTTATTAAGTTGCCTCACAACATTCAGGGCAATAGGTAGACTCTTGGGAAACTGCTCCATAGTCCCAAGTCTTGAATTCTGGTGTCAGTTAGTCTGTCCCGCTCCTAAACTGAGATAATATCTGAGAAAAGCCCAGAGGGAATTTTAAATCAATCTTGAGTCAACAATTACTCTACTTGGTGGTCAAAGGTCTCCAACCTCACAAAACACTTTTGGGCTATAATTGAAGAATCGTCATTTGATATGCTCTTCATTGTCAAATGTCCAAAAGAATAACTGTCTGAATTTCATCTCCAAAAAGTTAACTTTCTTTGACATCTTGATGTAGGGAAAGGACCTGGCCTTTATCAACCCAGTTATGGATCATAAAGTGAAAAATTCAAAGCTAAGTAAACTCCTTCAAACTCCTCAGGGGAGGCATTCATCACTGAAAGACCAGTTTGTTTTCTTCTGATTAAGACCTGCTTTTCTTTTGGAGGCACATAACACTATAAACAATAGTTACAGTTTGTTGATGTTTTTTTTTTTTTACTTACAGCAATATTGTTACATTGTAGGAAACAGGCTGTTTGCCTACCAGGTCTCTTCATAACAATGCAACCCTCATGTATATAATATAATTGAAATGAGAACAGAATTTCTGAATGGAATTTAATTGTATCAGAGGTGATGTGAGCAGATGATACTGCAGCTTTGAAGAGCTTACTTGGTCACAGTGATCTTGTAGTTAAATGGTTGATATACATTCAGCTACTGCAACATATGGCTTTAAACAGTATAAGGAGCATTAAGCTTAGCTGTTAGGAAAAAAACTCCACTCCCAACTCAAGTTTAAAGGTCTGTTCTAAATACTTTGAAAGAGAGCAAGAGCAAACCGAAGTCCCAAAAATAGATCAGTATGGCTGCAGATGCACTCTGTTTGTGACACCCTACAATAAATCAATGTATAGGGAAATTTTGGAGCTAATAAATCTTGAGCAGCAATAACAGAAAAAAAGGTAGCAGAAAAGATGTCAGCTGTTGAAAGGGGTTTACTAGGTTATGAGGAAGATCAAGCATAGTTCCTGTTATTAATGGGAGTATTGTGAAGGGGTGGCCATCAGGCTGCAGGATAGAATAGCAGCTACACAACACCAGGCTGAACACGGCAGCCTAAATTGCTCTTGCCGAAAAAGCTGCCATATCGTGGTCCTCTATGTCGTGACTACTTGTTGCTGAGAGCTCATGTTCACCGTGTCACCTTTTTGTCAAAGCCCTGCTAGCCGTTTAGTCTTTAATAACCAAATGTTACTCTGCTCCTTCGAGTGATTGTAACTATTGTTTTGTTACTTGCTGTTAAGAGTACACGCACCAGAAGCCCACTTTTAGTAAAACGTGTTCCCTTCAGTACACTCTGTACAGCCCCATTTAACTATTGAAACAGCCCAGTATTGAGGTCAGGGTTTATTAGTGCCTTCTCACCTGGAAAATCATTTAATGAAACTACAGAGGTCCTTGTTGATTCACTCACACTTCATGCTGCCATTTGTGGGACATTCACTGTGTTTCACATAGCTCTCACGCACAGTGTTGTATTACCATAAACATCAAATGTTTCATTTAATAGGAGAAAATACTTTTTTTTTTTATGTTTTCCCCATAAAAATAGCAGTGATTTAGTCTGGTTTTAATGGATAATTTGAAATGTTTTCTAATTGTGTCAAAGGTCAATAAAAGTAAAACAAAGTGGCAGATTTGTCTAATTTTTATTCACTTTGTCTAATTAACCTGTTGGATTTTTGGCTTAGCCCCTTTTCACCTCACATTTGGACATGTCACAGAAAGCTAAGCACAAGTGCAGAATTAAGTGTTTAGTTTGTGCTTTATGGGGTTGAGAGAGTGTGAAACTAAGCCAAGTCATTGTCTAATATTTGTACTTAGTTCTAAGTGACAAAGAAGGTGCTATAATTAGTAAATGTTGATTTGGTCATTCTTTTCGTTTCAAAATCAAGTTTTTCAATGTGCAGAGAGCTATGATGGTTCACTGTTTTGAGCTGCAAAGGTGAAAGTTGCTTAAAATTTGTTACACACAAATCTTAAAATCCATTATGTTAAAGAGATTGCCTTTAACTGGTGTGATATTATAAAGCCACAAGCTAATTTCTTGGATGTATCACAAATGAAGAAATGTCCTTAAGATCATCTGACACTTTAACAGTAGCAACTCCTGTCATTAATTTAGGATGACAAGTGCAAGAGCTTTAAATAAAATTCAGAAAGCAACTTATGTGATAATGAAGTATTTACAGCAACAAAATGGACCCTGATAAAAGGTACGGCTGAAACACAATCAGTAGTGCAGTTTCAGCTTCCGGATTTACGGACCGGAGCGTACATTGTGATTCTCAGAATTTAACAAAAAGCCACCGTATTGTCTGCTCTGTGATACTGAGTCGGTACTTTGTGACATGAGACTTAATAAATGCAGTTCCAAGGCCAAACGAGGGAAAACCCATAAATCTACAAACTTCATGGCAATTCCTCTTCCTGGATTTGTTGTCTGAATTTGTCTCTCAGTTTGTCAATAGTTGCCATGGAGAGACGCCCAGGCTCGCCAAAGATTTTCTGCAGAAAGAATTTTATTTCAGTGAGGCATTTCAGAGTAAGACTTAAATGAAATCTCCCCCGTAAAGTCCAGAACAAACTGTCAAATTCCTACTTCTCTACTTTTTACCTTTTTCTTTCTACATATTTATCCATTTATTCTTCTTGTTATTTATATTTTTTATTGATGTTTATTTTTAAGATATTTTTGGTCTTGTATTTTTTTTTGCCTTATATCTCTAACCCAGGGATGCTGCTATCATTGTATTGTTGTTCTGTGTCCTGCTTTTTTAGGTTGTTTTTGTCTGTTTTTGATTCCACTGAACCTGAGAGCTGCCATCTCTAAATTTCCTTGTATCCTCAAATTACTTTTTTACTGCATCTTACAGTAGATACATCTATGCTGTGTAGGCCCGGTTTGGGGCGATGATGTGGACAGATTTGGTTTTAGAAAAATCAAATCCAGTTATATAATATAGCCTGAGTGATTCATGGGTCAGCTGACACAGGTTTTCACAAACGAATTACCCTCAGAACTTGTTAGCCATCATCAAATCTTCCAAATGATGTCAATTTAATATTTTCATGTATTTTTGTTTAATTGGTGAAAGTTTTTTTTATTTTCTGACCCAAGTGAATTTCTATCTAACATCTTCCTGGTATTTAAGTAATGTCACATGATGCTTTCATTCATTCATTTATTATCTGTGCAAAAGGCCACGTAAGGAAGGAGCCAATCTAAGTTGACATTAAGCGAGAGGCAGGTTTAACCTGGACCAGTCACCTGCCAATCACGTGGTCACCTTTGGAGGCATCCAACCATTCACTATTTTATTTACACCTAAGGACAATTCAGTCTTTAATTGTCCTTTTGGAATTTTTTTTCATTTTCTCTTGGACTTTGGGAGCAAGAAGGTGACCACGGAGAATCCACAAAAAAAGAAACCTGTCAGTCACGTCCAGCCCTGGCTCTGCTCTTTTATGTGCTGCTCATATAAAGTGGGAGGTGATGTGGTCGTTTTAATTTCATGTCACTGGGTGAAAACCGGCGTGTTTTTCATGTTTCTCACCTGCATGAAGGTGTGACAGTCGAGAGTGAAACCTCCACCTGTTATCTGCTTGAAACACTCGCACAGGTCTGACAGAGAGCGAGCTCTCAAGATCTGCGACTGGTGGTGAAGGATGAGAGTCAGAGCAACACGGAAAAGCACCTTGGAGCCTTCATAGAAGAGACAATCCCAGATCCTCAGAACTGTCTGCAAATCAGGAAATAGTCATCTGCCACATCGTCTCCGTCCCATCCTTCTGCATCTCCACTGCTCTGTCTCACCTCCACTGGCAGGATGTCGATGTAGAGGCAGATGAACCAGCGTGACACCAACAAGGTCCAGATGCCAGGGTAATGGGCCATGAGCTGGCCAACCGCCGGAGCTTTAGTTCTCACCAGCTCCCCGAGAACCTCCTGGTCAGTCTTAAGTCCCAACATGGCCGGGCTGTAGTAATCTATACATTGACATTGACAGGGGCTATAATACTTCTTCATGTCATCATTATTCTTCTACGCTGCTTGTTTTCATATCAGATGAATGGGTGACTTTTCTGTCCACCATGGATTTTATGCGTAAAACCTTGGGGGATGGCAGTTCGAACAACAACAATAATAATAATAATATTAATAATAATGATAAGACACCAGAGGGAAGTGAAAAAGGCATATTACAGAACATCACAATAAACATGAGTATTTTTACAGACAGGCTATTTCGTTTGCATAAAAAAAAAATAGATGACTCAAGCAATTTCTCATCCTCTTCTGGATTGCTACACACGCATACACACACTGATACAGTATATATACCTTTACGTATATATTTATATGTATATATGTATGTATCTATGAATAGATTGCATATAGTAGATCAGATCTTTTGTTTATTTGTTTGCTTCCCGTAGCTGAGATGATTCATTGATAAACATGCTTCATCTCAAACTTAATCCATGAACGTGCTCTTTGAAACAATTTCTTTGGCAATGGAAGAGTTGGTTGTTTAGTGAATGTGTGTGTGCTGCGTGAAGGAAGGGTCTACCTGGGAGTATTCTGCCCAACAATGTGTCCATGAGCCAGAACGATTTCTCTTCTTCTCTTGTGATGATGATGATGTAGCCAGCGATAAAATTCATGCCCTGAAAAAAAAACAAAAACAAAGGAAGGGGTGCATTTTGGAGGTTTAAGAGAAAATAAAAACATGCCTGCATGTGGGAGATGTCCTCTACAACATTATTCCTGATTCAAACACTGTTACCTGCTGGTCATATATCAGGTACTGTGTGATTGATCTATAGCCAGCTGATAGTACAAGACATTTTCTCCTCAGTCAGAGACATTGATATACTGTACAGTATATCT
This sequence comes from Fistularia commersonii, assembly GCF_037954325.1. Classification (NCBI taxonomy): domain Eukaryota; kingdom Metazoa; phylum Chordata; class Actinopteri; order Syngnathiformes; family Fistulariidae; genus Fistularia; species Fistularia commersonii. The sequence goes on along the minus strand of NC_141287.1, from coordinate 9,122,932 downwards.
CCAGAAAATCATTTCAGCTACAAATACTTTCCAAATAAAAAAAAAGTAATCGCAAAAAATGTTCAAATATTGATGAGCTACATGCTTCTATTTAAAACAAGCAATTCCCATGATTTTGAAACAAACAGGACAATTTGCAGATAAAGGAGAATGACAATGGTGAGGATGACAATAACATCTATGTTTCATCTTTAGTCATGCTTATGTCCATGGCTTATGTTTACAGTGCTACTTGCTGTGCCTTTTGCTTGCCCTATAGGTTTAATAAAGTTATTTCGATTCAATTCAATTGAGTTCAATCTGAAACCTACAAGAAATAAATAGATTAAAAACAAAGCATATAAATGAGCAATAAAATAGATTGTTTTTTTGCATTGAAGTCAAACTGTATATAGTTATGGTAGTCGTTTTAATTCTTTTATACAACAAAAGCCCATTATGCCACATCAAGCAAGTTAAAATTGTACATTTATTCCTACAAAGCTAGGTTTTACAATTAACATGTGGTGAACACTCCTAATTCTAAACCTGTCAGGGTGAAGACATCTATATGAAATGTACTGCAGTAAAAGGCAGACGTCCGGGATTCAGGTTGTACAAAAAGTTAGAAAACTGCTGCGTTGGATTGTGATCCAACACACGCATGAATAATATGGAACTAGTTAGTCCTGTTAGAACGTAAACAGATGGTCAATCTTCTTGTTCCTCACCTGACAGTATCCTATCGCCTTATTGTGGTGTCCATAGGCCAGCAGCACATTGTACAGGGCCTCCTGCAGGCCGGGCCCTGCTCGATCGTGGAAGAAGATGTTATCTGGAAAGGTCCTGTTTATGTCTGCAAGAAAGTTAGATACATTGGACTACAGTGCGGACATGCTGGCATGTGAGCAAGCTGTGTGCCGCAGTCACACCTAGGCGGATGGTTTCCTTCAGCTTCGAGTCGTGCTCCGCGGCAAGCAAAGACTGGTAATATCCTGGGTTGCTCTCCAAACACTCCTGGGCGCCACTGGCTGCCATCCACACTCTGCTGCGGTGTTCATTTGGCACACCTTTTCGAACGTACCTCTTGACTTTCAAAACAGATTTTACAGTGAGATTTTATGCACGGATTGAAGCAAAACTATGTTTGCTACCTGTTAAGTTCTTCATCACTTGGGGTTTCTCTTGCAGAAGTTTAGACCACCTGATGGCCCTTCTGTTGAGCACTGCAACATACTTATCCATCATTTCCTTGTAGGAGTCAAAATCGTGAGGCCTCTCAAAGCCGTAGCTATCGATCCTGCATCAGAGCATGAACAACCCAGAACACAAAGCAGATGATAATGGTTAAAGAAGGACTGACAGTGGAGTCAGTTTTCATTCCCGCCTCTCTCTCCCTCTCTCTCTTTCTCTCTCTCCCTGTGCTGCTTGCTGATGACAGACACTACAGAAGCCTTCTCAGGATAATGTGTCTGTCACTGGGACATCAAATACGCCGCCTGGGCAACTTGCAGGTTTTAAATTACTTGCGAGAGGGACTGGGAGCAAGAAGCAAAATTCAACATGAAAAAAAAAAGATCTCCTTCTGAAGTTATATAGTAATCTATACTTTCTTAGGGCATTTTTTTTTTTATAAACAGCCTTCTATTTTTTTATCATTTCATTTTAATACCTGATTCAATTCCCGGGTTTTAAGCAATACTCTTTACAAAAGCAAAATCCAAGCAGTTGTAGAGAGAGAGCCATGTCTCAAAGTTAAACTTACCTGTCACTGAAATTACTGCAGGCGAGCAGCTGAGAAGCACTTCCTCTTTTTTCCTCCGTCATTGTGTGCAGATCGATGAAGATAAAGACCACCTGTGCAGTTGGTTATTTCATCCTTACTACTTGGAAATGAACTGACTCATGTTGAAGCAAATAACAAAGAGGTCTGCGCTTCTCACCTTACAGCATTTACTGGAGGGAGGAGCTGGCTGAGGTGACACGCAGGTAAATTTGCAGGTTTTATTTGCATGAAAAACAACAGGAGGAAGAACAAATGTTGGGGGAGGGAACTGACCTCAACACCACTCTTAGTGCTAATTTTACCAGATGCTTTTTTTCATTGAAAGTGAAGGGGAGCTTGCACATCTTCTCAACATAGACAGATTCTGTTATTTTGTTTGGGTAAAGCCAAAACTTGGGTTAGGAGTCCAATGCAGCCCAGTTCTCTCACGCTCTTTGTCATAAATGGGATGAGGGTAAAAGATGCAGCTCAGATGCAGTGTCTGGAGATACAATTCTGCACTATCAAGTCACATCACTGCATCAATGGTGGTGATTTTATTAAAAACACAAGACACTGCACCTCGTAGCTGATGACACGTGATCCTCAGGGAGTTTGATTATAGATTTTTCCTCTCCTGAGTCACACGGGGCAGTTATCCTCTTTGAAAGATGCTCAAACAACACTCAGTGAATAGCAACATCAGCAAGTGTGAAAAGACAGATGTGTCTCAAAGACTTTGGTGAAGGCCAATATTGATTTTAAAAATTCCTGATAACAGACGGGACAAACAACAAAATTTTAGATGAGCATGAACAATGTCACATTAAAATTAAAAATAAATTCTTAATTTTTCACATGGAATTAAAAAAATAGTAAATGATAAATATAATTAATATACTAATCTGATTCGATGTGTTTCTGATTTTAACCATGACATATGCTTTGGTCAACCGCCTGTTTGTTCTTATGATTTCCAATTAAATAATACCATTTTTTTTTAAACGTTTTTAGAAAACTTTCTATTGCAAACAATAAGCGAATCTCTGCGCCAGTGGAACATTGAAAGTCACTTGATCTGCTTTGATTTATTTGGGGTAATAAAAAAAATCATTATCAGTCATATCTTTTGTATCACATTATCTTGCTTTTGTGCAAAACTGGTCCACTAAGTCATTGAAATGGAAACCTGGAGCATAGAATACAATAAGAGTTTTGAATGAGATTCACATCAGCATAAATGTCCATTACATGAAGATGTGTTATTTTCCATAAAGTGTTTGAAACATGCTGCTGCCTCCCATCAACGACAAAAGGGCTAAATACATGTATATGGACAACTCATGCTTTATTCATCTTTCTTTAAATGAACAATATACTTAGGCTACTTACATGATTTATCAACAATATATCCTAATTTCACTACCTTCAGTAACACTGAACAGAAGGGCTTGAACAGAAAACATAAATATTAAACAGACAGATATTTATTGTTAAGGCTTATTGTCTTGTTGTTGCCTTCTGTAGTGTCAAAGCTTCGGAGCGCGGGGCTCTGCTCGGCCATAACACAGATATGTGCCCGATAATCCTATTCTTAAATGCTGTTCAACTGCTTAAAGTGACGATAATGTCTCAGAGGGATCAAGTGATTAAAAGTAATCGCTCCTCCAGGGAAATAAATCATCTTTTGAAAGCAAAATTGTCATACTATGGATAAGACTCACTACATTTCTTTTATAATTCAAGACACACTACTGAGATTTTTCTCGACGGGTACCAATAATGATTAACTCAATGAAAACATCGCCTAACTTGAAAATGTTTTTTTTTTTTTATGATTCAGCCTGAGGTGATGTAAAATGTGTTTAGCATGCTTTCAATGAGAAGCTCACAACTCCAATGATCATTATACCAACAGCATATTATCCATGACATTGAGGATTCCCAATAAACATCTTAGCATTTACTGTACATAAAAGAACCGTCTTTTTGCATTTATAAATTGAACATATTTATATTATTCTTCATATAGCTCTCTTTGTAAACTGTCCCAATAGATACAGTATGTACAGTAAAAACTGCAACAGTTGTTGGTGCTGGTGTAGATAGCACTCTGTCCCAAAGTTACAGTAAGACATGGGAACTTTTCAGTCACTCAGAGCTTCATATGACAAAACCAAGCCAACTAGGAAGAATTTTAAAAACACACAGCTTTCTCCTCTCCAGTCTGTTTTGAGGGCACACAGCCAATGAGCCTCCTCTCAGTGCGATGTCCATCCCCACAGGCAGTGCTCCCCACAAAGCAGAAGGACATCCAGGATACTGAGTGTCCGACAGGAGAGTCGGAGGTGGATCTGGCGAAGTCCGTAGAACGCCTCTGTCTAACAAGCACACGACCGTGGCCAGTTTTCCTCAGAGTTCTTTCTCAGCTCCCTGAAGGGTGGGTCTGGAGTGCTTCTTTTTTCTCTCTGAAGTCTACGATTTTCACCTTTTTTTTGTACAAGTCTTAATAAAAAAAACTATGAAGTCACTGTAAAAGAAACAATGTTCTTGTGTCCCCAGGGCTGGGATGTGATTTAGAGAGTTTTACGTTTCGATCCGGTTACAATCGGTCGAGCGAATTCCACAAAGTCATCTATGAGGACTGGCCATGCTCCTGAGGATCACACACACACACACAGACACATGTGCGTGCATGTGCGCACACACAAACACACACACACACAGACCAAGTCAGCATTAGAGGAACAGAACTTTACAAAGACAGTATCAAGGCTTGTGGGTTAGATCAGAATGATATCCCTGCACGCTCACCTTCCTCATCATAGTTGGACATGTCGTCTGCAATCATGTTCCCGAAGTCCAACAATAGGTTCCACGTATCTTTTGGGATGGATCTTTTATGGTGTTCCTAAAGGGAAATAAAGGAACAGGATATAAACAACCTCCCAAGTTATGGATTGACCCTGTTATGCTGTCATAGCTCCAGTTGGACAAGACTGATATAGACCAAGTGGCATCTAATTTTGATAATTTAGCACATTTTTCTATGATAAAAAGTACTGATCATTTTTTTCAACAATGTCTCTAATTTAGGTTTTTGTGTTCACATTTTCCAGCACGCACACTTGATACTAATTTTCAGATCATTGGAAATAAGTTAAAAGTTGGTGAGTCACGTTAAGAATCTGCAACAAGTAACAGGAATTCACAAGAAATTACATCTGTCACTTGAAACATGATTCCTGGTAATTGGCCAGAAATGACCAAAAAACTGCAATAAATGACCTTTGGATTTGAATTAAGTTGAATTTAGCAATTTTTCAAACTGTGGCATTTTAAAAATGTTTCTTATGTCCAGCTCCTCATACAAGTATACACTAAAAGTGAACTTAATCTATTTGTTACTCTGGCTATAAGCTTACTTCCAATTTTGAATTGACTGACATTTATCCTCCCATTTCCCTTTGCCGAGGCTGTTGAGACAGTTAAGCATTTAGTGCTTATCACCTCAATAACCCACAGCAGGGTCCTGTGGTCTGCACGTGTGTCATGTCTCCCCTCCCCCCCAAACTATTAGGCTAATATATGGCCTTGGTTCAACTGTTACCGGATGGAAGAAGAATTCTCTGTAGGTTCACTGTCTCATCAATCCACCAAACCAGATTTATATCAGCCAATTAGAAGTGGTTCCTCTGCAGTAAATGATGTGCTGCACATCAGACACGTATAAAAAGTCTCAAGGGAAATGGGGGGACTGCAATGGTGACCAACACAAGCACATCACACCCTAAGCTATAAGTTATTCGTTCATTCATTATCTAAACTGCTTATCCTACAGTCAGGGCTGCAGGGATGGGGGTGATTCATTTTAATGCATATTTAAAATGTCTATCAGCAATAATTCCGCATAAGCCTGAATGTCATTAGCTTCTTAAAAGTTAAACTTATCTTGTACTTACTCAAACCACCAGTGTTGAAAAAAATAATGACTTTATTAGAAGTTTAGTCCACAAAATGGCCATGTCTGTTATATCTGTGGGGCCACAGTGACAGTCTGTGTGTGTTACCAAGGGATTCTGTTATAGAACACAAATATGGTGATTCAGTAACATGGACCAGCAACTTCTGATGTAACAATTGTCATATTCTGTTGTAACCTCGTTTTTTTTCAACTAATTGTTTTGAATACTGTATAAAATAGTTTAGGTTAAAGTGTTCTTCCATTTTTGTTAGTTATGTGATTCAGGAGGTTACATGCCTTTACTCATTTATTTATCAAATGGATTCAGGCCTGTAAGAAAAAAATGAAACCAGCTCCCCAGTGATTTGAGCTGAGACACTGTGACAGATTACACACAGTAGTACCTTGTCTCTACTATATTGTTACACTGCACTGTTAACCTTGATGACGTGGGTGGACGGCATATCACACCAGTGTAGGCATTATTATACTAACTTTTGTTCTTATTTTGTTCTATAAAAAACACTGGGATGTGAGCTGGACAGAGAAATTAGATCTAATTTGGACACACAAAATTTATACCAGTTAAATGTGAAAAGTTACATTTGGAATCCAAAAACAATCTGGATATAATAAATACATATATTTTAGAAGAAATGAATTAGATAAAGAACTGATAGTTAAGATATTTTTCTATTCAATAATGGTCCGCATTTGTTGAGTGATATGATTGAGGTTTTTGATCAACAAGGAAAAAGTAAACTTGGAAAGGAATCCACCACTCCAACCTTTTACACTCGCTCATAAAATAACATTCCTCTACTCATGATATGTTTTGATGCAATCCCAGACGATATTCTTACTCTGTGGTGCAATGGGAAGCCTTTTTGGATAAGCAATTGCATGAAATGTAAAAAAACAAATAACAAATATTTATTGTTGCCAAAAAAAGCCCTCAAAACTCTATTGTCCCCATTGCAGCTCACACCTTGCTTGCAATGATAAATACCAGTTTGGAATATTTGATGTAAGGATTTATCATTTCACTTTTTTGACTCACCAAAAGGAATCTATTCCAAAGATCAAGGAACTTAAATCGCCCTGACAAGACAAGGTTCCAGTAGGCTACAGCCATTTCCAAGTCTGCAATCATAAAACACAACGATGAATCCTTCATATGAATCAACACATTGATCTCTCACGTAATTTAGAGCCTGCTCCTGAATATATATTTACTTGATATAAGGGCAGGGCGTCAACAAAACTAGAAATGTATCTGTATTGTTTGTAATGTTGCAAAATTCTAACTAAAACTGAACGCTTTAAGGTTAACATTATGCAAGAAGAAATCATTACATGATAGAAAGATGAACATCATACAACAAGAAACAAATTATTATCCTAGAATTCTATCTCAACATATTTAGGAATCCACATGAAATCAATCCTGTGAAAAAATGTGTTTTTTTCTTTTTGGGTCGCTTGAGCACCATTACACAACCTGAACTTAACCAAACTGCTGTCAAGTCTGAAAAAGGAAATCCCCAATATCTGAGTGGCAAAAGCCATGTGACAAAATGTAACGTTATCTTTCTGCGGGTTATAATGATATTATAGAACAGCTGTATTGATTGTCACTTTTCTTACCTAAACCTTTCTGTCCAGGATTTTTTGCAAAGTTAAAGGTGAACTGGTAGAAGTCTTTGAACTTCCCGCTGTCTTTGAGCTCCTGCTCTAATCTGGGCAAAAGCGCCTTCAGCTTCTCTGGACTGTCACACCTACATGAGAAAGTCAACTCGTGACATAAATACAGGAACAAAGTCTAAATAACAAAAGACACTCCATATGCTGATGATATCCACCCATGGCAGAATGTATGAATGTAACTGAGAATCAAAATACTGCTGCTCCTCCATTAAGTCTCTTCATGAAGACACACAATACTTAGGTTGTGATTACGAGGGTCTATATATAGACAGCCTTTCCTCCCCGGGGCTGTTTTTATAGACCACACGATGATACTTCATGCACTGTTTATGTCCCACTTCAGAGCTAGTCACAGGCTGTCAAAGTTGAAACTCACCCCAGCTCTGTCATTCCATCCAGAAACTCCTTCTTAGTGAATTCACACTGAGTGGCGGCTCGAAACTTCCACGCAACAACCAGCACAGTGATGCTGGCTGGATCCAGTGAGAGGTCATCACAAAACTGCTGGATCCCATCGATACCAATTTTGTTCTCATCCTGGGGATCTAACAGGAAAAAAAAAACAACAACTTGGGCTAAAATCTTTGGAATGGAGTTGAATTTAGCATGTTTCCTTCAAATAACAATACAAGACAAAGAGTCTTAAAATATATTCCTTACCTTTGTAACGATTATAGAGCTGCTCTAACTTTTTCCGATCAACTGATGTTTTCATGGATTCCTTACAGTAGAGATCAGGGTTCTGAAAGTAGTTGTCAGTTGCAACTTCTAATTTCCAGTCATTCTGTGTGAGGCAGTACACAGCTGTCTTCTCCCCGGCCTGCGTGAAGGACATGAACTGCCGTACCTTGTCCCTCTGCGAAGACTTCAGCTTATGCTGGACAAGCACAGGACAAGGAGAATCAGAGACAGGTGTGACCACAACAGACAGCACAGAAAACAATAAACATAAACAAAATGACACGCAGACAAGCAAACACAACAACACACACCCATCTACAGACATTCAGGCAATGATGGAGACAACAAGACGGACTGGGAGACACCCAGAAACACTCATACACAAGTCTTCAAAAGGTTAGCCTGTCACACAGACAAACATGTTATCAGTGGCACTGGAGGGACGATTGTGTCCACTCTCAATGTGGGCTTTTCTGAGGGGTGGGGGTGTTGTGGATTCTTAGAGCACATGTTGTACCCCCAGGGCCCCTCAGATGACTACAGTCAGAGTTGTAATATGAGAACGATGAGATGCCATCACTGAGACCTAGAGGTGCAGCAAGTTTTCAGTATAACGCAGGCTGCCTGTCAGGAATAATCAGCAATATCAAAAATAAAACGGATACATTAGGTTGGCTCGGCAGGGTTAAATAATTTAATAAAGCGAAATTAAAATGTGCTATTCGACAAAATGTCCCCATGAAAATAGTTACCACTTTGGTTCAAAGCGGGACCAAGCGTTAAATGTAAACAAGTAAAACGTGAAGACGTAATCATTAATAAACGGCAGAGACCGCTCACTAACTTTATGACATGCATCAGCTCTCCTCGCACTATAGTCGACATTAGGACGGAATCTATTAGATGACAACACAGCGGCTGATTCACCCGAAACACCGCACGAATTTAACGTGTACACTGGATGCTGTTCGAATATAACGGATGATTGTGCGACCAGGTGGGTGACGTTAGGTTAGCATTCTACCATCAGCTAGCGCTAGTAACTTCTGATGGCTAGCGATAGCTGAATTAGCCAGAATGCATCACCAGCATACTCAAAACGATAACATCACGGGAGGGGATTGTCAGTGTGCTCATCGATGTGTCAGAATTCAACTCCGTGTCTGTGTCTGAGGTTCAACAGCTGAGCTTCTCAGTGCCGAAGTTACCAGGCTGCCGAAAAGGGACGTATAGCAAGCTAGCTGCTCTCAAAATATCAACTGACCTTCCCTGATTCGGCAGTGAACGCTAGTAACTGATCTCTAAAGACTGCCAAACTGCGACATAATACTAATTTTAAAATAGCGTTAATAGTTATAAATACAAGCCACCGAGGCACCACACTAATGAGTGGGTTTGTGTTTATTTTGGTTACCTACCATTTTCACACCCGCTGTTTGACCAGTTTGGTAGCTCGACTATCGGTCATAGTGCGCCTGCGCGGAAGTAGTGAAGCAAATTTTAGGGTTGCAGCCACTTTGTTTGATTGATTATATTTCCTCAAGATTCCCCAGAATGCGTGTGAGGGAGATAAACAACTTCAAAACTTCTGACGAAGAAAAACTTCTTCTAAAACCTTTATTTCAAACCATGATATATCGTGTCATAATAGCTATTCCTCCAGTATACATCAATTAGCTCTAATGGCAATATGAAAGTTTCCCAATTACAAATATTATATTTTTCCCCTAAGTTAAGTGAAGCACAAATTATAAATACTATTGAAATAAATATAAATACAATAATAGTATAACTGGTAATAATATAATAATAGTAGTAATAATGATAATAGTAATAGTAAACCTATAGTATAAATACTACAAGGTGAAATCAAACAATCGTGTTTAATGAAATAAACATACAACAAATTTTAAATTTCAAACTGTGAGACTGAATCAGGATGACAGAGGGACCCTTGGTTTGTCCTGACATTGTAATTCACACAATGGCAAAAGTACCAAAATAAAGTATAAATGAGTGCTATCATTAGGTGTTAGTACACTATGTGGTCTGATCTTCAATGCTTTTTTGCTATGTTATTCCCCCTTTTCATTTGATTTGCTGAGATCATCTGCTAAACTGCCTTAACTGATATTTCTCATCAGATAGTTACTCACCGTAGTTACCTTCTCATTACATCTGTATTGCTATGTCTGTCCCCCTGGTAAGTCGATAAATTTGTCACCCATGTCAACAGACCAAGTCAACTTAAAAAAAAATCATTTTTAAAAAAAATCACAAACAGAAGCATATACTATATTCTATTTATTCTCGTAAAGACGGCCTCAACATTATTCATAACCACTTTAGAGCAACATTTTGAGGCACATCTCTTCTCTTATGACTCTGATAAAATGTGGCTTACCACATCTTATTTGATAATCAATTTTAAAATCCTCAGTGCCCTTTGCAGCACTGCCAAGTTAGGGGTAACAAACACAGAGGACTCGCTGCACTTTTTGGGACCAATGAGTCACATCAGGCATTTTTTTCCTCTTAAAGAAAAACACACTACCATCTGCCCATATTCCAGACAGACACAAGGATATGTAATGTATACATATATATAGACTATGGGCTCATATTTTTTGTTTTAATGGCATTCTTTTGTTTCAAAGTTTGAGAGTGAGAAAATGAGTGACAAGCAATGGCTACAGGACTGATATGATGCCAATCTGAACAGGCCAGCCCATTTTACCGAAGGACATATATAATGAAAATAAAATAATGTAAAAAAAAAAAAAAGTAAGAACACTATAATATATCAAATGTGATTTTAAATCATTATTTTGCCATTAAACTACCTTACATTAGCCTGACATGAATGCTTCAAGTTTCACTTCACATTTGCATCAATTGAATGTAGATCCAGGATGTGTTTTCAAAACATTTGAGATATCACAAATCCTGCGTGTAGCCTCACCTCTTTGAGTTGCATTTTTAATGACCACTAAGAAAATAAATGACTGTTTCAAAAGTTTAGAAATTGTGTTATTAACTAAAAGGTACAGTCAATTAAATAAGACCACTTCATAACCTATTATTCAGTAGCGCCAAAGCAAAACAATGGACAATTGGACAATCTTCAAACCACAAGGTAAGGGCTAAAGGATAGTTATTTTACTATTGTGTGAGACTGGTCAGGAATCGAGACAGTTACTGCCAAAGGAAATAACATGCTGACTGTATAGTAATAATAGGATATCAGAGATCTAGGCTGGGTCAGCTTGGTTTTATCTCAATGTTTCCACCCTTAAGCAAGTGAGCGCCACACACAGGGCTTGAAAAGACAAGAGTATCTTAGAACGGTAGAATTAGAATTTCTGGTTTATAGTGAAAGTGCTTGAATGGCAGAGGATATTGAATAGCAGGCAAGACACGGCAGAATATTCAGCAGATAAACATAAAACATATTATTCATGTTGGAGTACCTTTAAGCAGATTGTATGTATAATCATGGTATCTGCATGTTGTAAAAAAAAAAAACAAAAACAGACGCCTGCATTTGTCACTGCATATTCTGCTGAATCGTGTAGATTAGCATACTTTTATCAACTAATTATCTATTAAACTTCAATTATTTCCATATAGAATATAAGGATAAGATTATGTATCATTGAATTTGTAATTTAACTTGATTGAGCTTTGTCATTTTTGTGCTCAGCAATAGATGGATTATGCCATGACATTTGAATTGGCACTTCCTTTACACTTAATCTATTTTAGACTCTTTAGAAACCAAATGAATGTAGCGCAAGCTGTTTGCGCGCCGGATCAAGATTAAAATGGCCAACCAAGTGTTGGGGCAGCAGCCAGCCCACAACGATGATAAATGTGCAGAAGTAAGCGAAACCTCCTTTCCAGTAGATGGCGACATAGATATATTTAAACCCGGTTGTTAACGTTTAAGTCCGGGGATCTGGGTTTAGGGCGTGAACCACTTTGACTACTTTGCTTTCGTCCCGTCGATGCCGTCCAATCAGACGCCGCCAAAACGAGACACCGCCAAGATCAGATTGTGAGAAGCGCTGCTGTAGCAAGGCTAGCCGAGACTGGATAGATGAAGCTAATATCACTCGCTAACTTGTGAAGTGCACCGGTAAGCCGTATTTACTGAATTGTCGTGCGTTATTTTGCTGCTCGAAAGCGACATTTACCAGGCTTGCGAACTTTTCCATGTATTTCGTCCAATAAACTATTGTGCAAAAATATACATCAATTCAAAAGACACCGCTTTTGCAGCTGTTTCGGGTGGTGTTGTACGTGACAGCTCTGTATTAGCTTGCCCGCTAGGCTACTAGCTCATGACGCCACTTGGCTAACAAAGCACCGGTGGTCCTGGCTTTCCAGTCGTAACCGCGAGTTAGCGTCCTGCTAGATTATAATCAGGATGTAGTTCTAGCAGTTATAGTCTTTTAATACTTGCCACTGCACACCCCTAGCTTCTGACAAACTGTGAACCCCACCCTTATAGTTTTAACAATAATATACGTATTGGAAATTTTGCGATTATTTATTTTACAGCAGTCAAGTAACATGGAAATATTTGATTATGATCGGATATTTTATGAGGATTCCCATCAACTGCTACTAACGCTTGTTTTTGAAAGGTACAAAAAAAGAAATAAATGTGTGTGTGTGTATATATATAGCAAAAAGTTGTATACGTCACTTAAATTGAACGTGCATCCCTCAAAATTCTAAAGCATGAGCCACACACTAAAATATAAAAACATATACATGTGAACGTGTGTTTGTGTTTTATATGAACACTTTTCTGGAATCTGTGGAAATAATGTTGGGAGCACGGGTCTGTTGTAATGTCAGCATACACAACCACAACTGACCATAAGCCGCAATAAGATGACAGTTGCTGCTACTGGTTAGCGAAATGTTTGGGTGTGAATTTTTAACTTTTATACCGACGCCATTACACTATCTGAGAAAATACTCTCAAATGGTCACTGCTTTATTCTTTTTTCTTTATCACACGACGTCCGTCACTTTAGATAGGTCTTTTAGGCATCAAGAGGAACACTACTTATCAGTTACAGCCTCCATACCAGACAAACAGGCAAATCCAAGACTACCTTATTGTTTAACACCAACAGACAGAAACTACTGAAAAGTGAGCTAAACAGTGAAATGCTCCCGACTACAAAACCGTTACAGTTGAAATTTACTGTGTAATTTTTTGAAAAGTAGTTGAACTTTACAGAGTATGTTTCCTGTTTGGTAAGGATTTAGACCTCCTCTTCCTCCATTCTCAAATGCCAACAACAACAGCCGTCGAAGAAGCACGATAGTGCACTCGTAAGTGCACATAATACCCATTATCGTCTCTCATCGTGCGAGATGCACGTATCTCTGATGTCAAACCATACACAACTTTTACTTTTGTCCGCAATACAGAATCAGTAATCGCTAAATGTTCTCTGGAATCAGTTTCAAAACGTGCCTTAGCTAACTAACGTTAGCTCGCTAACGCCAAGCAAGCTGAATGTAGTGCTGTTAGCTAGCTGCACTTAACAAAAGATTGCTCGATCGTCGTATGATAAGGATGTTGTGACCTATGCATGTAGATTGTAAACCGGTAGATATGTGACCATACGATATTTACACTTTTTTCCAATGATAGTATTGCGCGGGTTGGTTAAAGTTAGCATGTTTGTGTGACCTGTAGCAGAAGTTCGCCTCTCCTCCGGACGTACTCGGTACCTGAAGTAACGTTAGGCCTGTGCACATTTAGCGTAGTAAAAGTTGCATGCATCAAGGATGGTATCGTGTTGTTTTCCAAATTCACTATGGATTCAGAGATATCCACCCGAACATTTAGGAAACTGGGGCTGTTACTAATGTTGAAACATTTTCAGTCAGTTTTTGGCTCAAGAATATTGGCCGTCAAGCCAAGCTAATGTTTTGGATGTAGCTTTCAGTGTGTTTTCCTGCAGTTTAGATGGGGCCCGAAGAAATGCAATTTCGCTCTAAACAATTATGACAATTTACAAAAATCTGACATTGAGCAAAATTGAAATTGCACCCTAAATGATTCATCTGTCTTCTTTTTGTTGTTAGGGGTCTAAATACAGAAAAAAACAGAAGAACCTCTTCCTTTTTAAGCAGAAGCTCAACTACCCAGGTCCTGTTGGATCATGGCTAAAGATGTAAGTAACCATAGAAAGAAATCTTTACTGTAAAAAATGGATCCTGCATATGGCAATCAGTTGGCTAATAATGATAAAATGATATCTTCTTAGTTGTTGAAATGTGTTTTAGATATATTCCATCAATGTATGCTTATGTTGGTTAACTGCGACATCTGTTCTTTAATTATGGGAATTTGTAATTTAACTTGCAGGCTGGTCTGATTGACACAAACGGAGAGCTGAAGGTTTTCATCGATCAGAATCTGAGCCCAAGTAAAGGTATTACATTTACTTAATGCCTGGATACACCCATGTACGAGGTGTGGTTTCCAATAGATAGGTAATTTAAAATTGACTTGCATTCAGACAAGAAATTTTCTTCCATTGTAGGCCAATGTTCTAGAGAGTGGACGATAGGGGGCAGTGGAGAATCAATCAAGAGCTCTGTTCACCACTTGTCTTCTCATTTTCTCTCTTAGGTGTCTTGTCTTTGTTAACTGTCCAGCCTACAGCTGCCCCTGTTGCCAAACAACTCCTTCCCAAAACTCTCGGGCCTTCCAATGTGAATGTTGCTGCACACGTGCAACATGTGCCACATATGGTGAGTGATGGTCCCAACAGAGAATGTTGTAATGTATTGTCTTACTTTAGAGTTTTCTCAACGATATTTTGTCAGATTTAGATAGGGTCACCAGAAAATTCAATATCTCTCAATTGTTTGTCCCAAAATACCAATGATACATTTGTTTATAGATTTGGTTGTTAGGTTTCACCATTGTGTAAGCCCCTCCTTAATCATTACGAGGTGACCGGGCAGAGGGTAGGTAGAGGCATGTGATCCTAAGCTTATCAAATCTACAGTCAGCAGGATTACACCCATCATCCCATTATATACATGGACAGTATACATAATGGAAATCAGCTTAGATATCACCTTAGTGAAGGAATTGATCACCTATCTTTTAGATAGCTGACAGGTTTAAGTAATGTAACTTCAATCAAAAACGTACAAAAGGAGTGTTGTACTCTTGACTTTTTTGTGGTATTAGTTGATATGTCTTGTGTTATTTGTAATCTGAATTCAAATCACAGCAGTTTAATCAGGCATGTTCCCATTGGGGGATCAAGCTGTACAGTGTAGAACTTAAATGAAAACTAGTGAAAACTGTGTCCGCTAACTTTACAGTGGATATTTGTGAAGAACAAGTTGCTCTTTTTGTACCCCATATTCATGATGGAAGATCATGCACTAATGTAGATGATAAATGTAGTTCATAAATCCCATCAATATCAATTTAAACTCGTTTAACTTGTTTTATTGTCGTTTGAATTGTAAATAAAATATGTGCTGTTTGTATATCAAGATTTAATGCAATAAACATATAGGGAACTCTTTTTTTTCTTTAGTTCAAGATAAGTATCAATGCTGAATATAACTTTTCCCTATATCCTTGTCTTTATAAGGTTATTGGGACACCTCAAAGACCTACAGTATCCAATACTATATTGGTAAACAGCCCACACACACCAAGTTCCCAGTTCCTGACTCAAACTCAACCATCTGACGCCTCTCCTTGGTCCTCAGGGTAAGTGCCTGAAACTTATCTGTTCATTTACTTGTAATATTGAGTTCCATAAAATCTGGTTTAAATTCCATGCATTTAATTTCAAAGCATAAAAAAAGAGGTGATGGTCATCATGAGGATGGCATTGTTGTGCTGGTGTAAATGTAGCAATGTCTGTGATGTCTGCAGAAAGCGTGGTAAGAAAGGAGAAAAGAATGGGAAGGGGTTGAGGCATTTCTCCATGAAAGTATGTGAGAAAGTGCAGAAGAAAGGCGTAACTACATACAATGAAGTGGCAGATGAACTTGTGGCAGAATTCAGCTCTTCAGACAACCATATGTCACCCAATGACTCAGTGAGTGCCACAACCCCCCTAAATTGTTTATTTTTTTCCTCACAGAATGCATGTAGTTGAAGTTAAGAACCTACCTTCGTCTCAGTGTCTTGAATGACTGTAACTGGTTTCTGTTTTAGCACGTGTATGACCAGAAGAACATCCGGCGGCGTGTATATGATGCACTTAATGTGCTCATGGCGATGAACATTATTTCTAAAGAGAAGAAAGAAATTAAGTGGATTGGCCTGCCCACAAATTCAGCACAGGAATGCCAAAACCTAGAGGTACAAATCCAAACTGAAGGTGATATCTCTGGTGAGGTCTTAATTTTTATGTTATCACACCTCAACCATTATTCCTCAATATCATTACAGGTGGAACGACAAAGGCGGCTGGAGAGGATTAAGCAGAAACAGTCACAGCTTCAGGAGCTCATACTACAGGTGGGGGTGAATTGAATGCTTATATGTGTTGTTTGGATATTTTAAAAGTATATCCATTCTACTTGTAGTGTGTGTTTTCATTACAAGACATTGTTCTCTGTTCTTGTGAATTAAAGAATACCCCTCCAAAATTTTATTTACTATGTATGGCACTTAAGTATAACAGCTATCACTCAAAATTGATTGTTATAAGGCAAACAGATTTTCCATGTTTACTATGATTTTAGTCAATGCCAGACACATTCACTTCTCCGTGCTGATTTTATTTTTGCCACACAAAGTTCCTTGCAACACTAGTCTTGGACTTTGCAACTCTTAAATACAGCTTGAAATGTTCATCTGTGTTTTGTCTCTCGCAGCAAATAGCTTTTAAGAACCTGGTCCAGAGGAATAGACAGACGGAGCAGCAGGCAAACAGACCCCCACCTCCAAACTCCATTATTCATCTCCCCTTTATAATCGTCAACACCAGCAAGAAAACCGTTATCGACTGCAGCATCTCCAATGACAAGTATGTGATTCTGCTTCACCCCACACTCATTTAGTAAGATGTGTTAAAAATGATGACAGTAGATTTTTTTCCCTTTTAAATATAGTCAAATACAAGTAAACATTTAGTTATCCTTGCCCACTAGCTTGGAGTAAAAAGTAAGGTTGAGCTGTCAAATGATCTCCCTAAATTTTTGGTTGCAAAGGTAACAGTTAACCTAACTTGCGCCAACAATGTCTGGCAATATAAAGGGTGTCATGGTTAATTACCAACTAGTTTTTGAGTTTCATGGGTTATCCACTGTTGGGCATGTATTTTCTGGAGAAGTAATCCTGCTCTCCTGTCAAGCAGTTGTGCTCCTGTTAGTCTTCACTATTGACATATTGACAACAGCAGCTCCTATCTAGTTGATCTTGAATGTAGTCATGCATTTGGTCATCAGCAATCATGTCCCTGGATCCTGGTGGCTGCCAGCATCAAATTCAAATCCGAGACTTTCACTACCGCAAAGAAAGCAGCTCCCACCTACTTTCAGATCCTTATTCAAGTCTTTATCATGGCCAAGGAAAGCTGCTTGGTATTCCCGCTATTATTGTCACCAGTTAATTCTCTATTGGTGAAAAACTTAGAACATGAACAGATCTGCAAAGTCTTTTTCTATCTTTAACACCAAATTGCACCTTTTTTACATCTGCACACTTAATGCCCCTAACAGAATAACTATTTTTATAAACGGCCCCATGTACAGCGGTATGGCACTTATTGGACTTGTTGCGGGGTATTTGGCTCTCTTAAGTTCTGAGCCCCTGACTACAGAGCTGTTTGTGTTTTATTGCTCGTGACCAAGAGAAGTTGTTTTATTTTGCTTTTATTTTCAGTGTTTCAATGTTTTTCTATCAGAGCACAGATAATGTGTATCCACATAATCAACAAAAGTCACTTGAAGTGCTAAGAAAATGAAACTGCTGATGATTCTGCCTCTTCAATATCCTTTTCTCTGTCATTCGCAGGTTCGAATATTTGTTTAATTTTGACAGCATGTTTGAGATCCACGATGACATTGAGGTGCTGAAACGTATGGGCATGGCTTGTGGTTTAGAGGTGGGGAAATGTTCTCCAGAAGACTTGAAGGTCGCACGTAGCCTGGTCCCCAAAGCCCTTGAGCCCTATGTTATAGGTCAGTATTATTTCAATTTGTTTACATCAATTATTACAATGTGAGAAAGTTATTGTTTAATTGCTGTTTATGTCAGCTAGACACCTATGTGGCATGTGCATAGCACTTCACTAAGGCAGGCTTGTCTTCACTAATAGATATTCAATTCAGGCTTGACTTTTTCAAAGCAAAGGCAGTCCTGGCAATTTGTGTAACCTTAGCATGATGTTGCAAGTGTTGTATATCTGTCCCTTTGTGATCTAAATAACACTGGTCATTTTCTACATGATCCACCTCTCCCCTGCTTTTGGGTTTAACTGTAAAAGTCCACATTGAATGAAATCCATTGTTTTTTCACCACTCAGTACTTTAAAAACCTTTAAAATGTGTGCGCATTTACAAATTAGAGTTTACACTCTGCTTAATGAACTTGATGACATGCGGCCAAATCTCCTTTATATAATTGTTCTTTCTTTTTTATCTAGAAATGGCAAAGGGTCCAATTAGTAATGTGTACATCACTGGAGGCACCTCTGCAAATGGAGCCCGTTACCCTGCAAGCAGGTGAGATGGTGTTCCTATGATCTCCTGGTCACTGCATCCCTCAGCTACCTCATCTTTTCTGAATTATTATGTTCTTCTTTTAGCGATGGTTGCACCGATGGCACCATGGCCTCCAGCTCTAATGACTCTCACTACAGTGGATCTCGTGTGGAGACTCCAGTGTCTTACATTGGGGAAGAAGATGACGAGGATGAGTACGATGAGAACGATGATGAAGACTAAGAGTCTACACTTCGCCACTCCAATAAGCACAGTCCTTCAAAACCACCTTCACCATGGGAAATTAGACCCTTTTGTGTGTGCTTCTTCCACCCCCCCCCCCCCCATTTCCCATGCCCGTTTCTCTGTTTGGCTTTCTCAGGGGTGTAGATGAATATTGAAAGAACAGGGGTGCACAGTACACCTGGTTTCTTCTGCTCCTTATTCACATGTACCTGCACCACAATACTTGGGGGAAGGTGTTGCCCAAGGGAACTGTAGTCCGCGGCCTGACCTCAAAGCTTAAGTCTTTGTATGTCTAATCCTAATTCAAAAAGCCATCCCACTAAAAAAAACCTATATAAAACCTACTGCTGTTGGAGAATGTATTATGTACTTGTTTGAATAGTTATTCCTATTATTTTGCAACTACATATGGCAGGCATGTCAATGATCAAATGTTCCAAGATGGCCAAAGTGTCTCCTTTTGTGTGTGTGTGTGTGTGTGTGTGTGTGTGTGTGTGTGTGTGTGTGTGTGTGTGTGTGTGTGTGTGTGTGTGTGTGTGTGTGTGTGTGTGTGTGTGTGTGTGTGTGTGTGTGTGTGTGTGTGTGTGTGTGTGTGTGTGTGTGTGTCGTCACAATGGCCTAAATACAGTTGCCTTGGCATCTTTGGATTGGGCTCCAACACACGTGTTGATATTTTTTGTTTTGTGTTCTGGGCAATAAGTTGAGATAGTTTATCCCTCTTTATGTTGGGCTGGCTTCCTTCTGTAGGCAGCTGCTTTCCTTATCTTCGCTAGTTTGTTGTTCTTGTGTTCTGGAGATGAGGATGTCTCACCACTCTGTACCGCCTTGGTAGTGTTTACAAGATGATGACACCAGCAAGGTAAAGACTTTCATAACCCAGGCTCCTGATAGGTAAATAAGCTTTGTTCATTACCTTGTTTGTTAAATAAATAAATCCTATTGATGATTGTAGCTTATAGCACCCTTTAGAGGCCAGTGGTAAAGATACTAGACCCTCAAACATTATTGATGTAACAAATGTGTGGTTGTATAGATCTTTATGTACTCTTCAAAAATCTCCCTTTTAAAACTGAGCAACACATGTACTGACTCTTCCAAATACCTTTTCTGTAATCTAATATAAGTTTTCAAATTAAATATAGATTGTTTTAAAAGTTTGCGCATAGTTTATGTTTCTCTGGAACGTGTACATTTCGAAGTCAGTTGATAATTCATATATTTCAAGCCCAAGAGCTTTTTTAATGGCACTCTTTTTCTTTTATAAAACTCTTAGGTGTGTTTCAAACTGGAACTACTATAACTCAGACAAACTTGCATCTTAAAATCAGCTGTGGTGACGTGAATTGATATGGTATTTGATGATATTTTAAGATGAATTACATTTTAAAACACTAAAAACCAAAGCACATTTAATCGGTCACTAGCCTGAAATAGTTTTATAGACTGAGCGGAACTATCACAAGTTAAAGTGGGTAGAATGTCCCTTTAAGAGTCCCAAAACTGCGGTACTTCAGAGGATCTTCCCAATGGATGTAAGTGTTGCGTTTGCTGCTGGCTGGTATTCAGGAGGAGTCTGACTTCAAACAAATATCAGAAACCTGACCACCCAGGAAAAAGTGTATATTTATAAGGTGAGAAAAATAATTGCTCGTTTAATTTTTTGCTTTAGCACTCCCCATGGCAGTGTTTTATTTGCATTGAAACTGTAGTTTCCAGCCTCGTTGCATTTTAATTCAAGAGAAGTGGATTTTCATGGTCTTGTGCTGACGCTTAATGTTGGGTTAATTAAATGTGTGAATGTTTTTGACATCAAGAGCCAACAAGGGTCAAAATGAGACGCAGTCTGCAGGCACTGGACACCAATATGAATGTATCGTCAGTATAAGGCTCATCGCCAGCAATGTAAGATTTTGCAGTTCTTTTAACCTTTTAGTTCAACAAGTAATATTGTGATAGCTTATACTCTCACTAAAAGGACAAATTTTGTCTGAATTTCTTCTATCTTGATGGCAGTTACTTTTTTTTTTGTATTTTAGAACCTTAAAAGCAACAGCAGTAACCCTTTAACTGGTCATTATGTATGCTGAATGTATGCTGACATAACACGCAGTAACTTGACAAAATTTAATGAGATTTCATTTTATGAAGCCCATTTGTAATTAGCTGAATTTGTTGACTTCAAGACCCTGGAACTTCTGGAATGGAGGTAAGTACAGTAGGTAGAGTCAGTATTATGGGTGGATTCGTAGGTTTTAAGCTCCTGAATTCTAAATCAGTTTGACTGTGCAGATAGACCGTAAAATTCCATAATTATTAGTTAATTGAAGACACGTCTTGTGAATACAACTGCTATAAATGATATGTTGCTGTTGCTGTTGCCTTCAAAACAGTGTGTCAGAGACTTTCCTCTCGCCATGTTCAGAAGCAGGATTCTTCATTACCTCAGTGGAACTTGGCCTGTGTTGATTTTGCAAAGAAGTGGCTGCTGTAAAGAGGTACTGGGCTGCCTTGGAGGCCCATTTCAAGCCATTCATACAAACTACCTGGCAAGGAAAGAATGGGAGAAGTATGGATGTTTGCAATTTGGTATAAAATGGAACTGCAACACAAAAATCCTTTTGTCCACAATAGTGGTGTAAATCAGCTGCTGGGCAAAGCTATTCTGTAAAAATGAAAAGATTAAACGCAGCCACAGAGTCAGCGGATCTGCTCAATGAAAGGCTGTGAAAAGCACCTTAAAAGGGGATTCCAAACAGTAAATGTTCCAGCTGCTGAGTTTAGAAGATCTCTGTCACGAGGGTGTTCAGGCAGGTGAACAAGGCATCACCATGTGGAGGTGGATGACTGTAGTACTAACACTTGTCTTCTCAGTGTTCTTGAGTGATCTAATTTTGGAATATTTCCTATCTATATTAAAAGAGGACTTTTTTTTTCTTCTGCTCTAGGCTCTGGTTGCTATCTGAGGTAACATCAAGATTTTTTAAAAATCTTGTTCAGAAGGAGGAAGCCGAGGAGAGGCTGAATTTGTTTAAAGATGTGTTCAGAGCAAATGGCGAGAGATGAAAAGGTTATTAAGAGGGAATCATTTACCGTGAATTCTGAATGAAACAAAACCTTTCTCAAATTAAAAACGCGTGTCTGAGTAACTGTCACATGTCTTAGCCTCCTGACTCAACCAAACTTGGTAAAAGCCCACTGAAAGCTGGGTAATTCTGAGACTCCTTTCACTTTTAGATAACGTTCTCAGCAAGCATTGACTTTTTGTTCCCTGTTAGCCCATGTTTATGGTTTTAGGATGAACATAAGTCTATATTTTATTTATACTTTTCTAGGACTCATCTAAGATCCAAAATAAAGACTGGCTTAACGTTTAAGACCTGTCTAAAATCTGGTTGTGAAATTGGCCCCTGCTGGCTGTCCTGTTCCAGTAGGTGCTTGCACACTTTGTCTGGGGCAGCAGGGTGTTAATGGATTACCAAAAGGTGTTGACTCAGGTGTGTGTAAGAGTGTGTGGTTGCCCCGTGTGAATGAGGGTGTTACAGTCCTGAAGGCGATATTGTTCAGTCTCCTGTCAACTTTTCTCTCTGCTGCTCCCCCTCTCAACACCCTGACCTATCATCTTCTGTTTCCTCACCCCCCCGCTTCCTGCATCTCCTGACTCCCTCCTGCTGCGCCGTTCTCTCTTTTTTCCTCTGATTTCTCTTCGCAATGTCTACCATTTCTGCCGCCTAACAGTCATCCATTCTCATCATGGATATTGGAGGCCTGACCACCGTGGTTGCAAACTCTGCCTACATCAATGCCCGCGGAAGCATTGATGGCTCTAATCCAGCGGCAGCACGAGATAAGAAGTACCATTCTCGTCTCAAACTGCCCCACATCACTGTGTGCGAGGGTCTGAGGGACACTCTGGATTTGGCCTTTGACATCGTCTGCATAGAACAGCCGATCGGCAAGCGCCTCTTTAGGGAATTCCTGGATGCAAATCAAGAATATCATGGAGCTTCCCGTCTGTGGAGAGACATCGAGGACTATGACCTTGCGGAGGACTCTGACAGGTCGAAGAAGGCCTCAAAGATTGTCCAGCGTTATATGGACTCCTCTGCCAAACATTTCTGCCCCTTCCTGTCTGAGGACATCATTGCTAAAGTGAAGGAGAGCCAGGAGGCTGTAGGGGATGATTTGTTTGCAGCAGCTCTGGCCACGACCATGGACTATTTAAGAGAGGCCCCTTACACTTTCTTTCTCGAGAGCATGTTCTTGAAGAGGTTCCTACAGTGGAAGTGGCTGGAGATGCAGCCCATGGATGCAGATTGGTTCCTGGACTTCCGTGTGCTTGGGAAAGGTGGGTTCGGGGAAGTTTCAGCGTGTCAAATGAAAGCCACTGGCAAACTATACGCCTGTAAGAAACTCAATAAGAAGAGGCTGAAGAAGAGGAAAGGCTATGAGGTGAGATGATAATATGGCCTCCCTTGATATGTTCCCACCTTGATAATTGATTTCTCTGTATTTAGTCAGACTATTTTCATTCCTATTTGGTAGCACATTTACATGTTTCCCTTTATTAAATCCAGTTGGAATAATGATTTCAGCTGTTATATGATTATCAAATGTGTTTTGCTAGATTTCTGTACCAGGGAAAAGTGATGGAGCTAATCATCTTTGTCCCTGCCTCAGTCTCGTTTGGTTTTAGCCTGCAGTATTAAACACTAAGACAGGGATAGAGTGATTACTGGCAGCTTTACAGAAAAGCCCCCCCCCCCCGAATGGAACTCCTTGGAACAGTTGTGTCTTGCCCTTGACTTGTCTAAGGTCACTCTTTCAATATGCTTTATTCTAAGTGATGTGAGCTTTATCACGTTTTTCACATTTTCAGAGTAAATGTCCTTATAATGTCACTTATTGTTGCCTTAAAAAATTCCTGTAAGCGTCTCAAGAATGTGTTTTTCCATTTTTTCTCCAATAGGGGGCGATGGTAGAGAAGAGGATTCTTGAGAAGGTTCACAGTCGCTTCATTGTATCATTGGCATATGCGTTCCAGACAAAAGAAGAGCTTTGTCTGGTCATGACCATCATGAACGGAGGAGATCTCAAGTAACTTGCCATTCTGAGACATTCTTGCATTGCAAAGAAATAACAGGAACAGATATGCTTATTGAGGAAACAGTTCCACTTTCTCATTACTTTTTTATAAGAATAAAAAGGTTCCTTCTTCACAGAATAAATTGACGGTCGGAATCTGAATCTCTTTAAAATCCACATTGTTGACAAAAAACTTCTCCCCAAAGTTGTGATAAGTTGTGTCGTAATACCCCAAATGTACGTCACTTCATCCAAAAATATTGCTGCTTTCATTCACATGGATTGTTGTGGAATTAACTCATGCTTGTCACAGCTGTATTTGCATGCACTTCATGTGTCCGACATTTGTGCAGTAGGATAAGGAGGGAAAGCAGCACGGCAGCACTCTCTCAGTGCTGCCACATCTGGGAGAGCAGTTGCTCATCTAGTTGCATGTAAACATGAGACCGTAAGCTCCTGAGTGTTTGAGTTACAGTCACAAAGCAGGATGCGAGAGCAGATGTGTGACCCGTGACATCTTAAAATGCACTTATTACAATCACAGGTCAATAGAGAATACTTGATCGCGGCTTACGCGTTATATTCGGGGTGTCTGAGCATTTTGTATTTCATAACGATTGTGTAAGAACGGCATAATGGCAATCGGTGTAATGGTTTGTGCTGAACGCAGATGATAAGCCTTATTAACACGCTCCTTCTCCTCTCAAAGGTACCATATCTATCTGGTTGATGAGAACAACCCTGGATTTGATGAACCCAGGGCCTGTTTTTACATCGCTCAGATCATCCAGGGGTTAGAGCACCTTCATCAGAAGAGGATCATCTACAGGGATCTGAAACCAGAAAATGTTCTACTAGATAATGATGGTAGTAATTTACACTGACTAACAATTACTAAAATCTATGAAGACGACAATGAAGATTTTTTCATGTCAATCCACCAGGTAATGTGCGTATATCTGACCTGGGTCTTGCTGTGGAGCTAAAAGAAGGCAAAACTATGACCAAAGGCTATGCCGGAACACCAGGTATTTCTGAGCAGTCGATCTGATTGTTGGCAATGTGTGAAGTTATACTTTGTGTTTTCACATTTGATGAGATTTTCTTTTGGCCATCGTTTGAATTTGATCCTCGCAGGGTACATGTCTCCAGAGATGTTGAAGGGGGAGAAGTATGACACTTCAGTGGACTATTTCACCTTGGGAGTGACTTTATATGAGTTCATGGCTGCCAAGAACCCTTTCAGAAACAGAGGAGAGAAGGTTTGTTGTACTTTTTAAAACCAGATAGTTATTTTAATGTTGTTGTTAGGGGTCATAAAAACATCCAGAAAAAATATATAAATGGTCAATGTGTTCCTCACACGAGTAAAAAAATATCGTAATTTTTAAGGTTGTGTATTTTTAACGTGATAACTTCTAAATGAATTGAGCCACATTATAAAACAACAATATCCTGACCTTTTTATAATATTTTTGTAATTAGAAAAAAATCATTAAAAAAAAAAGATACCCTTGACCTTCGTCATCCTGTATATGTATATATGGTATATTTGTACATTCATTTCTCATTGAGGTGTGATTTATTTATTTATTTGAACTTTCTCCCCCTAATTTCTAATATTTTGTTTGTATATCTCAAGGTAACATATTTGTGCTAATTTTGAGATTATTCACCTTCTCAACATAAGCTTTAAAAAGCAGGAATTCATTTTGTGCTCCACTGTACAAAGCCATGCTCCGGCCATTATTTGGCTATTTCCATAAAGCTGCAGGAAGAGATCTTTCATAAACAAGGAGAAAATTCACATAGACAGGATTTTTGCTTTGTACTATGAAGCATTATGGTGAAGATTTTTTTTCACCTTTAATTCTGACAGTAAATAGCAAACTCTTTCTTTCTACATGCACTTTTCAGGCAACGGCCCCTGGGAGGTTCTGTGACCATCTGCAGCAATGCAAATGCTTATAAACCGCATCCTGCTCGAAAGAAATGTAATGTTTTTTTTTTTTTTCCCTTTTCAGATTGACCGTGAAGAGATGAAGGAGCGTGTGTTGACACGCGAGGTCATCTACACGGAGAATTTCAGTGAGAATGCAAAATCCCTTTGTGGTGAGCTTTTGGCTAAGGATGTTGATAAGAGGATGGGTTTTAAGAATGGAAGCTGTGATGACCTCAGAGCACATCCTTTTTTCAGTGATATCAACTGGAGAAAACTGAACGCAGGTATGATCCCTCGTCCGGAAATTCTTTTCCTGATCTTTTCCTAAATATGCCTGACAGAATTTGGTAAGATTTTAACTGCATTTTTCCACCTCTCTAGGTATACTTCCTCCCCCTTTTGTACCTGACCCCAAAGTGGTGTATGCTAAAAGTCTGGACGACGTCGGCGCTTTTTCCTCGGTGAAGGGAGTCAACCTGGAGGATCCAGATAAGAGCTTTTTTGATGAATTTTCAACAGGTAATATTTCCATCCCATGGCAGGAGGAAATGATTGACATGGGAGTTTTTGGAGAGCTCAATGTTTGGGGTCCAGAAGGCAGCATCCCAAATGACCTTCGCAGAGAGTCCATACTAGAGCAGCCAAAGTCATCAACATGCTCCATATCTTAGTCATGAAACATCTGGAGAAGAAATCAGCCTGTACAGTGTATAGACGCTGGTGTTCATGAGAAC
Organism: Fistularia commersonii; assembly: GCF_037954325.1. NCBI lineage: Eukaryota > Metazoa > Chordata > Actinopteri > Syngnathiformes > Fistulariidae > Fistularia > Fistularia commersonii. The sequence goes on along the minus strand of NC_141287.1, from coordinate 9,096,113 downwards.
ATGACATGAAGACTCAAATACTCAGGTCAGTCTCTTCTGGACTTTCTGATGACAGAATAACAACAGTTGAGACTCTTCAACCTTTCCTGGTAGGAGCTGGAAAACAATAACAGAACGGAGTTGGATGTTCAACCTGGAATGGATGTTAGCATAGGTATAGGTTTTAAAAAATTGCATGTCATTTTACCCTCTGTAATCTTTTTTTTTTTTTGTTGCTTTGGTACCTGTCTTTGTGTGTATGCGGAGTCATTGCTATTCTCTTAGATTTCAGATGTTTACCACCATTAATCTTGTAAAGTGCTCCTATAATGCATGCTAAAACTGCACCATCTTTAGGAAGGTTTTTTTTTTCCTCTAGTTTTTACAAATCTTTTGCTAAATTGAATGCCGCTGTGGGAGTATGAAAAGCTGAAAGACAAGGATGCAAAGCTTTAAAAAACATTTTGCGTTTATTAAATCGTGAATCATTGGCTCTTTGCACATATCGTGAAGAGCAGAACACCTTAATACATATTGATGTAGGTTAGTAAGACAAACATAAACATAGGATAAAATATAATAAAAAACACTTGTTGATAAAATCAGGAATTACAAATGTATGAAGAGGACTGGCAAATATGTGAATAAAATATGTGAAATGGAAATCTGATTCAGCAAACTTCTTTTCTGCTCAACAAAGTTTTAACACTGTTGAGGAATGTCATGGAAACAGATGATCACCAGACTAATTTCTACGATGAGCATATGACATTATAACAACCACTATTTTGCCATAGCCTTATATATCCTCACCTCCTGCTGTGGGAGCACAGCAAGCAGGGTGGCCTTGAATCTGCTTGTAAATAGCTCTGTGAAGCTCACATCAGACTGAAATCGCACTTTGTTGGCCCACAGCAAGGTTGTTTGACTTCCCGGTCGGCAAAAGTAACACATTGTTTTTAGGAGTTCTTCGAGGCAGTTGTGGTGATAAACGACATCTGCTGCAAACACATAGTCGTACTGGAAGGATGAGCAGGGGAAGTCGCGCTCAAGGTCCTGACCCCAGGTGAGGGCAGTTGCCTGAGGGGTGTAGCGAGATCTTCCCTTGGTATTGCGCAGGAGGTTAAAGGTCAGATTAGGCAAGATGTCTGGCAGGTCTGTAGCTGTCACCCATGCACCTGGAAAAAAAATAGAGGTTAACAACAGATAATACAGAGAGATGACAGACTTATTCTCTCTCGTGGGGACTTGACAGTTTGCTCAGTATCTTCTGTTCATTTGGGAAAAATCATCAGTGGGGTTTGAGAAAATTGATGTATGTATAAATAAAGCAAAAAAACCAAAGTAATGTAATTTATTAAATATAACCCCCTGCTATGATGTGATTTTCTCCAGAAGACAAGATAAGAACATCAGCCCGTGTTTAATTCATCATCACATCAAAAACAGCAAAAATAAAAACAGGGCTTTTACAGAATTTGAAAATATTAGATAGTTGCTTTTGGAATGTTTACAACAATGCTTCACCTTCTGTGAATGATGGATACTTTCTAATTGTGGCTTTTTGAATTTTGATTCTTAACCTTTCAAGAGTTTCAAGCCATAACTATGATAGAACTTGCATATCTACTGGGACTTGAGGTGAAATTAATAACAATTGTTTGTTCCATGATCATCTGGCCAAGGCATATGCGGAGCATTACTAAGGGAGAAGTAAAAGAAACAAATTGAACCACTGTTAACTGTGTTCGTTCGAGGGTTTTCAATCATTTCTTTGTGAATGATTATAATTAGGCAAATTTGTATTTGTCCTCTTGACTGAGAAAAAGGATTACCTCCTGCTCGAAAACAGCTTGCATTAATTTTCTTTTTCAAGTGGAGTTGTGTTATTTCATGTATGATGAATGCACATAAAGGTTTCTGCTCTGAGGAAGCCTGAGGGGTAGGAACCTTTTGTTATTTGTAGCTATTGTTTTGTTAGCAGTGGAAGGTATTTGGTATGTGAGAATAATAAAAGTCCCCTGATGATAAACCCCTTTGTTTTTCTGTTTTTTTTTGTCTATATTTCGGAAAATATCAAATATCAGCCAGTCATTAAGAATATTAGTTGTGAAAATGATTTTTGTTCTTCAATTGCAAGCTGCATTTCATGTATCATTTTAAATTGTATCTTTACAGTAAAAAACAAAATAAAAAACAGCTTCCGACATAAACTTTACTGGATCCTTAAATATATAAACCATGTCGTTAGTAGTTTTTTTTTTTTAGCTTACAAATGTTAACATGCTAATGCATTTGCCCTCCTGACAGTTAAAAATTCAACTGTATGATATTATCATTTCAAGAGAATTTGTTCTGGCTGGTTAACCAACCCACATTATTCCAGCTCACAATGTCAAGTTAAGATAGTTTTATAATATGCGTTTAGATTTTCATTTCAAGTTGTGATTTAAGGCTTCTGTAAAAATGAAGTGTTTTTATATTTCTATCTTAAAATTGTAATTCCCTGCCTTGACTGATTATAGAAATTGAAAATAATGTGGAAGTGGAATATCATGTAACATTTATGCATGCACCCTCCCGTGACTTTTGTAACTTCAACTTATACTGTGTAATTAATTTGGAATTTGATTTTTTTAAGTATTGAAATGGCTTGAGAACATGAAAATAGTAATTTTAAGTATACTGAAATAATTTTGTTAAGTGAACTAAATATGTGTGCATTTGTGTTGATGCTGTTTGTTTCACACAGTGACACAAGAACTTCACGTGACATGAAAATCAACTCTTCTTGTGTCAAACATACCCAGAAGACTTGCCACGATTGAGACCAGACCAGTACCAGCTCCGATCTCCAACACCGCCTTGTCCTGCAGGTCCACCTGTTGTCGGTTGTTCTCCAAGAAACCGCACAAAGCGATGGCCTATGACACAAATGTTCCGGATAAGATCTGCAAATCCTGGACCGCATTTCCTCACCATCCAGTAGAACATACCCCTGGCCAGATCAGAGCGCCATATGAGTCCATAGACTCCCGGATGCTGATGTCATGTCCAGCAAAATAGAAGGACTCCTTCCCCAGGGCGTAGTAAACACTTGGCTCCCAGATGCTCCTCCTTTCCAGGGCCTCGCCTGCCATTACTCTGCAGTCTGTTGACATAACAGGAGTCCATTTCCAGGTCTGAAAATTCATGGCTCAGAAACTGAGAAATGTTCAGCCCTGAAATTTAACACTAGACTGGTGAGAGAAGAATAGATTACTGCAGAGGCACTTTGCACTTTGGAAATGATACACATAAATTTGACAAGAAGTCCAAATATACCCTCATCTGCAGTTCTGTGTTCCACCTGTAACTTTGCATCCTGATTGGCATCACTCTCCGCCTTCTCCCGTCCAAGGCTTTTTGGCTTGACAGCTTTACTGACTGCGGCCTGTCTCTCCATCAACACTTGTTACTGTGGAAAGCAAATGAGTCTGTTGATGTGTTAGTGTTGATTGAAGCATCGCAAGGGTGATGTCAAAAATGATGGCATTGACATCTTAATAGCTCCGCATTTTAGCATTATATTTCTTCTTTTTGAAGCTGGCTGTAATTTTTTTCGATTTATTCATCTTCCCCTAAAATATTTTTGCCCAAATTGATGTAATCAATCAATCTATCAAATACTAATAAATACAATGTTGCAATGAATATTTTTTGAAACATCTGGTAACAATAATGCTTTAGTGCCAAGGGTTATTGAATTTCAGTATATCATTGTTTGTTTTGCCTCAGCCCTGCCTCGATGGAGGATCCCTGACCTTATGTTTTGTGTGCTTGTATTTTGAGCTAAGCGAATGTTGGAATGGATGCAGGATGATTTAGTCCAGCAGTCACCCCAGCTCCTACTGGATTCCTGTTTTAGCCCTGAAACAATGCCGGTTAACCCTCTGCAGCCAAACTAGGCACAGACAGATACATATAGATTACTTTTGACTATTGATCTCCCATGGACATCTGCTATCTCTAAAAAAACACAAAAAATTTGAGCAAAACAATGATTGGTGTTGCACACCAAGATTGCAATGATTGTCAATTTAATGCTTTTTATCTTACAACAATAATGCATTACAAGTATAATTGCAGATTCATATTAACAATGTAGTTTTAGTCTGGGTCCTTCAAGATATGTTAAAAGCATACCTGTGTGAAGCAGTAGCCTTGAACCTCTTGTCTGTCCTGGATGGTGTGACAAACTTTCTGCTGTGTTCTTGTGTTTATAGAAGCAGAATCATCTTTGACCCACCCCTGAGAGAGGTTGGCAGCCAGAGATGCGAGGATGAGACAAAAGGACAGGGGGCTGAATAATTCTAATCCCCTTCGGCCTCCCTACTGCTTATTTCTCAAGTAGATATGCAAACAACGAACCATCACTTTATTTCTTCTATGGAAATGAGCTTTCGATCAATCCCAATCCATTCTGTAGACTTTAACATCACTGCCATCATGCAATATCGTTTTTGCATTTGACCTTTTGCATTTGACGCCTGCTAACTTAGCCATGCTGCCACAACAAACGTCATCTTTAATTAATATAGAATTACTTCAAAACTGAATCATCTGTGCAGCACAGATGGTGAGAGCTGGAAAACAGGGTGAGATGCCAGGGACACCTTGATAAAGACGGCGACGTCTGCCACAGGTTGGTCCATGTTTACAGTTTTCTCTGTCGGCTTCCTGCTAATTGACCATTTTCACTGCAGTCACTTAGACGAGTCAATGGTTAATTACAGATGTAATTACAACCAGTTAATTACAGCGCTGTAGTGTTACATGGTGACTTACTGTAATGGATGTGACACAGAAGCCAACAGGACACTAATTAAAGGAAATAATTACACTGGTGTTTACCTGCTTAGCTTACTTAATGGTAGCTGTTGCCTTTTTTTCTATCATAATTGTTGCCTTTATTTAACAATCAAGCCTATCACCTTCCCAAGAAAAGAAATATTCACAGCAATTAAGAGAAATAAAACCAGGTCAAATTCAGTTGCAAAAAAAACCCAACACAAAATGTTGACAAAACACACTATTAAACAAGCACAAGTAAAAGCTTTCAAATATCAGAGGGCTGTAAAAAAACAAATTTGAGGGTAGGCTGGAGGGGGTATTAATTTTAGGAATTAGTTTTGGCCATTTTAATCAGAACATTATATTTGTAATCTTTGCTGTTGCATTCAAAAGTTCCCATTTTCCTTTCTGCCCTACATTGTGGATGTCTCCTAAATTAGACCATGATATGCACTGGTAATGCCTCAAGCAATGAATTAAGATATATGTTTATTAAAACATTGCGTAATTAACGTTGGGCATTTATGGACTTAAACAACAAAGATAAAAAGAAGCATGATTGAACCAAATATGACTTGGTAGTTACATATCAGATTTCTGCTAAAAACCAACCAAAATCATACATGTATCACCCTTCAAAGATTTCTTTGGATGACCTTTTTTTTTTTTACAAATGGGTGAAATTTATTTGTTGTGTTTCACAGAACAATATAAAAATTCCCCTGTGAGCCATATACCTGCTGCTTTCATTTTCACTAGATTGCTGATAATAATTTTGATGTAGTATTGCTTGTGTATAGAACTGCAGTGGAGCCCTGCACCCCAACATGAAAAGCATAATGATTCACACAGATTAGGGCTGGTATGCATTTGCTCTATAAAAAGCTTTGGTCCATTGTTTACAATCTGTTTTTGTCCATTGGCTGAAGTGCAAAGTTTGCGACTCACCACAGAAACAGAGCCATTGGCTGAACCAAGGGTTTTGTAAGCCTGTCAGGCAGTGTAGGGCTTACACACACACACACACACACACACACACACACACACACACACACACATACACACACACACACACACACACACACACACACACACTTTGCAGTATGAAGCAAGAAAATGACTTGAACTGACAGATGGCAAACAGCACCTCTGAGTCATTGCCATTTAAACAGCATCTCTAATAAGTAGCGCAGGTATTAGGGGATTTCCATCTCGCATATTCTCCTCTCAAGGAATCTGGTCTGCTCTATTTCAATTCTCAATCCTGAATGATGAATGATACAGTGCTACAATTCATCGCATTTATTATATTAGTTACTCGTGTGATTGATTTGGCAGAGCATCCGTTTTGGAAAGAGATACCTGCTCACCGACAAGATTTGATTATGTATTGAATCTAAAAATATGAATGAGCCCCACAGCCATTGGATCTATCTTCCAAGTACTTTAGAAGCACATGCTAGCAGTGATCTCTTAAATCCAGCAAAATTCATTTTTCCAAGCAAGGGAACAATGGAGGGCCTATGGGGCTCACACACCTCAAAGATTGTATTTCTGAAAGTTAAACATTTATAATATGAGATAGATATGGCAGTGGATGCATGAGTGGAGGAGTCAGCAGTAATGTAGAGGGATACAAGTCATTACCTTAGAATTGCAAATCCACACCTCAGTGTCTAAGGGTCAGGAAAAGGTTGTGCAGTGAAAAATCGGTCACAGTGACAGTAACATGTGAGACCAAGCAGGCTCTACATGAGCTGTATGTGCAGTGCATGTATGTGAATACTTAATATGTGATAAACTTCTGTGATTTTAAAAGGTTGATAAAAACTGGAATGTAAGAGGGTTTGCCTTTTCATAAAATACACAGTCAGACTCATGAGCCTATAGGACTGTGTTAAAATGTGAGAGTTGATAAAAGCTCTTGTTGGTGGATGGCAGTTTTTATTTGTCTGCTTCCTCATCCTGCAAAATAAACCTCAGGGCTTCCATGCTTGGGAAGGTGAGCCCGAGGGTGGGCCCGGATGGGGGGGTCGGCTCTTTTGCACAATCTGATGGTTGTTGTCTCCTAAACACCCATCATATTAGATTTCAGCAGGTGGTCAGTTGGTTGTAACACATTTAACCTGCTAAGACCAGGCGTCATCGTGCATGGGCATCACATTTTCACTCAGTAATTTAACGCTTCACTGTTCCAAGAGACCGCATTAGAATGAGTTTTATATCTGTAAACAGGATTGATCAAAACCACCAAGTGTCATTCGCTAATTTCCCTCGGTCTTCCCCATTTGCTCCTTCCCCTTGGCGGTGTAAACCCTTGCATCTCGTCCGTCCGCCCCCTCCCTTGTTGGTGTATGTCAGCTCCAAGCCACCTGCCCGCGGCCTCCTGTTCCTGCCCAGCGTTCCTCCCTCGTCGCTGTGCGCCTCTTCCCTGGCCACCGGTGACCAGTCCGGGTTTCCCTCCCTCATTGGTGTAAAGCGACTCTTGCATGGCCACCCAACCAGCCTCCCCTAGTCTGTGTCAGTAGCGCCTTCAGGCTGGCCGGCTGGGAATCTCCTTTGTCGATGTACGCTAGCGGCCTTCGCCTGGTTGCCTGCTCCTGCCCTGCGTTCCCCCTACTTGGACTGCCTGCTCCCTCTAAACTTTCTGTTTCAAACCCAGTCTGTCTTGATGCGGAGTCCTGTGTCTGTGTGGGTCCTCCCATTAAAATCTGTAGCACTTATTTTATATTTACTGGCTTATAGGTAAACATGAGATGTTTAGAATAGAATGACTCAAAGTGCACTGTTCAGGCATGTTTACCTTCTACCTTAAATATACCCCAAATGCCGGAGTCTGCAAAAAAAGGTATATTCAGTAAAATTACCCAATCTTATGTATGCCCTTAACAACTAATGGCTTTGTGGTTAAAATGATGAATCAACTTTTTTTGTTTTCGCATGATCATTTTAAACTTTATATTAGAATATACGTGTAGATATACATGTATAGACAGGTTATATCTGTTGTTGGCATGATAGTATGCTAATGTTTTCAAAGTAAGTAAAAAAAAATAATTGCGAAGCAAGGCAGCTTTGCTGCTTTAAAAAAAGCAGACAGCCAGAGATAATTTACAATGTCATTTCTCAAACATGAAAGCAGATTGGAATTCAGTTGGGTCAGTAATAATAGAAGGACATGAATGTTTGAGGCTCCCTGCATGTGATGTTGTTGAACTTCTCACTTCCTGAGAATCAAATGTGACGCAGTTAAAAGCCAGTGGTGCAATATTCATACGTTTTAATATTTACAAACATTTCCACTCAGTCGACATGAGATGTTACTGGGCTCCGAAGACAGCCAATCAGCAAAGCCCTGGGAGAATCCATCCAAACTCATCTGGCCGTCAGTTTGACAGATTGTGGCAGATTAATGAGGTGCATTCATCTGGAAGCCATTCAAAGCATGACAAGGTAACAACCTAGTAACAGCATGATCCAAACACACTGGTTACATACACACACACCACCCAAACTGTGTAAGTCCACCAGGGTGCAACTTTTATCCAAATAAAGAGACACAAACACATCACTCCAGTTTCAGCATCCTGACAGCGGCTTTCAGTATGTTTGATGATTGATCAGGGACCTTTAAGGTTTCTCCCAGGTGTTTCCCCGACTTATCAGCACCGGATGAGGACAGAGACCCCTTAGGAAATCTTCTTCTGTCTGCTCCAGGGTCTCTGCTGAGATCTAGAGGGTATTTAGAGCGATCAATCCATGGAAAATTATTCAGCCCTTTGAAATCCTTCCTTGTGATATACTTTTATCAGATCTTTTTGTGATATTTTTCTGAGTTTCTGTTTCTTTTCATTCCCCATACATTTTTAATTCAATATATTTCTGTTGCTTAAGTATTTTTCTTTCATGTATCAAGGAATCCCCAGCTTTTATATTGAAATTAATGAATTGGTCGCCTCAACAATCCCTTAGGTAGAAGCCGCATTGTTGGGCCTTTCCCACAGCTGAGGTGATGTTGGCATTCCAGGTCAGGTCTTCTATCATTGTCACCCCCAAGAAGCTGAATTTTGAAGCCCTCCCTAATACCTCACTTCCAGTGTAGAGTGGAGTAGGGAGGGATTGACCTGACCTGCTGAAGCCTACAATCATCTCCTTGGTATTCCTGATGTCAAGGACCAAGTTGTGGTTCTCACCTCATGTCACCAGATGTTGCTCCTCACTTCTGTAGGCGGACTCATCATTGTTACACAAATGTCCACAAATTTGATGATGAGGCCGTTGGAGAGGGTGATGCAGCAGTGATATGTGTATTAAGAACTTTATCACAATATTCTAATTTTCTGAGACAGTCCTATATAGAAATGGGCTGAGCACACATGCTTGGGGGGCCCCGGTGTTGATGGTATGGGTGGACGAAATGTGCCTGCCACATCTCACATGATATGAGCGGTTTGTTTGGAAATCCATAATCTAAATGCGTATAGTGGTGTTCAATCCAAAGTGGTGTAGTTTGGATCAAAGAATGTTCGGCCTGATTGTATTGAAAGCTAACTGAAATGAAACGAAGAGCAGCTGATCACATGTGTTTTTCTGCTCTAGGTGCTGAAGAAGATTGTAGCGCATGATACATATAGCGTCCTCTGTTAACTTGTTCTCCCTGTATGCAAATTGCTCTGCGTCCAGTGTCCGTGATATTGTTGCCTTGATGATCTTGATGACCAGCTTCTTCAGGCATTTGGCTGATATGGGGGTGAATGCCACAGGTTGTGAAAATGTGAATGTGAAATGTGAAAATGTGCTATTCAAATCAAGTTGATCATAGTTTTTAAGTATCCACAGAATCCTTTTTGGATTTGCTGAAATAGAGAGTAACAGGGAAAGATCTGGCAGTTGACCTGTGATAAATCACACCATTACGTCTTCATTAACTCTAAACTTGACTAACTATTTGACAAAGATAGAGGAAACTCTTGCCCTGTTTGGGCCTTAAATCCACTATAGTCTTACCCTTTTGTACCTCACCGGGGCTATATCCCCACCCTGTGGAAAAAAGCTTGCATCACATCTTTCTCCCCTCAAATGAAATATTTCGAAAGAAAAGAGGTATTTCAAAAACTGTGAGATTTATTCTATCTAAAAAAAAGGGGATGATTAGGCTTTAGCAAGTTTATATTCCCTCTATGTCCGTGGGAATTTTCTACATTTTGTATTTAAAGACAGGTGAGTCAGTAACTACAAGTAACAGTAACTACAAGAATGTGTACAACTTTTGATGTTTCCCACTAATAGTAAGAATGTCTTTAGTGATTTTGTATTTGGTCCTCCAAAAGATAATTAATTAGGCTGTTTTTAATCAATCATTGTAGTCAATCAAGTTTAGTTTTAGAACATCATTTTTTTAAAATCATTTTTAGGATTTTAGGGTGTAATCAGTGATGTTTTTACTAACTGTTTAAAAATGTTAAGATTATGACTATTCTTATGCAATGCAGTACAACATTAATGAATGAATAGGTACTGTTCACATTTTAATTGATTAAAACCATTTATTTACCTCTTTATTCATTTTCTATGTTGCATGTCCTGCAGACTGGGGTGTTGGAGGTTCGGCCTTTCACACCCAACATTGGCCGAGTGGCGAGTTCATCTTGGTATTGTTGCCAGTCGATTACAGGGCCACATATAGAGACAAAATAACCTCTCTCTCTTGTTCTTGTCTGCGCACTTTAGGGTCTCCAATTAACCTACCGCACGTTTTCAGACTGTGGGGGGAAACCGGAGGAAACCCATGCAGACACGGGAAGAATATGCAAACTCCAAACAAAAAAGGCCCCTTGTTGGAATTGAACCGGGGACTATTTGCTGTGAGGCGGAAGCGTTAGGCACTTTGTCCACGTGCTGGCCACATTAAATGTAACACATTTCAGTTAAAACTAGTGTCAAATACTGCTAAAACATGGCAGAGAGCTGAGAGAAACAACTGTCGGTTTCCGGCAAGTGCAACCAAGAGGATTATACATAATTTCCTGCCTTCACATAATTTCTTTCTCCTGCAGCAAAAACATCAGAAACCCCAGCGATTTTGACTTCTAACAGCTAAAGTTAGAAGGATCTTCTCTCCCAAGATTATCTTCCTTTGGCCCCAGTTGCACAAATGGATCTCTAAAATTTGAGTTATTTTCATCTTCAGTCAAATGTCCTGCTGTCTGTGATGGGCCTTCTGCTCATTGTGAAACATGCCATTTGCTTCCACCGCTAATAAATCATGTTGTTTTGAGTCTTTGTTGACATCTAACTCTGGCTCCAACAATCTGTCTTCATTTTCAGCCCCGGTTTGGACTAAATATCTGGTTCTGGGTATGTCTTGATGGCTCTCTAATGCAGCGTTAAAGCCTGGCAATGCCTTCCGTACTGCTTCACTTTAACTTCTACTTTCACCACACCCTCCTGCTCCACCACTGCCTTTGGTTCTGTATTAACCTCTGGGCGTTCTTAAATTTGTTGTTTACTTGAGGTGTTATACTTATCAGTCCATCAGCTCAGGGGCCAATTGTTGCTCTTGGGAGCCTCGCCTGAACTCCACATGACCCTGTATGGGAAACCGATCTCCCAGCAGAGGGCTCTGGTCTACTTTACAGCACTAATTTAAGACGCAGGGAAAGACTTCTGGGACTAATAAAATATAATTATTCATCTAATTACACACCACGATGGTCTGAGAGAATCTCCTGTGTGGTCCCCTTGGTAACTCGGATAGTCTGTAACAAAAACTTTTTTTGATTCAAACTCGCTGACATTAAAAAAAAAACAATCATTATTTTTTCACTTTAAAATCAACTGTTTAAATTTTCCATGCAACCATTGCTGTCTATTTATATTTATATAGAATTAAACTAATCATATTTATGAAATCATGTGATCAATGAACCTTGTTGCTCTAGATTTCATTGTATTTCTCAACTCCTAGACTCAGGTTTCCCCCTTTATTCCTGTTTCTATGATCAACATTCACTCAAGTATCTCTCCTTCACTCACAATAATATAAAGCATTCATTATACCGAAAGTATAAACCGGGTTTGAATGAAGTGGCCACCCTTTTGTGATTTTATACATGTGTGTCACATGACATCAGTGTGTCCTACTCACAGCAGAGCAGCTGGGATTGTTGTTTTCTAGACAGGTGCAAAGATTTGGGGAGTTTGTATTCGCCGCGTGTGTGTTTGAATACACACGTGTCCGCCTGTATGACCTCTCTGTGTGTCTTTGTGTGTGCATATGGTCACAAATGTAAGCATGTGCGCCACCTTACCAGAATAAGCAACAATACACGGTTGTGTGAGCTCTGCTTGTGAGAAACCTAATATCCAAGGACACAGTAGCTCAGCTGGCAGCTGCTCCATCTCTGCACCTCCACTTACACCACATCGCTGATTAGACCAAACTGCTGACCGTGCTAATAATTTGAAATGGTTTACTTAGATTAGTCCATTGTCTAATGTCTACTGTATTCCTTCATACTTAAAGGATATAATGAGCAATACTGTTCAATGCTGTGATGTGGATTTATGTTCGTTTCAATGTTGATAAGATTATACATTTTCACAAAATTGAATTGTTTATGAGGTCACATTCATGTTAATGACATAAACTAATGGACTTATTAGAAGTGTACTGGAATATATGGACATCGGTATTTGCTGTATGAATATCATTATACATGTTTATTCATGGTTGATTAATGCTTATGTAGTGTTGCAAGTTTTGAACTTTACTGTAGATAAACTTCACAAGATGCAGTCATACTTTATGAAGTCTTTGCCATAAAAGGTAAAATTTAATGTGCTGCTACAGTCAGGACATGGATTATATCTTTGGAATTAAACAATAACAATGATTATTCTTGGAGATAGTATTCCATGAAAACAGTTTCTTAAGTTCTTGTGAACTTTGGGATACTTATTTCATGTTGTTAATGATTTTTTTGTATTGTTATCAATAAAACAAAGTGGATGGACTTTATTGGTTGTTCATGCCTGGGACACCTTGATGCAAAGCTGCAACGAAGAATCTGTTTAACTGCTTTTCCAATTATGTGGAAAAGCACATTTCAATTAGAAATGTACAAATGTCTAAACAAGAACTTCACTGTAACTTTGATTTTTATTAAGTACTTGGTGACCAGGGCACCAGAGGACAAAAAAAAGGCAGATGGAAAGAGCTCAAATAAACTATGAATTCTTCCCAACCTGAAAACTTGAATCAAACTGCAGAAATAAATACAAGTAACACCATGATGTATGAAAATGCATCAAAGTGTAATAGCAATGTGAGTTATTTTTAAAGATAGGCCACAGGCATGATAAGAGAGGTTATCTGTGCAAAGAAGGCAGATCAGAGAAGTGAAAATGTAAAAGACGCTCTCATATTTCCCATTTGTTCTCCCTGCCTGAAGGAGATTGGCCATGCATGCCCCCACCTCCCCGGATCTGTCAAGGCCACGGTGAAAAGCTGCAAAGAGTTTTCACTTGACAACAACCTTCATCTAGGCCAAAGACTGCGGCTTGACTGAACGCACTGTGAAGATGTTGACGCTTCCTCTCCTCTTCTTCTTCCTGGTGCATGGTGAGTTCACAAACTACCGGTCTGAAGAGATGAGTGACTGGAAAGAGACCCTGTGAGACAGTTAAAACATAAAATCAAAGATTTTTCCATTTGCAAAGATTAAGTCGTATCTCTCTTAAGCCGCAATAAAAGAGGTACTGAACGTGTGATTTTGGAAAGTTATTTTTCATTTTTCTTTTCATGTTTAGGATCATTCTGGTCTATTTGAGTTTAATTAAAATGTGAGAAGCATCAAATATCGAAGTACTGTAAATGGAAATCCAACCATGGGAAATGTCCGACTTTGAAAATGAATGCTTCATTAATTGCATCACCACTTTGTTATTTGTTTTGATGGATTAGTTAAGAGGCCTGATGCACACAGTTCCACTGAGTTGGTCTTTTTCACAATCAATTGCTTATTAGATTAACGTGTGTGTTGTTGATCGCAAATTACTGCGACATTACCGAGTCAACTTGAAGTGATAAAAGTGTTTGTGTGTGTGCGTGTGTGCGTGTGTGTGATGCATTCGGGGACCAAGGAACTGAGATTGTGCAGGAAGTGGTCTGTACGTCATGTTTACACTGGAGTTGCTCTGATGCCTTTTGAACCTGAGATGCATGATCTGATGGGATGCATCACATGACCCCGGGGAGAGGGTTGAGATGCCATCGCTTCATTTGGGAGATAGCCCCTGTCCGACCCCGCAGATTATTCAGCCGAGATTAAAATTTTGCAATCTTTATGTGAAACCATTTGAAGTACCAGTTGGGGTTTCATAGAAGATGCTAAATGACAGACATTGCAGTGTCATTGTGTGTGTTTCTTTAATTACTCCTGAAGAAAAAAAATGCAAATTAATTGCTGGAGGTCACAAGATTATGGCTTCAAAAATACGAACCCCCAAATGCTTCAAATATCTAATACAAAGGAATACATTGAGAAGACCAAAAGTGTTTGGGAATACTAGGACTAAAATATCGTATTTTCAAAGCTCTGCAAAAAAGTTCTTGAAATCTTGCAACTGAATTCCCATTTCTAGTCAGATCTACAGTGTTTAGTGGCTTAGTAGCTACAGTTGCTCAGAACCAAAGGTGTGGAAGTTCCCCTGTGAGCCAAATATCCTCTTTGACTCCATTCCATTGATCACCTAACTTCACTTCATGGCAAAAACACAAAATGAAAGTAGGAATGATTTTCCTTTTTTTTTATGAGCTGTTGAAAAGAGCTGTCCTGAAGGCAAAGGCGCCAACCAGCGCAGCTCCTCACTAGTTTGTGTGCGTGTTTGTTGTGCCAGCTGAGATGGGTAAGGTTACTGTCATACAGAGAAGCTTTGTCTGTATGAAAACACATGTTTTCTATGCATCTGCCCCCCCCCACACACACAGACACACACAGCCAACACACGCCATGTGAGGACAGCAGTTCCTTGCTTGTCAAATCTCTTAAAGTGTCCCTAAACCAGATCTCAACCCCCACATTGCTTTTTGACAGTGTGACAGAGTCCTCCTGTTCCCTACAACCGCCTTTTTTTTTAAAATTTAGTGTCTCCAGCAGAATGACTCTCCCCTCCAATACACAGCCCTAACTATATGTCAACTTTTGCCCTAATAACAAGGATCTTGTTTCGTCTATTGCATTTTTTGACCCCAAATGCAGAACACATCCTTACAACAGAATCACACCTGGAATTTATGCTGTCGTTGTGTTTCAGTCTCAGGATGCAGCTGCTTGAAGGTTAAGGTTGTTGTTTGCGCAGAGCTTGAACCTATCAGGGGACGTAAAGAGATAGAACACACTAAAGCACAGTAACAAAATACCACATAATCCCCTCATTCCAGTTGTTCTCTTTTGGTATCAGTTTGTACTGCTCAAAGAATACAAAATTATCAAAAATTATGGTATTGTTGAAAAGGAACTTTTGTGCTTTTATTGTATTTCTGGAAATGTCAACATCTGGCTTCTCCTTTTAGTCTATCAGTGTAATCCTGAAAGTCTTGATCTCTGTTATTTACTGTTTCTATATCAATGTCTACATCATGGTATTTCCAGTCCCTGGACTCTTTTCACCTGACACATTTGTTCAAGCCCTGGTAGGATGCCAGCCAGGAACTCAGCGAAGCATGGAGTGTAAAATGTTATGAGGTTTCTTTCTTCACTGCCTAATTTCAGTGCCACCATGATGTGGCTGTCTTCAGGTGGAGAAGAATAAAAGTTAAAAATCAATGTATGGAAGCTCTTTTGGCTGCATCAACATCCGCTGTGTCTACTAGCAGTGTCGGGTTGCCATATGTAGGACCTGTTGCTTGGTGCCCTAGCTGCATCATAGAAACTACAGCTAAAGGAATTAGAGGGAATAAATAAGCTTCCTGATGTCTCTTAATTTTCAAAAACTTCTGTTTTCAATTGTCAGCTGCACTCTTGTTTTTTAACTGCCTCCTTCCTTGGTGGCCCCAAGAGGTTTCACAGTCAGACCTTCAGGGCACACTTGGGACTTTCTCTCCAAACCATTGCTCACACGCATTTGAATTTATTAATCATTGGTGTCTTGTATAACATTGCGTGCTGCACACAAATTTACATCTTCAGGTATGTTTGGTTCATCCACTTGCTCTTATGCACCATGTTTTTCAGTTATTATATACTGCAGCTCCACTTTGATATGGGAACATGTTATTATTCTGGTAATTATGCTGGTTCTTCCTTCCCTGCCCCCACCCTCCAAGGCCCGCTGTGTATTTGGGCTTTTTTAAGGATTTCAAAGTTGGCCTATAAATCACTAAATGTGCTCCAGCCAACTTCTCTGATCTTTCACGTCCCAGCACAAGCCCCCATTCATGTCAGTCTGCAAAAGGTGTTGGCCACTTACTTTTTCTAATTTGAAACACTTTTCAGCCCTCAAACTCTGTAATGGGCTACCTCTGTACGTCTGGATGTTAAGCCGGCCATCACTCACTCTCCTCTGCAATTCTGAATTTTAATGCATTAACAAATATTTTTCAATGCAGTATGAGAAATGTATTCTAATGTTTTCTGTCAGCAAAATGTCTTTTCTGTCTGCAAAATGTTTTTCTTAAGCGCTGTTTGTGCTGTTTATAACATGTAAAATACTGATTCTACAGCACTTTGGTCAACTTGAACGTTTGAAAACATTTTATTATAGTGTTGAATATTGTAAATATAACTTCATAATAATTATTTACCAAAAACCATACCCTAAGCTTACGTCTACACCATATCTCTGCTTGCGTATGTGCCTTTGCCTGCTGATAGTGTGAATCTGTTGAATGAAGTCACTGAGGGAGGCTTTCACGCCAGGATAAAGCAGCTCATCTGAAAACCATCAATCACCTGCATTCCTCAGTAGCATGGTCCCTGGTACCACCAGCATGTAGCTGCACACTTTGTAGACGCATGTGTGTATGTGTATATGTTTTCTGCTAGGACTGTCCATGTTTTCTTTTAAATCTGTGATTTTTTTTTTTTTTTGTGTTAAGGTTGCTGAATTCTTTCTATTTAATTATCTGTTGTGCTTTTTTTATTGCCACGTGGTCACTAAAGCCTCCCCGCGTTCTTCATTTAAATGTCCCAAGCTTTTTTCTTTTCCTATTTACAGAAAAGTTTCACATAATCAATACAGTAAAGAACAACAGAAAGGCTGTTTTTGTCAAAATCAGGATGAACTTACAGAGAGTTTCAGATGTAACAGCCAATTACTGGTCTCTCCTGCAGGTCCTGTATGTCTGTCGCTGACAGTGAGCAGTAGCAAACCCAAGGTAGAAGTACACGAGCACACAGGTAGGAGCTGCATGCATTCTCTACCCTCTCATTTTGCAGCTCATTATTCTTTGGAATACCCTTGCAGGAAATCGCTTTCTCTTATGAAATTGTGTTAACCATTTAAATTGTTTTAATGTCTAATTCTTTAATTTGTACAGGCTTTTGTGAAATACCATACTTAATTAGGCATTAAAGTCTCATTTAACCAGCTGTAAATCAGACCCTGGTCCGATTCTGACAGGGTGACCTTCCTGTGTGGAGTTTGTATGTTCTCACCGTGTTTCCTCTGGGTTCCAAGGCTTCTTCCCACAGTCCAAAAACATGCGGCGGGCTAATTGGAAAAACATTGGGAAAATTGCCCCGAATGACCGAGTGAGCGAATGTTGTTTCTCTTTGTATGTGGCCCCGCTATTGACTGGTGATGAGTCCAGGGCGTACCCTGCGTCTCTCCCAGTGACAGCTGGGATAGGCTCCAGCATCCCCCGCGACCCTGACTGCAGGATAAGTGGTAGAAGATGGATGGATGAATGGATGGGAAAAAGAAACACCATCTGAATCTATTAAAACCCCTACATTATTACAACTGCTGCTACTACTACTAATATTAATAAATAATAATAAGAAATCTCATTTTACGAAAAGGATGTAGCTTGAAGTCATTTGGGAGGATATAATACATGTCCCTCTGGACAGATTCTTTAATGATATCCCAATTGACCTGGGCATTGTTGAAAGGATTCCTACTTGATCTGCAAAAAGAGAAGAAATACTGTTAAATACTGTTAAAATGAAAGTGTCCCGCAGGAAGACCTTCGGGTGAAAAACACATACATTTGGGAAAAAAGTGAGTTTATAGTTGTATCAAGCAGATTCCTTAAAAGTGGAACATTATAGTCTTCATGATGGAGAGTTATGACAGCACTGATGTATTATTCTACTCTACTGAGTGAGTCCATTTTTTGATAATGTTTTTTTTAATGTGCCTTACTGCTTGGTCAGATGCTGTCCTTGTCTGTGAGTTTGGTACGGAAAAGGAGCCGAACCCCCGAATTGAGTGGAAGAAGAAAGAAAAAAGTGTGACATTTGTGTACTTTGATCGAAAATTTACCGGTGAGTGATGATTTATTATCTGAATTCTCAGAACTATAACAGAAAATTTGATCATTCTTTTTTATAAACTTTGATTTAATTCCTTTTTGGTTAAGCTGCCCTCGTCCTCCTCCTCCTCTGTAGGAGCTTACGCAGGACGTGCCGAGATAGAAGGAGCGACGCTGACCTTACACTCAGTTACCCAGAAGGATTCGGGGGAGTATCGCTGTGAGGTGACTGCCAGCAAGGATCACATAAACTTTGGCGAGGCCACCGTGACACTGAATGTGCTTGGTATGTGTTGATGAAAATGTGTATCACACACTCTTTGGTATGTGTCACAACAGAATTAATTTCTTTTTTGCTTTCTTTTTTTTTAGGTGATTTGCATGATTATTATCACGGTTAGGGCTCAGTGAAGAAGTGAAGTCACTGCAGAAAAAAGATGGAAAGGCTTCTCTGAAATGAATGATAGATTAATTTTGAAGTACAGAAAATACAAATCAGTTATGTTTCCCATTCTATTATGGGAAAGGATTTCTAAGGATTTGTCTCTTCCTCAGGCACTTGTTTGGAAACATAGAAAGGTTTCAGGTGGTCTCTATGGCAGCATAGCACCACAGCACTTGCTTCTTGCTTCATCTTGCACCTTTTATGATACAGGTCCAGCTTTACCGCTTTAATCCTTAAAGTCAATTCATTTTTTTTCCAGAAAAATTACAGTTGCAATTTGCAGTTGCAGTTATTCCCCCTGCCAATACTTCCGTCACTTGTGTCCTGGATGATTGTTTTCTTGAAGCCTTATCTGTTTTGTCACCAGCTGTCTTTAGGAGCAAGACAGGTGGTGACGCTCCAGCTGTGCTGTTATGAGCAGAGTTCTAGCGCAGCACAAAGTGGGAGATCTTATCCCGGTGGCTCGAGTTTTCCCGGGCCAGATATTTCATGGCAACTTTGAACTTTAAAATGTCACCTTTTAGATAAGCTACTGGTAGCAGTATGTCTCAGATATTTAACTGTGTGCAAAATCCCATTTTTTCTTGTCAGAAACAAACAAAAACAAACTATTAGAACTCGTCAGGATGTGAACTTTGTGTCTTAATATCAAAAAAAAAATTGTATTTGACCACTAGGAACTGAAGGATTCACCTGAGTATACAGAGCTCCAGTTTGCATGTGTCAGGCTTCTAACAGATTTTCACCACTTCCATGGTGTTTCGAGCTTACCGGGCATATTGACATATCTGAACATCTGGGATGGCTTCTTTCAGCTGTTCTCAGCTTTCTAGATGTAATCAATCCTTCGACCCTAAGACAGACCTCGACTTTGCAGATACTTCATTTTCTTTTTGCGATACACTTTCTGCCCCTCTGGGATTTATTCTGTCCATCTGTTCAACTTATACCTGTGCGAAGCTCTGTATTACCGTGTCAACTTGGTGTTCACATATCAGTGCACTACTAACTGCTGACATGGTTGCTGTTCCATCATCCTTAATCTCAGGCTGTTTGACACATGACCGTCCATCTGTGCCACCTTGTTGGCCTGAAGATGTGCTTTACTGTCGTTGTCAAAAGTCCTGTGAACTCGTCAAAATATAAAAGAATCATAGGTCAAGGCTATTCTCTATTCGGTGCTCTTGATCCCATAAGCGGAGGCATCATATATTGAGGGTAAGTGTCACCGGTGGTGTATCATATTGTACTGACACTTTTTCACATGTAAAGAGTTGTTTGCTCTCACTACATACGGTTGATTTTTTTTTTCTAGCAGCATGTGGAGCACCATGCTCTGCTGTCCTAAGATTCACCCAGAGTACTTCATTAGTTTTAGAAAATACAGGGGGCTCTTTTGCATTCACAGGTACCAATGTATCCTCGCTCATTGCCTCTGTAAGGACACACTCTCTTTCTGTCAAGTGTATTTTCCTGATAATTTGTTGAAGACGAGTAAACTTTCTTTTTTCACACTTTCAGCCTTATTGCAGAACTTTTTCTGCATTTGTCACAAATACTCATTCCTCTACAGCTTACCTTGTCCATATATCACTTGGATAAGGTCATTCATTTCATACTCTCGATTGGAGGATACTTATACTGATAGTGCTTAATTATTCAGAAGCACTGAATAATTAATACCAAAACTAGGAGGGTTTTATGATTTAACGATGGACAACTCGAGAAAATTTTAACTGAAATCGTAAAACGGCAGAGATGACATCATTTTCATCTGTTCCGACAATATTGAGATTTTTGTCAGGATTAGACAGTTATTTTTTTAATTTTCTTGTACTTCATTAATCCCTTGTGGGACATTCCTCTCCGCATTAGACCCATCATGGATGAACCATGAGCAGTTGGCCGCCATCTAGCGGCACCAGCTAAGGGTTCAGTGTTTTGCTCAACAACGTTCCGACACATTAGGAGGTGCCGGGAGTCAAACCAGGAATGTTCAGGAAACTAGTCTCTGCACAACGCCGCTCCCCCAGAGCTTAGCAGAGGATGGTTATGTCCTCAGTTACATCCAGATGAGTGTTCATTTTGTGTTTTTACCCCTCCATGAAAACCAGAAAAAAGGCAAGGCCCCCAAATAATGGAAATCTGACATATTTTGCATCAAGTGGAAGATAAGGAAATAGGAACAGAGCTTTTTGTGACATTATTAGTGAGACATGTTGACAAGTTGCCAAAATGCAAAGTCTCCATATCAGTTTCATGATAAGGATATATATTTTACAGACTCCTTTAGCATTATTATATTTTGAGCAAGAATTTATCAGGTAAACATTTAACACACATGACATTACTTTTACTGCAAGGAACCAGTTATGAGTTAATTATCATAGTGATGGCTGAGCGTGCTGTGTGGTCTGAAAAGAGAGCGGGTTGTAGTGGAGACTTTTAACCAAAAAACATTTTGATAAGAGAGGTTAGCCTTTTTCTTTGGTCATCCATTACTCACTCGATTTTCAACAGCAAAGCATTTCTTCACCCTGTGTTTTTAGTACATTTCTTTTTAAACCAGAGCTAAGACCTATTATATGAATGTTCTCTGTTATTTTTTTACACAATTTCTTTTTTTTCTCTCAGTGACTTAAGTGCTCTTCTCATCTTGGCTAAAATCATTATTTCCTTTTCAAAGTCAGTGAAACAGCCTTTTTTCCTCTGATCCTCCTTTTTTGAAAAGGTGAAAAATGAATGCGCTAACATCCATTGAACATTAGCCTTGCACCTTTGTCAATACATATGGTTATTGACAACCATTCCTGTACCTTGCGATGCAGGTGAGGTTGAACCAATGATTTTTGAAGTATTGATCATCAACTATTTTACATGCATTTGCTGTCTGTCACTTCAGTGCCTCCCCATATCCCGTCCTGCGAGGTGCCGAGCTCAGTGTTTGTGGGCTCGGGCCTGGAGCTCCTCTGTAAAGACAAGCTCAGCATGCCGCCTGCTACCTACCGCTGGTACAAAGACAACAAAGCTCTGACGGCTACAGCGGACGCTGTGTACAGCATAGACACACACAAGGGCACACTGGTGAGTCTTAACACAGGCATGTACTGTATTTCTCATGAGGAAGTCAAATGCACTGACACATATTGCATCTCTTATGGTTGTGAGAAGAATATGTGAAGGCACACAGCTGTTGCTTTACGCTATTCCACCTTCTTTCCACTTGTCTGGTGCAGAAGTTTAAAAGTGTCTCCAAATTGGATGAGGGGATGTATCGCTGCGAGTCTTCCAATAGTGTTGGTGCGCCTAAAAGCTGTGTGGCGCAACAACTTAAAGTCATTGACTGTAAGTGGAAAAAACTTGTTGCTTAAAAGCTCACCCCTTCTTACAGAAAACTGACAATATACTTCCTATCTGCGCTCTCAGATCCCTTGGATATGACAATATTGATCATGGGAGCCGCAGGTTTGCTGTTGCTTGGCCTCTTCTGCTGCATTTGTGTGTGTGCTTGCCAGCGGCGTGGATGGTGCAATAGTGAGTTGTTTTCAGAACTTTATCCATAAATTCAAACAGTGTTTTTAGCCAAATTGAGGTTGCAAGTCAACTTATTATATTCAAACAATATGCAAAGATATGAAATATGCAAAGCAAACAATCTATTCTAGGGAAATCTATTCAATTTATATAGAAGTCAGAAAAACTTTTATAAAGTTTTACATTGACTGTAGAAACCAATGAAGTATCTAGCCTGATCACAAACATGGCATAATTTTGGTTCTTTATTATACTCATTTACATTAGCAGGAATAGAAACCTGTTCTATATCGAGGTGTGCTGTGAAAGTTACACACAGGCCTTAGGTCCAAATGCAGCATTCAGTCGTAAAATAATTTTAAGAATTACCCACATATTTTAAGGGAACATGTAGAAATGTATGAAAGATATCATGCTTTCCTGTGTAAGTGTAGGAACGACCTTTTTATGCTCCATGTCTAAAGTATGAAATTAACAGTAGTGACTACATTTGGCCGTTATCTACCACCATTTGATTCTTCCTTGTTTTTGTTTCTCAAACCAGAAGAAAAGAAAACAAAAAGGTGAGCATTTCGCTTTCCTGTCTGGCTTTTGTCTTCTGTGAATATTCGTGTCGCTGATCTCGAATAGAACTCTCGCTTTTCGTCTTTCAGCAGCAAGACCTACAATCCTCCTCCACCTCCTCCCATCCGCAATGTGAGTGATCAAAGACTTTTCTATTTCTCTCTGCATTAGTTTGTGCTGCTATTAAATGCTTTTGATGAGTTGCCGATAACACAACTCTGGCTAATTAAAGGAAATGATTCATTGTGTCTCTCCGCTCTGCAGCTAAAGAAGTACAAACAAACCCAGTCTTTCATGATCTGAGAAAAAATCAGGTCCTTCTGGGCTTCAATGACAAGTCATCAATGAGAAAAAAGGTATATTTAATTTTCTATGCACTGGAATTCTACTTCACTTTGCTGCCGGGCAGCTGTATGAGGGTGACAGCGTGGAGGCAGAAGCCACTCTTCACTAAACAAAGCAAAGAGAAGGTTTCAAAAAGTTTTCATTTTGTTCAATCCTCTCTGCTTCCTCAACATAACAATGTGCCTTGCATGTCTGAATTAAGTCCTCAAGTTTGTAGTTTGACCTATGAGGTTGAATTCAGGGTTTAACTCTTTGAATAGATGCTGAAATGATGCCCTTTCCACATTTCATTATTTTTTGAAAAACTCAAATTCTATGGGGGGGTATTGAGCACCGGAGTGCGGCTTTAGTTCTCTTATTCTATATTCTATATTTAGGCTTTTGACCGTACTGTATCCATTACATTCTTGTCACTGCTCTTCTTTCATATCTACATATATTTTCTCTCTCTTCACACGTGTATGTACTATTTTTACAAACCTCATTTTGTGATATTATGTTGTGACTGTTTTCTTTATAATCTGTGTTTAAAAAAACAAAACAAATGATGAGCACTGATTGACAAATGAACGGGTGATTGCAAACACGCATCATGTCATGTCTGCAAATTAAGTGTTTTTATCAGTATCACTGTCTTGATAATGAAAGGTGAAAATACTCTTACACTGGAATCTACTGATTGAACGGCTCAATAGCTCATGGCATAGATCATGACATTTTGCCAATTTTTTTTAGGTTTAATGTCAAATGCAAACAGTGTGCTTGCCATTTTAATGATAGTTATAAGCATGTTTTTCATTTGTTATTAATGCATTGTCTAGCACATAGTCATGTATGTTGTCATTAGCACCAATGTTCAAAACTGCTCATGTGTGGCAGCATCAGAACTGATGACATGGCTGTTCAGTCATAGTAAGTCCTAAGTGCATTAGTCATTTATTACAATCACTGAAACTTATCTCTCTAACTTGGTTTATACCTCTGTATGTGTTGTTTTCTCTTGAGATGTGTCTAACAGCGGTTGTTTTCCAACAATGATTGCTTGCAGTGTGTGAGATAACATATAGTGTATTAAATTCTACACTACTATAGAGGAAAAAAATGTCAGTCTCTCTTATATTTTTCTTTTGACTGTGTTATCACTTGAGTGGATGAACAAGGAGACAATTTTCTTGACATGATGATAATGATGATGATGATGATGATGATGATGATGATGACAATGACAATATCACTAATCGCTTCCATTTATATAACATTTTAATGTACTGTCTGATGTTAGATTGGCGTGTCTATAAAAGCAACAACAGACATGCAGGGATTTCAGTCTCCTTTGTCATATAATTATCCTTAAATCGGCGTTTCCAAAACTGCTGTGATGTAAATGTTGCCTGACCACTAGGTGGCACTGCGGACCTTATTGCAATTGTTCATACCAGTGAAAGGCCTACAGCTACATGAGGTCAGCCTTTATTCATTATTTGCCTTTGAACAGTACTGCTATTGTTATCCTCCTAGTATGCTTGTTGTTCTCCTTATTGTAATTCCCATATATTAAAAGGTCTTGAGATGCCCTAAATTTTCTCACTTTCACCTCTATGTTGTTTTTAGAGGACACCATGGGTCTGCATAGACACTTTGTAGTTTCAGCACTTGTTATTACTGTCTTCTTCATTTTTACTTGTTTTTGCATGTGCAACTTCTTTGGTCCAGACAGTATCAGCAACAAGTACCGGAGAACTATTCTTTTACAATGACTGGGCTAAATTTCCAACAGTCACATTATTTAGCATGTATGGATGCAAAGAAATGTTACTCTTAGATTATCATTTCCTAGAACTAGTCCATACAACATAAAACTATGGTACTCCTAGAAGTGAAAGAAGCATTAATTCGGTTTGAGCGTCTGTTGAATGCAATTGATTCAACATACCTGTTTTTTTTTTTATCTAACATGCTGCCTTTTTCAGGATGCAGATGTTCCATGATTACAGTTTGTCTCACATAATTGCAGTTAATTCCACAAGGCTGCTACTGTGGGATAAAAGGGGTATTAAGGCCAGCTTATGGACTTTAATAATACTAATTGGACATTTGGAGGGAACAACAAATGTGTCACCATGAGAGGTGGTTGAAGTCCTATCCTAAAACCAATGAGTGTGAATAATTTTTTTTAATGGTGTACCAAGTTTGTTTGTTTTTGTCCTATTATGTAATGGCTGATACCGTGTTTACTCTTTAAAAGGATTCATTTTTATTTCAATTTGGTGTATTGGTTTTGGTGATATCCCGCTGAAAGCAATGCATGGAAAATTGTTTGAAATCCCTCAAGATTTTATGGATATGTGCAGCAGGATTCTTTGAAATTTGACAATAAACAGATGCCCATTAAACGAGCCACCCCAAAAACAGCTGAAGCTGGCGTCAACCTCCAGATCCTCACAGGATGAAGCTCAGTATAAAATTCACAAAGGGTTTCAAGTATATCAAGTCCTGCTGGTAAGATTTATGTCTAATTGAGTGAGACTGAGTTTGAGAGAAAAAAAAACAAAACGAAAAACATTGCATCATTTTTTCAACATTCAAGCAGTTTCAACAAAAAACCCCAAGTCTTCCGAAAGCATCAATAAGACAAATGTAAGCCACGGTGCTTTTTGTCCCGCGTTAGCTCCCGTCAGATGATAGATACCACTTGAGTATCCCAAATCACTATTTGGTCTCCTTGAAATGACCGTCTTGCTCGGTGTAAATGGAGTATTTCAAGGTGTCGCTGGTTTCATTTTATTCATCACCGTGCTAGATTTCATTAAACATTGCCTCTTCACTTGTCACCCGAGGCAAGGTTCAGTGACAACTCTTCCAGATGGTATCAACAACGCTGCTCGGTTGATGCAGAGTTTGTTAAAGATATCACCAAAGGTCATCGACGAATTGGTTTTCAGAGTCACTGCGGTTCCTTGAACAGTCATTTCCCAGAATCAGCATAAAGAAGAAAAAGTACTCAGATTATCAGACTTCTTTTCTTCTTTAAAGTAGTCACTGAATATCAAGGGGGCAGGATTTATACAAGACAGAAACACACTTCAACCAGAATGGCCTTGGCTTTGAATGCCTGTAAAACCATTTCGAAACATCTGGAAATCACCTGTGACTCTTGAAACCCAACTTGAGATCTGCGCTGCTATTTGAATGCAGGACATGGACAGTCAACTGAAAGATTATTCTGGTTCTTTTTGAACAGGCAAACAACAGCAAAGGCAACACATCTTGGGCATAATTGGCGTGAAGCCTCATCAACACGATTACAGTGAATACTGAACATATGCAAATAACCCATTTACAATTCCTGCAGTATATCAGTGCAACTACAACTCGCATGGAAATGGACCCATATGATAACCCCCACAACATACTCACGCTTATACATCCTGATTTAAGCCGATCTGGTGGCTAGTTAATGCTCCCGCTATACTCCCTGCCAGAGTTGTTTTTTTCTGTGGTTTCCTTTGAACATCTTAACAAGTCTTCTTTATGGATGCTCGCCCTGGATTACAGCTCAAGGGGCCTGTTACATCACATTTTGAAGTGCGTGTAGCTATCTGTCAGCAAGGGACAGAGGAGAGAGAGTGTGAAAATAAGTGTGAGAGGGAACGAGAGAGAGCAGTTGAGTGTGAGTGGGTGGTGGCTGTCAAACGAAATCTATGTCAGTACCACTGTTTTCTTAGATGTTAAATTAAGCCTCAAGTCAGGTTTTCTCCAAGACATCTCCTTCCTCTGCTGCCTCCCTCCAAATTGGCTGCACCGGAATCTTATCCACAATGCCCTCTGTGAGGTGAGCTGCTGGGGAAAAGCTTCTGGAGCACAACTATGAACAGGTGGCACAGTGCTCACGGCTCATGACAAGGCACCTCGTGGATTAACTCTTTTTTTTTTCCGTTTTTGGCAACTCTTTTTCATTTAAAACCCTTTTTCCAGCCCGTGGTTGTTTGTTTAGCTTTTCTCCACACGACCCTCAGTTAGTCACAGATTAACATTTCATGTAGTTCTGGTCATTAGCTGCTGCTATGGAACGCTCAGGTCACACGGCATCAATGTATTCATGTCTGGGGAAAATTGTTGTGGTGAAGGCATGAGGAAGAAGGCCACTGACACAGGCAGGGATTACCACAGGAAACTCTCTTCCCGCTGAAACAGGAAGAAATAGCATCATTTAAACATTTAAATCCTTTCAGATGACATCCCCTACAGTTCCATTAAATCTTTATACTGAGGTTCTCTTACAATGCCATGAATCTCACAGTGTGCGTCTGTGTGAAGCTGAGAGGTGGAGCCAAGCTTTTATTTAGCATCTCTTACCGACAAGAACATTATGCGTAATTACAACAGAAGTGAAATGTTTCACACAGATATTATGTCCTGCTCTTCCCAGTCTGGACTCTCACTCCCAAAACAGCCCTGTATTTCTTATTTGAGTTCAAATAGGAACAGTGTAGGCAGAGTGTTGTGCTGATGAAATGCTCTGCATGTGTGTGTGTTTGTGTGTTTGCGTGCTTTTGTGTTGTGTGGGATCAGTCTGAGAGACCACAATTTGAAAGCCTTCAATGCCAGGCAAGCTTAGCACATAAAGGAAGTCTTCATAATACACGGTTTAATTAACCAATTGATTAACAAAGGCATTCACAGTTAGGGTTTTTTCGGCAGAAAAACAGCTTAAAATTCAAAGGATTTCCTGACATTTTTGCCTCTGAAAGTAGGTGGATATTCTGTAATCCTCACCATCATCCCAAAACATCAGCAGCAAGAGCCTTAGCCAACAGGTCATTATCTCACTTTTGAACATTTTCATTGTAGGGCTGTCTGGTACAGAACAAGACTGAATTAAATTATTAAAGAAATGGTGATCAGATATTGTGAACAAGCTTCTTCTCTGTTTTGACACTACAGCATCAGATCACTTGACCAGTACGTGTTCAGTTTTGAGAGACCATCAGTAAACCGGTTAAAAAAAGCTTAACTCATTAAGCTTAAGAGACAGCGACGCTGTGAAATTGAGAAAAAAGAAACACACACGGAAATTCAAAAGAGCTCATCCATCACTTATAAAGGCTGTTTACAGCATGAGAGAAACTCAGTTTGATACAAAGATACCCCAATAAAAACACAACACACACCCGATGTGAATCAATTATTTTTCAGCAAATTATGGCTTATTTGAATTAAGGTATACTCGCCTTGAATTTGTGCTCACATCTGAGATTTGTCCGGTGATACAAGTCTAAGGAGTTAATCAAGTGAAATTAAAGAGTTGGATTATCGTTTTGTGCCTTTGGCCATGCCGCATGTGTATTATGTATGTGCCTTTTACGTGGTGAGGGAAAAAAAAAAACAAGGTCCGATATTGTTTTTTTTCTCTTTTGTTTTGGTGAGAACTATTTGCTCTTTTTATTCTAGGGTGCTTTGTTCTGTCAACCCACCTCTTAACATTTCAAGAAGGCAGGTAAGTCAGCAGGTATTTCTGGCTTTTTTTTTTTTATTAAGGCGGCAGAGGTGAAAAGTGATAAGGGAATCAATCCTACTGATCTCTACCAAAGAAACAAAAAGAAAACCAGGAGCGCATAAAGTCTGTGTAGAGCTGCAAATTTTTCAGCAATCTAAACATCCTTCTCACAGTCATTTCTATCTATTAATGATGAATCCTTATACTGTATTTACAAGTTAAAACCAATATGAGAATATCAACATAGTTTACAGTTTGTGCAACATAATTGAATGATGTTTTGTTGAAATTTGTTCATTTGAATGTCCTGGCAACACAGCGAGGAGACCTCTGCTCCTGCTCAAGTTTCCATAGGTCATGTATACAGCGCCCTACATAATGCAGGCTTTTCAGATGTCTTGCCGCCTCTCGCTGTCCATCAGTACCGACGATCCTGTGCTGCAGTGATTTGATAGAACTGTTTAGAATTCAAGAGGAATCCTCAGCACTCAAGTACTCCCAGTATTACGCTTTTAACTCATCCCCCCAGAGAAACTGAAGGATGGAAAAAAGGGAGTGGAAAAGGAGACAGAAACAGAAGGATCGTTATGGGAAGAATGAAATTTCACGAGACAAAAGCCTATTATTGAATTCCTGTCATGATTCTTTGTATAATACCCCCGGCTATCCAGCCCATGAGACACATTTAAAGCTTTCCAAACCCACTCCCCTCGGATTTGACTTGCTGGAAGTGTGTTACTATACAATCCACTGCACTGTCCTGCCATGTGCGGGGACGCTGCCGAACGCCTCCTATTTGATTTGACACTCCAGGCCGATATTATGCAAAAAAGCAACCATTTTGAATATGACTTTCACCGTTAGGTGGGTAAAGTCATGCTCATTCAGAGTGAGAATCTATACCTGCACACGCTGATCATCAGGCCCCAAGAGCCATGATGAGACCTGATTGCTATGTGATTTGGGCGTCCTCAGCCCCACAGCTCATCAATATCCTTCACTTTCTCAGTGGCACACTGCACTGCAGCAGGATGCAGGCACCTGCAAGAGGAATAATTATTAAAGCAACAAAAATTCACAATTACAGCCACATTGTCAAATAATTGTTCCATTGTAAATATTGCCAGTGCAATTTACTGCTATGCATTTTTGGTGATGTTTCTCACACGAAAAGTATCTCTGACGGAACAGTTGTGCCAGATTCTTCGACTGATAGGGGAAGAAAAAAACAGAGCGGGTTAAAGTGGTTGTCTCCTGGTTTGGAGTGTGTGTCTCCGGTCATCTGCCCGGATTAATTAAATTGTTCAGAAAGCAAGAGCTACACCAGTCTCTGCCGCCAGGATTTGAAGGTGAGTCCTGAGAGTGGAGTGTGCTAAAGCAGCCCAGCAGAACGTTTCCAAATTATAAGTAAACATGAGGGAGACCGTCTGATGTGATCCTCCCAAAATCCACCCTCGCCCTTCTGTCAGACACAACTCATCTCCTCCTTTTCTTCCAAAACCCTTCTCAGCCCAGTGAGCTGGCTGAAGACAGAACGGGAGGGTGGGGGGGTTAAACCCCCACGTGTACAGGAAGAGTTCCTCAAGCAGGGCAGAATCAGAGGAGAAATTTCATGATTTGGCCCTCATTTCCGTACAGTGTACACACCAAATCCTTTCATTTAAACAGCATATTTGAGGTTGGCTCTGCAGAGCATTGTTCTGGCATCAAACAACTTCTCTGTGTGTGTCTTCTCTCTGTTAAACTGGGAGGGTGTATTCATAACAGGCCAGGTTTGATGTGCCATCTCTGATTAGTGGAAGTTAAAAATACCAGCACTCTCCATCCCTCCAGCCTGCCTTCTGTCGCCTCGCTCTGCCCACCTAACGGCTCTGTCTGTACATGCCTTTCTTATAATTTCTCACAACATAGCTTCTCTTTGTCCGCAACACTTGATGCGATTAAAGGTTTTGTTTCCATGTACTTTCATCAAAGTCCTTCCTCCCGTTGAGATATTTTTTTTTCCCTTCTGTTTGTCATGCTTTGTCTACTTTCTGCCCAAGGTCTGTATTTGATTACAGCCTTGATTTTCTGTGCTTGCGACCTCCATTCTCAGTGTGAGTGGTGGTGCCTTCCTGGTGTCCTCCCTTTACTTCAGCTGGAGCGGCTGAGATAATTGACAACTTCACCAACGCGAGCTCTGGTTGGAAAAGCGAAAAAGCAGAAATCACAAAGAGAAACAAAGAGACAATACTGTCTTCTGCGGGCTACAGGCTTGCATGGAAGTTTTGTGAATTTGTGATAAAGAACAGGTGGCTCACCTTGTTTAGGTCATTTGAAAAATATCACAAAATTTGGTCTTTCTCTCCTCCTGCTGATTTACCTTCCAGAGTCTAGACCATAGACATATAATTCCTCTGCAGTGCAGCAAGAAATCCATTGAACCAAGGACAATATCAGAGCTGTTTGTCTATAAAGAGGACTACAAGAGGGACCGTTAGTGAGAAAATTAAAGTCGGCTCAGAGAAATTACAGTCTTCCTCCCTTATGTTACCTGTTATTCATTTAAGAGGTAGATGGGAATGGAAATGGCACCAAATTATTTCCCGCATCATCTTATCAACCCCATGGTGCAAAGTCTGCCAGGCTGTGGAGAATGGTGACTGACTGAACAGTCCATTCAAAATCTCAGATTCACAAACAATGTGCAAGTGAATGTATCAGAGAACAATAGCAGGCAAAAAAAAGGAGAGAGTAAAAGATATTTCGAGTTTATCGAGCACATTATGTCTCCAGTTAATAGGCTTCCTACTGCTTCCCAGTGTGCAGTTTGGGGCTGAAAAAAGGAGGAAAATGAATATATTTCAGTGCTGGAAGGAAGGTATTAATTTTGGGGGAAAACAAACAACATTGTTTCTTTTGTCACAGGATGAGATAGATGTGCACAGGGAGCTCATCCCAAAGACGGAAACTTGGGGGAATAACCATCCCGCATGTCCAAATGTCAGTAAAGCGACCTGTTACATCTAGAGCTCGCCATTTGCTAGAATCAAATTCTTTAATACATGTAGAAATCTCATTTAGCCGTTGCCGGTTGACTATTTCTCAGTGGAGTTCAATGCGTTCATAAACTCTCCTCGCCAAATCATTGCTTTGTAGCCAAGGCATGTGCAATTTCCCCCCTGTGGGACTAATAAAGGATTATCTTATTTTAATAGTTTGCTTAGAATCCGTGAAATACCCGGGCAAAAAAAAAGCATACTTTTAAATGATTAGTTAATCAGCCACCTCTGGTTCCATTTCTGTTGCATCTCCAAAGAAAAAATGACGACGGTTTTGTTCATTCTTGTGTCATTTCCAGCTATGGCATTAATAAACGGAAAATAAACATAGCAGCCATGTTCACCGCCCGTTACATCTGAAGTCAGTGCAAGATAATGCTTATTATTACATATTTAAATAAAATGCTAGGCTTGAGGGGAAATTCTCCCGGGAAACAACACGAATGCAAAGTGTACACAATTAAATCAAACATTTTATAGTCCTTTCTAACTGATTGGGAAAAAAAGCCTTGAGAGGAATTGCTGGACAGTCTGCCGGAGATCATGAGGATAGAAGAAATGACCGCCGAGTTGCCGACCCACAGGGAAACGAGTCAAAAGGAAGTGTTTCTCCCACTGTAAATGGAAGGCATTCATCATCCTTTCTATGTGGAAGGGTGTAAGTTATCAAACATTCTCCTTTTTCTCCAAGATCCATATTTCATATCCGTCTGGCTGCATCTATCATTCTGTCACTGACTGATGACACTGGAGGATGAGCTCCTCTGCTATCTCCAGGATTTTAGGAGTCCACAATGTGCTCAGTCTCGTTTTCTTGTTAATTAGGAAAAAAAAAATCTAATGGACACCGTATCTTTCTTTTAACATAATTTAATCAATCTGTATGCCAGATTAATGAGATAATACTCATTATGTGTCTGCATCACATTGCCAGAGCCACCCAACAGTTTCCATTGTTTGGTCTCGGCATTTCCTAAAATAACTGCCAACCTTATGTTGAGGATCGACCCTGCATTTTAATTAGAAAATCTCCAAAATGTGTCAGTCGGGCTCATAGCTGTTGAGATATTTCCCTGCATAATGTTGACCTGTCTGTGGCATGGTGACATGTTAAAAGATCATTGCAGTTTTTTTGAATCATCCTTGGGGACTTTAAATATCTGCTCCATAATTCAGGAAAATCTCTCTCACATTTACAGACATAATTTAGTCTTTCTCTCTTTAAAGAGCAATATTCTGATATAAATTTGAAATTTTACCCTGTGGTACCCTTCCAGGCACATTTTTATTCTGTTGAGGTTAAATCCTGTACAAATCCAATATATAAAATTGTCTAAAAATCTCATTCTACCTGTTAGTGCAGGATCTTATTAGTCAGGATAAGAAGTGGCTGTCTAGAGCAAGTATTTTGTCAGAATTTTTGTTCTCATTTTGTTGTGTTGAGTCCTGGAAAGCGATGCGACTAACAGCTCTGTGGAATGAGCCAGATGTTATTGTTTGTTCCCCTTTGAATATATTATCTGTGAAACAATAATTATGATACTGCTTATAGTATTAGGTGCTCTGATCCAAAAGCAGCCACATTGGAGACAAAGAGAGGGTGCCATGCGTGGAGAACGGTTTATTGCTGGTCACAGGTGAAGACAAAAACTGGCGGACCGGCGAAAGAGGGAAAATACACTCCCACAAACGGAGAAATACTTGGATTGTAAGGAGGAACCCAGGCTGGTGCATATGGAAATAGGTTTAATGGCATTAAATCCTGACAATGAGAAAACCCTTGCCTTGATTATTTTAATTATTTTGGATTTAGGGGTTCGGTCGAAGTGTCTGGATTGCTGAGATTGACTCATGAGATTGTTCATATAGCAATCTGTGGGCATGCGTGGCATTGTACTGAATATACTGAGATCTACTGAAAATATCTGTATATATGTATATACATACACTGAATATACACACACATTCATACAAACATACATACATACACACAAACACACACACACACACACATATATATATATATGTATATATATACTATTACAATCACCTCCTGCAGGAGGTATATATACACATATATACACAATATATACACATACATATGTATATGTATATGTATATACCTCCTGCAGGTGGTGATTGTAGTAATAGTCTGATGTTGTGTTTCCAAAACTATGACAAGGACAAATGAATGTGATTGAGCAGCTGCACTGACTCCAGTCTGTTGTGAGGAGAAAGCCTTTCACTTCTGCATCTGTGATAGTGACTGATTGTTGAGGATTACTTTCCATTTGAGGTAAACACCGTTAGTCCTGCCTGCACTGCACAACCGCTAATAACTTTATAAAAGCCTGATTCAAGATAATAAAATTTACAAGGGCTAAGTGTGTTAGCTGTTTTCCAGCACCAGTAGGCTCTCCATCTTTCCCTAAAACCACAGCTCAGTCTCTCCTCTGTTATTTCTCTGGATCCTGGTATGTTCTTGGACACGTAGTCGACTGAAAATTAAAAGGCTGATTATCGTATCACATGAAAATGCATTTTCAAATGCTTCAAATCAAACAAGTAATGTTTGAGTTCTTATTAATTTATGTTCAACCCAATGTTGATCTTTTAAGATCAATGTTTACATTCTCTGTCTCTTTGCTGTCTAAAATTTGCAAGGAAAACACATAAATCTAAATCCAAAATATTGCACTCATCGATTCATTCTTAATTTTAGAGATTGCTCTTTAATTTTTGGTGTATGGGATAATGCTCTCTCATTAACATGAACACTTGGATATTTCAGGTATGCTTCCGTTATTACCGGCTAATGGGAATTGTCTACTTTGCCTTTTTGGAGAAAACCCAGGATAAATTGAATTTATGAAAACCAAGGCTGAGAATTTGGCACCATCACCTTGGCAACCAACCCTTCTGAGGGGCATTCAGTAATATATTGATGCCACAGCTTCTACCCTGATAAACAGTCCGACACAAACATCCTCCAAGTGTCACCCACAGCTAGGCCAAAACATTAGATTTATAAGTGACGACTAACTGAAAAGTCATCAATTTTTAAAAAAATGTGACCTTGTGTGGGTTCCATGAAGATAGCTTCTCAAAACCATCTCAAAAGGACCCTGTCTAAACATTCCCCTTTTTTTTCCCCCTTTTTTGTTGTCTCTTCATACCCACCCCTGACACCCCCCTCTCCCTTCCTGTTCAACATCCCCAGACCCATCTTCCTGTGGCACATTAACATCTTTGTTTATGACCTCTGGGACATTGTTTTGCTCAGCTATACATCACAGCTTTTCCACCCTAGGCTTTTGACCACAAAGGATTCTGCTCACATTAACCCAAACTGCAATCTCCGCCCCCCCACCCCCTGCCATCAATGCAAATTCTCAACACTTATGGTAGGCACCCACAATCAGGAAAGCACACAGGATGGGCATTAGTAGATACTTCAAACAGGAACATGTACAGAGGTACGCAATTCAGTATTGTCACACACAATACATAGACACATAATTTCTCACCAATAAGCATATTTATACAATTCGATCCAGAGCAATTCTGCCTTTACACAGTGTTGACACTGTTAGAGACATCTTGTTTGAACCTTCCATCCCTGAAGATGTACTGTGCTTGATACTCAGTGTTATTCCTAATATTCTGGTCACGCCATCAGAGTTCACAGGCTTCGGTTGGCTGAGTGGCTGTCTAGCAATGGAAAGGTGGCTGATCTGAACACCAAGATAGACAAAACATTCAAGTCATTCCTACAACTGTTATCTGACACAGCGGCTTGCCCTGTTGGCCCTTTTTGTGCTACCATTTTAATTACATGAGATGGGAATACTTAATATTTAATGCACTTTATTACACCAACACACATCAAAACTTAATATGAAGAAGATTTATTGCCCCCTTTTCAGATGGTGACAAAAAAAACATTTAAAGCTTAGCAATACAGCTTTAAATGTCATAACTATTTTATGGAATTGCATTTCAATACACATCACAAATATTAAATTGTTTAGAGATAGTAAAAGCCAAATGCAGGTAC
This sequence comes from Fistularia commersonii, assembly GCF_037954325.1. Classification (NCBI taxonomy): domain Eukaryota; kingdom Metazoa; phylum Chordata; class Actinopteri; order Syngnathiformes; family Fistulariidae; genus Fistularia; species Fistularia commersonii. Next base: position 9,060,338 of record NC_141287.1, on the reverse strand, counting down.
AGATAAAAACACTTGAGGCCCCAAAGTTGGTGATCTGTTGATTCAGAAGCCTTCGACACAGATTTTAAAGAACCTAGGAAGGAGTCTCAATGGTTGTAATCATTATTTTTTCATTGCAATACTAAAAGGTGAAAATAAAGCTATTTTTAAGACAGTTTTTTCACTTTTCATTTGTATTTGGTTTATCTGGGGTGAAAAATGGTCACTGATATTACTTGAAAACAGCCCGTCGAAATGCCAGCTGCCTCCTCCATTGAAACGATATTTTCACTCATCAGATCAGTCATGCTGTAAAGTCTTTCAGATTTAGCAAAAAAAAAAATCTTTTAAATATGACGCATGTGACTTCTTTCATAAACATCTCACTTGAAGTGAAACTAATCAATTTCTGGCCAGTCACCCTACTTCGTTAGTTTTTCTCTATCAATTAAAAAAAAAAAAAAAGGGAAAAAGGACAGTCTGGGGGCATAGCTTGAGGAGTTCTGGAGTTCCCCAGAGGTCTGAGAGCCAATTAGTTTGGTGGTTTTTGGGTGTAGGAAGTAAGTTTGCTTAAACTGAATTAATGTACTAAAAATACTCTTCCCATTACAATTGAGTATTTTGCCCCTTTATTACAGACACTATTTCTCATCATGTGCGCTCTTAATAATCACATTTAGAACCCAAAAGTTATAGCACAGTATAAACACACATGCAGGCAAATGCAAACATTGCTGTTACAACAGCCATTTTCTCTGAAGTATGCAAACTTTCTGCTGATCAGTATCCGATCTATCTGAACAGGAAGCTTCATATCTTTTTCCTGAAAAACCCCAGATGGAGAACATGAGATAGGTGCCGGCTCCGCGGGCTTAATTATCTTCCAAATGGACTGTTAAGAAAGGATGTATATGTGCACAAGCAATATGCACACGAGAAGCATTTATATTGTAAGGAAAAAGGCCAAAAGGAAACAGTTAGCACACGTGGCAACGTTGAAGCTCTGACTTTCGGCTGGGTGGGGTCACTGCTGCAGATGAGCTGGACCTAAGGGTCATGTTTTTCACCATAATGCTTATTCAGCCTTCTCCCTGCGGTGTATCTGTAGGAGTATCAGAAGCAGCAACCAGACCTTCATGTCATCCAGCTGCTCTTTCATGTGACCGAACTCCTCTCAGCAGCTACACTCGCTGAATCCCCACAGAGTTTACCATTTTATTCAAGGTCAGCACTGAAAATACGCTTGAGTATCTGAGTCTTCAGATGCGTGTTTTATTTTTGCAGGAAACCCTGGGGAGCTCTTAGGCCGTGCAACTCACGAAACATTTACATCTAACTGACAGTATTTGCAAACAGATTGCATCATCCGGAACGCAGATCGGTTGTAGCATTTCAAACAGCGAGTCCTCTGCAGCTTATTGTTGTCCACGCATCCACCACTGTGAGGCGAGTGAATATGTTACATCCTCACACACACATCAAGGGACAGTAGGAAGATGCCTCCTGTTAATAAATCAAGGAAACGTAGAGAACAATGAGTGAAATGAAAGTGTGTCTTCCAAAAAAAATCTTCATTAGCAAATAATATTTTATCTCAACTGTGGTTTGGTCACTAATATTTTTGAACAGTTTCGCCTTTTGGGCTGTCATTGGCGCGGGGGTTTTCTCGAGTGCTCCAGCCCTCTGTTTCTGTTAACTTCTAATGACTGTGCGTTTGTAACTTCCTACTGATGTCCTTGAATGTGATACGTGGAGGGTGAAGCCAGCAAGGACGGATTTGCTACCCGTTTGACTCTTAGACCACATTTCTTGTCAGGATTTGGTACCAGGAGGTATAAATAATTCATGCTGCTCTAAAAATATTAATGTTATGTTGAATTACCTTCATTGACCCAATTTCTTTTAAGGCCTTTAGGTACATGTGTCCTCTCCTCTGTCATGGGGTACAAAGCTTTACGCTTTACATTTAAAGTGAATGAAAAATTTGAACTCTGAAAATTAATAACAAATACGCCTCTATATTTAGTCTCAAGTATAAATGTATACATGTTTATATAGTGTTTGGTAATCAGGTCACTGCATGATCCGTCATATAAATGTGCATCAAAGATCTGAAGAATCTGCCGCACAACAAGTTTGTTTGTGACATTTAGTCGGGTTGAATTGTGTGACTTGCTTTCCAAATGACTCAGCCGAATGGTTCAAAACCACAAACAACTACACAGTGTCAATCTGCTGTACATAGTCAGTCACTTACGTATAAGTTTAGATTTTTTTCCCTCTTTTTTTCCCTCTTTTTTCCCTCTTTTTTTGCCCTTTGTATGATTGTCTGCCAACTCCTTAAGAAATCGCCACATCATCCTTTGCGTTAAAGCTCAATCTTATAAAAGCGATTTAATTTTCAACTGTGTTGTTAATACTTTATAGGTCTATAAAGTACTATTATAGTTAATACTTTATACTTTATAGTTAATACTTATAAGGATATGCGACGTGTTAGAATTCTGTGAGCACTTATTGCTGAAGTTTGTTGACCCATACTTGTGGCTTTAACTTATTTACAGATTTCCTGGAAATTCCCCTAATGAGAAGAAAGGTATCTTCTTTGTGCTTCTTTTTGTAGCGTAAAGGCCCCAAATAATTAGCTTAGAAAAATTAATGTCAGTACAGGGGATGTGCAGGCAGGCCAACCTCATAGAAAACTTGTGAAATTCACATTAACTCAACTATGATACGCTCTAGAGTAAATTTTTCTCGCCCGTTCACATACAATGAAATGAAGATGTGAAATTGTAAGATGTGGTTATTCCTAGAACATTACCCCAACGAGTTTCCTGACAACGTGCTTTGAGTGTTATCATGCATCACCCCTCCATATCTAAAGAGTGCTTCATGAGTTATAATAAAAAAGGATGACTCATGATAAATGAATAGTCATGATAACAATCATGAATCATTCTAAACATCAAGACTAATCTTAGACAAACTCCTTTATTTATTTCTGGAGTAATCATTTACACGCCGTTTGCAGTGCAGACAGGCTAAATGGAGGCTCAGCAGCAGACTGAAACATTGTGTGTCATGAAACCTTTTCACTTCTTCACACCCCGGAGAATTTGTTAACCATCCATTTTCTTTGTTCCTGCTTTTTTCTTCCTGTATTCAGAGTTACCCAGTCAAGCATGAGATGCTTGTATAAATGTTATCTCACATTTTGGTGACCTTCGAGGAGCATCATGCCAAGCAAAAGCTCCGGCTGGAAGTCCTGAATGGATCTGTCATGACCCGTGCGTGCCCCTCCCCCTCACCCCGACTGCTCGCCACACTTGAGCGACTCCACATAAAAAGCGTCTCATTCCGGTCTCCTGATGGCTGCCTCCGGGCCAGTCTCAACTTCAAAGTCATAGGGATGTTGTGTAAAATATGGGCAAAATCAAATCATTGTTTCAACGATTTAATTCATTTGTATTGTTTTTTTTTTTCCCAACAGGCTAAGCAGCAAAAGCCTCAGCTAAGATATAATGATGGTTGCCAGTAAACATCCTAAATATTTTCCCAGTCAAACGCTAGAGTTTCCCTTTCACACATTTATCAAGCAGTGGGAGACTTGAGATGTATGATACACTGTCACCTGCAGGAAACACTGTTTGTTTGTGTTTAGAGGTGTCACCTGTCTGGAATCAAGCAGCAGGCATGTGAATTGCTCATAAATAGCCAAGACCTTTGACAGCCCTTCCATTTGTCTGACGATTTCCGCATCTCATTCCATCTAATTGTCTAACCTTTGCATATTTGTTTTTTTTTCAAGTGGCCAAAATGTCAGCATCACATCCACTCACTCGGTGGGTGTTATGGATAATACCCTTCGCTGTTTATTGATTATATGGACTTTTTATATTCTTACTTGTGCTTTTATATTCTTACTGACAGTCAGGATGCAAATTACATGAACAATGCTTGTTTTTTTGGGTTTTTTTTTGTCCAGAAGTAATTTTTTCCTATTTCCAAAAGACCTGGGCCCATAGCGATTCCTCTCCTCTAATGACATTCTTTATGCCATTCTTCTCAGAAGAGGTTACCTTAATTTACGGAAATTTCTATTTCGTTGACCAGACACCTACATCACATGATTCAGAAGTGTGAGTCACGCTGCATAATCACTTAATTGTCATTCTGGTATCAATACTCACTTAAGGGGAAATTTGAAACACTTCAGTTCCTATTTTCTCTGAAACACTTCAGCAAAGGTAGGAATGATAGATTCACATGAAATCTGATGCTCTGATCTAATTAAGATAACAGTTTATGGAAATGTACTTCAGAGTTTATGAGTAAATATTTAGGCTTTATAATTATTTTCATTCAGACATTTAGGGCTATTACTGGATTAAAAGGAAACATTGACTTTCGGCAGTAGTATTAGCATTTGAACAACCTACTCTCAATTTGTAGCGTTATTATCAGACACATTCCGGCTTCTTATCTTGAGTATGATCACATGTTTCTGTTACACCTGCAAAACATCAGAATGCATGAGAATTTCAGCAAGTCTCACTGACGTTCAAAGTCTGAGAGTAAGTGAGTGGTGATTTAGGTTCTCAGCAACTTTTTTGTTTAAGCATCATGCAGTTTTCATGCGGTAAGGAAGTCGTATGTTGGAGGTGAACAAATGGCTCGAGCCAATCACCCATATCCTGTATACTGTACTTTACTCTAAAGAGAGTGATAGAAGAAGAGACATTCATTCAGAGACATTCAGAGAATATAATCGTCCCTGAACGTTCACAGGGGTTTATGCAAAGGCTCTGTGGTTATGAACTTGTCATCTGGCAGATTCCTGCACTAATGACGACAGAACAAGCATGAGAAAGAAATTTTTGTGAAGTTGTTCAGGATATTGGTTTATCACTTATCATCAGTCTCTGTGCTTTTTTTTATTTTTTATTTTTTGTTTATGTATTCATTTATCTATCTTTCTTGGTCCAAACTTGTGTATAATAGGGAGTTTTTTGTGTATTTGAGACAAAAAAAAAATCTGTAGTGGTAAAGCACAACTCAACTCAGCTCAACTCAACGGTGTCGGAATCTGGTGTAAACATATGAAATGAATGTTGAGCTAAATGGCAAATTCAGTTCATTCCTTTTCCTGAGAGCTACAGCTAAATATGTGGCCGCCATCTAAACGTGTCCTATTACTGTCCTCCAATGTCTAATTCTGTTGCACTAAATCAGTCCTTCAGCGTCTTTAAGTAGCATGGAGTCGTACTCATTACCATTTCAAACCTCTAGTTTAGCTTCCATGTTCCCTCATTAGGCTGGCTGGTTTGGGAAAGAGAAACATGCGTTCAAAAGCCTATACATAGTTCAAGTAAAATCATAGTGTTTTTCAAAACCACACACTCATGATGAAAACAAAGCAGTGATAGTATAAGTGTCTTGTCGTGTTTTTCCCATACAATTACTCACATTTGGAAGCAGAAAATTGTTTTGGTTAATTACTACTGTACTGTCAAACACAGTAAATACATCCAAAATTAACCCAAGTCATCATGGCTACTTTCAAAACAAATCCTGTTTATATTCAACAGAATATCTGGGCTCCTGTGAAATCATACAGACGACACAGCAGAAGCTCACACATTAGCTACTGTTTTGTGCTAATAGTATTTCATGTTATTTGTTTGTTGTGCAAATACTTATTGCCTGAAACTCCTTGATGGATCATACATATTCTTTGCCACCGCTTACCGCATGTAGTTGTATTATTCCGAGAAGACTGCAACACAAATGTTGACATTGGCACGCGCTTTATGAGAAGAAGTCATAGGCCTGTGGCAAGTGAAACCAACCCATACATCAGCAGCTTGAGAGGAAAATAAAAGAGGATTCTACATTAAATATTTCATTTGAATCAAGTGTTCAGCTGTTTTATTTCATATGACATAAAACGAAGGTCCTGCGTGTGCGAGGGTCCTGCACCCCTTGTGAATTACGAACCGAGGCATATGGTATCTGTGACCTGCAGGTGTTGAGTCGCGGACATGCTGAGAGTCCAGCAGGCGGGGATCACACTGTCATACATAATTACAGTTGGTTCAGCTGCAGCCTCTTTTGAAGATGGTGTTCTTGACAAAAACAGCGTTTTTTACAACGTGGGAGAAAATGGGTGATAATAATGTAGTTTTCGTGCACCGTGCAATGGAGAGGGATGATATAGACACAAAGTAAAAGAATCCCATCCTACTGATGCAGTAATCCTTTAAAGAGGGCTTTGCTGCCTCTCACTGCCACTTTGATACCTCCCTTTTGAAAATAACTGGAAAACAGGCTGGAACTGAATGATTTTAGGGGGATTCAGGCAGGATGACGTTGCAGCCTTTTTCTTTGCATTTATATCTTTCTTTTGGTGTAGAGAAATAATAAAATAATAATCTATCAGCTCTTTTATAGGTATTGAAACTTGTCAGTGACGACTCATAAAAACTGCAAGAGGCTGAGTTTTAAATCTTTGTCGTGTTGAAGCTGAAATGTTTAATTTCTTTAAGAATGCGCAGATGCCATCTCTGGCTACGTCAGTGATTTATGTCTTATGATTCTATGAAGGCTTGGACTCATGGAAAGACTTTTTGCATCACGCAGTACTTGAGTAATGATTTATACATAAGCATCCTGCAAGAAAAGGGAGCCATGTTAGAATCTGCTGGCTTTGTGTTTATTTTCTGTGTGCTGCCTCTTAGGATGAAGCAAAATATTTAATACAAGACAAACTTCATATTCTTCTGATTCCTTTGCGGCTGTATGTATTGTACTGCAGGAGTGGGATAAGACAAGGGTGACACAGACAACTAGATGTGCTGAGTTTTCAATGTAAGTGCAGTTTTTTTTTTTCAAATGTATTCATTTTTTATACAGTTGGTTAGTGAACGTATCAGAGAACATGACCTGAATGTAATAATGTTCAGAGATTAGCATACTGTTCTGAAGACAGCACAGGGTGAAAGCTCTCACAGCAGCCCAACCGTCATACACAGAACTGTCCATCAAATATTTGGTCACCATGGAAACAACCTAGTTCCAAGTTAGTGCAAGGCAGATACAGTGATATAATGGAAGACCAGACACAGCGTTGCCTGCCAGGGGATGTGATGCTTTTAAAGAGACCACCCTCTTTCATGTCATTTCCAGTCGTGTAAGATAAAAATTGCTGACATATAGGGCTTCTGATTACGGCACTTAAAATAAGTAGAAGACACTAGTGTGTGCAAATCCACAAACAGGAAATGTTTTTTGAATAAAATGATTAATTAGCAGAATGTAAAATCCCTACAGTGTCTCCGTACACGTTGTCTTTTGTTTGGGGAGTTACTCAAATATGTAAGCGCTGGAGAAATCTCATCGACAACATAAAGTCATTAAAGGTATTACACTGGGCTTACATCAGTGAGATAACGGGCAGATTACCAGCAGAGCCTCGGTATGAAAGGCAGGAAGAAAGCATAAGAAAATCAGATAAAGTGAAAGATGCAGCTGTGAAGTCTCGGTTAAAAACGGAACATTAAACCAAAACAAACACTCTGAAACTTTGCCTTCAGGTGTCAGTTGTGTTTCTATCGAAATGTAAAATCAAACTGACACCTCATCAGTATGGTAGTAATGATGCAAGAGAGGAACAAGACTATTAGTGGTTTGAAGAGTGTGAGTCCTTGGCAGTAAATAAACAAAAGGGAACAAGCCTTGAGCTCAGGACAAGCAGAGTGGGCGAGAGAGCACTAAAAGCGACAAAAGGTGTGATGACTGAGGCTGCCGTTGCCATATGATGAGACTGCGTAAATGAAAATGCCCTCCCCTGGGAAATGATGGCTGGCGTGCAGTGTGACGGCTTGAAGAAACCTTACGGCTTTCAGAACAGCAGCAAAAGCACTCGTGCAAAAAAAAAAAAAGAAAAGAATGAAAGGTGCAAATGAAGTGTGAAACGTTTTCGGGTTATTTGCACACATTGACATACAAGATATAGGAAATAGGAATTCTCTATATTGACCCATTTAATTCTCGGCAGTGAAGGTGACTGATGGTTTCTCTGTTTAGTTGTTGTGAAAAAAGGCTGTGTTTTAGTTTGTAGCTTTTCGCTTTCATGAGGATGGAAAGTCCCAGTTGATCAGGCAAAACCACACAGCTCTGCTTGTACTCTTGATTAAATTGGTATATTTCCAGGCTTTGAAAATATAATTATAATTCCGATTTTGAATATATAGCAAAAATCAACATTCAATACTTTGAACAATGAATTAAAAAAATGTTGACAGTAGGTGAAAAAACATGACTTCCTGTTTGTGATAATTGTATCACTTCCCTGATTTTTTTTTTATTAAATACCACAGAGGTCAACAAGCCACAAATGAGCGGCGAGAATACAAACAATCTCACAGCTTTGACATTTAAAAAATCTTTATTTGCATGATCATATTTTCCAGGCCCCTTTATGATCCGCTCATCTGATCCAGTGCATCACAGCCAGGAAGGAGATTTAAAAAAGAGTTTGAAAAAAAAAACCCTCCATTGAAGCAAACAGTGATAAATGTTACCAGATTAAACTAACACCACAGGTCACATCATGATGCTGAAATAGGAAACCTGAAATGGTTATGATTTTCCTTTATAAGGTTTCCTGTTTGAGTTAATATATATATAACATATTGCGATCTCTCTGAAGCATGTGATATTCAAGAGGTAGAAAAAACATTTTGTGAAACGTCACCTGCAGCTTGATCTTTCAGATACTCTCCAACAGACTGCTTCCTTACAGCAGCCTCTTTACAGTACATATACATCTGTTTACATAAGCAGCAGACTCCCTCAGACACTGAAGGGCTGACTGGAGTGCAAATCTTTGCATGGTTTTTCCCATTATAGTCTGAGAGAAAGCTCTTCGCATGAGATGCTGTGAAATGTGCAAAAATGGGTTAAACACAGAGGGATTGGTGGACTAGCGAGGAAACGCCTGGTTTGGCCATGGATTTTCATTATCATGAGGATGCACTTTCCAGTGTGATATATTGAAACCCCAACTAAGCCAGTTTAACATACAGATAAGACATCCAATATACCAAAACTGCTCCCAGACCTGCCATTTCCTTGGGAAAACGGTATCAATATGACTGGAAGGTAACACCTGGATTTCTTTTCATCCTTTGTGGTGATTTTTATTTTATGAATGGCACGATAGGAAGAAATACAAGCATGCTACTGAAATAAACTTAGGCTATGAAGACTTTTACTTGTTTGTATTCATTTCTCACCAAAAATGACAATATATTGATTCACATGGCATAAAACATTTCAGAAGAGCAGGGCACTCATAAGATTAAGACTGATCTGGTTCCTCATTTAAATTAGGTTACTATTGTCTCTCACAGCTCAATGTGTTTGCTTCTCTGTGAGACAGAGTCTTTCAATGTAATCAGGTATTGATAAAGCAAATTTCCATAAAGGTTGTGCTTTTATAGGGCTATTTCTAAGCGATATTTGTTGGGTGTCAGTAAACTGAACTAGGTTTTGAGTTTCTGTTTTGCTCTTTGAAGAGTTGGAGAAAGACACAAACTCTATTATCGTAGTTCACTGCGTGATGTATTTTATTTTTGATTTGGTTTAATATGGTTTCTGTAATAACTGTATAACATGTTTTTTTTTTAAATAAAACGTGCTTTATTACAAGATAATTCAACATCCTTGGATTGTCTTTCTTCTCTTCCTCGTATAAGTTCATTGCACTTGACCAGCCCTTTACAGCCACTTTGTTTTCTGTCTATTAAGGGCTATTAAGGGTCAAGTTAAAATGTCCCTGAAGTCTCCTTGTCCAGTTGGAAACTCCTCACCAAACCCCTCCACCATTACTGTGTTGATGTGAATAAACTCATTAAGTTGTTGGACTCACGATTTCCAAATCCATTGTGATTCTGCAATCAGCAGAAACAGATGGCATGAAATGACCAAGATAAGGCCCGCAACACCGGGGCACCTCAGCGAATCACCATGGCAACTGTCACGCTCTCCCGAGTTATTAATGGGTACAATTAGTCCAGAGTAACAACAAAGTGGGGGTGATCAGAGAGACTGCCAGATGTTCAGATATGATTGTGGCGGTGGCAGGAAGCTCTCACGATGTTATTCATCTCAATCTCATGGTTTGATGATTCTGCAGGCGGCCATGATGACAGACAGCAGTGTCGCTAGTGTTATGCTGATTTGCCTAACAAACTATTTTTTGGTATAATAGAAGTGGAGGGAAGAACGAAGGGGGTGCTGGTAGTGATCTGATCCAACATTGCAGCATTAGAGCCTGTAAAATTTCAGTCATGACTTGACTGTTAAAAGCACAATTTAACACAGGAAGAAACAGATTTTTTTTAATTTTTTTTTTTTAGGCCGCACAGTTCTCTGTATAACCTTTTGCATAATGAGAAAGAATAAATGGAAGTGAATTATTTGCCATAACTTTGCAAACAAAGAAGAGTCAAACAATCAGGCTTTTGATTTCCAAGAAAAATTAGCACTTTCTGAATAACATGATTTTTTCTTCTTTCAGTATCCAGAAAATCACGATTAAAATGCAGCGAAATGTTCGATATGGTCATAGCATATATCCTCAGCTAAAAACCCCTAAAATGTATTCAAAACCAATGACATTTTCTTAAATGCATGTACATCTTAAGGAACCATTATCATATTGATATGTATTCCCATCAAAATTGCTTGCATTTTCTATGCATACATATTGACGCATATATGTCCTTGCGTCCTGAAATTGAATAAAGACTGAATTTGAGTTCATGTTCTATGGAAGTCAAGAAACTATATTCATAATTTGGGATGATCTGTGGTCGTGAAATACCGAGTTACATTATTTAGATATTAATTTAATGTATTCTGAAGATTATGATTGCTTCTTATAGTAGTATATATACTTCTCACAGGGTATTTTATATCAATATTGGAAATTACAGGAAATCATTATTGAATCGCCTGTTTTGGTGATGGAAGAAATGTCTGTCGTTCAATATTTAAGGAATTTTTAGAGTTAAAATGGCGTCGTCTGGTCCTGTTAATGCACCAGCTGGTCATTGCTGAAAAGTATACTCATCGGGCCAGGTCTTGGACCTTTAAAACAAAACAGATGGTCACCTTTTTATTGCAGAGAAAAAAAAAGTCAATGTATCAAACTGATGTGATTGTTTGGTATCAATTACTGTACATAAAAGGCACACGCTGAAAGAACAGTTGAACTTATATTCATAACTGAACATTACCCAGACACAGACCCTTATATCAAGATTGCTTCTAAAACCAACAGATCAACTGCCTGAAGGAAACACACCAAACCACAGAGTTTGGTGAATTCTCACCTTGGTGTTTGCATGGAAAGCACCAAAGCGGCAAGTGGTGGACAGAGAGGAGGGTAGGGGTGAAAAGTAGAACTAATTCACTGCCCCTAAAACTTTGGACTAGAGGGCCAACTGTTCATTTACTCACCTCAAAAATGCGACACCTTCGATCATCTTGAAAAATTGCAATGAATCATAAAAAAAAAAAAAAAAAAATCTTGGACAGAATTTATGGCTTTTTTTAAAAAACACATACAGAAATTAACATTATTCATGTGAATGTAAACTTTAAGGCTTCGTCCCTGACAGCTGAGGCTTCAGGCAATATTTTTACAGGTCATCCTTTCCCTTTTCATTCCCTTTTAGTGAATGCAGTATCTCCAGAATGCCTTGAGGACACGCTTGACTCAGAGGTGAACTGCTAAGAATTTGGTTGTCAAATTCAGAGTTCAAGGTCGCTGAGACGAAAAATACACAAACTGTGAGCTATAGCGAGAAAAAAAAAAAAAACTATACACAATCTGCTTTCAGTCCAAGGAAAAAGAGGCAGAACTAGATTTTGGTAAATTGGGCATTTAATGACAATTTTAAAGTTGCATCACAACTGTGCTCAATCAGTCCTTTTTTTTTGTCAAAAATCAAGATGATAGGTGAGAAGGCAGAGGTTTTGCTTTCATCTGTGAATCTCAGTTGAAAATAGATGGGTACTTAATGCGCTGGTATGTGGCGCTATTCTTCAGGCCATTGATGCGCTGGGAGTGTGAACGTGTTGTTCAGACTCGATGGCGTTCTCCAGTTGTCACAACACCAGTTGGACAGACCGCACAGCGCTTGATACCGACAGACCGCACAGATGATGCAGAGCAACAAAGATGATGCTGCACTGTGAGTCAAAGCCTATTTCCAGCATGCTGTCTTTGTCCAAGTCTGGTTTGAGGAGGGGCCGCATTTTTCATTCTCCCGTTATTATTTTTCATACCTTCTTCTCATCCACTTCAAAAACTCTATGGTCTTGTTATTGGCAAGTATACGGCAATCTGCTTTCTGCCCCGTGCATCCCATGCTTTGCATAGAAGACTCAGGGGACCCCCTGGATAATTACAGTTATAGATGGGTAGCTGTTTCTTTCGCCATGCAAGTATGTATTTTCGACAAGTTTTCTGGTGTCTTCCAGTTTGATTCTGACTCCAAACCAAACATTTGATTTTTGACCGAAATCAGGGACTCATTTGCTTTCAACACCTGTTGAGATTTTGATTTGATTGTGCGTGCATTTTGAAATCAAGCTTTATTTTTCCTTATTAAGTTTTCCAGTCTGGCCTTGTGTGAATGCTATGCATCACCCCATTGTGTTCAGAAGGAGAACCAACTCTATTTTAAGGTAAAATGGAAATTGTTGGAGTCCAAAATACAGGACATCAGTGCAAATATGGCGTCCCATACACTGAACGTGAAGCAGAGAAGGTGCCATCCATCGCTATCTATGCTAATTTATTGCATTTGTACTTGAATGGAAGCACTTAGTCAATGGTGTTCCAACAGTATTGCTGTGGAAAATCTGCTTCTGATTTGAAAGTAATATTTTCTGCATCTGTGTAACTCTATCCTTTTCTAAGATACTGCAATTGCAGAGTGCATCAAAAATATTCTAATAAAACCTGCCATAGCAGCCAGAACAGTGAGATAGTAAATCATGCCAAATTTAAATGGTCATTTAGTAGCACAAAAATAACTCCCTCAACCTACCTTTTCCTGAATTGGCATGAAAGAAGAGCTGTAATTTGCAAGGATGCATCAAGCTGCTGTGGATTCTTTTGATTCAAGGTGAAAAGACTCTTTGCACTTGATATCTTGGAGAAGCTTTACCCTCCGTCACTGCCATTTCACACACAGCGGCTGAGCACCTCCTCTCTAGGATTTACATTACGATCTTGAAATTTTCATTCAAAGTGATCGTGCAGCAAGAAATGCTTGCGACTCTCGCCTGTTTCATGCTGACATGAGCGGGAGGTGAATTTCTGTCTCACTGCAACATGACCAGATCAAAGGGTCAACAGAAACCTTTGATCGGTATTCAAGGGAAACCGCTTTGCTGCAGAGCTGAAATAGTGCAAGGGACACTTTTGTGCACACACACTGCATACACAATATCCTTTCGTCCTTCTTCTGTCCTGATGCCTTCCAGCCCCCCAACACACACACACACGCCCAAAGAATTCCTCACACCTTTGTACCCCGGGCTAAACACCTTATTCCCAGAATGTGAAAATCTTTTTTTGGCCACCAACTACAAAGGTAGCATTGTGATCAACTATGGCTGACTAACACACACCTGGAGAGCGACTGATAAGCACCTGAAACAGGTGTTCAACAGAAAGGGCAGCTGACTAGGTGGTACGCTTCCATAAGATGACAGTCAAAGCCATTCCAGTAAAAAGGTGTTTTGTGTATTATACCAAGCCAGAAGGACGCTTCCCACAGCTGCCTCATGTATTTTATATTCAGTCCGTTTTCAAGCCCAGTGACAAATAACAGCAGGTCATTTAACAGCCATCTTTAGTTATAATGGGAAAAGTTGATTTAATGTGGAATGGTCCGACTACCTAGCCATACAGTGCTGTTTTTGCTGTTTGTAATAGACAGTCGTTTCAACAAAAAAAAAGAAAGATGCTGTTCCTCCCTAAATGAAGAAATTTTTCTCTTATCGTTATCACGATCCAAGTGTATGGGGACTTTAAATGTAATGAAGTAGCCACAGAGCAAAGGGACCTCTGGTTCGGGCTTTAAGACGTGGCAAAAAAGCTTTGGTGTGTGAAGCTACAACACAAGATATTAATTGCACAAAATAAATATCAAATCAAATGATTTTGTAAGGTAATGGTTCTTAAACCATTTGTAAATCCAGTGTGTGTGTATGTGTGTGTAGATTATTTATTGAATATACAACAGTACCATCTGGACCTTAGACATCACCCTTTGCCACTTTCGATGCATTAAAATGGTAGTGATGATTTTTTATTTTTTATTTTATTTGTTGATATCTGCAGATAACAGTTGAATTAGTTGTTAAAATTCTCACCACACTTTACTCCTAGATAGCTCTGTTATTTTATCATTAATTTCCTCATAATTCTTCATTTATCATAATTTATTTGTAGCGCTCACTCCATTTCCCTTACATGGAATTTATTTTTGTTTCGACTTGTCGTTGTTTCTAGGGAGACAGTAAAAAGTATTGCTCACTGAGAATGACGTGTTTTGGGAAAAACATTAAATACACAAAGAGACAGCGATGAGAGAAGCCGGTTTTTCGTTACTGTCCTGCTGCGATGTTGATGAAGAGTGATGGGCGAACTGTAGCCTGACTGTTAGCCACAGCCTGGGGGAGTGAATACAAGACACCAACCACCAGGAAATAAGGATTATACAGCCGCAAGACAAATTCTCCGGACTTTCAATTTAAGGCATCAATTATAATATGTGTGCTGACACCCTGGGGGATGTTTAATTCAGCAGATTTAAAGTTAAGATGTTTCCCTGTAAACACGATAAAAGGTAGCATTCTAGCTGGTCCTGTGATTTAAACAGTCTTGGTTAAATCCTTTTGTATTGTGATTTATTATTCATTGGCACATTTGGCTGTGCAGCAGTAATTGCAGCGTGCAGCAATGCCGCCTGCATCTGATGGAGCACAAATGAATAAATAAATCTAGATGGTGGAGCCATTTGAACATTTGACATTTACTGATGAGGCAATTAACAAGAGCTGCACACAAATGCCCAGCCTGCTTCATGCAAGCTGATGGCAACGCAGAAGAAAAACACAAAACAGCAGATGAGTCATCTCTCTCACTTTTACACGCACATAAATGAGATTCTTGGGCTACAAATATAAGTGGCTGCTTTTGCATGTGTGACACCGTTGTTTCTCTCACACTCAGAAAGACACAGCAGCGATAAACAAGCAGAGGCCAAACTTGGTGTTGGAAACTGTGGTCACGTTGAGACGCATGACACACCACCACATTCCGGATTCCATTACTGCTTTAGAATGACGTGTACGTCGCCTGTGGCCAGGTAGTTTTCCTTCAAAAAAAAAGAGTGAAAAGTCAGGATCTGGGCAGGAAATATTTTGAAACCTGGCGCTCACCAAAGTGTCACTGCCAGCAAACATTTCATCTAGGTATCACTGAGATTTGGGGAAGTTCTGATTCCATTCACTTTTCATGTGACTTCTCGCAAACATCCTGGTGCTGAGCCATCAGCTCGCTTCCGAAACATTACGCACTCAAACTTCTAAATAAGGCAGGGAGCTGATAAGGGATGTGAGATGGTCGTCTTTGGAGAACTTTGGTGAAGAGAATGAGTGAGAGGCTTTATGGCTCGAAAACAATTGGCAGGACCTCCAGACATGCAAGAGTGTGCTCATGCTAAAATCAAACTGCACCAACCACACACACACACACACACACACACACACACACATTCTCACTCAACTCCCTTATGTGCTGTTTCCTTCCTCCCAGACAACTGCTGACTGTCAGCAAGTAGGATTTGAGAGACTGAAAAAAACGCGTCTCTTCCTCGGCAAGTAGATCCAGGTGAAATCACATTAATAAAATGATGTAAGCTCTCCAGCTCCCGAAATAGTCTGGATTATAACATCATGTTCAGCTGAAACACCAGCAAGTTTGTATCATTCACCATAAATATTCTAAATCCATGAATCAATCATTAGAACTGCATTATGTGTGGAGGAGAAAAGAGCCTCTCTGAAGGTGAAGTCATTAAGACGTACCTGAGGTGCTCTGTGACACAGAAAAGCCTGGTCTACATGTCAGGATAATCAAATGGGAAGTTGCTGGACAGATTTTCTGTGATCAAATCCTTAATGACGTCCCCAAACAGGAGAAATTAACCAGGTTTTAGATTTGCTGATATGAAGTATAAAATTAAAGGGGCAACAGAATCCCTGCCTGAAATCATAAAACAAGACAATTGAATTCCATTTGATGCTGTTATTTTGTATTTTTTTGCCCATTGTAAAGAAAGGGGTGCATTATTTCTTCATCATTTTGCACTTACTCCGTAGCCAGTATGTTCATTGGTATTTTATGATAATGTGCAAAATATGTTTTTGTGAAGTACAATATAAACAGAATGTGGTCCAGCCATGTTGCTACATAAGTGGTGTTTTGTGGCCTGAATTTGGAGAGGACATCCTTTCATGATGTCAAATTTTAGCTACCGACATCCAAATTAAAAGTTTCTCAGACTGTTGACCGATGCCTGTTCATTTCACTGAGATAGATTACACAACATGCTTACTCCTGCATTGTGTGTGCCTGCAAAGTGTTTGTTCATTTGAAAGCGACACCTGCACAAATGACACCAAATAAAGACGCAGCTCCAATGAAAATCATCATGCTCTTGCTCCGGGGTGCAATTGCTAATTACTGCTAAGAATAGCAACGCAATAGGACGGCTAAATGCCTGTGCTTTACAACAAAGGGGTCACTGTTTAAAACCAGAATCGCAATCTGAGAATAGGAAACAAAACTTACCTATTGTCCAGGACAATATAAGTAAAAATATACCAGATGAAACATTCTGACTTCAGGAATCTCCTGAAAATGGAAACATAATATCTCCAGTTTTTGTTTGATATCACATTATTTCACCCGCCCCCTGTAGCTTTGCTTTAGGACTATACATATTTACATAATGCTTGGAAAAGTTGACTTGAGATTGGTTGACAAGTTAGGCTGAAACTGTGTTCAATTCTGATTGGCTGTTCTTTTATTTATCTATTATTTTTTCGACAGAAGGGCCAAAACTATTTTTCCCTTGGCTGAGGGCTTGATAGATCTACAATATATGAGGCAATGATGTGTGTCACTTAAAGACATTCAGCAAAACAACCCTATTATTATAAATGCAATATCATTGTTTAATGTAGGTGCTTCATTTTGTAGCTTCCCTGGAACTGAATCACATGATTTCTGAGACTTTTCAAAAAAATCGGTTGTTATCACAATTCTTGCTAATTTTCATGTGATTTCAAGCAAAGATTTCTGTCTTGTTTCAGTTTTTGACTGCTATCTTGCCCATTAACTCTTGGCATTTTCACATGATTTGAACTTTCTGGTAATAAAAAAGAGAAGTAATGAATAAAGATAAGAAAAAGATCACACTGTTATTCTAATGCTTTGCAACAATTATTGCCAAAATAGGCTTTATCTCCTTGTTTTTGTCCTTTCCTGAACCCTCATGTTGCAAAAGAGTGGTGGTGTAGGGGAAGTGATCAGGGGCACCAACATTATTGCCATCAGAACAATGGCAAAGCAGAAAACAGAATTTCAGGAAAGAAAGGCACAAACATGGTGGATTTAAAAGGGAAAAAGCAAATTAAACATTGTATTTGGTCCCCACCACCCCACTGGCCTGAACCCAAGTCAATTTAGAGTTTCATCATGTCCTCCATCTGTGCAGCCAAGTTCTCCTGGTAACCTAGGAGGAGAAGACAATGGGGCCAGCAGCATCCTGCTCAACATGCAAGGCGCTCAGCTTCTGCTCAAAACAAGATGATTTCTTCTGCACCCTCTCGAGCATGAGAAAATCACCGATCAGTATTTTCCAAATAAAGTGACCTTTAGGAAACGAAGTTCCCCCCTCATGCCGCCCCATCTCCCCCCCACCTCCCCCCCACCTCCAGGGGGGAACAAGCCACCTCGGGTGTGAGGAGAAATCAGTCCTGGTCGCTCTCAGGCTCCGCCCCTCCAGTCAGATGTGGATGAGAGCGAGAGAGAGAGAGAGAGAAAGAAAGAGTAAGAGAAAGGGGGGTTTTTGACTCTTTTGACAGAGAACGCAGTTCCTACGCTCCGCTTGCTCTCCGCCCCGCAGCGGACGGACCGCCGAGCCTTAGCGCACGCTTCTCCGCAACGAGGGAGGAAAAATGCGGCGGCGCCCAGAAGCAGCAGCAGCAGCGGCGGCGGCGGCAGCGGCGGCGGCGTCGGCGGCATCCAGTGAGCAACGACTCGGTCTGTAGGTAAGGCTTTGTTCGCCATCCGCTGCAGCCGCCGCCGCTGAGCGCTTTGTGCAGAACGGGGATCCGCGCACTCGGGGAGGGGGGGGGGGCGTGCATGAACCGGGGTACAAGCGGTGTTGTGCACCTGCACATAAAAACAAAAAAAACAAACATTGTTGCAAAGGACTGGATATTTTTTTTTGGAGTGGGGGGTGAAGAACACACACGCACACGCACCCCCCCCACACACACACGCGTCCTGGCAGCTCGAGTATCACATGACGCCCATTGATCCGAGCTGCGTTTATTTACGTCGCGCCTCCTCAAGGTGTTTTTACCGGATTTTTTTTTTTTTTTTGGTAATGAACACGCGGTTTAGCGTTTCTCAGTTTATCTCCCGCGGATAAATCCAACACGCTCTCCGGGGTGAAAATGAAAATATGTTCAGACCCCCTCAAACTGCACAGTTGAGGCACAGTTAGAAGCAGGCCTGCAAGATACTCCACAACTTGACCAGATGCAAAGGTACACCTCCCCTCCTCACACACTCACTGCGAGGGTTCATATGCATGCAGTGGCCAAGCATGAAACAACGCATTTCACACTCAGCATTTTCATTTAATGTGCAAGAACATTTTTTTTTGCACAAGATTTTGGTGTAACTTCCCCGTTTTCAAAAAGTTCAGCAGCACTTAGATATGAAGGCACATTAGGACACTGATCTGTTGCTCAGCCTCGGGGCCTCTTTGAAGGCATCTAAACAGCATCGCACAGATACCATCTCAGCCTTTCCAATGTGTGCTTCATACCATGAGTATTGAGCTCTTCATCCTTAGGTAGTGAAAACATTTTGTTTGTTAAAAAAAAGCATCAATCCTTTGTTTTGCCTGTTGGTGTGTTGAAGTTGGAGGGCAGGCGTGTGGTTTGTCACTCTTAGCTGTTTGCATGTTTTTGGAGAACTACAGTCATACAAGACGTCTGTCTTTTGGTTCACTTTTGCTAAAAGCAGCCCTCACTGTCTGATCTCTCTATTTTATGCAGCGCTGAGATAATTGTAAGGTCAAATACAACATTTTCCACAAGGTTATGTTTACACTGTCAGGAAAGGATCAGTTTGTGTATCCAGACAAAATCAGAAGGATATTCTCTGTTTATGGGCTTCATTTATGATGACAGAAATTTGCACTGAATGGATATTAGACAGCTGAAGGAGAGGTGAATAGGTGAGTGTGCATACTGTGCAAAACATGCCTAATTATTGATCTTTTCCTGTCAGGACATCCTTTTTCATGAGTTATGCATACTGCTGCGCCGTCTTGATGATGCATAATGAATGCACTAATGGGAAGCTGGTAAATGTGACCACACCGACACTCTGTCAAAGGCTCATGACTGTAACACAACATCTGCAACGCTTTTGCTTTTACACATAACTATCTTAATTACTGTTGCACTCTGAGTGGAACCACTTCCTCTCTGCAACTGGATAATAATTGTGTGCAGGGAGAGAACAGGTGTGTTAGAGAGATTTTCCCAACCAACGTGACTCATCCATTATGAAGCACTGAACAACAGACCCGTTGCCATTTTTCTCTCCCTGAAGTTGTTTTGTCATATTTTTTCACCGATACAATAAAACTCCCGAGTCGTTTCTCAACAGAGTTGCTGATATTTTGCTTTGCTCTTCGGTGGTCTCCAACATTGGCCCACGGAATGTATTTTCCACGGATTTGCCTGCATACTGAGTCTCACACAACATATTCATGTTGCGTCAATTGATTCCATCACAGTCCTCCTGTGTAACAGTGTGTGGGGGCAGGCAGCTGCTGCTACCTTAGTGTTAGCTGGAGTAAATAAGGATAAATTAGCACAACCATTTTTTCAAACCACTAAACCAGGGCCTAAAAGCACCATGCATCAATGCACAAGTGGCTTGCACATGCATTGGATGCACTTCTGCACACACTGGGTTGCAACTGCACATGATTGAATACAATGTTTTGGTTAGTGGGTAATTTCCATATTGATTGACTGTAACACAGAGACATTTGGTGTGCTTTTTTTTTTCCAGTGAGCCAGATATTGATTGGGTTGTAGTGAGGACAGATGATAAATCTGTATAGAGGAAGAATAATAATAAAAAAAAAAAAAAATTTTTTACGCTAAGATGACCAAGCGGCAATTGTTGAAAAGGGGGGGAGTGATATGTATTTATAAATGTCTGCTGCAGTTTAGGACTCTCAGCTTGAAGTCCGGGTCATCTGGTAATTTTAGGATAAATTAATGCAGAGGTCAGTTAAATGAGGACTCATTGATGCCGTGTATGCTGAACTATTTCTCTGTTAAAACCCGCGTGGTAGAGTAGCAGTGTAAATATCTCAAGTCTGAAAATAAGAAATGAAATGTATAATACCAGTACTGACCTAAAAAGAGAAGTAAAGATTGACTGCTCTCATTAGAGCTGGATCAGTTAAAGGGGGCAGTGTTTTATGTTTGTAGTGAAGAGTCTTTCTCATCCAGGTGATTAACATATTTTTCAAAAAGGGGTAATCATTTGAATCCTGTACTCAAATTTATTTTAAGTCGTAGTGCGCAATGGATAAACATGTCCTGGCTGCAGAAGTCTTATGGTGCCTTGATTCGTGAGGATCAAATGTATGCCTGATATCAGGGCTGCTGAAGAATGGGGAATTGACTTCAGAATAGAAGCAAATGTCCACACGGACAGACAAACACATCCCATCTCCATGCGGGTGTTTTCTGCAGCGGCTAATCCATTCACGAGAAGCCGTAAATGACTTGGTTGTAGCCTTGAGGCAAGTCGGAACAGCCATGCCGCTTTCAACATGAGATGATTCACTGTACGGTGAGGTCAGAAGTGGTTGACCGGAAATATGTTTTGTAAGGTACAGTTTTATTCATTTTTCTAAAGACGCCCTCGCCGTCTTTCAGATGCTGTCGTTCCCTTGTTCTACCCACACAGAATGAATGTGTGAAATGGCTGAACATTTCAGCCTCCTGCGCGGTAATTATATACGATTTGACTGTAGATCCGGAGGCTTAATTTTCCAAGGCTGTCTGAGGCATGAGGGAGGGGTAAGCTGGACGCTCTGAGAAAGGTGGAGGTGTAATTTCAGATGCTCGCTAACTGACCGGAGCAATGGTTATCTGAGCTCAGCCTTCAAAAGTAGGAGTGCTGGAGGCACCCGGAGCAGCTGTGCCCCTCACTCCTGGCCCAGTGGGATGGCGCTGAGCACTGGCCGCTCTATGAGAAACACATGGACAGCCAGGGCAATTAACCATCCTTACAGGATTGTAAACTTCCTGAGGGACGTCCTTTAGGCGCTCCTGTGTGTGTGTGTGTGTGTTGTATGTGTGTGATGATGTATATTTTGCTCTGCTGCTTGCGTTCTAGCTTCTTAAACAGGGAGACTTGGTGTTTGAGTAGCTTATTGTGGCAGAACCTTCATTGTTCTACAAGTATCTAATAGGTAGCTTATCTTTGTCTACATTTAGAAGTCAGTGTCCGAACTTTCGGCAGATTAAGAGGTTAAGCTGACTGAAAATGGCTGTAAGGCTGTACATTCGTTTCGCTTGTTCTCTGGGTAGTCAAACATGATTCCTCTCTCGAGCTTGTATGTCTGCTGATACCAACAAATCCTGCCTACAAGTGAGACAGCAGCCGTTATAGTGAGTGTTACGTGTGTTGTGATTCAGTGGAGTGTAACATATCATTTAGCCTCTGGATAGCCAATTACACAAAATTTAATTGAGAGAATTTCAGTTACATCGTAAATATAGAATTTGGTATGCGCAAATTCACAGAATAAGAGCTTGGCTATAAATGTATGTATTGAATATGACTATAATTTTGGCATTATATCATAGATTCCCTAATAAAATAGAATTGCAAGGTCAGTGCTTCCACAAGTAATCTCAATATGATCAGTGTTAGAAGGTAACTGATGTCTGTGGTTGATTGCTGATTTTCATAGGAAATGGTTATTTCATATTCAAATGAACTTGGCTTGAGTAAAAATGGTGACTATGTAATATTCAGGTAAAATGACCAAGAAGTTATCAAAAAAATAGCAAGCAATGAATAGCAATAGCCAGGAAAATGTGGGACAAACTGGCTAAAAATCATAGTTAAAAATGTCAAAGACATTAGCTTGAAATTACCTTTTTGAAATGTGTAATTTAGCTGCTTCTGATTAAGCTGGTCAGACACAGACTTATTCCTGCTTAGGTAAATATAATATGTGAAGCCTCTGCATGTCTGATTCATTTCTGTTTGTCAATTAGTGGAGATGCTTTATCTTTATTGCTTAGGTCTATGGCCAATAATTTCTGGCTAATAATTTTACATCTACTATTGATTCCTCCTCTCGAAGTGGACAGTCACTCATGCTTTCTAATCTCACTACCGTCTGCAGCCAAGTCGCCTCCGATCTCCAGGCCAAGTCTAATACAGTATAAACACAGCTCTAGGCTGATGCTTGTCCAGGCAAGCCAAATAATCACGGAGAAGAAGGAGCAGCTACAAAGTAGAGATTCGGGGTGAAGACCAAGACCTGAAATAAGTTTATCTCTCAGCGGCTTCTCTGTTTCTGCACCACAAAGGGTCCATGAAACAGCGTGTCTGTGAAAGGATCAAGTGTCTGTAAGAAGTAACAAAAGAACACGTAATTGGAGTGTTTATTGAGTTGCTAGACCAGGGAATC
The DNA here is from genome assembly GCF_037954325.1 of Fistularia commersonii. Classification (NCBI taxonomy): domain Eukaryota; kingdom Metazoa; phylum Chordata; class Actinopteri; order Syngnathiformes; family Fistulariidae; genus Fistularia; species Fistularia commersonii. The sequence goes on along the minus strand of NC_141287.1, from coordinate 9,037,230 downwards.
AAAAATAGCCCTTGTTAAAAAGAAATTCAGAGGTTTGCCTCCAAAAATTACCTGAGCTTTACCACTTTCACTTCAATGCCATCATATTGTTTTGTTTGCCATGAGAAAAATCAGTTCACACTACATTTTGTATTGGAAGTGGATTAAGATTTGTATCCTTGATGGCAATTACCTCTTGATGGAGTTTTAAATCCCTGATGTGAGCCGAATAGCAACTAAAGAAAAGACGCACACGACAATCAGTTACATACTCATTTGGAATTTTAACTTCAGCATGAATCACTTAATCAGTCAATGTCAAATTATGGAATCTGATCATGGAAAAAAGCAGATCAAGCAAAATCACAACTCCACGGCATTTGTTTAACACAGCTGTCGTCTTTTGTCCGTCCAAATAACATGTCGGAAGCTTCAAGGCACACATCAGGAGCAGAGAGGGATCGGAGTCTTGCTCAAGGACATTCTGACGCCATCCCTGCCTGCCAGAGCCACCGACCTTTCTGTTTCTATATGCATCTGTACCTCAGAGAAAAAGAAAACTGATTTTGATCTGAATCGGTTCTATGCCAAACATAAAGGTTTTTATGTTTGCGCAATCCAGCACCGGCTCTCTCTGAAGGTGTTAGGGCGGGTTGTTCACTTGTTTTACAGCCCTTTACTACTTTAAGTCAGTCTCATTATCTGTATATGTATGTACTATGAAAACAGCAGACTTTGCTGTTTTCCTTAAGTCCAAGGTTTTCCAGGTTTCATTATAGCTATACACCAGGGGTCTCAAACTCGCGGCCCGCGGGCCAATTGCGGCCCTCAAAACAATATTTTGTGGCCCTGCGCCTGATATCAAATCTTTGTGTTAGTGTGGCCTGAGCATCTGGGGATTTTATACAATGGGTTTAAAAACACATAACGGGCAGGGAAAAAATTAAAAAGTAACTTTGCAATGTATTTTTGCTTCAAAATTTGAAAACAAATTGATTTTTTGATGGAAAAAAACATCTAGTGACATTGTTAAAACAATCTTTTCTTTTCATATTTCTATAAAAACCACAGAAACGATAGCAAAAAAAAACCATGCAAAATTAAAAATGATTGATTCAATAACCAGAATAGCCACCATTAACCACGTAAATATTATACCTTCTCTTATACATGCTAACAATCAATTTTCTAATAAATTCTAGTGGCAAATTTTCCCACAATGACACAAGATTTTCTCTTTGAACTCAACAATATTTTGAGGGTGCAATATCATCAATTCTTTTTTAATATTCATTTTTGATATTAATTCGTCATGTTTTTTCTTTTTTTTTTTTTTGTAGAGGAACAGGTCATTACATAGAAAGATTTTTATAATTTATTTGTTTACCTCCTTTACACTAAAAAAAAGGAAAATGTGGACTTAGTGTTACTTCCAGGTAAAGATTTTACTGGTCCGACCCCCTTGACACAAAATTAGGCTGTATGTGGCCCCAGGATCAAAATGAGTGTGACAGATCTGCCTTTTCCTGTAAAGCCATAAAAGAATGGGATGGGCTTCCAGACAATCTTAAGAACATGACTGATTTTCACACCTTTACACAGGCCGTTAAAAATTGGATTCTGGAGCACCAAACATGCTCACACTAACAATGCCAGACGGGTATTTTGCCATCAGATGTTACCCTTCTGGGTAACATCTGATGGCCCCCAGATGACCAAAGTAATAATATCACAACAATAGCACTTTCAACTTGCAAAATACATATTTTATTGCTTGTTTATATATTGTATAGTTATTTTATTGCCTATCTGTATATTTTATATATATTGTCTATTTTGTACAGTTTTCTATTTGTATTGTCCAGGACTACAGATGGAAATTAGCTATGAGCTACAATCTGGTACAAACATCTCTGCCTCTGTGCTTAATGTAATTGTACACTGTCATAATAAACTTCTAAACAAACAAACAAATCCCTGCTATACACTAATAGAAACACACATTACAGTCCTCATTGATCTGGAATAAAGAAGCCTGATATCCATGTATGTGTGTTGGGGAAGTCTCACAGACAGGTAACAGGTTGTGGCAGAGCTGCCAGGCTGAGATTTCAGTGCAGATAAGGCTGATCCACGAAGCAAAAACTAGCTGCTTTTATATCTCAGTATTTATTGGCACATCTCCGCATGGTTGGGCAAGGGTCACTGTAGCTGCGAGAGGGTGACTAGTTTGAGAGTACAAGCATTGTTAAACCCATTCAGGCTACCCGAGAACTGGAACCGACAGTGAAATGAACTTAAAATGGACTTTCTCTACTTACTCACATCAAACACTCACCCACTGTGGGTGTCAACAGTCCCAGCTGTATTTATGGGCCATGATTCGAGGTACTAGGGTGCTCTATTTTCTTCGCAGGACCTTGCTGTTGGCATACTTTATTTGAGAGGGTTCTGTGTACCGTGAAAGCCTGTCATCAAGAACCGCTGTCCTTTATGATTTAGCAGAGGAAGATGTGTGTAGAAGGTCAGGATGATTCAACTTTTCTTGCTCCTTGGTATTTGTCAGATTTATTTTCTTCTTAAAGTGGATCTTACTTTCCACCCAAAACATGAGTGTCATTTCTGTATCTAACGGTGACTTTGACTTTCTTTCTGGTGGTCTAACCCACACTGGTGTTGCTTAACCTTCTCCAGGCAGATGTTGCAGATTTGCGACAGCCAAATATCAGATTTTTCCTGCAACTACAACTTAATTTGAGCCTGAGAGGGTTAAGTCACTGTGGATGTATCAGATGTGTGTGTTGTTGCGCAAGAGCTGTACGAGTAGAGGTAGAGTAGAGGTTTTAAATGAAAAGATACTCTTTGCTCTCGTAATCACAAGGTGCATGAACACTTCACATGGCGCTCTGATAGAAAGAGAGGCTAATTGGTTGCACCATGACCTTGTCTGGCTGTGTCGTGTGTGTGTGTGTGTGTGTGTGTGTGTGTGTGTGTGTGTGTGTGTGTGTGTGTGTGTGTGTGTGTGTGTGTGTGTGTGTGTGTGTGTGTGGGCGGGGGGGTGGGTGTGTGGTGTCTTTTAATAAGAGGCAGGATTCACAGGTTAAAGGTATAACATCAGGTTAAACCCGGAGCTTTAAGAGTCATAAAGAAGGTACACTTTTCTGTGACCATCCACATGTTAAATTACTTGCAAGATAAAAATGTAGTACCTACGATTGCTGCATCCACTGACTTAAATGTGTTCTGGAAAACAGGCCCCACTTCGGGAAGATTTTGTCTTTGATGAACACAGAAGCCATTTCCCTACTTTTATATGCCTAATGTGATTGTTGATTGGTGCAGTAATGATTTGTTCTTTGTAGTTGTTGTAAGATCAGTACTGAGCAGTGATAGTTATAAGTTTATATCTATCATTACCCAAGAAATGTATCTCCAAAGGACGCCTGCTGAAAGAGAGATGCCAGTAATACGCAATTGTATAGTCCTATTCCTCTTGTCACATTTATCGATATAGCACTTTAGGCGTTAACTGTACAAAATGACACAATAGGTATTTGTCCATAAACTTTCCTGGGAACATTGTTTTTTTTCCGTTTTTTATTCTTCATATGTGATAGCGATTTGTGTTTTTTTAGTCTTCAGGTCTAGAAGATGAAAAAACTAAACAAAAAACAACCTAAAACATCATTCTGACTTAGCTTGTTAGGGGCTGTTGAGCAGCCAACGATCTCATTCACATGTTGTATTGGCTGTGCTGCTGTCAACTCAGGGCGATAATATGGATGTCTGCGCCGCTCTCTGCAAAAGCAATGGTGATTATGGTTTAGATGCAAATTATAAAGCCAGAAGGTGGATCAATTGAAAACTCTCATCAGCAGATGGACAGTGACAGGTGTTTGGGAGAGCCTTCCTCCTCCCCGCAACTCTTGGCTATCATTGGATTCGTTGTTTCTTTAGAGCAAGATTAATGGGCTTCAAAGCTTGCCTTTGCAGAAATAGACATTTTTTGCTCTGCTGATGTAATCGGTTCTGTAGAGGAAGGAGGAAAGCAGGCGACAAGACAGACTTAATCTACCTCAGCACAATCAGTCTGGAACGAAGTTACTACTTAGTGGTCAGATTCTGCTCGACCTAGTTGCACACCGACTCAAAGTTCTCATGAGTCAATCACAGAAACTGCTAATGGAGATTGGGGTTTAAAAACAGTGGCAAAGATGTTTGGATCAAGATGAGATTTTCCAAAGCAAACTTCAATGTGCCCCAATCGACATTCAACAACATCCAAAGGCAGGAAACTACAAGCCATGTTAAATTGAATATTTATAGTGAACAGTTGTTTGGCAGGTTGAAGGATTCATGAAAGTAAAATATGGCAGACTTCCAGTCCGAGCTAACTTAGGTGTTTTTCCAGCTCAGATGGCACAGGGACTAATGCATTTTTCATTACCAATTACTTCAGTATGTTATGTTTGAACTATGAATCTAAATAGATGTTGACGCAGAAGTCGCAACACTGCATTGTGAGAGCAAAACATTTAAAAATGTTTTAGATACAATTCTGTCGTTGATTTGGTCTCAGTTTTATTGCTATAAAAATTAATAGCAGACAGTCTGATTAGCACTGTCATAAAAAGTGTCATGAATGATGTTAAGAAATAGTGCATCGGAGGACAACTGGTACTTGTGACAAAATATTGCAATACAGTACTGTATTGTATGTGTACTCCAAGGTACTGCAACATAATTACTGTATTTTATTATTTCACCTCTATTAACCACCCATACAATCATTAGTTAGATGCAAGACATGACTGAATATCATGCAAACACTGAAGCTGACCAACTATTGCATGATGCATTGGCCATAGGCATAATAGCATCTAGATAACATTTCAAATGGCGTGTCAGGCTCATATATTTACTGAACAATGTTATTTGCCGATTTATATCAAAGTGGTGAGTCATAGCGCCACAGCCATGATAGATTATCCCAAATTTTGCAGTTGCTGTGATTGATGGAGCATATTATTGTCTTTCAGCTTGGTCTCCTCGCACCACTCTCATAAGCTCTGTTTCAAGGCAGCTGGCTGCTTTTTCAAGAAAAATTTCTCTGAAGAGCAAATCACAAAATAAATGGATAAGGGCGGTGAAGAGATATCAGGAAAATTTTATATGATTTATTCATCATTCTCAATATTCATGTGGACAGTACACACAATTGATCATACCAGAAAGGGATAATGCTGTATTTCTTGTCCCAGGGATCACAGACAAAAAGAGTGGCATACAAAAACAGCAATTTAGTGCAAAACAGAAAATATGGCCATCAGTATGAAATTAGGGCAACAGTGTAAAAAGTATATAAAATGGTACATTTTCCGCGAAGTCAGATTCATGTAGTAGTTTATCATGTCTGGATACAGTGAATATACTGTATACGTATGTACCTTCTTCTTCTTTTCCTTTTGGCTTTTCCCTTCAGGGGTCGCCATAGCAAATCAACCTTCTCCATCTAACCCTATTCTCTGAATCCTCCTCTTGCACACCAACTACCTTCATATCCTCTCTCATTCCGTCCATAAATCTTCTCTTTGGTCTTTCTCGAGACCTCCTGCCTGGCTGCTCCAATTCCAGCATCCTTCTACCAATATATTCACTCTCCCTCCACTGTACATGACTGAATCATTTCAGTCTGGCTTCTCTGACCTTCTCTCCAAACCATCTAACATGTGCTGTCCCTCCAATGGACTCATTCCTGATCCTATCCATCCTTGTGACTCCCAAAGAGAACCTCAACATCTTCATCTGTGCAGCCTCCAGCTCTGCCTCCTTTTCTTTTCATCAACGTCACCTTTTCTAGACCATACAGTATTGCTGGTCTCACCACTGTCTTGTACAGCTTTCCTTTCATTCTATTTGATAGTCTTCTATCGCATAGTACCCCTGACACATTCCTCCACCCATTCCCACCTGCTTGAACCCATTCGTTCCTTTACCTCTCTGTTACTCTGGACTGTTGAACCGAAGTACACGAAATCCTCCAACTTCTTGATCTCCACTCCCTGTAGCCTCACTGTTCTACCCGGATTCCTCTTACTCAGACACATATATTCTGTCTTGCTGTGACTAACCTTCCTTCCTCTCCTTTCCAGAGCATACCTCCTCCTCTCAAGATTTTCCTTAACCTACTCTCACTACACAATGTTACCCGCAAACGTGGAGATTCCCATCTAATCTCATGTGCCAGCCTGCCATCACCACTGCAAACAAGAAGGGGCTCAGAGCTGATCTCTGATGAAGCCCAACCTCCACCTAGAACTTCTTGAACAGCACATCTCACCATTGTCCCACAGCTAGCATGCATATCCTGCACCAGTCTAACATACTTCTCTGCCACTCCAGATGTCCTCGCACAATACCAGAGTTCCTCTCTCAGCATCCTGTTGTATGCTTTTTGTAGGTCTACAAAAACACAATGAAGCTCCTCTACTTCTCTATTAGCATTCTCAAAGCAAATACTGCATCTGTAGTACTCTTTAAAGGCATGAAGCCATATTGCTGCTCACAAATGCTGACTTTTGCTGTCACTCTAGTTTCCAGTACTCTTATCCATAACTTCATTGTATCATCAACTTTATCCCTCTATAGATACAGCAATTCTGCAAATCCACCTTATTCTAAAAAATGGGCACCATCACACTTCTCCATTCCTTAGGCATCTTCTCACTCTCTAAGATACTGTTGAATAATCTAGCCAGAAAATCTGCCACTGCCTCTCCTACACACTTCTATACCTCCACAGGCATCATCAGGACCAACTGCCTTTCCACTCTTCATCCTCTTCAATGCCTTTCTCACTTCACTTTCACTAATCTCTACTACTTTGTGGTCTACAATAGTCACCTCTTCTATCCTTGCCTTTCTTTCATTTTCCACATTCATCTGTTCTTCAGAGTACTCTTTCCATCTTCCCATCAATCCTCTAGCATCTGTCAATACATTTCCTTCTCTATCCTTAATCACCTGGACCTGCTCTGCATCCTTTTCGTCTCTATTGCTCTGTTTTGCCAACCTGTATAGATCATTCTCTCCCTCCTTACTGTCCAACCAAGCGTACATGTCACCATATGCCCTTTTGCCTTTGCTGCCTCTATCTTTACTTTATAAGTCTCCTTATCTACTTTCCTTCCAGACGACACACCAAGTACTCTCCTACCTGTCTCCCTTATCATATTAGCTGTAGTGGTCCAGTCCAGAAACTTCCCCTGAACACCCAGAACCTTTCTCAACTCTTCCCTGAATACCATACAACCTTTTTCAGCTTCCACAACTTTGTCCTCTGCTCTGACCTTGTCCTTTTGATCTTCCTTGTCACTAGAGTAATTCTACAAACTACCATCCTATGCTGTCTGGCAACACTCACCTACCACTTTGTTATCACTGATCTCTCAGATTACCTTGTCTATACAAGATTTAGTCACTAGCTCCTACATCCCCTCTTAAGTTACCCTATGTTCCTGTCTTTTCTTGAAAAGGCTATAAACCTCAGCCATTTCCAGCCTTTCTGCAAAGTCTACCACCATCTGTCCCTCTGTGTTACTATCCTGTATACCAAACCTGCCCATCACTTCATCATCTCTTTTGTCTGCACCAACATGTCCATTTAAGTCTGCACCTATTACCACGCTCTTATCTCTGGGGATATTCTGCATCACTGCAGAATCTGCATCTAACTCATTCCGGAACTTCTCCTTCTCCTCTTACTTACGTCCCACCTGTGGGGCATAGCCATGAACAATATTGACCATTCTTCTCGAAATCTTCCTGTCTTGGCAATTGGACTCTAATTCTTCAATTGAAGAACTTTCACCCCTCAGAATATGGAAATTGCTATCTGCAAACAGATAGCCCTTGTCCTTCATGTGTAAGTGGACCACGGAGTCCTTTCCTGAAGTGGTAGCTCTCCTGTGTTGGGCCATCCATTTGTACAGCGCTTGTTTGCTCTCTCCAATGTAGACATCATAATGCGGGCAGCGTGGCTCAGGGGGTTAGGGCAGTTGTCCTTGGAACCGAACATTTCTGGTTCAATTCCCTGCTGAAGTGTTATTGAACTCCACGGTGCTGTTCCTTATTTGCCTTCTGCTCATGGTTCATCCATGATGGGTTCAATGCAGTGGTTTGAACCCATAGAGCTGATGTTGTCCCCTGTGTAAAACTGAATGTGATAATAAAGGCATTTCTTCTTCTTCACAACTCTCAGTACAAGTGACAGCATAAACCACATTCTCTATCTTGTACCTGGGTGTTTTATCCTTGGGGTGCACCCATTTTTGCCTCAGGGTGTTGTAAGGTTTTGAAATATGCTGTGTTTGTTGAACAACCTTCGGAGTTTCTCTGAAACACCAGCAACATACGGTATGACGATGTTCTTTCCTTTGTTGCTGTCTTCCTCCTGTTCTATGTTCCTGGGTCTGGTGGTTTTATGATTTGGCGAAAGCCCAATTAGGCTAGCCACAGGATCCCAAGGGTTTCCTAACATGTTGTATCTCGGTCTTGCTTCCTTCTGCGGTTGATGTGATGCTCTTGGCCCGGTGGTGTAGAGTTCTGACTACCCCCAGTTTGTGCTCAAGGGGGTGGTGTGAGTTGAAATGTGGATACTGGTTGGTGTGTGTTGGTGTCCTGTATATCTTGATGTCCAGGCCTCTGTCCTGTTGGATGTGAATGTAACAGTCCAAGAAGGGGAGTTGGTCAGCAGTGATGTTATCCCTTGTGAACTTGATGTGGGCATTGATCGTGCTGAGGTGAGTGGGGAACGCTTCTACCTCATTCTTCTTGATCTTGACCCATGTGTCATCTACATACCTGAACCATGCCTTTCCTCTTCTCTCTCTGCTTCTGAACATCCCTTCCTCCTCTCCTTCTTTGATCCACAGTGGACCAATTTTGACTGGTACCCTGTAGGTTATTGGTGCCAATGCCGGTAGTTGTTAACCCAGGTGTAGACCGATCCGGTATGCGATTCTTAGGCTTGATTTGCATATTTGGAGTTGGCACAAGTTTTAGGCCTTCCTGATGCAACGCTCTGCATTTATCCAGGCTTTGGATTGGCTCAGGGTGCCACTGGCTCGTTCCCCCTGAGGTTGGCGCAGGGGGAGACTGGCCTTTGCTCCCCTGTGGCTGCAGAACTGTATGTGTGTGTACCAAGATCTTGAAATTGTTTGCATTGTCAGAAAAGTGTTAGAGGGAATTTAGTACATAAATAAATAAACACCGAAGTACCATCGCAAAATGGTGTGTGTCATTTATGTGAATGGATGTTGGTAAATGCAGAAGACACCATTTCAGCAGAGCCTAGCACAGCTCAGTAGTGCCACAAATTACAACCTTTTAAGTGACCATTAAAATAAATCAACAAATTCAATAAAACTATACTTTATAATCTTCTTGAAGGCAAGATTTATTTCAGGCCAGTAAGTTTATAGGCAAGATAAAATCCCTGGATCATGGGGTCTCAGCCCCCCTTTCTCTCTCCCAGGAAGTAAATCAATATCCTCTGGTCACTGAATACAAACATGTAAATAAGAACACTTTAAATGATCATGGCCCAGAGACAAGAGGAAATGTGATCTGTGAGCAAGATGATATAATAAAACTGCTTGATTATTTTATACTGCGTATGCATTGGAAGTGATGGTCCTGTTTCCAGCCGGTTCTCCGTAGTCCACCATTCAGTTCACAGACTATTCTTAACAGCTGCACTTTTGTGGTTTCAAGATGTGGTTAACTGCAGTGGACCCTTAAGAGAGATGGGATGCTGGCAGTATAATTACACAGGGTAAAGTTTAATGTCCTACACGGTAATAACCTCATTGCCTTCTGAGGCTCAAGTAGGGTGGATCAGTTGCAGTGGATTCATTAAGGGATGAGAGAGAGAACAAGAAACGGGGTTCATTTAGTTTCATTGCCTTGTCGCTGGTCAATTTTCGGTTCAGAACTTAAGCAACCTTTGATGTCCCCGATCCAGCTGTCTCGGCTCTTGTTTCAAATTCCCTCATCTGATTAAAATTTCACAGAGATATTCCTTCCTTAGTACTAAAAGAAAGTACAGTGGTATATTCTTCATATAAACCGACTCCTTTAAAATGGAACAAGTTTTACCTATGCATCACAGTCATCATAGTCATCAGCCCATTTATCCAACGTTATTCGCTTCAAGTCAAAAATGTGAAAATATGAAGAGTTTTGACAAAATGGCCAGTATCTTTGTGTGTGACCCCTGTTGTACACAGCATGAAGTTACTTATCAAAACACAGTCTCACTGCCTCACAAGTTCTGACGCTGTTGTATTGCATCAGACAGCGATCAGATCTCTGCAATGATATAAAAGGGTCCAGATACATCAAACAGGTTGTATGTATAAAACTGTCTTTACATACAAAAACAGCAATATGCATGCAGCTTTGTAGGATTTAAATCCCCTTCCATGTGAATATTTCTGTTTTATCATTGTATACATTTGCGCAAATCGTCTGCAATGCTAAAACTCTTTCCTTTTAAGAATTTTCACATCAAAAATATCATGCTGATGTGATGTGTATGCCTGCATATGTGTATTTAAAGATTTTTTTTGGTTATTTACATGATTGATTAAATATTGGGAAATACTGACCTGTTCTTTTTTAACACAGCTTTTTAATTGCAAGTTATACAAATAAAAATGAAAATGAATAATATAAAGAAAGAACAGGGTTGTATTGGCAGCTACATATGAGTATAGTGGCTGAATCTACAGATCGGTACTGTAATCCACTATAATTTTCATGGTCCTTAAGATCGAATGCCAATGTGAATTCTGGGCAAATAGCCTGAGATCTACAGTTGGTTGCACCCTTTTTTCTGCCAATGGGATGATAACCGAGGTTGACATAAAAGAAAATTATATTCGAGATTGGTTGATGGAATATCCTTGAGTATTTGCGTGCAGTTGGGCTGTATGGCATGCTTTTCAACTGACACTGTAACTCCAGGCCAATGATTGAAAACAGAAACAAAGTAAGTTAAGAGAATGAGCAATGATTTTAATTGCACATCTTTGTATCGGCCTAGTGCATGACTTCATCTGCAGTTTACTGAGGTTCAGTGGTTTGCAAGAGATGCAATTGAAGGACGTATCTGCCACATATGTCTTAAGGCAGGCAGGTTCATACATGTTGTGAATAATCTAATTCAAAGGCTCACAACATGTTCCTGGATGCCTCCCACTCATACCTCCCTCATCTCATTACAAAAATTTGGTCTTTTGTGTTCCTCGTGCGCATATAATGAATCTTACACTGGGGAAGGGGAAGAACGCATAAAAGACACATAAATACAAATTATTGAGCAACAATTTCTGTGCGTATGTTGTGAGTTTCAGGACCAGAGTAATGTAGAGATGAGAATGTTCATCACAGTGCAATACTTTTGAAATATTTGTTTATGTAAAAGTAGTCAGCTGTGATGTGATTTTGATTACGTTACTGAAGTCGAATCAAAATGAGGTAATAAATAAACTTGGATGCTTTCTTTCCTTTTTTTGATGAATCACATAAATTGAAATAAAAGCCATGGCTCTGTTCTGTTGGTTTTCAAAACCAGGGCAGAGCCACAATAAAAGTAGGTGTGATATATTAATCTTCAACACTTTTATTTATTCATTATTTTACTTGTTTTCATTGTTAGTGACACATTGACCTGATTTACAACATTTCTACCTGTTTTAGTTTCAGACAAGATGGCCATGTCAACACCAGTATGCTACTCAAATTTAAAGATGTTTATGCAACAAAGTGTGCTCTTCTTATCTGAAAAAGCCCTGTCCAACCTCCTTTTAATCAAGGAGAATTTGCTGTATGTGCATCAATTTCACTTTTTTTTTTAACCCCAGATTCCCAGGGACTGGAATTCTTATATTTGTTCATTCATGGCTCTGCTGTTCATAGAGCCAATGCTTACATCCTTGTGTTCACAAATCGAAGTGTGGCTGCCACCCCCCCCCCTCTTTTTTTAACCTTGTAGTGATACATTACTTTGTGTGTGCTTGAACTGTGCTAGGGTGACTATTGAAGGAGAATTGGTTTATTTTTATAGGTACAGAACAACTTCACTTTGGAGTGCTCAATATTTTATGATGAACAAGCCCTTTTGGTCACTGTTTCTTTTAACAGAATGAGAACACTTACATCCAATAGTTATGCACAGCTGCAGCATAGAGAGGGACAGCGTGTTCCCTTGTTCGGATGGTGTGGATTATTTTTAAGTCCAAACGCCCTGGTCGTTTCTCTGTGTTCTTTTAAAGTGTCTTTTAATGTCCCTCCTTGTGTCTTTACTGGTCAGTGTCAAACAACACATATTGATCTTTATTTTTGTACACACACACACACACACACACACACACACACACACACACACACACACACACACACACACACACACATACTCCCTGCTTGTTGCAAATTAACATGCACTAATGAAGAGCCCCTTCAAAACGTGACTGCTCGGGCTGATTAATTGCCGTCGATCCCTGGCTCCAGGCATCGCTAACTCTAATTTGATACATTACGAGCCAGAGACAGCCACAGATAAACGCAACATCAGACAGGTGAGCTATTGGTTGTATCTCTGTTGTTACACCAAATGAATCCAAAGAGCCCCTGTATTCTTAGCACTCGGGTCGATACAGCGCAGCTATAGTTAGTAAATCTACAGTTGAAGTGCAAGCTGTGGGCAGCTCCAGAAAAATTCAGACATTTCCTTGCCTTGGAAATTGTGACAGCATCCAGACGCTGACTTCTTAAAGTAAAAACACAGAAAATTTTCCAAGGACAGTTTGTTACAGGAGAACAAAACAAAACAAAATTAAGGCAAATTATGTGTCTAAGTCTGTCAAATGACTTTATGCCCAAGTTCATGCTTTGTAAAACTTTCAGAGTTGGGTGTGATGCAATTGGAGCCGTCATGAGGAAATGATTTAATCTCCACGGTGACTGGCCAAATGCTTGTACCAACTCAACGAAAACCTGTTAGGCTTTTAGGATCCTGTCCAACATTACACCATTCAAAACGCCCTGTCCCCTAACTGGAAACATGCTCAGTAACATTATTTGCTGCTGTATTCCCTCAAAGTGCTGCCTAAGCACTTACCTGATGGTCTAATTCTCTTAGGAATTCCCAAAAGTAAAAATGGCTAACAAGGGACACATATCATCATATAACTTAATTGCCCATCGAGTCTTTTCCATCATATTAACATGATTACATATAAACACACCAAGTGCATTAAAGTGAATTTAGTATATTTGAGGCTTACACATGAAAATATATTCGGGAGTATAAATGCAGGCCGGACAGCGTAAATGTTTTATTTCTTATAAATGGGCAGCTATGAAATAATTAATTTTTTTTTTCTTTTTATGTGTGAAAGGTATAGACAGTCTGTGTGATGCCAGCTGTGTCTGTAGCATGAGGGTCTGGCACACATGACTCATCTCCGGGCACACATCCAGCATTTTAACAAATAATGAGAAAGTGTCTCTGCAAAGAACCCTCCGCTGAGTTTAAGCGGGTCTTTAATTTATAGCTTGTTCCTTGTAGGTTTTACAGCTTAAGTAGCCTTCACCCTAATAAGGTGAGAATGCAACTCATGTGCTGGAAAATCTTTAATTTGCATGGAGCAGTCTTTCGCAGTTTATCGTGCATGAGTCTTTTATCAAGTGAACAATTTGAAGTCACATATGGGTTTGGTAAATCACACTGTAAAGATCGCTGTCTTCGGAGGTGCTTTCACCCACTTTTGGCAAGCATAAGTAACAATAATTTCAAAGGAACACCATAAAGGAGAAACACTAGATTGGATCTAAGTGGTTAATGTTAGCTGCAACCACCATGTATTTCCCCAGACTCTTAATTCTGATTAACTTCAGTTTTACAGGTGAGCTACAAATGACAAAAACCTTCTGTACAAGTGCTATAACAGGAAACATTGAACATAGAGAACAATGGTTTAAATCTGGGGTCTCTAGCGATTAACTTGACATTTGGAACTCATCCCACTCATTCTCTCAACTGCAGATTCTGGGCATTTTTGGTCAACCCTTTTTTGTTTTGGAAGCCCAGTAATGATAATAATGGCGTATGAGTATCAAGTGAAACAAAACTGTAGTCTTCAAACAGTCTTCAAGAACAGCTGATATTCAGATTCATAAATTAGGTTAATCAGATTGCAACCAGGAGAAAAATGTAAAATTCCTTTATTTCAGACCACAAAGTTGCTAAAATCTTTATATGGTAAGAAAAAAGGGCCAGTTTTCTGTTCCTTGAGTTCCTATTTCCAGCCCATCAATAGTAAATCATCAGCTTTATTTTCGTCAAGTTCAAATCTCAAGTTTTGTGTTTCAGTCATTGCAAAGTTTCATAGTTCCTTAATAAATGAACTATTCTTATAATTTCATGCAGTCACAAAATCCTCTTACCTTTCATACTTTTACCAATCTCCATTGTTTTGGTTTTCACCAAACATCTGTAAAAGCCTTATGTGATTTGCTCTTCCAATGTCATTTTGATCCCCTCTGGCGACCTGAGGCTACATGTATGGTTGCGGTTAAGGTCAACAGATGCTTGCTTGAACATGTTTCCTTTCTGTTCTTTTTTACATTCTTTGCTCTATTTGTCAACACATTAACCACATAATTATCCTCTTGACAAACGTGTGAACATCTCCTCCTGTCTAATATGAAACCCTCTGCGCTCTCACTATCACACATCAGCCTTAAATTTAGATTCAGCTTTTTCCTAGATTTATTCTGTGAAGGTTCTTTGTTCATCAGTCTTCTTCAAATTCCCACTTAGTCACTTAGCGGCGCTTTGCTTTCTGGCACTGTCTTTTTTTTTTTTCCTCCCCATCTTTCCCATTTTGTACTGTTTCTTTGTGCAACCCTCACAAGACTGGCTCAGTCCTCCGCCCCCGTCCCTCCATCTGTGCCACGCATTTATGTTGTTTCACCATGCTTACTGAGGCACACACCCTGATTGCTGCCAGGTGAGGGAAACAAACGGTGCATACATGTGCACATATGATATGACTCAGACTGTAAAGTACATACACATGCATACACAGGCAAAATGTGCACACACATAGAAAGACAGAAGAAAGGGGAATTAGTTTTCTTTTTCCTTATCTGGAGAACTTTACTATCAGACGTCAGCTTATGTTTACTCTGGCCGTCTTTGTGTTTCCTCTGGCTGTCTTTCTGTGCCCCAAACTTCCTGTTGTCATCCCAAGGTGTTAAATGAGATATATTCCACTGAGAAACACGTGACATTGGAGTGATGGACATGCTGAAACTGCTGCTCTTGAGATCCCTGCCTATACATTTCCCTCACCTGTCTGGCTACCTCAACGTCTTATGAAATAGTCAGATTGTTTTGTCCTCTCACACGCTTTTTTGGTCACTCTGGTTGCTCTTTGCCGTGTTCCTTGTGCTTGACCAGGGTCAGTGGATGAGCTTGGCCTCCTGTGTGGTCTAGGTCAGGAGCTCGAGATGTTTGGGTGTATGGGAAAGAGGGGTTTGGAGGGCTCAGATCACTTCTGCTGCACTTGGCAAGTTCAGGCAGGACAGGCAGGAAGCTGTAATTAGGAAGAAAAGGAGGTTCAGCACTCAGGAAGTTTTCTTTTTTTTTCCGTCTTCCTCACTTTGTCGCTCTCAAGAGAAAAGCTCTCACATTAATAGACCAAAACTCATAATTACGTGTGGCAGAGAAGATTGTAGTCCTCTGATGTGAAGCAATTTAATGCTTCATTTCCTCACCTTCATTGCTGTGTATTTCATGCTGCAAGTCGTCAGTAATCTTACACTGGTGTATTATCAAATGGGATCATTGTGTTCTTAATGAGTGTGGTTTTGAGCACCAGAAAGTAAGACATAAAGCCATCATGTTTATTGCAGATTTATTTGGTTTATAAGGACCAAAAAAAATTGATGTCACATCGGTGGTAGCTAATGGATAACACAAGCAAAAGAAATATTTGGTCCTTGATTTACTTATTTACAGATGTTACATCTGCAGCCATCATTTCCTTAGTTTTATTAGAGCACCTTGGTAATGAATAAAATAAAAAGGCTCCCTGTAGTATTTTGCACCGGAGCCTCCACCAGAAATAAACAGCTGTCATCACAGAGAAAAAAAGACATATATATGTGTAAGTTCTCCACCTTTTCCAATTGCTGCATTTGAGCTTGACTTCATGTGATGTTTGTGCAGCAGAGTCTGACAGCAGAGGGCCATTTTAACCTTCTTAAGTGAAAATGTGTTTTTTTTTCCCCCTCTTTGCTTACTGAAAATCCGACTTAAAGAGGCAGGCCTATGAGCAGGAGTTGTGATTCTCAAGATTCATTATCTCAGATATTTTCAAGTCAACCCTGGATATTAGAAACCTCCATGTCCCAAACACTGTGACTCATATTCAGTGAGAAGTAGGTGACATCCTAATTATATATTTACATACAATTATACATTTTCCCCTTGCTATGGCAGTCACAAAGTGTTGTATGAGAGTATTTTTTATGTCTTATACATGTGTAGAAGAGATCTTTCTGGTTAAATGAGTCGTGCTGCTGCATCACCTTGGAAAGGTGTGCTGTAGGTCAGAATGCTCTGTGGTTTGTTTAAACTTTGTATTGACTTCACACTTAATAATTCTCTGGCAAAGTTAGTTGCAGAAGAATTATGTTTTTTTCAGGTCAAGGGAATCTACCGTTGAGCCTTCAAATCCCCCAGACTGAAAATGTTTTCTGTGCTGATGGAAAATTAATTAAAATACTTCAGTGCTTCTGTTCCTGTCCCCTCTGGCATTATGTGGTGCTTTGACGGTGAAAGTCAATCAAAACCCTAGTGGCCAACTGTGACCCCAACACTGGCAAAAAGCCTTACTTGTTTATTTGAAATAATGTAGTGGTCTTTACATTCGTAATGTGCTGTGTAATGCAGAGATAGAAATTTAATTCAGGTAAATTCATATTTGTGCCTTTTCTTATAGCATGATTGAATTGCTGCAAGTCCCCCGCAGCAATTCAACACTCCAGAGTGCCTCTCTCCTGACTCTACTCATGTGCATGATTTCTCTTCTCAGGGTTTTGCAACTTCCTGCTGTTCGCATGGATATGAAGAAATAGGATGATTAATTGAGGTTAGTGTGAATGGAAAACGTGCTTTCTGCTTCTTTCTTAGTCTAATCTGTAGTTTAATTATGTTTTTTTTTTCTTCATCCAGGGGCCCTCCAGCTGACCTCTGGGGCAAAGACCTGGCTGTGGTGTTTGTTGTTGGTGGGCCAGCTGAGCCGGTGTGTGTGTGTGTGTGTGTGTGAGAGGTCATGAAGTCCAGTATGAGGCAGTGGCGGAGGTTTGTGTTGGTGGGGATAATGGCTTGGGCTCTCCTCTTCCTTGCCCTCCTTTCTTATTTCCTGGATGTGCGAGTGGACGAGCCGCTGACCTCTGCTGGCTCCTTGCTCTCTCAGCACCCTGACACCCGGCGCCTAGCCTCAATACAGGCCTCCCATCAGCTGCATGCCGCCATGGGGTCCAAACCGGAGCCCGCGTCCGTTTTAACCACAACTTACCCCGGTGATGAACCCGAGTCGGAGCCTTCCACCGGCTCCGTGACCCCAGAGTCTAGCCTAGAGGTGAGCCACAGGCCTAACGGTGCACCGTATGCTGTTTATGGAAGCCACGAGACGAGCCACCAAGACTACCTAGACCCCCAGAGCCTGGCTGCCTGGTCCTCTTTTGGAACTGAAAATGTGGGCTCGCACTCAGACCTCGTGGTTAAGAGTCGTGAGAGAACTTCCCAGACCGTGGAATATCAGAACCTTAAAACACGCGACGATGGCGGGGAGGAAGGAGAGGAGGACGAGAGACAAAATGAAGAGGAAGAACAGGGGGACAGAATTAGGACTACAGCAGGCAGGCAGGCAGGTGGGGACTCCTCCGACCTGGAGGAATATTCCTTTTCCAAATCAGCGTCGGTCGTGAGGCGGCTGTGGCAGGGCCGCGTGTCTGCCGGCATGCTGAGCCCTCGCCTGCAGCGCGCCATGAAGGACTACGTGAGCGCCAACAAACACCATGTTCTCTACAAGGGCCATCGAAGAGCCGCCCTGAGTGCCAAGGAGCTGCTGTGTCAGATGAAAACTCAAGGACGGCTGAAGACAGTGGATGGCTCGGAGCAACCCTTTTCCTCGCTCGGCTGGGCCCGCCTCGTCCCGACCCTGCCCCTGGAGAAACTGTACGGGTGGAAGGACCGGAGCAGCTTCAAGACATGCGCCGTGGTAACTTCGGCCGGAGCCATCCTGAGCTCTGGACTCGGCAAGGAGATTGGTAAGCAGAGCCGCAGGGCTTTTCAAAGCTTCAAACTGCTCTTTTCCCAGTATTTGTCATGAGTCTACGATTCGTAAAGGTGAGAGGTACATTCCTAAGTGATGTAAAAGCACTCATACGTGTTCCGATCAGAACAGTTTCAAAGGATGAACTTTCTGTTGATATTTCTTGGCATGCCTGGAGTTACATTTCAGTATTTCCTTAGTAGTGTTCTACACCAGGGCCTGTTGGTGTTGCTGAAACTCAAGTGTTATCCCAAATCAATGAGAAGTAAGCTTGAGGTACCACTAAAAAAAGATGAATCAAGATATTTCTTATAATTCAGAAACATAACATATAAGTCTGTTTCCTCTAAAAATCACTCACTCACAGTTGTCGTTGCATCATAAAGACCAATGAAACAAAGGTCACAAAGGGTTACAGATGGCTAAAAGTAGAAAGTGACAGGGCAGTCTTCAATTTGCCACAAAGCGTTCTATGATCCCTTTAACCCCCTGGCTACAAAGCAATACACAACCTGTGTTTGGTAGCGCACGGCCCTGGCGGGATCCCTATTATGATGTTTGCTGTAGCTTGTGGAAAAATCCAGTTGAACCCCATTGAGTCATGTGGCCGATGAAGAATCTTCATACATAACTGTTTATATATTCAAACATGATTTATCTTTTCTTCATGTATTCCACTCAAGTCATAATGGCCCTCTAAAATTCAAAATTTCAAAGGTCATCAAATATCCATTTGAACTAATGCCTTGCACTAGTGCAGGTTCCTGTATGGCGTTTACTGATTAACTTATCAAGCTGATCGTAAGCGGAGGTTGAGTGCGTGCCTAATAGGCTTTATGTTTTAATGTGTGTGCTCTTGGTTTAGAGATTTTGGCAGCCATTTGGGAAGTGGGGAGAGTGTGAACTCAAGGACAGATGGCTCAGAAGAAAAAAAAAACACAACCCCCTCTGGCAACCAATCAGGATTCTTCGCATCACATATAGCTTCCTTCAATTTCATTGTGAATTCAGCTGCTCAGAGCAAATACTTGAAATAATATGAAGGGCTTTTGATTTATGCATTATGTGTCTCCTTTTTTATATTTCAATATGCTGACTGAGTGATAAACACTCTGACTGCCCTAGAAAACAATGTCCTAGAAGGAAAAGTAAACCACATAACTTTACCAGAACATCTATATCTGCACTTGTCATCTGTGAACATTTGGTCGCAGCGGAATAGATGGCGATTCTGTCAGCAGTCATCACCGCTGACGTCCCGTCACGCTTTGAAATGTTTCCCCGTAAGAAGAGTTGAAAACATGAGCATGTTCCCGGCTCAAGTTTCAGACAACTGAAATTTCGTCTGAAGACAATAAATAAGATGAGGGGCAATTAAATCATATCTCCAAGTTGTTTGTGGCGCTGCATGAACATTTCTTAACATAAACCTTTGACAGAAGCAGACTATTTTCAGAGGCAAATAAAACCGGAGCAGTTCTCAGCTGGGACTTCCAGGCCCCCTTTTTTTATTTTTTTTTATAACTCTGTAGGTGTTTTCCCATCTCTGACGCAGAATCATCCTCCATCTCTGTGCTTTGCTCCTGTCCATTAAAGTAAGGAAGAGAGCTCGCCTGTTTTGGCTCTGCACTTTAATCACTGTTTGCCTGTTTTGAACATACAAACGCTGAAAATAATTGCCCCTATTCCCTCAGAGTCATCCTCCAAATGGATTAAGCCGTCAAATAAAAAGAAAAACATTTTTCAGCGGGGTGAACCCATCCATATATCTGTGTCAAACAGCCGCCGTTTCTTCTTTTCAGTTCCAAGAGCTCTTTATGCAACGTCCAGACTCCTCAAATTAGATGGATGGGATGGAGCAGGCAAATTATTGAACAGCCTCACTAGGTTTTTAAAGCTTGATTTTTTTTTTTTTTTTTGCATTAATTATCCAGGAAATTGAAACTGTGATAGTTCCAGGCCATTTACATGGTCTGCCTGCTCCTGCTCTCCATCACCCCTCCACATCCGCGAACCGACGTCTGCACTGAATCGTTACCCAAGTATTAAATTTTTGTTAGAAATTACTTTGATACAATAAATAGTAATACTCATCGGATTAGAATGAGATAATCAGGCCAGTGATTGCTAAGCAGAATGTGAAGCCGCAACTGAGGTTTGAGTCGTATGTTTAATGTTTGGCTGCCACCATGTGGTCAACAGTAGGAACAGCATCCATTGCACGGAACAACAAAACACTGAATGGCGTCCAGGACCGTGGATCCAAATGAGATTCCAATAGGCTGTAAAATATAATGATAACCGATATATACAGATGTAGCATATTGATGTGATTATGTTCCAATTGGTAAGGGGGTTTAATACACTATTATTTAATGGTAGGAAAAAATCGTCCGTCTCTTAAATTGCATTGCATTTCATCACGTGTGTGTGTGTGTGTGTGTGTGTGTGTGTGTGTGTGTGTGTGTGTGTGTGTGTGTGTGTGTGTGTGTGTGTGTGTGTGTGTGTGTGTGTGTGTGTGTGTGTGTGTGTGTGTGTGTGTGTGTGTGTGTGTAAAGTTTTGTTCCCCAGAACAAAATAATGTCAAGTCAGTATTTTTCTCATTAATGATAAAGCAGCTTTATCACAGCTGTAATGAAGTACAATTTTTAGTGAGAATATAACAAGTCAAAATGAAATTGTATAAATTCTTGTCTGTAATAATAATCGCCATAAAAAGCAGAATCAGAGAATTGTAAGTAAATAAAGGTGAGAAGATGGAAATGATTGAAATGGAAGGTTTATGCCAATTTTTTTTTTAGAGAAAATAATCTAAAAAAGATGGTACAGCTTGTGGATTTGTGAGCTCTTCCTTTACCGAGTAACCTAAAATGAGTTTTCCCTGCTGAGAGTTCACAGATGAGACACCCCGCTGCTCCCTTCCCTTCACTATTCCTTCATAGCCGGGGGGCAAATTAAAAAACAGGTCTGTCACTGTTCACTGTCTGTCGATGAAGAAATACAATGTTTAGCATCAATAGAGAGAGAATTCAAATATGTTTCCCCTCAAAGTTTAGGCTTATTCAGGCTACCTTGAGAATTAGCAGAGGGGTTTGAAGTTAAAAATTCTGAATTGGTAGGTGTGGTGGAATCTGGCTTAAAGATTATGCAGCAGCTGTTTTTTAGAGCAGCCACAATTTTGATTAAATACAAAACATCTTTTACATACAGCTGGTTACAACCATAAACATCATAATCAGTAAAAACATTAAATAACAGTAACAATGGATTTAAACATGAGTGATTGAGCATCATCGTCCATTACAATAAAAATCATCAATATGAATCCGACATGATACAATGATGTACATATTAAAGGGCATGCTCATTTATACTACTTAATTTCCACAGAGTTGCAGGATCTATAATACTGCTCCATCTAAATTAAAAATGTATGACACAAATGTTTACTGTCCAAGTCCTGATTGAATTTTTTCTCTAATTAATTCCCACCATAGTTTTCACACTGACAAGAAAAAATCCTCTTGATATAGAAATAGCCGAAATCAAAAGAGAAACAATACGCAAGAAGAATAGAAAAACAAGAGAAAATATGTAATCAAATCACCCTAAAAATATGCCAAACATAGTTTGCAGTTAAATTACCTTAATTACTGACTTTAATTGTTTTTAGCATGTGAAAAAATATTTAAAAAGGACACTCAGTACTGCTCCCAAATGTTGCCTTTTACATTTGAGAAATAGGAATTAAAGTGATCTGATTATATTGAGGACAAACTTAATTTCTGAACCTAAGCTGATATTTTTATTTCCAAACAGACTTTTGTATATTGGGCTTATCGCTCAGTCCTAAGTCAATTCCGTCTATTATCAGTGAGTAATAACCCCTGCAGTTCTGTATTGTGATCATTGTAATTCTTGCCTCTAACAAGTACTGGATTTGAGATTGTCACTGAAAATTTAATTACTGAAAAAAAGATTAGATAAGATAAGATAAATGCAATTGTTTTAAAGCAGCAGTACAAATCTAAAGTCAATATGCTTACTTTCCATCACTGTGAGCCATGATGTGTGGGTCTTGCTGCCACACGTGTACTTGTGAATACTGAGTGGCGGTACAGCTTTCCAATGTTGGCAGTGATGAAGTAGAACCAGATCAGAAGCTGGAGGGTCATCCATTCTGGTGTCAGATCAACACAGGAGGATCTGGAATTGATGCATTGATCAACAAATGGGCAGATATTACAAGTTTGCAATTATTTCCAAAACCATTTATCAGACGGAGAGTTTCTTGTAGGTGGGAAGTGTGAAGGGCAAAATAGAAACCGAAAGAAACGATGTGCACGTGCAGAGATACGGACTATAGTGATTGGAAGAGAAGCTCTTTGTGTTTGCAGGCGTCCTTCAGGTACCCTCACTAACCACTAGAGAGCACATTGGTAATTCAGTGACAGATTTGTACACTGCTGTTGTTACTGTGCTTTTCTTTGGCCCTATCACACCTCAGACAGTACATTTGATGTTGGTTTGTTACTAATCTGCCAAAAAGGTGTGTATGTGTGTGCATGCATGACATTGCCTTTTCTCATCTGCAAATTAATAGACTGCATATTCTGAGTCACAGTTTCCCTTAAATATAT
This sequence comes from Fistularia commersonii, assembly GCF_037954325.1. Taxonomy (NCBI): domain Eukaryota; kingdom Metazoa; phylum Chordata; class Actinopteri; order Syngnathiformes; family Fistulariidae; genus Fistularia; species Fistularia commersonii. The sequence goes on along the minus strand of NC_141287.1, from coordinate 9,014,198 downwards.
TCATTTTCTGTCAGTTGCCTATTAAGACTTGGGACCTTGATGAGCCTTGATGTGTAAAAGCTCCTGGTTTGAAATTCATTTTATGGCTTATCAGAATATTGCTTTTCATGAAAATTTTGAAAAAAGGATAAATAATGCCACTAAGCTCTGGTGTTTTTTTTTATACGTGGATTTATATATTTAAAAAAATACCATGTATTAACTGGATGGTGTTCCAGAAAAAAAGGGTAAAATTCTATCGAATCAAACTCTGACAACCTGCAGTGAGAACCACAGAGAGAAATTAATGAAAATGTCTCCTACATGTTTAAAATTTATGAAAGTCAGCATATCATGACCAGCAGTTTGAAATATTTATGTCTGAGTATAATTTTCTAAATGTGAGCAAGCAGCAGTGACACAATGTTATTACGGTTTAATGAGATAAAGAAGGAGTGAGTTGGACACAAATGTCAGGCAAATATTTATCAAACACCAGAGACATCAGAGATGCGTCGAATCAGATTATTTCACTGAGCTTTACCTGTAGTCAAAGGTTGTCATGGCAATGCTTAGTTTTTACTGAGACTTGAGTTCAGTTAAAACAGCCTCTCAAACTGGCTTATTAATCAAAGCTTGATTGTTTAATTGTATCAATACTTGTTTGTTTGTCATAGATGTTGCAACAAAGCAAGTAAAACATCTCCACATTTAGTTTCCATACATAAAAGCTTGGATTTCCTTTCTCTTTGGAGTTCATTGATCGGCTCAGTGTTTCTTTTGTCACTGGAATGAAATGTGCTGTTTTTCCCATAAAGTTCTGTCGTGACGAAGAAGACTTATTTTCCAACATCCAGGGGCAGAATTGTGAAACTGCTAGCTTGTTAAATAGAAATCTTGGTGATCATTTAAACAAATGGACTAGTTGCAATAACCACTCATATTCATCTCTGGAGATTCCATAAAGGAATGGTTAAAAAAAGTGAATTTCATTTAATAGCATCTGAACTACATTTTTGAACTACGTTTTTTTCTTAATTCATGCTCCACCATGTTTCATTGAAATGGGCCTGGCAATTATTGCATAATACAGAAGAAAAACAAACAAATACATGAAATATTACATTCCCAAACCATTTGTTATTGAAATTATAACATACCTGGTCCTCCTATTGTACTTTATCTATATATGATTGCATTGATTCAGGTATTTTGCATTTGTCTTTCAGACTCTCATGATGCAGTTCTACGATTTAACGCTGCACCTACGGAGGGATATGAGAAGGACGTGGGAAACAAAACAACTATCCGCATCATCAACTCGCAGGTGAGCCAGCGTGCAGCCTGGCACCATGCATCATGAATAGAAAGGAGTATCTGACAGAGCTTTGCCTTTTGGGGTTGTTAATTGGGTTTATACAGAAACCACTCAACTGTTCAGTTATAGTTTAGCTTTTGAGCTGCCCTATTTTGACAAACTATTGCCCGTTAAATGGATGCCTGAATGCATTCAATTTTTTTTTTTTTTTCAACACAATACATTACCCCTCCACAGATCCTGGCAAATCCCAGACACCATTTCAACACCAGTTCTATTTATAAGAACGTTACTCTGGTGGCCTGGGACCCCGCGCCTTACGCAGTCAACTTACGCAAGGTAAGTTCCTCCGTTGCTCTCACCTCCGGCGACCAAAGATGAGCGTAAACCTGTCTCCCCCTCATCACCTCGCTCATCTTCCTTGTTATCTGTCCTCTCTCTTACTCCCACCTGTTTTTGCACAGCTCCTATTTGTCTTGACCCGTAATGAAAAAAAATTTAAATGGTGTTTTTTGCTATTCTCTTTTTTAATTGACAAGTCTGGGATGGCAACAAAAAAGAAATTAATTCTTGTGGAAGTATTTTCATTTGTGCAAGACGGCCTTATGTTATAATGTTTATATATTTGTTTTTAATCATGTTGCTCAATATTTCAGGATTTATTACCAGATTACCTATTGGTAATGTGAACTATAGGTAAAACTGAAAAAGATGATTTGGTGAAAAAGCTCTCATTAAATTCTAATAATTATTCAACAAAACTGAAAAAGGAAAATTTATTTTTTGCCAAACATAATGGAGAACATAAGAATGTGGCATCTTTATTTCTAAAGCAGCACAACTCTCAGAATCACTTTATTAAGGAATAGGATTATTTAGATCAATAAAGTATTTCTCTCCAGGTGGAGTACTACCGGACATTAAAAACTCCTAGCCAGCAGAGAGCTTGCATGACACAGAGAACAAAATGTCCTTGAAAGTTACGCGCTGTTGTGGGAATGATTTAAACATCCTTTGTTCTTATCATAAGTCCCAAGCCAAGGTGGGAGAAGTCGTCATGGCAGCAGTGTGCTTAGATAAAAACAATCAATGTTGTGGGTGAAGCAGAATTAAAGGATCAGAATCTGAAATCATTGCTGTCAATGTAAATACTGGATGTCAAGTGCTAGAAACTGACATCCCAGTTAGATTGTTGCTGAATGTTGATCTCCAGGAAAGAGCCAAAACCCTGAAAACCTTTTACATTTTTAATTACAAAATGCTGCTTGTGGGATTTGGGTGTTGCCCTTAGCCAAATTGTATGCTTGAAATTATTTGAAAATCATGCAGTGGAGTGTCAATAGCATACTGCAAAGGGGGAGGAGAAACCCTCAATGGGTATCATGTAAATGTCTGTTTGAACACTGTATGTCAGATAGAATTTATGCCTCTTTTAAAGTAAAGTACCTCTACTTGAGCTTTTTTGTTATTGTGCCTCAATTACATATTCCCAATAGTTGGAAAGAGTTTTTGAATCATAATGTACTGTTTCTCTAAAATGGCATGTAACCACAGCTACTTCAAAAATGACTTGTGCGAAGCTATTATCTCACACCTACTCACATTTAAAGGCAAGTTTTTAGTCTAAACTTTACTCTTAGACAGTTTACAATGACTGTGAATCAGACACAGTCTTTCACCATTTCAAGGCTATAATTAGATTCCATCAGCCTTTTGTTCCTACCAAGTAATGTTTTCCCTCTCCACCCGGTGGTGATACGTCGGAGAGTTGACATTGTACACGCTGGGCTGTTCTGCCCACAACTCCTCCCCCTGTTCTTCTCTCTGGACAATCCATACTGATCAGGACGTCCTTCAAAGTTCCCGTTCATTCATCCCACAAAGAAATATTGTGTCTGCCGCCAATACTGTTCTGATACTGTTACTGTTCTGATGATTGTTTGTCTGTTTACGGATTTTATTCGAGCTCATTTATTGGTTGTTGTTTGTGTTACATCCCTTTAAAGACTGAGAGACTTGCAATAATATCGAACACATTTGATATTGTCATAAGCCCAAGACTAGGAAAAGACTGATCTCAAACAGCTGATATTACCACCTGATATGTACCGAACAAGATGACGGGAGTACACCGCAACTCCAGTAACACTCCTCAAATTTTCTTATTTTCCTTAGTTTGTGACCATTAAAATCTTTTGGTGTAATCCCAGCATAAATCTCTCCTCAGATACTGTAATAGTTTGAGGGCAGACTGTGCAGCTGAGATGTTTGTTCTACATAATCGCATTTCATTCACTTACAGTTTTCACATTTTTTTTGTTTTGTTTCTAGGCCAACTGATGGAGCGCCAGCATTTTTGTTTGGCCCGACTGTAAAAGCACCTGCGAGAAAGAGTTGGAGTAAAACAGAAATATCTCAGGATGTCAGATGTAATGCCTGTAGAATACATAATCATTTGCGTTGAAGTTGAAAGGATTACTTGGCTAATCGGCTGATCCAGGGAGCTTTTAGTGTTGTAATCTGAATTTTTGGCCCACGGAATGTTTATACAAAACTGAGAGGTACTTCACTGTGTCAGTGCACAGTGTCAGTGCACAGTCTATAATTCTAATCTCCTTTCATGAAGAATTGAGGAGTTAAATCATTTTGCCTGCCATATCTGCAGTTTCAAAATGAAAGTGTCTTGTACACCACATGTAATTTCCGGTGTGACATAAATGTTAGGTAACAGGCAGTAACGGTATGCCTTGCAGGGCTTTCAGAGTAGGAGTGGGTTTTCATTTGTCTCTTTGACATAGCCAATTGTTGAGGACCAAACTTTCAATCCCTACTTACAGGTATTTGCAACAATATTGGGAGTAATTATGAAATGTGACTCCAGAGTCTCTCCATTATGACCAAGATTTTCTAGTCTCCTTATATAGTCATAATAGCTGACCTTCATTGCCAAGTATTGTTTTTGCTAAGAATGCACTTCACCAGCATGAAATGTAATTTTTACAATTCAAGCCTCTGGTGAAGCCAATTGAGCAATGTTCCTTTTATTTTCCAAGGTGATCCGAAGCATCATCCCGAGGACATTTTCCATAAATTCACAATAGAGGAGGTTGTCAATCACAGACAGTATTCCTGAATTTTACAATGTTGATTTGCATGATAGATTGATTTTTATCACAGATATACAATTTTTCCTCGGCGATTTAGATAGCAACATGCCGTTCTGTTTATTATTTGCCTCTGTGAAACCTTTGACCAATTTTTCTCACAGTGTTTGCACAATCACTCAAGAAGCTGTTATTCATCTGTTGTAAGGTGGTTCTCCTTGGAACACACAGCCCGTTATTTAGCAGGATCTATCTAGATTATCATACAAGCAAACAATACACCGCCCAGCGTCTTATTGTATTTCTATTTGGAACTATATACACATGGAACTGCATACATTATTTATCTTACAAAGTCACATGTCACAAATGTAAATAAAACATCGCACTCAAAATTGCTTCATGTGTTTTCGCTCTTGGTCCTTCAAATCATCATACTCACTGGCACTTAAGTTCGCTTTGCCATTCAATTTGAATCCCCGGCTCTCGTGAAAAAGAAACATTCCCAGCAGCAATTGACTGGTATGGTTTGGAGGATACTGAGAGTTTTTTTGCCAGCGATGAATGAATGCCCCTTCTGCCTGTCTGATCTGATAAAAGAACTCAAGTGAAGCAAACGGTCTTCAGAAGCACAAAAGCAGAGGAATGTGCTTTCTTTCACTTGATTCACTCACTATCTGTCTCGGTCATCTTTTCACCTTTCTTGCCCCCCTATCTACCCTAAATGCCCCCCCATCTACCCTAGGGTAGATAAGATTCTTTATCAGGCAGTGAGTAAATGAACAGTTTTAATTGTCACGTTGTCAAACATTGTTAAACTGTTTGTTATCAAATGAACAGTTTAAAATGTCACGTTTATTCAACTTAATCTACCCCTAGGTTAGATAGTGGGGCAGACAGTTTAGTTTTTTTCCCACTCAGCAAATTACTGAGGACATTTTAACGAATTACCTTTATGACCACATACTTTCTTTTAAAATATGATTGTTTTTATATTTACAACCCATTACTTCACATCCAACATGGCTACTTACATGTTCCTACTACCTTCAAAATATCTTGAGATTCTTTATCAGGCAGCGAACAGAGAAAATTAACAGTTTAATTGTCATGTTTATTCAACTGAATTATCCATAAATACACAATAGGTTTTATTTTTGTTCATTGGATTTATTAATGTCCTTTATCAAAATTGATACATTTATCAGCGGTCGGTTTCAGTTGCCTGAGAAAGAGGGGCCTCATCTGATGACTGTACTCGTATCTAGTGGTTGCTGCTAATCCCGATGATGATGATGATGATGATGATCATCATCATCATCATCATCTGAGCTGCTTTCAAGAGTTGCCTCCAGTCTCCTGATAGTCACGCCTAGAGAAACTCTTTACACCTGCTCTTCCTTTTGAGTTCCTCTGGGCAAAAGCGTGAAAAAAAAAATAAAGCCGCAGGGAAAGAGTATGCAATGTCCTGATGCCTCAGAACACTTGGCAGGTGCAGCTGCTGGTTCCTGGACTATGTAGAAAGCAACCCCAAAGCCAGATGATAAGAATAAGACTTCATATATTGAATTATACATTATATTCAAATTAGCCTCCCAATGCCCCTGATCTGATGACGACATGATGTGATTTCATATATCATATTTCCTCCAACATGTCCTACAGTCGTTCTTTCCGACCCAGATATCTTCTCCCCACACTGCTCTGTATGTGATGCAGCACTGGTACCTTTCTTCTTAAGATTAGCTATTCCAATTCATTAATTCATTAATTACTTGTGTGACTCAAAACAGAATATCACTAAATAATGTTTATAGTTACTTGTATTCCTGTTCATGTATAAGGTCAGTTGACATAATGTCTCCTAAGAGGATGCATTCATGTACCATCTCATATATTTATTAGTCTCCAGATGATTAGTACAAACCACAGAAGTACAGCAACGTGGAATATAAGAGTATGTCTTGAAATTTCGATTCTGTTCAGTCTGTAATATTCATGTGATATCTTATAAACTATACCTATTTCAGCTTTTTCTGCTTAGAGTTCAAATCATGGCACCTCCTCACTCTCCCTCATTCAATATAAAATCCATTGATAAGGCCAATAACATTGGGGAATTGAACTTCCATATTGGATCCCAAGTCTGCACTTGAGTCTACACTGCACTACCATCTTTCTCCGCAGAGAAGGTCATACATCCAAATGAATGAGCAATAACTAAAACCCATTTTTCACTGGAGGGGCTTGAACATGTTGGACATGCACTGCAATCTCTTTCCGCAGGAATCTGTCTTCCTCTGGTGACGGTGATATGGAATCCGATTGACCTGACTGCCATATTGATTTCATTCTGCAATTTGAAATGCTCGACACATGTTTAGCGGCGTGCGAGAGATGAAGCTTAGAGGACTCAGAATCCAATAAGAGTGTTGAAAAATTCTCAACGTGAATTTCTAGCTGTCTGTTTTGAGATATGAGGTATTAATCTTGCTTTCTTGCCCCCCCCCCCCCCCCCCCCCCCGTCTATCTCGCTCTTTTTCAGTGGTTTGTCAGTCCAGATTACAACCTGTTTGGTCCGTATGTTGAGCACCGCAAGTTCCAGCCTGACCAGCCCTTCTACATCCTTCACCCCAGCTACGTGTGGCAACTGTGGGATGTGATTCAGGGTAACACTCAGGAGAACATCCAGCCCAATCCTCCCTCATCTGGGTTCATTGGTGAGAACACACATGCAATATATGCGGGGTACATTGACTGCAGCATTTTTTTCCCTTCTCTCTTATCATGCCATTTCCTGGCTCATTCCTATAGACAATTTTGTGCCAATGCAGACATGCCTGCACACACGCACGCACACACAAACACAGATGAAATATTTATCAAAGCACATGTCCGCTTCAAGCCCAACTGACAACCTCTGCAGCATTTCAATTATTAGCGGACACAATATAATATTTGCATTGTAAAATGCCTTTCCCTTCCTTTTGTAAATAACACTGGGCATTCTAGTCCTGTTCTTGATCTACATCAACAATAGGATTAATCTTCAGCATCCTGTTTTAGTGTTAAACCTGACTTATTTTTGTTCCAATTTGACAGATAAAATATTTCTTCTATGTAATCCGTGCTTGCATAGCAGAAACAGAGGTGCATCCTAGTCCCTCCTTTCTCATACCAGGGGACTGATTTGGCTGATCAGTTCTCACCCAGTCAGTATCATGCTTGCAGAAAATGCAAAATAATGAAGATGTAATCATTAGAGGTTAGTTAACCATTTTGACTCAATGCTCCCTATTCAGATGGCACACTGAATGGAAACATGGAGACACATGGGACTAATCTTGTGAGATAATGCAGATTTCTACAGACCAGATGTTTGGAAGTCATAATATTCCAGAATGCTGTCTGTTCCCGAATGAGGTCCCGAATGAGGGAAAAAGGAAATGTGACAGAAATGATCATGGACCATAAAAAAGGAATGATCAGTGGATGCAGTTATTCTCTTCAACAGGGAATCAATCATAGTCTTCTTCAATGTCCCTGGTGTTTACATGAGCTGTAGGTTTAAATAGAACCCCAATGATAAACATGTAATGCAGAAAGAGTCATATTCTCTGAGAAACTAAGGCAGGAGTCAACAAGTGGACTTTAATGGAGCCATGACCTCAATCAGGGGTGGACAAACTCGTGGACTCTCAGGTCACAGTAGGTTAAAATAATTGACAGAGGAACAGATGGATAGAGTGTATGTGTGCACTAATATAAATGACATAGATAGAATAGGAGTCCATATAAAGGCCATTACACAAAATGACTTGGCCCTTCATCAAAACATGAACACTATATGCAGGGCTTATTGTACAAATAATTTTTCACATGCAATGATTTGTAACATCATTGAGAAAGTCATATTGAGTTTAAGGGGGAATGGTGTTGTTCTCCCTTTTTTACCAGTGCATCAAAGCCTGGAGTTAGTTTTGTTGGGGCAATTCTTGGCGTTCGTGATGTTCAATGTCTCCTCACATATGTAGGGGGAGCCTCACAACGTCACCATGTTATGTGCCGTCATTAAGAGGTCAAGAAACATGGCTAATCGCTAATTTGAATGCTGGTGTAAAACTTTCCTTGGTTGTCATGGTTCTCAGGAGTTTTTCGGGTGGTTCCACTTTGTCAATTGAGTTGGCACATCTCAACGCACCACTGCTGCCCATGGCAGGCAATCAGTGTGGACTTAATTGTCCCACCAGTTGCCAGATAGTCTTCTTTCCCTTCCTTGTGGACAAGTTGCCTTGTTTACCACGGGAGATCTCCTGGAACTGACCCTGCCTATTTCAGTGCTCTCTTGTCGGATATCAGGAGGCCTCCACGCTCCCTGGACAGGCTTCACGAGGCTCTGTGCCCCCTTGCCGGACTTGAGGAGCCCTGTGCTCTCTTGCCGGGCTTCAGGAGCCTCTACACTCTCTCTCTGTTCTTCAGGAGCCTACTCACCCTTGCCCGATTTCAGGAACCTCCGCGCTCTCTTGCTGGGCCTCAGGAGCCTCTGAGCCTCCCTGTCTTCCCAGCACCAACCTTGTCTGTCTCCGATTCCCCTGCTTCATTTGCATTCTGCTATTAAAATCTTTCCAACTTCTTATTTCTTCACTACAGAGCCTCAGTAAAGTCTTTGAATTCTTTTTCTGTTGGTGTAGAGCAGGGGTGAGGAACCTTTTTGACTGGGAGAGCCATAAAAGCCAAATATTTCTAAATATATTTAATTGAAAGCCGTATAGTATTTTTAACGTATAATAAATTATACATGTCTTACTTTTAATGCGACCTCTGGTGCTGCATGGTTTTTGTTCAAAGTGCCGCTTTATATTTGACCGGCTCATCGATGCAATTTTATCATTGCATTTTTGATTTACCGCAGATCCTCCTCTCTCCACAAATGCAAATTCCTCTGTCCACGCAGCCTGGAGCGCACGGTATCGGTATCTTCGTCTTTTTTTCTTTTCGCCATCTTTTCCGTTACAAGGGTTGAAGCGGAAAAAACTAGTTGGCTATCTGTTAAAATTGATTTCTTCACCCGGACGTGCTCGGAAGTCATTGGCTCCCGTCCCGAGCCACGGGTGACCCATGAAATGTATCCTCAAAACTAATTTCTGTTTACTTTAAAATGACACAGTATTGGGAAGAAATATCACAAGTATTTTGAAAACAGTTCCAAACTGATTTTTTTTTTTTTTTTTTTCCCCAACTCAAAATTGTCTTGGGGCCATATGCCTTCACCAGAAGAGCCATATATGGCTTGTGAGCCATAGGTTTCTGACCGCTGATGTAGAGTCAAGGTGAAAACATTTTTGCTGAGTCTATAAATTAGCCGTCAACCTCTGAATTGTGGCTGCCTGTTTTTGTGGTGAGTGCCTACAAGCATACTTAACATGCTTCGTGACTAAGTGCTATTGTATCATTTGAAAACTGCAACAGTTTCTTGGCATGTCAGGCATACAGTTGTTGATTGGACTTCAGTGAAAAAATATTTAGTTAAACACTCACTGTCCACTTTTCCGTGATCCGTTAATTTCCCCAGAAGGGTTCAAAGGGTTAGGTGGAAAAAAATAATGACATAGAGAGAAATAGGGCACACTCAAACAAAGGTCTGTGTATGAGGAGTGCGCCATCTATTCGGGGAACACAGGTATTTCAGGGAAAACTTGAATTAAATGAGTTTTAGTTATAATGAAATTTCAAGTTCATCGGGCCGGATTAAAAAGCCCAGCGGGCAGTAAATGGCCCTTGGGCCATAGTTTGCCGATGCCTGACCTAGAACATCCTGCCGCTTTCTTCTGTTGTCAGGTCGGGAAACACTTAGATAAGCAATAAAGAATATGGACAGAATTATCTGCACCGCATCAAACATTATAGGCTATAAAGCACTCGCGCTGAACAACATATGTAGACAGAGCACACCACTGGCTGAGCTATCGAGAGATCTCTAATGCCCCCCCCCCCTTCCAGGTTGTTCAATGCAGAAAAGGTCACCTTGATTACAGCGACTTACCCAAGTAAGTCGTGGCTACGATCAAAGAAGATATAACTACTTTTAAGCTACAGTATATAACACTGCTGTATCTCCTTGTACAGTCTTTCTCAGGCACAGAGTATTCAGATTATATGTTTTTTAAATTTGCTTTATTTGAAATGAAATAATGAAGAAGTTCCACCATTTTGCATCACATATTTTAACCACATTTTTTTTTCCAACAATGGCTTTGCTTTCTTTCATATCCATGATGGGTGACAAAAGCAGTCTTGGTGAGGAAATACTCAAGGGGGCTGACTGTAGGATAAGCAGCAGTGTTACTTTTCCTGTGTCTTTTGGTGGAACCAAAAACAATTTTTTTTTAGAACTGGTGAATAATTTGCATTTTATTTTTTTTCCATCAATCCATTATCCATGGGTACCCAGGACCACAGACCGACAACCATTCACCCTCTGGTCAATTTTCCCAGTTAACCTGCTCTATGTTTTTGGACGATGTGGGGAAGAAACCCAGAGGAAACCCACGCAGACAAGGCAAAGTACAAACCCAACAAGGAAAGGTCGCCTGTCTGAATCAAACCACATACTATAATTATGAGATGTATAAGGGGGCTGAAGATAACTTTGTTCGAAGATCATGTCTTTGTGCACTATTTTTTTGGCTCATCCAAAAAACGAACAAACAACCCAAGGTTCTTGTTATCCTCTGTGTTTAGTTTATAGAAGATTCTTAATTAAATTGTTAAGAAACAGACCTGAACACAGATTCCAGGGATATTCCTGGATAAATTTAATTATAATTCTGTGAGCTAATGTTATAAGCATCACTTCTATATGTTCCAGCCTCGTGCCAGAGGAATCTTCTACGGTTGATATTTGCACACAAAGCCGAACCAACAATCCCGACTCTTTCGTTATGGCACATATTTTCTTTTTAGAGATCATAGAGGGTTTTGTTTTCTCCTCTTTCACAACCCTGTCAATCCAAGATGTCAAAATTACCCTCAATCCTTGGTGTAGTGCAGTTGTGCACTACAATGTGAGTGGGTTAAAAATAATAAAAAGATCAGTTATCATATTGCGGTCAGTCAGTAAAAAAAGGTATTGCAGAAGTTATCAAATATGTGCTGTAGTTCAATGGCAAAACATGTTAGACACTTGGATGTTTGCTGTCTTTAGGCGCAGTGCAAGTTTTTTATTTATTGATCCAGTTGCATTCCTATCTGAAAAGTTATCAACCTCAAGCTCTTTCATCTTGTTTTATTTGCTGCCTGGGGGGTTAATAGTTTGTGCTCAAAGTCGGATCTGTATCTCAACATTCCACCATCCTCCAGACCTCCCTTAGTGGATCCATTGGGCAAAATCTCCCACTGAGCAAGTGAAAAGTACAGTTGTGTACCACACAGAGTTGCTAAATGTTTCCGAATTGATGCTTAATATAGATAAGTAAGGACTTTTGCCTTATAGATCGAATTGTTATTATTTTAGTGGCGTGCATTTTAATGAATTTGCAACTTTTGTGGCCTTAAGAACCCAGCGCATTCAAATAAGTTTAACATGGCGTGATAGGTGAAAAGTGCACGGTCTCTAAATTCCAAGTATGCTTCGGGCATAAATGAATTAACTATTCACGTGTCATTTACCATTCCTCTTGAAATCCATCTTTCCTGGCACCTGCACACTTTGGTATTTAAATGATGGATTTGTCAAGTTTGAAAAAGTTGTACTAGAAGCTTTAAGTTTTACTCTTTGCTCTGGAGAATTCCCTATTCTCCTTTTGTCTGTGGATGTTCTCAGTCATCCAGATCATGGTGAATTCTTGTTGATTCTTGCATATGTGCAAGTTACCGGGGTAACTACAACATATAACGCCGTACTGGGATCGATACCGAGACAGATTTGCACACACAGATCTGCACCTTCCAAACAAAAAGGAAAGATCCACCACCAGAACCAGCCCTGGTAACTTACACATGCGACTCAGTCCGTGATCCGACAGGTTTCACTCTTTTGTTTCACATTTAGAGCAGTCTGGCTTTACCTTTTCACATTCCAAACCAGGTAATTCCCAAAAGTTGATCATTTGTCCCCACCTGATGACACCGTCATTAGCAAAATAGAAAACCCTATGACCTAGTTTCTGCAAATCAACTCTTGCATTGACATAGCAAGCCACCATGATGTTGACCCCCCTGAAAACCCTGGCGGGTCTATTCAGAAACTCCTCACAGGTCATTAGAACAGAAGAAGCCTCTCTGATGAGGGGTGAAACATCTTCAAGTGAAGAAATTCAAGTCCAGTTGCTACGACAAGAAGTATTCTACCTTCTCTTCCCTCTGGATTATAACCTCTTCTATAGTATTTAGGTTTGCTGGGTCAGTGGCAGCACCTAGTTGCTAACCGGATGGTTACTATTGGAATGGGACCGTTGAAAAAAGATCATACTGGAAGCAGCATCTAATCTTTAATGGAAAACCATGAAAGTTTCATCACACAGTAGACATATTAACTGAGAAAAGGGGGGTTAACAGAATATTTTTCAGCTGCTCCTTTTTTACCTTGAACCATTTCAGCAATCCTAACAATGTGACCTTGTTAAAAGTTTAAAAACAAATTCTGCTTCTCTTGATCTTTGCTTCAATCACTTTGTGCAAAAATCAGGAGAGGAACAGTGTCACCTCATTTTTATAACACAGCACCCATAAATAATCAGCATGTCACGCAAGGTGGAGGACAGAATCCTTTTCAATAGGGAACAGTGGCAAAAATTAAATTGAAGAATGCACTTTGTTAACTCTGGTATGATGGGCTTTCTGATGATAAAACTAAAATCATGAACCTAATACGCAGTTCACAATTCTGGAGTACCCACGGGATCTTGTCCATGCACTGACGTCCATCATGTTTTTAACTTAAGTGTTTTTATTTTATTTGACAATACAGAGCTAGGCAACTTTTTTATCAAATGTGTTTAAACTCCAAGGGACAAACACCCACATTAAACTTATAAAGCATAAAATAAAGCAAATTGTGCCTTTTAATGTAGCTGCTTATACCTTTAGCAGGGAAATCAGACACAATGTTATGCAGTTCATTGTATTCTGATATTTTACCTGCAGAGAAAAGGAAATATGCTAGTTTTGCCCTATGACAATGGATATTCTTCGACACATCAATTTTATTGGTAAACTTGATTTTTGAAGACAAAAGGCAGCTCGGAATTCTCATACTGATATTAATGAGGGGGGCAAAACAAAGCAACATATTTGTGTAAAGCTTCAAGGAGATCTCGAGAATGTGAGCCTCATGTACAGCTCACCAACTCTTCACAAGTTTACAACTGCACAGCCTTTCAATTGACAAGATCAGACATAATGTCCCATATGATTAAAACAACAACTACCACTACTAGAAGTAATGATGATTAGGTAACAAATAGTTGTATTATTTTATACCTTATTGCACATTCACAGACGTAATACTATTTTACTTATGAATGAAATACATATAGTAAAACAAAACCAGGCATTCAGAATGAACACGATGAATGTGGAGCCTTGCACTGCACCACCTGATACTTTGGATAGACTTTCTTGGGTGTTTGGGGACAAAACAGGAGTTTTTCCTGTGATTTTTTTTTTTCAGGCATGGGTATTCACATCAGCCAGATCAAAAGCTGCTGTGCCCTTAAATCAAGACATTTTGAAAATAAAGTAATGACGCTAAATTTATCATAGGTAAAATACAATGTTGGACAAGGTTCACATAATCATAACTGTATACAGCAGTAATTATACTCCAGCCAGAGAGCCATGAGAATGAAAGTCAAATTGCATTTATTGAGCTGAAAGAAGAATTGAGCCAAGACTGTTGCACGGTATCTTGTTTTTATGTGGACTGAGTCAGCCGCTTAAATAGATTCCAGTTATTCAATTTCTTTCTTAATCCTCTGCTTTGGATATTTGTTTGTTTAATCAGAAATGTTTTTTTATACTGAAAATCAGCTTTTTGTTCGTTTTCACAGTAGCAGTGCTTAACCCTGCCACAGGCTAACAGTCGTGACCAAAGAAACACAGATAACTTATTTTTGAGTATAATGAAACCACACTTTAAAGCAGTTTTTGCAGTCCGTTATTTCAACTATTCACATTGCGTTGACATTTTACACTGTTAAGTGCTTCACCCGTAATAACAAGCCATCATGCTTGTTTGGAAAACATGGCCATGATTTGAACAGAAGCATGACATTGGAACCAAACTATTCAAATGCTGTTAAAACAAAATATGTTCCTTTTGTTTAGAATATTAATAAAGGGTTTAAATTCGGGGGGGGGAGGGGGGGGGTCACAGTGTCAACTAGGTTTCTGATCAATTGATCAAGGGCTGCTTTTATTGTTTTCTCCATATTCTTGTTCAGATAAATGATACTACCCTAATAGTCTAGGACATTTCAGTAAAATAATGTGTGATCTTTGCTGCGTTGCACTGAGCTATTACCTCTGGAATGATGAAGGCTGTGAGGCAGACTGTATCACCTGACATTAGAGCTTGACAGCTATAAAATAATGCTATTGCGGCTGAGCAGGAGTAAATCTGCGCACTCTGACGTTCACTATTACTTAGCAACATTTTAATGGCAATGGTTTAGAATTGGAATGTTCAACAATCACATGTAGGTGTGATGTTCTGGTGCCCTTATACACTAGATCATACTGTAAATGTGATGGTTCTATATATTTTCCACATTTAACATACATAAAACTGTAAACTCATGGAACACAAATTGAATCTTTTTCTTTAAAACCAAAACTAACAGGTCAAGTACGTACATTTATTTTCTTTGAATTTTTCTGTCCATATTACATGATAGCCCACAGCAAAGAATCTCTTTCCCGCTGATCTTTCCCAGCCCTCTGTCTGGTCACATTGATAATATTCCAGTCATGTCATGACCTCGGGAGGGGTAGTCAGGTTGGGGGCTGCAGCACTGCCGCACTGTTTGAGGGCGTCCGTGGAGATCTGGGCAGTGCACGCCACCGTGTTGCTGGAAACTCTGTGGTTTAGCTGAATGACTGTGGTCTTGGAAGGCATGGAGGTGTTGCAGTTCTGCGCTGACCAGTGATCACAGTGAAACAGAATCAGGAAACACCTGTAGAACTAAGAGGAGAAGAAAGGGTGAATGTATGCACTTCCCCGAGGCCAAGATTGATTTTGTTTTCTAAAGAGCAGTTTGGAGACCTATTTGGAGTTCGACCGGGCAAATAAAACCTTAATGCTCATGGTCTCAGTGTTAACGGATAGAACCACTTGAGAGGAGAAACACTGACCTGCTGAACCGAGTGGGTGGCTTTTAATGCCCATAGTGCTCTGCTTGACCTAAAAAGTATTTTAACACATTACGTTGAAAGCTGCTCTCCAGAAAGTAAGTGCTGCCTGAAAAATGAGTACTTGTTTTCTTTTATAGGATACTGTGAGGGAATGAGTCATAGTGCCATTTTCCTTAACTGTTGTTCCTTTGCTTCAATTTTTTTTTCTTTTCTCTTTAGATAAAGAATATTTTGATTTTTGGGGGGTATTTTGTCATTATGCACTCTTCTGATGTTATACTGCTGGTGCAGATGTCAACTTGAAAAACAAAATCAAATTATGAGAAAATTAGAATAATGGAAACATGCATATGTTTTTTGATATATCACAGCTTCTCACTGGATTTTTGGAAGATCTTCACAGAATGTATGGCAAGATATAGTGTGTGTCGCTAACTATTTTTTTGTCATTATTTATATGTTGAGAATGGGTGTGAATATGTGTGCTAAAGGTAATTCAAGTATAACATTCGCAGCCAACTGGCTCACAAAAACACAAAGAGCAAATAAGCACAACAGGAGGTGTGGATGCAGGTTGTGAGCAGAATAACAATTATCAGAGGAAAGAAATGATAAACAGAAATCTGCAGCGAGGTACAAAGCAATGTAGACTGAAAACAGAGTGTTACAAAATGTATGAGGGTGTTCATAGTGCTTGCAATACAACTGTGTGTAAAATGAGCAGAGCCTGCTGAGGCAGGCAAACTCGTCTTCATAGATTATGTATTCAGGTCTTTTTTTTTTTTATCAGAAGGCTTTTACTGAGCAGTCCTGTCTGTTTTTTTTTTTTTTTTCCAACAGAAGAATTTACACATTTAAATTTGTAATCTCCTTTCCACATTGAACTGACTGATTCTATGTCCAATGCACATGTTGAGAGGAGTTATTGTCTGTTCACCCCAGATTCTCTCATTTGGGGTAATTTTAATCAGTATGGAGGGTAGTTGTTAAATTGCAAGACCACTGACAACGATTAAAAAATTGATTAGAAATGATCATCTGTAGAAAGCAGTCCCACAAAATCATGCGGTTTGGCTCAGATTTCCTGACCTGAAAACCCACTGTTATTTTCACTGGAGCATGAAAGCTGTGGTTGCAGTCGCTAACTGCATTTAAAGAAGCTGTGATCAATATTTTCAAATTAATTATGGATTACATGACTTCTTGCTAATATGTTGCTCATTCTGATGAACCAACTTCTCATCATTTTCTCATCAGCTTTCCTGACATGTTCAAGTATGCAGTTAATTAGGGCTTCATGTTATGTGTTTTTTCAGCCAATATGAGCCACGGATACCCAGAGCGGGGCTGCAATTAATGCTTTTAATTGCTGATGTGTTTCTGGTAGTTTGCTGGATTTAGTTTTCTAATTTTGCAGCACTGCCTCAGTTTTACAGCCTGCAGGTTTTCTGCTCTAAAACATGTCTTGAACTTGATAAAATAAACAAATAATCCAAAATGTTGCTTCAAGTACCTTAAGACAACACACACGGACAAAGACAAAGGCTTGCCTTTTGTCTTTGCTACTATGTCTGCACAATCTCTTTAGATTAGATTTACTAGTAATCCTTTTATCCGTGTTACCAGCCATGCTGTACTGTTGTCATTTTTATGCTGGACCTCCTTCATATCATTTCTGATGCCATGTGTTGGTTCTGATAATGCCATAAAGGATGCTGCAGCACATCGAAGTGTTTCTATGTCATCTTAAAACTTTCTCCTGCCAAAGTCTTGGGGTATGAATACAATTTTTCACTTTGAGCAGTGCAAAAAAAAAAAAAAAGTTTATCAAGGTGTCAGTTTTACCAGTCAAAAGACTCTGTGTAAAGTCTATGGCTAATTCCATACTAATCCAATGGTTTGAAGCAAGTACTTCTAATATCAGAATCTGATTTAGCCTCTCTGTGATGGAATTGCAGGAATCCTCCTGATGATGGCGCTGTGCGAGCAAGTGCACGTGTACGAGTACATCCCCTCCATGAGGCAGACTGACCTGTGTCACTACCACGAGCGTTATTACGATGCTGCCTGTACACTGGGTGCCTATCATCCTCTCCTGTATGAGAAAAGCCTGATTCAGCGGATCAATACCGGCCCGGAGAGCGACCTCAGGAGGAAGGGCCGGGTTACCCTCCCCGGATTCAACACTGTCAACTGTGACATCTGAGCAATGAAACCTGAGAACTCTGGGCCCAAACACACACATCTCCGGCCTAGTCTGGCTCAGTAAGGGTGCGGTGCAATAAAGCTACAGGAGACATGGAGGCTGGAGCTTACCAGTTTCAGATGAGACCGATGAAGGACCTAAGCCATAACCCTTTAGGGAGGGATAAACATGTAGGCTACTGTAAGAGCTTGTTTTCATCAAGACATTTTTTCAGACCAGAGGCTGCCAGGAAGTGTCTCTAAGATGAAAAAGACATATCTCTCTGCTTTAGCTGAGCCACGTTAGCTGTGGAGCTGACTAGCGTAGCAACAGATATGTGTTTTTAGACAGGTGAGCGCTCAATATTTGGGCGTGTCATTGGTGTAAATTCCGTGTCTTTCAATAGTTTGAGTGGGGTTTCCCCTCAGAGGAAATGCCACTATAACAGTCTAACTTCTTTTTTTACTTGCCCAAAGGGTTATGAAAAAGCAAGGATATCATCCTTGCTGAATGTCAAGAGTGCAAAACACTTATGTATACATACACGTACACAACACACACAGGAAGTGTAGAGTGTGCAATGTAATAGGAACATTTCACTTTTTCAAACGGATGTCTCGAGTTACCTGATACAGGAAGAGCTAGGCGTTGACGCAAGATTTCAAAGGGGCCAAAGTGTGTTGCCTATTGTTTGACCCCAGAGACTTCCATTGAAAAGGAAGCCGCTTTAAACGGAAGTTGGAAGGTCTACAGGAGTAGCAAGATCAAGTTCCATTACCACTTTTACAATAATTCCAGGGCTAAAGTGGATCTTAGCGGCTGAAGTGGAAATACGCACAAGTCCCATGTTTTTTTTTTGTTTTGTTTTGTTTTGTTTTTGGCATCATGTGCCACTGAGCAGCTTTTCATACAAATGAATGGAGGCCTTCAATACTGTTTCCAGATTCTTTTCCACATCCATGGTGTTCCTCTCACATCTCTGTGGCAGGTGGCCCTGTTAGGGGTTCCTTCTACACCTTCTCGGGGAAAACAGATGGCCTGCTTTCAGTTGTGTTGCAGGATTTATTTCACACTCCTGATGTGGCAATGGGTTATATGAATTAAATCTCCTGTGCATGAAAAACACAACCAGAAGGGTTTCACTTATTTTTCACACATGTAGGATACTTATTCTTTTATTGTCAAGTTATTACCTTTTCTCTTTTCATAGGATGGCATCAATTGTCTTTTTTTTTTTAATTCATCTCACATGCAGTAAGAGTTCTTATCTGAGGGTGCATTCAAATGAGTGTAAATTTGGCCAAATGGAGATCTGAAGCACAGGTTCGAAGAAAATCCAGAACCTTGTGCCTCGCGGTGCAGTGAACGCACTCTTGGGTTGCCTTGTGACTGTTCAGATACATGCAGTTCGACCTGTGGCTTGGCTGCAGTGCTAGAGAATTTAATTTGCCAATAGATGTGTGGAGAGGGTGATCTGTATCAGGGGGTCTCATCTCTGCCTCAGTAACCACCTGCCCCTGTCTGCTCACTCTTAAATGAATGTAATTTTTATCACTGCATGTTCAGGCTCAAGTCCCCTTTCGCTCTTCCCCAGCCACCCACCCCTGAAGCTCGGCACTATATGCTCCACATACATTTAGTGCATTGCAATTATTTTCTTGTCGCGGAGTCTTGCGAACCCTGTGTACAACAAATATAAATCTCATACCAGCAGAATCCTCCAACAGCGTGTGTCCATCCCACAGTACAAAGTGAAGATGATCATAAAGGAGGAATGTGAAACAATAATGCCATCAGATTTGTGTTGTCTCCAACTAATGTAATTTTTATCTTCACGCTGAGTCTGTGGCACATCTGCAGTGAGCTCCAGAGGTATTTGATTACTGTGGGGAGATGTGTGGGATGTTTATTTTGTCTGCAGATGTGCAGAAAAATCTTGCCTATAAAAGATTTTTACGGTTAAGTGTGCTATTTGTACAAAATGTTCTTGAGCCACAGGTTTTGGATTGTTGTAAGATGTGAAATATGTCTAGAAGGTTACTTTGAGATGTACTTTTCTGAAGATGGCTCCATGGTAATAGCATCCATAGTACTTTGATGATTCTGAGATTTAGTTAAGTTATTACTGAAGCAGACTGGGTAACAATCGAGGCTCGTAATTTCCAGTGCTAATACCAAAACTAAGCTTATAACAAAATATTTAAGAAAAACAGAACATACATATAGTGTGTGAGTCATTCTTGAATTCTATTAACAGTAGCAAGATTATGGTGAAATTAATTTTTGATACTTATCTGGCAGGATCGACTAAAGAAACAACAAAGACTTTGTCAAACACTTTATAGATGAAACAACAAAATGGGACTGGTTATTTTTTTTCCCTGAGTCAGTTGATTAAATACATACAAAGTAAGCTACTTTGTTATGCTATTATTTACTAAAAAAATAAAACAACTACCCTTATTTGCATTATTCCCCATTTTAGTCATATTTTAGTGTAATGTACATATTGCCCTGCCCTACTTGAGAAATTCTGATACACAGTTGTTTCAAAATTGTTTCGCAACAATGGCTTATTATGTTTCGGGAAAAGGAACCAGGATAAGTCTTCGACTGTGAACAGAGATCGGTAAAGTTTATATGAAATTGAAAGTCATTTTCGATGTGTGGGGAAGTTCAGCGTTCATTTGCCAGTCATGCAGGTTTATGTCTCTGCTGTAGCTTTTATGTTTCTTTGTAGCTCAAACGGATCAGATGCAGATGTTCTATTGCTTGTGATTGTAACACACTGAAGGTGCAGAACCGTGAATATATTGTACATGTGCGTGTATTTCTAATAACTGATTACTTTCTTGTGCACAGAGCATGCAAACCAGGATCAGGGCTATGAGTCTTAAAACTGTCTGTGCTGTACTGTGCTGCCAGTAGACACCATTGTCATTAATGTTGTGAAAGGCAATAGTGGTACAGGATTTTTTTTTTCCAGATGTTTTCTGCAGATTTTAATGCATGCTTGCATTACAGGGAAATCTCATCAGGCTGCAGTGCAGCTAATAGATATCCCCTGGGAGCACTTCATTAAGTGCAATGCCTTTTGGCAACTTCATGTTTGCATAATATTGTTGTGCCATATTCCATTTTCAGTGTGGTGAGGACTACGAGTGATTGCAAGACTTCAAAGGTGCTGTTGCCTATCCCTTAACCATTCAAAACGTTAAATTCCTTTTGAATAAGTCGATTTCACTGTCAGTATTAAACACAGGACATTGTGCTTTAGCTTGACTGTAATTTGATCAGTGGTAAAGTTCTGGGATCAAAATAATAATCAGATACAATGTCCTTTAGATTTTGACCTCACATTTACTTAAGACCTATTTTTATGTCTTTTTTTATTATGTATTTGGGAAATGCTGCACTACACTGCCTCTGAATAATTCTTAACTTTTCAGTTGTATTTCCTACATTTTCCTCCTGCAGTATTCCTCGAGAAAATGAAGCGTCCATGATTGAAAACCGAAAGAGCGAAACTCCACTTTTGCTCCAAACAGCCTTAGGGGTGTTGTTGTTGACTTTGGTTAGTAAATTCTTCTCTTCTTACACTTGAATTGATATTTAAATAGACCATTTGTATTATTTCTGCAGTTGTATTTGTCTTTTTTACTGTGTAAATAAAGCTGTATAAGTTCAAGTCCCTTGGTTTTTATAACGTGATAGATTCATGTCGTTGCTGTCTGTGTTGTTGACTCACCTGTTTATTCATTAGAATGTAGATGAGAGGGTTGATGACAGTGCTGCTCTTTGCCAATAGTGAAGGCACCACACTGGCCACAGGACTTATAATGCCTGGAGGGCCAAATGTTGCCATCATGGCCACGACACCGTACGGCATCCAGCACAGCAGGTAGCAGGCTGCCGTGGTCAGAACCATGAACAGTATGTGGTACTCTCTCTTCCGGGCTGCATTCTTACGGATCTTACCTACCTGCAAATTGATGTTGTGAGGAGATAATGGAAAAAGAAAAAAGTTCAAACCGAGCTATTTTGTTATATCAAAGTGTGAAAATTGCGTTTTGATAGAGCATAATGGACTGCAATTTAAAATAATTGCAATCAAATTCAGCCCTTCCAAGGCTAAATTATCACACACACATACACACGGACATACACACACACGGATCAAGCAATGCCAATATTTCTTACAGATGCAAAGTCTTGCCAAATTTGGCTTAGGAACCTTTTGATTAGTTGTGAGGTTATAATAGTTATTAAATACTTTGAACAAATATAATTGCAACAACTTTTTTGAGGCCTGTATCCCAGGGTCTCTCAGGTGGCTGGGAAGTGCCTGAGGCCACTCTTTTGTCGAACCAACCCTACATCGGCTGGCTCAGAAGCTGGTCTTTGACTGCTCAGTGGGTGCGACACATAGATTTTCAAACCCAAGCCCAATATTGTGTCAACCCTTGTCTAAGGCAGCTTGGTGTTGAGAAATCAACATCCGCATTTGCTGTCATTTTATCATTTTAACCTTCTCCAGGCAGATGTTGCAGATTTGCGACAGCCAAATATCAGATTTTTCCTGCAACTACAACTTAATTTGAGCCTGAGAGGGTTAAGGAGCTGCAGATATGAGGCTTATTAATCAGCCAATGGCAGTTCAGAACTAGTAGCATCATTAATGGATTATCTGGGAGAGTAACAGCTGTATTGAGTTTACAAAATTTATGGGTGAATAGAATGAGTTTCTAATTTTTTACAAATTGAAAACTGAATTTCAAATGAGCTTTTTAACGTTTGCAAAGACAGAGTTGATTATTGCTTTACTAACACAGCAGGTTTACAGCTACCCCAAGATACATTGTTTTTTTTTCATGATAAGCCTTATTCTACCGAATTAGGATAGGGGATCTGTTTGACAAATGGAGGTTTTCCTATGTGGCTCAGTTATTGAATGTTGGACTTCCATAATGAAACTAGCTGTGCAAAATAATAATGGAGCCTCAATGAGTATCCTCATAATTTTATTCTACTTCTCAAAAAAAAAGCTCCATGCTGATGTTTTATGAGTGAAGTATACATCCTTCATCTTATCACTAGTGAAATAAGGGCCTGATGGATGTTTGGGATGAAGTGTCTGCCTGTTTGGTTTAAAGACACATTTTCCAACTCTCTATTTCCACTGGTTCAATGTTGCTGATAGGAAGTCAGTATCATCTTATATCATTTGTCATCTATGATCACCCTTTTGCTTTTTTTAACCTGCAAACATGATGGGTTTTAGAGATTGACATAGGGACATATTATGTCCCCCTTTTCCCGCTGACGACTTGAGAGTGAGGGACCCATTAACCCTTTCTATTGATTTAAATTACTATTGATTATATGGCCAGGCCATCATTAAAAATGTAATATAAAACAGAACACAGTTATACAGTCTGTATTTAAAAAACAGAATGCAGAACTCATTCTTATAAACATTATTAATCTCCCCTGCTGTGTCTGTCAATATTACAACATATTTATTTAATATACCACATACTATCCCTGAGTCTTTTTAAATAAACACCTTCTCTAAATCTCCAAGGCAAATTAAAAAATGGTTTGGTTGTCACAAGATCTAATAGCTCCACTAAGCTTTTGTAAAAAGTCAGAAAATGTGACATTGACTGGGAAAAATACAAGCACAATTGTAGTGGCACTACCACCACCCATCCCATGCATTCTTGAGCATGAAATTACCCTTCACTACCCTTACTTACATTTTTTTTTCTTTGTAGACCTTTAAAACAGACAGTATTAGCCAGGTAAGCTTTTAAGAATAACATCAGATGCTGTTGATAAATGAGATGGAAAACTTATTTCACCAGTCCAGTAATGTTTTTTGTAATGCATGAAATGAAACCTGATGTGATGATGATATAAGGTAAAACCTTGGAAACTCAGATATATATTGTGTGTCACTAATCTTCAGTAAGGCTACAGTAAATCAGAGGCACGCACATCAGGGTTCAACAGCAGTTCAGATAAAATGGCCAGAAGCTTAAACATATGGCTGATCCAAAGTGTAACCTCTGGCTACTTAACAGATGGGGAAGCTTCATTGAGTGGGGGAATTTATGGAAAGGAAGAGCGCACCTAAGAAATTCCATAAGGTATAAAAATCCAATCCTGTTATTTAAACGGTAATTAAGGCACAGAATTTGAATGCAGCAGCAAAAACCTTGGTCATCAGGCACATTCAACGACTTGCTCTTTATCTGCTCTAACCACAGTTCTATAAATATCAGAACAACAAAACAAAAGGTAGCTATCACACTGGTAATAGATCTTTTTTTTTTCCAAGGGTCTTCTTGGGGTGGGCGACAGTCATGGTTTTACAAACTGGTTTCAGTTCAAGGGAATGCTCCTGAAAGGTTATCTTCATCACGTACAAACAAATTGCAAGTGCATTTATCTTTAAAATGTTTAAAAGCAGTGAAAAAAATAGTAAAGAAGTCACCTTAATAAACATCACTTCTTCCAAAGAGTGATTAAGTGATTGAGGCAACCCAATTTAGCTAATTCAGTAACTGTGCCTGAAGGACGCTGCAACCAGTGTCTTTTGTGAGAATTGTCGCTTCCCACTTGGGAGCCATTTAAAGTGAGGAGGAGGATTTATAAAGGAAATGTATAGATAGAACACGTCTCTCAAGGACAGAAAAAATGGTCCTACAAGGACTGGTTATGAAATACAGTACAGTGTTTGCGTTCCGTAAGGGATTCTGCTGACAATCTTTATTTGGAGTAAAAACTATGCTGTCAATTGTTGGATTGGCTAAAAATTAGTCAAGAAATAAGGATATGTCTGAATGGTTATGGCTTTGTCACACCAGCTGATCTTTTATGACACACAATTCCATATTAATCCCCTGGTCAGCTACACCTCCCCTCAGAGAGATGAATACAAATCACCGGACTGAAAAAGATGGACTTTACTTTAGGAAAAACAAGCACCTTTTGCATAGAAGGCAAAGGAAAGGAACATTTTTATTTATCTAACCTGAATGTGCGGAAAACTGACAACATCTGGCCAGCAAGACAATACAAAAATGATGAGCTTGTAAATGGCAGAACAGCCAGAACCAATAAAATAACTAACTTGGAAAGACAATTTAAAAAAATCCATATTAGTCTGAAACTGAGGACTCATCTGTAGTTCTGATCCAGACAAGAACAGAGGCCCAGGAAATTCCTACTGATCCTGCCGATCAGCGGATATATGTACACTTCATATTATTTAGTGTTTTATTGTTTTCAAACAAGATGTTGCATGCACAACATTTTTGATTTTGTCACAGTATGGATAGCAGCATCTGTTTTAGCTGCAGCTAACTGATTGATGCCTTGGGCAGATGCTGGGAATAGCCCAGTCTGCTGGAGAGGCATGCGTGCAGTTAGTTTAAGTTAGTATGTAGTATCTAGTTCCTGCTGTGACATGGAGCCGATAACTCCTAGGACTGGGCTAAAGCAGGAGCAGGCACCGCTACTGAATTTATGACAATATAGATATGGGCAATATGTAGGTACATTCAATAACAGACTTTAAATCTGTCCTCTTTTTCAATGTAGATACTTTAGTTCTGGTGTTTAGGAAATTCTTGGTCATCAAGCAACTTTTCAACGTTTGGATCATAGAATGTTACATTTCACCCTTGCAAATGACAATTAATGGCACCAAATAAATAAATATTAGTCCCTGACTTCACCAAATGACTGATTATGTTGCAGAGACTTACCAGTACTTCTATCTATGTCTTATCGACTATGCCAAAGCAGGGGGGGAGGAATTGAGAAGTCTGTAGAGTTATCATATATACGGTATATCATTCATTTTCTATAGCCCATATACTGCAGTCAGGTTGCTAAAGGGCTTGAGTTTATCCCAGCTGTCATTGGACGAGCACAGGATTCACCCTGGACCGGTCGCCTGTCGATCACATGGCCACCCTCTCACTTACACCTCTAGATAATTTTTTGTTATCCATTAATCTACTCCATGTTTTTTGGATTGTGGCAGAAAACCAGAAGAAACCCATGCAGACATGGAGAGAATGTGCGATTTCCACACAGTATGCCCCCCGGAAGGAATCCAACCAGGGATCTACTAGCAGTGAGGAGGAATGAAAACTATTGCACCACCGTGCCACCCTTATCCATGTAGATCATGTAAATTCAATCAAAAATATTTGCAACCTCTGTAAACTTGTCAATGAATGTCTTAGAGACATTCATCTTCCTCAAATAGTAACAAGACAGCTGGCTCTGTTATGACAACCTTTAATTTGACCATCCTCCATCTCCAGTTACCCACCAACACCTGAAGTTACTGATGTGGATTCTGCCTTTCCAATGATCAAATTTGTGGACCCCAAGGGAAGTTGTCTTTGGAAACACTGTCATTCTGACTGAGAACATCTTGGTAAAAAGATTCTCTTGTGTCACAATATTTCTTTTACTTTCCTGTAATAGATATCGCATTGATTTATATACTGTCATACAAATATCTTGCTGTTCTGAAAGTGTCATTGTTGTCACACCTCATCTCATTTGTCACCCTGTCTGAGGTCTATAAGTGCCACATGTCAGATGGATGTGTAGCATGCTGTGATTTAATTTATATATATATATATATGTGTGTGTGTGTGTGTGTGTGCGTGTGCGTGTGTGTGTTTATGTATGTGTGTGTGTATGTATGTGTGTATGTATATGAACACCACCACAAAATGTACCACTATGACTCAAAGTCACATTTTGTACAGAAATGACACAATGGGCAGCACGAGGTACAGGACATACCCAGACATAGTCGGATGTCTAAGGTCAGTAATGGTGGTGCTTTATGATGTGTACCACCAAGGTTAAGTTAGATTTACTCACAACAACACAAAAAAAACATTCTGGCAAACTGGATAAGTATTTTATCAACTGATGGTTCAGTTCTGCATTTGCAAATGGTCACCGCCAGATAATTTCTCGACGAGGAAATTCAGGCTTTGATTAGCATTCACTGGAGGGAGCAGTGAGTGCTCATAATTTGCTTTTGCTTTTGCTTTTGCTCATAATTTAATAATACATTTTGGAAACTTAAAAAAACTGTATTATTCTCCAAATTTTGAATTTCTGGGTTGAGCTTCTTGCTGCAACATTTCTGTTTTTGAACTTAAATAATTAGACATTCTATTGACTTTTTTGGCTTATTTTTCAGTTTTCCCATCTACTCTCCAAAAAAATTACTTGCGCAAATACATACATCAACTCACCTGTTTTACTGCCCATAGCAGCCTGCTGTAGCAGTAGATCATCACCAGGACAGGAAGACCCAGGCAGAATGTGAAGAGGCAGATGATGTAGGCGTGTGACTGGGCAGTTTTGACAGTCCAGGACACAGAGCAGCTTGTACCTGCCCCCTCTATGTCATAGCTACTCCAGCCCAGCAAGGGGGGCACCGTCCAGAACAAGGAATATAGCCAGGAGCCTCCAACGGCAAGCAGGGGCTTTCGGTAGTTTGGCCCTCGATTGTTGTATACAGTCAGAGTGCTGTAGCGGTCGTATGAGAGGATCACTAGAGAAATCAGGGACACAATACCTGTGAAACCAGAGGAAGATTGGTTGATAAAAGGTTTTTGCAATTTAGGAAAGAATAAATCAATTATTAGAGTATTTTCATGTGAAAATGACAAAGAAATTGTTAGAAGATTGGTAAGTATTATGTCATGGTATTGGGAACAGGTAATTAGAGGTAGGGTCAGGTGATATACCAGGGGGTGACTGGATTTGATTTCATGGCTGTTGTGACAAAAAGCTGAGGTGGTTATGGTTTTAACTTTGTCTGCATGCAAAGTTAAGGAAATATAACAAATGAAAACACATTAGAGATAAACAGAGCAGGGAAAGGACCCACCCTTGGGCAGTCACTTTTCCAAAGGCAATTTCTAGGCTACAACTTCACATCAAATGTTTAAGTAGAGAGGGCACAGGGTTATTTATTGGCTAAGTAACTACTACAACTAAGGGATTTATAAACATCTGAAAACAACATGAAAACACCCAAACATTTTTTTTACATTTTCTACAGTAGAAAAGAAACTCCCTTTTTTTTCACTAAACACAGCGTGACATAGTTGTTGTATAAAAGCTGCCTTTCAGGAATAATAAGCGAAGCTCTCTCATGCAGTGCACCAAATAACTTTAAACCAAGTTTGTGAGAGGAGACCCAGAGAGACACATGCAAAACAAAAGGAGAATCATGTAAACTAAAGGATTAACCTCTTTTCTCACAATGAGGACTAGGTGAATCAGCTGGATGTATAAATACATGTCAACCCTGGTGTGAACATTAAACATTCACACTCCCATTCCGCCCCTTGAGTCTTCCCTTTTGTGTGTTAGAGTCTGTTAGTAAATCAGGATAAAACTGCGATCAAAAACTGTATATGTGGGCTTTTTAAGGAACTGCATTGATGTTGTATACAGGCGCTATTTCTCCTTTCAATCATCTGCAGTGCTTTGAAAACTCTACTAACTTCAGGGCAAAACCTGAAAACCCACCTGAAATGAAAATGTCAGATAATTTAAACGGTTACATTTATACGTTGCCTTTGGGCCATCAATCTTACAGTTCATAAACTGAAGCTATGTAACTGCAGAGTGAACCCTGAACAATAATAAAACAGGGTTTACCTGCAGTGTCTTGCTGTTTGCCCTCAAGCTAAGGATTAAACAGTCAGAGCAAATATATTGGCAAAGTGGACTGGATCTATTCCGTGTTGTAATGAAATGTCTTACACGAGGATTAAAATGCTGAAAGAAAATATATATCTAAAAGTAAACACAACTGATAAATATCCCATTGGCTCGGAAAGTAGTTTTCAAGCTGAAATAAATGAAATACTGAGAACAGTATTCTATTTACTGGCACTCCATGTTCTTCAACCCTCATTTACAGCACCTGAGTGATGAATGTGTATGTACCTTCTTTATTAAGTTACATTGGTAAAACGTCACTAGCGCCTCTAAAGCAGCACTTAAAGAGGTAATGATTCTTTTTCATGACATGTCACAGAACTGACTTCAAACGCAGTTTGAACATTTTCTCAGCCAAACTTGCTCACTCAACTAAAATGTTATAAAACAGACTCTGCCACTTCTGACTTTCAAAATACTTCTGTCTTTGAACAAAAATTTTGAACTTTCATTCAATCAACAGTAATGTGGACTTGGTATGTATAACCAGTATAACTGAGTCATTACAGTGTAAGTTCATTTCATTGTCAGTACTACATAAAATTCTCGGAAGAGTAATGTTTCCGGTATTGATTAGTTGTTCTAATTAATTGATTTTATCCGTCTGCGTGGGGATTTATGGTGTGTGTGTGTGTGTGGCTGTAGAAATCTTTCTCACAGCAGATATGATGACATTTTATTATGGGAAATAGTGGCAGATAACATGAGCAATAGATCTAGATCATACAGTTGTCTTCTATTAGCAATGATAATGGACCCGCTGGATTATTTACTGTGAAAGTGAAGTATTTTCCCACCTCTCCTATCAGTATGAACATTTTTCTCATTCATGATATTTCAAATTTGTCCTCTGCAAATTAAGCCTCAAGCTGAACTCATTTGTTGTCAACAGCAGTGGAATCTTAGTTTTTTGGGGTCCAAGCAAATCTTTTTATGTCTCCGCTCACGCCACATGTTGCAGGAGGCATTGTGTATATCTCTCGCCCTCCTTATTCACGTGGACCGAATACCTTTGCTTCAAATTACTTTTAAGTCACTGCTGACGTTGAGCTATACTGAAGAGTAAATCAATAAAATAGTCTTGCTCAAAGATCTAGACAACTGCGAATGCATAAACGCAAAGTTTTTCATTTTTCTAAAATACACGTATAACTCCAATTTAAAATCAAGAAACGTCCTATTGCATGTTTCCTTTTTTTTTTTTTTTTTTTGCTTTTGCAACATTTTAGAGGCTGGAAGATGACAATGGCATTGAAGAAAAGACAGGAAGCAGAGCTGGAGGTAGCATAGGCAAAGGTGTTTCGGTTCTCTTTGGGAGTAAGAAGGATAGATAGGATCATGACATCTAACAACACATGTTACATGTTAAGGAGATAAAGTCAGATTGAAGTGGTTGAATATATTTGTAGAGGGAGGCAATCAGGAGGCCAAGAGGAAGACCAAGGAGGGGATTTATGGATGTAGTGAAAAAAGACATGTACTGAGTTGGGGTGAGAGAAGAGGATACAGAAAATAGGGTTAGATGGAGGAAGCTGATTTGCTGACCCGGGACCAGCCGAAACAAAAAGAAGATATTTTGGATATAAAGTTACATTCTCTTAACTTCCATTTCCTGACAGAAGCTAGAGGTGTCCATTTTGTCCACAGAGCTTAAAGAGAGTGATGTTGCACCAAATGATGTGGCCCTTGATCAGTCCCCTCTACTTTAATATAATTACAGTCTTTAAATGGGAAACAAAATAGTCCTCCAAAAAACCACTGCTGTCACACATGTATAGAATAATGATAAGATCCATTTTTCTCCCAAGAAAGACAATTCCAACCTGTCAGTAATTTCTGCGTTACATACATCACAAAATTTAAGCAAAGACAAGCATGAATGCAAATCAAAAGATGAATCTGCATGTCATATGATTCTTGTGCTGAATTGAGTTCTGATTTATCCAGAAGAGAATCAACCAAATACGCATTCATGATAATGTCATTTTATCATTAGGTTTGTCTAAAAGGCAAGTTCCATGATATAAAACAGTCTGACAGTATAAGCTAAAGAAGAGAAATAGTGACCAGAATGTTCAACTTCCAAATATAGAAGCAACTCTTGACAAACATCTTTGCCATGACTGTCAGATATGGTTATTTTTATAAAGAGCTAACTTATCCCCATATAAATACCTCAAACTTTCAAAGTTTCTACTGCTGTTTAATCTTCACTGGAGCTTTTAATCCTTTCAACATTCTCCATACTTACAGTTTCACAAGATTATTAGCACATGTAATTACATTAACCAGAGCTACAGATACCCACTGAAAGAAAATAATGCTCTAAAGAGTTCAAAATACCCAATTCTATCAACATCAAGAAATTTAGCATTCAATGATGTGTAATAACTATGTCTATTGCGAATCTCTGATCATTTGAAAAACTGAAAACCAGGTTGGCAGAATATTTGAACCATGAAAAGTGTCTCCTTTTACCGAAAACGTTGTTAAATTCCACACGTGTCACTAATTCTGTGATATTTTGTTTGTAGTGAAAGTGAACCCGTAACTGTTTCCCTTGAACTAACCACTTTAAAATATATGTGGCAAAAAGTAGACATATACTGTTTGGATTTTAGATAAATTCCCACAAAAAAAAAAAAATTTAGATTTAAAGCTGCACATGCATAATTTTGGATACACTAACCTGATGCCCAACCTAAAAGAAGGTTTACCCATTGAACAAATTTTGATTAAGTAACTGTTAAATTTCATTATTACAAATGATAAGGAAAAAGTACAGGTGAAAAGCAAAGGCTGCAAGGAGATTAGTCACTGTTGACTATGAACACTAGATTAAGAGGTCAGGGAACTCTGACACTGAAAGTTGAAATTCTCTTTCCATTCATCAATACCCTGTTGGGAATGGATGTCAAAAAAAGAAGAAAAAATGCAGAAATGTTTGTATCTGAGAGAAACTACTCACAGAGACCTTGCAATGCACCTGCTGCTGTGAATGTTTAATAGGTGCATATCTGCTGTGTGTCAATAAACTATGGCTAAGGCCAGAGTGGCATGATAGATAACAAGAATGTTTATTGAGTGATACTTAGTGCATGTAAACATTAACAGATAGTAAATCATTGGTGTTAAATCTATCAGTTCATATTAGGAAACTCAGCTGTCTCGTCACATATTCATACTTTATTATAGATTGTTGGCCATCAGTGTAGGAAAATCCCGTGTCCAGGGAGGGACCTGATGACAGTTGATGCTGCGTCCCTCTGGTTATTGACTGTAAGATAGAAAAGCCTCCTCTGAATTTATGTTGAAAGGCTAGAAAGTTGGAAGCAGTGCAACATTAGTATGCTGTTTTGTTTCCCAACCGGAGTTGGGATGTCTTGGATAACTCAACAAGCAGAAAAAAGGATTTTAAAAAAATGTTCATCCAGTGAAATTTCTCTTATATGATGCTTTTTTAGAATTATATCAGTGGAATTCATGTGGGAGAACAAACAGCTCATATATGAACATATATGATTTAGATCTTTATAAAAAAAATTTTCCCACTGTCCATGTATCACGGACAGAGGGAACAGTTTGTGGATATAAGTCATAACACTGAGTATATTGCAGTTATCCAACAGATTTACAGTAAGGCCGGAGGTCCACACTTACTCCGCACCCTCCGCATGAGGGTGGGCCAGATTTTATTGTTGCTTTGGTTCATTTTGGTATTGATCCATACCAGTCTTTTGCAGAGATGAATGTAATCTCAGGTTTATTTGTTGTAGATTGTCAGTAAAATTCACTTGTGGTTCTTTATATATCCCAAGTTGTGGGCCCTGACTGGTGTAGATGGGTTAGCCTATGGACACACATGCTGCAGTCATTCCGAATTGTCAGATAAACAAACCTTCTAGACCGTGAGAGGAGACCAGAGCATCAACACAAACCTTGTCCTACATATACAGATATGAAGTCTGTTTGAGGAGCCGTATGTCAGCTGACTCATTCTACTCCTGCAGAAGCTTCACTGCTCAGTGTAAATGTCACTGTGCGGGAATATAATACATAAGGAATGAGTGTAATGAGATCATTCCCGAAAAAGGCATGTCTCTCTGTAATTCCAGGTATTTTGCAAGCAAAAGGCAGCAAAAAAAAAAGATGTATTCATGTATAGTATACTTTTAGGAATTATTGGAAAGATAATAACCAGAAGAATCTCACATGATGTGCGATGGTCATGTGGAGAGAAGCCTACTGTGATGAACCTTTGCCTGATGAATGTTATCTGACATCACATTAATGCACCTGCTGTTCTGAAAATACCATTCTTTCAATCAAAACAACTGTCTGGATGGAATTTAATATCAGCTAAGCAATGCGTGGACATTGATGCTTGACAAGAATGCGTACATTTCCGCAACAACAGAGCATTTATGGGAATCTTACACCTTAATGTATATTCCCTTCTATGAAGAGAAATCTACTTTTTTACCGATGTCATGGTTATGCCATGCAGCGCTCAGTGGTTCCAATGATTGGCTATTACAATGCTTTTATAACTCAACTTTGCGTCTTTGATGAAAAATTTTGACAGCAATTTTGACGTTGAGTCATCAGGTGTTACTCATTACATTTACCGCAAATTTGTTCCCGCACAGTAAAGAGGTCTCACTAGCTTTGTAATTAGACCCGTGATCACCGGCTATTATATTCAAAAATATCTGTTATAGAAATAGGCCTGTGAGACTAGTGCTGTGGGGACCATTTACATCCAGGAACTCTCTCATTATTTGAATGCAGAAACACCAACATTTATATCAGTAATAGTCATCTTGTTTTATCCATTTGGGCGATGACAGAATAACTGCTCTGTTTTAAAATAAGACTAACAGAGAAAAAGAATAACATGAACAATGGATGAACACGATGCGTGTGTAATTTATTTGACAATGGTGAATACCAAATGTCTATAATAGGCGAAATTATGGACAGTGGTGATATATGGGCTTTGCTCAAGACAGCAGGAGATGTTAAATAGATTTCCAGGAATTCAAATTCATGTAGTCCCTTTGGTAGCAAACAATTTGACCTATCAAAGCAGGAAAAAGCGAAGAGGGAATTTATGTTAATAATGGTCACTGCACCCAGGTTAGCTGTAGTATGCTCAGTCCTTTATTATAATCAAAGCTCACTAAATTAAACAATATTCATTGTTAATCTTCAAACATGTGCATTTCTGTATGTGACAGGTCAAAATATCTGTTCTGTAAAAAGCCTCATCAACAAACAAGTCGAAGTTTACGGCACATAAACTCCGTAAAGTGAGGAAATAAAAATGCATTATAGACGCATTTCTGTGGACTGTAAACTGAAAATTATGTTTTTATATCTGGTTAATTCAAAGGTAACCCACAGGAACCATGTTTGAAGGTAGAGGTTGTGAAAGCATACACCAAATCAGGCTTGAAGATGTTGTGCCCAGCGGACAAACAGTATTTAATCACATACATATATATATCCCATTATACCAACCCCATAGAATCAGCTTCTATTCATTTGCTATTTCAGATTTAGAATTTGAAAGCACTGTGGCCATTCTTTGTCTTTTTAACTGATTATGAAGTACAGGCAATATCTATTGCACGGAGTGAGAAGAGTGTTGGACAATGTCTTTTGGTAGAAAAAGGGTAAAGGAAACTATGATAAAGGAAAAAAACAAGTACCTGTTCTTATTCATAGTATTTCTACCTGATTCCTTTCTAAATTATGCGCATGATAGAACTCTTATTTTCTTTATGAGTTTTGAGATAGTTTGGTCAATTGGGAGATGATAAATTAGTATGGTAATTATCCCATATAATGGTGAAAATCATCATAACTGGCTTGCAATGTTGAAAACAAAGTTAGTTCATTTAACAGGAAATATTATGGAATCAATTAGGATATCACCACTTGAGCATCCCTGTGTTTTTTTAATAAAAGAAAACCTTTTTAAATTCAGTTCCTATTGCATTAATGACATGCAAAAAATATAAAAGTTTTAAACTACAAATGAAACATGGTTATGCGTCGTTAGATCAATACAACAACCCGTGCTGTTTCGTCTCTTTCCGACAATAGAATGGGCTATTTTTTTATCAAGGCATGTTGCTCCATTTAGCAGTTCAATGAGAGAACATCTGTGTCTGATGTACAAAAATAAAAAAAAGAGTGTTCTTCCACTAATTATCTCTTTATTTTATTCAGTGTTATTGTAGCTAGCGCCGTTGGATTGCCTCAAAATGATGAGACTTGATTCACACCAATATAAAAATATTGTCTATTCATCAAGGCACATCTGCAAAAAATGACTTCAGTAATTTTAAGATGCCTTCCATAATTTAAATTCTTATTGTACCCCTTCTAGAGTGTCCAAACGATTGATTTTACACTACCATTTTTGCCTGCAGCTTGACAATACAGAGGAAATTGTTTTGGGGTTTTTGTCCCTTATTTTGCTCTTTGTAATTCACCTTTGCGGGCAGTGTGAGGCAGGCGGTTAGAACTAGTCCTTTGGACTGAATATTCCTGTTTCAATTCCCCGCTCCTCCTAGTGTGTCAACGTGTTGTTAAGCAAGACACTGAAAGAAGCACAATAAAATGAAAAAAAAAATTAAAATATAATTTTACATGTGAACAACAACTGATTTACTGATTTACTGATTTACTATTTACTTATATACTAACATATTATTTTATAATCAAGGAAATTAATTACTTAAGAACAAAAATTATCTGGATGTCTCAAATAAACCTGTGTGTGACAGTGCATCAACATGGATGTTTTGGTTATTCTTAGCTGCCATAGCAACCAAGGTCAAAGCTTTGAGTGTCTAGTTTGTCGCCAAGAGGAGAAGAGAGATAATATACTGAGGCTCATTAGGCCATCATCCAAAATGTACTTTACAATTCAAACGAGAATGCTGTTGATAGATTAAGAGAAACTTGCCAAGCATCTTTTAACAGGCCCCAATTATGTCACATATCTATATATGTATACCTTTCTTTCAGTAATTCATTTTTGTGATAAAAAATAATAACGGTAAATGCTAAACACACAAACATGCATGAAACAATTTGGTAGCGATGTTCAATTTCAAAATTTATAATGTGCAATTCTACCTTAGAACAAGAGCAATATTAACTCATGCTTGGAGCAGATCTCTGATAGTATCTGTTTCATCTTTGCCCCATACACACTTATACTGTCTGATAAAAAGCACTGTCCGGTCTTTGGCAAAAATTTCTACTCTTGGACATATCGCTATTGCTGTACATATCTATATCCTAAGGTTTAGGTTTTGCTCTATTCTATTCTATTCTATTCTATTCTATTCTATTCTATTCTATTCTATTCTATTCTATTCTATTCTATTCTTTATCATCATTATGAGTTGGGATATTGGCAGAATCTGTAGATGGTTGGGTTTGGAGATGGCCAGTTGAAAGCTCCACTGACACACAGCATATAAACTCTCCATCTAGCTTGACATCTTGATTCCCATCATTTTCATTCTTGTCAAACCATTCAGTGACCCCTTGTTCCCGATGAAGATGCGCATGATCATCTCAGAGGCAAAAACCAAGCAAGCAGGCCTGTCCTTTGCGGCCAGCTTGCTGGTAATATGGTGAAGGGTGACTCATCTGACCATATCATCTAATTCCAGAGCAATTCTCTTGCACATGTGCAATCAGCTTTTTCAGTGAAGGGTTGCAGCTTTGTATCTTTTCCTTGTAATTATTGATGGGCTGCTCCATCGTCTCTTGCCACCTTTAGCCCTAATCCTTCTGAAGTCAGCTTTTTATTTCTTTGGTCTTTTAGGGGTTCAGGACCCAGTAATTGCGCTTTAAACACGTGGCCAGGTGTTCTACTGCGAGCTTGTAAGCCTTCCTGTTGTTGTTTTGGAATTGTTCCATTTGTTTTATCTGTAAATTTCAATTTAGAGTCTGGGCAGCAGTCTAGGGTACACTTATGGATGGGGAGGATGTACAACAATGGACTAGTGGGGGAATGTAGGGCTGAATGTAGGGTGCTGGCTATCACATCCCCTGCGAGGCAGTTTGCTTGATTTACAAACCGATGCTTATCCAGGTGGGATGATCGATCTGATTTTTCATTTTCTTGAAGCACCTCAACACTAATGGCGTTAAAGCCACTTGGCTCATCACATCCTATGTCAGGTGAGATGAGCCAAGTGGCTTGGGTTCTATGATGATGGTAGAGGACTTTCAAGCAGGAAGGTAAAGCGGGATGTCCTAATGAAAGGTTAATTAAAACTGCCAGCTGGTCTGTGCGTGCTTTCAGAA
This sequence comes from Fistularia commersonii, assembly GCF_037954325.1. NCBI lineage: Eukaryota > Metazoa > Chordata > Actinopteri > Syngnathiformes > Fistulariidae > Fistularia > Fistularia commersonii. The sequence continues at coordinate 8,977,141 of NC_141287.1, read as the reverse complement.
CCCAGCTGCACACTCCATCTGGGCCTACAGATTTGGATTTGTTCATCTTCATCAAGGTGGTCCTTACTTGGTGGTGCTGTAGGATTAGTAAGGGCTCACTTGTGGGTAGAACATCTGGTACGTTGGTGTCTTCACACAGAATCTGAGGTATAATCTCTGTTAGTGCCCTGACCCTGTCTGCATTCTGCAAGGCTCATTGTTGTTAAACTTTTGTGCCTGTGCTAAGTCTCACTGTTGCCCCTCTAAAACTCCTGGAGATGTGTGCTATACAACTGGTGGTCCTGCTGTCTGAAAGCTGCATCCTTTGTTAATTCTCTCACCTTGTTTTTGATCCATGGCTTGATAGATGGGTGAGTGTGTGGAAGACGGATATCCCTAAATGGAAACCAAGGTTCAACATCATCCACTGTGTGGTTTAAACTTGTTCACCCCTCTCAGCAACACAAAAATGACATAAATTGGCTTTTAGGAGCCACATCCTGCGGATGTACTCCTGTTCTATTTGGCTCTACTAGCCAGTCATAGGAGAGTCAGTGATACCAGGTCCACCCGACCAGCCCTTTGTCTCAGAGACAGTTTCTATTTTATTTGATTAATTTCTTGACTAACCAAACTTAAAATTCCATGCTGCAATTTACTTAACACAATGTTTTTTATTTATTTATTTTTCAAATTTCTCACTTATTTTACGAAACAATTTTGTTTTTCTTGTCTACTAACAATCTTTTGCATTTTTCACCTTCCAATAATTCACCGAGAATTGACCCGATTCAACAAATGAGGGACTTCAGATAGCAGACACTTGAAAAATCAAAGCAGGATAAACATCGAAGAATTAATCAAAGTAATGACGCTAGATGTGGCTGCACTGGATACTTTTTTATGTAGATGTTGCCAGTTAACCAGACATCAATCAAACAAATTCTGTGAAAGGTTAACACTTTTTAAATTAATTTTTTAGTTAGTTTTAGTTTTAGTTAGATTTTTGGTTATTTTTTTAATTACCCGGTAGTTGATTTTTTACACCTCCTGACAGGAAACAAGTACAGCAAATCAAAAGGGAAATGTGTTTTCCATGAAATTAAGGGTTTGGGTTCTCACTTACCCTTTTCATAAAATTTGCTTTCCTCCCTTTCAGAAGGTTAGCACAGTCGTCCCAACAAGACGCTGCTCCTTAGCTGCCTTCTGGTTATGGTGCACCCATTGGTTAAATGCAGAGGTCAGATTTTGCTGTTGTTGTACTCTTTGTATAACTGTATGTGACAATAAAGGATTTTTTTTTTCTTTTCCAAAATAATGATGATGATGATGTTATACATTTATTTATTTATTGCCGAACTAAAATAATTTTCAGCATTATTAGGTGGTGTTCAGAAAAACGCATAAACCAATTCTGATTATATTGCCAATGGTTAGATATATGAATGTAAAGTATCTGGTAAACGTGTTTTTCTGAATGGTCTTTGTTCAAGGATAGTTATTATTTTAATGTAAGTGTAACCAACATCTCACCAAACCTGTCAAATAACAGTATTAGGTTTGGATTAAAAAAAAAAAAAAATTTTGGCATATGTTTTCAGTCAGCCTTGTCCATTAACCTTTGGGTTTGAACAGATTTGGTTTTGAACCATTGGGTTCACGCTGGTGATTGATTGTTTGTATCCATTGTGCATCTAAATATAGAAACAATTAGAAAGACTGCATGTCAGAAACAAAGGAACACGAGAAGACCGAGACATTCAGTGTAATGTCAAAACAATTTCCACACTACAATCTAAAACACATCGACAAAATTAACTAGAAGGACGAAAGTTACAGCTATACAGCCACAACACCTACCTTCCAAACCCAGCATCTAAGGGCCTTCAAATAGTGCATGCTAGATTAGAAATAATCTGCCACCATGTTTCTTTAAATAATCCTCAGCAACCTGTTCTACATCATGAACACCAGTGTAACAACGTAACTTGTAGCTGCTATTCTGCCAGCACTGGCTTTGCTGCATTTGGATAACTTTATTCTAAGACCTATCAAGGACGCAAATTAACTGCTAAAATGTTTCATATGATGTAACTTCTGTTGTTCTAAACTGAGCTATTCCACTTTAGTGCCTCCATTCTGAAGTCATCACAGCATACATGAGTTCAAGTGGATGCATTACATATATATGATAAATTACTTTGCATGACGTACTATTTTTGTCCTGAATTGAGCCATCAAACCACTGTACCAGGCAAAACATGCATTACTGATTTGACTGAAGGATTAAAACTAAAAAGCAGCTTCTCTCAAGTACTATTGTATAATAATTTAGGAACAACAGTTTATTTAACAGGAACAATTGCTCCAATATTATATTCAAAAATGACACACTTTTCTGAGAACCAGCTACTGTTTGATAACAAGACACCTTCAATTTAGGTGTTCTTGACAGCCTCCTTTTTAAAAACTGGAATGACTCACTTTTAGTGAAGGCTTGTTATCTGTGAGTTTCTGCTATACCCATTAAACTCATCATACAGAGTGTTCTCGATCTCTCTGACTTCAGTGTCAGATAATGTCCACAAACATCAATGGATAGCCTTGAAATTCTCTGTCAAAATCCTTGTCAGAGAAGTCAAATTTCTCAGAAAACTTACTTTTAAATCTTTCTGATGAATCATGTTTTTTCCTGTGAGCCCACATGAATGTGATTTCCAGTATCCTTTTGGGACTTAAGTATAAGTAAAAATTATGTATGCCTGCTTGAAAAACTTTTTATGAGTCAAGACTTATCAAACCTAAGGTATAGACTTGCTGTTTAGATATAAGTTGTGATTTGACTGTGCAAAACATATGAAAAGGCTACCTAAAGTTTCAAAAAATAAACCAAAATTATATGTCCCATTGCCAATTTTTAGTTTGCCCTCAATACAAGTTATCACATAAGGTTTTTAGAAATGTTTTTATTAAAGCCTTCTGTGAGGAATGCTGATAAGAAAAGACCTTGTGAAGTAACAGTTGAAAACCATTTGGTTGTCAAATCCTACACCTGGAGATCACTTCACAAAATGAATGCTGTACCATCACCCACTTAGACAGAGTAATAAGTGCACTGCATGAATGCGTTTTGAAAGAACACAACAACTGATTTCTGAGACCCTGAAAATGTCTACTTCAGCTCAGGAAACAAGCTCCTATCATTTCTATTAAGAAAAAGTGAATTGATCTGATTTAAAACAAGCATAATGGTCCGTAAAGTAAATTCACTCAGAGAAGCATGAGATATTATCCAAATTGTACACATCTGTGGCCCAAGTTTCTGTGAAGCATCATCTACTGTGCCGTTTTCAGTGCGATTTCCACAGTATATGTACAATAAAATAAGACCAAAATAATCTCAAATCAGTACATCTGCTTTAAGTCCCACATACTTTTCACAATTAGGGCAGTAAACACCCAGATTGTCATTGAATATTGACATTACCTAATATTATATGGACCAGGACCAGGACTGGTGAATGTCTCTTGAAAGCAGAATGATGCTGCATGCGTCACTATTCTGCTCCCCTCTGGGTCCACTTTCGTTATTGTTTGGCTGGTTTGGAGGAGTATACTGAAAACCCAATTGTCGTATCCACAATTGTTCCCTCAGCCATCATTGCAAGTCAGTGTCCTTGGTCCAAAAGTTCCAGAGCGGTGCTATCATAATCAAGGCTACATTAATCCAATCTTAAGCCAATGACGTAGAAAAACAACACATAAGCTCAAGCTGTTGTGACGCCTCCAGAAACATATGGTGCCATTTTTCCAGCTCTCTCTTGACATGCTGATGCTGCTATGCCTCAGTGGAAACAGAAGCTCCCACAGGTAGGTGCCGTTTTAGCACTGATTATTCTTCACCAAACATCATGCAAGATACGAGCACGAGTTAGGTTCTCTTAGCGGGGAGTGATTGTATTCAGGAGATTACACGGGAGCTCTGGAATATTCCCCGAGATTAAAGTAATCATGAGAGTAGGATTTGGTTTAAGCAGGTGAGTTGAACGTAGTTGGATCAGTGTGGTGGCGGTGCAAATTGTTCAACATTAAGTGGATGATAAGCAGTCTTCACTTATTATTTCCCAGTATTTGAGACATATTTTTCAAAAAATTAAATATACAATTTACGGGCCGTAATTTAGCTCTTCTATAATATGATAACAGAAAATACATGTCCTCATTGAAGAAATAACTTTGGCAGTGATTGAAGAAAAAAGAATACAAGGACTATTATTACTAAATGCCAGCTCAACAAAAAAGTCACCTCATTTATACCCACTGTTTTCAAAATCATGTGCACGCATTTTTTTTTGAGATATTGACTGAATCCACAAAATTGCTCTAATTCATGTATCTCTGCCAGTAGACCCTCTTATTTTTTACATTCAGTGTCTCGTGGTGGGAATATGTGATCTTCTAATCACCATGCTGACATACAAAATTGATGTGCTGACTGTGTTTTGTACCCACAGGCTGGTGATCTTGTCAGATTCTCAATGTTGGATACTTTAGTCAATACAATTAGCACTCAGGTCGTCACAGCCCAATGTGAACCCAAGAGATTGTCTTATACAGTTTCATTTGTCTGCAGAATGATTCTAGAAATGCTCACACTCAAGACGATGTACTTTGTTAGTTCCTCTTCTTTCACTTTCGGTTTTTCCTTTCAGGGGTCGCCACAGCCAATCAGCCTCCTCCATCTAACCCTATTCTAGGTATCTTCTTGTCTCCCACACTAACTTCATGTCATCTTTCATTACATCCATTAAGCATCTCTTAGGTTAGGCCCTAACCCAAGAGACCCTCGGGTAAGGGTTAGGCAGTTTCAACCCCAGTATCATTCTACTGAATTATTCACTATCCCACCTCTGTACATGACTGGACCATCTCAGTCTGGCCTCTCTCACCTTATCTCAAAAACACTAACACGTCCCTCTGATAGACTCATTCCAGATCCTAACCATCATCGACGATTCCAAAGATAACCTCAACATCTTCATCTCTGCCAACTCCAGCTACACTTCCTGTCTTAGCTTCCTGTCTTAAACCATACAGCATCGCTCGTTTCAGAACTGTCTGGCACACCTTTCCTTTCATCCTGGCTGATATTCTTCTATCACACATTACCCAAGACACTTTTCTCCACTTGTTCCAACCTGCTTGAACTGATTTCTTGACCTCTTTTGCACACTCTTCAATGCTCTGAACTGTTGACTCAAAGTATTTAAAGTCATCCACCTTCATCTCCACTCCCTGTAGCCTCATCATTTCACTTGGGTCCCTCTCCTTGATACCTGCTTTGACAAACATTCATCATTAGTTGATATAGAAAAAAATGTCGTTAAATCAGATGCTGAGTAACTACGTTACACAGAAAAATCAATTTCTGTAAAAATGTGGCAATCGAGTCCATAGAGATTGAAGTGACTCTCAAAAATGAAAGGCAGTGTCCCATTTAATCGTGCCAAAGGTTTTCAAAAATCTGGAGTGGTTAATCTGTCAAAGCACTTTAAACACTGAAATGACAAGATGCTTTTTTGATGCCAATTTTTTGTGCATTTGTGAGTACTCAGAATCTGACATCTGAATAGAGTCAGTTTGAGAGTGAAGGACAGCTAAATGATGCAAAAGAAAGATTTAAGATTTTATAAGAAATATCGAAGACAATTCAAAAAAGCGACATCTTTTTCTCTTGGAATTTCTTCGCAGGTAAAAGGAAGGCCACGGATAAAAACAAAAGATTCAAAATAATTGGGCATAAAGTCTGCTAGTGATTAGATGTGAACAAACAAAAGAAATAATGGGGCGTTGAAGGGCGAGACGTTTGATTTTCAAAAAATGAAGGCTTTCTTTTCAAACCAACTGTTGCACCACGTGATTGGTATTGAAACTGGCATATGTAAGTGTAAACCCTTGTACAGTTGAGAACTCTTGGGAAAACCTGCTCAAAGCCACTTTCGTTTACCAAACACGGACCTCTTGGACGAATACGTCATACAGACGGTGACACAGGTAAAAGATAAAAGGGCTTCCAGGTGGAAGCTCTTCAAAATAAGTAAAGCTGACAGGTTTAAAATGTTTACAGCATTTCAATTACAAGACATGTTACAAGGTCAAGGCAACAGCAGCTGCATTTACCGACCAAGCAACCAAGTAAGCAAGTAGGTGAAGATGTGTAACCGAATAAGTCTTAGTTTTCTTGCCAAGGGTTTTTATGTTTTTCCATAATGTATTTGGAATGAAGGAAAATTGGAATTGGTCAGGGTATAAAATCAAAAGGATTTAAAAAACACCAGAGAATACATGTCAGATAAGACTCTGCAAACAGTGATGTTGAGTAAATTAAGGGAATCAACTGGGGTTCAATGGTTTTGGTTGTTGTTTGCCTTTGACGTCCATATTTCTCTAACCTGTACAGTTTCCTTCAACAATAGTCTTTCGTAGCTAGACATTCCACAATAATACTACGCTAGCGCAGGAGAGATATCTGGCTCAACCCACTGCCATTCCGCTAATGTAGAAAAACAGCTTGGGTTGTATTGAGTACATTCAAGATTCCCTTCTGATGTCAAAGGTTCTGGAGATGAAGTATCTGTTTTGGCCCATTGTTACCAATAGCCATTTATATAGTAAAAGGGACTGTAAAAGGCACACAGTGCACATCTGAAAAGGGCTCAAAACGATTGACCAATGGCAACGTTGATGTAACGCCCCCTATATCTTTACTACCACTTGAATTGAATCAAGATGTGTTCACATTTCAACAATAAAATTTAGATTCATTCTGTTAATTTGTACTCAGTGATATTACAAATCTTGGCACTGAAAAATAGACCAGCATTGTAAATTCATACACACAAGCGCGCGCACACACACACACACACACACACACACACACACACACACACACACACACACATACACTTGTGCATGTAGACACAACTGATCGAGCAGCTTTGCTTTGGTTCTGTGCTAATTTCTCTGCTTTTCTGAACACAGAGAAAGCATTAACTCCACAGCCAGCAGTGTGGCTGTACTGGGGGTCCCCCTGGTTTTGAATTACACTAATTGATGTATAATGACGTGCTGTTCATGTTCATGTTGGCAAAGATGTTTGTGCCATCAAACTCACACTGTTAGTTTTGAAACTCAGTTTAACCCAGTATTCCAAACAATATTGGATATGGGTGATCCCTCTGTGTTCCTCACTTACAGTCCTCTATAATGGCATGGGAGTGTGGTTACAGGCCGTTACCTTCAACATTGTTTTGTGCGACGTCATCACCATTCATTTCAATTATGTAGTCATAATTCTATAATACCCATGAATATTCAGAATATTCAGATGCTACACAGCCAATGATGTATGCACAGAGCATTTACACAGTACTATGCACACTAAAATGGTATCATCTTGAAATGCTATTTCAGTCTGTCAGGGTTTAAGTGAATAGACGTGTGACACATAAATCAATATTCTTCTTCTGCTTGGACACTGCTGAATGATAATTACTGCTATTATTTCATGTACCATTCATTTTGTTTTCCAATATCGCAACCCAGTCATCATCTTGGAAACACAGTTTCATTATCCTGAGATCTCAGAAATATGAGCCTGTTATCTCAGAAAAGGCTGCCCTGAGACAGCAAATATTGCTTGAGTTGATGAGGACACAAGTTAAATCCATTTGTTGTGACAGGATAATAGATAAAGAAAATGCATATATAATTTGCTAAGACCTGCATAATAATGAGATATGATATTTTTATGTATCAAAGTGGAGAGCTAACATCATTTCAATCCTAATAATTATATTCATATGTATATATTGTATTATCTTTTAGAGGCATTGCAGGGGTTTAACCGGAATTCTGAGGGATTTTTTTTCTTAATCAGTCAAAGGTTTAGGATTAGTGTTGTAACTTCCAAGCGGGGGGGTGGGGGGGGGCTTTGTGCAATTGGCTTTTTTACTTGCAATCGCCTTGTTTCTCCTTTAAAATAGATATTGGAATAATTAGAAAACTCACCAAAACAGGAGTTGATGAATCCGTACCAGCTGCAGCCGCTGCTCCCCAGCAGCCACCTCCCGCGGATACTGGAGGCGAAGCTGAGCGTGGTGCCGAACACGCACACCAGCATGTCGCTCACGCTGATGTTCAGCAGCAGCATGTTGACCGGCGTTCGCAGCTTCTTGAATTTGCAGAAGAGAAGCAAGACGATGAAGTTATTGAGGAAGCCGAAGGTCATGATGAAACCCAGCACCACGGACAGCACTATGAAGCCGGTGGAGGAGAGCTTCACCCTCCCGGCAGGTTCGTCCACCAGCTCCTGGTCATCGCTCAGGTTGAAGCTGTAGTTGAGACCAGCCTCGCCGGAGAACATCCTGCGGTCCATTCATGGGAGCTTGTCTTCTCTCTTCTCTAGGGCCGCTTCTTTATTCACTGCATATTTCCAACTTGGCGACTTTTTGTCTTTTTCTGCGATGTTTCCTGGCACTTTTACGCGTGGCGCCTCTTCTTGGACTCGGACTCTCCTCCGCTGATGTTGAGAGAATGAAAACACTCGCAGGTCCAGAAAAGATTTCTTTTGTTTTTGTTGTTTTTGTTTTTGAAAACGTACATTTTAACTCGAGTCCCACTTGTTACCTGAACGAATCCGTCCGTAGAAGATCAGCGCATCTTACTGTGTTTGCCTCCGTCTGTCCAAGGCATCTTGCCCATACCGTCTTCATCCCTGTTCACTCGCGTCACAACAGTTTTTTTCTTTGTTGTTTTTTTTACTGAACCTTCGTTTTATTTAAGGGTCGCCACCGACCCGTTTTATAATGTCTAACACAGGAATCTCTAAAACTAAAACAGGAGGAGGGTTAACCGTAAAGCCGTGCTAAAAGTGAGAAGTCCGCAGTTTTGCGTAAAAGTGAGCGACTCGCCCCCAACCAGCGGCTTTTAAAGACGACTCTTACGTCATGAGGCACTGGGATGACAGGAGCCACTGGGGAGGTGTGCGTGTGTGCGTGTGTGCGTGTGTGTGCATTGCGTGCCACTGTATCTCTCTGTGTGGGGGTTTATGTCAGCCTGTTGGTGTATCTCCAACTTCTCTCTCTCTCTCTTTCTCTCTCTAGCTTTGTGTGTGTGTGTGTGTGTGTGTGTGTGTGTGTGTATACATATATATGTACATATACATATACATATATATATGTATAGATATTTCATCTTGTTGTCTTTGTATTAGTCCCTTGTTCTAACGCCAGTGTTTTTTTTTTTTTTTTTTTGCTGAAATGCTACTTTACATCTCCATCTGGTGCAGAAATGACTGAAGCTTCTCAGCTGTCTAATGTCTTTGAGCAAATTGTTTTGCATATTTCACAAAGTGAAATGAAGTCCACCTAAACGCATCTTCACATTTCTCACCCTAGCTGAAATCACAGCGGGTGCAAGGGTTTTCTCACACAAATAAATTAAATATGTTACTATTCATAGTATTATCAAAATGCCTAAAAAAAAATGTATTAACCCAAAAAATAGTTGTTTTTGAGCGGATTGTTGATTTCATATGTGTTTAATTTCTTTCAAGTGTGACATAGTGGCCTTTTTTCATTGGAGCTGGACTTGCTGAGTAGTAGTAATTGGAGTCACCTTTTGCAACCCATAATAATTCATACCACTCACTAATCTGAAACTCAAAGTTGTGCGTCTCTTTGGATCCATGAAACATTGATTCGCATGTGCATACCACCTGGTTTACTGTTCTACTTTCTAAATCCCATTTAACCATTTTAGATAAATATGTGTTTTTACCGACACTCCATCTTGTCAAGGGCAAATGCGATGAACTTTAAGCAGTGATGTCAAGAATGTCTGACGGGTGTTTACTCAACATAACCTCATCATTAAGATCCAGCTTGTGTATTGGATGTGACCGAAAAAACGAAAGTTCACCAAGTTTGGGTCAAAACACTGTCATTTCAAATTAACAGGATGCTTAACATTTGGCTTCCCACCTTTTCTCTTCCCAGTAAAAACTGATAAACTGCCAGAATGCAAAATACCCCATGAAAGAATATGAAGGGGATTTAAACAGCGTAAACTAATCTTTACTTTAACCATTTTCTTCCTGTTGTCTATAACTGCTGGATTTCACTGGGAATTAAATTATGTGAAAGTATCATTTTAACCCTAAAATTCAAACCCCCATGGCAACCTCAGCTCACTGAACCAATTGGAGTCTAGAACATCTACAGATAATTAACAAATCAATGACTAAGGTTTTATCTGAATGAGTTTGGAAGCCAAAGCTTTATCCAATGGCACCATTCTATGTTGATAGGTTGTAGATTTTGTCATAATGTTCTCATGGGACATGAGAGTGAAAACTGAGTCATCATATGTTCTGCAACCTCCACTAATTAGAAATATGCTAAATGATAAGTTGGCTGCATTGATGAAAAAGAGTGGGAATATATAAAACATGGCCCATTTCTCTTTAACTAACACCTAAATTCGAACAGCGAAATAAATACTACACACTCAGGTTTGCTCCATTCAGTTCTTGTAATAGCAAATTTGAGCCCCTTGGGACCAAGACTCAGTGTAAACATATGGAAGGTCTTTCTGTTTGACACCTGGTGCCCTCTGACAGGACATATGATCTAATGAGGCGCAACAAACCATGTGAACCAGAGATCTTTGCTATCGTGCAGCAGATAGCAGATGAAGACTTGTGATTAAGATGTTTGTAAAGGTGAAATCCTTAGAAAATAAATGAAACCAGGCTTAGTTCATATTTGACATCTTCAGAAGTCCAAGCTCAGCAAAACTTGATGAATGTAATCTCCACACTGAACACTTCACCATAACATTTAACTCACAAAGGGAATACCTAGTGGAAAAGTATTAGCCATGCATCGCTAGACTAAATGGTCAAGGTGACTTCTTCTAGTCTAACTTGGTTGATTTCAGATTCCCACTGGGCGTTAACAGCAGAGGCAGACCAAACAGGGCAGTGGACAAAGCCTGATAGACCTGCGACCAGAGAGAAGGAATGTGTGACACAAAAAAACAAAGACAAAATGTGTGGAAAAAACAGCCAGCCACTGAAAGTGCATAAAGTAGTGAAGACGGTCAGAAAATTCAACAGACGATATGCTATTACCAAAAGCTAACCTTGTGTTTCTTCATATCCAAACATTCCACTGTTCTCTTTTTATTTCTTTTAAGATAAATATACTGTTTGGTTTGTCGCAGATGCAGCAGCCATCTTATGTTAATTTCTTTCTTTCAATTGCATTTATAAGTCTATACCTGGAGGCAGTGGCAGGACGTGCATTTTACACTTGGGCCTTCAATAGTGCTCCGAATCAATCCACCCCCCAATAATTAGTTTATGGCTATAAAGAACCATCTCATTATGCAAAGATGAAGTATAAAAAGTGGTGCATCGCAGATAGCTAACTTCTATAGCCACAATAAATGCCTTTATAGCAAACAGCTGCGACACATAACAAGCACCAATAATAACCTTATAAACTTGTAGAATTATTTGCAGTATTACACTCACCAGAAATTCTGACCATTTGGAAACAAAATCTATCCTCCTTTCATTCCTCAAAAAGAGTTCAATTATTTTGTCGTAAAGATTATCCTTGAACTTCAGCTCCATCAGGAAGTCCTTTTCTATCGCCATTGAAGCTAATACTGAAAGTCGAGCTTGCCCTGTCATATTTCTGGCATTAGTTTTAATTCGTTTTAGGGCTGAAAAAGTTACAGATAAAAAAATATCTTTTGATTTATCAGCATCTTTCCTTTACTGCTACCTTGAAATAAATGAATCTATGGGATCTGATTTGGCAGTTACTCAAAAAGATAAGTACAGTAAATGTCTTGCTCATGGCCAGTGCAGGTCTGATTTGAACAAAGGTCAACATCGTCCACACAACATTCTGTGGATGACGCCAGATTGTCCCACAAAAAATAAGGCCTCAGATTTATTTGAATACTCTTGAACAGTAGATTTTATTTTGTGAAACTCTGCCTCACATTTCTTTTGTGGTCTAGTACTTCAATGGCCACAACACAGATCTGAGCACAGAAAGTTTACACTTTGTGCAGAGCTGAGCTATGCTGCTGTAAAGATGTATATATTTGAAAATGTATAAAACGATGCCCTTCATTACTGAGAATTTGTTCAAAGGAATTTTTACCAAGAGAACAGAAAATGCAATGTTCAATGCGAGTATAGATATGACTTATCCAGACTAAAAACGATCCTTTAATGATGATTTCAAAGGACACAAAAATCATCATTCAGCAGTCTCAAGTGATGGTCTTCAAAAGTTACCTTTTTAACAGTTGAGGACTTATATTTGCATACCTTATTTCTTTCATCACATGCCCCTGTCCTCAGTGATGCTGAGGTCTTGCACTTTACATTGCTTTAAATTTTTAATCAATAGAGCTCCATGCAAAAAATGACAAAATCACAAAATGTGCTGACAGCTGTTAGCTAGTGGTAAAACATTCAGTGTTATAACTGAATGAGGTTGAACACAGAATAACTACCATTTTAATTTCAAAGAAGAAGAGGAATTTGAAGGCATTTTAAACCATTTATATTTTCAAAGTATCTCAGAGATCCATTCATAGACAGATTCATCAGATTGCATTAAAAATTATATACATGAGAGCTGCGGCTGAGCACATCCTTAACAAGCAGTCATGCAGACACTGTTTACGAATATTAAAATAAATGACCTTATTTATTCTTTAATGTAGTGCAAAATGTCAACTTTTTGGTGTTGGATTTTGGATTGCCAATTTTGTTAACTGTCAATGAATGAATGCCAAATATTAGATATACAAAAAGCTGCAAAAGACTGCTGTATTTAACTCTCACCTGAGTTGTTGTCAATATCTGCAGGTCATTCCCACCTAACATAAGAAGCAGTTTTGATATGAGGTATGAAAAAATGTTTCGAATGTCCACCAAATGACTTCTTCTGCTTCTTTTTCTTTTAATTTTGTCTGTTCTCTTCAGGGGTCGCCACAGCAAATCAACCTCTTCCGTCTGACCATGTGCTCTGTTTCCTCTTCTCTCACATCAGCCAATTTCATGTCCTCTTTTACTACACCCACAGATCTTTTATTTGATCTTCCTCTAGACCTCCAGCCCAACACTTCCAACCCCAGGATCCTTTTAATATATTCACTATGCCGCCTCTGTACATGACCAAACAATCTCAGTCTGGCTTCTCTCACCTTATCTAGAAAACATCTAACATGTTCTGTCCCTCTGATGGACTCATTCCTGATCCGATCCATCCTTGTCAGCCTTCAAAGAGGACCTCAACATTTGCTCTGCTTCCTGTCTTCTCTTCAGTGCCACTCTAACCCTAAACCCTAACCCTAACCCAAACCATTGAGCATCACTTGTCTCAGAACTGTCAAGTACACATTTCCTTCCATTCTGACTAATATTACCAATGACAATTTTCTCCACCCGTTCCAACCTGCTTGAATTTCTGCACCTCTGTTCCACACTCTTCATTGCTCTGGACTGATAACCCCAAGTACTTAAAATCCTCCTGTTCACACATGTATTCTGTCTTGCTGCAGCTAACCTTCATTCCTCCACTTTCCAGAGCATACCTCCACCTCTCCAGATTTTCCTCACTCTGTTCCCTGCTCTCACTATAGATCACAATGTCATCAGCAAACATCATGCTCCATGGAGATGCCCATCTAACCTCATGTGTCAGTCTGTCCATCACCACTGCAAACAAGAAGGGACTCAGAGCTGATCAATGATGGAGTCCCACCTCAACCTTGAACTTCCCTGTCACACCTATAGCACATCTCCTGCACCAGCCACCTCTCTGCCACTCCAGATTTCCTCATACAGTAACTTAGTTCATCTCTCTGCACCCTGCTGTATGCTTTTTCTAGGGCTACAAAGGCACAATACAGCTCTCAATGACCTTCTCTGTGCTTCTCTACCAGCGCTCTTAAAGCAAATACTGCATCTTTAGTACTCTTTCTAGGCATGAAGCTGTGATCACAAATGCGGACCTCGGCTCTCGTTTCCACTACCCTTTCTCATAACTTCATTGTATTGCGCATCAACTTTATCCCTCTATAGTTACCGCAATCTGTACATTTCCCTTTTTCTTAAAAATGGGTGCCATCACACTTCTTCTCTTGACACACGGTACAAAAATTTCAGTACACAGTACAGTACACACAGCCATTTTAGTACAACGCACATGGAAATGGATGCAGTGTTAGTATGTGATGTCCTCTCTGTTTGACGGTGGACTTTCGGGGATACATTGCTCTATGAAGTAGTGGCCTTTGTTTTCAAAGCACGTTTGATAATGTTGCAGTCACAAATTGTGAGTGATAAGCATTGTGTTCTGTGCTGTGTGGCTGATTTTGTTCTAGTGTTCACTTTTATAACAGCTGTCAGATGGCCCATTACCAACCATCTTTCCTGACAGATGGATTGGTCAAAATATTGTCTCTGAGGGTTTTATCAGCCAATGACATAACACAGATCTGCATGCCAGAAACAGGGAAGTCAAAGATGATGTAATCCTTCTTTGTTAATATATTTGATAATAAATGAAAATGTTTCTCTCCAGCACTGAAATGCAAATTGCAATTCTTTTGAATGAAGTCTCAGATCTGAGATACCCATGTTATAAACAGCCACTTTGTCATTCCACACCAGATTTGACAGGTTTTGTGGTTATTGATCATGAAAAATTTGATGGCAGAAATATCTGTTAAACAAAGATTTTACAAAACAATTTTAATGCCTGGCCAAGAAAACAAAGCGGAAGACAGTAAAAACAGCAACAAACAGTAAAAGAATATGCAAACATACTTTGATGTGGCAAGTTACCATGGAAGCAGCCACCACTTCTTGCATTTCCCAGGTATTGAGCTCTTGCTGATTGCCACAAATGCGATTCAACAATTTTAGAGAATCGCCCACTGTTCTAATGCGGATGAGGATATGAAAGGTAGATCAGCATGTTTCAGCACCACATGGGATTTATGTGGCAGTAGTTATTTTGACAGGTCAGTTGGCTTTTCATGGGACAGATTCTGCCTTTTTACCTCTGTGCACCTTCAATGTATATTATTATATTTTTAAAACATGCCTGTGTTATTTGACAGATTTGAAAGCCCCTGTTTTAGGCTGAATAGGTCATTATCCCAAGGAAAATATTTTTTAAAGTCAGCTAATTATATTGTAATAACTCTGGCCATTATCTGTCACACATACAGATATACATATATGTATATGGCCATATACATATAGAGGATATGGCCAAAAACATTTAATCAGCCATCCAAATAATCGAAATCAGGTGTTCCAATCACTTACTTACGTTCATGAATTTGATAAAGGGAGACATTTTGGGGGGCTGTTAATAGTGGTAGTAGGGTGTTTTATTCCAAGGGAAATCTACATTTCCAAAACAAAACTTCAATATATAACATATTTTGAAATGCCTATAGTTGTGCTTAAAGATCAAAAGATATTGTTGGATATATTCAGTATTTAGTCTGAAGTTAAAATGTCATGATATAAGAATGTGTCTCACAACCACCATAGAAGTTTTTGTGCCCTGAGTCTTTGAGTCATTCATACATATCTTTCTAAGGGAAGTCAAAAATGATGTGTGCGATACTGTAATCGATGCCACTATTACCAAGCTTTTATGCATTTCTAGTTCCTAATAGCACTGCGTGCTTTTTATTTCCCCACACAATGTAAAATGACTTCAATCATATGTCATATGTCATATACCTGCATTATGACCTATTTCTTACCAAAATAGACTAAATATAGTGTGTGGTTGTTATTGAAGAAATAGAAAGATTCAACAGACACCAAACATATTAATTTCAGTGTTATATTTGAGAAACAGCAGCAGCCTTTTTGAACGTATCCCTGTCAGACTCTGCTCTGGCAGCTCTCTCAAAGCAATTGACTCAGACAAAAGAACCACATGCTCACTTCCAGTTCTTGTGGGCAGAGGAGCCACCAGAGGTCAATCAGCTTATCAGTGCGGTATCAATTCCCAGACAGCAGCAAAAAAGCAGAAGGGCAGGCTGATCCTGTGTTAGTCTTTTTAAACTCATTGCAATTTCAGGAAAAGTCCATTTTTCATCACTGTTTTGCCTTTTTTTGTTTTGGCTTGATTTTTTTATTGCTTTCTTTTCAACAAATTGCTTTTTAGAAGTTTTAAATTAGATTTTGATCCACTTTTATTGCAAGATGTAACAACTACTCGGCTAAGTATGCCTGGTGTTTCCACCATAAGGTGGAAACATCTCTTAGAAAAACCGTATCTAAGGCTCAGTCCAAATGTACAACATACCCAGATGTTCCATAGCGACAAATAATTATTGTGGGTAGAACTGAAGTTTATATGAAACCAGGTCTGGGGTATATAAGGCCACAATGGGATGACATTGCTAGTGTGTGAGGCCCTGAGACAGCAGTGTAAATGGGTAAAACTATCGCAGAACACATGAGGAAGATACAACAAAATAAACAGGAAATACAATAATTGCAATTAACCCTCTTATTATGTTATGGGTCAATTTGACCCATTGGGTCACTGGGTGAAATGTGTCAAATTGACCCTTAACATAATAAGAGGGTTAAATGCATTGGTGAATCTTTCTCTTCTCAAACCTCATTAGTCCCATTTTTATAATATAAAAAACGACCTGGGACAATATTTTAAGGAGATGAGGAATTCTTTACCACCTATAAGAGGGTTTGAGTCATACAGTCCAGAGACCGTGATTCTATTAACATTCTCATCTCAATTCCCGGATCCATGGAAATGTGCTGTCTCAAGAACAAATCTGTTTCCTATGAAAATGGTCTATAAATTCCCCTTTTATTTATGCCACATGATACATGATTCTCTGCATTCAAAGAATCCCTCATGCATCATTCAGCTCTGCAAGAAGATCATTGCTTTCTGTAACTTTGCCGTATCTTGTTTGCTCCTCTGTTTCTTACTGATACGTCACTATCTTCATTCCAACACATGGAGCCTATAGATTGTCCTCCAAAGGAAGCCCCGCCAGCTTCACCACGAATCATTAAACAGGGGGTATGTGAGCTGGTTATCTACTGAGCCCCATCTATTTATCTCCCCCATTAAAGCAAAATACCTACCAAAAATCATTCTATTCAAATTTAGTAAAGTTAGTTCTCTTTGAGTATCTCTCCCCCTCCCTCTATGTATTTTTTTCTCTCACTCTCACTATTGACCTCTAATCTGTCTTTTACTTATCTCTTTCAATGCCCAGAAAAAAAAGTCTTCTAAATCAGAAACTACTGCACATCTCGTGTTCCTTGACTTTATAGGGAGAGTGAATACATCTCTTCAATTGATTTAAGAGCAATAGAAGTTGTAGATTTTCTGAAAATGACAGTTACACTGAATATTCTGTTATGACTAGGATGGGGCGACTCAACTCAAAGCAAAAAGAGGGAAGATAAACAAGTATATGATAAAAAAAACCTACTTCCTCGTCATCTTTGGCAAAGCCAATGGCTAGAGGCAAGAGTGCCACCAGGGATTTTGGGACCCATGAAAAGAAATCTTACTTGGCCCTTTACACAGAAGTATGTAAACACAGGAGGCAGGCGGATTGAGAAATAATGCAGCCTCAGGGCAGCATGGGCCAGTGTCTCCCTGAGCCGGTCCCAAGCCCGGATAAATGCAGAGGGTTGCATCAGGAAGGGCATCCGGTGTGAAACTTTTGCCAAAACCAAACATGCGAATTAATAATCAGATCATACCGGATCGGTCATGGCCCGGGTTAACAACGACCGCCATTGGTACCGAAGACTTACAGAAAATCAATGGAAACTGGGCTACTGTAGGTCATAGAAGGAGAGGAGGAAGGCGTGTTCAGAAGCAGAGAGAGAAGAGGAAAGACAAGGGTCTGGGACTGAGAGTAGGGACTTTGAATACTGGGACTATGGCAGGAAAACGTAGAGAGTTGGTCAACATGATGCAGAGAAGGACAGTAGACATACTAAGTGTCCAGGAGACCAGGTGGAAAGGTAGTAAGACTAGAAGCTGACCAGCAGGTTTTAAGTTGTACTGTCATGGTACTGACAGGAAGAGAAATGGAGTAGGAGTTATTTTGAAGGAGGAGATTGTTAGGAACGTTCTGGAGGTGAAGAGAACGTCAGATGGAAATGAGTCTGAAACTGGAAATTGAAGGTGTGTTGCTGAATATTGTCAGTGGCTATGCCCTGCAGTTGGGATATGAGTTTGAGGAGAAGGAGAAATTCTGGAATGAGCTAGATGAAGTGATGCAGAATATCCCCAGGGATGAGAAAGTGGTAATTTGTGCAGACATCAATGGGCATGTTAGTGCAGGCAATAGAGGGGATGAAGAAGCGATAGGTAGATTTGGTATACAGGATAGGAACGCAGAGGGACATATGATGATAGATTTTGCAAAAAGGGTGGAAATGGCTGTAGTGAACACTGACAAGAAGAAGAAGAAGGCTGTCATATCCAACACTTTTCAGGCGTATGCCTAGAGGCTAGTTGAAGGGAAGCGAGTAGCGGTTACCACTATGGAGGTTGCCATAGTGGCTCCGGCACTGTTGGCATAGGCGGTCTCAGAAATAACCAGTTAGGTCCTTGTGAGAAACAGGGTGAAGGTTGAGTTATATCTTTAGTCTAATGCATGCTTGAAAATCATGGATTTAAATAAATTGACTGTGGAATTCCCTCAGCAAGGTTTAACCCATGGTCACAGATGTTTTTCATGTGAATTAATACACTGGCTCAAGCGGATACAGCCTCACAAAACAGAGGATGCAAATCAATTGATACAGCAAAAGACCTCAAATACACTTACACAAGTCTTACAATGGACACAGATGTGAGCCATGTGAAGGTTGGCCGGGGGCTGATAACAGAAATATAAAAAGACAAATGACACATATGGCAAGTGCAAGGAAAAAACACAAAGAAGGCAAACATGTCTTAGATGAAACACAACCAAATACATACAGGTTATATGATGTGTTAAGTACAGTAATTTCAACTCATGACACTTTGTATAAGAATAAATACAGCAAAACCACAAATGACACAACAGGGTAAATCAAGAAACTCTGTATAGACAATAGAAAAGCACAGTCAGGAAAAAAAAAACAGATTTTCAAACAGAAATCAGTACTGAAGTGGTACTGTGAAGAATATACTGGATCAAGATGTGCTCATCCTGAAGAAATAATGAGCACCATTTGAGGAAAGAAAACAGCACACATATTCTTTCTCCTTTAAGATGATACCAATATCCAAGCTAGCACCTCCTTGATATGCTGTGTCTGCGTATAAACGGGCAACAGATTATAGTAACCCTCTCAGAGAGCTATTTATGATATGTCTATGGCTACCATACCACTGACAAAACACAAAGGAGAAAATTGTGTTGGGCTTGTAGAATAAGATGTTATAGGCACTGCAGTCAGAGCTATGGTATAGTCACAGAGCAAGTGCAAGGCAAAGCAATAATTTGCATGACGTGGAGGACAAAATTACGATGTCAGTTTTTAACTAATGGCACTGTTAAGTATTGTAGGATGTTACCAGTGGGAGAGAAATGAGAGAAAATATGTAGAATTATGAAAAGAACCATCCAGCTGCTTATAGAACATCCATAGACTGTTTGTAGGCAATTCAAATCTGAACAACTGTCACGAAATAGGGAGCATCTGATGCAAATGCGGTAAATATTAACTATGAGGGAAAAAAAGGGAGAGGGATACAATGTCCAGAAGCTTAACAAATGTGTCTTTTTTGATCTATCTGTTCAGAAGACAACAAAATTACTAGATATATAACTACTTCTCTCAAAAAAACACATGTAGGTTGTTGATAAAGTTTATATAAAAAGAAAAGTAAAGGAGTGAACTGATATCAACAAATAGTATTGATGTCTTGCAGAGAGAACTATAGAAAGAGACCAAATAAAGAGATGAATAAGGAGAATCCTATTTGTAGAAGGAGTATTATTGAAATAGTATTGTAGCGTTTTAGTCAGGGAAAACACCTGGTTGACGGTAAAATGTTCGTTTAATAAGTAGTAGCAATGGCCAAAGCCATGCTACACAAGCCTGCAATACAACTAACCGTTCCCGCTCAATTCCAGGTAAAACAAAAAACAGAATTCCTTGCACCATGAACCACACCCACAAAATTCCCAGTATCCCCAAAACCACACAGAAAACAACCATCAACATATACCCCAACATTTGTAAATCGCTACAGTATAATACCCCATTCCAATGTCTTAAAATACCATTTGAAATGAGAAAATAATAACAACACAATCTTTTTTAATCCCTGTGGGATCTGTATCTATTTCTGCAGTTAACCCGTCATGGATGAACTATGCGCAGTAGGCTGCCATCCATCAGCAGAGCAGTTAGGGGCTCAGTGTCTTGCTCAACAACACTTTGATACAGTAGGAGCAGCCGGGAATCAAACCAGGAATGGTCACTTCCAAAGACAATTGCTCTACCTCCTGCGCCACGCTGCCCCAAAGGGAACACCAATTAAATCAGAATAAAAGAAAAAACAGAAGTACTACAGAATGGGTTTTGTCTCTCTAATTAACATCACAGATCTGATAATCAGGTGAACGAGAAATGAGCGACACTAAATTGCGACATCAAAAACTTTCGTCATAGAGTAAATTAACATTACACTGCTTATCTGAATCATTCAAAGAATGAAAATTCTGTGTTTCTGTAAGTTATTTGCTTCACTCTAGCATAACAACATTCTTAAAACAGCAGAATGATGACTGGTAAAGAAGCAACTATGAGTTGCTGCACTGTAAAAATAAATGTTTGCGCTTTGAAAAATTTTTGAACTAGGTTTTGATGCCCATCAATAATTAAGATTTAAGAAGCATTCATAGATCCACTGGGGCCTTATTATGCTCCAATGTGTTACAACTAGAAAGTCAAAAAGTCCAAGTTAGTGTCTTCAAATTCATGAATATCCTGGAATCCATCTGTAAAGAGTAAACAGCCTCTCTAAACAAATATTTATGTTTTGAAAAGTCCTCGAGCACAGAGCTATCTGAATGGACCTTGAAATGCCACATACACCACAAATACTTCAAAAAGTAAAGAGCAATACCGATTTCAGCTTTATGCATCTTCAAAAGAACTTGAAATTAAATAGAAAAATGTAGAATTGCAGTTTCTCTACCTGAGCTGGCGTTAAATGACACCCTGAAAAGATATTTTTCTATAGTAAATAATGATTTTGAGGGAAAGTATTCCTTTGAATCTCTTTATATTAAATGTCTTCATTTTATCATACAATATTTGTCATATTTACTGTGACAGTTTTTTTGGATTGCCTGAAAAACATTTTGCTGAGATGCACTTGGCTTGACCGCCCAGTCATTTGTCAGTGAAGCATGTGACTTATTTGAAAGCGGGACAATACCTGTGCTGACGCCTTAAAATAGTTTAAAACAAAAAGAAAAAAATTACAAGCCATTGAACTCTTCTAATAATAACTTAAGAATAATATTGCAGTACATTTTTATAGAGACAGAGACTAAGAGGTCAATACTGAATATGTGAATATTTGTAATTTCATCAGAATTTTTTAAGTCACAGTGAAGACTTGATGGACTAAAAGAGATATTCATATAGAACAAAGTAGATCTGAGTTACATTATGAGACACTGCTTATGGCGCATTAGAGTTAGTCACTCTAAAAGTTAGAGATGGTGCTACTTAAAGCATTAAATCTTTATTTTGGAGCATACAAAGAATGCAAATGTTTGCTCTTCAGGCTGACGTGGTAAAAACACAACAGGAGCTTGGAAGAAATCACTCACTGATGGACTATACGGCAAATGTCCAAGGACATTCCGCAGAGCAATGTCTTGAAACATAGGTGCTTTTATAAGCAGGAAAGGTGCCAAGTGCAACTGTTTTGCATGGAAGCAAGACCCATGATGCTGAAAAGTCTGAAGATTTATCCCCTTTTGGCCATTATCTAAAACACTGGCCTGTTTGTTCCTGTTTGTGTGGGTTGATTTCTCTAGTTTGTAGAGGAATTTGCCAGTCCCTTTACATACATACAGATGGTTCAGAAAGGATTGTTTGCTTTTCTTAATCAGTTTTACAAGTGTCTGAGAAAAGAGAAGAAAAGAAAATCCAACACTGTTTATGCAGCAGATGCTGGTATTTGCACCAACATTACCCTGAATAGAGATACCGCATACTAAATCTATCTATCTTATCTATCTATACTATCATTTAAACATACTTGTGTTTGCATTACATTTATTGCATTGTTGGAATACAAAGGACAATGTGCAGTAAAGGTTTATCTTTCATTCATTCATTATTCGCTTTTCCTGCACTCCAGGTTGCAGGGTCATTGGGCAAGGACGGCTAAGTCCTGGACTGTGTGCCAATAGATCACAAGGACACATAGAGATGTACAACCATGGAGATATACAATCATTCACGCGCTCATTCAAACGTCTAGAGAATTTATGGTCTCCAATTAATCCTACTGCATATTTTTGGAATGTGGGAGGAAACTCACATAGACAAGGGGAGAACATGCAAGCTTCCCACAGAGAGGCTCCCCTGTCAGACTAGAGATACTGGGACCTACATTTTAACACAGAATGTGAAACATTGAAAGGGAATGCTGGAAAGCTTTGGGTGCAAAAAAGTAAATAAAACCCTTTTCCATCATGCATTAATTAATTGAGTAAATATATATAGAAAATATGAATAAAGAAATTAATTATTTCTTATAGTGTCAGGCTTTAGTCCTACGGCTAATCAGTCAGCCCAGTAGATGGCGGTAATACAGATTGAAGCTTAATGCCACCCGTCACACGCAGGAAGAAGAAAAAGAACCGACATACTTGAATATTTTGCACCGTCAAAATGAACGGATGTTTTGTTTTTTGGTTCCCGTCGTGGACATAACAACGAGGCAAGATTCGTATCCGTTATCAGTGGCAGTTATGAATCAAAGGGATTACAGTGCTTTTTTTTAACAGTAGCCGGCTAATTAGTCGTAGCTAGCCGCTAATCTGGTCAAGCTGCCACTTGGCTTCACTCTATCACTTATTAGTAAGACGCTAGCGACAGTATTTATATGTTAATTTAAGATATGCATCCTCGTTAGGCATAAATAGAGAACTGTGTTGTATTGGTCTGATCATATATGACTGCAGTAGAATGTATATATAGATGTACAGGTGAACGCTTCACAACGTAGCTTGCCACATGATAACAGCTTGCTACCTGGGAGTGCTAACGTTAAACGGCTAGCCACGTAAACCGCTCCTGGGGTCCGTGTTGACGTAGCTGGTGCTGCAGCTGACAGCCTGCCTGTCCATTGACTGGAGTTACATTCATCTAATATTGGGCCGCTAAGTCATATGCAGTCACTTTAACCCACTCAGACATCCTGGGGCCCGATTCTGACTGAGGACGCAAATGGTTGATGCTCAAAATGCTTTAGCTGGACCAGAACGTGTGGCGCGATAGTTTTCTGTTCCTGTTGCATTGAGCGGATGATGAAGCGGGTCGCCTGGCTGATATCAGGATTAAACAGAAGAATGATGAAGCTACTCTTTGCCCTCGCTTTGATTGTCTACATTGCCTGTGAGTTGGATTTTTATTTGTTTGAATGTGTCTGACGTAAAAGTTCACAATTCATGTGATTACACATCAGTGTAAACTCAGGAGTTGGTCGCTCGTTATGATCCATGGTCACACCAGCGTCTTACTTTTAGATCATTGAACCGTCACAGTTCCATCCATCTGTTATCTCCGATTCACGGTCGCGCACATTCAAGATCGATAATCAGATTAATCAATTTCAATAAAAAAAATCTACCACGTTATTTGGAATCTTTATAACTATATGGAATATTTTGATGAAATTATATAGAGTATGTTATAGTTAGACATGCGCAAACAAAATGTTTGAACATTGAGTTCTTAAATTATCTAGTTTGATGCATTAAGAGCAATTAAGTAATGTGTTCAGGGGGGAAAAACATGTACAGAACTCAGCCAGAGTATCAAGATATCATCAATTTATACACATGTGAATTGCAAGTGAATAGGGCCAAGCTGCATGCTGAGAAAATATAGGGATATTAGGTAATGACTATGTTGAATTGGCTTTTCATATTCTGATTCCAGCCTCTATTCAATGCGGCCCTTTTGGAGTATGATGTTTATATGATGTAATAGCAATTACATCAGTGCTATGAAAATCACCTTTATGTTATATATTCTGACAATGATCCAATCAGTATTATTTCGAAAAAGGTATAGTGTCTTCTGACAATGCAAGCAAATGGTTTTTACTCAGAGTGCTAACATGCTGTTAATTGAACTTCGTAAAAAATGTCATTTCCCAAAGCTGAGGGTCGTCACTCAAATGTTGTGTCCATCTAGAGATGTTTGTAATAAACAGCAGAAAGAGGTAACATGCTCGTGTGACCATTGTAGCTAATTTAAACTTGGTCTGTCTCTAACACGTTCCACTTCCCTGAGCAAGTTGTAAACTGTCTATACTGAGGTATTATGCATGAACAAACTATGCATGTCATTCACTGTTCAAGACGTTGGTTCTGGAGAAAGAACATATATAGATGCCAAAAAAATAAAATATTGATGTAGTTTTAAACAGAGCTGCATATGTGTGTTCTAAATATTTTTTTTGTTGACTAGAAAATTAACTAAATACAAATATTTGGAACAGACTGTGCTGCTGCCCTCCAACCTCCATTATGAGCCAGCATTGCTGCACCAAATGCAGTGCATGACTGGAGTCAAAGAAATATATCAGTGAAGAGGGACTGGTCAGTTGATGGTGTTTGTTCATAGCCAGATACAATGTTGGTTTTAGGATCAATTTTAAACAATGTTTTTGTATCATTTTGACAGCTCTGGTGTTGTGGCATGCCTTTTTTACTGGCAAAGTGGGGCCTGACTGCTGTACCCATCTTCAAACACTGCTTAAGAATAAGAACAACTTTATTTATCCCGAAGGAAATTGTTGTGCCAGAGTTTCAAGTAAAACATAACAATAATAAATAATGGTAGGAAATTGTATAAACAGAATAAAAAAGGGGGGAGAATAAGAAATACAAATTAAACTATAAAGTGTCAAAGTAACAAGTCAAGGCTATAAGTGTTTAAGGTCTTAAGTACAAAGATTTTGAGATTCCCTGCGGCTGAAGGGAGAGGAATTAATAAGTCTGATAGCCTCAGGTAGGAAAGACCTCCTGTGGCTCTGAAAGGAAACATATCAGCTGTGGCAGTTATCAGAAAGTTTGAATAAATATTTTTTGTTGGAATAATAGCTCACAAATCTTGAAGTGATTTTTCAAATCAATACCAAAAGGTTTTCAGGAGAATTGTTTTACATTTCTTTTCACATGTAGTATGAATATTCAGACAATATTTATACTGGGTCTTGAGTAAAAACTTGATTGTTATTCGTCTAAAGGTATATACCTCAGTATACATAGGCAATAAGATACTCAATTCAGGATTTTATACACTGTCATGTCAGTTCATTGGTTAATACCTTCCATTAGAGGAAAACCTGAAACTAAACCTGAACTGTACAACTGTAAGGATCGCTGTCTTGCCTGAAAACTCTGTGTCTATGTGTGGATTCCCCACAGATGCTGCTACTTGAAAGCCTATATTTAATTTCCTGCATGTGCTTATGAACATCTGTTAACGTGTGACATGGTTATCTTCTCCAAGCTGCACCTCATAGTTACAGTTGCCTGTTGCCATTTATTAAATGTAATGATTAGATTGGTTTTGTCCATTAAAGGTGAGCTTAGAATAAAACGTCACACACCACCGTGCTTAAATAATAGTATAAGTTGGTGTCTCTCTGTCTACTGATTGTCTCTTGACTTTTAAATGCTGTAAAGTTACTTTGGCAACAACAAAAACAAGCAGTAACAAGATTGTGTCCCTATGTCAAAGTATGCAATGAGTATCTGTGATCAATGCATTATTGATAACCAAAAGTCTTTGTCCGGGACTGTCATTACGATGGATGAAAAAAACAAGGAGTCTGTTGCCATTTGCCACTGAGAGACTAAAAAGGAGAACATATTTGTTTTATCTCAGTAAATTAGAAACCCTGGTCTAGTTGTCATACAGACAAAGTAAAGTTTAACATTTACCATCTATGAATCAAAACTTTTAACTGTACGTTTACAATAGGGCTGCATTTGTTGTTATAGTCGTTACTGATTCATCTGTTGGTAATTTCCTAAATGTTGAATTGATGAGTTAATTGGTCATTGAAATGTCAAAAATGAACGACAAACAGTGATTGATGTATCACCTGAACACTGGCTTCTTGAAGAAATACAAAGAAACTATTTGATAAAGTACAGTCACAGAAATTGACCAGTATTTGCATTCTATTTAAGAGGTAACTGCACTACCAAAATCAGTGACAGTAATGCTTTAATTTACATATAACTTCCTCCTCTTTCTTTTGGCTACTCTCTAAAGCTACCCATACATCTAAAGACTTCGAAGATTTTGAAAAGAGTCTTGTAAAACTATCATCTGACGCCAGCTCACATCTAAAGGCTAGTTGTTAGTTTTAATTGACTTAAGAGACTGAAATATTATAAAGACTACAGATATTCCATCTAAATTACTTGAAAAGACTCAGAAAACACTTGTAGAAAACTGCAAGATTCTTCCAGCAATTTTTATTTATTATTTATTTTTTATTTCCTTATTAAATTCAATGTTATTTATTTATTTTCCTTCCACCATGCAATATTTTTACAGAGTATTTGCAGAGCCTCTGCTTTTTCAGTAATTCACTTTTCCTCCTGGAGAGCTGACATCAAAAAGCTGGACTGTTCTGCCCAAAGCTTCAACGTCTGCTCCTCTTTCTGGATGGTCCGTTCTGATCGGAACATCCTTCCGCGCATCTGCCGCCAATGTCAATCTGGTGATTGTTTGTCAACCAGTCTTAATTTTCTCATTTTGTTTGAGCTCATTTATTGGTTGTTGATTGTGTTACATCACCGTAATAATATGCGATAATATCAAACATGGCTGGTATTGACCAGAAAAAGACAGGCATGACTGCACAAAGATGGAGATTACCACCTTACGCTGAATGACTGAGATCATGGGAGCGCTCTGCGACTCCAGTAAGCCTCTAGTAAGACTTGAGATTTCCTTCAGATTTTCAGTTTTAAACCCGAGACTGCAAAGATCATAAGATGTAAGCCCTAACCCTATTCAACCTTAACCCTATTATATGTATCCTCTACTCTCTCACCAACTAACTTCATGTCCTCTTATACTACATCCATAGATCTTCTCTTTGGCTTTCCTCTAGGCCTCCTCTCGGGCAGTTCAAATCTCAACATCCTTCCTTCAACTTAGAACAAGTTAATCAAAAATGTTTTAACCAAATATTATTTGTAAAAAATATAAAAAAGATATTTGCCAAGATTTCAGAAACAGGATATTACCAAGTTAATTTCCATATCGGTCTGTCTGAACATCCGGAGCTTCATGCTTACATGTCTGTTTGTGGAGAGAATCAAAGATAAGCCTCTGTTTTCACCTGGTTGAAAAATCATTTGTGAATGTATATTTGTGATCCTGAGATGTATTGCTTTATATAACTACACAAGCAATATTTTTTGTTAACCTCTGCTGTCTTCTCTCTTTCAGCTGTTTGGGGAACGTATACCAATATGAGGTACAGTGATTCGTTTCTCTGTTTGCTCATTGCACGTTTGCCAAATTACTTAATTTGAATACAGTTGGGGATTTGAAGGATATTTTTTTCACAGATTCCTGTGTTGAATTCAACAGAGTTTTAAAGTTAAAGTGGAACATGCAAAACAAAATTTGGAATTAGGACTGCAAGTAAATATTCACCCGTAATAAATTAATCTTCACTTCATAGTCGTATAATTTTATTACTAGATCCTAGTCCCATATTGTCATATGGGCTGATATGCCCGTAAGACAGCATGCTACTGCTTTTATACATTCTAAGAGCAGAATACAATGACTAATGAGATATTTTAACTATGGCTTTTACCACCAGCAAGATATTTAAAGCAGGTTTCCAAGTTATTTTCCCATTAATTCTTGTGAAACACAACAAAAAAAAGTGGTTGCACCTGATTCTACATCTTGGTTTCACACAGCTGGGGGGCATATTTGCAAGTTGCTCTGCTTTGACTGTCACAGTCTGAGCCCTAATAACCATGCCATCCGGTTTTATGAGCTGGAAACAAAAACAGTCAGAGATGGGAGAGGGGACATCCTTACCACTGGTTTTCTGACGCCTATGATCAACAGTGTTACTGTATGTTAACATAACAGTATGCACACAGAAATCACAAGAGAATTCACAGCCAAAGAGATGTAGCTTCTTAGAAATCTGCCACAAGTATGTTGTCTGAATTAGCAATGGAAGCAAACATCTCTTGAGCAGCCCAGTCTATTAGAAGTCAGTGGCAAATGGCTTTCTAAAGATTTTTTTACTCTGCCACTACACAGGTCAAAATAATTGGCTTGAGAGTGACAAGATTTAGATTTCCAATGCTCTATATCAGCTTGTATCTTAGCATGATTGCTTTGATACAGATAGATATCAGGGAAAATAACATCATGTCACCAATTTATATAACTTGTGTCCCCAGTATAATCACTTGCAACCTTGCAACCTTTTTAAATGTGAACTCAGTAATTATAAAAGCCCCAAACCGTCTCCTTTTACTTTTTACGTAATTTTTTTCAAATTTGTTTTTCATGGTAAATCTAGATGATCTTTGAAATGATGAATTTAACCATTAAATTTACACAGAAAAACTGATCTGATCGTACACAGTGAAATAATGTATCTCAGTATTTGACAGAGATATCCATTATGCAGTGATCAATCTGTTTGTATTTTATGAATGATATAAAGTATGATATGAATATGATAATATCACCTAGCCCTGCCACAACAGATAATTGGTGAAGCTTGGAAATTATTCCAAATGTTAGCTTGAAGATACATTACATAGCTGGTGTTTTTGTGTTGCTGGCAAAGTGGACACTGAAGCAGCAGTCCAAAAGGAGTTCTCTGGAGTAGCTGTACTATAATTTGGCGTTAATTTGTGGCCATTGATCAATGCCTGGGAGCACAACCTCCCCTTTGACTGTTTCCATTGATTTGGATCATGACAAGGAACACACAGTACGTCACCAAGCTCTCGGAGTCGTGTCCAATCATTCAGTTTGATTCACTGCCGGGCTCCATTAGTGCACTACTGAGGTTCTGCAGTGGCTGATTCATGAATGAGTCCTGTCTTATGCATCACTGTGTCCTCACCACTACCATTGGTAGGAATCTTTTAACTCACCCAACCTATTCTTCAGCAAAGATGAATCCATTTTTGTTGATTGGCAAATACAGTTCATCTTGCACACATTTCCTGAGATGAATCTCTATCATGCGATCCAAGGTAGCATAGTGGCATGGAGGATTCAAAGAGCTTGGTTGTAGTCAGTCATGACCTAGGGTAAGCGCTGTGAGACAAATATGAGAAAGACGGAGAGGAGTCAGTTTAAATAGCTTTTGTAAAGTAGGCAGATATTATTTTGGTATTGCTCTTCCCTGGAAAAGAAGTGCTCAAGTCACAAGGAGAAGTGGAGCAAAAATATAGAAAAAATAGAAAGTAGTATAACATAATTCAAATATATATAATATTTAAAAAAAACATCAACAATGTAAGATGAGAACTGATCAATTGCATTATCTAGTAACTACATAAATTTTACTTGCTCATAGAAGGGCCTTTAAGTGCTTTGTAATCACCCAGATTACCCACTATATACCTCACAGTCTGCTTCAGTGGCTACCCATCAAAGCACAAAACCCCTAACCAGGATTCAGAGAACTCATTAAGACTTTGCATTTGCTTTATTGAACTCTGTGACCCTCCATTGGTCCGAGGAGTTGAGAGTCTAATGAGTACACCTTGAGTATCACCTTGCTCCTTGATGTTGTTTTAGTTTTGTGCTGTGCTGTCAATCAGTCCCCAAGGGTTAGAATTCAAATACCCCCCTATGATAATTGCTGGACAGAACATCTCTGGCTATTGCTCAGTGGTTCATTCAGTGAGGATCTGATTAGAATATGGTAGTTAAAAATCAGTGTCAGAGTACTCTCATTAATGCCTTGAAGGAATGTTAATTACAGCTGAACAAACACTTTAAACCAGGGTTCCCCAAACTTTTCCCTGCAAGGGCCAAATCACTTTTCCATTCTTTGACGGGGGGCCGGGCCAGTTTGTAACAAAAAGTGTGACGATCGCAGAGGTGTCTACATGTAAGCTTTTATTGTTTTCCAGGAAACACATATAACCAAAAATTAACCCTTTGGGGGATTTTGACTGGAATGAAAATAAATCAGAAAATAAATAATAACGTTTATGAAATAAATAATAACCAAAGAACCCTTTTCAAGTTTTTCACAGAAAAAAAGACCAAGGAGCATTAACTTTCTTGTAGGCACAACTGTTTGTAGCTCTTTATTCCCAAATTCATTGTGAAAACCAGAAAGCAAGCAGGCTATGAAACTGAACTGATACTAACCTACCAATACAACGCATTTCACTACCAGTATGGTTATAGATTGGACTTTGTCCCAGTAGATTTCATTATGATTATATTTGTATTATTTTTTGCATTATGATCATAAAATCATAATGCATCGCTGGTATTGTTCAGTGGCCGGGAAAAATGTAAAGGCGGCCCATATCCGGCCCCCGGGCCGTAGTTTGGGGGCCTCTGTTTTAAACCTTTGATTAACAGTTTTACACTAAAATCAGTTTATTTTGGCAAACTTAGACTATAACTGACTAAATTCAAATTGTAAAGATCCATGTGGTATTCCCTTAGAAATGAAAACGTGTTTCATATGTGCCACACCTTGATATGTTGCTCCATTGCTTCACTACACCACACTGATGTAGACACATATCCTTATTTAAATTAGCCAGACTGCTTATTTAATTACATAGAAAATTAACCTTTGGCAAGATTAATTTGTTTAATTTGTTTCCATTGCAATGTAAACATTGTCAGGGGCTTATGTCTGGAAGTGATTAGATGTATATGAAACAATCAGTGCATCAAATCATGTGTAATCTTTTCTTCACGTAACTGTGGCTGCCATTATCTCCCCCCCTTCCCGCCTTCCTTGTCCTTCTCTGCCGTCACAGAACAATACAAGAACATGGAGAAATGAGGATTGAACAGAGAATAGATGAAGTGAGTTATCCTCAGAAAGCTGACTTTTTTTTGCTTCTTTTGTTTCTGTGAAAGAACATTGATATATGTTGTTATCCTTCTTCTAATTCCGTTCCTAATGAATGCACATTTATTAAATGGAAATTGGAGAAGGTATACATTTGTGTCAATGCCCCAAGAAGTCAACTGTCATAAACGTTTATTAAACAACATCCAAGTATTTTGAATTTAATATATGCAATGAAATTTAAAAGTCAGTTACAAAACACAAATGATATCCACCTCTGTATGGCTTATCACAGTTGGCAGGTGTTATTTTCAATTTGTTATCTGGTTGACCTTAGACTTTAAAGAATAGGCACACATCTATTAATGTTAAATGCATTGCTCTGTTACTTTGAAAGGATTATTAGTTTGCACTACCCAATGGTCTGGAAGTAGGCCTATATTTATATGAAGAAAACAAGCATGACTATTTCAGATAATTTTGTGAAATACATGAAATTTCTCAATGATTTTATGCAAGATGTCCCCAGATCGTTTACATAGTTTGATTTTAATTACAGGATTTATGCGAGGAAATACTACTATTTAACTTTGTGTTTTACACTAGCTATATTTTAATGTTGCACAGTAGTATATTTAAAAATAAAAAATCTTCTGTTGACTTTGTGGTTTTTGCCTTGCGTTAAGATTATGCTGCCTATTTTTTATTTCCAATTTCATTATTTGGATTTTCCCACAGGCATGTCTGTTCGTGAGAGACAATGATACATTATGTTTGAGTCATTATCTTCACCTTAACCTTAAAACACCTTTTTCAGTATGCTTTAACTGCTTTTTTTATTTAGGCCCATATCATTACAGTATTATTGATAAATAATCAAAAAAGGCCATTGATTCTCATTTAATAACCCACCTCTAATTCAAACCTTCTCAAGATAGAACCCATATTATTCAAACGAGTCATTTTAGGAAGAGCTTGCAATTTTTTTGCTCCCAAAGACGGATGGATTTTGTTTAATAAAAGCAAAATTCCTCCCACTTGTTCCAGATCATTAATCTCTGAAGAGAAGAGCCACAGCTTTGCTTTATTTCATTGTTGATGAACCAACTCATCTCTGGGAGCAATTAACTTGCAGGCCCCTCTTCATAATTTATTGTTTACTAAACACCGACTTGTGTTCTCATCATATGCATCCTTTCATTTCTCATCACTCAAGGCTGTGGCTCCTCTCAGAGAGAAGATTCGTGATCTGGAGCAGAGGTCTGTGTCTGTGTGTACCTGAATGTGTGTGTCTGTGCCTGTGTGTTTCATGCCATCAGTATGGCAGAAAAACATAGGAGACTATTATGTATAAAGTGTTGCTACCTTTTATCTATCTAAACATATTACCAGTATGTAAATCCAATATGCTTTGTCTCACTGAAAAACTATATTGCGCAGGACTAGATCTGGTTTGTCCTTTGTATGCTTCATAAGTAAGGAGGCAGAGACAATATTCATGATTTTTTTTCTTCCTTAAACTACCATACTGAATTCAATTCAAGTTATAAGTACGTTTTCTCAGTTATCCAGGTCACTGCAACCATTGTCAAATCATATTGTTGCAAGAGGTCTTAAAGGAGGAAGAATTAAGTCCAGTTGCCACGATAACAAATCATGACTAACTTTAAACACTCTTCAATAATCAGACAAAGTTCATTGTGTAATTTTAAGACTTAAGTATGAACACAGATCATTTGAAGTCCACTGTGTTGTGAAGAGGAAATTAGTGTTTTTGTCCTAACTAATTTGCCACATATTAATCTTGCAGTTACTTTCCAAGAATTTCTAACTGCTAGAGGAATTAATGATATTTTAAGAAAATATCATTGCATAGCAGCATACTTGGCAAAGTGATCCAATCCTGGAGAATATTGTATTCATATTCTCTGAAAACATGATACTATATTACCTTGTATTGCAAATATTGCAAAATTTGCAAAATCGAAACTTTGACTGAGTCCATCACAACAGACTAATTCAACGAAGTTATTAGTGTGGAGAGGAAGTGCTTTGGTTTGACTTATGAAAATAAAGATAACTCTGTTCTGTATAATAAGTATTTAAATGCGAGGACAGGAAATATCCTTTGACTCCAAGAAAAACAGTTAATTTATTTGGTAACACAAATAATTTCAAGGAGAGAAACAAGGAACGGCCGGAGGTTTTCAGAGATAAGTAATTTTTCATTTTTAATGGTCATGCCTGTGTCATTATCCAAAATTTAGCACTACAGCTCCTTGTCCATAAAAGTAGGTGCCTTTTATGAAAACAGACAAAGCCTAGTTATTAGGTAAGAACTACTTAATGTGCAGTTCATGGTCAGTGTTCTTTGTTCTGTCTCTTCCTGATGTTCATCACTTAGGAATTTTATCTTTTCTCTCACAGTTTTTCGCAGAAATACCCACCTGTCAAATTTCTGTCAGAGAAGGATCGAAAGAGAATTTTGGTATGCAGATTCACATCATATAGTCAATAAATGTCATTCATGCTTGATAACCTTTACTGTGTTAAAAAATAATCTGTCAAAGTTCATCCTATAAATATCATATTACATCATGTTGTTTATATGAGCAAAATGATAATTGTTTAAGATTAACATTATCAATCAGTATTTTCCAATATGTCCTTAACTGATTTAATGAAACTTAAATGTGTTTTCTAGATTACTGGTGGGGCTGGATTCGTTGGTTCCCACCTGACAGATAAGCTGATGATGGATGGCCATGAGGTGACAGTGGTAGACAACTTCTTCACTGGAAGGAAAAGGAATGTGGAGCACTGGATCGGCCATGAAAACTTTGAGCTTATCAATCACGATGTGGTGGAGCCTCTTTACATTGAGGGTGAGTGTAAACCCTTTAGGATCCAAGTGGGCCAAATCTTTGACAGCCTCCCCCATACCACCACCAACACCAGTTAAAACATGTTGTAAGAAACATGTTATTGCAAGATGCTAAAAGAAATTTGATACCATATGTTTTGGAATTTGACTAAAAAGGTAATTCTTTCAAAGTTGTTTCTTCTACGTCTTTTTAACTTTAATCAAGCTGCTATGAAACAGGTCTTTAGAAAAGCAAATGCCAAAAATGTGTGCCAAAGTAGTTGTTTCAGTTCATAGAGATTTGCTCTCCCCATAGTGGGCTTGCAAGATATAAGATACTACTTTATTGATCCCCATAGGGGAAATTCGTTTGTCACAGCAATGCAAAAATAATAATATCAATAAATATGAATATAAGTATATGTATATGTAGAAGAGACAATTAAAAAGACGAAGACAATGACAAGGATTGGAGCATATAACAGAATGACAACAAGGATGAAAATAAACTGGATGAGAATGGAATGACAACTATAAGGATAAAACTAAGCAGGATGAGAATGGAATGGCATATCTTGCTGTGACAGATGTCTATTCATTGGGTTGATTGCCTTGATATCTGTTATTACCAGATACATCAAGTTACAATAATCCTGGTAACTCTCAAAATGCAGTTTTTGTGTCTGTCCGTCACACCTTGACCTTATTTGGAAAAACAACCATTACAACGTATGTCACATATATTGAATAACAATAATGATCGCAAAACACCATTAGAGAAGCACACAATTAGTCTAAATGACAGTAATGTATAAAATTAGCAGTAAGAGTACCACATGGAAAACTACAGATTTTTTTAAAGAAGCCAATACAATAAAATAGATTTGAATATGGGGTTTATAAAATATGTGATAATTTTACTGTCAATCAGCGTTCCAAAGGGCAGGAACGCTCAAAAACACTGTTGTTCATCAGCTTTGAACAAGCTTTATTTATCACTAGATACATGATGGTGAATAATAATCAAAAACACTGCAAGATGCTGATGACCACGCCATGCAGTGCTTTAAAAGTCGAGGGTAACATTTTTAAATTGATGCCAAAATGGTCTGCAGCCTGTCTAGGCCGACTAAATTTCTGTTGGCTGCATTTATGATGCTGTGATGTCAGTACGTAGCATCTGTACTCAATCTGTCAAAAATTGGATGCCTATTGGGGATGTTAATTTTTTTTGTCTTTTCAGAAGGTTACATATAGCTGTTGTTATGTTCTCATAGCTATCAATTCAGCTTTAAAAGCTTTTCTGGCAAAACGGATATGAGCTGAGTAAACTATTCAATAAATGTATAAAAAGGCAAGGTGGCCACAGCTTATCAGATGCTATCATTGCCAAAATGTGTCCACTGGAGGGCACTCCCCAGACATATGTAAATAAGTCCGGATCACCTTTTTGGAACCCAGAAAAATAGGTATTTTTCAGGTTCATTGATATGTTAGACTTTGTACCACTTAAATTCAGACCAGGAAAATATGGTGGAAAGCACTGTACAACCTCACCAAAGCATGTGAAAAATTATAGATGAGCAGCCTGTCCTCCAGGGTAGGCCACAGCGCCACTGCTTTGGTGTGAAACCAGATCAGTAGGGGTGTGAGCTCAAAAGCCCACTAGTAATGTTTTAAATTTAGAATAGACAGTGCCCTTATACAGCCGTTCAGATCCAAGTGTGGTGCTTGGTGCTTGGCTCACCTCACTTCTTTTGCATTTAGTTCGCGCTTCATCCAACATTGAGGATGTGGCCTTTTGGTAGAATCGTGATTACACAGTAAATTGAGGGGTAAAATGTTGATTTTATTTATTTATTTATTTGTTTATTTTTCCAAGTAATTGCTTTTTACTTTAATGTAGTTGTGACTTTATTTCAGCAGACTTTTTGAGACGTGAGGAGAAAAATAGCAGATTTGACTGGCTTTTCAGTTCTTAAAACCCAGTGACTGACCCCTATTTTTTTTGTCTAGTCGAGCCTGTTCCTTTCATGGCATACCCATTGACTTCTCCCTAAAATAGTCCTACAACAATATGCTATTTACAATGTGTTTTTCCACAATTTCACATTCCTTAGGTGATAGTCTAGATGAAAATACAGTTTTTGGACACCGTGTTTATATTATTAATGAGGATCCGAGCTATAGCATCTTCTCTTGGGTCAGTTCTATATGTATCAAAATCATTGAGAAAAGTCTGAGGGAGCTAAAGATCAAAACTTATTTCTGGGTGAAGGAGAAATGATGAACCTTGAGTCTTTTCTTCCCAGTGGACCAGATCTATCACCTGGCCTCTCCGGCTTCTCCCCCCAACTACATGTATAATCCCATCAAAACACTCAAGACCAACACCATTGGCACTCTAAACATGCTGGGTGAGTAAACATATGATTCTGAGGGTAGGATGTCTTAAACAAACAATATATTCTGTGAAATGTTGTAGTTTTTTAACATTCTTTAACATTTTTGCAAAAATCTCATCCAATAGGAATGGGGAAAATAAACCGCTGATGATTTTAAACAAAGTACTTTTAAATGATCAAATAGAAATGTGAGTCTTTCAGACTATCTGTTGAATGACTCAGCCACAGCTTATGTTAATGTCCCAATATTGACTATTATTTTTTAATTCAGCTCTGCATTGATTCAGGGCTACTTCCTCCCTTTAGCCTTTGGAACGTGTCCTCAGTCTTGTTTTTATGTCGTAGGCCTGGCTAAACGTGTAGGCGCCAGACTTCTCCTGGCTTCAACTTCGGAGGTTTATGGAGGTAAGAAAGATGGTCTCGAACCTCCCATTATCGGGTGATAAACCCTGGCATTTCAGGTCAAGCTTTTCTATATGGTACTCCCCTTACCCACTGGAGCGATTAAAAACGACACTATTTCTGCTTAAAATGTGTTTGAACAGGATGATTACAAATATATAATACAGAGAGCATAGTCCTCCTAATTTTTCTTGTGATTTAACATGAGAAAATGCAGGGCTTGATAATTATAGGGGTGGCGATAATGCTCTTGCCCTGTTAATGAAATAATGCGCAGTGAGAATCTGACTTTGCATACTTTTAAATATATTTGATATTGATAGAATTGGCCGATTTTTCATGTTTTATTCTGCGAAGTGTGAGTTTGATAAACAATTTTACCACATTTTTTGTTTCACCATCATAGCCACAAATTGTTTGGAGTAATTCTGACTGATTGTTTCCCAACACGAGCCCTATTCTGTCAGACTTCCGTTCGGGAGACTTACTGAGCAATGCTTGTTGAACATTTTAAAGGATAGATGATTTAGATACTCTTTGAGAAACAGATCACCCAGAAATGGACAGCCATTTTCTTCTTAATCCAATGGTGACAGAAGATAAAGTTAAGTTTTTGAGTCTGCAAAACAAACTCTTAGAGTTTCTCAGGAAGTATAGTAGCCTTGTAGAAAACAATTTTGACACAATTTAAAACAAAATAAATCAGAAACAGAAAAAACACTTTCCTGTCCATCTGGCAAACAAGAGTTATTGAAGCCCAATCGTTACTTTAAATACATCATTTGAACATTTTTCTTTGAAGGGAATTGTCTACTGTGAGCTGTCTAGCTCAAACTTTTTCCACATTTGTAGGTATCAAGATTTTGGTTTATCTTAGCTTGCCCCCAATTCAGTTCTGGCTCATTTTTATTCCTGAAATAGTTTTGAAGCATTTACAGGACAGCGTGTTAAATTAATAAATTGGCTCTACTTTGCTGTTGAGTGCAATGGCAGAGCAAAAGCAGCACACATCTTCAATCATCATTATTGTGGATCATTCTAATTGTTTTTCATTTTTGGATTACTCTCCAACCATCCAAGTGTGACCTTCCATCAGTCAAGTTACTGTACATATATTACTTGTATTATTTTTCCTGTCCTTTGAACACATAATCTTAATTTCCCTTTACCTTAAATTCAGTTATCAGCTTTAATTGTTTTTTGTTTCAGACCCAGAGGTACACCCTCAAAATGAAGAATACTGGGGCCATGTTAATCCTATTGGTCCTCGAGCCTGTTATGATGAAGGAAAGCGGGTAGCTGAGACCATGTGTTATGCCTACATGAAGCAGGTATCTTAACTGGGACATTCAGACATGCATTTATGTAACAGAGGGGATTATTTGTCTCGATGTTCCACAACACTTGGTCTACTATGAGTGAGGCTATATAATTGTCACTGCTTACAATTAAACAGACTGAATTTTATGTTTCAGCCAGAATTCCTGTTAATGCAACATTGAGATAATTGAGTGTAACATTTTGAAACTCAGTTGCTGGACAATGCTACAAAATTAATCACAGTGAATTCACCTTTATTTTAGAGCAGTATGAGTTGTAAATACTTTATATTGACTATCAAGTAACTAGAAGTGTGACCATGCACTGTGACACTCATAGAGGTTCAAAACAAATGTACCTTACAGCTGATAAAGTATTAAATTACTCATTTGGTTAGATTGTATCCCCAGAACTAAGGAGTGTTCAGTATATTTCTTAGTTATCCTTGACAAATCTACTTCAAAACTTATTTCTTCAAACTCAGTGCATTCATTGGAATTTGGTTCAACAGAATAAGACAGAATTCCTAGCACAACATAAAAGTGCTAGTTTTTAATTCATCATGCTTTCATTTTCTTTTGCTTACAGAATTTTGAAAGTAGCAAACCTTGTTTTGACTATCAAACCAAATCTTGGGTTTATTATATCTTCGAGCACTGCCAAATTGTTTTTTGAACAGCTTGGCATGGCTGCCAGCCAGTGAATTTGCCAAGTCTGATGTGTTGACCCACCCATATGGGTTAGTTTAAAACTCTGTTTTTTTAATAACAAATAGGCTCTGTGGTATTTAATAGGTATATTTACTTTTTTGATCATTCATACCTTGAATGTTCAGCTGAACAATGGACAAATCAAGGTTAAAAGAAAAAAAAAAACAAACATATGGAGGCATACATAAACAAACATACATGTATACACTGCCCAACTGTCTAACGCCTTTGGAAATGTGACTTACAGGCAATCATTATGTCTTACTTTATGCACTGTGGACAGAATCTTTCGGGGCTTTTTGATGCATCTGGGAACAGATTTTCCCGTCCTCAGGCTATGTACGTTCTCCATGCAGTACAGAAATTGTAAGCTATTCTGATTACACAGATGCTGCTCTGTGAAGCATGGCTCTGACCTAAAACATTCCAAGTAAGAGGGTTGCCACGGTTCATGGGTTCATCCTCTGTATCATCTTAATGAAGCTTTTCCAACAGTAGTTCCATCACTAGCCTCTACCATGTGCTTGTTACAAAATAAAGTGTTGGTGGCTGCCGGAATGAAGAAGCAGCAGTGTTCCTCTTTCCTGTCCTAGGGCTGCATGACCAAAACATGAAATCTCTATTTATACCTTTATGCTGGCAACAGCCATGTATTTTTCTCATGAAAGTGATCTTTCAAAGGAGACAGTAAGGACCTGAACTCATTGGTGAACTTATTAGATAAAGGTTGTCAGCATCATTTACCTCAGTAAACAGTTTTGGTCAGCACTATGAAATTCCAGCACTAAAACTGATGGAAATTCTCTCGAACATCTCATCAGAAGAAAATGACATTTTCTAAATAAAAAATAGGATCTTCTATTTGACAAAAACGTACAGTTTTTGTCATTACCAGATACAGTACTTACAGTAACAAGATTGTGGACAGCGTGTCCAAAAAAAAATGTGTTCATTTCTGTATAGAATTAAAAGCATTGATAATGAATCTGAAAACAACTCACCATACGTCTTTTCATTGTACTCTGATAAGAAAGGGTTACTTTAATCAGAACTAACTGTTAGTGTGAATATTTTTTAAACTAGATTTTTCATACAGTCTGATACAGAATTACCCTGTAGTTTTCCATATCCCAAATGTTTTTTATTATAAATCCTGGTGGATTGAAACATTTCAATCCCAAAAAGGGTGAAGCCATATAAGTTCAATGTATTTATTGTGCCAAACAAATGAACTGTCACTTCAAATACTTCATCAGGGTAGTAGGATAGGATATGCAATTCAAAGTCTTAAACAACAGATAGTAAATCTGAATGTAGCTAATCAAAAAAAGATGTACTTTTTTCAGAAGATCTAGATAAAATGCTATGTTGTGGGTTCTGCTTCAGAAATTAATAGCTTGAGATGTCATGAGAATCACTCCTCTTTCCATTTGCGCTATGTTTTATATTTTCATTCCAAACTCAATGCCAACTCATTGAGACATAAGGTCATGAAAGTTTTTTTTTTCCCTCCAAGGTATTTTGTATATTTGCTGCTGCAGTTTAATGTTGCTAATTGAAAATCAGTTATTTGTTTGCTTTTTTGTGCTGTTTGTCTCGTTTAATCCTCATGGAATGTTTTTTTTCTACAGCTAAGTTTCATTGTGCTTCTGAGGCAGAATTTCCTGTGTAGCATTTTAAGTGAAGAAAATTACCATCGCCAGTAGTCTAGCCTTTCTTTTTCGATCTCGTCCAAAAACACCAATCACTAGTAACTACCAAAACATATTTTGGTCTCAAAAAGCAAATAGAAACAGGCAACTTAAATGGGTATTAGCTCCTTCCTTCTACTGCTGTTCTTCACTGCCTTCCCATACTAAACATCATTTGATAGCCTACAGTTTGTTTTCTAGGATTCCTCGATACCCTGTGATTCCTTTCAGTTATGTTAGGAAAAATAACTACCAAATTTTGTAAATTATATTTGGCATTTATTTTGTAGTTGTAATGCAAGTCAAAGTTTTCAACAGCACACAGTTAACCAGTTAAATGTGAGTTTGTATGTATTTATTTTATCAGAGAAATATGTAAATTTGTCAGAGCATTAAAACTAGAACAGCTGCCTTCCTAATAGCAGGTTTTGAGTACTCTCAAAATAAAGACCTCTGCCCAGCTGGTTGCTAATTGTTAAGCCTAGTAATAATATATTAATGTAACTGGTCTTGATCATCTTTGTTAAACTCACCCTCTGTGCTGTATCTCCAGCAACATCAGTAACTGCATATCCTGTGGTTAAGCTCATATCTGCAGACTATCTGATGTAGGCATTTGGAAGTTGTGTGTTTTTTTTTTGTTTTTGTTTTTTTCATTTTTTCTTTTTGGGATACGCTTCCAGCAATGCAATGACGACATCCTCTTCCAGATGTCACACTTGCAGTCCAGACACTGTGGTGACAATTGGCTCTTGCCCAAGGGTCTTCAGATGGATCTTTATTTTTCTTCCTTCAAATTAAGCTGTTTTTAAAGGCCACTCTACCAAATATGGCAATAATCATTGGATCCAGAAAGGCAAATGTCATAATGATCTTGTTAGTATTTGAAGTCTTGACCTAAACCGGCTCAAACACAAATGACACGCAAACAGCAGCACCTGTATTCACCGATGGCCTTTAACTTCCCCGTGCATTCTTTGTATTGATGCTTTCTCTCAGTATGAAATTCAGTGGACAACTTCTATCCCAAACAGGGTATGTCTCTTGCCTATGATTTTTTCAACTGCTTTCTCCGTAGAATAATGGTTGTTCACATGATTCCCACTGTTTCCCTGATTGAAAGAGAATTGTTTAAGTATGTAAGAAAACACATGATATCCCCTCCTACTTCCATTTTGCCACGGGGTAGTTTGGTTGCTTTCAAAACAGTCCTGATGTCAGAGGATATGCTCAGACACAACCTGCTGTCACATTTTGATTGGTTAAATCTCCACTTAATTGTAGCTGAGTATCAAGCCACAGACATTGTCAAACAGTCAAACTCAAAAAAATTGCCAGAAAAACACATTTTCACCCTGTCTCGTCAGAAAAAAATCAATTGAATAATTTTCCCGAAGCTCCAAATTATGTTGAGACTTCATGATAATTTCTCCTGGCATGATTGACAACAGCCTTTTAACGATCAGATAGGATTGACTCCTCTTGCTGTCCTCTGGGCAAGTGATATTTATTTATCTGTCTCATCCTTGGCTCCTCCTCAGCTGCTTTTTATTTTTTCAACACTCACTCAGATAATTCTGGGAAATGGCCTGCTTTCAGTATTCAACTGTCAGACATTTACGCAGGAGGACATGAATATCTCCTATTCCATCTATTGCTCAGTCATGTAATCAAAATTCATTAACATTTAAAAAAGTGATTAGTGCAGATTATGCGGTCGATGAGGAAAGCATGTCCTATCTGCTTTAACAAAAACACAGACAAAACAGGGCAAAAAATAAGGGTGAAATGCATGTTAAATAAGAAATCCATCAAATATAGATCACTGTCAGAGAAAAGAAGAAATTACACATTTAGATTTTGCTTTTGCAACATATATATTTAGAACAACTGTGATGGGCTGTGATGAATATCCTTAGGGATTATATAGATACCAGTCTTGTGATCTGCTTTTTGATGTTTTATTCACAT
Organism: Fistularia commersonii; assembly: GCF_037954325.1. Taxonomy (NCBI): domain Eukaryota; kingdom Metazoa; phylum Chordata; class Actinopteri; order Syngnathiformes; family Fistulariidae; genus Fistularia; species Fistularia commersonii. The sequence goes on along the minus strand of NC_141287.1, from coordinate 8,934,358 downwards.
AATAATTGATAATACTGGTACATCATTTTGGCCGTAATTCCTCTTTTGTCAACTTTGCATTTGCAGATTTAATAACATTAGCACCCCAAATGTACAAATCTACAACATTATAATTCAAAAACATTTTCATATAAGTGACTCGTTTCACCTTTTACTTTGATAATACTGAATTCAGTGATGTCAATGTTATATTGTGTATTCTGCTCCAGGAAATTATAGCAAGCCGAGATTTAATGAAAGCACTCCTTCCATTCCATTCATGTTATGTTACATTTTTCATTTTAACCTCATGATGCCAACTCATTGAGAAATAAGGTCTCGAATGTGCTTGTTTTTCTCTCCAATGCATGTTTTTTAGATGCTTCCATTGTTTTGACCTGACCAGTTGAATATCAGTTATTTGTCAGTTTGCTTTTTTCACTGTTTGTCTTGTTTAATCCTCATGGAAGATTTCTTGCACAGCAAAGTTTGTCTGTGCTTTTGGTCCAGAAATACCTGTTAGGTACCATATTTAGTGAAGAAATTTATTGCAGCAGTAGTTAGTCTAGTCCTTCATTTACTACCGCTTCCAAAAAACACAAATCACTAGTAACTACAGCTGGCAGTGTTGAAAATCAAATAGAAACAGACAATCCAAACAGCTATAAGCTCATATGGTGTGTTTTGGATATTAAGCTTATCTATGTACAAACAAATCCATAACTGACGTAGTATCAGTTTTCCATTTTAATTTGCTTATCAAATCCCAGTCCATTCATATCCCTCAATTAGACTCACAGTTTTCTGTATTTTCAAAATGTCTTGATGTTGCTGTCCGACTATTAGTACAGAGTATATATCAAAGAAGCATGCAGGCTATGGTCAGTGTACCGTGTACTTGTGGGGACTGGCAGATGGAATCGTGACTGCAAATCGTTAGCTTTAAATTGATGATCGCTGGTGTGGATTAACTATGATTATATCCACTACATGCAGACAGCCCTCTTCATCATAAGATCTCCTCTTAATGCAGAGAACAGATTTTAGATGTGCATTAACACCTTCTTCACCAACCGGAAATAGCCTTTTCCTTCATGAGGAGTACTGCCTGCTCGATCCACCATCTGGGTCTGAACTGTAATAACTGTTCCAAGCAGGCAACCAGTGGGGATGTTTGTACCATGATCTTATTCAGATGATAAAACCGCTGAAGTAATTTGTCATTCAAACATTTACCAGTTTGCAAATTCAATTCAGTCCTTCTTTTTAAATAGCTTGACAGTAGTTTAGGTCTAACTTTAATTGTATTCAAAAATGCTCCCCCCCTCTCCATTTTGTATGTTGTTTGATCTGCGATGGATCATATGCAAGGAGAGGTTGTCAGGAACGATCCATCATGTGTGCATGTTTTAGGGTTGGTAGTGTTCACATATTTATAATCTGATTAGCACAAATATCACACTACTTTAAATGGTTATCTCTAGGTGGAATTACATAGTATAGTAGTTTAACTCCTTTTCAAGGGTTGTGTGTGAATGAGCTAAACTTCTTAGACCTCTTCATCATGCTGTCCTCATTGTGTCTTTTTTCCTTCACCCTGCTGAATACATATGCTAGTTGTCCATTGAATTTCATTTTCCTCAGATACAAAGTAAAAATCTACATAATTTTCATGTTTTTATTCATGTTTATGACATGAAGCATATCCATATAACAGTAGGATTTGAATCTATTGATTCATTGGGCTGACCCTCGAACGTTAAGGATCTAAAAAAAGACAGAGAAAAACTGAGGACTTTTTGAATGCTACAGGAGGGTGTTTTGTTGCATCTCTATGTAATGAAGCATCAATGGGCCAATACCCTGTGTAACATATGCAAAATGAAGGCTACTGTTATAAAATGAAAGAATGTAACAATCATTTGAATGAAGATAAACTAAGAGATTGCATTGACCCTTCCAACATAATGAATGTCTTTGGTCACAGGAAGGAGTTGAGGTCAGGGTTGCGAGAATATTCAACACGTTTGGATCCCGAATGCACATGAATGACGGGCGTGTTGTCAGCAACTTCATCCTCCAGGCCTTACAGGGAGAACCCCTCACAGTAAGAGAATTTTAGTCTTTAATCGATCTCATTTGGTTTTTGATTGAGAGAAAATGCTTCCAAAATTGAACTTCGCACACTTGATCAGTGAGGAAACTGCTTTCTGCTGTCCATGCCAATGTTTCCCCTCAATGACTTTAGAAGTGCAAAACCCAGACTTAATACATTGATGGGCTGTGCCATTGACTCTGGTAGAGGAATAAGATGAGAGTCTCTTCTCCAGTCTTTCTATAGATAATTACCTATATTGACTCCATGGACCTCCCGACTACCTGCTCACCACCCGTTGAAACCTTTAAACAAAAAACTAGCCCTGGAAATGTTGAGATGAATAAATTCATACTATGGATCAGGCCGATTTCCAAATATCTTTGTGAGCCGATTAAAAGGGACGATTAAGTATACCAGTGTGACAAATTTACCATCCGTCTGTATATCCTCCAGAAATGATCATGTTATTGTTCCAGGTTTATGGTACCGGTTCCCAAACAAGAGCCTTTCAGTATGTAAGGTAAGTAGGGAAATTCCTACAAAATCAAATATTGTTGGTATGTCTGGTGATCTACTAATTGTTCCCTTCAATTGAATGTTTGTCAGATTCTTTCTTTGGTTTCAGTCCAACAGAGAGAAGTCACATACCTCCAGCCCTGCCCATCATTGTTCGCTCATCTTATATCTCAGCAGAATGTGTTTTAAAGTGTCATGAAATGTTGTCCGTCAGACAGTGCGCACACACAAGTTCATTGTTATTTTCAGTGAAGTAGCCTGACAAACAATAAGCGACACTGTCCCTGATCAGTGGAAAAAGTGTGAAACATTCCTGTCGTGACTGCCTGACAGACCCACCGGGACATTACTTGCCTCCCTGAGGCTCATTTTGGCTGACAGCAGTCAACCTGAGAAATATCAGCTGGAATGAATTGATGAACCTTAGAATACATTAATCAGACATGACACTCAAACACACACCGTCTGGAGCTCAGGTTATTAGTCAGTGAGAAGTCATTAACTGACACCTGCCCCATTGTCCACCCGTCTTCCTTTCAGTTAGTTTTATAACAAGTCTATGAGTGAAAGGGTAGTCAGAAGTCAAATGAAAGCAAATAGGGGCGGCGCGGCACAGCAGGTAGAGCAATCATTTTTGGAACCGAACATTCCTGACTTGACTAACGGCTCCTTCTCGTGTGTCCAAGTGCTGTTGAGCAAGACACTGAACCCCTAACTGTTCCCCTGGCGCTGGTTGACGTCATGCCTTCTGCTCATCCGTGAACGGTTAATTGCAGAGAACGAATTTCCCCATGGGGATTAGCAAAGGATAAATTATCATTATTAAATAATAGAACATAAAGAAAAAAAAATGGTTTTCCTCATATTTCCCTGTAACCATGTTAATCCAAAGCAAAAAAGAAAATGATATGTTGGCTGTCAGTGACACATTAGACCGTAGTTAATACAATTTACTCGCTTTATGGAAGATTTCACTAAAACACAACAAGGTGATCTTATAGCACTGAAGGCAATGTATTTAACCCGATATAAGCATTATTAGATTCAGATTCTTGGGAAAATTAACACGTCAAAAATATTAGAGGACTGACAATGGACAGTCATGTATAAATGTTCCCAATTGACTATTTAAAATAATGTTTGTGGTTTGAAGAAAGCATGAGATTATTTTTTACCAATGTTTTTTTCAACATTTTTCTTTGTTATTCTTTGTTTTTTTTATAGCTCTGCAGTATGTAGGTTCTCCCTGTGCAGTGGCATCACTGGTGTAATGTCTCTTTCATATGAAAGTAATCATTGGTTGAATGCAAAACAGGGTAAATCTGGTGGTGCGAATAGCATTGGCCAGTAAATTCTCTTACAATTTAGGAGTCTGTTCCCAAACAGAACGCTGTCCAAACTGTTCGGAAACAGTCAACAAAACATGAATGTGTTGATAAAAAATATCTGTAAGATTAATAATATTTTAGTAATTGATCAAATATGGCAAGTTTGAAAGAGCTGTGTTATTGATATGAAATCATATTGCTGAACCCTGAGACATTAAATTGGCCTTTCTTTATATTTCTTTATATTGGTGGTATTATTGAATCTCAGCACATATGTAGACACATATGGAGGAGATGGAAAGAATGTCAGCCAGTGTGCAGAAGTTAATGAGATTCTTTGATCATTGGGAAAAAGAGCGGTCAGAGAATATTTGAAGCTCCTCTATCTTTTAAAAGTATACCCTGCTGCCTTGTGTAACCAATAAGATGTAGATTGTAAACAGTACACAGGTCTTTAAAGAAACCCACCACACAAAGAAGTATCAGAAAACCTCCAACAGCTTTGGCAAAGTTACTGTGATTAAGTTACTCATTTCTGAATCAATGTGGGTTGCAATATTAGCTCTTCTGCCGCATAGCACGAAGGACCCTAGTTCGATTCCGACTGGGGACCTTTCTGTGTGTAGTTGGCATGTTCCCTCAGTGTCTGCATGGGTTTCCTCCGGGCTCTCCAGTGTCCCCCCACAGTCCAAGAACAAGCTGAAGCTTAATTGGAAAAATTAGGAAAATTGCCCAGATGTACAAATGACAGACTGAATAATTGGCTGTCTATGTGGCCCTGCGATTGACTGGCAACCAGTCGAGGGTGTTCCCCAGCTTTTTCCCAATAGCACCTGGGATACACTCCAGCATCTCCAATTACCCCGCGTTGGATAAGCGGTACACAATGTATGGATGGGAAAATTGGCCCAGTTTGTGACTGAGAGTGAATGGTTGTTTGTCTCTATATGTGGCCTTGCAATTGACTGGCGACCAGTGCAGGGTGTTCTCCCTCTGTCATCCATTGACAGCTGGGATAGGCTCAAGCATCCCCCGTGACCTTAGTGTCGTATAAGCAGTAGATAATGAATAGATTGATGAATCGCTGTAATATTTAAGTAGTTGCAATGACAAAAGCATTCCTTTCCATTAGCACAGTTCCATGTATCCATGTAAATTGCTTTTAGGTTCACTTTTTACTAATACCGTAAGTTTCAGACTATTCAGTGCAGAAGTACTTAGTCAACAGTTAAGAGCAGTGATGAGTGTTGAAAAGAAGTAAAGAAACTGATTCAAGCAGGTTGGAATGGGTAGAGAAAAGTGTTACTATGCGACAGAAGACTATCACCTAAAAATTAAGGAAAGGTGTACAAGATAGTGGTGAGATCAGCAATGCTGTATGGTTTAGATTCAGTGACACTGATGAAAAGACAGGAGGCAGAGCTGGAGGTTCTAATGATAAAGATGTTGAGGTCTACTGTGGGAATGAGGAAGGGTCAGGAATGAGTCCATCAGACGGACACCACGTTAGATGTTTTGGAAAGAAGGTCAGAGAGGCCAGAATGAGATGGTTTGGTCATGCACAGAGGAGGGATAGTGAAAATACTGGTAGACGGATGATTGAATTGGACCTGCCAGGCAAGGGGTCTAAAGGAAGACTTAAGAGAAGATTTGTGGACATAGTGAGAGAGGATATGAAATTAATTTGGGGATACAGAGAATGGGGTTAGATGGAGAAGGTTGATTCACCACGGCGACCTTGTGAAAAGACGAAAGGGAAAGAAGAAGTAGGAGAAGTGAGTGCACCTGAATATAACCTGCACATACTAAATTAAAAAAGAAAAAAATTAGACATATATATAGGCTGCACTTGTCTGAAAGCTGCAAGTGTCCCTTTTGTCGGATGAGCCATTTACACGGAAATATTTTTTTAACTTCTAATTAAATACCTACTGTAACGCTTTTTACAAACAGTGCCTGTAACACGTCTGGTTAAAAAAATACAATATACATTAGCCTACCAAGAAAAGTCATTGATCACTATCTTCATCTTTATCCTACACACTAAAACCACCAAAGTTGTCTCCTTCAGTGTCAGAATTAAAAAGCCCCAGAATTCCTCCATCACACACACTTAGTCTCTCTTTCATTGTGGCTCTCAATGTCACTTGTGTAAACCCCACGTGTGTGTTCTCTGTTGTCTATGTATTTTGCCATTGGTCTGATGTGGCGGGGCTAAATAATTTGGTGACACGAAGCTTGTTAGCCCATAGAAATCCAGAGATTAGCCATGTCATTGTTTAAATCACAGTGCCCAAAGCGTGTGAAAAAAGCAGCAGCTAGTATTCCGTAAATTACTCTAACTGGATTGACCTCCCAAGAGAGTTTCTTACTGCATCTGTGTTTAATTGTCTTTGGAAGAGGGATCTGTGTTTGTTGGTCTGTCAGCAAGATTACAGATCAGCAAACTGGCTGAGATGGGGCAAGGAAGAACATATCGCACATCTTTATTTATATCAGGAAGGGATAATTTAGCTTGGACCACAGCAAAAGTGGATTTTCAAAGTGAACTCTACCGCTTTTTTTGAAAATAATCTCTCATTATCATACTGAACTTTACAGTTTCACTCAGCTCCGATCTGTATTTTTGTATGATGGTGTGCTCCCAAATGCTTGGGTATTACTATACTTCCTTGCAGCCTTTTGACTGAAAAGGTAGAATAACTGTGCACCTCCATCCAATTTGGGACTCAAATGTGTCCTGGGAAACCACCTTTGGTGCATCAGTGTTTCAAAAACTAATAGCTGTATGCCCCCAGTGCATTTGCAGAGAAGAATGTCATTCTCTTGCAGTCAAACCCTTGCTCTGATTGGCACAGTTGGCATTGCTTGTTACTCAGCTGAATGTGCTACTTTCCCATCATAGCAGGGCTACTTTTCCTGTGCTACACCACCAGCATCCATCCCAAAGTTGAACAGAGCATTATCGCAACCCAGCAGCAGTTGTCCTACAGCTACAGGCTCACCACCTTTATTCTGTAAATAAACAGCAAAAGATTATCCCCTCTATAGTTATCCTGCTCCCAGAGTCAATGGGATGGAGCAGCAGTGGCAGAATCCTGTGGTATGTTTTTCTGGAGGGGGTTTACGGCTAAGCTAATAAATTTAACAGTTAAAGGAGATACCAATACAAAAAAAAGGATTTAGGAAGAATTTATTGGCAAGGTTTAGTTAATTCAGAATTTTTCTCTATTGGAAATTAAGTAGATTTGCTCTCAGCCTCCTTCAAAACAATTTCTTTTTTAATTTGTCTGTTGGGGATCTTTTCACATCACTGCAATAACAAACAGAGGACGGTCTCCCACTAAGGCCAACAAAACCTTGACGCCAGTCAACATATTAATGTTCTGACTCAAACACACTTCCTTGTCTGCTTGAACAAAATCATATGACCAAACCGATAGCAGTACTAGTTGAAAGTAGTCCCCATAATAGATGGCTTTATTTTGATGTATATTTAAACAATATGTATTCAATGTGTTATTACAAGATCAGAGAAAAACTCAGCACTTCCAGAATTAATAAACTATAATCCCATAAATGGAATCAGCACAGGCGATGAATGTTTCAAGGAAATGGACAAGAATTGATTGAAATGAATTTGACAAGGTGCATTTCATTAGTCATCATGGACTGTGTGACTTAGCATGAAGTACTTGCTGTCTAATAAAGGAAGTTGGTGGTTGGCTTAATGAGTAGGAATATGATTCCCTGCATAAAAACAGCAAAAAACAGTCTCATAAAGATAGTGAGACGATAAATTATTCTGTAAAAGCTTAGGAAGGCTCCAGACACATCATTTGTGTAACATTTTTCAGGGGATTTTATGCAAGTCCGCCAGAATTGTCTCAGACCTCAAGGATCTGTGATCCATCAGTTGAGAAATGTTGAATGAGAAATAGATTTTGACTTCAAGCTCTGTGTTCTTCTTAACTGTAAACACCCTGGTTAAACTTTAAAGACAAAAATTTTAAGTCTTATGAAAAGACAACTCAATTTTTGCATTGTGTAATTTGTCATTTTTATTAGGTAATTTGTAGGTCAAACTGATGGGAGGAAATACATTTCATCAGCAACCTTTCTGTAAAGAATTGAGCCTATCAGTCAGCAAGCCAGTGACCATAGAACTGAAATACTATGTCAGACAACAACAACAACAACAGTGTGGAAGAGTTAGAGCTCAGCCTCTTAAAAACTTAGAAATTGTGTTTACCTTACCTGAGTGATAATACAAGGTTTTTTGTTTCATAAGGAAATTCCAATTTTCTCACAATCATCACTATTTTTGAAGCCCTCTACTGCCTTAAAGTTTGTTTAGGCTTGCATTAAATTCGGGTAAATTGTGTTTTGTTTTTAATTCTACCAAACTTGTTAGAACAAAATGTCCATCTAAATTTTTTTTTGGTTCCTTTTTTGCAGTATATTTTCTTATTCAAGAGGCCTTTCCTCAGGTTTCCCTAATGTTATAAAGGCTTGTAAAAATCAATAGCCTTTTCAGTTTTGTTGTCTGTTATTGACTAACTATTTGATGTACGTACTGTGAATACTGTGACTTGAGTTGTAGAGGCCATCCAAAAGCAATAACATCAATCTGTTCTCATCAATTTTGGACTCAGCTGACGATTGATAAAGGAAAAATAAGTGTTTGTAGCTGTCCAACTAATCACAGAATATCCCACATACAAAGCAAGGTGACATATAAATGAAGTTAATCCATAGTAAATGCATTTTCCTCTGTCTCATTTTTTCCCCAGTGATCTGGTGAATGGCCTGGTGTTGTTGATGAACAGTAACATTAGCAGCCCAGTCAATTTGGTGAGTTAATCTTACCTCATTCTGTTTTACAGATTGAAAACCTCCGCATGGAGCCTCTTCACTACCGAGTCGATGTGTCTTTCTGTCTGTTATTAGCGCTGGTGTGACGGGAGCTTCTGAAATGTGTTTGCAGGGGAACCCAGAGGAACACACCATATTTGAGTTTGCTCGTCTTATCAAAAGTCTCGTTGGTAAGGTGTTATAACAGTGATTACATATGTTATAGGCCCTGCTTCTTGATCTTTGCCGTGTCATTGCTTGTCTGGCCATTCCTTTACCTCTTATCTCCCAACATTCTTCTCCTGTCTTTTTCCTGCTGTCTGTCCTTTCTTATTCACTTCCTCCTACATCAATGTCTCTACATGAAAGCGATCCGAGCGTTAAACATTAATCTAAACCTCACTATAGAATTGACCCAATCTCACAGGCACGTGATAGTATATATGTAGTGTTACCTGCCATTTATACTGGCACACACAAATACACACACACACACAGAGGGATGACTGCTGTGAGGAGAAGTCTGCACTAAAGATGCAAATTGGAAAAATAAATTTGTCTCAGTGTGAAAAATACTGAACCACCTGCACTTTGTTGGCAAAATTGTAGAGCGATAATGTGTTACGTGGCCAGATGGCCTCAGTTCTTTTCGTTAGCATCTACCGCTTTTTGCAGGTGGGAGATATATAACTGCCAGGGTTTTAAATAAGCTTCGATCTATCTTGACTGATTTGTCTACAATCTACTATTTGTTTTTTGATCAGCAGTAGAACTTACAGCAGCATTATAGCGGTGGTTTGATTCCCCACATGCTCGTTTGCCAGGTGTTTTTTCATGGCTTGACTCTCAAATTTAGCAATATTTTTTTATTACGTAGATATCCATGTGTTTTTGTTGAGATATTCAGAGCACCATGACACTGAATTGGCCCACACACTTACATCTCTTGATCTGTAATAATTTCACACATCCCTGAGAGTTGGTTAAAACAGTCACATCTTCCATAAATAATTTCAAGCAAAAAATACATTCCCTCTATCTTTTAGTTCCTATCACCATTGTTGTATTATGTGACTGTTCAATTTCTTTTTTTTAAACCGGAATGACAATAGCGGTTAACATTAAAACATGATATTGATATCAACGTGTTTTGAATTATCGCCACATGTCAATTCAAGCCTTTACTCAGTCTGAAAGCGCTGCCAGCAGGGCAGCAGCTTCTCATTGCACTAATTTACTTTGAAAGTAAGACGTCTTTTGCATGGTTATGTTCAAAAAAGGGGGTTGCTGAATATGAATGTAAGTTGGATTTGCTGTTGTTATGAATAAATAAATTGTCGTGCAAGCTCCCAGTGAGGGAAACTGCAACTTGTTATTTGGAAAGATGTTCCAGAAATCGTGTTTGCTGCAATTGAATCTGAACCTTATATAAGAGTTTGTGAAGTTCAGTTTAAAGTTTCATGTGGGTATTTATTCATGTTTTAGCCACAGTTACTCTGTATGTGCATATATGCTACATATACATTCAATACATCCATCATCAGGCATCTATGATATGCAGCAGGTAGTTCTGATAGAAACAGCTTTACACACCAGATGTCTGAGTCTTTTTCTGTTTCTAGAAGAGTAACCTATATTTTATATTCAGATACATTTAGTCCAGTGTTAATGTGACAAGAACATGAAACATTTTTTTTACCTTGAGAATCTTCTTCAGGGAGTGTTTTTGTTTTGAATAATGTATCTACATCACTATTTAATTTTGGATGTTTGTATCTGACATGGATGTTAAGACGAAGTGGCATAAAACTTTTTGCATATTTGCACCACTTGCAATCTTCGCTGGCTGCCTGCTTCAAGACTACTGCTCTCATTGGATTTTTTTCCCCCCAAAAAAGGGCCTTTTGTGTGTTTTGTAAATATATGTGGTCACTCATCAGAGGCTTTAAATTACCATGTTAACTGATGGCCTTTCTCTCCGTCTTGCATTTGTGATTTTCCACACACTTTCATCTCCTCAAACTCACATGAATTTTAGTCAGTCGAAGTCAGATCCAGTTCCTCCCTGAGGCCCAGGATGACCCGCAGAGGAGACGACCCGACATCAGAAAAGCCAAGATGATGCTGGGTTGGGAGCCGGTGGTACGTAACATACACAGCAGCCATACATGTTAAGACTTTTTGAAATTGTAAGTGTTGGAGCAGCAGTACAGTGTGTTACTGCTTATTGGTGTGTCAAATGAGGCGGTCTCAAAAATAAAGTTGAATATTAAAGTTACCTTTTGAAGCTCTTGAAGCATAACAGCATCTTTGGGAATTTACCCCTACTTTGAAAGAGTAGATAAAGATGTTCATTCAACTGTGACTTCGCTTTCACAAATGTGACGCATTCAAGAAAGAAATGCAGCATTTAATATTTAATGTTTGAAGACAATTACATCTACTCTTATGTTGTTATCAAGCTTTACATGTTGTCTGACTGTCGTTCGGCATTGCAAATTACACACACCATCGGATGGCGAAACCTGCTTATGTCTTGTTTAAAATCTCACCTGGATTGGTTTTTCCAACCAAAGTTCACCCAGATGTGTTCCTGTGATGCAGCTCGACTGTTTTTCGCTACGACTGCTTTATATCATCACCCATTAACTTACCTTTGCTTCCATGAGAGGGCCAGGAAAGCAACTGTAGTATCTGTGGGAACCTTTCCGACAATGAATTTTAATCTCTTAATAATTATAATCATAATTTGCTCTCCATCAACACGTTGCTCTACCTGAATTCCATTTTAAAGTAGTTTGTTTGTGTAGTCGTGTCTTTATCTGCTTCGTGTTGTATCGTGCTGCCAGGTACCCCTGGAGGAGGGCTTGAACAAAACAATCCAGTATTTCAGCCGAGAGCTGGAGCACCAGGCCAACAACCAGTACATCCCCAAACCCAAAGCTGCCCGCATGAAGAAAGGCCGGCCTAGACACAATTGAGGTGCCAGACTGCAGACTGAACCACGGCATGGACGGATGCTGAACCTCGTCAGAGGAGCCATAAAAAGCAACTCTATAATACACTGATCAGCAGTGCAATCTGCCTTTTTTTTTCAACTGCAGCAGAGATAAGTTTTCCAGTTTTTTTGAAAAGATATTGTGACCTTGTGTCGGAGCTGCAGTTGCACTACAGGGTTTAAGGACCTTTACCAGAGCTTGAGAGTTGGATGGACAAGCATAAATCAAAAAAACGGGAATTTAAGACAAAACCAGAGCCAACAAATTTCATGAATCTGTGCTTATCCTATTTAAATCGCCGGCAGGAGAATCTTGCAAAACAAAACGCAGTGCTTTGTTTTTATTTGAATATTTTTATGGTGTTTGTCTCTGGACCTGAGCTACCTGACGTTGTTTTTTCACTGGATGTTTTATTCTCTTATCAGTGGCTTGCCATTTCCCTGTTGGCTGTTGATGAAGCAGCAACACACTGCAGGTCGAGGATAAATCCTTACGCTGTCATCAGGACCACATTGTGCTCTATTCTGTGAAATCTCATGTCAGCATGCGCTTCATCAGCTTCAGGTGAAATTGCTATTTTAATAAAATATTTCAGATATTTTGTGTATGATACAGTCAGGGAATAATGAAACTTGTGTTTTTGTGTGGGTGAGCGAAAGAGAGGTTTCTCCTGAAGCAAATCAGCCGAGGCGGTTTCCCTGCAAATTAGAAAACTTCAGCCGATTATTTTTATTTCAAATTTATTTTTTGAGTGACACCACAAGAATCATGATATTTTTCGTTTCGTACAAATGGAAGCCTCATTGCTTCTAAATAACGCGTCCTTTTTCTCTCGCCGCTCTCAACTGATGGTGGTAAATGGTAGGGATCCTGTTTTTGGGTCTAATCATCCAGCATAAAAGGGCTCAGAGCAGCAGTGGGCGGCTTGGATGTCTCCTGTTTCTTTTCAGGTGTGAAACAAAGAATTGCCGGGTTTTTTTTGTTTGTTTTTTCTTCTTGAATGAAGGCGAGAGCCATAGTGAGGCAAATGAACAATCCCACTTGAGCCTGTTGAGCAGCAGTGGCCTGTCAGACTTCGCAGTTAGTAGTAATCGTAGTTGACGTTGGCACCATGTCGGTATGAGCCTGGATAACGCGGCCCGATCGGGGAGTTCTCATCATAATGGTGCTGACGCCCCTGGTCATTGGCCCGTGCGTGGTCCATCCAATATGACAGGTCAGCCTCGAGCCTCTGGAGAGGGAAAAACACCACAGAAGTGACTCATTAGGATACTCAGCAACTCACCTGATAAGGCTCCTACTGAGAGTCAGCAGGTAAAACTGGTAGATAAACATGCATGAAAAGCCATCAGTGGAAAGGCCACTGCTTTGACAGCTCTGGCCTTTTAAGGAAGCTGCAGCAAAGGGCACCCATGTAAAGTGCTGCACACAGAACTGCTGGGATACTGCTGCAGCAGCTCAAACACAGATACTCCCAACTGTCACATGGCAATAGGGGGTCATTTAATGCATTAAATCTGTCCCCTCTTACTGTAATGACAGCACTTAGCTTGAAACAAATTAGAGACACCATGGTAATATTTTGACATCTTGTTTTCTCCAACTGAACTGCCATCAGGCCATTTTTTGCCATTGTGTACAAAGTCCAGATAAGCCAAGCTTTATCTCCTTTCGTAGGATATTAATGTTCCATTGTGTTTTTTTTTTTGTTTTTGTTTTTTTATCACTATCAGGTATATATCTTCTTAAACCTTTAGAAACTCAATATTCCGGAACAACGGTTGGAAAAAAAAAAAACTCATTTGTCTAGACTTATTTTGTCTTTCATGAAGTGAAATGTCATAAGACAGTTGCTAGGAAACCTAAGTGTGCGTTCCCACAGCTATCAAGAGATTGCAATTAAGAAATTTTGTTTTCGCGTCTGTTTTGGTGCAGCGTCACCTCGCCTCCAGCGACTGGTATTGTGACCATACAGGACTTCAGTGCTTTAATTACTGTGCAATAAATCATTCAGACCTGCGGCAACAGGTGACTGAAGGAAGAGTCTGAGAGACCCCAGTCATATTTTGCCTTAAAATTGTGTACTCCAGTACTTTGTACTGTACCATTTGCTCTCATGAGTATCCTCCATCTTCCTCCTGATCTATCCACTTGGACTTCATTTGCTTGTGAAATATTTCCTCAGCTTTAATTTTTTTTGTTTTTTTAGCGTGTGTGGTATCGCTCATATTAAGTGACGCTTAGTGAAATACTGTTTACTTGGCTCGGTAATGAATAGATTTTAATATATTAGAGTTGTGACTAGGATCAAGATTTTGATCTTTTCAGAATTTTGAAATCTCCCTGTGTACCCTTTCCTGTACTATAAAGTACCCCAGGGTACTTTATGGTAGATGTACCAACGTTTAAAATACACCAGTAGCGACAGTGGCTGTTGAAACAGAATGAGCAAATCATGCTAGAACGAAAACATCAGTCATGATTGAACATGCATTCTTTTATCGAGCCAGAAGGGGGCAACTACTTATGGCAAAAATCACAGGCTGCAGAAAATCTATTAGAGACCTGTTTGTCCGTCACCATGTTAATTTGAAAAATGATGGTCCAGTTTAAAGTAAAACATCCCCCTCATGGACTCGTCGTTCCCTACATCCTTCCAAAGTCAGCAGGGTTAAATCGCTATCACCTGGATCCACTTAGGGACAAGTTTGCAGGTAATGTCAAACAGCTAAGGTGCTGTCAGACCACGTGAGATCGGGATCTGAACCCAGGTCAGTGCTCGAGAATTGGTTGGAGCTTAAAAGACCTCTGTTTGGCGGATCGTCTCTACCCTCTCCTCAATTTCTTCTGGCTAAATCTAATTAATGAGGCCCAGATGACCAAAAGTGGGGCCCTTGAATGGTTGCTCCCGAAACTACACTCTCACGTCTTGCATATTTCTCAACTCTCAGTGAGTTGGCATGAAGGGAACCACACTGATGCCAACTGCCATGAAACAAGGGACATTTTGTGATGCAGTTCAAGTTGCAGGGCGGACCATAACAGGCAAACAAAATAAGCCCTCAGCCTTTTGGCTTTTTCTGTTCCTATCCAATTTCTCTCCAAATAACTTGTTGCCATTAAAATGCAATTATCGTTACTCGAAACTGTGCCGATAAGAATAACAATTATAATGTTGACAACATGAGCTTTACAAGGCATTGAGGAATGTGAACGGTGTCCTGACCTGCTCATCATAGCCCATGTACATAAACTGCATGATCCACTGCTGAACGTCCGGTCGACTGCGATCCCAAATGTTCCTTTTGCTCCGTCTCAGTTTGGCCAGGAACTCTTGGGCCTTGGAAGGAGGTACGGCAACGGACTGTTTAGGGGATGCAGGTCCGACTCCTGCCACTGGGCGGGAGTACAAAAAGGGCGGAGGAAGAGAAGAGGATTGTGAAACCAGGTGTGACCTGCACTGATTGTATCTGCTTCATTATAAACGCTTGTGTTACCATCTCTTCTGAGCACCTTCTGCAGGCTGCTGCTCCGCCCGGCCACATCTGTTTGGGAAAGACACCTGAGATGAGCCATATCAGTGGGGTGACAAAACTTACAATTCAGCCACCAGTTACATTTTAAGCACCAACTTTATCCAGCAGTTGTCATCCTGTGAGACATTGGTGATTCTACATACCATTTTGCGTTTTTCAAAACTGCATGAAAATGTCCCATCAAAGACAAACTGTCTTCACTACAGCAACAAATTTGCTGTTATTGCAGTATATAAACATAGTTCATCTATCAGATGTAATGTGTTTTGGAAAAGGTTATTCATTTATAAATTTATTTATAAATTTAAATCGGAAACAAAGGTGCTGCTCCAAACAAAAAATACTATATATATATCTATATATACATAGATATATATATAAATTAAATCTGCAAGAATGCTTATTTTATTTGATTCGCACTAAATGCACATCAGTTCTCGAGTGGGTCTTTATATGTGTACACATTCTGTGCTCATGCAAACAATAACAGTGTCAGAGACCTTTTTATTAATGTTATGAAAAACATTTAAATGCAATGACTAATGATCTATAGAAAAATACGACTGGAATTTTTCTCAATTAAGGCTTCTAGAGATTTTTAGTAAACATGTTACATTTTCTGAACTGAGCAGCTGTACACAAGATGTCTCCCTCTGCGATCTAAAGTCCTTTGTTCAAATCAACACTTGAGTGTTGCTGAATAGCAGGCCAGAGCTGCATAGAAATATGTAAGAAGTCAGTACTTTTAAAAAGAAAAATCTTGACCAATGGAGGCTTTCTTCCCCCCTTTTCAAAAAATCCACATCAACTCCTTTGGGTTAAAAAAATATCCTTGAAGAAACGTAGAAACATCAAACCGCTGCCAGTGATAAAAAACACAGTTTTTAAAGCTTTAAATATGCCTGTTGCATATTTTAAGTTTTAACTGAAGAAAAAGAAAACAGGAAAAAGTTTCAAGGCTTTATTCTTTAGTTTATAATTACAATATTACATTTGACTTGTTATGCTTTGTGTGAGAGCTTAAGTGAGAGTGGTTTAACTCAGTATCTGTCACAAAAATCTATGCAGAAGTCTGAAGTTTGATGCTGAAGGCCACTGGAGAAGAAAGTGGTGCGATATTTAGACGAGGTAATAAAAAAAAGGTCTCACCTGTGGTGACCAACAGTGTCAGCAAAGCAGCCAAACACATGAACCTCAAACAGAATGATTTTGATGCCATCTTTTCTGCTCCAGGTCTTCACAGCTCCTAGGAGGCAACAACTGTGCAGTGCAGAGGCGCAGGGGGGGAGAGGGGGGAGGGGAGTGGCCGCCAGTCCAGACTTTCCAAATGGAAACTGGCCCGTGGCAGTGGAATGTAGTTCAGTGGAGCGCCTGCAGAAACATGGCTGCCGCTGGGAGGTTTTCCATTCTTAAATGAATTTTCTTGTGTGCAAGTTGTACTTTTCCACACGGTTTGAACAGCAGCAGAGCGGTTAGAAGGGGGGGGGGGGGTTCCCTTCTGTACCTGCTGGTTGTTTACAGTGCAGCGTCTTTGTGCAGAAGTAAAGCTTTAAAAATAAAAATGGCCTTTGGGATTTTAGCAGATTGCTGCTGCAGAGAGAAAAATACTGGTTTATTGAGCAAGGACAAAACAATACAAAGAAGAAATGTGAGCCGGGCTTCTTAAATTATCAATAGAAAGTCAGTTACAACATGAGAAATGGATTAATGAAGTACCCCTTTTCTCAAAGATTAAAGATTCATTTCGCCTCTTCTGTTAGGAGGAAAGGTTGATGCTCGTGTGGAATCAAAGTTCAGATTCTGGTCATTCTGCAGAAAGACTGCGTGCAAACTGAGTTATTGAGCAGCATGAATTAAAAAAAACTCTTTGAGGCAGTTAGGACCCAATCTACCTGCTTCTTTTGACAGAGTCACAGACATGGTGTTGCACTTTCATCTCTCCATCATCCTGGACTTTCAGGACATGAGTAACGTTTGAAATTCTCCTTATGGTGATAATCAGTCCAAACTTCTGGGTATAAGGCATCTCCTCCGGAGAACTCCTGAGTTGATGCACCAGAGGCTCCAAATTTTCTACGTCACAGTTGAGTAACTGAACAGGGCGGTGTCATAAATCAATGCTTATCTGGATAACAGATTTTTTTTTTAATTTAATTCCCAGCAGGGGGCGCTTCAAAACATCTCCGCGCAAGGAGAGCTTTGGAAATATGACCTTAAATCTGTCTTATTCATTGTATGGTCTCATTCACCAGTTTCCTCCTTGACGCTTGAAATTAGAAAGCATCAAACACTGAATAAAAAAGCCTTTGTGAGATTTGGAGTCCTCAAACATCCGTCTTGGCGTGTGTCTTACTCTGGATTGACTCCTCAATCAGATCCAGCCCCCCTCTTCTTCTACTCTCCTCCTCCAACATCTTGTTCAAATATGCAAAGGGCCTAAAATCCTAAGAAACTACAAACAAACAGATGACGCCACACTGGCAGTTCAAGACAAACAAAGACCTTCCTTCTGTGGATCCGAATGGAAAGCAGAAACTCTGCAAACCTCAAAGTAAAACACATTTCTGACTTAAAGAGCTAAACTGATATTTCTAGGTGCTTGTCAGATGAGATTTCTGCTGCTATGTGTTTTCCTCAATGATAAACTACTTGTCTTTGCCAAAAAGGACTCTGGCTGCACAGACACAAACCAGATATTTGAGAGGGCCAAATTCAATTCTGGTAGAAGACATCCGTAATATCCACTATTTCTTGGAATTTTATATCAACCAAAGTCATTGTCAGTCACAGCTGGAACCCTGAGTCTTTATGAGGCCGCGCTGCTTCCAACCTTCTCTCTCACTATGGAAGAATGAATGAGACTAAGAGGACGCACGCTGTTATTCCCATATATCATGGAATGTGTGTGTGTGTGTGTGTGTGAGACACGCAGAGGCTTTGCGTTGGCTGAACAAACAGCCTCCGTCTGTTACAGGTGAAGGTGGAATGCATGAATGCAGATGCTGGAAGATGTTTGCCTGACAAAGCTGGGACGGGATGAGACAAGCATATTTTGGAGGATGTGGTGATGACAAATATGTTGATCAGCCCCTGCAGCGTGAAGAGGGTGCATCCTCTTACTTCCTGAGGCTGCCGCTATGATGCCAGGTGAGACTCACACGCACACACACACACACAGAGGTGACAGCATTCTGAGCCGAGCAGTCCTTGTCATGACAGGTTTTGAAGCCGTTCAAATGTATTCATCCAAACACACCAGAGACTCCCCCTTCTTCTCCGGTTCGTCTTATCAAAGGCTCCCTGTCTCCGGGCAGTTTCTGCCACTGCGAGATAGAAAAAAATAAAACAAACCCAAAAAAAAAATCCCGAAGTGAAAACAGATGTCCGCCAAGTCCAAACTTTTGTACAAACCATTTGGCTTCGGAAATCAGTTCACTGGGGTCTGAAAACACACCACTGACCCAAAGAAACCCAATGATCTGTTCGCTTTCCCAGAGGGGCCTTTTAAAATTGCTTGACACGGAGCAGATTGGAGCAGGAGAGAGGAAAGGCAATGCCAATGAAAGAAATCAGGTGAACACCGTGTTTCTGACCTGATGAGGAATTTCATATATCAGATGTGGGTTTTGATCTGGAGCACCTGACCGCGCCACATACTTAGCCAGGGAGAACAGCAAAGCTCACACATATGGGAGGGTTGAATTCTGTTTTTCATAAAACAGACTGAATAGAAAACAGAATCCTCTCAAAATGTGCATGTGACCATGAAGTTAGCAAGTGGAGGTCATAAATATCCACTGAATTTTGTCTTTTTAAAAAAAGTTTTTTCTTCCTTCACGTCCGTCCTTTTTTTTTTTTTTCATATTTCTCTGACCCCCCCAATCCTCCATCCCAACCCCGTCTCCCCCGGGTGCCACTTGTTAATCAGGGTGTGTGTGTGTGTGTGTGTGTGTGTGTGTGTGTGTGTGTTGTGACAAGATTTACATGGATTTCCCTGGCACGTTTTTAAGAGACTCGCCAGCTGTTCCTTCAAACTTTGTGACAAATGTCAAAGTAAAAAAAAAAAAACATAGATAAATAAAAAAGAGGCAGTTAAATACCCCTTTTTCCTACTCAGGTTGGAAACATGTTTGTGAAGTGACATCACCAGAAAAGACGGCTTCGTATATGTCTTCACTGGATCTCCAGAGCGACTCCTCTCATCCCACGCACAGGATGTCTGGAACCCTTCCTCTCTTTTACTTCCATCAAAGATGTTGAACACCGTGTTCACCAGAGATGTGACAGAGTTACAGCTCTGCACACTCTAATTCTTCCCAAATGTCTTTGCAGGGTCCACGTGCACGCTCAATCAAACATCTTTTACATCTGCACTTCCCAGTCCAAGTGACAAAATGAGATGTTGCAACGTTTTGCAGCTGTTGGAAATAAAACACCAGTGAGAGCCCCGAAAAGAAAACAATTGAAGTCCTTGATTTAGTTATTTATTTCTAAAAAAGAAAAAAAGAGTCTTTTTCTTTTAATAGGTCAGGTGATTTTTGATATATGACAGGTTTAGAAAAAAAAACTGAAAAAAAATTATTTGCAGGTTTTTTTACTTTCCCATCTGTATCTACAAAAAAAAAATTACTCATATGAGGCCATGACTGCAAATTGACTGCAAATAATATTTGGACTACTTGATCATGGGAAAGAGATTATCATACCAAATTTTCAGAGGAAATATATTTTACCACAAGGTTGTTCTCTCAGTTTAAGCTCCACTGTAATAACTCTCGCTTTCCCCGCTCTGCTTATTATTTGATGAAACTTAGTACTTTCAGTGTAATTAAGTATTTTTTTCTGCCAATTCTTATACAGGTGCTCCAGTAAGTCGATGACCAATAACTATGCATCTGTAAGCTATCACACATATCTAGCACACGCACACACACACACACACATGCATGTGTCTGTCTATTAAATCTTTGGATCACATGCCTCCTCTGACTTCAGTGTTGAAATGATTGGAATAAAGTGCAAATACACAGGTCCTATCAATGCACTGCATACAGAGTAGGACGTAATGTGCAATCTTTTGTGGACGGTCAGAGATGTGTCACCATTTATATCTCAACCCTCCCTCACATTAGTTATGCCTCACAATTTCTGATTTTACGAGGCACAGCTCTCTTAGAGGTGGTGCTGTGGAACCCATCCCTACTATGTTTTCACAGTAATGAAGGGTTGATTTGGAGCCATTAAGAACCCTTTCTCATTTTCACATGTGCAATTACATGTGTAGCTGTTCAAAGTGCCTGCAGAGAATAGCAGAGAATTGCTTTCATTTTTCTGTTGGTCTTTAAGCTGGATAGCGTATGTCTCAGTTCAGATGAAGGCAACAGGTTTTGAATTTTGAGGGGGGGGGGGGGTGCTAAGAGTAAGGAGATAATATTTGAAAATAATTAAAAAAAAAAAAACTTTCTCTATCCTTGAATAAAATTTTGTGAAGAAGAAATCATTGTCTTCATTGTGTCGGATTCTGAGGAACTTGACAGACATTTTGAACATTTTGATTTTGAGCCTGCAGCTCCGTGCAGAAGAAAGGTGGCAGGTGATGTTGCACCTCCACCACTCAGACTTGATGGTGCTCAGGAGTGGTAATAGCCCCTCGACAGCACAATAAACCACAATAGAGGAAAAAGAGGGGCACCGGTTGGCTCATGCATGAAAACACCATCTGTCATCCGACATGTATGGAAAGTAAATGTGCTGGGGGATGGGGTGAGACAACACACGCCATGACCCCTTTCTGCAGATAGAAAGCAAATAAAAAGCTATCAAGTCCCATAGTCAATGTTGAATGAAGGTGACGGTGCACAGGTTGATGTGTGTCAGAGTTGAGCCATCTAGCGTTTCCTCTTTTTTGGACAAATGTAATAGCGGACTGAAGGGAGAAGAAAGGGATGGTAGGCCTTTGAGTGAACTTGCGGTTCGCCTTTTCTCTTATGGTGAGGAGAACCCTGGAACCACACATGGTCAAGAGCCACCATCACTGATGTCACCAGAATGACCTTTCCGTTACATTCATGGCTGTGTGTAAAAAGTTCAGGATCAATGATAAATGATCAATGAAAGGGAGTCGAGGGATGAGAAAATACTGACAGTTTCACAAGCTGAACTACGGTTCCCCCACATGTTGGGAGTCGGAGCATTTAATCCCTTGTCCCATATTTTAAGACGATGTCCCATGTTTTGATGGGATTCAGTTGTCATAATTCAAGTCAAAGCATGGGAGGCACTTTTGGAAAAATTGTATTTTTCCTAACTGTGGGGGAAATTGTCAAAGGCTTTTATCACATTACTGTAAAGCCATCTCCCTGAAATTTCTGAAAAAAAATCTGCAGCCAAAATTACCTAAAATGCTGAAAAAATTGTAGTCATCATAAACCAAGTGCCTTTGCCATGCTCATTTTGGCTAATTGTGAATGAACATACCTCAGAGAAAGACTGGAAATTATATCAAACTAAGTTTGTCTGAGGGTTAAAACAGTTGTTCCATCTCACTGTGAGGGCAAATTATACCTGAAAGCCTCGTCAAATTTATGAAGCCCAAAAGGTCCGCTCTACAGACACATTCCCGTTGAACCCAAAACAGATTACCAGAGAAAGGAGCTGAAATAAATAAGGTTTTCCACCAGTGTCTCTAGCAATCGTACAGGTCAGCGGACAAAAATACCACAATAAGAATGCGATAAGCCACTAGTATCATGACCCCATGCATACACAAATGTATCATCCCTCAAATCGATTGTATTGTTCATCGTGCGAAACGAGACTTCAGTTGTTTGGTTCAGGTTTTGGATGAAAAGGGTGGAGCGGGGCCTCAGCAGAGGGTGTCGGTGCTCGTGTCGTGGATGTCTCCTCCTCTGAGGCTATAAACAGGTGCAGACCGACCTATTGCCTTAAAGATGTGTCTCCTCTCCGATGATGCCCCACGGCTCTCAGAGGAGCTTTTTCAAGGAATAAACATGACTCAGTGAACCTTTTGTGACTGGCAGTCAATACTCCTGCGGCGACTGCCGGACTTCCTCATCTTCCCTTTTCTCACCATCGCATGACCGCTGAGCCGGAGAGAAACCGCCTCACTGCTTTCCCCTGAGCAGGCTGGAGAAAATGTTCATTTCCAGAGCAAGGTTCAATTCTCAGCGGAGATGCAGTGGACATCCTACTGGTGGCGCCCTGAGTGAGGCGCTGCACCAGCCGTGACAGGGAACAGGACGGTCTGACTGCTGTTGCGGCTGTTGGAGAAATCAGCCGGACACTTGTGGAGTGAACCTGCATAACTTAAAAGCGGATATGGATATTTGCCCTTTGTCTTTATAATTATTGGTGATTTTCTTTTTGCAATTTCTTATTTGTCTCTTTCAGACATGAAATTAATTTGCTGGGCGATCTTACTGCGAATTCTAATTTGCTTTTTTTTTTTTTTTTTTTTTAAAGTAAAACTAAGAGTAAGAGAGTTTCATGGCAAAATAAAATGTGCTAATGACTCAAGACGTGACTTTGGAGTCTCTGGAGGCTGCAACCCCCCCATCTTCCCCCAGCAGCTGCTGAGTTTGTTCACACGGTGGGCCAAGCCTAATCGTAACTGATTAGATTTGATGTAAGCTCACAATTAGTTTTTCTCACTTACATGTTGTCGGTTTGCACGGAAAGGTCAAGTTGTCCCTTCTGATGAAACATGCGCTTCACATCAATTAGACCAAATTACTGTAGAGATAATTTAAAAAGCGTCAACGTGGCGCAGTGGTTAGTGATTTTGCTTCACATCACGAAGGACCCTGGTTCAATTCTGGCAAGGGGACCTTTCTGTCTGGAGTTTGCATGTTCTTCCTGTGACTGATTTTTCTCCCACAGCCCAAAAAACATGCAGTAGATTAATTGGAGAAAATGGCCCCAAATAAATGAATGGTTGTTTGTCTGTTGTGCCTCTTGGCCCCTAGACTCCTAAGAGAAATGTAGGGTTAGCAAATAGCTCAATGCTGCCCTCCAGTGGAGTTTCTGCATTGAGGTTTACATTGCTTTCTTTCAAAGTCACCAGGATGTTTTGGACTGGAATTTCATTTATATAATATTCATGATATATTATGATATAATATATTATAATTCATAATATAACATAAAAAAAATCTACATGAAACAGTAATAGTACTATGATCAAAATAATAGTATGAAGGAGAATTTATGTTACTGTTACATACTGTTATGTTTTTTACTTGAAACTCTGGCACAACAATTTCCTTCGGGATTAATAAAGTTGTTCTCATCTCATCTCATCTCATACTATTATCAAAACTGCAAACAGAGAGAGATGTTCAACTCAAGCGAAGCGCAGATAGAAGTTCAAAATATTTTAGAGCCTTCATAACACTGAGATTATAGAGAGTAATGCTTAAAATCTTTTTATTGATTTATTCCAACAATGGCATCTCAGCGGGCTGGAGGGGAAGCTGGTGGATGAAAATATAAACTTGTTATTCAGGGGGAGAACATTTGTATTTAGAAATTGAAAAATGAATTCAGAAAATATATATACATATAATATATATATATGTTATTTATACATAAGGGTAAAACTATGATTGTGTTGATATAAATATGATTGAACATACTTATTTTGTTTGAAAACACCACACTTTTTCACCAGTCTAGTGCAATCTACCTGATTTCAAGACGTGGGTCAATCGATTTTACAGGATTAAGGAGGAGAAAGTCAGGCTTCCAGATTCCCAAATGTTTTACTGTCTTTCTGTTGATAATCTGCTTTAGAAAAACGCGACAACAGATCTCTTGATTGTTTTTAATATTCTTCAAAAATTTTTATTGAACAAAAGTATTTCAATTCTCATCACTCTGTCGGTGATACAGTACCATAGTTGGATCTTAACGATTCATTTATGCACCTCCTCTTATTTTGAATATATACATACAGTGGAGACAAGAATTAAATAACGATGCTCAATAACATTCAGGTATATTATATAAAAGCTGAGGACCCCATGATCAACACTTCCATTGGTAAACAAAAGCACATAGAAAAAGAAAAACAAGGTCAATGTTTGGTTGGACTAGATGTTTCCCATGATGATCCAGATTGAAGGACATTTGGTTTTTGACGGTGACAAGCACTTAAAGTAGATCCCGTTTTATATTCCACACTTTCTTTGCAGCGGCAAATCATTCCCTGATCTTTTTTTTTCTTCTTCTACTACTTCTAGGATTAATACATCTATGAACGTAGTGTTTATGGTTGAAGCACGGTTGGCGGATTCATTCGTTATTTCTTAAATTCAAGAATGGGAGGTACTTTCATTACTGCATTCAGGAGCAGGGGCAAAAATTGAGCAGAAGTACTTTTGTCACTGAAACTGTGTGTATCATTCTTCAGTCAGTTTTACCAAGGAACTGCAGAAAGATGGCGGAAGAGGGTTGGGAGGTGACGGACATTGGATGTGACCATACAGGGCAGAGTTTTCAACAAAAAGGTGTAGTGAGTGCAGACCTGGAGCCAGCAGTGGGTACAGGGTGGCACCTTTGGTTACACTGATAAACATTCAGACTACACAGTAATATCAGAGATCTCCCCTATTGGATTAGCATTACCCACTTCAATAATATTACAGAACAATAATATTACAGAACTTGTGTATCCAGCTTTAAATGTATATCACTGGTCGTGACTGGGCTTGTTGAGTAAAGGTGCAATTTGAAAACATGAAGAGACAATTGCTCTCGCTGGGAGAGAAGCGGAGTACAACTATTGTGTAAAATAGAAAGAAGGCAAGAGTGTCATTCTGGTCACTTTGTGAAGTCCTTGTATGAAAGAGCAACGATCACAAAAAACCTCCGCAGAGGAATTTAAATTAGCCTTTAAAAAAAAGAGAAACGACGAGGAGGAGGAGGAGGAACAGGCAATTACACGTCATTTTAAAATAAACAAAGCAAAATAAAACAATGGCTGACAGGAAAACACAAGAGTACGTTCCCTCAATCGTTTCTCCTCCCACCTGAATTAAAGAGCAGTAGCATGACTTTCAATGCGTGAGAGTCAATGAACATCTTGTGTGACATCAGAAGGAGAGCTTAACCCCCAGCAAGGCTTCGGGCTTTCTGTTAGCAGCAGATGTGGTCACTGCAAATGTTAGCACATCTAAGGGAGAGCAGGGCTTAGAAACGCACTGCCGTGCGAGGGAGGGGATCCACTGGGAATTTGCTTCTCGTCACTCGGGATGGGTTTCAATGACTTGGTTGCAGCGCGGAAAGAAACGTCGCCTGGTCGCCACGAGAGGGCAACAGACACAACTTAGATGACCCGCTGACGATCCGGCCGGACGGATGCTGTGAGAGCATGTCTAGGGCTAAGGCTTGTATTAAAACAGTTAAGAGAGTGGGATTCTTATTGTGTGTGTCAAGTGTGTATGAAAGAGAGACAGTGATAGATAGAGAGAGAAAGAGTATGTATGCGTGAACGATCCAGTGTGAAGTTGTGAGTCACAGCAGCGCTTTGACCAGATACAGCTTTTCCCCGTGTTCGCTGGTGAAGATCGGGGCTTTCTTGTAGTGTTCCACGAGTTCGTCCATGGAGTTGAACCTGCGCTGGCCGATACAATACACTCCCTCTGACAGCTGCACCTTAAAGTGCTTGTTCTTCCCTACGGCCTTCAGAGACACGGAGAAATCACTGGGCTGAAACACACAGATGGACAGAGTTGTGGGAAAGATTAACATCAGATATGTTCTGCTGGGTGTCAGGAGCTAAGCACGAAGCTGCAGCACATTTTAAGTTTCGGAATTATTTCGGTTATTTTTCTAGGTAATCAGTGTACACGACAACCTGCCACTCGAAATCTGTGCTGAAAATATGAAATACTGTTTGTGGAACAGGCACGAGACACGATATAAAATGCAATAATCTGACCAGGCAAGATTATTAATAGATTTTTTCTACCGATGCCATGCGATGCGAGATTTCCAACTTGCTTGAGAACCGTGAAACAGTATATTTGATGACAAATGGCCTGAATTATAGCAGGTGGCTTTTCCTGTTCTGAGCCTTCATTTTGATGTAGATACTGCATTCATTACACACATAGGGAGCGTCTCAGTTAGTCTAGGTGAACGCTTCTCTTTTTGTTTTTACTAATTTTAGTGTTTATGTGTTAAATTTTCCAAAAATGCACTTGGAATACAACATTAAGACAGTAAATGTCCTGAACACTGAATGGAGACGTTTCAGACAAGGGCAAAATAATAAGATTTTCCTCTACTTAAAGGCTGTCAGAAACACATCCTTCCATCAATTTTCATGTTCAGTCACTCTCCATCAAAATCTCCCCAAATCACACCCTGATAGAGGCTTGATTGACAAGATCATGCCCTGACAAGAGGCTGAATATCCTGCAGTGGAAACTCTGCTGACTATTGCACAATGTATACTCACATATTTTCCAGTCCTCCTGAGTATTTAAAGCCTTCATACTTCCTCGTCCGGATACTTAAAGCAAACGAGGCCTGAAAATCCTTTTTACCTTTTTTTGCCATAAATACTCCTGATGAAATGTATAGCAAATATCTTGATGATACTGAAATTAGATTTCATGCAGGATTGATGAAGTGAGAGTGGTCTAACAAATGTTCACTATCATAAAAAATGTATATTCCTATATTTACAATGTTGTTTTTGCGGGACTCCAGATAATGTTTTCTTAAATATGCAGGAGAAGATTCTCTGCTCTCTAATTTAAAGGTTTTGACACAGTTCATGATTGATTGGTTCTTTAATGGCCAGACTTTAAATGGAACTACATTTTAACAAAGTACACACAGAGAAGAGTTAAATATGACGAAGAGGAACCGGACTCTCAGGCTGGCACGGATCTGAATTTTTGTTTTTTGTTTGACTGGCCGTTCTGTTTGCTTGACACAGATGCATCTCTGTGTTTCTACTTCATGGCTCTTTTTCAGACCAAACACTGCAACCCACAGACTCACCGATGATTCGCTGTCTCGTATGAGAAAGTCGCCCTCCTCGGCTCGTTCATTCAGAATACACTCCGCCTGGTGCCTCGTGATGTTGCCATAGTACCAGTCCCGCCCGGCAAACTTGCCGACGCGTGCAGGTGTAAGGTATCGGGTCTGCGGGGAGCTAGAGGTGGAGGAGGGCAAGCCGGGCCGCTCGTCGAGCTCCATCACATAGTTTTTTGGTACCAGTCCCACCATCCCGCGTGAGTTTTTACACCTCCACCACTCTGGGTCGTTCTCTGGCTTCTCCACCACTTCCATGACTTCGCCCTTCTCAAAATTCAGCTCCTCCTCTGTCACAGAACTGAATGGGTAGAGCGTCTGAACCATGTGGAGCACACCTCCGCGGCCACCTGGGCTCCCATTGGCCAATAATGTCCCTTGCCCATTTCCATGGTAGCCATGTGAGGGATCCCCTTCTCCCCGATCATCCGCCCCACCAAGCTCTTCTTGGACGTAGTTGGAAGGGAACCAGCCGACGCGGCCCGCCTGGCTGCCTCGCCACCAGCCGTCACTGCACTTCTCCATCACGATGACCTTGGAGCCCTTCATCAAAGTCAGCTCGTCATCCCTCTCCGCCGTGTAGGCAAACTTCACCACGGCGGGAATGTTGAGATCGTAGATTCTCTCTGCAGCCCCTCCACCCACCCCCCCGCCCCCACTACCATTGGAAGGATATTCAGTGTCTGAGCTCGGAGTCGGGGAAGCATCACGAGCGCTCGTCTTCCTCTTGGTTTTCCCCAAACCTGCGGCAGGAGCAGATGGTGACACAGAGAACTAGATTAGTAAAGGCTGGCTTTATCTTCAAAGACGCCCCTCGCCACGTGTTAAGGCATACAAATTACTCTAAATTCATGTCTGCAAGGGTTTCCTGGCAGAAAAATATAATTACCATGATTATCTTTCTCATTTGAATTTGAGAATATATGAATATGCTAATATTTTTTCATTTAACAAGCTGAACTGTCAACAAGATGCCTCTTACTGCACGGCAAGGCTAGACTTCTTTTTGACCTGGAGACTTCAAATTTCCTTTTGTAAAGCAGATAGCTGATGAGAAATGAAAAATTGTACACTTTTATCTTTCAATGTGGCACCTCCTTGTAAACAGAGAAGCTGAAGCATCCAGGAAGAGGACATTCTTTTTGACTTCAGAGGCACATAAACACTTCAAACCTGTTCATGCTTCTCTTTTTGGTCATTTTTAGGAACTAATACATTGGTTCAAGACAACTTGTATATTAATTAAGCCCAGAGATATGGACGGCAATGAGAATTCATTATAATCCTATTTGTCTCCATCTGATGAATTAAGTCTAACATCTGCTCCCCTTTTTAGCTCCACTCTGGTACATTATAGAAACAGGAATTGAAGGGTGATATTTAATAAAGAGAAAATCAATCAGCGCTTGAATTAAAAACACATCAGTGAACATTGGCATACATGCATATGTGCTTCCTTTTCTGGTCAGATTTTAGGGTCATGTTTAAGAAGTTTATTAAAATCATTAGGATCTTGTCATTTTCAAGTTCACATTTAGCCTCTGTGTTTGCAAAACATGCTACATTTATGCTCTTGATTCCTACCCAGGAACCAATTCTGCAAGTTGGTTGTAGCTGGATGTGCTCTTTAGATTGCACTTAGATTGTGGTTTATTTGGTTTATACAACAGTTACCACATATCCTCACTGTGAATTAAAGAAATGAATAACTACTGATAACTGCTCCAGTTTGTTTAGCAGTTCAGAGTTCATGTGGAAAATCCTGCCAGACTGTATACAAGAAATCACAGTAAATCAAAGGAAGGTGTTGGCTGGTGCACCATTCATATCCTGAGACAGAACACCTTTACTGTCACACTCATTGACAGAGAAATGTAATCCATGCCAAGGGCAACAAAGTTAGTGACGCGGGCAGATAGAAAGCTAGCATGGCCTGGGACGCTCTGGAAGAAGTGATAAGGATCAGGGCCTGGGTGGTACGGAATGAAAAGACATGATAAATAGAATGGTGAAACATTTCTCCTGACCTGCTTTTCCAAGACTAACTTTTTATGATTCTCAAAATACAATTACTTGAAAGTGCCTGTTTCCTCCTTTGCACCCTCTGAAGTCTTGACAACAACGGTGCAGGACATGCATCTCGACAAATCAAAAAGGCTGAAAATAGATTATGCTGAATGGAAAGGGAAAGTGGAACAGGCATTATGGGCCTGCTAATGACAGGTAGATCTGGGATCAAAAAGTAGCTCCTCCGACATTTCCATTCTTTACTTTCTGAGATACATCTTAACATATGCCTCTGTAAACGTCAGGGAGACAACAGGACCATAGTTCCAGTCTCTCAGCTGCGCAGAATCCCGGATACTTCACTTACACCTTTGCGTCAAAATTATAATGATATGCTGAAAGATAGCATACGAGCTGCTAACATGACAGTTAAGGCTTTTGTCAGCATAATCGTGTGTGTTTGTGTGTGTGTCGGTAATAAGTGAAGTGAGGGTCTTGACAGTTAATCACCCAGTTTGTTCACAGGGGCTGCTGAAATGCCACAGAAATGTCATTGGTGAACAGCACATTTGCGTGGCTCTGAAAATTGTTGGGTTCACACAGAGTAGCATGAAACTTGTTGGCAGCGGGTGGATGAGAGGGAGAAGGATAAGGAGGAGGAGGAGGCAGCAAGCAGTTGAAGAAGACGAGGGGTCCCATGGCAGCTGTTTCTCACACACACAATGGAGCAAGCACATCAGAGGCCACAGCTGACAAAATGCAATGGAGAAGGATGAGACAGGAATAACAAGCAGATCATGTTTATGGATTGCAGTGTGTATCCTACATATCTAATAGCTGTGTGTATATGCGTGTGTGTTTCTCTGAGAATTCTCCATCTCCTGGCTGAGGGCTAAAGACAGGTTGGATATTGGGCAAATTTCCCATGTGGTACCTTGGGAGGAAAAAAAGAAACCTTGACTGCTGCAGCCAGTAGACGCAGAATCACACAAGAAGGGAGGCGATGAAACGCTTTGCAGTTCCAAGATGCATCATGGCAAGATGCCTGACGGCTTTACTGTTTCACATTTCAATTATTGTTAACTGCAATCGCCTCTATGTTGAGTAGTTCACTTACAGAAAAATACTATACCGCACTGACTGTGCGTCCATGGAAACAAAGTGGAAAATTAAGCATTGGAGAAATTACTCAGCCATCTGATGCTAAATCAACATGTTTCATGTTTTTATAATGAAAATCAGGTTTTGGTGTTCAGCTTGAATGTGAAACATCCCTCGGAGCCTGGAAACTATCCTTACTGAGTCTTGTCAAAACTGTATCGGTGTCGGCATAGCCCGGATGTGGGTGTAGCCCAAAGGATGCCAGGACCCCCTCCAGGCTCCTAATGGTTATGGCCTGATTGAAGGATTTGCACATTATAATGACATTCTGTTTCACTTTTCAAGCCATCAGAGCTGAGAAGGACCTCCAAGTCGTTCCTTGGGAAATTTTCTGACACGACAAATTAAGGAGAATGTTTTCTGAAGATTTCTAAGACTACTCAATGATTTGTGCGTGGGACATTTGCAACAACATCACAGCAAAGAGGAACACATTATGAGCAATTCTAGTTTTCAGTACATTAAAACTGATGACATTACTGATAACTAAAAAATTTTATTCGTTATCATTTTGGTGTTATATTTTCATACAGTTCCATCGCTCGTTCTAACACTCACTGATTCACACACTCATTTCCACTTCAAGGAGCTGGCCTGCTGGTTAGAGCAGCAGTGGGCTATATTCCATCCTCCCACACACTCATCCCGAACTTGACCCAACTCCTCATGTTGTGCTGGGAGAGACAATTTATAAGCCTGGAGCTTTTAAATTCGAGAGTTTCAGATTGAGTTGTTGTAAGTTTCAAAATTAGTGAGCTGTAGTTTATTGCTTCATCCTGTAAACTGTAGCATAGCTGATGCTGTTTTTAAGTTCAATCAATTAAACCGTAACGTCCATCCCACACACACACACACACACACACACACATACACACACACACACACACACACACACACACACACACACACACACACTGGAGTGAGTGTGTGGAGTTTTGGAAAAGGAGCACATCTTGACCATCAAGTGAAGCAGTGGGGGAGCTGTATATTGGGAGAAGCGTGGCAATGAGGGTGTATTATGTTTTACACACGTGTCAAGGTCTCTGACCATGTGTAAAAACAATAAAACATGGGTCAAAAGGTGACGAATTAATGTCTGTCTAGTTGAACCTGTGCTTCCTTTTCTTGCCATTTTAATATAGTGCTAAACTGAAGCCACCATTACATGCACAGAGAAGGTTTGTAGAAGCATACTCCACGTGTGAAGCCGGTGAAACAATGAATTATTGTCTTTCTTTTCCCACCTTTAAGACACTATGTACAATCTAAAATCTGAGAAGGCAAAGTACTGGACAAACCTACCAGACACACTACAGTGACAACATTACATGCACTCAGAAGACGTGATCTAACAGCTCCGAGTAGTACAACCAGGGGTAATTTACTTTCCTCATTATTGTTTTTTCCCCTTCCCTCCGCGTGAGAGAAAAGTGGGGCACAAAGCAGTGTGCAGCCATTTACAGCTCTGTTCTGCATGGATGGATGTAGATACAACTCCATTTGAGTGCAGGATGCTGGGAGAGAAGCTGGAGGAAACAGTCGAACAGACTGCAAGGTCAAAACGAAGACGCAGACTGAAGGAAACGAGAAAGGGAGTGCTGCAGAATATAGATTGGATGAAGTAATCACACTCAGCCAATCGGATTCCCTACTCAAGTGTGTGAGAAAGCTCCATTAGCCCCCTAACCTCACCTATTGCTCATCACATCATCAAGAAAATGTTCTCACCCGTTGGATTCGCCCAGGCTTTTATCACTAAAGAGCTGCTGGCTGGACGCTACTTAAGACTGAAATGGGAACTAGGCCATAATGTTGTAGTCAATATGTAACAGTGGGGGTCAGCAGGGTAATCCATCATTCCACAAACACCATTAGGTTGCTGATTTCTACAGTAATCAATCTACTGATCATTAAAAATCAGTCATGGTGTCAGAGCCTGAAGAGAAAGGGGCCAAAAGTAAAAGTACCATTGATATAGAGTGGAGGGGGCCAGGGTGTGTGGGGAAGCTACGTGTTATCTTTGCACACAATGAAAGCTGCTGAGGGCGACAGTGACAGGCTGTGCCATGCTGTGACACATAAAGCCACAGAGCGTCCCTGAGGGTAAGAATTCACGAAGTGGAGAGGAAATCGCATGTGGGATGAGACCCTTCAACCGTCTTCCTCCTTCCATTGCTCTAAGTTGGCCTCATTTTAGAGATACGTAGTTCTTCATAATTTTGTCTTCTTCCATCTCTCCCTTTGCCCTCCTGACAAAAACTGGTAACTTATCAGCCATAAGAACAGACCAAACAATAAGCACTATATTGTTGAGGAATATTCACATTCAAACAGACACTAGGTGGATAAATCTTAGAAAAAAGTCTAAATTGGATACTGAGAGAGGGGGAATTTTCATCATCAGTGCTACTGCCACGAGAGTGAAAGAAATTAAAGTTGCACTTGCTCTAAAAAAAAACAAAACAAACAAAAAAAAAAGAACACACAATTACATCTAAAGCCTTTATTGAAAAGAGACACATCACGGCACTGTAACGCACAGATTTGTTGTAGGTCAACCTATGATTTGTCCTTAAACGGTTAATGTTTCTCAAAACTAAAAATGAGGGAAGGGGACGGAAGCATTTCCTGCGACGGATGATGATTTGAACAGATGATGATTTTCAAGCTCTTTTCATGCCTTAGGAAGTTCAGAGTTGACTTTTTAAAAAATACATTGTTTTTAACGTGAACTACCAACTAACTTGTAAAAAAACATGTTTTGGTGGCATCTATCTTCTGTGAATACACCCAGGGAGGAGCTCTATTGGATTCTCATTCAACATTTGCACTATTTTATACCATCTGTATGGATTTCTAATTATAACAGAAAACACATTCAATGCGTTTTGAATATTTTTTTTCGAACAGGTAATTAGACCACATGCTGTGATGTCAGACAAAAAAAAAGATTACATTGAAGGCAGGGGGTTGAAGATGCACGTTACTCTGATAGAAAGTGGTTCATTTTAAAAAATAACTCATACTGATTAAAGCATGAGCAAGATTAGTGTGCTGTTAGGGTCATTGTTCATGCACATTCGAAAGATGTTTATTGCAGTACATACTGTAATGGTCGGATAAACTCTGGTTATACACAGTTCTCATTTGCTTTTATAGACAAGACAATGCGCAGATGCTGGAACCAGCAGGCGGATCGTCAACAATCAACTTCAATCTCTGGTCTGTTCTTCTGCTTTTCTCATCACTACCAGCGGGGTTTTCGTCTGCATTTATTTATTATTTTTTTATTTTCTTTGGTCTTATATAACTTTTCACCCACAGTCATTCCCCACTCACAGGGTTTGTTTTCCTTCCGCTCAGCTCCTGCTTCTCTGCATCATGTAGTGTAACACAGTAGTGTAATTGTTGTGGGAGAAAGTAGGAGTCCTGATTTTGACGCAGCTGATCTCTAATGAAAATGTAGCACACTTGTGATTCAGAAATGAAACCACAGAGAATTATGATTGTGAATTGTGAGAATGAGAAATAAAGAAGCTCTTGCTTATGCACACTTAAACTGTTTATCTAAAGCGCAAACTGCCAGTGACAGGAGCTGAGTACTTACCAAAACATGGGAATTTTTTTCAATTACTAAAAATAACTTAATCTCTTTACCAAGTGTATCTTTGATGTTCTTGACCAGCGAGCCTTTCTTCAGGCTGTTCTTGCGCTCAACGTAGTTTGATGGCACGTATCCTGTTTGATTGGCTGTGTTGCGAACGCGCCACCAGGTCTTAGAGTCGTCCAGGAGGAAGAGACGCTCGTTTTTACGGATGTCAAGTTCCTGCTCCTGCTGGGCCGTGTAGTCCCACTTGGCTACAACAATCACCTCCTCTGTCATCTTTCATGGAGTCCCCCTGTGTAGAGAAATGTATCAGGTGTGAGCTCATAAAAAGTATTATCCTACTGCTTATTCACTGCAACACAAAATGATAAATACAAATATGTCCATGTTGTAGTCTTTCCTGTTCAATGAAAGGTGAAGCAAAAGCCAAGATATAGAGTTAATATTAATATTTTCCTTAATGAATGAATGATGTTCTAATATTAGTCTACAGTTGAACCAAAGCTGCTTTACCTGAAATATGACACGAGCACAGCACTGAGTGCACTAATGGGTTCAGTAGTCTCTACCTCATTACACTGAATGTGTGTGTGTGTGTGTGTGTGTGTGTGTGTGTGTGTGTGTGTGTGTGTGTGTGTGTGTGTGTGTGTGTGTGTGTGTGTGTGTGTGTGTGTGTGTGTGTGTTAGTGAATGCGAAAGAGGAAAGATGGGCAGATAAAAACTGGTTCATGAGCTAAAATTAACAAATGTTGGATGTGATAGTGATCGTAGATATCTTTTTGAAAAAAAAGACCCAAACCCAATATAAGTAGTCATGAACACAGTCAGAACTAAAGGACAAACAAAATGCCCCTGCAAAAAATATCAAACAACTTAAACATGAGCTTAGTTTTTTTCCTTTTTTTTTTTTTTTTTTTTTTCTCATGAGCACGTGAACTGAAGAAAGAATTATGATTGAGAAACACGATTTACAAGTGTGGATGAGTTACTGATTTAACAGATTATTTGCTTTGCGGATAATCTTGCAGATTTCAGCAGGGACTGGCAGCTCAGTGCAATCATAATTAACTGGTGATCAAATGTGGTATATTCTTAAACAATGTTAAATACAGGCCCTTGAAAAAGACAACAGCAACAAATGTTTGTATGTGCATGTGTGCGAGTGCTCCATGGCACAAATTGCCATGGCAGGTGCCATGGCCATTCTAAACAACTTTATATCCATCCTCACACTACATGCTGATATCCCGTGGGAAAATCCACTCCTGTGTCACACATTATTTCGAGTGTTAATCCCAGCTCATATTTGGCACTAGAGGAGATTTGCTGCCAGAGGCAGAGGCAGCCAGTTTGACAGAGGCTGAATCAAATAACAAAACCAATATTTAGTGCCTAAAACAGCACTAAAACAAATAATCCCCTTGATAAATATTATTCCAAAATCTCATATTGCAGGCCACATGCCTGATTTTCTGTGTAATAATTAGAAAAAACAGGACACACAGAAACACAAAAGCCCCAGAGACGACATAATGCACAACTGAACATGAGATGGCAGGGTCTTTCCTCTTGACTAAAACATGAGGAGGCTCTGAAATTTCTGAAAACTATTTTTGTCTCAGGAAACGGCATAAAAAAATCTGTTTGTGTGGTATTTGTCACAAACACACAGGATGAAAAAAGTAGTGGCTCATACTGTTTTCTAGACTGACAGTGATCGATTACATGCTCTATTTCACCAGGTCTTAGGTGAGGTGGTCTCACATGGGTTTGCAGGACCACCGTAAGAGCTGAGGAATTATATGCATCTAAGGCATTGACAAGCTGTTTAAGAATATCCATGACAGGATCAGGAGAGTTTGATCTGCTCCTGTTGTGTGAAACAGTTTTCTGTTAGAAAAGGATTTTCATGGTATGATAACCATCTGAGCAATCCAGTATATATTTAGCTCACCGCCAAGTGAACAGTGTGCAGCTGGAAACAAGGTCACCAGAATAATTGAGTGGAAACACTAATATTTTTAAACTTAATAATCACATAATGCAACTTTTGAGGTCCAATTTATCGTCAAACAATTATGAGGAGCAGCAAAACCAATGACAAAATGAGATGAACATATTTTATGTCACAACTATTTGAAGTGTTAATTGGCTAATATACAGTTTCCAAATAAGGAGTAACAAAAAGACCTGGTGACCAAGGAACAAAATCTGAAGACATTAAGGATACATTTAAGAATCATTATGTCATTTTCCTGTATGTGCTGTGTTTCAATACATTTAATCAATTTCTGATTTAAATCACAAAACAGCCACCAAAGAAAAAATGCAGCTGCATGCTGATTAATGTTTTTACCCTCTGTGGTCTAAATTACAAGTGGGATCTTGTCTTGCTCACCTGTCAATGTTTGACAGGTGAGCCTTATAGGTCATCTTTCATTGAACATAAATTGCAGCTCATTTATTGTCATGTATGTTACACTGTGCCAAAAACAGAGCGTCAGAGTCCCATCAAGCAGAGCAGGAGTGAAGTACAGCACTGTAAGACGCTGTAAATGGGAGCAGGGCTGCGGCTGTATCAGGTTACTAACAGTGGTGGGGGTGAGGGGTGGTTTGGATTTGGATTTTTTTTTAGCCTGTGCTATCCTTCATCAAGTGGAGTGTTTATTCAAGATCTGTGTATATTACGCTTGGTGCTTCTCCAAAAATCAGATTGGGTGCAGATAATGCGTAACCACATAAGAGTTGCACAAATTAGGCCACGTAAAAGATCAGATTACTTGTGAAAAGAAGGATAGCTTCTGTGGTAGTCACATTTTATGAAATGCAAATGGAAACAGTTTAAACCAAAGCTCTTCTTTTCAACCAACTTTTTTGAGAATAATTTCACTTTGAGTCTGTCTTATTAACTCACGGCTTGAGGTCAGTCTTACGGTCTTATTTTTTGTTTTTACATGCAAACAAGTTAAGTGGAACAGTTGTAGAGTAGAATGTGTCTCTGCTTGCCATTGAGCGATGACTCTTAATTTCCTCGCAGGCCAGGGCAGACACCAAAATTGTGCAACACGTCAAAAATTAAGTTCACTACACTTGAAC
Source organism: Fistularia commersonii (assembly GCF_037954325.1). NCBI lineage: Eukaryota > Metazoa > Chordata > Actinopteri > Syngnathiformes > Fistulariidae > Fistularia > Fistularia commersonii. Next base: position 8,897,111 of record NC_141287.1, on the reverse strand, counting down.
AAAATACTGATGAGCATTACTGAAAGCAGGGGAAGGTGTGCATGGCGGTGGGAAGGGTATGATGTACAGGAAGATACAAAAAGGAGCAGCTGGGTATATGGAGAGTGCATGAATTAAAAGTGGGAAAAAAAAAAAAAAAAAAAAAAGATAAAAAGATTCATTAACTTGAAGGATGATGACGTGAGATCTTCCAGAACTAGAGAGGTATGTGAGCAAGCCATGGCCTCGCAGTTATTGCCTCAGGCTTCTGCTGATAGGTTACAGCGAGCTGCTTCTTCACCGCCGATATAATCAGAGTCCTTCATTTGTGTAAAACTGCTCAGATCAGGTATGTTGGGGATCTATACTTCTGGGTTTTCAATGTTACAAACTATTTCTGAAACGCTGAAATATAAATACAGATTAAACATTAACAGCAGTATAACTTTCTGCTGGACACATTAAATTTGCTTCAATAAAGTTTGAATGAAAGATCTGACAAATGTCTCACCGCTCCTGTCGAAATGCCCTCACTTTTGGAATCAGAGACTGACAGATTTCATTTTATCGTCACTATGAAAATTTGATATGCAGGATGTCATTGAACTGAACAAGTGGCTTAGTTATTGCCAAAATGTTTAAAATCTAGAGGGATTTGTGTCCCGAATGTGGAATTGGTTTTAGGGCAGGCAAATATGCAAGAAAAAAATTGTATGATGATAATCAAAAGAAGGGGTTGATGATATGGAAATGATAGTGCACTCATTAACCATAGATCAATATATATTTTGATTTACATGGTATAAACCGAAACAAAAGAAAATTTGGATCATCATTTTCTAAATATGGTGACTGCATAATAGTCTCTTGCTTTAGGGCACCTTTTTTCCGATTTCCAAGTCTCAAGACTTGTGCAAAAATATATTTTTCCTGCCATTCTTGCACAAGTAATTCCTCTCAAGTATCAATACCTCAGCTCTTGACAACCTCACTCAATAAGCAAAGATGGCGATATCCCTTTAATTCACGCCTATCCTTATTGAATGAGCCTGAAAGTCAGAGTGGCAGCAACCTTCACCATGGAACAGCTGCCACCGAGCTAATTCTTAGCCCACTAGTTCACAAACCATAAAAATATTTAACATTCATTTAAACAAGGCAAGGCCTTACACTTATTTCCTTGATTTCAAATGACTCAGGGGGTTTTAAATAACCCCTCCCCCGCCTCCCTTTTCTTACGATGAGCTATTTAAATGATCACAAATAATAAGTGATTTTAGAGAGAATGGGTACAAAAACACACACAAAAACACTAAACAAAAATAGAACAGCCTTGGAATTTATGGTTCTTAACAACTCCATCTCTGTTGAGAATTAAAGAAAGAAAGAATGAGCAACAGACTGCTGAGTTAGGCTTCAGCAGCACGTCCCAACTCCCCTCACAGAAGGGAAAAAGCTCAAAGGCTCTTTCAACACCACACAAAGAGAAAAGGAACGTAAAAGAGGATTATAAAAAAGAAGAGATGTTTAAAGAGAAAAAAGGTCTGGCAAAGCTTCTGTGTTTGGCATTCGGGTCAAACACAACCTCTACTCAGCCAAAGGGAACATATTTCCACCTCCCCCTCCTTCCAAACAGTTTGATGGAGGACAGCTCTACTCCCTTACTCAGAAAGTTAAGAGTTCCAGAAATTTGGGATGAACTAAGATTACTAAGATATTACAGTGCGGATGCAGGCTCATTGTTGCAACCACTGTGGACTAAACAACACACAATTTCATTCTGTCACTTGAAAATAGACAAGTTAGCTGCACATGAGGCCTGAACAGATAGGACCAAAGGGAAATAGTCAAACCACTGACTGCATAGGAAAATGAAAGGAGACCTTCATAATTATTATCAAACTATAAAATTCAGTAAGATGATATCTTAGGATCTGTGTCTGGGTGGGTAACACAGCTGGGCACACCCACAAAAAAAAAAAAAAAAAATGTGACCAAGTGTCTAAGAAAAGGAAATTCCGATGGATGTATCAGTATATGCGATGTCCAATTATCATCTAATGCCACAAAATATCTGTCAGAATATGTTGTATTATTATTGTACTTCTACCATTGTAATTGTCCTACAGGAGCTACTTCACAACAGTTTTATAGCACTCGTACATGCTTTGGGTTGTCCAATCTGTCCAATAAAAGCATGAAGAAAACTTTCCAAAAACATCCCAAAGACTTTCTTCTTTTCACAAAAAGCACTATATTTGTGATATTTATTATTGTGAAATTAGGTCAATCTTGTCCAGACAGCAGATCCTGTTAACTAATGCAGCATACTGTGGCATAGTACACCCACCAAACCACCCAAACCGAAGTTATGGTGTTACAAATCTACCCATTTATAAAATTACCAACTTTTTCAGATAGAAATCTACAGATGTAACCCACTACCTTACGTAATGTGCATTATGCTTTTTCCTAAATCATAGTGGCACTGACTCCGTAACGTATTTCTTGTGGGAAACACTTACATGGGGCTTTGCTGACAATATATTACTTTATTTTACAGAGATACATTCTCCATACAAAAACAATTATCAGCTTTCAAATTTGTCACTGTCTGCCACAAAAGACGGAATTGTTTTCCGCAATCACCTCTACATTGTAATGTTAATTTTCCATTATTTCTTCAGGTCTTTTTGCCTCAATGGGAGCATCACTGTTGAGTGGGGCCTAATGGCAACCATTTTCATTGACAAGGCCATCTTTAAAGAATGACTTTTCATCCCCTTTCAGATTTTCAACATTTCTTTTCAAAAGATCAACTATTCCTACAGATAGACTGCACTCAGGATGGTTCATTTTGTGCATGGCAGATTGAAGGGAAAAAGTTCAAATCTTCAACAGGCATTTCCCCAAAGATTTACTGTTTAGTAATATTCCTCAAATTATATCTGAAATGACAGTGTGACAACCTTAGAACACTGATGAGCAAAATAATGATTGCATATTCCCAATCTTATTTATTTGGTTAGCATAATATACAGTTTCCTTATCAGGATTAGTTTGGATGGATTTTAGACCCTTTTTTATCCAACTAGAGCATTAAATCCAAGTTCCTTATTTGTCGGAGGTTGTATTTCATGACCCTATTTATGATTATTGTCTTATGAATGTGCTGGATGCTGAATCCTTATTGCATGGGGATTTCATTTTCTTTAGTTGGTTTGTTTTCTGTCCTCAACAATGCTTCTCCCCTAAACAGAGCATTGCTTGTTTAGCTTGCACTGCTCCCTGCCCTCAAAACACAATGTCTCTGCTGAACAGCTTGTTTCCTGTAAGATGTTCTACCTACACAACCACTCTCTGCTGCAAGCCATTATCATTAGCTTTTGTTCCTGAGTAAAGTAAGAAGAAACGTCTCATTTTTAATTTCATAAACTACATTGTGGGATCCATGTCCCCTGGCACAACAACAAAGCCGAGACATTTTTCACATAAGCATAATAGTGTAAATGTTGTGAACGCAGTGTAAATGTGAACACAGCTTTGAAATACAGTACTTGTTTTTCTGTGACTTGACGAGACAGAAAGACCTGAGGTGATGGATATCTAGAGGGAGAGCAGTAAGGGACAAATAATATGTGACTGTGTTTGAAAAGGAGGGCAGTTTCAGGTCAAATAAGATTTAGTATAGGCTCAATAGGTATTCAAGGACATCTTCACAAATAACAACCCAAACCTTAAAATCCCAAGATTAATAATACGTGAGCATATCTACACTCAAAATCTTAACTTTCGACTCCTGCGTAGCTATGAACAGGCAAGTAATTCCAGTTTAACAGAACTTTTAAAAATTAATTGTGTACATTTTTCCTGCTACAAACTGTGCCCACCCATTGCTCTACCCTCAACCCTCTGATTGTTCATTTTGTAAATGTCCCTACAGCAAACTGTTATTGCAAGAACCAGTTAAGCTGTGCTTAAAATGTCATTATCCTGGAGTTGGGCTCATTGATTTAGGTTAACCTCATGATATTTAGCTCAGATATTTGTTCATCTGTGTGTCTGGGTGATACCAGGATTATGCAAATGAGTAAGAAGCTGATTTTCACAAAATGAAATGCAGGGGTGAGCAGGGATCAAGGGCAAACCTGTTAAAGTGGGGAGCAGATACACATATCTTTTCTCTGTCACATATGTGGATAGATTACAATTTAGTATGGAACCTTAGAAGCTCAGTGGTGACATGCATCAGGTGAGAGCAAAACTGGTTTGAATAAAATTTTGTTTAACCTGATCTCACAGCACAGGCCAATATGAAATGATGTAACAGCTGCCACCCTTTCAGAATTATCATTCAACTTTTCTTTGCAGTCAATTAAATAATTGGTTATTTCCATAGTTGTGTCCATTACATGAAATAGTTTCCATCAAGTAATCCTGCCAAGCCGCGGGCTTTTATTGGTCTCCCAGCATGTATTTCTAGAGAGGAAGTGGCATCCATAATGACAATAACACAATAAAACACTTCACATTTCCAAATTGCATTCAAATACCGCCCTACCTTTAAGCCATCATTTTCCAACATCATATCAGATTGTAAGATACATTACTCTGTATGAACTAACATTGGTAAAAAGAATTATGTTACACTGGATGGCTAAACAGGGTACACGATTTTTCATGTTTTGGGCAGAGAATTCATTAAATTAAATTCACTTTATGAATCATAAGTGATGAATGTGTAAGCCATACCATCATATAGTATAAGAAAATTAATTTGCTATTACCGAATAGGGCTGCTAAAGTAACTTGAAAATTAATAAGAGATTTTGTTAACTGAGATTATGTGAAGCAGGAACCCCTGAAATAAGAAAAGAACAAAACATGGAAAAACAAAATAGCCCCTTCACTGTGCTTTTGGTTTTCCTCCGCCTGAGCTTTACCTTCTCTTTGCACCCTCTGCTTTCTAAGTCTTTGGGCTTTGAAACTGAATAATTCTCTTTGATCAGGTGCTACCTTGAGGCTCGTTCAGGAGAGCCGACGAATGCAAAGCGTACCTGTTGAGCCCTTTTTAACTGAGGGTGGGCAAAAGTGCTGAAAACTTTCCACCAAAAAATATACTTCTATAACATCACTGCAGATGGAAATTAAAGTTATTTATATTCATATAAGCGACACTTCTCAACAACAGCTGGTAAACACATTTAAAAGCTCTGATTTGTATAATTTAGGTCATCAGTCTTTCTGTGACTAAGTCTTGAATTTGCCAGCTGAGTTTGCAAGATCATACAAGACAACTAATCCATGTGGAAATGTGGCTTTTCTGGTGTCAGGTGGATACATTCCTGCTATGGCAAAGACATATCATCATACGGCCCCTTCACACAACATCCCAAAGGACTTATCAAGCAATAAACAGAAGAAGGGTGATAATTTCACACTAAAGTTGTTGTTTATTGAAAATATATATTTTTTTAGATTTGTATCAATCAACATCATATTCATATTCAAACTATAATTTGAACAATCATATTTAGAAATATATACTTTTTCTTTTTTTTTACTTTCTTCACATATTTTCAAATCCACATGCCTGAGAGTAGCTGGAGTGCTGTCCACTCCATATGTATCCTATTCGAAATTCTGAAAAACCTGACAGAACCGCTTCCACATGATATTACCACAAGCGTTGTTCAGCTCTGTTCTCGCTAACCAACTGTATCTCACAGAATGTTATTTTTTCAGCATTCTGTTTGTTATTCTTTCACTAGGTGAGTATTTTTTAAGAAAGAGCTGGCTTGGTCCTTGTCCACAACCTTACTGTTTTAGCTGTAGCAGATTGGGAACAGGTATTTTCCTTTGAGATAATGGGCCTAAATAGAGACGACTGAAAAAAATGTTGATCTATTGTGTTAAATATTGAAATTCCAAAAAGCTCAACACAAAAATGTTCTACCTGAATAAATATTCTGAGAACAGTGGATGAAAAAAAAAAAATCCTGAAATCTCTAAATCATCCACTTTTTGGTATAATATCATAGGGAAAACCCAAACTGCTGCTGTAGCAAATTCTTATCGTCCTCTTGTCTCATGCAGTCTTCTCTCCCTTTACAAGGCTTTATGCAATGGAGAATTTCAAATTTGAGTTTCAAGTGCAAGTTTAATGGCCAAGTGAGACATAAGCATGGATGATATCACTCTTTTCCAGGAACGAAGGAACATAAAAAAACACTGTCATCTATATGCATCTGTAAGTAGTTTCCTTGTGCTTATAAGGAAAGCAAAGGGAAAAAGAAATAACTATGGTTCCACTGAGCCATAACTGCATATATTGGGCCCTGCGGCAAGTATAGGGTACACAAGTGTGATCAAGAAAAACTCAACAGACCAAATACTGTTACGAATTCCGAAGAGCCCCATGGCATTGTGAATGATGATGCTCATGAATAAAGCACATTCTCCTCCAGCTGCATTGTGAGTATTTGTGTACATCAATTTGAGTCAAATGGACTAGGAGGCTTATATTTTGGCATCCTTTCCTCACAGCTTATTTGAGAACAAATGGTCTTGAAGCCAAACCAAGTAATCATTTCATTTGATATTAAAACTGATCTTAGCATGGCTTTTATTTTACCTCACAACTAGGTTTGTTATATCTATATTAAATTAATGGTGTCTTTTAAATGGCCATACTATAGCCAAATGGTGGTCCTCACAGGTTTAAAAACAACTGTTGTCAATTGACAACTATAATATGAAAGGGGGGGGGGGGGGGGCAATGTTAAGATTAAGCAAAGGTGAATTTTCATAAATCGATCCATTTAAATTCCAAATCAATCTTAGGGAAATGTAATTCAGAATGGATACCAGAGCGCGGATACGTTTCAACAAGTCCTCCAGAACTGTAAGGGATCGTTAATGAGCGTGAACCTCAGGGGGAGGTATATAACATGGTCTGGCTCACTCGAAGTCGAGGTTTGAATGTGGATCATTTTGTCAAATTCAGAGAACAAAGCCCTTGTGCTGCGGTTGAGATAAAGGAATGTTTGTCTGCATTTTGCCTGATTGTCCAGTAGAACACCCCAAGAGGAAAATGTCCAATTAATTAAATTAATTAGAGCATGAAGAACAAGAACAAGAAGAAGAGGTGGAGTGCGTGTTCGGAAGCAGAGAGAGAGGAGGAAGGGAAAGAGTCTGGGACTGAGAGTAGGGACTTTGAATGTTGGGACTATGACAGGAAAAGGTAGAGAGCTGGTCGACATGATGCAGAGAAGGAAGGTGGATATACTGTGTGTCCAGGAGACCAGGTGGAAAGGTAGTAAGGCTAGAAGCTTAGGAGCAGGCTTTAAGTTGTACTATTATGGTACTGACAAGAAGAGAAATGGAGTAGGAGTTATCTTGAAGGAGGAGTTTGTTAGGAACGTCCTAGAGGTGAAAAGAATGTCAGATAGACTTATGAGTCTGAAACTGGAAATCGAAGGTGTGATGCTCAATGTTGTTAGTGGCTATGCCCCGCAGGTGGGATGTGAATCTGAAGAGAAGGAGAAGTTCTGGAATGAGTTAGATGAAGTGATGCAGAATATTCCCAGAAATGAGAGAGTGGTCATTGGTGCAGACTTCAATGGACATGTTGGTGAAGGCAATAGAGGGGATGAAGAAGTGATGGGCAGATTTGGTATCCAGGATAGGAATGCAGAGGGACAGATGGTGGTAGATTTTGCAAAAAGGATGGAAATGGCTGTAGTGAACACCTTTTTCCAGAAAAAACAGGAACATAGGGTAACTTATAAGAGCGGAGGTAGGAGCACGCAGGTAGACTACATCTTGTATAGACGAGGTAACCTGAAAGAGATTAGTGACTGCAAAGTAGTTGTAGGTGAGAGTGTAGCCAGACAGCATAGGATGGTGGTTTGTAGGATGACTCTGGTGACAAGGAAGATGAAGAGGACAAAGGCAGAGCAGAGGACAAAATGGTGGAAGCTGAAAAGGGAGGAGTGTTGCATGGTTTTCAGGGAGGAGTTGAGAAAGGGTCTGGGTGGTCAGGGTGAGCTTCCAGATGATTGGACAACTACAGCTAGTGTTATCAGGGAGACAGGTAAAAGAGTACTTGGTGTGTCATCTGGAAGGAAAGTAGATAAGGAGACTTGGTGGTGGAATGAGGAAGTGCAGGAGTGTATACAGAGAAAGCGGTTAGCGAAGAAGAAGTGGGATACTGAGAGGACTGAAGAGAACAGACAGGAGTTCAGGGAGGTGCGGCGAAAGGTAAAGATAGAGGTAGCAAAGGCAAAACAAAGGGCTTATGATGACTTGTATGCTCGGTTGGATAGTAAGGAGGGTGAGAATGATCTATACAGGTTGGCGAAACAGAGAGATAAAGATGCAAAGGATGTACAACAGGTCCGGGTGATAAAGGACAGAGAGGGAAATGTATTGACAGATGCTAGAAGAGTGATGGGAAGATGGAAAGAGTACTTTGAAGAACTGATGAATGTGGAAAATGAAAGAGAGGCAAGGGTAGAAGAGGTGACTATTGTAGACCACAAAGTAGCAAAAATTAGTAAAAGTGAAGTGAGGAAGGCATTGAAGAGGATGAAGAGTGGAAAAGCAGTTGGTCCTGATGATATACCTGTGGAGGTGTGGAAGTGTCTAGGAGAGGCAGCGGTAGATTTTCTGACTAGATTATTCAACAGGATCTTAGAGAGTGAGAAGATGCCTGAAGAATGGAGACAAAGTGTGATGGTGCCTATTTTTAAGAATAAAGGGGATGTGCAGAATTGTGGCAACTACAGAGGGATAAAGTTGATGAGCCATACAATGAAGTTATGGGAAAGAGTAGTGGAAACTAGACTGAGAGCAGAAGTCAGCATTTGTGAACAGCAGTATGGCTTCATGCCTAGGAAGAGTACTACAGATGCAGTATTTGCGTTGAGAATGCTAATAGAAAAGTACAGAGAAGGCCAGAGGGAGTTGCACTGCGTTTTTGTAGACCTAGAAAAAGCATATGACAGGGTGCCAAGAGAGGAGCTCTGGTATTGTATGAGGAAGTCTGGAGTGGCAGAGAAGTATGTTGGACTGGTGCAGGACATGTATGCTAGCTGTGAGACACTGGTACGGTGTGCTGTAGGGGTAACAGAGAAGTTCAAGGTGGAGGTGGGACTCCATCAGGGATCAGCACTGAGCCCCTTCTTGTTTGCAATGGTGATGGATAGGCTGACAGATGAGGTTAGACAGGAATCCCCATGGACCATGATGTTTGCGGATGACATTGTGATCTGTAGTGAGAGCAGACAACAGGTAGAGGAAAATCTAGAGAGGTGGAGGTATGCTCTGGAAAGGAGAGGAATGAAAGTTAGTCGCAGCAAGACAGAATATATGTGTGTGAATGAGAGGAACCCGGGTGGAGCGGTGAGGCTACAGGGAATGGAGATCAAGAAGCTGGAGGATTTCAGGTACTTAGGGTCAACAGTCCAGAGCAACGGAGAGTGCGGAAAAGAGGTGAAGAGACGGGTCCAAGCAGGTTGGAATGGGTGGAGAAAAGTGTCAGGGGTACTATGTGATAGAAGACTATCGGCCAGAATAAAAGGAAAGGTGTACAAGACAGTGGTGAGACCAGCGATGATGTATGGACTAGAAACTGTTACAATGACCAAAAGACAGCAGGCAGAACTAGAGGTTGCAGAGATGAAGATGTTGAGGTTCTCTTTGGGAGTGACCAGGATGGATAGGATCAGGAATGAATCTATCAGAGGGACGGCACATGTTCGATGTTTTGGAGAGAAGGTCAGAGAAGCCAGACTGAGATGGTTCGGTCATGTACAGAGAAGAGATAGTGAATATATTGGTAGACGGATGCTGGAATTGGAGCTGCCAGGCAAGAGGTCTCGAGGAAGACCAAAGAGAAGATTTATGGACGTAGTGAGAGAGGATATGAAAGTAGCTGGTGTGAGAGAGGAAGATACAGAGAATAGGGTTAGATGGAGAAAGTTGACTCGCTGTGGCGACCCCTAACGGGAAAAGCCGAAAGAAGAAGAAGAAGAATTAGAGCATGAAGGCGGAGTGACACATTACCAAAAAACTCATGCACAATAGCCTTCACTATAACTGACAAATACAGAGAGGCAAAGTACTTCAGCTTCACAAATGCAGTGGAAAATCATCTGATGATCAATTTTGATCAACCGGATTTTGCCTGGACTTTTTCAAACTTGAACTAGTTCACACTCCTCCCTGCTTACTTTATATTTCACAAACAGCGGGACTGTATAAAAACTAGTAGGACTGAAATGAAGTTAAACGGACAAATTTTACCTAGCTAAAACTTTCTACTATTTCACTTTAAAGTATTCAAAGTAGTTATCAAGTAAGTAAGTATACATGCAAGTTATTTCATCCGACTGGAATACTATAATAACTCACGGAAATCATAAACATAATAAGAGATCTGGATTCAAACATCATCGTTGTATCTCTGTACATACTAAGGCACTGGTTCTACCAGTACAAGCTTGAAGAACTAATGGTCCTACAGGATGGACATCTGAACTGTAATCATTTTTTGTCTGTCTACACCATGGTTGATCATTATACTCAAACTTTATCCTTTATTCTGACTTGAACTCACAAACAATTCATCTATAGCTGCTCCTCTGCCATCTATTTGAGTGAGTAGATATCTCATGAAGTCTCTGTCTCACTTAAAAAGTCAGCTCACTTGCTAAAGTTTCTCTTTTGAAGATAGGGTGTGTTTTAAGGTATAATCATCATACAGCAGAATACAAAAAATACCTGAGAATAAAGTGGAAGGTTGTTACATAAGTACCCCAGAAGACCTACTGGAGTGGACTGCCAAGAAGAAACTGCAAATCAATGTGTTGGGAGTTTGTGTGGTTCACTGGTTGGGGTAAAGAAAGGTGCTCTAAACATCAAACGGGCTGACAGATACCTTACACTTGCTGCTCTGCTAGAAGCTTTGAAGCCGCAGAAAATGAGCCTTAAGTCAAGCGATTAATAAAACAAAGCCTATCGTTCCAGAGAGATTGGTGTCTAAATCAAAAATTGTATTATCAAAAAAATGGCTGCTGAATAATTTTCTGGTCTTTACAAACCGCTTGTTCTGTAACAAGTACAGAATTCCAATTATTTCTTTGAGGCAGGCAATGATCAAGCTCAGGATCAAGTTTAACTCAGCACCTATAAGATATATATGTTTTCATCCTGTATTCTAGCATGATTCCAAATTTTTCAGTTAAATATGTAACAAGTATGATCTCCACTCATGTGGTGACATGCAGTACGATGCAATTACATGAACTTTCCACAATTCTACAACCACCTCTATGTTTAGAGATTTGGTTTACAACCACAAATATCAATAAAGACATCAAACCATGGGAACCCAAAGTTTAGAGTAAATGTGTACTGCCATTTTTCTTTAATTTATTTGGTTGTAACTAGTTTTTACCTTCATTTTCATATTTGAGCTTTTAAGTCCTTAGCCTTTGTGAACCTTTTTCCATGTCATCTGGTGAAAAAAAGTGTAAAGCTTAGATAATGTACCACTGCACTATGACCAATTTCACTCGCTCCCACTTCCCACCCTCACCCTCTGTCCTTCTCTTCCCATCACTGGTCTGCCTCTGTTTCCAAGAGTAGGATTAGGCCTGGAGCCCAATGGTATCACAAGGACACTAGAGCTGACAGACTGTTAGTTCAGTTGTTGTGCATGAATTAGGAGCTGAAGCCGGGTGGCTGACAAGGGAGGTGATGATAGAGAAGAACAACGGGGAGGATAGTCTGGCCAAACTTCACAACAAAAGAGCGTTTCAGAAAGAGTTCAACTGGAAAATATTCCCCCCAAAAAATTAATAGTAAAGCAAAACAAAACATGATGCAAATTATAGGGGGAGAGGTTAATGTTTGGATGTTACATAAGGGCAATATGTTGTGCACATTGAGGGAAAGATAGAAATCAATTATTCAAGAAGGAAAACAATCTATATATATCTATATGTCCTCTATTGTAAGTTGCTTTGGATAAAAGCGTCTGCCAAATGTAAGGTAATGTAATGTAATGTAATATATGTAATGGTCAGATTCACATTGCTATTTGACACAGTGAGGGCTCTTCTCATTTTCTTTTTTCACATTTTTGTGAATCACTATTAAGTCTATATATTATTTAGAAATGAATGATGTTTTATTTGTGCCCCCCCCATAAAACTCATTGTTCAAAGTTCATCCTTGGTAAAGTACATTTTGCAGCAAAATAAATAGCAGCTAAAATACACACTTCTATAACAACTCAAAAAACTTTATGAAGTGATGTTTTCGATCTGGATACTTCGGAACAAGTGTGCAGCTAGAAATGGAACCTTCTCAAAATATTATCCTGACACCATGCTATTTGCAGTAATTAATTAATTAATATTAATTAATAACCTTTTTCAGTTCCAAATTTGGAAAAAGTAACATACATGCAATTTTGGAAGCAACCCAATACTGTCAAAAAACCAAAGCAAATTTATCCTCACCATCCATGTGATGCAGCTGGTTTGAAGAACATGATGTTGACTATGGTAAAGAATAATGCTTCTACCGGAGGATATTCTGACTTTTATTTCTCCTCTGTGAAATGTTTTTTTTTTTTAAACTTGGAAACAGGTAAGATATGACATGTTACTAATGAAAATGATCTATCTATGAAGAACATTTAATACAGCAGTATACAGTAAAAGGTTTGCATAGCAAATGAGTTTGTGTCAGAAACCAGCTTTTGGCTTTTCCATCTTTGGGCAGAAGCCTTGAGAGGGAAGCCAGCAGAAGACATTGCTGGTTATAATGTCAAATTTATTTAGTCAAAAATTGTTTTTAATTATGACTTTTAGCTGATCCTTGCAAATGACTTGTCTTATAAGTCATCTGTGGTTGTTTTGTTTTGATGGCTGTCTGTAAATGCCCTTACGTAGACCTGTATAAATCAAGTCTATTTGATTAAAAACCCTTGCTTCGTGACTAACAGTGTACTACTGTCGTACAAAGATCTCATTACATAACTTTCTGTCCTAGGAACAATTGCTCAATCATTCTAGAAAGACTTTGAACTTGATGAGAACACATTCACTGACACGCCTCTGGGTCTGGGCTGGGTAGAATATATTTGCACACAGGAACTTGTGTTTTTATTGCGTCATCTGGGGAAAAAGCTATTTGTCTTGCTATCTGAGATGCACTGACGCATCTACACTGTCTTATCAATGCAGAAAAAGACCAAAGGAAGCAACACACAATAATCTTACACTTTGAGAAAGGACCATCTGGATGACAACCAAAGGTCATATCATAATATTTTGTCTCCATGTCCCATGCAGAGCTGACAATCGAGAATGTCCAGCAGCTTAGTGTACTCATACACTGTCTCTCAATAAAGACTCTGTACTATGACCCTTAAGATGATGAGTTAGCTAAGTGTGCGACCTTAAATACAAAAAGCTTTGTGCCTCTTATCGAATGGAGTCAGGACTGAGGTGGCTGTGCAGAGCCCCCATAACCTCTATGATACTTTTACCACAAATTAATTTCCCTTATTTTTATAAGGGGTTTGATTTTTGCTAAGACACTATAAAGATAGTTCTTTGTTTGTTTGTTTGTTTGTTTAATAAAGCCATCAACTCATCTTTTGTTTCTCTCTTCGTTACAGATATGAGAATAAGTGACAAAACCAAATTTGCTTTATTTATGGTGTATGGTGCTGAATAAAAAAATTCTACCTCCAGTGACCTGGCTTGACTCACTCTACATTTCTTTGACAGTGAAGAACTTTGATTTTTCAAGGAAGTCACTAGACTTTCAGTATTTTCTTTTACCAAACCAAGCACCCCACAGTACTACACTTAAAATGCACATATCAGAATATTTTTTGTTTAGCTTTTGTTACATTGTTTTCTTAGTAGGATGTTTACATCACTCTAACAGGGCCTGTAATAGGGTGTAATGACCCGCAATTGTAGCCCACTTCCTCAAGTTAAAAAAAAAAAGATTTTAGAACAGACACAAAACAGATTAGAAATATTAACTTCATCAGAAAAAAACCTAAAGAGTGTGGTTTAAATATACATCTAATTTCTAAATCTAATTTGTTTGAGGAATGTTTGAAAAGAAAGACTTAAAGAAATGGTTTAGCAGAAAAGATACAGTAAATGATGAACTCACCCTTATGCAGTTTAGGTAATGCAGTGCTTATTTACATTGAACAGATTTTTTTAAAATCTATTTCAAACTTCTTGAATGGGTGACCACAATAAGTATGATCTTTCATGAACTCTTCAGGTTAAAAACACAATATGTAAAATGCAGATATTTGTTATTCTTAATCTAGTTCTCCCAAATAATTGCAAGTCATTATCACTTTTTGTGCTCTCAATTAGATGAGCAGTTCGCTGGCCAACCCTCCCTACAGATTAGTATCTGCTCCTGTACATTTGGAGTTTTATTGGACTGAATTGGCAGCAAATGCAAAAACACCTCGAGTGGTTTAAATGACCTGTTGGCAGGAATCCGCTTTGGAAAGCGGCTCTGTTTTGTCCTTGGTGTAGGGGCTTAGAAAGGACGAGTAGAAATCAAACACAACTATCATTAGTATCTCACACACACACACACACACACACACACACACACACACACACACACACACACACACACACACACACACACACACACACACACACACACACACACACACACACACACACACACACACACTTCGAAGCCAATATACATCAACATTACTAAATACAAGGAAGAATAAGTCTTTGCTGCAGTTCATTTAACTGATGTTTTCTTGCAGGTCTTTGCTTTCCTTTTTGGGAAAAACATTTTTGGGGGAAAATTGAAACGGGCAGTCGCTAACCAGCTGATAAATGTCAAGTTGGGATTTTCTTGCTGCTTTTTCTTATTGATCATAATCTGTGTTAGTGATGCAAACCAATTCCAATAAATTTTTCTTACGGAAAATCTCTTATACAGCTAATGTGCAGCATATCATTTCTAATCTGGAATTGAATCTTGCAAAAGAAAATACAGAACGGGAAAAATATTATTACTAAGGTTTCAGCATTATTTTTTGCCATGACTGATGGCATTCCTTTTCAAAACTCTGTCATGGTGTGACTTACACAGTGTAACTTGGTTGATGCCACACAGATCACCAACCCTGCACGCAAATACTCCATAAGTAAACACAGATTTTTTTCAGTTCAATTTTAGAAGCTTAACTTTAGGTTTCTTTCTCTATTGAATCACATTAAAAGATCTGAGCTATGAACAGTGAATCAAGAAAACAAATTCCTGATGAGATTTTTTACCTTGACTTATTTTAAAATTGAGATTAAAAAAAAATCTGACTGTTAATATACAATGAAATACCCTGCATAAAACCCCCTTGGTTCCAGAGTTTTTCTTTCTTGACAAACCGTGACAGGCAGCAGAGGCCTGTCCCAAATGCATTCATGTAATTAAAAAAAGAAAGTCATCACAATTGAGAACACACGCACATTCAGTACACAATCCTCTTTTCCCTTCCTGGATCAAGTGGGTTATAGAAGAGGAGTCCATTGTCATTGTAGTGAAAGCTGCCATATTAATGATTGCCCCTTCCCCAGATTACAGATGATTACAATAACAAAAGGGTGACCTTTATTTTGACACCAATAATATACTCATCATGCAAAGCTAACATTACAAAAGTAGATTAATCATGAATCATCAGCTTTAGTCCAGGCCATGGGGCTCCCTGGATGGATGAGGACACCAGATCCTCAACCAAAAACGCAGACACCAGCTGCAGGAAAACCACTGATATGCTAAGTGGAAGATTGGAGTGGTGGAATTACATTAAACGTGGGCTTTAATTCATGAATAAAGTCTCAGGGAGAGCTATACTGCTAACTCTGAATCTTCAGATAACTGGAGAGGCTCACTTTTTTATTTTCATATCCCACTCAAATATTTTAAATAGATACTTGTGATTAGTTGTTTGTTCTCTTGTGTTTTCTCCAAATGATTTATCTGAGAACAGTTGTCCTTTCACGGTACCATGAGCCGGCACACTGAGGAGAAACAGCTTGCAGGTTTAAAAGGATTATGTGCTGTTTTGTTTGTACAGTCTAATCTATACAACTAGAGCACAAATAAATTTGCCTATTTAGGCTTTATTGGCCAAGATAAACTAACTAAACTTATTTGGAAGTATTTAACTTATTCATCCAGAAATTATGCATACACCATGCAATTGACCATTCAGGTCACTTCATTTATCAGTTACACTGTATAATAGAATGGTCATACAATTTGAAATCAGTGACACTGTCGCATTCCAATAGACTGTCAACTTCACACCACAAAGAAGAGAAGGAAAAATAACACTTTCTACCCTGTCTGATAACAAGTTACAAAAAGGACTCCTACTGTAAACATGGGATCTGAACACCGTGTGTAACATTTAATCAACAACAGTGTGTGAGAACAGTTTGAGGCCAGCAGGCATTATATAAGAGGAACTTAGGTCAGAGTAAGTACCATAACCTGTGATTTTTACAGTAACTGTATCATCTTCTCAAATGAAATAGCACAAATTAAATTTTTAACTGTGACATACAGTATGAAATGATTGCAGTAATAGGGGACATGTTTCAAGGACAGCAAGAAGTGTCAAAATAAAGACAATGCAGCAAAGGGAAAAAAAAACAACAGAGGCTGGAACATTTTTAAAGAAAAACTCATCAAGTCAAATCTTTTCCTTTCGGCTTTTCCATTCAGGGGTCAAACTTCTCCACCTAACCCTATTCTCTGTACCCTTCTCTCTAACTCCAACTATCTTCATATCCTCTCTCACTACATCCATAAATCTTCTCTTTGGTCTTCCTCTAGACCTCCTGCCTAGAAGCTCCAAATCTAGCATCCATCAACCAATGTATTCACGATCCCTCCTCTGTACATGGCCAAACCATCTCAGTCTGGCTTCTCTGAACTTCTCTCCAAAACATGTGCTGTCCCTCTGATGGACTCATTCCTGATCCTTTCCATCCTCCAAAAGAGAACCTCAACATCTTTTACTCTGCAACCTCCAGCTCTGCCTCCTCTCTTTTCATCAATGTCACTGTTTCTAGACTATCCAGCAGGTCTCACCACTGTCTTACTTGAAATCCTCCAACTTCTTGATCTCCACTCCCTATAGCTGCTATTTTCATACATTCATGCTTGACAACTGAAAGATGTCAAAGCACAGCCAAAATGAGATTTTTGGGACCACAGCAAAAAAAAAAAGACTGATAAAGACTGTCAAACAATAACCGCTATGCCGATAACATGCATAGTATCAGCGCAACATGGGCGACTGTGAGTCGAAGAAGATGAGGAGAAAGGCTTGTTCGGAAGCAGAGAGAGAAGAGGAAGGCAAGAGTCTGAGACAGAGTAGGGACTTTGAAAATTGGGACTATGATAGGAAAGTGTTTGTCCAGGAGACTAGGTGTAAAGGTAACAAGTGTGAGAGCATAGGAGCAGGTATTAAGTTGTACTATCACGGTACTGACAGGAAAAGAGATGAAGTAGGAGTTATCTTAAAGGAGGAGTTTTTTAGGAATGTTCTGGAGGTGAAAAGAGTGTCAGATAGATGTCAGATATGCCCCATAGGTGGGACGTGAGTAAGAATAGAAGGAGAAGTTCTGAAATTAGTTCAATGAAGTGATGCAGAATATCCCCAGAGATGAGAGAGCGTTAATTGTTCCAGACTTTAATGGACACGTTGGTGCAGGAAATAGAGGTGATGAAGATGTGATGGGCAGGTTTGGTAAACAGGATAGGAAATCATAGGGACAAATTGTAGTCGACTTTGCAAAAAGGATGGAGATTGATGTAATGAATACTTTTTTTTCCAGGAAAAAGGCAGGAAGATAGGGTCACTTATAAGAGTGGCAGTATGCAGGTAGACTACATCCTGTATAGATGATCTTAGGAAGGAAATCAGTGACTACAAAGTAATGGTAGGTGAGAGTGTAGTCAAACAGCATAGGGTGGTGGTTCATAGGATGACTCTGGTGAACAAAAGCTAAAAAGGACAAAAGCAGAGCAGAGGACAAAAAGGGGTATTGTATGGTTTTCAGGGAGGACCTGAGAAAGGCTCTGGGTGGTCAGGGAGATCGTCCAGATGACTGGACAACTACAGCTAATGTGATTGGGGAGACATGTATGAGAGTAATTGGTGTGTTGTTTGTAAGTAAAGTAGATAAGGAGACTTGGTGGTGGAAAGAGGAAGTATGGGAATATATACAGACAAAGAGGTTCACAAAGAAGAAGTGGAAGACCGAGGGGACCAAAAAGAACAGACAGGAGTACAAAGAGATGCAGCATAAGGTAAAGTTAGAAGAAGTAAAGGCCAAGCAAAGGAGGTATGATGACTTGTATGCTAGGTGGGACAGTTAGGGGGGATAGAGTGATTTATACAGAATGGCAAAAAAGAGATAGAGATGAAATGCATCTGCTGTACAAGAATCACCTGTACAGCAGGTTCAGGTGATTAAGAATAGAGAGAAATGTACTGATAGATGCTAGAGGAGTGATGGTAAGATGGAAAGGGTACTTTGAAGAGCTGATAAATGAGGAAAATTAAAGAGAAGAAAGGGTAGAAGAGGTGACTACTGTAGACCACAAAGTAGAAGAGATTAGTAAAAGTGAATTGAGGTAGATATTTAAGAGGACAAAGAGTGGCAAGGCAGTTGGTCTTGATGATATAACTGAGGAGTTGTGGCAGTGTCTAGGAGAGGCAGCAGTAGAGTTTCTGGTTAGATTATTCTACAGGATGAAAGAGAGTGAAAGGATGCTTGAGGAACAGAAAAGAAGTGTGACGGTGCCCATTATTTTGAATAAGGGAGGTGTACAGAATTGTGGTACTATAGAGGGATAAAGTTGGTGAGCCATACAATAAAGTTACGGGAAAGAGTAGTGAAAATGCTGAGAGCAGAAGTCAGCATTTGTAAGCAGTGGTATGGTTTCATGCCTAGAAAGAGTACTACAGATGCAATATTTGCTTCAAGACTGCTGATAGAGAGGTACAGAGAAGGTCAGAGGGAGCTGCATTGTGCCTTTCTGGACCAAGAAAAAGCATACAACGGGCTGCTGAGAAATGAACTATGGCATTCTTTGAGGAAGTCTGAAAGGTCACATAAGTAAGTTAGGCTGGTGCAGTCGATATATTCGAGATGTGAGACGGCGATGAGGTGTGCTGGAGATGTGACAGATTAGTTCAAGGTGGAGTTGGGACTACATCAAGGATCAACTCTGTACCCCTTCTTGTTTGCAGTGGTGATGGACAGGCAAACAGTTGAAGTTAGACAGGAATTTTCATGGACCATGAAGTTTGCAGATGACACTGTTATCTGAGAGCATGGAACTGGTTGAGGAAACTCTAAGGCCACGAGAGCAGAGCAATGGAGAGTGTGGAAAAGAGGTCAGGAAACAGGTTCAGGCATGTTGGAACGGGTGGAGAAAAGTGTCAGGGGCAACGTGTGATAAAAAAGTATCAGCCAGAATGAAAGGAAAAGTGTACAAGACAGTTCTAAGACCAGTGATGATGTATGGTTTGGAGACAGTGGCATTAAAGAGAAAACAGGAGGCAGAGCTGGAGGTAGCAGAGATGTTGAGGTTTTCTTCAGGAGTGACGAAGATGGATAGGGTCAAGAATGAGTCTATCAGAGGGTAAGCACATGTTAGATGTTTGAAGATCGGAGGAGGTCAGAGAAGTCATACTGCGGTGGCTCGATCATGTGCAGAGGAGTGATAGTGAATATATTGGTAGAGGGATACTGATGTTGAAACTGCCATGCAGGAGATCTAGAGGAAGACCAAAGACAGGATTTATGGATATAGTGACAGAGGACATAAAGTTAGTCGGTGTGAGAGAAGAGTAAACAGCGAACAGGGTTAGGAGGTTTATTCACTGTGGTGATGCCTGAAAGGAAAAGCCTAAAGTAAAAAAAGAAGAAGATAGCCTGTCCAGCACTATCATAAAAGAGGATGAGGATGTCATGTAACCACAAGCACCACTACAAAATCAATACCCTCAATCCACCAATGTTCCATTTTGTTAGCTTCCTCTGCTAAATGTACAGCCCGAGTTGGCAAATCAGAAGGAAGGGGACATGAAGAGTAATGCATTATAGTTCTACTGAAAGCTGTAGAATTCTACAAAGAATGTGTTAACTTTGTAACAGATAACATCAGTGATAACCTGCAACACTTATGTTAGTCTTCATCATGATCTGCACAGTGTAAACCACATAACCAGAACTCTGCCAAGATAATATCATGACATTGTTTATGATCCAGCCATCAAATTGTTTTCAGTTTTATATAGTCCATGCAAAAACAACTTTTTAACAACTTTTTTTAATACCCTAGGCATACATGTGAATTGATAGAAAATATAAGTAACATGCTCATTTAAGCTGGATATTAACTGAAAGTAGTACATTTTCAACAAGGGTTCTTTCAAACAGCAGCAGTAGTCTACTGAGCTAGCCTCCAGAGTAACCTAAAATAGAACTGTTGTGGGAATTAATGCTCAAACATATTTGACTTATGAGCAGTAACTCAAAAATGGATGACAGATCATCTTACATGAGAGTTTGCAAAGGCAAACTGAAAAACATCAAAGTCGGCGTCAATTAAAGTAATCTGGAAATAAATCCCAATATCCCCAAATTCACTCTGAATCTTTACCCATGTAGTCACAACTATCACAAGTTTAAATAAGATTTCAAATGCCACCAATCACAATGTTTTGCCGGTTTTCAGAGGCTAAGGCCCATTACGTAAGATAGAACATACTGTCAACCAGACCTCGCAGCCTAGTATCGCACTTGCCTTCCACATACCTGACATTACTAAGCAAATCCTGTACACAGTGCGTGAACACCAGGGTGTGTCTGCAGAAAAGGTGTGCTGCAGAAACTACGCCTGCATCAAAACGGCTGCCTGTAACATCTGGGTTAACCTGATTTGGGGCATTCATGTCACATGGTTTGAAGGTCTGACATATTTCAGCAAGGGGTGGAAAAAAGCAAGAGTTCACACAAAATCAGCATCAAGTTCCCTCAACAGACCAGAAAGTCAGAGAACACATCTCAGCACATGGTGGACGACAGGAGGAAACCTGCTGTAGTTACAATGAAGGACCACTAGAAACTGACAATCTCATGTCGCTCCGTCACCAAGCTGAAGTGTTTCATTGTGTTAGCATTTAAAAGCAACAATTCTCTCTCCCGAAATACAAGGTGTCCAAACGGAGTAAGGAATTAAACTTAACGTAGGTTGAGATAAATAAATAGATAAATAAATAAAAGACAAAAAAGGGAGACAATATGGTAAGACAGCTGTGCACAGACCTGCACCTACAGTACATGGCTGTAGTAGCCAGCGCTAACAGGCCTTCATGATCCGCGTCTATCAGTATAAAATGTGAGGTTCATACGTCTTAACTGGTTGCTCTATGTCTGAAAGACGACGAGGAGTAATGCAATATCCGCGATTTCATCCACAGAGGGAAAAGCACTTCAATTAAATAAGATACAAATGTCGGTTGAAGAAAGATGCCTAGTTGGTCTATCTGAGTGGACAAAGACCCCAGGTCAAACCTGAAGAGTCAGAGGAGCAGGCTGAGCATTTTGTCCCAACTTTTGCGGTTGTTTGCTGTGACCATGCATTGCAAAGAAATGAAAAAAACAGCATATTCAAAGAGACACACTGCGCTGTTAAAAGTGCTGAAGTTGCTCAGTTCAGTTGCGGCTGTGAGCTTACCTTAGTGTTCGCTCCAGAGAGAATGGGCAAGCGGCGACACTCAACACGACAAAAATGAAAAGCCGTCCGGCAAATAATAAGTTACTTAGCCTGCGTGAAAGATACACAGCTAGTGTTCAAACAAGCATATTCTTGTGTTTCACCGCTTTTCATTTCTTTAAAACAAAGGAGAACAATATTTTGTTCGTCCTAGCCGCGCTTGTTTTTCTGTCGCAGGCTTGCCGACTGCCTCCACCTCAGTCCCTCGCGTCAAGCTAATTGGGCAAAAACGAGTACTTCCGTTTCGAACCTTCAAAATAAAACACATTATAGTTCACTTCTTGTGAGCCTACGGTCAGGACTTCTCGATGGTCAAACAAAACTCGATACTCAAAAACGTACAGTAGACCGATAAAAGCAACTCTGAATTCAAATAATGAAACGTTTGAAGGCAATACTTTACATAAGAATACATATTCCCTCTTGTTCTTCAAGCTTCTTTTGCTCTTCTTCTTCTTGTGATTGTTATTGTTGATGATTCACGAAAATACAATTTCTATTATTATATTCATTGCCAGCATTTTAAGGTGACCGGCCCAGAGTTCATTTTGATTGGGGCAAAATGCATGTTGATGTGTAGCATGTCATATACCTCTAGTGACAAGATGCTTATAACAAGCTCCACATAATTCACGTGCACTTCCGCTTTAACAGCTAGTGAAGAGTCACTTGTTAAAAAAAAAAACAACATCATTTAGAATATTAGCGACGCCAGAAACACTTGATGTGAATATTAGGAGTGATAAACTTAAGAACTGGCCCACCTTTTTCCATGTAATACTAATGTAATTGGACTGACAGTTTCCGGTCTCATTCTGTGAGGGGGGGGGGGTCTATGGTGACGTCATCAAACGCTGGGACTGGTACCGGACAACGCCAGGGTGCAGGCGACACGTTTTGGCGGAGGATGTCGCCCCTCGCTGGCGACAAAAAGAAGCGTGGTTGTCGAAGGGTTATTCCAGGATCGCTGATAACTTCAAGAAACTCTTTTGTCCTTGTCTCTCTTCAAACGATCTAGGTATTCGTCCAATGATTTAACAGCTTTATAAGCTAATGGACGGAGCAGCGTGATGCATGAGCCCGAGGTCAGTCCAGCACTTGAAAGAATAGACCAACTGTTTCAGCCTCATGTACACATTTTATCAAAACGTAACGATGCCGAGGGCTTATAATTAATGCCTCTGTCACTGTACATAAAATTTATTGCTCTCATTTAAAAACATAAGTGGTCATGATGGTTGCAAAATGCCTGTTTGTTTTCGTTATGCATTCGGTAGTCAGAAAGATTCAGCCTCATGGCGCTCAAATGGGGAGATAGATTTATTAATAATCTACATGTTTAACATGTGACTGTTTCTGTTAGAGGATTTAAGGAAAGTTTATCTCTATTCTATGTAACTGGACGAACAGATTATCTATTGATGGATTTTTTAAAATTGATTCCACAGTGCATCTTAATGTTGACTTCGAAACACTGCACTGCAAAGGTTTATGTGTGGTGCAGCTGTACAGTAGTTTTCTTTGGTGTACACTCCAGAGACCCGATAAAAGTCTAAGGACAGCACAAACCTTTTTTTCCTGACACTAAAATGAAAGTAGTTGAGGGAAAGTAAAGTAAATGAAAAGTAAATGAACTGCTAAAACAATTTCCTGTAGGGTTACTTTTCAATCACAAGGGGGCAGAATGCTTCTGGCAGAAACAGCCCTAAATGTCTGCATGGTAGAAGAGTTAATGTTTATTTAGTTTTCATTTAAATTTAAATTTATTTAGTTTATCAATTAAACGGCCTACACAAAGAATAATCAATCCCGTATATTGGGAAGAGATGCTTTATCTCAGATTTTGCTAAAGCAAATTTCATTCCGTGAGTCACCGGATTTATAAAAACCATAAAGTAAATCAAATACAAGTTTACAAATATGGAACACAAAAATGTTGGCCAAAGCAGAACAAAATCCAGGCAATGGAATGACAGTTACAAAAAAACTAACTTATTTAATCAATGTCTTTTTATCTCAGCATCACTCCTTAAGAAGTCTGTACATTAATTAAAGACTTGAAGTTTTGAGACTTTGTGAATGAAAGAGTTGTTTGACGTCTATAGATGGTCCTGTGATTGACAGGTTACTTGATAAACACCGCCTCTAGTTCAAATAGAACTTGGATGCACTGAATGAACAAATTTATGACCATCCCTTCTATCGATGGTAATGGTAATAATGATGTTTCTGACAAAAACAAGAACAGATGACAAAATGATGACACTAAATAGATACACTTGTAAGACAGACAAGACACTTGGCGACCAGGGTTGGGGGAAAAAAAGTATTGTAATGGTATATTATAATATTTGTTTTTATCATCTTCAAGGGTTTGATCCAGATTAGATTAATAAAATATTTATGATAGTGAAAATATGAACTGAGTTAAATAAATCCAAGCCTCAGCAGGACATTTCAGCATCATTCTTGGTTAAATTGGATTAATTTGCCTAGTTTTGCCTTCTTATTTAACTCCTTTTGACTGAATAAGTTAATGAAAATAAAAACAAATATTTCTATCAAAATGTAATTTGTCTTGGTAAGTCAAAATGACATGACTGTAAAGGAATTATTAAAAAAAAAATCTTATCATTATCTATATTATGTGAAGGGATTATTGACTTTTATGTGGATAAAACTTCTTTTTCTGAAGTTTCCACAATAACTCAGACAAACACCCCTTCACTTTCACTCTGATTTAACTTGGACGATGACAGTCATACCCCAGCTGATCAAATGAATTGGAAACCAATCAGACAAATTAGTAAAAGCACATGATTATTTACTCCAAATCCATTAAGGGTTAAATCTGGTTTCAACATGGTTGCTTCAGGATAATTAGAAAGTGCTGAGGTTTCTTTGTTCACAATTCCACCCCAGCATTTTGTTTCAAATTACAGTGTATTCATGGATTTCTTTTATCATGTAATTTTTAGCAGTGCAGTGTTGTGGTTTTGGCACTTCATTCCACAACCCCACTGGTGAATACTTATTGAACATTTATAACTCGCTGGAAAAGTGTGTCTTTCGTCTCCTTCCTCACTTAAATCCCAGAACAAACTAGCTTTCAGTTGAGGTGGAGTTACACTTGTCTAATTGCTCTTTCATACTGTTTCCACCAGGATGTCTTCCATTTCAGATCAGCGCCCTCATATTGTCAGCTGCTAGAGGCAAATTACGGCACTGAGTGACTGCTGGAGCCCTGGGAGCAGCTACAGTTACACACTGAACAAACAATGGTGGAAAGTCACCACACTTGAAGTGGTTAAATTCTTTTTTGTTGCTGTTTTTGTTCCTTTTTTTAAATTCTCACATTTATCTACCCTTAACTGCTCTGAATGAGGGGTTTTATTGATTAGGGGTTTTTTTTTTTGGTGTGACTGTATGTGTCATCGATGTGTTATACAGCACCAAATCTGTACAAGTTAGATCAGGGTAAAATAGCTATGGCATAACAAAATTAAAATTCTCTATTCACTTTGACTGATATTTTAGTGCGGACAATATAAAGAGACATGTACATTTTTGTTCCAACTAAATTATTTCATACCAAGGGATATTTCAAGCCAGTAATGATGTGAAAACATTCAATAAACAGAGGATTTGAAATAAGTGATTGTTATTACAGCCTGTTAAAAGGCCAAGTCCTGTCACAGTAAAGACTGTGCAAAGCAAAGACTAATCTTTCTC
Organism: Fistularia commersonii; assembly: GCF_037954325.1. Lineage (NCBI taxonomy): Eukaryota > Metazoa > Chordata > Actinopteri > Syngnathiformes > Fistulariidae > Fistularia > Fistularia commersonii. The sequence continues at coordinate 8,871,515 of NC_141287.1, read as the reverse complement.
ATAAAGGCCACAGAGCTTGGCTTCTCTCCCATTGGATGACCCTGCTGAGCATCAGCTGCCTCCTCTCTCAATTCTAACCGATGAAATTATTTTTTAAAATTGTCCTTAATGGCCAAATATGGACACTCATGTCAACTGTTAATCTATTTGTATCTTTTCAGCATCTACATAGTTACTGTATATATTTATTTTATCTATTAATTAATTCCACTTTTTTTGCTAAATACTGTTGACCTGCTGTTTTTTCCTGCAGCTTCGGTTTCGGTACTGTTTACACGGACATGAGGAATTAAAATAAAATAAATCAGGATCTCTTGACTTTTCAGAAATTAGGCAACATGAGGATTATAATCATTTTAACTTCCAAATGATCTATTCAAACCAAACCTTATTTTTAAAAGGATTAGTTATTCAACTGGAACTCAGTACAAAACACCAATATATTTGCATAACAAGAAAAGCCTGAGTCCATTATTTTCTCAACGGAACCACCAATTCAATCAAGATGATTTCAATTGGCTGATTTACAATAAATCAATAAAAACACGCTTTTTATTCATTTGTGTGATTTCAATTTTCATTCCATCTTTCTACATTTGTAAATATTTGCTTCCTATATAATGAAAAGGGAAACAAGACAGATAAAGCTAAATTTGAGAAATACTCATTCAAACACTCATTTGAGAAATATTCATTCTGTTATGAATGATTAAATAACCTTCATTGTGGTCGAATGCTGCTCTTTCAAGGTCAGCCCAAACATCTCAAGGGTTTTTCTTTATTCTCACACACTGGACAACTGTGCAGCAGAGCAGACCAAGAATAATGAGTTAAGACAATTTTCAAACATTCTTCAGGACCTATCTGGACCACTGGAGCTTTGAAAGAGAGCCTTTCAGGCACCTAATGAAAATCATCCTCTCATGACATGCTGCCTCAGCAGGGACTGTAGTCATCTGCTCTCACATTCAGAAATCCTTCTCTGTGTTGGTGTCTAAATGATATATAATAAACGCCAACCTAATTTAATTTAAAGTGATTTTATTTCCAGTTTACTATGATTTTGAGTGTATCATTTGATAGAAATTTATTAGATATAGTCAGCAATTGTATACAACATTTGGTTAAATCTAATATATTGTTCAATCCAATAAAACCTCATCTGTGTCAATGCAAATTTCTGATCTTACTCTATTATTTACATGTTTTCTCCCTTATTTGAGGTATCATGACGAAGTTGCTGTGGGTGATAGGACTCCCAGCCTGTAGCAGTCTCGCCAGATACAAATTAATGATGTGAACTGAGCTAAACAATTCATATCGCCGATCCCCCTACATACACACACACTCATCAGAATGAATTACAAATTCAACTGCGAGCCAAATACCTCACAAAGTGTGGATTGAGCACTTTGCCCTCTGCTGCTACTGCCCCATTCAGACCTTTATTTTGAGTAGAGCACTGGCTGTCAGAGGGCAACTATGACAGCTGTCCATACCTTAGAACAGACAGATTTAGTAAGATAATGCAGCCATGAGCAAAGGGGTCCAGTTGTTGTTCGGTTAAGTGAGGTCAGATGAGTCTGAAGCTGTCACAGACAGACTGCTTCGCACTATTTAACACCCGAGTGGACAAGAACTGTCTGCACAACTAATTTTGTTAATCTGGACTTAAAGGTCAAGCATAATCAGAAAAGGGAGAAGATGTTCAAGATGTTAACCTCCATGTAAGGAATAAAGTTTGGAAGGAGCAGCACACACAATACACCAAAATAGTGATCCTCTCTCACAAAAAAGCCTCCCGTCATACGTCTTAACCAGGGGTTTCGGGGTATCTACTACTGACTTGCATCATTTGCATTCTGCACCATAAAAGGCTCTCAGTGATGTCACACACACACACACAAACACACACACAAATCTGTGAAGAGTGCATGTTAAAATTAACTGACAAGCTGTGATAAAAGAAAACTTCCCCTGAATGCTGCAAAAGAAAACTTGATGTCATATCAATATCCACGAGATTCTAGTAGAGGTAAGTATAGCAGCATTATTGCAATATCTATAACTTAAACAGTTCGTATGAGTAATGCATGAAAATGTGTTGGAAGTTTGAAAGAAGTGTTAGAACATGTAACTATAATGAATGTTGAGAAAGTGCAGCAACCCCTGCATTACAGAACTCATCATTCTCAGAGGTTGATGAGGTTGGGAAAATATTACCATGGTAGCATTTAAGTCTTGCCAACTTCTCCTGGTTAGGTTTCAGTAGTTTGTCTCCACCCTGGGAAAAGACCCAGGCAATAAAACACTGATCTTTTCTAGCAGACACAGGCCAAAACCAAGTCACCTGATCAGAAGCTCTTGGAGCCAGAAATTTTCCTAGATTCTCATGCAGTACTTTTTGTACAAATTCATGCAAGGAGTGAAGAGACTTTTGTATGCCAGGCTGCAAGATTGTATCACTGTATATGTGTGCCAAGAGATTACTTGAGCAAAAGGAACAAAGAGAAAAGGCATTATCTAAATAAAGTGATGGCTGGAGTTGAAACATCCCACCAATCTTTGCAGGGATTTAGTGGTCCAGAAACACAACACCAACTTAAATGACTAAGGATTTGCTGTGTCATATATAGACATGCATCACTGCTGCGGCACTGAGAAAAAGGAGTGGAAATGAGTGTAGGAGGTTTTTAATTGGCAACATCAAGTGAAGGTTTAGTGACAACTGAAAAGTGCTCAGTAGTAAGTTGATTAGTTCGGCAAAAAAAAAGCTTAGGGGCACATGGAGAAAGGATTATTCTTTTGTTAGTATAATTGTCTGATGAGCTGCTACGGGATATCTCCTGCCTAAACTATGTCCTGTCAAGTAATAACAGGAAAGTTTAGTCTTCATTATGAGCTCTAAATGTTTGACATTTCAAGAAGTTCAAGTTTCAAATGGCCCTGCACATTGTCACACAGACACTGTGGTTCGATTTCAAGAAAAGTCATCCTAGTCCACTCTGCTTTTACAGTGACTGATGAGACCTCAGGCTATTCAGTCTATCTCTGGGGGGAAGATATATAATCCCTGAAATCTAAAGATATAACTTGGACTAAGTTGTGACAGCACCAGAAGGCCCCTTCCTCAGAGCAAGTGGGTCGGTTGGACAGTGAACTGTGAAATATCGCTCTCTACTACGTGTTCTGAATGTGAACTTGGGGAAGAAGAACTGAGACAAAATCCTATAAGAATGACATTATTTGGCCAGAACTCTGTTCTTCACTACTTTTACTCAGCTATTTCACAAATTTTTAGTTTGGACATCCGAATGTGCAAGACCGTGGCCATTATCATGAAGGAGAGTCTGCCAGTGTACGTGTAAAACTGTGTAGAATCATCTCAGTGCTCTAAATTTTTAAAGCATGTTTTGGATCATGCTGCATTGGAGGAATATTAATGTACTGTTGGGGTGTAAAAGCGAACCAAAGAATAATGTAAGTACACCGATTGTTTTTGATAAGTCACTTTGGAAAATAGTTGGATGTATTATTGTTTTCCCCAAAATTGGAAATTTTTAACAATTCCAAGATGCTCCTTTGACGTTATGAATGTCATTCATAATGATCTCAAGGTGGGGAAAGTTCATATCGTAATACGTAATACGTAATACATATACATTTTGGTAGAAGGAGACTTTTCTGTTAACACCACAATTGGATTTCACAATAACCTTTAGCGGTTTACCTTATTGTAATTGTAAATCATATTCTTTACATGAACTATAACAGAGGGGATTTGATTGATTGATACCTATGTTCAAGGAAACATAGGTATGTTATGAAATAGCATTATACATGGAGATAAACCTCACACATATTTTAGGTGATCTAGTTTAATTAATATTCAGTATCAAATCACATAATTCTGTTGTACTTAATGAGCTGTAAATCTAGCAAATACCCACAGTGGACACTAATGAAGATGCCATCTTTCTTCATTTGTTATAATTGCCCATAAGAGACTTCCCTTATGATGCTACTGCCAAGCCAGTTCCTAGGAACCCCTTCAAACTGTCTGGTTGTGAACATCTTTAAGACAATGATGATGGATTTTGAATAGCATAGAGATATCCCAGTCCTATTGATTACAATGGTATTAATGATTAAGAGTCCAATAATGATGATGTGATGTGACCTTTCCACATGACTGTATTTGCAACACAAGCAAACACTAGGAGATTTAGCATCATGATAGCCCTGCAGCACCCAGACAGCTGCACCTCTATCCCTTGGACTTAACAGCTGAATTGAAGTTGGACGCCTCAGTTCATAGGCCATGGCTTGGGGGGAAGGGAGAATTGCAAGCCAGCCAAAAGCACGCAGGCAAGAGAGGCTGCGGAGTGGGGGCCAAGGAATACAAGCTATGGGGCAGTCTTCAGCATTTAACAGGTTTGTCCCAAAGGGGTATTAATTATACGGCAATAGCTTACTCACTTGCAACTGCAGTGTGTAATAGAATCATATCATAAAGTTTAATTGTTTATGAAGTATATGGTTCTTAAAGTAACTAGGGGACATGAATGAAAATATGCCACATGTCTGTTTCAGGCAGATTAATCAAACCAAAATTATTCCCAGTGTCTCAGCGAGCACATGTTCTCCTGTCATCTGTCTGCTGAAATGTCATCTGACTTCAATTTGAGAACTGAATCAAAAGACATGGTTTCCTGTTTGTGAGAAATACCAATTTATAACCTATTTACTGTGCTAATTCACGTGAACATTGCTATGACACGACATCTTCCGTTAAAATAAAGTAAAAAACCTCCAGAGAGGATACCTGATGATTTCCTTTCAGCTGCTGTTTAGTACACTCTATGCTGTATAGGAGTAACAACAATTCACAGTGCCCTGTCACAGTATCAAAATGTGACTGCAGAAACCCTCTACAGATTAACCATATCGTCAGTTATTGTTCCACTTCATGAAGTTGTTGAATACTGAAAAAGTGCACAAATGTTATATATACTACTATATGTGTATATATATATATATATATATATATATATATATATATATATATATATATATATATATATATATATATATACATACACTATAAGTATATATGTGTATATATTTACAATATATATGCTTTAATTTATAAGTTGTGGTTTGCGTAAATGGTCCCAAATAGTAACACGCTGAGATTGAGTAGCTTGAGTGCCCTTTGATGTCCTGAAATATTTGCGAAATTCTAGGTAAATGCATTGTATATAATTTATCTGATGTAAGTTAATGAAATGTAATGGGATGATCACTTATAATCATGTTAAAAGGAGAAATGTAGATCAAGACATCAGTCTGCAGATTAAGTGATTTTGACCTACTGTGTGAGTGGCATATATGTGCAAATGAAAAGAGACAACTTTAAACTTAGGCCATTGCCCAGTCAGCAGCTGGTTGAGAGGTAATTTAGTAGTTTGCTTCAAAACTCGGAAGGCAGACGATCAAGACGGACAAAGTAATGGGAGCCTTAATTTTGGTGAAAGTGCTGAAATTACATAGTTATACACAAATGCTCACCATTAGATACACTCCACTGAATGTCAAAATCATGCATTTAGAGTTTTAACAATACAGCTGCAGAAAATGCTACTGGCTAAAAAATGGAAATGTGTCTTATTATTAACTACATTACAGTCATTTGGCAGACGCTTTTATCCAAAGCGACTTATAAAAAGTGCAATTCAGTCACCGAAGATCCAAAGTGCCATTAGTCGGGAGTCAGAAGTGACCACTCAACCAAATAGCCATCTCAGAACCATAAACATACATACATATACATTCATATAATCGTTTTTTGTTTGTTTTTGTTTCCGGGGGGGTTGGGGGCGAAGTACGATTGGTAGGGTAGTGCTTGGTGAAGAGGTATGTTTTCAGCTCTCGGCGAAAGATGGGCAGCGACTCCGCTGTTCTGACCTTTTTCAGGAGTTCGTTCCACCACAACTACAGCTATCAAACAAATTAACTATCGATCAAATCAAATATTTCCCTATGAGATGTAGTCCACTGAAAGCAAGGACCAACATCAAATGGAAAAAATTAAGTAAAGCACAAGTAATCCAACCCATTCTAGTCACTACCCATCACTTAAAAATCAGTCTTCTAGAAATAAAGTATCAATCTTCAAGACCAAAGATGGCGCTTGAAGACGATGGCCTGTTTCAGCAACTCAACTGCTGTCGTAACACTTGAATTTCCCCTTGGGGATCAATAAAGTACCATTCAAAGTGTTAGACTGACTGATGGACCAATATATACGGTGCAGATAAAAGCGTATGACTGAAACACATAAACACACACACACACACACATACACAATACCAGTAAAAACTAAATTTACACCAATCACTTTATGATATGTTGCAAATAAAGCCCTTAAATCTTAGAGGGCCGTTGTTGACGTATTTTCTCACAGCTGTATGTCCTGGGACAGTAGGGTCAGATAAATAAAGAGGGAGAGATGGAGATAGAGGGAGGTGTTAAGAGTTAAAGAGACAGGGGTGAGGCAGTGTGAACAAGAGAGAGTGGGGATTACAGAAAATAGCGCTAGTTTTCAGAGAAACCATGTGGGTATCTATCATTACTGGAACGGGATACAACAGCCAACACGTCGGAGGTTTGGGATTGAGTGTGTTCCCCTGTGAGAAGAAATATGGAGAGGTAAAAACAGATGAGACATATGAGTGGAGACAAATCTCATAGGACAACAATCTTGGATATCTGACCCTTTGGCATCTTTTCCATTATATATCAAAGGCCAAAGGATATAGTGGCATTATGTAACTATCTGTGTGTTTGCGTGTGAGTGAGTGAGTGAGTGAGTGAGTGAGTGAGTGAGTGAGTGAGTGAGTGAGTGAGTGAGTGAGTGAGTGAGTGAGTGAGATAGAAGGGGGCGTATGAGCCCCTGTGCTCCCTTTTGTGTCATATTATGATAATGATAAGCGTCATAAGTGGAGTGAATAGAAGTGGAGAAGAATGACTGGCTTCTCTCCAGGAGGAGGGAAAGGCAGAGTTGATTTGATCAGGCTGTCGCCCTGAGAAACTTAGTAAAAGTTAAGTGAGTAAAAAAGAGCAAATGGGTGAGGTTGAGAGGAGAACAACAGCCGTTAGACCTTAAAAGGCCATACGGTCTCACTGGTGACTCGTGAGCTAGTGAAAAGGGGCCTCGGGGTTATCTCTGTGAAGAACCACTGTATTTATAGATCGACTCAAAAAAGAATCCCTGCCCCCATGCAACCCTGTCTGCATCACCCCTCCCCCATTTTCAATTAGCCCCTGATGGGTGGAGTAATGCAATCAGGAGTTACTACTGATAACCCAGAGACAGATCGTGCTCTCTCAGTCTGCCCCAGACTCCGCACAGGCACTAACTCCTCAAACAGGAAGGTAAGACTCAACTGCTCAACTATCCATCCATTCACTTGTCCATCTCTCCACAATTCATCCTTTCACTGGTTTCCATGCAATGCGTCTTCCATCCTCCTGGACCCTGTGTCCTGCCATCTGCCTCCCCACTTTCCAGCTCCTTTTCTACTGCTTTCCCATTCATCAGTATCCTCACCTTTTAACCCCCCCCCCCCCCCCCCTTCCCTACACCTACTTTTCATACTGCTGTCAGTTTGACACCATGGCCTTCTCTTCACTTAACATTACTTTGCCATATAAAGAACCTGCACAAGCCGCATACTACTATTCGTAGGTTCATTTTCACTGTTCTCTCTTTCCTCCTCATCAACCCCAAACCTCCCTTTGGCAAAATAATGAAAGTGTCATCTTTCTTCTATAATGGAATCATACGGTGATGATTTTTATGGAAGGGAATTGGTCTGTTTTCTCGAAATTCCAATGCAGAGGTTTGATACTGTCAGAATGTTCAGAAACTTTCTGTTTTCACAACAGTTTCAAAAAGTCAGAAAACTGAGAGGATCCGATTCGAAGGATTTTTAAAAAAAGAATGTATGTACTTTTATACAATACTATTCTGGGCGTTTTGTCCTGCAATACGAGTGAACGTCAAGCTTTAACAGAGACATGTTCAGTTTGCATCGTAATTCTATTAAATGTTCTCTTCCATTAGCTATACACAAAGCTATTTTTAGCAGCTGTCGTTCCTACTTATTAAGTGATGAGGAAGTTAGCTGTTTCTGAGGTCTTGCTCGCAGGGGAAAAAGATTGGATTGTTGCTGTATGTCTTAAAATGGTGAGATAACACATTCACGTCTGCAAAACATCTGGAAAAATTACTCGAGAACTTTGGAATGTTGGATTTGTAACTTAATGAGAAAATAAATGTTCCTTTTTAGCTTTAAATTCACAATCACCTCCAGAAAATGTGGTTGCTTTCAATAAAGGCCCGTAGATATCTGTCAATGTCTGTGTTAAAATAGAATCAGGACTTAATGATGGGCACGAGGACATTGAACATAATAGATTTCAGGGGATTCAGCAGGCATTAAAATAGTCAAACATAGGGCCTCCTCACAGGCTGAAGCTCGGCTTGGTCTCCATTTTGACGGACACAGTTTGACATGGACAGCATCAAAAGGTACGCAGAACCCAGGAAACAGCTGCCTGACATGTCTAACTAGCTTAAGATTTATTTGTGGCACTTCAGATGATCTGTTTTTTATTTTTAGGGCCCAGATAAATCCTTATAAGCTAGGTGAGTCATGGTGGGAGCAACAGACAATGAGGGAATGTGGGAGGGGTGGAAAAGGCTGGAAGCATTGAGGATGCACAGATTCAACTTCTCAGCTTCACTAAGTTAAATTATACAAACTGTCAGCAATGCTGAAGTTTTGACATGACATTTCGATAATTCATAGGGATGAAGTGGAGTCCAATAATAACATATAGGATACAAGAATTGATAAATGGTAAAACCAAAGAGTAATGTCATTGCAGTGAAGGAAAGAGTGCAACATTCCTCCATCCTCCTTGTGGTGCCAACACCTTATTTTTCCTCCAAATGCACTGCTGACAGCAAGTAGGAATATTTTACTGTGCAGGGAAACACATTTCTAGACATTATATACTCTGAATCTTGAATCTTATTCTGTGCTGTGCACCAGTTTCCTCTTTTATCAGACCATGCTATCCTGAGTAAACTGAAGGAATGAGCATTTGGACCTTGGTGGATTAAACAGAGGTTCAACAGAGGGAATACAAACAGCTGTATTGAGAGCAGCCATTCAATCTTACTTCTACACTCGCACACACAATGACAAGGGATGCAGTGATCTGGTGCCGACAGCTGAAGGTGAGGGGTGGACGAGTCAGTGTACAGTGGTGTGTGTTGAAAGCTGGTATGCAACAGGCCAAAAGTTGAGTGTCTCTAAGGGGACTGATAGGAGATATTTATAGCCCCTTAATCTTGCACCTTGTACTGCTGACGCAAAGCAGAGAGATGAAAGGTTCGAAATTCAACACGGAAAATCTTTTGCTGCATACCAGGAAATAGCTAGTGCTGCCTTCTGAAGTATCAAGATGCCCTGAAAATATATCTGTGCGGACAAACTGCCAAAAATGTCATTTATAATCTTTGAGATCACTGATCATTTCCTCCCTTTGCAGACTGACCCTTCGTCAAAATGACGGAGCGCTATGACTGCCACTACTGCAAGGAATCCCTGTTTGGGAAGAAGTATGTTCTTCGAGAGGAGAATCCCTACTGTGTGAAATGTTATGAGAGCCTGTACTCCAACACCTGTGAGGACTGCAAGAAACCCATTGGATGCAACACCAGGGTGAGCACTCACTCACTGTCTCGCATACTCGGTGGAACTCACAAACAAGACTAATTATCCTTTTGACATTCCCCAGGATCTGTCTTACAAAGATCGTCACTGGCACGAGGATTGCTTTAAGTGCTTCCAGTGCAAACGCTCTCTGGTGGACAAGCCTTTCTCCACCAAGGACGAGCAACTCCTGTGTACTGAATGCTACTCCAATGAATATTCCTCCAAGTGCCATGAGTGCAAGAAAACTATCATGCCAGGTAGGAAGTGTCACAAAGTGAGCAACAGATTATAAATTCTGTCTCTGTAATTTCTGTTGAAGAATCAATTCACCCCAGCAGGTTAAGCTTTGAAAAACTCCATCTTTTCATGTCTCTCCATGAAAATGGCACACTTGGTACATTTTAAAAACTGCTGAGATTCACTTCCTCAAACTCTGCACACACTTTAGTTCTAGCCCACTTTCAGATCTCCTCATTAAAAAGAAAATCAAGTCTCATCTGTTCTGGCAAATGTACCGTGTGAACATTTCATAATGTAAGGCAGAATTCTCAGCTGGCGAACACATTTCAGATTAATTATGTTAGTTCTAATTAACAGACCCAAATTGTCTGAAAGTATCCCATATTATAAAGGAGTATCATGGTCAAATAGATAGCAGTTTAGTACAGACAAATATCATCAGTTTACATTAGCATTGGTTGTTCACACTGCCAGTGTCAGCTCCAAATACATGAAATACATCAGAGTACTACAGAGAAAAAAATGTTTATTCCATCCCATTATATTCATGAGTGCATAAAATGCACAATAAATAGATTCGATGTGTGGGTGTATGTTCTCTTTATACCCTGAAACATCCTTTTTGTCATTTATCCATAGTATTCATCAAAAATTTACTGTTAAAACAATGATGTACCTGACTACGTCACAATTTAATATGGATAAATACAGCTCTGGTACATAGAGAAGCGAACTAAATTTGGAATACAGTGGCGTTGTCAAAAACAAGGCAGAGTTCCTGCAGATCATTCACAATGAGTAAACCAAAATCTGTTTAGAAATTTCAGCGTAACTCTGATCTCAAGTAATAAACTACAAGGTTTCATTCCACTTCTTGAAATATAATAAGACTTAAGAACAAGAAAAAGTGCAATCAAAACATAGGAAGTAAAATGTAACTAGTTTCCATACAACTGGAGGACTCTTGAATTGTTTTAAGGTACTTTGAATTATCTTTCACTGTTTGCTATTATTTTTCCAAACTGAACTTTATTTTCTTTTACACTGTGACTATGAAGGCTCCAGGAAGATGGAGCACAAGGGCAATAGTTGGCATGAGACTTGCTTCACCTGCCAGAGATGCCAGCAGCCTATTGGCACCAAGAGTTTTATCCCAAAGGACAACCACAACTTCTGTGTGCCTTGTTATGAGAAGCAGTTTGCCATGCAGTGTGTGCACTGCAAGAAGGTAGCCATGCACAAGCACACACATACACGCTTTCCACATGTTAAATGATAATGCACCCTTTCGGCAGTCCTAATCCGAAGAGCCTGTTTTTAGAGGGGAATAAAACATCTTTCTTTTTCCCGTTATTAGCCCATCACCACTGGTGGGGTGACCTACCGTGAACAGCCTTGGCACAAGGATTGCTTCTTGTGCACCAGCTGCAAGCAGCAGCTTACTGGCCAACGGTTCACCTCCCGTGATGACTTTGCTTATTGCCTCAATTGCTTCTGCAACCTTTATGCCAAGAAGTGCGCCTCCTGCACCACCCCCATTAGTGGTAATCAAAAACCGGATATTCAACTCTCATGACCCATATTGTATGAAAAATAAATGAAAATCCATTGTGGTTTTGGCATTGAATTGATTTTTGTGTTTTAGGCCTCGGAGGCAGCAAGTACATTTCCTTCGAGGAGCGCCAGTGGCACAATGACTGCTTCAACTGTAAGAAGTGCTCTGTCTCCTTGGTGGGCCGTGGCTTCCTCACTGAACGTGATGACATCCTCTGCCCCGAGTGTGGCAAGGACATCTGATGCTGCCTGAGGATACATACATCAGATTGAACAGGCATATTAGGTTCAACAATAAATAACGTCTGAGCACAGAGCATAGCATCCACTGGACCTTGACTTTCTAGCATTGAAAGTATATTGATGTATGACATCAAACACAAATAGCTATTATTTGAATGGAGATGTTTAATATAAATATTCATGACATTACTAACAGAGCAACTGTACGCATGAATGTTAAGACCTTTGCTTATGAAACATAGACACAAGAAACATTTCAAAACAAATCAACCTGAATGCAGATGATCTTTTCAATTGCTTTGTGCATGTACTAGCTTGATGGTGTAATTAGTTGGAAGTTTTGTGAATGACTTCTGCTATGATATATTAAATCTAGTGCTGGAATTCTCTTAAATTGTCTGTTACCAATGACTGCATGAAAACAGATGGAAATCAAACATTTCAAAGAAAAATCAACAGGGGCCCTGAAACATGACTATGAACAGTTATTTCAACAGAAAATGATAAACAGATACCATGCAAAAGCTAAAACACAGTGATCGGTCCAAAACCAAGGGGATTGGCCTTTTTTATGTTTATGTTTATTATGTTGATAATGTCAATTTTTTTTTTTTCGAGCGGCTCACAAGCTGGCTGAGTTCCATATAGTAGTGAAATCGGACTCAGTTTTTATTTGACATTGATTCTTTTTACTTACAAAAGCCAGTGGTAAAAATACATGAGTGGGTACTTTAATGGCTGATCCAACGCTCCAAAATTCAAAACTAATTCTTAAACCACATTTTTTTTCTGCATTATAAAAGATAGTTCTAAAAATTATTTTACAAGTTGTTAGCTTTTTCTGAGTCAATCATTACTAGCCATGGATTATAACTGCTAAAACAAACAACTTAATCTACAGAAAAAAACTACTACATTCAACATGTATTTTTGAATTGAAAACAGAAATACACCAGTTTTAATTAAATTAAAAAAAAATTCACAGGAGTGAAAAATACTGACCCATTTCTGAATCAAAAACCAGAGCTGTGGGATATTTTAACGGTGAAGCAATTTCCCACTGCCTCCTTGACCATCGTTTTCACAATTCAGGCCTGAAAAATGAAGTCATTTGACTCTGGATCAGTCAATCCATTCTTATCATTATCACACCTCTTCTGAAATTCAGACTGACCCTCATGAATAAATATGCAAATTATAAATTGCTGCTGCACAGGGTCGACTGTCAACAGCCATCATTTCCATAAATCAGAAGTTGTTTGGATAGTTGGTCTGTCCTATGTGCTTTGAAGAGAACTCTTCTTCACTGATTTAAGGGCACTTTTAGTTATTTGATGCAACAGGGAAGCTCTTGACTTCGAATGCAGGAGAATTACAGTCCAGACCCCCACTTCCAACCCCAATCTAAAAGCCCAAATTCGAATCATTATGTTGAAAGAGCATGCATCACTTTTTGATTCAATCAGTGGGCTATAGCAAACTGTGTGGGGGAACACGGAGCTGCCACGTCCAGTGTTCAGTGACAAGATGAGCTTGAGTGGTCTGTCATGTTTGCCATTTTTGGTTTCTGAATTACAGTCAGATGTTATGGCCAGGTCACATGCTGGATCTTTTTCTTTGTTTCTGGAGACTTCAGAACACCCTGAAGAGAAGAGAGATCTGGATGAAACAGGCATTCCACACAAGCGCTGGAATAGACAAACAAGTTATTCAGCTCAGACTGAAAGACCTTATTCATCAAGTGTTACCAAGCACTTATTGTTTTGAAAACAAAATAATTTGCGATTTCAGGATTTGCTGGTGTGCACAAAAACTAAAAAAATGTGAGAGACAGAGCCACTGAAATTATTTACCTTCACAAAGTTCTGCTTTTTTCATGTTTTTGACCATTTCACTACAATATGATACCACACACAAATGACACCTTGCTCACTGTAATTCATCATGGTTTAATTTCTATTCTTACTTGACTTAAAATCTCCAGTTACACTCAGATGGCAGAGGGATGTTTTTTCAATGTCACAAAACTGTAACTTAAAGCTAAAAAAAAAGGGTTGACAGAAAGGAAGCGCCTACCGAGCCGTCTGCTTCTCGCTTGAGATTTGCTGTGTCGGGGTTGTGAGCGGACGTCTGGTTGGATGCGGGAGAGGACGATGTGAGGCTGCGAATGGGGTTGGACAGGTTTGCAGCTGGGGGAGGTTTTAACCTGTCAGTGATTCCTGTTGACACCATGGTTCGCTCTGCTTTCTTGAGGCTGAGGAGGCCTGACTGAGAGAAGCTATGGTGATCCCTGAGGACCAGACATTTTATTGTATTTTTTTTTCCACATTAATAATACGTGGAGCAAAAAGGTTGTGTACTATTTATGTAAGATATCAATGAATAGGGATTAAAGTTAACTAAAGTTAGTGAACATTCTTGTTAAGGATGATTTCTTTAAATCATAATTATAATAGCCAGTATCGATGAGCTTCACGGCTGCCTGTTCGGTTCCTTACCGGTCTGATCGAGGCCCAGCCGGTGTCGGTCCCCTGCGGCTCCTCTCCATCCTCCTGCCCCACCGGTTGTTTGGTAATGCCCGTTGAGGGAGCGGGATCACATGCCGTATAAAAAGGTCTGTGAGCTGGTCCCGACCCCTGCAGTCTCTCGTGCTGACCTTTTTCTGGCAAGCAAAACAACAATCTGTTAGTGTTAAGAGATCAAACGTCAGCATCGAGCAATTCTTACCGTCTGAAAACACGTTTCCATTGAAGCTGTCAAAACACCCGGGAGCAGCCCTAGCACTAGCCGGTCTGCTAACATCCCGGCTAAACTTGCCGTGTCGTTACTTTCCAAGAGTCGAGACAAACTTTGTCTCACCTCGTTTAAAATATGCTTCAGATAATCCTGGGACAAGAGTTCAGGGTGCAGGAGTAGGTCCGCGTCGGAGGTACAAACACCTTTAGCATCTCCTCTCTCGGACGTCGCCATGCTTGTTTTTTTTTTTTTTTTTTTTTTTTTTTTTGAAGTCTTCTTCTGTGGTGATGTGGGCAACCACTTTGAGACATGGTGCTGCTTCACTGCCCCCTACTGGAGAAACTTAAAACTGTCCCATCTGACGTTCAGTGCGCCAACAACTCTTCTCTCCAGCGCCGTCAATGTTCAAGTAAAAATAGAGAGAAAACATGCCCCATTAGAACGATGAAAATGAAACTACTGTGATGCTTAAGGTGCATTTGTTGTTTCTTTGACTTCCATATGTTGTGTAAAACTAATTGACCAATTTTCAACCTCCATATTTTCTTACATGTTCACAAATAACAACGGTTACTTTTGATAGGAAACGGGAACTTTAACAACATGTTATTATGACAGATGTTTGAGGCAATTTGCATGCAGTTTATCACACAATTTGCGAGCGACAAAAATATAAGATGCATGACAACACGTTAAAAAAAGTAGCTATTTAGGACTAAGATTTTGAAACAAAGAAAGAAAGAAAAGTAACAAAACCATCTTTTTCCGACTTCTCCATCCATGTTTTGCGGACCTATTTCTGCTTCATTTCCCCCTCTAAGTGACCAATTAGCTGTTTTTCAGTTTCACAAAAATCACAGGACCTTGACAAATTAAGTCCCCATGCCTCTATTTCACATTGATGTTTGACCTCATTTCCCATTGTATTTTTCTCTCTATTCTGTTTCCAGAGTTTTTGATCACATCTGATTTGATAATTTAAACCCATTTATGGAACTAAATAAAGCACAATTGAAATCCAGCCTGTATATTAAATCATGATTTAGTCTGAAATGAGTGCAACTCAATTAACAGTGATGGAACAGCACCATCCTCCTGCCCGCTGGTGTATGGCCATGCAGTGTCTGTGGCTCCGGGAAGCTGCTAGTTTAAAATCACAAATCCGCCAATTGTTCATCCAAATACTCTTACTGTCAAAATCTAATGACCTAATCCTTGTGAGGAATTGGATGGAAATAAAGATATGCAAACTGCTCTCCTCTGTCTTGGGGAGACACATTCACACAAAGTAAATTAAGTAGCCTTTTCCAACAGC
This sequence comes from Fistularia commersonii, assembly GCF_037954325.1. Taxonomy (NCBI): domain Eukaryota; kingdom Metazoa; phylum Chordata; class Actinopteri; order Syngnathiformes; family Fistulariidae; genus Fistularia; species Fistularia commersonii. The sequence goes on along the minus strand of NC_141287.1, from coordinate 8,855,636 downwards.
TTGGCAGCAACTTCAAAACTCTAAAAACTTTATTTATCTAGTTTAAGATGACAGTGTCATGAAAATCTTCCATTCTTTTTTTCAAACAATGACGCTGTTCAATAGTTTCTCTCTTCAGGGGGCAGGGTGGGCATAACTTACCACAGAATTATCACCATTACTATTCAGTGACAGTTTACACTCTGGCACCACAGAATAGCTTGTGAGCACACAAAACCAATGAAACAGACGAAATGGTATGTACTCATTTGAATAAAAGTAACTGTCTGTAGCCATAATAGCCATCTAGTTGCACTTTTCAACCTGCAGCTGCAAGTTAAAAGTTGATGCCAGTGTCAGCCAGTGCAGGACTGAGAATCAGCTTCCGCCTTTTGTCATTCACACAGTTGACTGCGTCTCACTGCACACATAGATGTTGCTGGGTTTCACTCTCCTCCGGCTCCGGCCAGGAACACGAGGGCAAAGCCTGAAGCTCTTCGGGATGAACTCCTGACAGGCCTCTCTGAACTTTCTGATTCTCCAGCAGTAAATGATGGGGTTGAAAACTGTCTTTAAGTAGCTGAGCCACAGTGCCCCGATGCTGATGGGATAGAATCCTGGGCCGTAGTAGAACTGTCGGCTGAACACAGCCAGCAGACTGACCACCGTGTGAGGCAGCCAGCACACGGAAAAACCTACGAAGAGGATGAGGATGGTAGTGAAGGCTCGGGTTTTGAAGCTCATGTCCACCTTGATCTGAGGGGGACGTTGCAACCCGATGAGTCTCATTTTACTGGTTTGGTTGAGCGCTGGCAAGCAGGAATTCTCGCTGGTGTGGCTGTGGATGCGCAGGGTGTTGCGGCGCACCGTGTTGAGGATGCACATGTACGAATAGAGCATGACTGAAAAAGGTACAAAAAATACTGCCACTGCCAGGAGCACTGTGTATCCACGGTCTGCCACAGATTCACTGTAGCCCAGCACACACTGTGGCGCCCAAACATCTCCAATGGTCGCAGCACCCGCCCTCCATCCAACAACCGAGGGCAAAGATACACACAGACTCAAAAGCCACGAGCCTGCGATTAACAGTTTGGCCCTGTGGGGGGTCAGTTTGTCCTGCCGCTGCACGATGATGAGAAAACGGTCTACGCTGATGATGAGAAGGATGGAAACACCTTCCAGAACAAACAGCCAGTACAGCATGATGGACACACGGCAGAAGCTGCTTCCAAAGGTCCAGTTGGTGCTTGCAACCGTGACGGCAGTGAAGGGCATACAAAGCAACGAGAGCATGATGTCTGAAAAGGCAAGTGTGGCGAGGAGGAGGTTAATAGCAGAGCGCATGGCAGGTTTCTGATAAACAATGAGACATACAATAGCATTGCCAAGGAAACCGACTGTGATCATGAAGATCATTATGACTGCCAGAGTCACGCGAAGTGTGACGGATGTAATCGGAGTTTCAACTTCTGATGGGAGTGTTTTTGCAGTTTCCTCAAGATTGTCCGTTTCCATGAAGTCACATCCTTCCAGCAGGCTTTCATTGCAAAAAGCCATGGTCGGGGTTATCAGGGGACATTAGCCCAAAAGAAGTGTTTTACTACTATTGTGTTTCACACACTCTTCATCGGCAAAACCTGGGAAAGAAACAAAAGGAATATTAATGTAAGACTTCAGGCTTTTTAGGACTAAAAATTTCACTCAATGAGACATCCAGTTTCTTCCCATCCTGATAGAAGCTACAGCAACCACAGCAAAATCAACAGAGTTGGAAAAACCTTTTTGATCAATCCTAAGAGAGCTTTGACTTGAGTTAAATGATAATCTATACATCTAAAACAGTGAGAAGGGTACAATCTAAGGTGCTGTGAACAAGATGTGCATTGTCAAAAAAAAAAAAAAATCCGGCAATTTGTAATCACTATTAATGTTGCCTTATTTTTTTTTTTCTATTTTTTGCTACTTTATATACTTTCATAAACCAGCAAGCAAACATGAGGACCAAATCCAATGAATTTGAGAGTAAACACCTAAAAAGTAGCTAAAAAGCAACCAAGAATATATACAAAATTGTTTCAGAAATAGTATTGAATAAATCATTTAAAGAGTACGTAGGAATGAACAAAGAAACTGGAAGAAAATTGATTGAAATTATTTTGAAATTATCTAAAAAAATAAATAACAAACATAACATCTGTAAATTTCAAAAGAATGACATGTTTCCATATTCTCTGGATATAAGGGGGGGCAGTTTTTTTTAGAACAGCACTGACTGACTCATACTAGACAAAGATGCTCTGCTCAAAGCATTGAATGAGGTTGATGATTAACAGGTTAGCTGTTTAAACACATGTGGGCACATTAACCGACATTCACACCTACCAGCTACTCCCCTGTGTACAAACTCAGAGAGTGTGTTTCACACCATATGATGCAGGAAGAGCCCACATTTACCTGACACAGACAATGTACAAACCCATGTTACTCCTTTCTAGTCCCCCATTCACTTCTGAGATGCTTCCATCCTGGTTGAAATCTTTGATGAACGGAGAGACTTCTTCCAGACACTTGCAAGACATGTCAGTTGCTATGGTTCCCACCTCCTGCTCCTGTTGGAAGAACACTGTATTTGTGAGGTGTTAAGGGCAATGACATTTCAGACATGGTGCTCCCCATGCACCACTGGAGATCACCTAGAGGTCAAGATTCACAGGTATGAAAGACCTTTTCAACACCGGAACAACAATATGTTACTGAAAACATAGAGAATTCCTGCTCGGAATAAATGTCCTCACACCTCCGCAATATGAAACGAATCGAGCCTCCTGCTTTATTTGGCCATTTCAAAAAAAAGGTTTCACATCCAGAAATATTCCCTATGAAAAAGAGCCTGTGATCGCACTATGACAGTGCACAAACTCTAAGTCTTAGTCACTCAACAAACCTGAAACCAAAAAAATGGACATTTAACTGACTTAATGCGATGATGAGATGAGATGAGAACAACTTTATTAATCTCGAAGGAAATTGTTGTGCCAGAGTTTCAAGTGAAAAACATAACAGTAATAGATAATAGTAGAAGGAGGAAGAATAAGAAATACAATGAAATATGAATTGTCTTAACTGTTAACTGTAACTAACAGGCTGTAGCTGTAAAGTCCCTCACATTAAGAAAGCATGGAGGCAAATCATCCTTTCAGCAGCTGTGTTAAAATTCTTTTACAAAATCTCTTAGAGGCCGCCGCATAGTATTGCTGCTTGTTACCAAGGCAACCGGGTCATTGGCTCCATGGCAACAAGCATCCCTTTCTCCCGTACCTTGTAAAAGTGACTATGACAAAATATTCCCCTCGAAAACAGTGGGCGCACGTCAAAGTCAGATGTGGAATTCATTTAAAGACAAAAAAACAAATTATAAAATCTCAATGTGTACGGTTGTCCCAGTAGAGCCTATGTATGTGTGTGTGTGTGTGTGAGTGCAATTGAATGTATACAATATGATGAGGAAAAAAAAATATGACGCAAAGTCTAACAATGTGTATACTTACTCTTTAAAATTCCAAACTATTTGAAAAAACTACATTGACACTGATGCTCTGCTAAGATTCAGGAGGGATTCACTTTGCGTGCCAGCAGAGCACCACAGCAGCTTCAGCAGCCTGAGATCAGAAGGATTCAAATGATTCATTCCAGGAGACGGAGGAGTAAACTGTACCTTGGTTTTCGGTGATTCATCATAATCGGACAACATCACTCTGGATTCACAGTAGATCAAAAGAAGTAGAAGTTGTTTTTTTTTTTGTTGTTGTTTTTTGTTTTGATTTGTCCCCCCCCTCCACACACACACACACACACACACACACACACACACACACACACACACACACACACACACACAATAACGCCTGTGGTGACCCTCCATTCTGTTCAAATCAAGACATTTCGGATAGATGATGGTGTCCACGTCCACCCGCCAGATGTGAAGGATGAAACAACAGCCACGACGGGCATCCCTACCTGTATCTCACAGCTCAGGCCAACTTTCATGGTCGTCTTGTCTCCATCTCCATTCTTCCTCTTCTGCTGCACGACGCACCTCTCCCACAGCATCGCTGTCTTCTCGCCACTCCACGACCGTATCGATCGCCATCGCGCTGATCGCAAGCAATGCTGCTGACGCCACACCAGCAGGTGGTCTCAGGCTTAAAGGAGCAGAGCGGAGAGTGACGCAGGGAGAGCGTGTGATGTCAATACACCAATTTGAATGCATTTTTAAAATGTTATTTATTTATTTGTGTATATTATGCCGTGATATCCGATAGGCCATAATCAAAATGCTCCTGCTGAAATGTCTAAATAAAATAAAATAAAATAAAATAAAATAAAATAAAATAAAATAAAATAAAATAAAATAAAATAAAATAAAATTGGAAGCTGCTAATTTTTAACTGAATGTTCGATCGGATTATTATTATAATGAAGGAAGGAAGCGAGCAGAATTCTGCTGCTCTTTCTTAATTAATAATTGCCTTTGATAATTATGTTAATGTGTAAGCTTTTATTTTGGTGCAAGTTTTATATACTGTACATAGGTCGGTTGTACTTGTACAACCTCATATTATGTATATATTTTTCATATTCTTTTAAATGATATCACTTTACATAGCTCTATTCAAGAAATATACATAACACATTCTAAAAAAAGAACACACGAGTAATAACTTTAACAGCAGAGTAATAAAATAGCATAATCATTGTATCTGCGAAGCAAAAAAGGTTTTAAATCAGTACAATTCAGTACAAGATGTGGAGTGGAAATATGATGTAGTAATTTATGAATAAGATAAGATTTTTTTTGTCACAGTAGCGTAACCATTATCATTTCAAAAATAGATATGAATATAAATATAAATACAGAGACAGTTAGGAGACAGAAGATAGCAAAGACATCCACAAATAAATAGACAGCAGGGAGAACAACAACAACAACAACATCAGGGATTAGAATGAACAATAGTATGGATCAATAAGGATGAAAGATAGACAACCAAAACTAAACGACAATGCAATATAAAGCCAGTAGCAATGACAAGAATAAAACAAATAAACAAAAATAGGCAGGATGCGTGCGGGTTGGGACAAACAAGGCTTAAAAAAAAAAAGACAGCAGAATTAGGGCATGACATGGGAATGGATGAGGTGCTGAGGTTGTGGAAGCAGCACAGATACACTTCAGGCCGGTTGGAGTTGTGCTCTTTTGTGTCCTTTGTGTTCTTTGTGAATACAATAGAGAAATGAATAATTTTTCACGGGAAATGAATAAATGAAATCCTTGATAGAATAGATAATTAAAAACAGCATTAGTCTTGTTTCGTTGCGTCACGTGACCAGAAATTGATGCAATTTTTTTTCCCACCCATGTTCAAAAAGAATCAGCAATATACACTATTAATCTAGCCCAGTAGGTGGCAGCATTGTAATTTCCATTTAAACGTGAACGGCAAGGGTTTGTGATGGAATGTAAAGATCGTTGTCAATCGGCTTGGAGTCTGTTTTTGTTTGTTTTCGTATCTCATTAATGTCACGTTTTTAAACGGGTGTTTCAATTAAATCGCAGTGATTCCGTTTATTGTAAAACATTATTATTATTGCTAACCATTATTTCTGATTATTTTTTTATTACGCATCAGCTGAAAAGATTCAGCATAGGTAATGCGCATAGGGAATCTATAGTGCACCATGTCATCACCCCCCTCCTCCAAACACACACACACACATACACAGACACACACACACACACTTGGCATACTGGCTGAAATCCTTCTTGCTTGTCTAAATTGGCATCATGCCCATGTGTTGAACATGCCCGTCAAGCCAGTTCCACTCCAGCGATCCAGCACATGCATGCGCCTCACGTTCAGTGGCAGCCACACAGCGAGCTCGCTGGTGAGAGAATTAATTTTCCTGCCCATTATTCCACAGATGTTTGCTTAAATTTCATCCTGATGGAGGGACGTTGGAACACCATTATTAGACCAAAACAGGCCGCCAAGGCAAAGTGAAAATGCACCCCCCGCCCGCTCAGTCAGAATATTGAGGGAAGAGAAGAAAACCCACACAATTAACAGAAGGGCACATACTCAATGCCCCCCCAAATAAATAAATAAATTGCATTTAAAAGGAAATCAAATATCAAACTTGATAAATAGACCCATGGGTCGTTTATTTACAGCCCACTGCTTCTGTCTCCAGATTTGTGTGTCTCATAGGCCTCGGTTCACACGAGGGAAGTGTGTGTTAATCAGTGGTGGAGTTAGCGCTTAACTAATCTCTGCAATATGAGAATAATTAACACCAGACATCGGGGAATGATACGGTGCAAACCTCAGTGACAGGGAGGAGAATGGAGACTTTTTGTGGTAAATTATTATTGGCATAGTATAAGTGTGTATCTGCTGTAAGAGGCCATGTCTAAACTGTGAGTCACAAGCCGTAAACATTTGACTACCATGCAATAATTTATGTAAAATACCGAACAAGGCTTTGGGAGGCATTATGAGTAATACATAAAGTAAGCACTTAAAATGTGAACTATAGCACAAAACTGCAAACATCCATTGTTTCCTGGGTATGAAATTATTATTTTACAAATAATCTGAATTTTTACTGAGGAGCTGATGTTACCCCGACACACACACACACACACACATACACACACACACACACACACACACACACACACATACACACATACACACACACACACAGACGCATGCACACATTAACATGAGTGACTGACATGCAGATCTGAAAACTAAAAAGACCTTTTTATTCCCCAGTTAAACCTTTTCCTTAATCAAGTCCCCGGAAGGAGTCTGCTAAAGTATGACCCAGAGCCCCAAGTGACTTTTCATTTTTGATAATTTTTTAGCAGAGACAAATGAAAAAACGACCAATGACAGAAACACATCTTAAAGACTGTGAGTGCACCCTTGTGTGTATTTGACTCATTTAGTAGTGCCACTGAAGTAAACATGCTGCTCTGAAGAAACCAGTAATTGTGTGAAAGTGTGAACACTGAGAAGTAACTAGTTCATGTGCGGTCACATATTGTTTTTATGGATAAAAAAAACAAACCAAAAAAAAAAAAAAAACTCAAACACCGATTGAAAGTGTGAAATGTCCAATAATAATAATTAACTCTGGGCTTTGTCTTCATTTCTCTGTGTGCTGTTTTGCTGGTTTGTCAGCAGCTCCTGCTCCGGCAACCTTTGACCCTCGACTTTCTCTGCAGCTCATGTGGTTTCATGGCATTCCCCTGCTTCCCTCAGACACACAATGGATTTTTAACAACAGTTTGTTTGTGTTTTTAAATGTTTCCCTATAGACAGTATAGAGCCAGTGTCACTATTTGCCAAAGCCATCATCTGCTGGAGAAGAGCCCCGTGTCACTTCTTCACTGCTGTCACCCAGGCAACTGCTCTCTGGGCGAACTGCTCGCCGACCTCTTTAGGTTCCTCCTCTCAGAGCCGCCGTCTAAAGCCCGGTCACAAACCCGTCAAAACAGCAAACTTATCTTAATACGCTGAATCTCGACCCGGGAAATACACATGCTTGACGACAAATAAAATGCAAACCTGAATACGGAGCTCCGTCTCTGAAAAGTGGCAACCTGTCATCCCAGAATTCTGAATCTGTATCCATTCCTCATCATTTATTTTTCTGGTTTGATCAAATAGGTATTACTCGCAGACCACAAAAGCAAATGACATTTTCAGGAAGGCTTTGACTCTTCATTTTGAGGTCCTTCAAAGATAAATATAAAAAGATATGCCAATATCTGAACTGATCTGGAAAACGTGCTGCATAGTCCCAGGCAGTTTGTGCTCAATCCAAATTCTCACTACGTGAATAGGGGATCGGAGCATCGTATTGTTTCAGAAGATTCAAAAAATAGAATTGAAAAAAAAAATCACAGTATCTGTTTTTTTAATCCATTTAATATCTACTAAAAAACAGGATGTGAATGAGTGAATGAACTTCAGAACTGACGAGTTTTCGATCGAGCTATTATAATGTTCAGCACGACTATCATTTTATGTTTTCATTTCAAATGCTATCATACGGTTTCTCTCATGAATTCGTGTACGCTTTGGTGTGACGTCGGAAACGCTATAAGATGTTTCTTAAAGCCTCCCCCATGGTGAAAACGATCCATCTTCTCATCTCGCAGGATGACGTAGGTCGGTGAAGTCACAAAGTCACGCGATGAGATGTTTGCAAAGAAGCCGTACGTTTTTTTTGCCGGACGTGAGCTGGTTGTGTTGCCCTAGTGAAGGTAGACAACAGACAGCAGGGCAGCGCCCTGGCTGAGCTGAAAAAGAGTCTCAGTGCTCAGGGAGCGTCTCTGAAAGTGCTGTTCTCCTCTACCATTCATGACATGGAGATCAGGTGCCACCATATTCTCTCTGTCGACAGCCGCTTCCATCGATTCTACCATCAGGGGTTTGCTTCTGCGCCGTTTGCGGTACACTCACTGGCCCGGCTGCACAAATGTAAATTGCTGTGTATATAGATTTGACAATGGTTGGATCATCGAGATAGGAAGCGGCCCGGATTACTTCAAGAGACCTGAGGTGAAAAGAAGCATTTTTTCACATTCAACAACCTATTAATTATCATCCACAAACCCAAACTTGCTGATCCTTTTGTGTAACAAACTTTGTCCCAATAGATCACATTTTCATGGGATGTAGTGATGTGACCTCGGGCAGTGACAGCAGACAACAGACAACATCTTTCACGCTAAATGAGAACAAACTAAAGTAAAAAGTAAAGAATCTGAAACATCTTAAACAATGTAATCTATTTGAATTATCTCAACACACCAAACCGATTGCTTATTCGTTTTCCCTCAGGTGACAAAATCCCATGCTCTCAATGCTAGCAAACAGGAAAGACGACTGAATTTCATATATATTTAGCTTCTTTGAGTAGTTGATGGGAAAACATTGCCACGATGTCCTTTATCCTGATCAATCAGTTTTATTTGACAAATACACACATTATTAGTAGCAAGACAAGTTTAATACAACACTGCAAAAGTGTAAACTTAGTTTAAAGTTTGCATATGGTGTGTTTGAGTGCTGAGGACTCAACAAGAAATGTTGAGATCAAATTTCATTTTTGGCCGAATTCATGGAACAACAGACATTAAAAAAAAATAATAAAATAAAATCTTAATTTGAGAAAAATAAATAGTCCAAACCACCTCACAAGAATCCACAGCTGACTTTACACTTGAAGCAAAATTTGCGACTTTTTTTTTCATTTTTATTTTATTTTTTCAAATATATATAGCTATATATACGTTTTTATTGTATTTTTTTATTTTAGAAACAGAGTGTCTTGATAATGAAAAACAAGCGGAAAGAATGTCACAACATTAAAACCCAAATCCACAACACAAAAAAGTGAGAACCACGTTCGAAGGGAGATGGAATTATTGCTCGAAGAAGAGTCAAACTAAACTTTGAGTTAATGTCACATATTTTTTTTCAGCCGAGCATTCATTATCCGTGGACGATGCGTGAAAGTGGAGCTCTGCCGTTCACACACACACACACACACACACACACACACACACACACACACACACACACACACACACACACACACACACACACACACACACACACACACACACACACACACACGACTACACGGCGGGTCACAGGACAGGAGGCTGACAGAAAAGTTGTCCAATCCTCCTGCCCCCAGCGTGGGAAATATGGTACGTGTTCTCCAGAATTCTAGCATCCCGCGTTTTCACGTGTCGCTGTACATCCTCTTGCAGTCCATGGACGGAGACGGCGTGTCCGGCCCGATGCTGCCCACCTGCGAGTACGCGTCCTCCGGCGTGCGCGGGAGTCCGGGCGGCGTCATCCGCTTCTCCTTCTGCCGCCGGTTGCAGAACCAGACCCGGACCACCTCCTTCTCCAGCTGCAGAGTGTCCGCCAGAGAGTTGATCTCCTGCGCAGAGGGTTTTGGGCACTTGAGGAAGTGGCTCTCCAGCGCGCCTTTTACGCCCACCTCGATCGACGTGCGCTTCTTTCTCTTCCTGCCCTGCGTGGCGATCTTGTCGATGCTGGTCGGACTTCCCGTAGTCGAGTCGGCCTCCTCCAGCCATTTATTCAGCAGAGGCTTCAGCTTGCACATGTTCTTGAAGCTCAGCTGAAGCGCCTCGAACCTGCAAATGGTGGTCTGGGAAAAGACGTTGCCGTACAAGGTGCCCAAAGCCAAACCCACGTCCGCCTGCGTGAAGCCCAGCTTGATCCGCCGCTGCTTGAACTGCTTGGCGAAATGCTCCAGATCGTCCGACGTGGGCGCGTCCTCGTCCGAGTGCGGGTCGTGGCTCACGCCGTGCTGCTGCTGTTGCTGCTGTTGCGGGTGATGGTGATGGTGGTGGTGATGCGCGTGTTGGTTGTGGTGGTGATGGTGATGGTGGATGCCGTGCTCCAGCTCCGGGGACTCCCCGCGCACCAGCCCGGCGTGCATGAGGCTCTGACCCGCATGGGAGTTGAGCATCCCGTTAACCGTGAAGCCTCCCGGTTGGGAGTAGATGAGCGGCTGCTGCGGCTGCTGCTGCGGCTGCTGCTGCGGCTGCGGCTGCGGCTGCTGCCCCTCTGTGATGCTGATGTGCGCCGCAGCGGTGCCACCCCAACTTCCTGGGTGATGGGACCCCAGATGTGAGGACCTGTGGTGCAGAGCGGAGCCCGAGTGCAGCTCGTCTCTGCCGCTGCTTCTCTTCATGTCCTGCGGCTGAGAACCAGGGGGCCACGGTGAGCCGGCCTCGGCCACAGCTGCCGCCGCCGCCGCCGCGGCCGCGGCCGCCGCCGCTGCGTGAGGCAACGACGTGACCCACTGGTGGGCATGGCTTAACATGTGACCCCCGTTGCTCGCCACCATGGCGCCCTGCATGAAGTCACTCTGCACCATCTTAACAGCGGGGTCCCCTCTGAACCCGCCGGACACGGTGGTCGCAGCGGCGCTGCCCGGCTGCATCCCGCCCCCCCTCCGGTCCGAGTGAAGGACTGAACCGGAGAGAATCCTGCTGCTGGCGAGGTACGGACCCGAGGTGGCCGCTGCCATCCCCCAGATCATATATATTCAACTGGGCTTCTCGCCTCTGGTGTCCCTCCGGAGACTATTCTGATCCACTCATTGATCCGCTCCGTCGCTCTCTCGGCTGCTTCAAAAAGAAAAGAAAAGTTAAGTAAAAAAATAAGGGAAAAATCACTCTCCTGAGGCGGGGGTCACAAAAAAGTAAGAGTGACCAACCAGAAACACTTCCTGGCGCATTATTTGTTATTGTTTCTTTGAATACAAAAAAGTAGAGCAAGAGATTCTAAATTGGAAATAATAAGTAATTAAAAAAAACTTCTCCGTCTCGCACAACCCCCAGAGATTTGACTTTCCTTACAGGCGAGTGGAGGGGGAAAAAGAAACAAAACAAAAGTTGGCGGGACCGTCAGCTGTCTCACTCTGCCTTTTTTTGCGCTTTCCGGCGCATCCTCGACGGAGCAAAGGAGATGAGCTTGTGTTTACATTGTGCGAAGGCTGACTTTTCATCTCCACTCTCCATCCAATGACAGCAGGAGGACTCGACGGCGCTTCCTCTGATTGGACGCGCCAGCCTGGAGAGGAGTTGGCGTTTGACGGCCGAGCCTCGGCTGCGTGGAGTTTAGGGAAAAGACAGCAAAAGCACGAGGAGAAAAAAAAGCCAAATTTACAGTGATGATCGCTTGATACCACTTTTACTAAAATGTCGTATTGCATTCCAGGCGGGTGGGATAAATAGGTAATGCGAGTATTTTTTGATTTTATTTGCTAATACTAGGAGCAGCCGCGGGGCCTTTGTCCGGGGTGCCCCAGCTCTTGGTCTGCACACTTTTGCACGCCGTTTGAATCTTAATGTGCTCTTCCTTTTCTTGTGGTAAAGAAAAGCCACCGTGCCGTGACGCGCCTCACTGGTGCGCAGAGAAGGCGCACAAGTCATTTTTTCCGTCTACCCCCCCCCCCCTCCCCCCCCCCATGAAGAGAGGATACCCAGCTCAGTGAAGAGGTTGCTGATCTGTGCCCCCCCCCCCTCCCGGTCCACTGCTAAGCAAACTCCAGGTCACAGACCAAAATAAATTGAATTATCATCAGTCAGCGTACTTGTCTCAACAATTCAATTGAAATCCACCCAGACACTATCTGATAATGTTTTCAAGTCCATCTGCTGTATATCATTTAGATTCTTGGAAAAGGTTCGCTTGCTTTGATGCTGTATGTCAAATACCAAAGGAGGGTGCAATATACTTTTATATTGTGTTTAGCAAATTGCTACTGGATCCTACTCCTTTTAAGACTGCAGAGAGACACGGATGACCAAAACACTGTTAAGTTCAAAATGAACAAATTACATTGCAAGTGTCCTTTGCCAGAATGAAAATCAAATCAAGCTTTATGGGGAGGAAACATGTCAGATCTTTGTCCTGAGAGACAGTCGGACCATTATCTCATCTCACCAATACTCATCTGCCTGGATGAGACTCAACGAGGCAAAATATTTGATGGTCAAATACCCCACTCTATTTTTGATACAAGAATGCGGCTGCATCACTCAAACGTGTGTATCAGCAGAAAATGAAATATTTAACCAATGAGACAGCAGCCGGACAGAGCACCAAACATTGTACTTACACATTGAAAGATACAAGTTATTTTATTTATTATGGACAATGCTTGGATTTTCACACCGTGAAAGCCCTGTGATCTTTGTACACATCTTCCTGCTCTGAGATATTAGGATAAAGTCCAATTATACAGTAATTGAGTGTACAGAATTTGTGGGTCCACTTCTGCTGCACAAAAGTCAAGCATTCATTCACTGCCCTTCATTGCGCTGTTATGTATTTATTTGTATTATGCACTTACTTAACTAGCTATGTCTCCTCTATGTTGCACCTTGTTACACTCTCAGGCACTCACTGCAGACAGCAGAGTAAGAATTCTATCGTACCAGCAAATACGTTACTTTATTATACATATGGCAATAACACTTTTAAATTCCCTTTATGGATATATATCTCATTACATAATTGTGTCATTATGTTTGGAAGCTTAATAGGCTCCGATGCATCACTCTTAACTGTTTGTGATTTTTTTTTTGTGTGTTTGCACAGCATTAACATATCCGTTCAGTAGTTTATGCTGCATGTGTAGGTTCCGGACAGCAAGATATATTGTCAGTTTAAATAATGTTTTTTGTCTATTTAGATATGTGATAAAAAAAAACAGTTCACACATCAGTTCACACATCATGGATGTGAAAACTAAATCCACCTCATGTTTTGCATATATAAGTGAATTGAAATATTCATGATTGGAAAATTTGATGCTCAATTAATTTTTGCCAAAATTAAAATACAATACTTGTTTGTATTCATTTAAATACCGTTCATTGTAATGTCTTCAAATACCTCACAACTCAAATAAAAACATTATGTAAAAATAGGGGCCAATCACTCAAGGACTGATGAGTAAATTATTTTAACCTATTATTAATTGTAGCACATTTCAAAGTTAGTCACTAATAAGCTTGAAGGGGAAACAACTTTTTTTTTTAAGTTGTACATGTTTGAGTGGAGAAAACACACCAGCCAATTGGAACCAGAAGTTATTGTTAGTGATTTTTTCTAAAAATTTCTTCACTGTAAATGACTCATGATGCATTAATTGCACCAACTTCTTCACGACAAATGACAATGTTAAAATATTAATTTTTTGCACTTTTTGTTGGCGAAAAAAAAGTTGTAAAAACACGAACCTGTGCAGCGTTTCTTATGTTTCAGGCCAAACAGCACAAGGTTGAGAACGGCCGGCGATTCTGGGGAATGCAGTAATGTTTTTCATGTGTTGTGCTGGCTGTTCTCAGCACTGGCTCCTCTATTTGTTATTCATGAAGGAAGCTGGGTGAAGAGGCCTTCTTATGATGCACATTTTTTTTCTCCCTGCTCTCTCTTTCGACATGTAACTGCTTGACAGCTAAGCACATAATCTGTTTTGTTGCAGTGAATATTGCAATTTATCTACTATAACAAGCATGACACTGTCAACTAATTGGCATTGTTGTTTCTTTGAGATCATCTTCAAATCATTTAGACTCTCCCTCTCTCTCTCTCTCTCTCTCTCTCTCTCGCTCCCCCCCTCTTTCTCCACCCCCCTCTCCCTTCGTCTCCGGTCTCTGTTGAGTCTTCAACATGCAGATCAGCCATTTCTGCCTTGAGCTATTTTCTTTGGTTAGACTTTTGAAATATGCAAATGTTTCCAGCAAAAATTGCAAAGCAGAAAAAGAAAAAAAAAAAGAAAAGGAAAAAAAACTTCATCTGGGCCTCTCCAGGAGAGATCCATCCAAAGAAACATATGGTTTTTTTTTTCTTGCTCACGTTCTTGTTCTTTTTGCTTTGTCAGTCAAGGGTCTCTCTAATTAAGAAGGAGAAACAAAATAAAGCTAAGACAATATTGTGAGAATGCTAGTTACGTGTGTCGTATTACATGTTGACATCATTAATGTCCTCTTGCTGACGGAAACGCCTCATTTATTTTGCTGTTGTTATTGAGCCCATTTCTTTGCTTGGATTACTGGTTCTGCTTTTAAGTGCAACTCATATGTTGGCCCTCTATTTACTAATTGATATATTATATTATTTACAGTTTTTTGTTTATAACAGGGGTCTGAGCCCCTCCAGAGCCTCTGTCAATTCACTCGTGAAATTTTAGTTTGTCTTTTATTGTCTGTGACATCTAAACTAGTATACCTTGCAGGGATTCAGTTACTCGTCTGTTTTTTGATTATATTGACTAAAGACAAAAATCAAAGAATAAATCCTGTTTTAATGCGGATAACGTGTTTTTCTGTTTTGGAGAATTTGATTTTCTTAACCGGGTATTCTTCATGAACCGGCAAGGGACTTTATTGTGTTTATAGAATACACTTTACAGAAATGTCTGTCTACATGGAAAACACTGCTGACAAAACTTTTCTCTGCAGGATCCATCTCTGTACTCTTTCTATTCCACCTCATCTGTGGTTCTGATCCTGAGTGTGTTTGACCTTCAGCTCTAGAGATCTTTCACAGCGTGAGTCTTTACCCACAACCCCCCGCTGCGCGTTTAAATCAGAAGCAGAGCCAGTCACGGAGAGAGGGAGAAGAAACAAAGTGGGGTAACCGAGAACCGAAGAGTGGGAGAGACAGTAAGTAGAAAAAGAATGACGAAAGTACGTCTGTTTCTGGTGTCCTTTTTCTATAGAGGATGAGAAATGTGAGATAAACATCGTCGAAATGGCCCGAAATCTCCACCCAATGTCATGAGCGTGTCAAGTGCAAAGGCAGTTTGTCTAAGTTTTCGAGAGCATCTGTCTCTCAAGTGTCCTTGATTTTTTCTTACTACTCTGCGTTAAATGGCGGAGGGGGGTTATTAAAGGAAAGGGAAAGAAGGAGGGGGGGGGCAGTCATGTTTACTAATCTGCAACAATAGTCAATTACCCACCCCTACTGTGACGAAATGATGACACCCAATGGACAGATGCACTGGTTTAACACTGTTGAGGGTTGCCTATTATGCATGATGGGGGAAGTTAATGTGTGAAAATTACAATCCTTCATCGCAAGAGCTAATTTGAAAAAGGACAAGAAAGAGGGATTTACAGAGGGAGGTGATGCGAAGACACCGCTCATCCCTCTCTTCCATGCATCTGTGTGCCAGTGTGTTTGTGTGTCCACAGGTGCTCACCGGTTTTTTGTGCAGGGACAAAGACTTCCGGCTTCTAAGTGTCTTCGTACATTAACATAATGGTGAAAAATGTTCTTGGCGGCTTTGAAATCCAGCTGAATATTTATTCTAACCTAACAAAATACAGGGATAGGGGATTGAAACACCTGGATCATCATGGAAGAGGAAAGAAAATGAGGCGATTTAAGAAAGGCGAGAGGCTCTGGTTTTGGGTGTATTTTGATAAGGTCAAGGTGTTTTAGTAAAAATATGCAAAATGGAAACCCGCTGGGCTTATTTCAAAAACTTGCTTTCATTAGTTGTATGCAAGACTTCCATTGTCACTGCATACTCTTTTCTGACTTCCCACACTGGCATCTCTGACATTTTTATCCACGCTTTCCCTCTTGCTCTCCTTCAAACAACTGCAAACAGTATGACAGAGAAATTTAGTCAGGAAATACTTGCAGCTCTGCAGCTTGTGGCTGTGGACAACTGCAGCCCTGTACCCAGGCCGAGCCCACTGCCAAGTCAAACAGCGGGTGTCCTTGAAGGGCCAGTCTGGCTGGCCCTGTGCCTTTCATGAATGGACAGAATTCTCTCTGAAGCTCCAAAGCGAGGTCCATGCGGTTATAAAGGCTCTCTGTAGTTATGCTCATTTCTCAGGTGGGACAGGAGGAAGTATTAGATACCAAATGGTTAAATGACATTTGATACAGAGGCAGGAAAATTATTGAGAAAAATCAGAGCAATTTGAGGGCAGAACATTTAAAAGAATTAGATTAATAATAAAAAAGCACAAATATTACCATAGTGATGTTGGTATAACCGCACAAGGGGGTGCAGATCAACTGACATGTCAGTCAAGACACCTTATAATGGAATCTAATTAAACAAACACAGTGAATCTCTTTAGACACAGCAGGTTAATAGTGTCATGCAGCTTTGGAAGTAACACTTATTCACTGCACAGTGAGGGAAGGTTCACATCCCAAAGAGCTAAAGCTCCCACCGCATTTTCTCTGATGGCAAATAAAAAATAAAAGTTATTTTTGTCTTTAGAGTACCCTGTTATAGTCACACTTTTAGTGTTTTAGTCAATGACAACACCAAAGCTGTCTTCATGTGTAAATGGGAATCGGGACACTTCAGCTTTATTTTTTCTGAATGTCCCATCGATAAATTATATTAAGATCAATAGGGTATTTGTTAGTTTTGGCGCTTCGGTGTTCAATGTGCAGTTTAATTACACTGGTATAATATTGCTATAGGCTGAGGTTTTTTTGTGCAAAGGCCAAGTGATGTTAGAGTTGTACGGTGCAGAGTTTAGGGCAAATGAGTCCAAAATTCAAATCTCAGTGAAGTAAAATAAGATATACTGAGAGATAATGTACAAGATAGTAGGATAAAGCTTTTCCTGGGCTTTTTGATTGTTGGAATGGCAGGTGAGCTTCTGTTTTACCGGTTCAACAATAAGATCACTAGGGACTCTCACTTACTCAACCACTATGCAACAGTCATCTTGACCCAGAGCTGCTTAAAGTGGAAATGGTCACCACCAATAGTCAGGATGCTGCCCCAGTGCATGCAAAGTGAGTGTGTGATTAAAAGTTGCACTCATCCATTGTCCATGTGAGATGAATAATATGCTGTGCAGAGCATGCTGAGAAATGAAATAAGGATTAAGCTTATGGAACCGAATTAATGAGGTAGCGATTCTATTTGCTATGCTTATATAGCCTAAATTTATACTTATACTTGGTCATGAATGGTGCACTATATTTCATTATCAATACTATTATTTACATACCCGTTTCATCATCGTATCACTCCTGTCCTATTCTGATGGCTGAACGACAGCTGAGTTAGTACTATACAATCTCTGCAACTCAACGTCATTGCAGTTTCAGGTGTGTGTGTTTGTGTGTGCTTGCACGCATGCGAATGAAACTACGTGCATGCGTGTCTGTCTGCCCATCTGCGTGCTTGACTCTGAAGCACAGGGCTGTTCATTTCAACTCCCCAATGCAGCAGTACTAACCTGCCACAGTTTCAGTGTGATTAGAAGACTTTAAATAGTTCTCACATCACAAGACAACATACTGTGGGTCATAGCGCATTGCATGGTGGTTAGTGGTAACCATTTTTTAGAGCACAACTTTTACTTGCTCACTGCGCAGTAAACACAGACAGAAATAAACAGAATTTCTTTACGAATGAAGCTGAACAAGGAAAGAAATAATGAAAGTTGATTAATCCGTTCAAATACCGAGTGGCTGATAATCTAAAAGGCCTTCATTAAACAGGTGTATTTAGGAACCAAAGAATTATTTTGTCCTTCAGCCTGTTTCTCTTTGATTCTACACTGTCTGATTTCCGGGCAGGACAGTAATGTACCTGCAAAATGTAGTTTCACTGTGAGAATCTAGTTTTTATTTTTCTATTTTCATTTAAGGTGCACAGGCATGGTGTCTTTTGACCACATTCTTGTTTAAATTCCCCATGAAGTGTCTCTGTCAAGGCCTGATAATTTTCCTTGCGCATTACAAAGCAAAAAGATTTTGCTCCATCACAATTTGTGCCCACTGCCAGATATCTCTCATAGTGGCTGGAGATCCACTGTATGATCGCCATCCATCATGATTTAAGTTATATTTGAATATTTTCTTCCTTTGACCAGTCTACTTACCAGTCTCTTTCTCGTCAACCAATAATTTCTAGTGTTGCGACATGTGCGGGCAGATCAGACATAACTGTTGAAGTGAAAGACTTCTACAAAGATTAGTAGATCTAAAAACAGCCATAACTGAGCTCAATCTTCCTGGTTCTTTTTTTTCAAATCGGATATACTGTTTTATTTATTTACTCATTTTTCGTTATAAAATAGGAACAATGAATTGAATAAGTGGTAAAAAAAAAACATGAGCAGGAAATATCAAGGCACACGCAGATTTAACAGTAGTACCGCCTCAGTATTTCTTACATCGCATGACATGTTGCTTTTGTTTTTTCTGGGCTGCGATGCCCTTTGAAGATAATAACGATGATGGCAAAATAAGGGTCGTCAAACATTTGAGGTCGGTTTTCCTGGCACTGAATTATAATGAACTCATATAGGTTGATTTCTGATCTCCTCTCCATTCATAAGCAAGCAGTCAACTGAGTCTGTTCAGCATTTGCTGCTGCTTAGCAAGATTTTCATTTTTCTTTTTTTTCCCTTTTTTTTTTTTTTTTTAGATTGTATCTTCCAATGCCTGATGTGGCTTTCGGAAACAAAAAAGTCCCAGATGGACAGCTGAATAATGAGCTGAAAACTGATCTGTCAAGAATGAAATTATTTATTATAGCCTTTGAAAAGAGCTCTGGCTTGAGGTTCTACTTCCTGCCAAACAGTTGTTTTCTCTTCCATAGATGTGATCAAGGTCAGTAAAGGTACATAACTTTAACCTGTGTCAAGTGTTTGACTTTGAGAACATGTCCTGCAGACCCAGGAACTGCCCCTGAATGCCTCATGAGCTGCATGAGAGAAGACCTTGGCATGAAGACAACGAAAACACAGTGTGCTTCATCGTCCCTCTTTGATGTGCAATATGAGAGACCTTTCTTCTTCTCTCCTCCTTGGACCAAAGGCTACTATTGTTTTGTTGTTGTTGTTCATATTGTTTTCCACCTTTATAACACAAAGCAGTCTGACCATGACTCTAATGCTAATGCGGAGGTGGAGAGGATGTTTTAATTAGCTGGATAATAGATCAGAAGGGGCTCGGGGGGGTTAAAATAGGTAGCAGTGAACATCAAAACACCGTGAGCCGAGCCTCGCTTATTCACTCGCCGTGACCTTTGAGCACATCAGTAGTGAGAAGATGGAACATGGAAACTAAGAAGTTGCACCCTTGGTTTAAATCATTGATAGGGCATCAAAAAAATTGTGAAAAAAAGTTATACTTTCTATTTGGATGGATCAGATGCTTAATCCTGTCAACACCTTTACTGTGTTAAAAGGCCTTTGTCTAACCTTCAGCCGACAACTGATGATATGAAGTGCAATCCTAAAATCATAAAGCTGGAGGGTGTAAAGGGCCCGGAAGAAAATAGAAATAAAACCTGAGAGATGTGACTGACTTGTATTAATAAGTTCCCAGTGTTTTAGTTTGGCAGCCAAAATGTATCCACATGCCCAGTCAATAGACCTTTTAGGGGAATAATTTGCAAAGGGCGTCAGCGGGAACTACAGTGAGCTGTATAATGTGTGTATTCGTGTGTCTGTGTGTGTGTGTAGATGTGTCATTGTTTACAAGCAAATCTCTTGATGGGCAAGGATTCTACTTTACTTCCAGCCCAATAGATCACTCGGATCATCTGCTGCTGGTTTATTAGCCTTCTCCAGAGACAACAGAAAGACAGTGTGGCGAAGCCTTTGTCACCGAGGCCCTGGAGCTTTGGAACAAAATTTATATAAGAGAGGCAACTCACTCACTACATTTGAAAGCAAGCCTGAAACTATTGAATTCTGTAAACAATGCAGTGTATTCTGTTAACTATGTCATATTTTTTTCTTCTTATAAACATGTCTAGATTCATTTTATGTTTCCAATATATTATTTTACTATTTAATCAAGTGGTTTTATTTTGATGGGCTTAATATTAAAGTCATGTGTTTTTTATTTCATCTCAGTTGTTTGTTTGTCTGCTATATATTTACATACATGTGTTTATATGTCTACATCTATTCTCTGTATCCTTCTCTCTCACACCGACTACCTTCATATCCTCTCCTCTCTCACTGTGTCCATAAATCTTCTCTTTGGTATGTATATGTCTATATATATATATATATATATATATATAAGAGTAGGAGCATGCATCATGCAGTTTTGGTCATGGGGAGTTATGCAACATGAAAACTATCAATGTACAGGACTGTCTCAGAAAATTAGAATATTGTGATTCAGTTCTTATCTTCTGTAATACAACTAAAAAACAAAAATGTCATACATTCTGGATCCATTACAAATCAACTGAAATATTTCAAACCTTTTATTATTTTAATATGGCTGATTATGGGTTACATCTGAAGAAAACTCAAAAATCCTATTTCAAAATATTAGAATATCATGAAAAAGTAATTTTTGTTTTTTTAATTGCATTACAGAAGATAAAGAACTTTATCACAATATTCTAATTTTCTGTGATAGTCCTGTAGATAGTATTGTATAGTATACCATTTAAATAGATAATAAATAATGACTATTAAAGAGCATGTATTCAAATACATGCTCTTTTGAAAATCAGTCAGACCATTTCTGATCTCCATAAGATTTCTTTCTTTTTTTGGTAGTTTAACTTTTTTTCCTTTTATCAGAACTATAACCTTTTATAGGCTCCTCTGGGTGCTGCTATTTTGGAGCAATTCTGCGTATATTTAATCCTGTACACAGTATATACACATTAAATTGCTCAGAGTGAGTCTTCATCGTTGCCTGACATGAACATCAATCACCTGGAGTCTGGGATCTGGCTGCTTGAGCTCCTACTGAGATGAAAGGTTATGAGGCTCTTCCTTCTCAACAGTCATTTGAATAATGAGATGATGCAGTGTAACAATAATCAGCACTGATGTCTTAATTTCTCTTGTCTTCAGTTAGAAGAACACTGAACAGAACTGGTCCGTCCATAATTTTTGGTAGCCTGTAAGGATGGACTACCAATACTGAAATATTGACCAATGGACAATTACAACACTGGGAATTCAATTATGAAATTTTCGTTTGTTTGTTTGTTTTTTCTTTTCATTTTAGTAATGTAGGGATGTTTGCATAAGAGAAAATGTCTGAGTTACTGAGACCAGTGGATGGTTAGGTGAAAGCACCCAGTTGTGGGAGCTTCTATTTATTTTTCAAATAGTCATTTTTGTAACAACAAACTTGACAATAATCGTGCTCTGTTTGAATCAGAGTGTCATCATTTCTAGTCTCAGTTGCAACATTTTCATCCCCTGACCCTGACCAGTTGGTTTTACTTAAATTTATATTTTCAAACGCAGCCAAACTTAATAATTGAACATGCTAATATTAATGTTGAAATGACTTATTTTCAGTATTCATTTTTTTATGTTTTCAAATTAACCCTTAGTTCAATTCTTTGCAATTTAAGGGCACAGGGAACATTTTCATAAGACAGAAACACCATCATAAATCTTAGGACACATACCATGTTTGGCAAACGTACTGTAGAAAAAAAAAGCAACAACACTACACAGTGGTAGAGAGTACTGCGAAGGGGCCACAACAAAGCAAAGGAGTTTTCAGAGGACACAATATCATGAACACATCCTGCCATCACTGGCTGCCGTCTTTGAGGCTCATGATTGTATTTACTTGTCAGTCATTGTACCGGAAAACAAGTTCAATTGTCAATGGTAGTTCCCCACTTTTCATGCTATATTGTGAGGTTTTTACAGTGCATTTTCAAATGAAGATGTTTTATAATTCTCCATATATTCCAGATTACAGTTTGCCAGTGCCGAAGCCTTCTGTGATCTCGGCACCCCTCATCAAAAAATCTCTTTTTATAGGTGCACAGATGCAGCAAACACCTGAGAAGACAGGCAGATACGGCTTTCACTCAGTGAGCAAAGAATTTCTGATAATATAGTCACTCTTATATCTCAAACATACCACAGTGTTAGCACCCTTGAAAAATAGTTATGATAGCGGTCTGGTCAGAAGGAAATTTCATTGAATTTTCCAACAAGAAGTGCTGGGTCAAAATGGTCTGGAGATGACGTTCCTTTTTGTCAAATTCAGTTGTGTGCCCAGAGCCACTGACTGTTTGCTCAGTATTATCCACTAACGGCAGATCTCAGGCCTGATTTTTTTGCATGCATTCTGTTTCTGTGCATCTTACAGAAAAACATCAATTGTAGTAACAGTACAACAGGCATAGCGTAGTCAGCAGTGCTGTACTGTTTCAAAAACATTTTTTTTTGGATAACTGTTATTTTTTTTGATAGCGAATATATCATTATGAGTCAGAACGTCCATGTCGCTATTGACCATCTGGTCTTTCTCTTTTTGGATGCATATATGCAAGCAAAAAGTATTACCTAGTTGAAATCGATATCCTAATTTTCATCATTGCCTTCCTGAGTTTTGGCTCACTGCCATATCATGTGCCTGGGGGGCATCCATGTACGAGATAAATATTATGTCAAACATTCTACATTTGTGGAGATGCTTTTCTAGAGAAAAAAAAATGTGGTGGAAAGATTTCATGTAAATAAGGTTATCTTAAAACTTTGAAATCAATCCAGGAAGGAAATACTTAAAAAAGGCAGATGGGCTACAGAAAAGAAAAGAATTGTTTATCTTCCACCCCACCCCGTCTGGGTGGAGGGGGATTTATTAGCCGCTGTGTAAATCAATCTGCTTCTCCTTAAAGACCTGTCAATTTAGCGCTGATGTCTGGCAGCCTGACATCACTCACTGGATATTCAACTTGAAAGCCAATTAATCATCATGATTAATTCACTCGCGAAACCACGTAGAACTGTTGGACTTAACTGTATGGAATAAGAGCGGGAATCGCCAGACATGAAAAGGAGAAGAAATGAAAAGTGTTCAAAGACTCATAGTCAGTCCTCGTGCATGCACTTCTTCATCACCAACAGAAATACAACACGAAAACCTTAACTTCCTGCGCATTCATATGCCTTCTCACACACATTCATTCCACCATGCCGCACCAGAATGATGCTTCTAATTGGCTTTGCTTTTTAAATCTATGATATTTTAAAATGTGAATATAAATTTGCCCACATGTATAATGAAGTGACTCCGCAGTACAGAAAAAGCAGTAATTTTAGACAGTGCTTACTCTGTGCTGGCAGGCTAATATTTTCTTAGCCTAACTTACATTTCCTTCTTCTTCTCAAAGAAAATACGACTGACATAACAGGGAAGTAGATCGTGAATATGTATTACATTCAGTACTTAACCACTATCTTTCCTATTCCAAGCAGAAATAATAGAAATTACCTATACTGTATTTAGTCTCTGAGCGGGGGGGCCGAGTAAGTAAAAGAGAAAAACAGTCATTTCCTTGTGCTTCAGTCATCATCTTTTATTTCTTTGTTGATTTTCTAGAAGGACAGGAGATTCTGACAGGAGAAATTTAATCATACTGTGGGTGTTATAGTGTTATAGCAAGAAGTTCAGTGGGTGATAACCCTACACTCTATAATGTATTTTCAAATGCCAACATTCAGTGAAAATGAATGAAACGGCACCTGTTTTATGACACAATGTTGAGGAGACTCCAGATGGTTGAAATCCATTTTTGTCATCACAGGCTTGATTCTCAACCATTACAACAAAGTGTTTTGCTGGCATGCATGTCTGGCTGCTGTCACTCATGGAAAGAGTGAGCTCACTGAAGTGATGCAAACTGTTTCAAATGCGAGGAAGTTTTCGTTTCAGAGCTCAAGTCACAAACAAGTAGTGCATTTACTGTAAGTGCAGCATTTAGTTAACTGTAGCAAAAAATAAGGCAGACCCAATGCCATCACTGCTGTTTCCTATTACAATAATTTTGCACCACTTTGGATGTCTTTCAGAGAACAGATAAATAACAGGGGGAAGGGGGGAAGTGATTGTATTATCTCACACACAAAATATCCTTCAATATTATGCACAAAGCATCTAATTTGTCCTCTCTCAATGTTTTTGTTGTGACTCTCCAATACTGACTCAACAAAGTAATAAAGTCAGAGGTCGAACGATTCACGACAGCGATTGGCTGACTGATGATTTCCTGTCCCAGGCGCCGCTAAAGTGACACTAAGTGGGACTCAAGCAGGAGATCAATCAATCATGTAAGCCCCGACAGCAGAGATCCACTGAGGACGTTTTACTTGCAGTCTAATCACTGCCGTTGTACAGTGTGTAAGAGCTGGCAGCTCCACTGCCGCACTCAGCACATTCACGGGGCCTTTACACCTAAGCAAAAAGGTCCTTTGTACGCTGGAGCATCTGTTAAACACATGTCACTGCTTTTAAATTTGCCCGAGGTGAACATATCAGTTCCCATTTCTTAGCAGGAAAGTGATGCTTTTCCTATCAAAGCTTGTGCCATGGTAATTTCTGATTCTAATGGGGTATTGTGAGTAATTTAATGCTTTATAGTATCCAGTAGGGACCTCGCATTATCTCTTGCAAAATGATAAATGCTAAGCCCAAATAAACATCAAACAGATAAGAATGTTGTCAGTGAGAGTTGGATTGTCATTTTTGATCTTTTCATGAGATTTTCTGGCCTTATAAAAAAAGATAACTGTTGTCAGTGATGTGGCTCAGCAGTTAGCGCTCCTGCCTGTCACCAAGAATGTCCCTTGTTAATTCTGACTGGGATCCTCACAGTGTGAAGTTTCTCCGCATGCCGATGTGGATGTTCTCCATTTTCCTGCCGTATTCCACAGACACTTAGCGGCTTCACTGACGACATCTCTTTGGTTATAACAAAGACTGCATATAAGAGTAAACTTGTGTGTGACAAGATAGATAATATCTTTATTTCAGAATCATTTTTGCAGCATCTCGGTAATTTTCTTAATCACTGCTGTAGTTTCTCAATTACTTTTTAAATGGTTTAATTACTGCCAAAGACACGATAACCATACAGCAAAGAAACCAATCAAAAACCCCAAAACATTTGCGATTCAATATACCACTGCATATTGTTCCACGTTACAGAATAACTTATCCAATTCATCTCACTCATCATTCTGTCTTTCAATGAAATGTATCCACCCAAATTTAAAAACTCCTTCGCTGATGTCTCCCCTCTGTGTCTGTTTTGTTTTTATATCAACATTTTGATATTGTCTTCAATCATAAATACCTATCAGACCTCAGTTGAAGCACACCAATGACTTTATTTCAAACTTTGTCAGTAGGAGTGCATTCATATTTTCATGAAACGTTTTTTTATATTTTCTGTCTTGCTGTGAGGACTGAAAACTGAAATAGTACCTTGGAGTACAAAAAAGTAAAGCATCAGTGCAAAGAAATCGTGCTGTGGAAACCAAAAGTAGTGCATAATTGTAGTGGCGGGAAATCCGACGAGTCTTCAATGTGGCTTCTTGTGATGAAAAACATACACACTGACCACAAGGCCGAAGAGACATTTATAGAAACACACTGGAGCTACACTTGGCTGTCTACCCCCTGGACGTCATGCTGCTCTTGTCTATTAATCAAGATGTTCACCTGTAACACACCTGATTAAGGAATAGTGACTGTGCTTTTTGATGAATATATGCCTGGAACATTTTCACAACCAAATAAACTGTCATACATGTGGAGATCAGCATCTTGAAATGTCCCTACAACCATTAAGCAAAGTAATCAGCTTTGACCAACAAGACATGCATTCAGCTGTTGAAAATTATAGAGGGTTGTATTTGCTCATTTCAATGCGTGCCGTGAAGCATTTGAAACTCTTATCTACAAAAAAAAAAAAAAAGAATTTAAAAAAATCTGTCTGTAGGTTTCCAGCTGTATGGGGATTTTTACATGTTACTTTAAAAATATTCACACAAAGCCAAAGTACAGTAATTGCAGAAATGTGTATTGCGGAGATATACTGTATGCTGATATGCACCATCCTCAGAGAACAGAGAAAAAACTGCTTGATTTATTCTACGAGTGAAAACATCTTCTGTAGAATACAAAATCACTAACAGAGAATTATATCATACTTTCAACACATCATACTTTTTCATTGTATATCGACTCTACAAGATGTTTTCATGTTGTGCTATAGTCAAAAGGTTATTGCATCATCTGTTTTTTGCAGTGAAAGAAAAAGTTGATCACCCACATTAGGGCTTTTTAATCAGCTGATCCTCCTCCTATGAGAGACAACAGCCGTCCAAACACACACAAACACCCGCCCACAAGCATATGCACACAGCCCAACCAAATGCAACCTCTCACTGAGCCAAAGTTTGCACCAACCTGTCTGCCTGCCATTCCTGCTGCAGGCTCTATTAGGACATGAAAGCAACAGTGGACCCTCCATGTGGGCTTGTATTGGATCTTAATTAAAAAGCCTTGCATATTATTTGCTGTAACAAAGGGACATTTGGGGGTTCATTTAAATCCAATTAGACCTGTACTGATGCCTCAGGAGATGAGAGAGTAATTGCTGTTGGAACATGAAGAGATTTTTTTTCTTTTTTTTTTGTGGACTCCAATAGGTTGATGAAGACAATAAGCAAACAATGCAGTGTGAGAGTATGAAGGCTTCTACACACAAGATCCCATAACCATAAGATTAGTAGTATTAGTAGTAAATTGCTGCACATTTTGTTGAGAAATAAATGTGAATGAGCTGCCTTTGATGCAGTTGTGAGAAGATCATCTGTATAAATTGCTATACACTCCATACAACACAATCAAGAGGTAGACAACTGGTATGTGACTTTACTATATGAAGTATTATCTGTTATGTTCTTCTCACACAGTCACTGTCTATCAAAGTCAGATCAATGGTTCATCACATGTCTTTGACATCATGCATGTGCACACACACGCACACGGGCATCGGGACGCAATTCCTTTGGCCTCGTAATGCAGATAAAATCCCACAAGTAAAGATTGTGCATGAATAACGTTTATTTCATTTTCACAATTGTTCAAACGTCATACCCATTTCCTCAAATATCTTCACACAGGGTGCCATTGTAACACACACCACACCATTGTAACACACACCACACCACATCAAATAAGATTTGCTGCACAAACCATCAAAACACTCACTCATAATTGAGTCACTCTGCAGTCAATGTTCCGTCAACTTAAAAAAGACAACATCTTTCTAAAGAAGCACAGATTTGTGTGTTCATCTTCCATACATGCTTTGCACATCACAAGCCAAGCAGTTAAAGAAACTTTGAACATGGCTACTTTGTCTCACGAATACAAACTAAGTGATGAAATTACAAACATCTGTATGTGAATCGATGCTTTCCTAGATTGGAATCCTAAAAACTTTAACAATTTTAACTCTTTAAGGTAAAACAATATTCAGTAAGGAAACCAATCACAAACAAAAAAGCGTTTGGGATTCAATAAACTATTGCATATTGCCCCATATTACAGAGGAGGAAAAGACATGACAATCAGTCACTCAAAATTAATCGAAATTCAATTAATCAAAATTAAATCAGCCATTAAGAAAAGGGAATAGCAGGCAGCAATATCTTTACTAAACAGATTCACATTCTAAAGCAGAACGACCACTTTGGGTTGGCATTGCTGTCAGTGGAAGATCTCGGTGAATTGTAGCTATGAGCCAGAGGCGTTTTTGTTCGTTTTACTTTTTGCTTTGAGTCTGGAAATGATCACCATGGTAAGTCAGCACTGCATAAAGATTGACCATAGTAGGAAACAATGATGCAGGAAGAAAACTGGACATTTATGACTGTGGGTTTCACAAAGGCAGCACACCTGTAATAAGGCTGCCAAGTCCCCAAATGTGAAACATGCCTTTTTGTCTTTAGAAGAAGGCTACATATTTAAAAAAAAAGAAAAAAAAAAGCCTAAATGAACATTTTACACTCGTCAGATTGATCTGTCTTATTTGAAGCATATAGCTAACGTTGACAAAAATGCAGACCATTTCCATTCCGGATTTGGGGGTTCAGGACAGGAGGTTAACTTCTTTAAATCCTTCTCTTCTAACCTTGCTACCTTTCCACCTGGTCTCCTCAATACACAGTATCTATACAGTACAGCCCATTTCCTCCTCCTGTAGGTAATCCACACCGACGTCATCAACCTGGTTCTCGACCGATCTGGCATGAAAGTCATAGGTTTGAGTTGCAAATTTAGTTTGGCATATATTTTAAATCGGACGCCCTTCCCAACAAAACTCCTCTGCATTAACCTGGTCTTGGCACCAGCCCAAGCTCACTGACTCGATCCCTCTCTTGGTGCTGCATTGGAAATGACATCATCACATCATGCAGTGTTTTTGAAAACATCATTCAGAGAACAACTTGATATCAGTCTTGATGACAGATAAAATTACGTTCATACCAGTATATGATATCCTCTCAGCCCCACGTTTATTAGAATTTGGCAGACAAATATGTGAGAAGATTCTCAAGTGAGGAAACACCTCAGATAAATCACATATTTCGGAGAGCAGTATAAGCCAACATCAGGTGGGACTCCATGGAGGGTCCATGCAATCACTGCGGACAAGAAATCTCTTGCCACATTGAACTACATTTGCCATATTCACAGGTTAATCACAGATGGAGATGAAGTTGTGGTGTGATGTTTCAATTAACAAGCATTGACGTTGGAGGGAGGCGCATGTTATTACACCTGTATCTAGGCCTCATTCTGGACCGGGGGCTTGATCTATCTTCATATCTATCAAAGAAATATGATACTCCATTAAATTATATAGTGTTTATTCTGTAACGTTACTATAGCGCGTGAATATTTTGTATCTGTTCCTGCAATAACTTGACAGTCCGGCTTCAAACATAACTGTTGCTGTGTGGACACAACATTGACTAGCAGCCATACAAGATCAACAGGAAAAAACAAAGATGCTGACAGTATTCTAAAGCAGTATTTATTTTTCTATGCAGAATTTTGTTGATATTCACTAAGTTGTGTAATGTCTTGCCTATAGCCACGTTTCCACTATACACAGATAGAGTTAACAAAGTCCAGACTAAATCATCCTCTATATGTTGTGAAGAAAAAGCAATAGAATTAGATATTATCTGTCATTTTGTCAATCTAGAAAAAAAAATCAATGAGAATTTTTTCTCAAACACAGATGTACACTGTATAAATATCCTCAGAAACTTAGGGTCATAAACGTCTCAGCGCGAGAGCCCAAAAAGAAAATTAACAAACTATCTTCGTATCCGTTGTTGGATACAAAAAATTTACACTTTTCATATGTAGTGCTTTTTAAATCAGCTGTACATTTTACTTCTATTCCTGTTTGCAATTTCTCATTATCTTTAAGCTTTGTATTTTCCAGGAGACCTCATCATTGATGCATTGAAAACCTCACCTTACAAACCCCTTTTCAACAGTTTCTTTACAACAAATCATAACGTAAAATGTAAAACATCTAGAATGAGTAATGAAACATAAGTATTGAGTTTAACAAGAGAATTAGAAGAAGCTCATTGCATATGTTGCCAGAACATGGTAGCCTCCAGGTAAAACGTCCTCTCAATGCACAGAGACAATCATGATTTATTTATTTCCGATACTGCGTCATAACACACTACTCTTGCACCGATACCCATTGGGTCAAAGAAAATGTTATTCAACTTGCTCTTACCCACAACATTTGTCTTAATGTAGAACAATGTGCCAATGTAACATATAGATCAGTGTCAATCTTTGTTTTAGCTCTGGTTTGTTCTCCACCAATTCCTAACAGTAATGACTGCAAAATATCCTGGCGTATTACCAGTGACTCACTAATTGCCTGCCATTTTCTTCTTGGCAGGTGTTGACTGGGATTATCTGAGTTTTTCCACTAAAAACACTGTCTGGTGCTGATAGATGGTGCAACTCAACCAAAATAGCAATTGGACATCATAAAACCACCAAAAATGTTATGACTTGTGGCAGGATAAGGATTGAAAACACAGCACACTGCAACTCCCGCAGATATGGGGGAGGCACATTATGCTGTTTATGATCTCATGAAAAGAGTAAAGAAAAAAATAAAGGGGAACTTATAACGGTAAAATTATATAGGAAGCACACGGAACTCACTCTAAGAACCTGGAATTAAAAATCAATGGCTATCTGCCTCAAGCTATCCTCAGGCCAGCTGGTTTTGTGTCTCCTGTGCTGCAGATCCAATCAGAGTCTACTACAAACCCGGCCTTCAGGTTTGCCAATGCCAAAGTTCTGTCAGTCACGATGTGATTTCGCTAAAATGAATTCACAGTAATAAATGTTGGACCATACCAATACAAACACAAACATAAACACGCACACACATTTCAAAATTCAACCAGTTAGTGCACACTTTGGGAGGGACCTACTCGACAAAAAAATAGAAAACAAAATAGCAACGTTAAAAATATATATTAGGGGTGGACTCGATTGAAAAAATCTGTCTCATTGATTAGGCGAACCATAAATAATCAATCAATTTCCCAACCGGTCTATGACTCAGACCAGTACATGAACACGATTATTGTCTTTCATTGACATGACCCGTTTCACTTCCCTTTCATCGCCACACAATTACCAGATTTGTTTTGATGTTGTTTGTCTGGACAGCAATTCATAATTCTCAGAATCTGAACTAATGTGGGGCACCTCTTGTAACCCCTGATATTCGACCTCAGAGAGATGATGTCTTGTCCAAAGCAGTCCGGCCCATCAGTGAATTGGCCAATTTATTCGACATGGATGTGGATTTCGTTTCCGAATTTAAACCCCGACAGGCAACACTGCTTGCTCGCATTACCAATCCTGTTATTTTCCACAGAAAAATGAACACTACCAACATACATGCTCTTACAAAATTAACATTACTGACCTTGTTTTTCTCTATACCCACACCTGGAAGGTTCTTCCCAGGCATAAAACAAGCACAGTCTCAACTGCCTTGTCCATCATGCTAATCACATTGTGCGTTGGCGTAATTGGTCCCCTGGAACTTGTGCAGTGAAAAACATTCCACCATGCAAAAAAAGTTGAATTTTTTTTTTTATTTTCTTAACACGTTATTTTTTTCTGTGATTGATCAACTGAAATAAACACGTTGAAATCCCGGCTGAAAAAAATGTATAACATTTTATTGTACTCTAAACCCTGTGTTATGTGAAACACCACACTCCTACTAGTTCCTGTATATATGAATGTATATATAAATCTTATTTACTCCCTGTTCCTGGGCCTGATTTGATAACATCTTAGTTATTTGTCAACCACAATCTAATAATTTACACACATCTGACTTTTCTTCACAAATGGTTATTATTAGTCCTCATTTACCTCTGAGCAAATTCTGAGTTCCTTCAGTTGGTGTCATTGGTGTCCACTACATGTTGCTGTCCCAAATGTTAGGACATAGGACAATTAAAAGTGATGTTGCTTGGATGGTATTCCCAATGAAATCACCCTTGCCTTCTATTCACAAATGGTGCATTTACAGTCCCAGAGCAATTATACCCACGGACATACTTGGACCCAAAAGAATAGACTAGATCTTTATCTATAGAAAAAGAGCAGCAGCACTGTGTCAAATTGGGTTGCCTGTCCTGTGGACTGTTCTGCTTTCCCAATAAAAGAGGTGGCAACATTGTTTTTTCTGATCAAACAACCAGGATTATGGCCAGCAAAAATATCCATTATTATTTTGCATTATTTGCAAAATTCTACAACTCAACACAGGCCCACACAAACAAAGCAAAATACAAACATCTATTTAGTTAAAGTTGTCAATCTCACCACTGTAAATGGGGCATAACAGGCTTGAAAACAATTGCTTTATATGAAACCTGTACGATGCCAGAATTTTGGTAATTTTCTGTCCAGTTACTGAAGTATCATATTTTCATTCTCAAATGAGCCATCTTTTAATTGCTTTCTTTTTCATATGTGCGAGTAATGGGGATCTACTCCCCAATACATTTTTGGAATTTATCAACAGCAATACACAAAGACAAAACCAAATTATACTGTTATTATTTCGAAAGGTAATGCTCATTGTGAGGCCCTGGGAATGATTAATTCCCAATCCATGTTAGGATATTATGAACACATGAGTTCCGATGTGTTTGGAGGTCGAGGGTTTTTTCAGACATACTTTACATTCATCAGTCAATTGGAGCTTTTATAATGTGAATTTTGCACTTGCCCATATAGATTGTTCTGAAATGACTGACTGAACTCAGAGCATTTAGCCCACAAATTTACACAGGTAAAATCTTTAGCTCCAGGTGTTTATATGAGAATGCTTTTAAAAACATCAAGTTCTACCTTCGACTCTCTTCATCCTAAGTGATTACAAACAAAACAGATACTGGAAGGCCTCCAAACCAAAGACTACATAGAATACATCAAGCAAATATTCTCTAAAATAAATATTATCTCCTTTAACATGATTTCTTCCAGTTATACATGTGTTTTATGAAGGGTCATAATATGTGGCAGCAGTTTGGATGAAGGAAATCTGGAAATTATCGCGTAAGCTTGAATCCATAGAGTGTTTTAAGAAATCCGGTGAGGAGAAGGGAAAGACGGATATGCCCTGGTGTTACATCCAACTGAAGGAGGCTGTGACTGTTAGTTCTTCAAGGAAGAGATTAGTATAGTAATAAGTATGTGTTGTGTATTCCACCTGCATATGCATGAGTCATGGCATTAAATAATGGGACATATTATGCCGTAAATTCAAACAGTTATTATCAACTCAAATTCAAAGGTATGCATAAAATGTGTTGGAAAACACATTTTGTGCAATATTTGAGATATCAGTATGACAGCACACCCATCCAAACTCACTTCACTCTCTACAAACCCCCAAAATGTGGTTTGTTAAAATTTACATTGGACGGGTTACATTTCTGAAAACACCTAGTGTACAAGGTTTGGATACAAATCAGTCAATTGCAATTAGGGATTGTCTATTTTACAAAAAAATGTCATGACAGAAACCTCAAAACAGAGCATTTGCACGTTTGTTTTTCTTCAACAATATGAAGATGACTTTTAATGCGCCCTGGGATTCACGTTGGTGGAGAGGTTTGTAAGACCCTGCATTCCTCATGGGAGTATATCAAGGGGAAATTCAACCCCAAACCAAAAGAATTTTGCTTATTAATCTAGATTTTTTTTCTGTGTGAGTTGTTTACATTTGGGTGGGATTGGCTGTGGAGACTGCCTTCTTTCCAAATAGCATTTGGTAAAACTCAGCAGTAATGTGTCTTTCTAGGAATCACAGTTTAGTGGCTTGAGATAAATGAAGATTTTAATAATTTATCCTTAACTGATCCCTCATGGGGATTAACCCAACATGGATGAACCATGGGCAGTAGGTTGCCGTCCACCAGCGCCAGGGAACTTCAGTGTCTTGCTAGACACTATGACGAGCCAGGAATCAGACCAAGAATGTGTGGTTCCAAAGACGATCACTCTACCTCCTGTGACACACCGGCCCTCATCTTGAACATTTAATGGTCCTTTATGTACTCTGAGCGCCACAAGACAACTACCGATTCAATGTCTTAGTCATTTATTTATCTGTATAACAACACAATCACAAACACACTTTCACCACTTTGCAATCTATACACAAAACAATTTCCTGGATCCCATTAAGATTTTGTTTGTCTCAATTGAAGACCCTTCGCTGTTGATATATCCAAAATTCAGCAAATAGATAGCAATGCAGGTAAGTGTTGAAATGTATGTAATTGATATGGGAATGAACTGTGCCTTTTAAGTGTTAATAAACCTGAGCACACAGATATTGGGAAATGTGTCAGGGCCTTTGGGAGCTGTGTTTTAGACAATCTCTAATTAAAGAGCAAACTCCAAGCTGCCACTCTGCAGTCATGTCATGGCTGATATGCTCTTTACATCATTGGGTGCCTTTATTCGCAGCCAAGGCACCTAATTACTGTAATAGATCATGTGTTTGTGGAGCTGCTCCTTCAGTTCATAGTAAAAAACAAGGTCCCTGATCTGATTATTGATTATTAACAGCCAGGCATAAAACAATTTCAGTATTGAGTTCTGACAAACCTCAAACAATACTGTAGGCATTAAGGTAACTATTTATTAAGATTCAACAGATAGAACTCTCTTCAATTATTGTGATATCCAATTTCTTCTACCTTGTATTAAAAGGGCTATCCATCATTTTTTTGCTAATAAATTGAGGAAAGACATGTTGCTATAACTTTTCAATATGAAATATGTACTTTCTTGGAATTTGAATAACTGGGTTTTGGATTTCAACTATGACATGTCCATTAGCTATCCAACAGTAATACTATACCAGTTGTTTATCCCTCAGTTCTTAGTACTATGTTAGTTACTGGAGTATCAAAAGCTCAAAGCAGCATATCTGGTTTCTGCTTCTTACGGTTGTGGTGGTGCTTTGTAACAGAAACATTGCACACACGTCCTGTTTCCTCAGTAGACCTTGTCACTCCTTCCAGTCCCCTGCATTTAATTTTGGAGCATTCATTCAGGGTTCCAGCTTATTCCAAAATATGGAACAAATCTATGAAACCCATGAATAGTGAGAGCAGTCTTTATGACTTCCAATCCACCTGAGTAACTGATTATATTTCGTAACACATTAATTCTAAGTAATGAGGATGAAACGTGCTGCAAAGTTCACAGCTGTTTGATCAAGAAGATGCCGACTGGAAGCAACAGGAACATGCTGAAGGAACAGATGGCAAGGCAGGAAAGACAGAGTTCAAACAAGAAGGAATGAGGAGAGGTAAGAAGAAAAAAACTGTAGGAACTCCAGACTCAGAATTCTCTCAGAAATACACCGATGGGTGCTATTTGTATCAAAAGAGGTGCAGATCAATACTTGAATTGATTTTTTCCCACTCATTTGCAATACAGATGTCCTCAGGAAAATGCTGCCAAATTGGGCAAATATGCATAGCCAGCTCCTTGTAAAAGTTGTTTGGGGCATTGGATCTAACTATCTATCTATCTATCTATCTATCTATCTATCTATCTATCTATCTATCTATCTATCTATCTATCTATCTATCTATCTATCTATCTATCTATCTATCTATCTATCTATTGATTAATTAACTTAGACTATCTATCTATCTATCTATCTATCTATCTATCTATCTATCTATCTATCTATCTATCTATCTATCTATCTATCTATCTATTGATTAATTAACTTAGACTATCTATCTATCTATCTATCTATTGATTAATTAACTTAGATAGATAGATAGATAGATAGATAGATAGATAGATAGATAGATAGATAGATAGATAGATAGATAGATAGATAGATAGATAGATAGATAGATAGATAGATAGATAGATAGATAGATAGATAGATAGATAGACATTTTTGTTACGTAACAACTGGTCTTCCCCCGTCACTCGCTGAGAGCCCTGCTCATTTAAGCAGTATGTGCAAAGATACCAATGGCTGTTCAAAAGCTGGTTGCTAAGGGCAACCCATTGAGCCCCTCTCTCTGTTGAACAGATGCCCCTTTGCACATCCCAGAGGCTCAGAAATTGCAATGCCAACACGCAGGTGTCCTGTGTGCAGATGGCCACAAGCAGGAGAACTTCAGCTGAGTGAAGCAGTGCGGCGCAGAGACTGGACCTGGCTACACTCAGGCCAACACACACACTGGCACCAGACCCAGGCAAAACTACTAACAACCCAGAGGAACGGGATCTATTACCAGAGTTTAAAGTGGTTCTTGATCCATGTCACTCATTAAATGTCTGCAGACTGTACAGGTCATACATTGCCGATGGCAGAGTCAAATTTTTTATTGTGGGTGCAAATACAAAGGTGGATTATTATTCTCTGGTCTTCTGGCCATCAAATATTCAGGCTTAATTTTGGATTAAAGACTGTGCTATCTATTGTTCCTGAAAAGGTTAGAGGGTATACACCTATTGTCCCAATGCTCTTGAGAGATATTTTATTTTGTTAATTTGTTTTGTTTTGTTTTGGGTTTTTTTATTTATGCTTGTTGGTAAGGCAACTATATCTCAATTTACTGACGTAAAGTTACCTCTATTTTTGCTCCATTATTTCCACATCTGATAGTTCTACTGGATATTATTTCAAAAGTACATTTCAGACGGTAACATGATACTTTGTACTCAACTACCCTCATCAGACGGCTGTAGTTACTGTTTTCTTTCCAGACTTGTTATGCCATTCATGGCGAGTGAAAACCATGTATTTCTAAATGTTTGGGTTCTTAGCGTTTAGAATAAACTCATGGATTAAATGTTTCTCTATGGGTTGAGAAAATTCTTCTGCTTCTGAAGATGAATTCAGTCTTTAAAGTGGCTCTTTGACCAGCTGGAAAATGATTCACCGTAAAGCTGAAAACGTGCTGTTTTTCTCACTTTTTTCAGAACTGTGGTTCTCACAGCCCAGACGTGCCATAGAGGGCTTCTGATCGTCTTATAGATTCAATGTAGAAGTACCATGAAGTGGCATTAATATCAAGAGTAGCACAATTGCATATCTATCTATCTATCTATCTATCTATCTATCTATCTATCTATGTGTGAGTGTGTGTGTGTGTGTGTGTGTGTGTGTGTGTGTGTGTGTGTGTGTGTGTGTGTGTGTGTGTGTGTGTGTGTGATACATTTTTCATTGTAGATGTTTCTTTAGAAAGTGTTTAATTTTACTTAATGTACTGAAATGTACTGTGCCACTTTACTTATGATTTTAGCAATTTTACTTAGGTAGAGAATATGAATACTTTGTACACCCAATTCTATATTGCACTTTGGCCACTTATTTACTTATTTACTGACTGACTTCTTTACTTACTGACTTAATCATAGAACACAAAACGTACAACACGCAAGCAACCCTGCAACCCCATTTAGTGACTGATCACTAAATGAATAAAAAAGTTGCACCACATTGGTGAAAGAAAATAGAATAGAATAGGTGTATTAACCAGACACAATAATAATAAAAAAAAAACATTAAAATGATCACCAACTTTTTCCCTGTTATTGTCCCTGTTTACATTTTTGATTATTACCATGAATTTATTTGTTTCTCCCCTTAGTGGCTTTCTGATCTGGGTTTATGGCACAAATCGTGAGAACACGTTTCCTTCTGCCGCTTTACAAATAGTACCCCTAATCTAATCAGTTTCTGCTGATAGGAAATATGAAATACCTTCTGTTTTACAATTTATATTTCTATTCCCATTTTAACAATTAAAGGCTTATGGTTTCTCTTTAAGCTGAACAGCATGTTTGCAGAGATGGGAAAGCTGTAATATTTTGTAAATATATGGTTCTTAGTACAGAAATAATATCAAAACAATAAATAAACATTATTGCATTTATGGACTTTATTTTCTCAAATATCAAAATGCGTTTTGAACTTTTTTTCCACTTTGGTCATATTTATTTCAATTTAGTTATTTTTGAATTAAATTATATTTGGTTATTATGGTGATGTGAAACTTCATCACCAGTTTGTGCTTGTGGCTCAGGAAAAAAGGTAACTGCTATTATTCATGTGTTTCAGAGGGGTCATTAAATATTCTTTACCCTCAGAGCAGTGAAACAAATGAACCACGGCTTTGCTCTAACAGGGGTTGACAGATCTTTTAAATAATGTTTATTTATCAACTGTAACATTTACCAGCCCTTGTATATTCCCTCTGGCATCTGATTCAAATGCTTAAGCCCAGCAGTGTCTCTTCATCTGATACTTTCTACAGTCTCTAAAACTTTGGAGAACTTTGTGGTGTGTTTTGGGGGGACTCCTCTTCTCTCCATTACGTCTTTAGAGCAGAAGATACAGAAAGTGAAGCGAGGGTAGAAGACAGATTGGAGTGCTGAAATGCGACGATTTGCACAAGCTTGTGAAATGGCAGAACACAGTGAAGGCAATACAGCAAATGATCAAAATTATGATGAAAACATATACATATAAGGTATATTACAATATTGATATTTAGATGACTATAAACGCAAGCTCAATTGCTGCGCAAAAGTATAAATTAATAAATGAATATATGAACATATTCAGTAACCATCTGCATGAAGATACATTATTCACTGATCCCTTCCTTCTCCACATCCACACTAGTGATATCATTATACTTCAATTAATACAAATATACTTTTACCATTGCAAAACCAAACTCCACACTCCACATGAGATTTTACTTGCAGGGAATATCAGCCCTACTTGGGGGTCAGAGGTATAATTTTGCAAGTTGAAACCGGTATAAAAGCAGTGCAGTCACAGGATGTGGGTTACTGTGATGCTTGTTGTTCACGAGGCTGAAGCAAAAGGACATTGCTGGGTTTACATTAGCTTGCAACCGAAACAAAAGAGGGTCCTTCATTTGATGCGGCAGCAGGTAACACATTCCCTTTATTGTAACAGAATATTTGTTCATGTCTGTTCTGTCTCGGCTTCTTTGTGACATCTGCAGCGTGTTTCTCTGCACTGCTTCCTGTCTCTCATCTGCATCCTTTATTTAATAAAAAAGTCCCAGCCTTGCTTTGAGATGAACAACTAACTTGATAGTTTAGGTTTTTATTTTATGTTCTTTCTTAAAGTCAATCAAGTATTCCATCTGCTAATCAGTGCCAGATTTATGTAGAGTACATACAGTCAAGTCCGAAATTATGCATACCCCCAGGGTATTGATAATTTTGTGCTTAACAATATATATACATGTATGTGTATATATATATATATGTGTGTGTGTGTGTGTGTGTGTGTGTGTGTGTGTATGGCTTGACTGTATGTAACCTAAATCCTTAAAAGGATTTCTCATCTTATCAGTGTAGTTTGTGTCCAGACCTCGTCGAAGTTGCTCTGCTCTGGTTTCTTTGACCTCCTGGATACGTCACCTACGTTTTGAACAAGGCAACGTGACTTTAATGTCACTACCAGCGTATTTCATTTGTTAATAATAGGCCCCTGTTTGTTTTGCAATCATTTAAATTCGTAATACATCATTTTCATAAATGTTGCGCAAATGAAGTGAGGTTGCGTACGGAGGCACTCTTATGAATACACATGAAGGGTGAAACAAAGAGAGAGGAGATCATTTGAATACTTAGATTAGAGTTGTACATAATTCTTTTCTATTAAATATGGTAAACAGTGCACTTGCTTATTTCCTGAATCCCGACATGCAAAAGACAAACAAATATGACAGTGCCCTCTTGTAAAATTGTATTAATAATCATGTGTAACATTAAAACAATTTGCCGTATAATGGAAGAACAAGCATTTTATATGATTTGAGTTCTGGAAGTGACTGGTGCTTGAAGTTACGTGAGGACAGTGTGAAAATGATGAAGACAGAAAACTATTATTGAAACATTATTATTTTTCGGACAAGATTTTTTATCTCCTTAAAATTCATTAAAACGGGGTAAGAAATATTTTCCTATAGTTCGTCTTTTTTCTTTTGCAAATCGACCAATAGCCCAGAACTGCTGTGCTCCGTATATGATCTTTGTTTTGGACAGAAGTGTCCGTAATTGTATAGGTCTGAATTTATTTTCTTGAAAATCAAAATACATCTTTTTTCAAGAAGAAACACTTTACAAAAAAATATGCACGTGAATTACTTTCTAAAAGTACGACTGCTGAAAAAGAGCAAAACAGACAAAAACCAAGGTATGAATATGTAAGATATCTATTACTTCTGTAAAATGGTTGTTTGTATAATGTTGATAGGCATCAGCTTAGGCATTACTATTGTTTTTTATTTTGAATCACTTTAGTTTTCATAGAATTCTGAATAACGGCATCGATACATCTTCAATATTGCCCACATGTAAAACGCGGCCCTAAATTTCCTAATTTCTGGCAAAAATTCCAATAAATTCTTTTTGAAGCACCTATTATAATTAAGAGTGGTTTTGCCGTATCGGTGTACTTTACTGTAGCATGACAGTCACAGCTTTTCCGGTGAAGATTCCTTTGTCAAAAGAATATAATCAAAGGCGGTACAACTTTTAGAGAGAAAGAAAATATTTTACCAAAATACACTGTGAACACTGAAAATACCAAAATACAATTTTCACTAAGTGACAGAAGAACTAAGAAGTAAGTTTTCACTGATGATTCTTCAGAATGACTGAACGGCTCAGACCAGTATTCCAGTACAGAGTGGAAATGCGCGGCTGTGAAACCCCCGATGCCCCAGCAAGGCCTCGTAGTATAACACCGCATATAAAGCTGTGTATTTGAATATTCATGATAAAATCTATCAGCTGTTTGTACTGTGGCATTAATTAATTGCTTGAGGGGAGGCTGCACCCAAATAAGGGTCTCGAACGCTGCAATATAACAGTCCCAAAGACAGAATTATAAAGTGAGAAATTCATGACTGGAGGGTGCAAACACCATGTGGATCTTTCAAACAGCATGGGATGCGCACAGTGGAAGGTTTTACTGAGTCTTTTAACACTTAATAGATGTTTTATAGATGATCTACGTGACAACGACGGGAAAGTAAAATTTGAAACGCAAACTGGGCAAATAATCAATACATTTTAAATTGAGCGGACCTTGCTCTTTGTATAGGATGTTAGTGTGTGTGTCTTTATATATTTATACATATAAATGTATGCCATTAGAAGTGTATGAATATGCAAGACTGTTGAAGGGTCCCAATCAACTCCTACACTGACGGGCTGGCAGTTAAAAGAGTGCAGCGGGGAGGAGTTTCACGCTGAAAGACATTAGCATGCCTTTGAAACAAGAGACCTTGAATATGAACAAGAGCTTTCCGTGTACACTTTGGAATGTAATTTATATGCATAAAGTGAGGTGTGAGGCCAGAGGATGTAAGAGGGGCAGAAAGGCTACACTCAGTACAGGTGTAGCTCTCAACAGTCGACGACCAGATTTGTTTGGGGTTTTCTTTTTACACGCAGTGCCTCTTCAAACATCGGGAAGTTTCTCGAAACTTCCAGGATATGATAAAGATAGAGGCATGCATATTAAAGCCCTAAAAAGATTGTTAGATGTTTTTGAAGAAATGTTATCTCAAAAGTGATTTTGTTTGCAGTTTCAAGCGAAGAACCAAATGCTTGTTTGATGACCTGGGTTAATTTTAGTGCCAGTGCCACGAGTATCCTACGTGCTCAACTCTCTGAATTATGCATGGTGATTATATGATGTAGCCCTCTGAATTGTAAATTCTCACAATTATACAGCCCATTGTCTATTCATTATTTCAAAACGAATGGGAAATTATGTAAAACTATCTCTAAAGAGGTAGGCAGCGTGTAATGTGACTTGCCATACTGTTCATGCAATTCAAATACTTTGCTTTTTCTGAGAGTCGAAAGTAATCGTATTTAAATGAAATCTGACTTGCGTGTCGTGTGGGATTATGATACATTTGGAAGATAAGCTATGATAACTACATGCCATGAGGTGAAAGCACTCAGGCAATGAGTGTTTTCCAATTAACTTAAACCTCCTTCAAGGTTAAATATACAAGTATTGACTAAGAGTCAAACTTCTTTACTCGACCCGTCAGAGGATTTTGTGTCACTCTATCGGCATGAAAGAAAACATTGACCTATATTTTTAAAAGTAGGATCTTAGTTTGTTTGTTTTGTTGTGTCTGGGATTTTTTTTTAGTCCCTTGTTTTCATTTAAAACAGTTCAAGTGTCTTTTTTTACAATTCCCAAATTGTTCCCTTGGTCCCAGGAGAAGCTAAAATCAACAATTTGATTTTCTTTAAAGGCTGCCGCTACTTAAGGACTCAATGACTTTACTAGGTATACTTTTCTTACTGTTTCTATGTCACATTTTATAAGTTGTATCCTGGACCACAATTGACTTCCAGAAAACGTGTCCCAGAAGGTTTGTTGTATAAACAGGTCACGAGAGCACAGAGCCATTTCTTGAAGCCAAACGGTATAAATATCATACGGCACAGTTGAAGGCCAAATAACAGGGCAAGGATTAATGAGAAAATATATTTCAGAGTTTAAATTTTCATTCATAATAGCCTCAGGCAATAAG
Organism: Fistularia commersonii; assembly: GCF_037954325.1. NCBI lineage: Eukaryota > Metazoa > Chordata > Actinopteri > Syngnathiformes > Fistulariidae > Fistularia > Fistularia commersonii. Next base: position 8,813,038 of record NC_141287.1, on the reverse strand, counting down.
CATAATGGGAGTTTGGTTCAACACACTCAGATGGATCAACATCAGAGACTCTCCTTGTGGTTCTAAAAGGTTTCAGGTCCAGACCCCGAGTGCGAGGAGGCCAGATATTTGTGACCCACACAATCCCTGGACATCGTCTAAGGAGACAAATGTTGCCATGCATGCATATGTATGTATGCACACATACACGTGCACATGCGTGTGTATGGGCATATCCATATTTTCAATGCCACTGTCTTCTTTATCTGCATCACTTTGTCTCTATTTCTTTTAAACAGATAAAGGGAGATGTAAGCTGTTTTTTCACCATTTTATTTTCTCTTAACTTGGATGTTTTTGAGTGATTTTTTTGATGGTACTAGGATTCGTGCATCTGCTCACACTGAAAAGATGGAGTGCATTTTCCAATTGAAATTTTACTCCCACACTGGTGGATACTTTGAACGTATACAGTTAGAGTAATCATAATTTAAAGCATACAATATTAAGTCACTTTTATAATCAGTCTTTGTCTGGAGCAAATCATTTGTTGTATAGTTGAATTGTATTTCGATGATGTGCTTTGTAACTTTGATTTTAAGAGGTGTGTAATAACATTACAAATCTTAACCTCCCTTGTACATTTCCATCTTTATTCTATTTTACTTTGGCTTTTGATGTGAGGACTCTAATGGGCAGTGGCATATGCTTGGTGTATTAGATTAGAACCAAAGACAAATCATAAATGTCCTGGACTAAAAATGTCAGAGGTTTCCTTCCTAATTTGAAAAGTGTATTCTAGACTTGCCTCATGTGTTGGCTATTACAGACCCTGCAGTGAGACGCTGCTTCCTGTCCCTCCTCCTCCTTGTCTGGAAGTGTTGCCCTTTCATCATCCATCTCTCCTCATCCGCTATTCTCCTCCTCACCTCCTCCATCCCTCTGCTGAGCACAGGTATTTGTTTAGGAATCTCTCGGTGGAAATTATACTCCATCTCCGGTGCTCCCTATCAACACACAATTATCATGGGCAATCATGCAGAACAGTGTTCAATTCAGCTGGAACTCCCACTCTGATGACATTACTGACTGTAAGGCCCGGCTTCTTCAGGAGGAATCCTGCTCCGCACCTGCATGAATGCTCTCTCTCTCCCTCATCTCCTGTCTCATACACTTTCTCACAAGGGTGTGGACAGAAGCATGATTTAACTCTCCTTTTTATCTTATTAGGATTTAATTTAAAGCAGGAACTGAACCAGATAAGAAATCTCATTCCGATGGGGGACTTTCTCGCTAAGAGAACCGCTCCAACTTCAAACGGGACAAATGTGTGATCTTATCCTACAATACATTAGCATCTATGGCCTCCTTTTGTCGTGACCTGGAGAGGTTTACCTGGACGTGGCTTCCAGGAGTATGTCTGGCTATCCTCCGAGACTAGAACTTCAGGCTTCAGCAATTTGCAAGTGTGAATCTCCATTTGTAAAAGTAAAAGTCAATCTCACGAAATAATCACTGCCTTACATTGGCATCACTCCTTCCTGCATTCTGAGGCAAACAGCAGATGCATTCCGTTCTGTACGATAAGTACATTATTAAGCTCAAAAGGCATAGAGTTGATACAGACACATGAGAATCGACACAGGAGTCCATTCAGATCCTGATCAAATGCTCCATTCATGAGTGAAATTACCATCCGTCTGTCAGCCAGGGTGTGAATTCTTTCATCTTCAGATCCTACCTCTGAAGTTCTGATTGAATGCAGAACACCACATAGGCTCTAGATAAGCAAAATAGGATTTCTACTTCTCAGGGTTGTGGTGAGAGATGAGTCAAATGAGACAACAGTGCTCTCTTGTGGTGTGCTCACCAAACAACTACAGAATGGTTTTTGACAGCTATCAAGCTTGCCTTTATAACAATTTTATTACAAATAAATCAAATTAACTATTTATATGGACAAACTCATAACACAAAGGAAAGGGAATAAGTGTAAATCATGACAAACACAGCAAATAACCAAGTGTTACATAAACGCAACGATTAAAAAAATGAAATCATGTTGAAATGATGACTTACCAACAGAGTCAACCAAAAAAACAATTGAATCTGACAGAAATTACCAGTTTACTGCACTTACAGGCTTTGAATATAACAACCTACAATGCGGGATAAATAGCATCCGTTCTATTTTCCTAGCAATGAACTGATATTTCTGATATTATGTATCAATTCCAGTGATAATATAGGTCTTTGCTGCTCAGCGAATGGCATAAAAGTAAGAGAGAATTGGTCTGATCAACAGTTGCACTCAAAGCTGCATGACGCTTCCTCTGCTACGTCGAACTCTGTTATCTGCAAATCTACTGGGAATAACATCAGTGGGTCATATTGTTGCACTGGATGACATGTTCCTTCTTTGGAATAAGCCCAGAAACTTAGCCACACGGCCCCATTCCACATTAAAAAAAAAGAATAAAATAAAAGGATTATCTACTGCTAGCATACACAAAAAATTGTCAGAGATAGTCAAGTCAAAGTGAACTACACTTAAGTATAAATCTGAGAAACTTAATTTTAGGCCTTTACCGCTTGTGATGTTAAAAGCGGAAAAGCCCTGTTTGAAGTGTTCTGTGTCCATCTGTTTATGCAAATTATTTCCCCTTTAAAACGTGAAGCCATACACTCACCAAGTCTTTAAAGACATCTTCGCCGTGAATAAATATGAGATAGGAGTCTAAAAATATCAAATATAAATCAGCTTGTCATCTCAGCACAGAAAGGCCAGCATCACTCTTCCAAAAAACATAAGTTATAAAATTTAGCCACACTGTAAGCTTTTTCCTATCTAGATCAATCACACATTTTATAAAGTGCATAAGGTTATGTTTTTGTTTTGTTTTTGGTTTTTTTTTACACACTTTGTGTCACATACACATTATAATACTTGTTCAACCAAGTACTTCACTCTCCCAGCATTCTTAAACCTAAGCAATACAATAATCAAGAAACATCAACATATGACTCAAATTTCTTTTCCACAAACAAACAAACACTCACACATATCCACACTCAGGATCCAACCTCAGGATTTTTACTAAATACACCTTTTCCATGTATGATCTGAGGATCATACACATCCTTTTATTGGCGGATCAATTTAAAGCACCTTTTAATGGAGGGATCACAATGATATAACTCCCAGCATGATAACAATAATTGCAATGTGTTGATCCTGGAGCAACCATTAACTCTAACCATTAACTTTGTCTGCTAACCTACTGTGTTGACAACATGAGTCAAAGTGATGTTTCTGTGTTGAATATTCATGAGAATTAATCAAGAGCCTGACTGTAAAAGCAAATGTATTTCAAAATTCTTGATCCCTTCCTCTAAACCGTCATCGGTTCAAGTTAGTGATAATGTAGCTGAATGGTTCGGCCAATCAGGAGAAAAAGAAGGCCAGATAGTAGACAGAAGAAGATACCAATGGGGGCAAACATGAATGACAGGCCATAGTTGAGTGAAAGCTGGAATCCCGGACATAGAGCTGAACGCTGGTAGTTTATGTAGGCATCCACCACATCCAACACCTGAATCCACAGGACATACATGAGCACCACACACAGCAGGGAAAAACCTGGTGGAGAAAAAGGGGCAGCAAACGAGACAGGTAAGATTGTCATATTATAGCAATGGATTGTGAAAAGGGGTTAAATTATCAATTTAACCAGCTGAGAGCCTCACCAGATGCTAGGAAGAGGCCGCCTCCTGCTTTGTACAAGCGATGGCTGGCGAAAGGAGCAGCACAGATGATGATGAACCCCGCAAGCACGACGGCTGCCACACCAATAAGCATGAAGATACTCCAAAAGCCTCTGTAGACTGAATAACACAGATGTAAGCCAAATATGCCAATTACAATAGACTCTATCGACACATTTTCCTGGGAATATTGGAAAAAGAAAAAAAAAACATACTTATGGCAGAATCATAATCTGTGCTGTTGTGGTTCTTGTGCAACACTGGGAAGGGGAAGAGGTAGGAGTGCATGCAGACCTTCAGGTGAGGTTGATTTGCTGGGGAGAGGAAGAAAATTATTGGCTTTTAGAGGACAAAAACCACACCTGCCAGTGGTTGCCATAATAGCGAATGAATATTTGTGATTTTAAGCAATAAATGAAAATGAAAAACTCCTCTTGTTTTTTTTTTTGTACTTTCTGTCTACTTTCTTCTTCCCTGTCTTTGAGCATTTGGAATTCCACAGAGCCTCACAAGGTTGTTTTAGTGCTTGAGGCTGATTCTGACAATGACCCTCCATTCAACAAGTCAACATTGGAAATTAGACGGTGCGCAATCACCTGACAAGGGGACAGAACAACATCACATGGCACAGCCACTGAATCGTCACATGAGAGAGATTCTAGCAATGTGGTATCATGCAATTGGTCACAGATTGAAAAAGGTCGAATCAAAGATTCTTAGATTCAAAACGTATATTCTGTTGTATTAAAGGAATTAGAGTATATGGCTGTCATCAGCTTGAAAGGACGGACAATGGAAAACCTTTGGGGAAAAACGGCTTATGTTCCTTCTCTTGTGCATGAAAGCATTACTTCACTCTGTGAGTCTCACTTACTGAACCAGAGCTTCCACAGCAGGCTTTCGTCACCCATGTTGCCTCCAAAAGAGCACCTCCAGAAAAAGCCCTCATGGTATAGAGTGATTTCACTGGGGCCTTCCTTCATCACCACATCTCCCTGCTGGAAAACAAAGACAAAAACATAGCCCTTGACACATTCACTATTATTTGAGCATGCAAGTAGACTTCGGCGCTGTCACAAGTGTGACCATGGTGGCGAAGAGCAGCTGCAAGAGAGTTCAAAGGTCCAGCTGAGCGAGCACCTCCGAGCACGTGAAGCTTTGATGTGGTGTCCAGCAAGCGGCGCAGCCGAAGATGTCGTCATTTGGGAAACATTCATAATTGGTGGTCTCTATTTTTGTCTGACAGCCAAAAATGTATAGATGTTTGAAATCGTAGCTGGTCTGTAGAATGATATATATAATGTTGAATCTCTTATGTTGAGGAAATACAAATGTTTTTCTACAACATCCATACCTGCTGAAACAAAAAAAATGTTTTCAATCAACAGAAATTCTAAAACTGATGATGTTCATATTTTCTCCCCCCTGCTTTGAATGAAACAGGTGAGAAAAACAGCAGTTGTAAAAAAGTGGATACTATTATCATCTTAGTACTATGTATTGTAAGAAATAACTTACTATGTTGATATCTAATTTCCAGTACCAGTGCCCACTGTGAAAAAGTAGACATGCTCTAGTCGGTGATATTTAATACAGTCCTATTCCATGGGATATACTGGTATTTGTATTTCTATCACAGGGACACTTGCTCCTGGCTCAATCATTGCATAGCTGTATACACACAACATTTTATAGTGTCTGGTTTCATGAAGAGGTCCCTCAGGGACCCCTCCGAGCCTTGTGTGCCGGTTATCTCCTGACAGAATACTTGCAGCAACTGATCACTGCGTCAAAAATAGAAAAAGATTTGAAATTCAAGGTCCACCAATGGAATGATCTGTACTTCAACTGAGAGAGGAGAGAGAGTGCACCTTCACAAATAGCACTGATATGTTTGGAGATTATATAAAATAGAATTGATTTTATCGTTCATAAAATCAGAACGAATGAGCACTCATCCAATTTCGAATATGCATTTATATGTTTATAAGTGCCTTGACCATATTCTTAGTCTCTCAGCTGCTGTAAGAACTTCAACACCTACCTCTATAGTCACATCACCGAGGACAGCTGTTCCATTTTTGTTGCAGCTCTCGGAGGCCAGCAGCCAGTGATCGGTTCCAAAGGAGAGGAGGATGAACGCTGCTGCCAGTGCTCCAAAGAGCCCTGCGAAAAAAAGTGCCACACTCAGCTTCATGGTCCAGAAATGACCAGCTTCTCTCCGTCACTTGAACTCCTCTCTCCCGAGTTACAGTGGTCGCATGTGCCAGGTTGGGTCAGAGTGTCTCACTCCTCAGTACACCACTGTTGTATATCCACCCTGGGAGATTGCTCCTTTCTGCGTTGAACTGGTTTATGTGGGTTTACTGGATCTTGACTCCTCTTCTGCCCCCTGTCTCTGTATGGGAGGACAAGTTTGTGCACATGACTCCTCTGGACCCCCCACCCCACCCCAACCAATCCTCTTGGCTATTTTTGTGGTCTAATTGAAGCGTCTGCTACCCACAGTTAGTGGAGCAGCTGAAGAGTGTGAAAGGAGGGGATCCATGCAGAAATAACTAGTGGCAACTGGACACTCTGTGTCTGCACAAGAATGTCAGGGTAGGGTTGGACTGAAAGGACAGGAGTAACTCTCCTTCCAAGTAACTCTGCCCTACAAGAACAAACACATAAACAGACAAATACACTAGTGGCTGCTATTTCCTTCAAATTTTGAAAGTGAAAAGTCAGTTTCACCACAGATATGAATGCTAACTGTTATACAAGACATACAGTACGTGTTTTTACGAATGTCTGAACCTGTAAGTTTCCATTTTGCTTCTTAATTGCTTAGCATTGTGGTTTAACATTGCTGTGGCATTTATACAAGCATGTTATCTTGCTTAATATGTTGCATTTTATGCATTTAATATATTCAATTTCATTTTCATCTAACATTTCAAATAACTCCAAGTGTTTTTATACCTTAATTAGCTGTAGTACGTAACCACAACTACCACTTGTACTTTAACTTTGTGCTTAACCCCACTCCTGCTATTTAAATTTTTTTTCCAAAATTATCATACACTTAATAGATACTAAGCCTACTATTACTATCACCAATAACAGCAATACCACCACCACCAAAAACAGCAATAATATTAACGAAGGGGTATATTCCTTGAACTGAGGGAACCACTAACTTGTTAACATCCAAGAGACACATTCAGCAGTGAACCTAAATGTGGACACACCAATTTACACAGGGATGTGACTCAATCCACTGTGACCTAGAATCACTTCACCCATGTCCTCCGTTCCCTGGTGTTTGTCTAAGAGATGAAGTGTTGCTCCTACAATAACCTACATCTAAAAACTTACTGCGTTGCTGACTTCCATATCATATAACTAAAGGCGAGCAAAGAGAACATACTGTATGTAAGTGATAACAGGTTTGAGAAGTTGACTACAGTATAGAATTTTCTGATTTGTGGCAACTAGATACAGCCTCAATATGGTTTTTCCTCTATAGAAGAAATGCCTCAATCGTCATATTCAGTTATACGTAGAGCGCAACTGGACCACTGCATTTAACCCATTATGGAGGGGCCATGAGCAGAAGGCAGCTAAGAAACAGTGCCAGGGGAGCTGTTAGAGGTTCAGTGTCTTGCTTAACAACACTTCGGCAAGTTGGGAGGAACCGGGAAGCGAATCGGGAATGTTCGGTTCCAAGGACGAGCGCTCGAACCACAGTAACCCCCAGTGCCACGCAATTTAAAATCTCAAAAATCAACTTATGTCACTTCCTGAAACCCCAACATCATGTGCTTCATACAAATATAGTTCAACGGCATACTCTTTAACCGTGAATAAAGATGCATTTTTGACTGATAATGCAAACAATTAAAAAGGAGATAGTGATTACAACAAGTTGTACAGTCAAAATATGAAAGTCTGGGCAAAGGGATATTTAAAAACTGAAAATGTCTCAGTTGATGCTGTGTTGGAAGTTGAAGTGTTTGGCTGTAGCTGTGCCTGCTTTGTGTAAGCGTTGATATTTAACAAAATCAGGACAGCCTGATCGACAACTAAAATTGAGCTGTAATTAAAGAAAAATTGAAAAGGAAAGGGTTCAGAAAATAGTTAAATAGTAGCGTGATAGGACAAATATTCTACTTTAAAGTAATGTATTTTTAAAATAGTATAGCAGTCCATTGAATCGCAAACATTTGACTAGGTTTTGCGTGTCTCCTTTTGTCCAGCAGATGGAGTGCAAGTCCTGAGCCTCAGTAGTGCATAACTGCCGTTAGCCAATTCAATAATATCATATTACAAATAACATTTAAAAACGAGATCAAATTAAATTCTGAATCTCAATATTTATATTGATTTGGTTTGACAAGTACTTGAAATGACATGCGGTAGTGATTGTCCTGATTTCTGCAAGTACCTGACCCAAATGCAAGAACTCCGAGGAGTTAAGGTTATTTACAAACAAAGTGAACGGATGATTGTTTCTAGGGTCGAGTCGCGGGAGTCTCATAAACTTGCGAGGAAAGGTGAAACGTAGATTTCTGGACAAGGGAACGAAACGGAAATAACGGATCTTACGGTGGAGTTGAAGAGCCAGATGATCTGCACCCCAGCAGTGATCCACTCCTGCAGGGCTGCTGCTCAATCAGGCTCACTGGTGAACAACTGAGAGGTGAAATGAACTGCATATAGACGCATAACCCTGGATCCTAACAAATTGTCCTTGAGCCTAAAATTTTAAAAAGAAAGTTAAAGTCAATGACAGCTTTATTATCAATTTCTCCACATGCACCAGACATACAGAGGAATCGAGAAGACGTTTCTCTCTATCCCATGTCGATATGAAATTAACAAAACAATAAAAGAAAATAAGGCGCACATTAAACAGAAAAGCGCACAATAAAAAATAAACAATAAACATCTGCACGCAGATACAATTTACTGCAGTTATTAGATGTGGCTCTTTGAACAAACGTGAATAAAATGTACATATATGTGCATTGATAAATCCAGATGATACTTCTGAAAACACAAGTTTAAAAAATAAAGCAGGTAAACCCTTTTTTTGTAAAGGTTTATTTCAAAATATTGTAAAAAAAAAAAAAAAACAGTTTATGAATGAAAGGCAGCTCGTGACGTCAGTGGGTGATACCACCTGCCAGCGTAGGGGGGGCTGGCTTCAGACGAAGTAGCAGCCCATCGCCTCAAGAACGAACCAAAACGCTGTCATCTAAATGGCCGGATACCTGCGTACATTTGTTTGGATAATCCGCCTCCTTTCTCATCGTTTACATTTTTACCGGCGTTATAACCGGCTTCAGTTACCACCACCCCCATTCTCCGAGACAACCGTTGGGACGGAGACTCGCTCTCCGTTTGGATCAAAGGTCTGGATCATTCGCCGCAGGCCGGATGGGACCGTCCGCTCCGCTGCAGCCAGGCGATCACTGCGGGAGGATGATCGACCAGAAATGGAGCACTTCCGATCAGAAATCCGCGGAACGGACGAGAATTATATGGTGTATCTATGTGATCGGCTTCATGGTGAGCAGACATGACTGACCTCGGCCCAGCTTACCTGTAGGAACAGCGGGATAGACTGCAGAAAGGAATGAATCAATGCTTTTTCCGCAACCTCCAGATAAATATCACACCTCATTTCGTTCAGAACTCCAAAGTTAAACTTGAAAATGCAATGCACTTGGACTTAATTTCACTTACTAACACAATGGATGTATAGATATCAGATATTTATAGAAATTGAACATGCAGGTGTTGAAGCTTCAGTGATCTCAAAACAACCGTTTGTCTATACCAACAAAAACACTTTTTGTAATAAACTAATGCCGTGAGTGTTTGGAAATAACCGGTTGTGTCCTTTTTTGTAGGCTGCATAACCAGTTTTTTTTCTCCCTTTCAGCATTAGAATATTATAAACAGACATTCCCTGTATTTGACTTTGCTAACTGTTTTTTTACTTTGTTCCTCCCCACATTTGGAAAGTTTGCTCAGAGCAAGTAGTCCAACGTCCCATCTCAATTCAAAATTAATTTGTTTAAGGCCTCTTTTTTAACATATTTCTCACAAATTTAAAACTTCATTTGTTTGCCAAAAAAAAACAAAAAACATAATCCGCAGTCATAAGTATTTAATTAAAGTCTGTGGTATAAATCCCAGTGAAATGTCCAGACATTTCATGTTTCTAGTCATGTTTCTTTTTGCTTTAAATCAATATATGTCAGAAATTTGAAGAATTTGAGTCATATAGACAACAAAACTATTTCAGATCACTGAATGGATTTTGTTTGGCAGATAATGTATCGAAATAGAAAAAAAAACTATAAAAAACTATAAAAACTCAACGTAGTTATCTTGTGATAATGACAGCTGTTGTTGTTCTATTTATCATGTGCTATTATCACCAATATGAATACTACGAAACGTGCAGAGGCTGTTTTCACCCCTTTGGGGGGTCATTAAGGGCCACTTCTTCAAAGCGTCATTGTGGATAAGATGTGCTGGAGCGTTTCTTTTGGAGGGCATGAAAAAGAAGCCTCCGCCATGTCACAGCTGATGCACAGTATGTCGGAAAGTTGAAAGAAATCCCAACGCTGTCTTAAGGGTTTACGTGCCGTCATGTTTTAAAGAATGTACTTTAAATATCAGCCTGCATATTTGGTAATCATCTAATTAAAGGAGACGGGAAGAATCCCGGGAGCTCAGACTTCTGGCACATAACCACTGAGAGAAACGTTGCTGAAAGTTAAACAATTAGCGCAATGAGTTTGTTAGAGGATTACGAACAACGGTATGACTTCAATCAAGGGTTTGGCAAGCGTTTCTCTCCTCCTCACTTTGCAAACAAACATGATGGCAGTACAGAGGCCTTTTCCTTTAAGGTGGGAGGTTGCGTAGAAACTCAGAGAAATATTGTCCAACATAGTTTTAAATAACATACTGCATTGTATACTGCATTTTTACATACATTTTTCCTTTTCCTTCAACATTTGCACATTTTCAGGTGTATTTGTTTATTTATTTTTTTATCATTAATGACTTTTAATCATAAGGCCACAAGGTAAACAACATACTATTTCTCAATGATTTTATAATAAACAATTTGGAGAAGCCTCAGATTTCATACATTTTTGGAGACAGTTTAGTGAAGCCACCCTAAGAGCATAATATGCCTTTTGGTGGGAATTTTTTTTGTAATCCAGCCAAGACTTCTAGAGTTTAATAAACCTAGGAGTATTTACTCAGTAGGTCTGTGGGGAGCCAATTAACAGGACCCATCATCAGTGGAACTTCGAGTCAAGGCTGTGCATAGTAGTTGCTGCAAGCAGACACACTCATTGCTTCTGCCAGGTCTTTCCAGGTCTGTGATTGGTTGTTTTGTCACTGGCCTTTGATTGGTTTTATATCTAGTCACCAGTGTCTACAATATTTCGTTAACAGCTGCTTGGCAACTCAGATTAAGAGACTGACCAGTATAGGTAACTATGGTGATTTGGTCTTCTTATATTCCCTCCAACCGATGCTTGTCCAAGGGTGGTTTGCAGTTGTTATTTGTCTCTTGGACTTAACATCTTGTCATTCAGACATGACTGGAGTAGGGACTTTTCTACATTAAACACAAAATAATTCAATCAACTTCAGCACCCGCCCTCAAAGGGCTGTACAGATTAATTTATGAATTAACCAGAATCCAGTGTTTATCTGTCAGACTATTATAGATGAGATCCCTGGCAGAAGAAATAATAACAGCAGCATTATTCATATGCAACTTTCTCTCTCCCCTGCAGGACATGTTTGGGGTGAGCATGGTCATCCCACTGTTCGGCCATCATGTTAGAAGTCTCGGAGCCAGTCCGACTGCTGCTGGTATTCTAGGTAGGATGTGTCCCTTTGGGAATCTGTTAAACTTCCCCTGAAGAGCGTTAAAAGCGACACAAGTTTGTCCACTTTAAACAAGGGGAAAATTTTTCAAAGCAACCAGAGCATCAAATTGAAACTTTCGATTGATATTTTAAAAGCTGAGTTTCATATTACCCTAATTTCACTGGACAGTTCATATTTGGATGAAGAAACCATTTGCACACGGACAGACAGTTCACACATACTAGCTCCTCTGATAGTATGAACAGTTTAAGTCATTTATATGTTGCTTGCTCAAATCTGTTAAATTCTCTATTGTGATGTAGGACTCTCTTCCTAGTATGTCTGCATTTTTCTCCGTTAATTGAATAAGATGTTCTCCCAGTGGGCTGGAACACACTGGTGTCTGCTCTGCTGTATTTCAGAAATTGGACTGAAAGACTTTCTCTTAATATTACAGCATCTGTATATGGGGTCTTGCAGCTGTTCTCAAGCACAATCATTGTAAGTATATTGTCTCTGGTAGTGTTTTCTGGCCTGTTTTCAGTGTCTCCTGCCTGACAAGGCATGCTTACATGGAGTGGCTGAAATGGCTGCGTCTCATGTCATCTGTGGTATTTCATGGAAACAATAAACACTGGTTTGGGATGATTGTGGTCACACGACACTACCAGTATTTACCCGCTCATACACAAGCTACTCCCCGTTAGCCTCAGATACACACAAAAAAAAAAACATTTTTTGCAAAATAATTATCTCTTGTGCTCATCACCTGATATGGCATTAAAGGGACATAGTTTTTTCTGCAACCCAGCCATCAGACTGCCATCATAGATAACAATCTTTTTCATTTTAAGTTGTGTCCAAATTAAGAAAACCAAAACGCAAAACACTCAAACATCCACAGAAGCATTGCATCTGATGCAAAAGTCTTAGCTCGCCACTACTATCCCCACCACCCACAGCTCCTGAAATTGGTTTAACTCTCAGGGGTCATGCGACAAATTAAACAGATAAGGAGTCATCTGTTGGTTCCCGTGTGCAGAGCAGCGGAATCCTGGTAAATGTAACGAGAGGTGAACAGCTTTAAAATCCCACTGGACTGCATGCAGGACACTGCAAACACAGTTGCACCTAATTTCATTATTTTATCTGATGGTTGCTGTCTTGCCGTTAAACTACATTTGTGGGGTCCAGAAACAAGGAGCCCGCCATGTGTTCCAATGTACTTTGTGAGTTCCAGAACCAATAAACATAATATTGGGATGTAGGTGTGAGTGCCAATCATGGTACACACTCCTGCTTGCTAATGAGGTGTTGAGGCAAAATCAATTACTGTCTACTCAAAAAGTTTAACAATCTTTGTAATAAACACGGGGTCTCTTCTTGCTCTGTCGACTGCCAGGGCAGCTGGAGTGACGTGGTGGGACGACGTTACTCTCTACTGACCTGCCTGCTTGTCAGTGCAATGGGCTACTTCCTACTCGGCATGTCGACCAGCATCGCACTGTTTGTCCTGGCACGAATTCCTGTGGGTATGTGGCAAGGAAACAGCCTCTGCAAGCAGAAAGTCAAGTGAACAAGACAGACAGGCTAATTAAACTAATGAAATATGCCCATTAATATCTGATTTTTTATTCGTATTTATTTTATTAAAATGTATTTATCATTTCATAAAAAGGTTACCGCAGACTTTAATGATTCCTCAAAGTTACATTACATCTTTATGGGAAGCTCTTTATATCTTCTCAAAAAACATATATTGGAAATATCACAAAAATGTAGTTATATTGACCTTTAAACATGTAGACTAAAATATTCTCAATACCTACAGAATGATGTTGTACAAGATATGTAATGTTTGCTTTATGCATCAGAAGTTTAGATGAGTGAACATTGATATAAGCTGTAAGTTTTTGGTTTATTAATGATCTCATGACCTTAAGTAATCACAAAGCCAGCCTAAGGATGCATTTTTGAGTTGAATGTCAATATGCAATCTCAGTCACCGCTCGCTCACCCCAACCTTTCGAAAACATGACTATCAATTCATTTCTCTTCTAAGTAGAAAACAGCGTAGATCCTTGTCTTAAATCAACAACTGCCAGGCATATATATTATGGGCTGATAACTTAATTTTAGTGTGGCCACAGCCACACAAGCAACTTAAAATAGATCCAGATAGTCATTTTGCCATTCCAAAAAAATAATACCTTTGGATATGTGCATGCAGCAGTTAAGGTCTGACATCTCATCTGATCTGGTGTAGTTAACATCCCTGCTGCTGTCTCATGGTGCAGCTTTTCTCCATCAATAATGTCACCTAACACACAGCCCAGTCTCTGTTTAAACTGTCTTCATGTCAACATGTCCAACATATCCAAACACATATGATGTCTGACGTATTTGGCAGACGTCCTCAAGAATTAAAGAAACATTGGCATGAATTACCTCTTTAGCTGACTGTCGTCTAAAAACACAAAAATTGCAAACAGGAAATCATGTGTAAAGAAAAACTTGTCTAAAAACCAACAAAACATTCATAGAACCTGCAAAAATTGAAGAAAAGATAAGCTTTAAATTTATCAGATCTTGGGATTTGGCGGCTGTGTCAAGTCTCTGACGCCTTCATTTGGGGTTTGTCTTTGAAAAGTCCTAAAGCCACAGCTATGGAAAATAAAGGAAAATATCGTACAGCTTGTTGCATGCCATATTTTGAGCATCTTTAATATTGGTGCTGCAATGAGTTAGATTTAAAGGTAGAGACTACAAGCATAAGCATAATTTCAACATAAGAATGAGTACAGGATCTTGTTTTTAAGGGTGACTTTAGAAACTTTGGTGGCGAACCAGATGGGCAACACAGCAAACAACCTGTTCTATCAACATAGGAAGAGCTCCATCAAAGCAAAATGAGAAAAGCACCCAAAATATGCAGTTTCAGAAAATGTTCTTTTTTTATGGAGATGCAGGTGCATTCTAAATGAAAACATAGTCTTGTAAATCACTCACTTACTCTCAGCCACACTTGTTCTCTGTCTCAGGTCTCTTCAAGCACTCCCTGTCAATCTGCAGGGCCCTGCTGTCTGACCTGGTGACAGGGTCAGAGCGTGCCGTGGTGATGGGCTATTTCAGTACAGCGTCCAGCTTAGGCTTCATTTTGGGTCCTGTGGTGAGTGGATACCTGTCAGAGCATGAAGGTGGCTTCTATACTTCCTCCTTCACTTGTGCATCCATCTTCATCCTTAACGCAGGTGGGTTGTTCAATAGACAGAAATCAAGATAAATGTGAGAATCGTCATTCATCGTCATTCTCTGATCATTTCAGGACTGGTTTGGATGCTCCCGCGGCCAAAAACTCTACCTCACAGTAATGGCACCTCCTCCAACAATGGCTTCCAAGAAGTCTGCTGTGACACAAACTGTAGTAAAACTGTAAGCAATGGTTCTGCAAATGGCAGTTGCCACTGTCTGGAAGCAGAGAAGAGGGCGTCTGTGCTCCGGCCTGCCTTGAAGAAGGTATCCTCAATAGGCACCAACATCCGCACGGTCATTTGCTCTGACCTGTGGGACCTCTTCCTAGTCCGTCTGTTGATGGCAATAGCTATCCTACTTTTCCACAGTAATTTCTCTCAAGCCTTGGGGGAGCGTTTCTCTATGAGACCCAAAGACGCCGGTTATCTAATCAGCTACAGCAACACATTAGGAGCGCTGTCAGGGTTTGTGGTGGGACCAGTCATTCGGTTATACAGAAACAATATCTCAGCCTTGTTGCTTCACTCCACAGTTCTCACCTGTTCTCTCATTTTCCTCTATGCGTCTGCGGTCAGTGTGTGGCATGTCCTGATCAGCTCAACCTTCATTTCAATTTCTATCACTGTCGGACGAATGTGCATCACACACCTAGAGCTGCAGAGGGGAGGCGGGGGGGCCAGCGGGACTCTGATCGGCGCTGAACAGTCCGTCACCGCCGTTGGACGAGTTCTGGCCCATGTGCTGTCTGGGCTTTCCCAGGAATTCAGCCCCTGCGGCCCCCCCACAGTGGGAGTGGTGATGTCCCTCACGGCTGTCTTTGTGTTACTTATAAGAATTCCAAAATGGAATAAGATGGGGGTGACAAAAATGGACTAGGTAATTAAGCTAATTTAAATATATTTATAAACAAATACACAGCCAGCTGTCAGAGGTCTCTACAGAGACACAAGTCCCACAGTGACAGGAATATTTTCAACTCTGGGAGGCACCTTTCACCAAACTTATCTGCAAAAAAATGAAACATCGCAGAAGGTGAAAAGGCCTGCAAACACCACCACTGGAGTCCTTCTTTCACAGTGTGGATTTAAAATGGAGTGAGCCACAATTTCAGCACAGAGCGGTGTTGAAGCAATTATATCACTTATCAAAATTCCACATATATTTTTTGAACAGAAATGTGATCTTATCACGGTATCTGTAACAGTAAGTTATCATTCTTACACTTTTCTAAACACCAGAAACCACCTTGATGGACAGACCATTGCATTAATGATGTCAATTGTGAATCAAAGATTATTGAACCCGATGCCTTACTTGTGGAGAAGCTTCAAAAGGAATAAACATATATTTTGTATGTTTGACTGGACTGTCTTGAATTGCAAATGCTTTGAATCACAAAGCTGTGGTCATTGATTTAATCCAGAATGAGAGAGATGACAATCAAAAATATCAAAAATCACAATAGAAAACAGATCAGTGCAGAAATACGTGTGTTCCTGGTCCAATCTAATGCACAGCTACTCGATGCGAAAACAGAATATGTATAAAACGACTGTCAGACACAATGGGCATTAACAAAAAAAAAGACACTATTTACATACAAAGATTCAGGATAGTTTAAATTACCTTGAAATGTACTAGCAGACATATCTACTAGCAAATTAAAAAGCTAGTCATGAAACATTTAAAATATCTAAATCAGTCATCTCCAGACAATTGTCTTTACGACCGTGTACGCTACTTTGCTGCATATCTGTGATGCAGCCCACTCACACTGCCCACAGCTGCATTTCAGCAAACTCCTACTTGCACACAGTCTGAGTTGAAACAATTCAAAACCAGCATCCTACATGAATTCAATTGAACCCCATTGCCAATGTACTTGACCTTAAAAAGTGGTAAAAATTCACTGTTTAAGGCTGAGACTGCCAGGGAAGTCCAGAAACAGCGTCACATCTTCTTTGGGTTCCACTGAGGCCGTCTGAGCAGAGGGTTTCGTGCTGCATTATCTATAGGTTCAGCAGCCCAGCCGGGCGTTGGGGCAGCAGGTTGCTGCTCATCTCTCAAATTGACTGAAGAGCTGCTGTCATTCTCACTAGAAGAGAGTAAGTGTTGTCGAGGATATGGCAGCTGGGAATCATTTGAGAATGAGTTCTCGTGACCAGGGTGCACGTCATGCACCCTGCCTCGCTCTTCCCTGCTTTCATCCAGAAAGTCAACAGAGGGAAACTCCTTCAGGGTGTCCAGTCTTTTTAGGGGCATCATGGCTCTTGATGAGGGGCGCTGGCCAAATCGAGAGCGTCTCGCCGGGTAGGCCAACTCTGACATGGTGTCTTGATCATCTGTAACAAGTTAAAACATGAAATAATAAAGATTAACCAAATCATGCCACCACCATTTGTTACAAAAACTCTAAATTTAAGTATCTTATAAGACTACGATATAAAACTAAGGTGTTGGAAATTTAGTATGGTACACAATTTTTCTCTGCCTGGATTTAGTAATTTGTGATTTTTGGAACTACAGAACACATGAACTCCATTACTAGGTAAATATTATTTACAGGCCCATTTATGCAATCAAATTAAAGTTGGGTATTGCTCGCCTGGAATTTATTGTTTTGTTTGAAGACTGATGCCGTGGTATATGTGAGCCACTGAAAGAACAAAAGATGTCCACTATTCTCAATTATATAAGGAACCATCTGTCATCACTTCTCAACAATCCATTCTAGAAGCTGTAAAGGTTATAATAAAGCTTGAGAACTAGGATCTTCTCTGAGTTTTCCTTCTAAATTGGAAATAAAAGGGTAAAACTAGAGTCGAGGCTGTCACGTTTGATAGGGTTACCTCTGTCGCTCAGCCGTCGAGGAGGGAATTTTGAGTCCAGACTCTTCCCGGCAGGAAGTGAGTAGTACTTCTGAGACTTAGAAACCACCTGAAGGTCAAACAGGAAAAAAAACAGTAAATTGAAAGTAAGAATTAAAAAATAATGAATGCAGATCAGTTGTAGATAACTTCAAATAAAGAGAATCTGAGACCCTTACTTGTGTCTGAAAGCTGCCAGGGCGGAGACTGCGGCGGACGCTGGCATGACGTCGGATCAGGATCTCTTTGGTGTGACTGTCATTGGGCAGAGCGTGCTTGCTGGTGAACGCAACCGTCTGATTACAGAAAACAGACAAGACACCGCATTACGCACGGACACATCTGTCGGACCTTTACATTGCAGACTCGACCATCCTAAATAAAATCACAGATGAGACAAAAGGCAGCCGCCGTATGCACAGATTGTGAAATCCATGATTCTTTGAGGAATGACAATGTACTTTCTATCTGACAAGACACACCTGTGACATGTGCACAATCCAGAGTTTTGTCAATATCGAAAATCACATATTCAAACTACTCTGTTTCTAATTCACCTAATAAAAGATTAAGGTAAAAAGAAAGTCATGCGGTGGCTCCATGTAACTGTCATGAGTTTGAAAAAAGGAAAGAAAAAAAAAGGAGTACATGCACACAATAATGTGTGTTATGTAATCTGTCAAAAATAAACACATTTGCCTGGAAATAGATAATTCCAGAAACAGACTGAGAACATGTGTAAGAGGTAGACAGAGATTTATGTGTAGACTTGAAAAGAGTCAGCAGACAGTTTGTCCAAGAACAGAAGCACATGCTGCCTATTTGCCTGCACTTCAAAATATATCTGGGTACGACTGCAACGCCACCGACAGAAAAATACAGCAGGCCGATCTCTGACTATGCAAAACTATTTCACTTCTGTCACGCTATCGTTCCCACAAAATCTTTAGTGCCACAGTTATGAAAATACGTTCAGGTTTGCAAAATATGAATAGATATATGTTTCACTACTTGCTATATTAGGACTTTATTAAACAAGAGTTGTGGGTGCTGGTTGATCCATCTGGACGAAATAAATGAAAGCTCATAGCTGCTCTACAACACTGTCACACCAGCCATGTTACAGCATAGGTTTGAACAAATGCTTGGAAAAGGGAGGAAAAATTACCCGTTGCCTGATCTTGTACATGTTCTTGGACAGGATGTCATGCATGTTCCGCAGATCGGCAGCCAGGAACTTCTTCTTGGGTTTAGTGACATCTTTCTTTTCTTCGCTGCAAAATGTGTCAACAAAGTCAGCAAACTACTAACTTACATTATCCTTTGGATCTGGACAGAGGGTGAGGATTTGGTGTGATAGAGGAAGAAAAAAATATGATGTTATCTTACTAAAGAGAGACGATGGATGGAGCGGCGCTAATGTCTCCAGACACAGTGTCCAGGATCTCCATGGCGTTCTGAAGCTCCAGCTTTTTGTAGAGCGCTACAATACTGGACTCTGCCCGGTTGTCTCGGATCAGGACTTTACGCAGGATGCGATTGTTGAATTTCAAGAACCTGAGGTTGAAAGAAGATCGTTCTGAGAAGGGTCCCACTTAGTGTGAGATCCAGAAACCGCAGCCTGTCATATGGGACAGGTTATGGGGATATAACATATCAGGCTGTGAATATGGTAATAGTTAGTTACTCAGATATTTAACAATCTGAGCAATTAAGATATTTCTGCGGCATATATGTGCATTAAGTGCGGGCTTTTAATACACCTATTGTTTTGTGATTTCATTTTATCTTTTTTATATTTCATGGCACAAGTCTGGCCTGTAATTTGAGACAAATCTTCAGAATATTCTTCCTCCTCTGCTCCTTTCAGCTCCTCCCTTCAAGGGTCACCAAAGCAAATCAATCTTCTTCATCTAATCCTGTTCTCTGCATCCTCCTCTCTCACACCAACTATCTTTATAATCGCTCTCACTACGTCCATAAATCTTCTCTTTGGTCTTCCTCGAGCCCTCCTGCCTGGCAGCTCCAATTCTAGCATCCGTCTACCAATATATTCACTATTCCTCCTCTGTACATGACACCAACCATCTCAGTCTGGCTTCTCTGACCTTCTCTTCAAAACATCTAACATGTGCTATCCCACTGATTGACTCATTCCTGATCCTATCCATCTCTGTCACTCCCAAAGAGAACCTCAACATCTTCATCTCTGCGATCTCCAGCTTTGCCTCCTGTTTTTTTGTCAATATCACTGTTTCTAGAACATATGGCATCCCTGGTCTCACCACGGTCTTATACACCTTTCCTTTTATTCTGGCTGATGTTCTTCTATCACATATCACCCCTGACACTTTTCTCCACCCATTCCAACCTGCTTGAACCCGTCTCTTCACCTCTTTTCCACACTCTCCACTGCTCTGGACTGTTGACCCCAAGTACCTGAAGTCCTCCAACGTCTTGATCTCCATCCCTGCAGCCTCACCGTTCCATCCGGATTCCTCTCTTTCACACACATATGCTCTGTCTTGCTGCAACTGACCTTTATTCCTGTCTTTTCCAGAGCATATCTCCACCTCGCTAGATTTTCCTCAACCTGTTCTCTGCTCTCACTACAGGTCACAATGTCAAAGCATGAACTAGTGAGTGATTTGACCATATTTGTTGCTTAATGATGACAAAATAAAACATCATTAATACGCCGGTTCTTACTTGTCCTTCCAGTAGAAATGGCTCCACTGGCCACAGAGGTCTTCGATGCCAGCGATAGTGTGTTCCATGAGCTGAGAGCAAAGGGGCAACTGTTCACACTGCATGCAAAAACATGAGCTCCACGTGCACAACGACTGAGATTCATGTCATACCCTGCAGTGAATTTCCACATTGATGGTGTCAAGGTTGCGATTGGTTCTGCGGACGTTAATGAATTCAATCAGTGGCCGAATACTGATGCCCTGTGAAGAGAAGAAAAAGCAAAATCCAGCCAGCTCAAAAATGACACATCTGAACTCTCTAAGGACCCTGAATGAAGATGTTTCAAATATCTGGTCAATAGGTGATAAGGTTATTAAGGACCCGTTAATAAGGGTTCATACTAAAACGATGTCTGAATTGTCGACAAAAAATGAAAATAATAGACACTTTCAAAAAAATCAATGACACCATTTTGGTTTCTTAGATTGCCTTGTTACAAAACCATCAGAAACATCTTTAATATTAACCCTGAGACTAAGCATTAGCTTTAATACTGACAGGCAAACTTTTTCTTCTCTAACTATTGACTTTATGCTGTCAACATCAAACTCCTGTTGCAAGTGTCTGCATAATGCCACCAAATATTCAATCTCATGTCACAGTGTCATTCTTACCTGGAGAAAGACAGTGAAGATGATGATGGCAATAGTAGCAGTGACGAAGAGTTGCTTACGAGCAATATTATCAGGGAGGGTGAAGGCCAAGGCGAATGAGATCGCACCTCGCAGGCCACCATAAGCTAAGCCGAACTGATCTTTTAGGTTGAATGGGATGGTGCGGAAGGGGTTAATGATCTGAGTCAGCACCAGGACACCTGGATAAAATAGGGAAAAATGTTAGCGCCTCCAGTTTATATCATGTTTACTTCAGGCAAATTGGTTAAATGTGTATACCATTACAAAGTTAACAAAGTTAAATAAGTAATAAATTTAAATTAAGTATAAATCTTTGATTTGGTCATATTCGGGTTGAAGGTTTATCAAATTAACATGAGCATGGTAAAGCATGCAGCCATTTTATTGACGCAGGTAAAATTTCAATTCAATGAACAGCCCTAATCAGATATTTTTCTATTAGCAGAAGCCACAGCAGTGCCAACACATACAATATGCTTAGAGATTATATTCTCGGAAGAAATAAAAGCCCTTGTTCCTCCCCACAAGGGTGGGGACTGAACACTCAGGAGAAGGAGCTTTAGTTGTTGTTGCCCCATGTGGAGCTTTATAATGACAATTATCACATCATTGTGACAAACTAACAAAGAAAATGTTTCCATCTCCTCTAAACGTCCTGGCCCATCTCACAGCTGTCATTACCAAGAGCAAAGGTTTGGTGAACATTTCAATTTAAAAAACAATTGTCAATGAGCTAGCTCTTTGTGTAGAATTTACAATTTTAGTTATTGGTAAATGAACTGGTGGAGATTTTTCAAGTGGTGGGCTATTTCCTAAATGATTTTGGTGTAAAACAAGATTATAAGTCTCAGGACCACGGTCCAAGTGTTACTGTTTTGATTTGTTATCCTACCTGTTGATTGTGTTACATAGAAAATACTTAAGTCTAGGTCTGGATTTAAAAACTCCACTTTTGGGGTTAGGAAAAGAACATTTGAATTTAAATACAAAGAATTAGTTTCTTTAATTACTTTTGACATGCAATCAAGTAAAAAGGACAAATTTCCTCAAGATAGTAAAAAAAAAGACAAAGAAGTTTGTAGATTATCGAAGTTAAACAAAACCAAAGCTCCTCAATCCTTACCGAGACCCCTCCACAAGAAAGCAAACAGCAGTGTAAATAGGATGTAACCCCAGTTCCACTCATGTTCTGTTGTTATGGCAACAACCCCCAGGAAGAAGAAGATGAGAGTTTCGGAGATGGAGCCCAGCATCTTAACCACGTGGCGGATGGTGGTGCAGGAGCGCTGGGAGACATTTTCCTCCACATAGTACTTCATAGTGAGGGCACATGTCACGATTCTGCCAAAATAAAAATACATGTTAATGCATGATTTGAGCAACTTCAGCCTCCAGTCGGATATATTTCCTGATCTACTCACGCCATGATCGATGAGATGGCAAAGAGTTCGGCCACCAGATAGGCCAGGTAGCTGTACATGAATATGAAGAGCGGCTCGATCTCTCGAACCCTGGACGTGAACCTTGTGGTGAAAGCTGCGACGAAGCCAAACAGAATCCCGAAGCCCATTCCTCCGAGCCCCACCACAAAGAACCGCGCCACCCCAAGAAACACATCCACTGGCTCCACCACTGGCATCTCCGCTACAAAGTTGAACATGTTGTACAACACCTAAAAACACAGAAACAAGTCTCATACACATGATCTGTCTCAGGCTTGTATGTGTGTGTGTGTGTGTGTGTTTGTGTGTGTGTCCATGTAGCTTTAAGGTCATGGGTGGTGTCAGGGGCTGCGGCCTGTAATGACACAGTTCCAGACAGTAGTGATTGAAGGAAACCTTTACCCTGCACTGTTTGCAATTTGATAACCTTATTTCAGCCTGCAAACTGAATGACACACAGAGAGAGCGTTTTTTCAGCCTGCCAGTTTGTTCCTGTTCATTGTGTTCAGGCGAAACAGACCATTAATGGCCGCGGACTTCCTCTCGGTCTCACTGTTGCTGGGATCTACAGCTTTCCAGCCAATCAGCTGTCTGACTGCACATATCTTATGTTACTATTTTGATATTATTAGGCATCATATATTACATTAAAGTAAGAGACTGACTTATATAAATTAGCATTAAGGTGCAATAGCAGGCTTTAATATATATATATATATATATATATATATATATATATATGTGTGTGTTTGTGTGTGTGTGTGTGTATAAAATAGCATTAAAGTGCTTCTTATACATGTATATTTGTATAGATTGCAGATTCAGTCTTCCCAGCCCGGTGCAGGTCTACAGTTTTGTTTCTTGTGTCCTTTGACAGCTCTTTGGTTTTGGCCATAGTGGAGTTTGGAGTGTGACTGTTTGATGTGACAGATGTCTTTTATTCTGTATGACCAGTTCAAACAGGTGCCTTAATACAGGCAACATGTTCAGGACAGAGGAGCTCTTAAGAAGAAGTTACAGGTCTGTGAGAGACAGATATCTGGCTTGTTTGTTGGTGACCAAATACTTAGTCCACCATCATTTGCCAATAAATTCTTTAAAAATCAGACAATGTGATTTTCTGGATTGTTTTTTCTCCCATAGTTGAAGTGTAACTATGATGAAAATTCCAAGCCTCTCTCAGGCCTCTTTTGAGTGGAACAACTTGCACAATTGGTGACTGACTAAATATTTTTTTGCCCTTCTGTTCATATACATAAACACACACACACGTATATAAATATATATGTTTAAAGCATTCAACATAAGTATTTAGC
The DNA here is from genome assembly GCF_037954325.1 of Fistularia commersonii. NCBI lineage: Eukaryota > Metazoa > Chordata > Actinopteri > Syngnathiformes > Fistulariidae > Fistularia > Fistularia commersonii. Next base: position 8,789,138 of record NC_141287.1, on the reverse strand, counting down.
AAAAGAAACAAAACCCGAAATTTGAAAAACCACAATTATACAAACATACATCCCAAGTTTTATACCAACAATCGACTCAGCATCCCTGATAAATTCAAATGTGTTCATTTTTAGAACACATGTATTCATAATGTCAAATCATTTCCAATCTGGAACTCTGATAAAGAGAATTTTATAAGAGGGGAAAGTGTTTTGTGAAAATTACCAAAAATAACATTACCTGAGAATAATAACGTGAGGTAATTTCATAAAGCAACTTTTTTCCTCTGTCACTTGATACAAAAACTTGTTTTTACTGAAGACATGAACAAAGATTCGGACACAACAGAGAGAGGAACATCTCATATTTCCTTGTTTCCTGCGGTGAACACTCGGTGGCATAACAAACGGAGATTACAACACGGCACATTGAGATTACAAGCCTGCTGTTGTCAGTTCTTTTCATCTCTCAGTTGCAATCTTGAATCTGAAAGTAATTCCTAAGATCTTTTGATCAGTTGGAGTCTACTTAACGCAGACCACTCCTGCTCTTTTCAGTCTCCTGGCTCAATGTTTAGATCTGCCACTGTGTACTAAACAAAAGATTCTTCACACCAAAGGTTGGGGAAGGTAAAAAGGTGGGCGTGTGTGTTTGAGAACAATAAGGGGAAGGGAAAGGGGGGTGTTAAGCGTGAGCAGACTAGTTTCAAATGATGTGTGCACGATCTCCTCCCACTTAGGCAAATGTAGCAGTGACCTCAGGAACTGGTTCGGCAGCATCTGAGTAAACGGATCCCTATCAGAAAACAGCGATGTCATATTTGTGCAGGAAAAACATTCCTTCACTTGAATTTTTCCTCTGTTTTTTTCCTCTACAATCTTTCAACAACAACACATATATTTTCTCTCTCAGCCAAAGGCTAAAGTAAAAGTCACGAAAACCTAGAGAGGCTGAACTTATTGCACGGTATCTAAAGAGGAACTTGAGAGGAACCTTGAGTGGGGGAACAGGAAAGCTGAAGACGACACAATAGGATCCATCTGCGGTTTCATGTAATGGCAGCTTGGAATATGAGGGTGCCAAACAAGCTGTCGAATTCTGGGCGGAGATGGAAAAGTGACCCCAATTCAGATCAGCAGAATATTTCTATCAATTACGGTACTAAATACATTTGCATTCATTCATAGGGACACACCTCTTGTTCTCTTCATTTCAGCTTTTCCCTTCAGGGGTCACCAGAGCAAATCAATCTTTTTCATCTAATCCTATTCTTTATATGCTCCTCTCTCACACCAACTAACTTCACATCCTCTCTCACTACGTCCATAAATCTTCTCTTTGGTCTTCCTCCAGACCTCCTGCCTGGCAGCTCCAATTCCAGCATCCGTCGACCAATATATTGACTACCCCTCCTCTGTACATGACCCAAACATCTCAGTCTGGTTTCTCTGACCTTCTCTCCAAAACATCTTACATGTGCTGTTCCTTTCATGGACTCATTCCTGATCCTCTCCATCCTGGTCACTCCCAAAGAGAACCTCAACATCTTCATCTCTGAGACCTCCAGCTCAACCTCCTGTTTTTCATCATTGTCACATCCATAAGGACACACCATCAAGCCGAATTCAGGGCGAGCGGCAACAACGCACCACGTAAGCTAAGTATTCAATGACCCCCATGGTCCCTCAGCATGTTATCATAACAAACATCAGCCTGAGGAGGTGACAACTGGCCATCGGAGTGCAGCAGGTGTCCTGTGAAACTCACCGCCGCAACGCTTTCGTAACATCCTTCTGGACGGACTCACCACAGTGACGGCGTCATTGAAGAGACATTCGCCAAACACTACGATGTAGAGCTGCTCGTTGACGGACACGTCCTCGAACACACTCAGCACGGCCACCGGGTCCACGGCAGAGATGATGGTGGCAAATAGCAAGTTCTCCTGCAGATTGATATCCTGGACACCAAACGCTTCGATCTGGCAAATGGCGAACAGAGACATGCCGATGCCGATGCTGTTCCACAGAGTCCCCACTACTGCGAACCATAGCACCTGCGCACACAAACACACACAAAGAATAACGGTCGGCCGAGGTATAAGGAGTTGTTTTGGGAAAGTGCGGTGAAACGGACCGTGCCGATGTTCTCGAAGAAAGGTCTGGTGGGCATGAAGTAGCCGGAGTCCAGGACGATGGGGGGCAGCATATAGAGGAAGAAAACATTGCTGGTGAGCACAGCGGGGGGCTCCTCGTTCACAGAGTGCATGATGGCCCCCACTATGAGGCCGATGCTGATCAGGAGGCACGTCTCTGGCACCCAAATGGTGATCTTATTGTAAACATGGAAGCCTGGGAAAAGAAGATATATGGTTAAGAGGAAGACAGAGGTAAAGGCCATCACCCTGGAGCTCCATCATTCACTGCTGTGCTCACCAATTTTTGCGAATGAAGCCAAGAGCACCCACAGAGTGATCTCGAATGGGATCTGGATTCTGGGGTAATCCATTGTGAATACGGGTAAATTGGACTTTTCCGGGTCCGGATATGCGTGAGGGCCGTCGTCGGGCTTAATGGGGGGCACGACCGTGACACCGCCCGTGGGTTTAGTCGGCATTTCTCCTCCGGATCCATGCAGGATGGTTAAAATTGCGAGGAAAAGTAGACACACTGTTCTTTGTAAATCCATGTTGCGTGAAAATGAAGTACGCGATCCACGTGGTACAATCTAAGTCACTCCATCAGGATAGAGATCAGCTCCTCCGAAAGTCGGTGTCTGGAAATTCCACGCGTGATTTCATCACGCCGTCTAAAAAATACGTTCAAAACTTACTCACACCCACACGGTTCTGTGCGTTATCCAGGTGAGGCGCCTTCACACACCTGTGAGCCGCCTTTCTGCGCGTTCACGTGTTCCGATACGGGGCCAGGCGCGTTCCCGAGGCCCAGCCTGATTGGGCGACGCTTTAGGCAAATAATAAGGGAGGGACGCGTCAGGTTTGCAGGACTTAGTTTCGGTGACAAAGTGACTCCAGGGACGAAGTTTCTCCTCTCAGTCTTGCAGTTTCTCCCCCCCTCCCCGTCGTTTGAGATAAAAATTAAACTTAATTTGCACCCTGGGCCACCAAAGTGTTATGACCTTTTCACGTTGAAATATTAAACAGTGAGTGCTTTTTTTTTAATCTGTCTCTAGTTACACAACATTTTTTATGAACTTTACTAAATGTCCTCATTACCTGGTTGTAAGAATCTCCAAATGACAATAAAAGCATTTTATTAAAGAAAATTAAAAAAATCAAATAACTCCCGATAATGATTCGGTTATTTAAATTGACTCTTACAAAACCCATCAAACAAATGCTCATGTTTCGTTTTGGCTTCCACCAATTCAGAGTAAAGGAGTTCGACTCTGATATTCGAAGACATAAATGTATTATTTTTTTTAAATGATGTTACCTGATGTCAAAGACAGTGCATAAAAAGCAGAGCTAACAAAACAAGACTAACAAGAAAATGATGCTCGTAAAATGGGGAGAAGCTTCTCCCCTAGTGTATTGAGTCACGAATATTGGGGTTTATGTTGATGCTTGTTTTCTGTGTGATTTTGGGGTGCAAGGAATTCTGTTTTTTTTTTTATTCTTTATCTGGAATTGAGCGAAAACACTTAGTTGTATTGCAAGCGTGACTGTGGCCAACAACAGGTTTTGCTTATTGAACGGACAATTTACCGTCAAGCAGGTGTTTTCCCTGACAAAACGCTACAGTATTTAAAAGGAACAACAATAAAAAATCAATCCCAATTACTATTAGAGGAGTCAAATGGAAGGGCTGGTAAAACACCATATGAAATATTTCTTTTTGAGATGGCTTGCAAAAGAAGACAGAGTAGTGAGCCTTTCTCTCCCTGCAAATAAAGAATTCAGACATAAAACTTTAAAAACATCATGATTCCAGAGGCGTTTGCTGCTGTTGCGCTCTGAATAACATCCTATTAAACTCTCTCAGAAGTACAACGCCCTGAAATCGCTGCAATTAAAATGAAAACAAACCTCACTCCTTTGGAGCATTCAAATAAATGAATTTAGGCCTGGACGTCTACCAAATGACGAATCATTTTACTTTCCTATCATCTTTTTTTATACATTAGAATCCATATCTCTCCCTACGAACCATGGCCAATTTGGCAACTGTATTTTTTTTTTTCTTTTTTTCATTATTTTTTTTATTTTTTTATTTTATTTTTTTTTATTTATTTTTTATTATTATTGTATTTCCGTTTCCCTGCGGTCGGGCGCCATCTCCGCAGACCGGTGAACAGCGCCCTCTCGTGGCGGGACGGGGCGCAGCGCCCAGCCCATCCATTTCGCCTGGATGTGTCAGAGGGAGCAGGGCGAGTCTTGACTGCAGAAATCGTCGAGGACGCGACCAGGATGCGCATCCGTATGAAACACCTTTGTGCTTTCCTGGATGGTACGTCTGATTTACTTCTGCTTTTGTCTTTAGAATGATATTATGTTGCGGTTTTGTCGAAGGTGTCGGAGTGATGGATGTGGCCGGAGGAGAGGACCGACAGAGACATGTTTATTATATCGGTGTTAAATGTCGATGAGCTGTTTATGTTTGTGTTCCTGCCTTTTTTTTCCGCTGAGGGAGTAAACACCCTGCAGCAGCGTCATGACGCAAACACTGTCCGAGAGTCAGCGGAGAGAAACACTGAACGATGTGATGTAATAATAATAACAATAATGTTATGACTCTGTGTTGCCATTTATAGACATCGCATGGATGTTTACATCCAGCCTAGCAGTGAGAAGGATAACATGGGTAACATGTTTCCTCGCAGGGTTTTGAAAGCCCATCGGCGAGTTCATGGTGGATTAGGATGAATTGTATTTTAAATTGTACACACAGTACAGTTAATACCGGATGTGTAGACGAAGGAGCTGCACGCACGTCATGATGGGCCTCCAGATGCTCCCCTCAGTGCGTGAAGGGTTAGATTTGATCTGTTGAGTCACTGTTTTCCATCCGTTCAAAATACAACTAGATTATGATGACTTCAGCTCGCTATTCTTTTTGTCATTTGTGTGAGTGTATTTCAGAGAAATACTGCCTGGCACACCACTTGACAGCATCCTAACTGCACACTTGTGTATAGAGAAGATCTGAGGGTTCTTCCATTATCACAAGTTTGACCCACTGTTAACATGATATCACTTTTCGTGTGATGTTGCTACATCTTCGTACATGTGTACATGTGTGTTTGTGTGAGAGAGTTCCCCTCCCTACTTTGCATCTCCTTCTCCCCCTCAGTCAGATCAGGAGGCAATGAACGGATGATCACATAATTGGAAGGCAGTCTCAAGGGAGCCACAGATATAAAGCAGAGCAATGGGTGTGAATGGTTGAGAGCACGGGGTTGGGGCGTGGGGGCGCGTGGGGTGGGGTCACAGGGGCTTAAGCAAAAGGGGAAAAGACAAAGCCTGATAACAGTAATGAGGCAGATCAACAAAGAGGACTGGAAGACTCAAGGTTTTTCTGTGGGATTTGAGGGCAGGACAAGAGGGGTTAAGGAAATGAACAGAAAAGACTCTGCAGTGCAGCGGTGCCGACAGAACCTGGCGGGTGGGGCCGAGGGGGTCCAGCTGTGAGCAGCCAGCTTGGAGAACTGGGTCACTTTTGTCCCTGGAGGAACACAAGAAGTCCCCGAAGCCTCTTTGCTTGGATGCAACGCATTGCTTGTTCATTGTTTCCCTGCATCTTCTTTTTTACATCTACTTCACCATGAACCTGGAAGATACTGACCCATTCACCATTCCTGGGGTCAGAGGTCGTGCACCGACTGTGGAGCATCTCGCTGTCATCGCTGCTGCCTGCTCCACTGTGTTGTTGATTTGTCAGTCAACAGTTAATTTGGTCTTCAATTATTATCCGAATCCAAAACTCTTGAGGGTGAATGTTTGCATAGTTATGAGTATTAAGGCGTTCACCACATCTGCTGTCTTTGCTCTTTCAGAAGCCATAGAAAACCAAGCTTTAACATTTATAACAACAAAAACATGATTAAATAACTCTGAAAATGCAATTATGAATGCACTTCTTTAACTCCAGCCACTTATTGAAACAACACTTCTTTTTTATATGTCATGTTCATGACCATCTTTAAGATAATCCCAGTCTTGAAACTCTTTTACTATGTTTTAATAATTAATTTGGTTGTAAATATAGTAAAAATGCATAATCATCAAGAAAAACTTGAACTCAAAGAAATCACAAAGAAAATTCAATATTGTCTGCAGGTCATTATTGCTTGTAATTTTGGATTATGCTTCATTCAGTTATTGCTGATTTCTTTTAGGGCTACAAAAGCCACACCTTTCAAAGCAGGATGGCAGACATTTCAATATGCAACTATCAAACAAAAATCAATAAGTTGCAATTTACAATTACAGAAAAAAGAATACAGGATAAACTGACCAATTAGAAATAAAAACAGCCAGAGCTCTTATTTGAGAAGCTTGAGTCGGAGAGCATTTTGCACACGCATGCACATGTGCACTTTTGTTGGTTTGCATGTTTGTGCATGTTTGACATGTGGGGATAAAGCTTTCACCGGCTCACAGGGTGTGACATCACTAGTGATTCACAAGTAAAAATAGACCACCACTGGTGAGATATTTACACATGAATACACTCTGGCACGTGTGCTAGAGCACACAAACCCAAACACACATCTTTTGATTTGTATCAGACAAAAAAACAAACTGGATATTAGATGAATAGAGCTTGAAGAGAAGGAAGTACATTGTCGTTGATTATTCTGAGTACATTCTAGTGTGTCATTGTGACATAAAGGAAAATGTCTTTTTGTGAAACTCACAGAACTACACGTTAACAAAATCTGATCGGGTACAACCTACATGAATATTTGTCTCTTAGAACTTAAATTCATTTTAGTCATCAAATCCCCTTCAATTTTTCCTCTTCAACATTCTCATTTCAGTGTATTTTTGTACATTGTGCATTACACAATTCAATACAACAGGTATTGTATTGCATATTGCATGTGATATCAAATTAAATCCAATGTGATTCTGCGCAGCTGTCTTTGTGAAGGAGGCTCTTTGTGAACCTTAACCTTACCTTTACCTGGACCTCAGAGATGAACCAGTAAAATGCCATTGTGAGAAAATTATACACGGACACACACGGACACAATTTTCTCCTCTATTTTTGCCCCTGTCCTTTTCTCTTCGTTATGTGTTACATTCTCACTCAATCTTTGCTGTAACTTAATAACTTTATTAGACTTTGTAATAAATTGAGCTGTTTTTTCTCAGACTGAACAACAATTTGAAGTAAATCGCTCAGGTTGGAAAAAACTTATCACATGAATACATAAAGGATAGGTTAAGCAATTTTTGCCGTAACAAATGAAAATATTAATTCTTTAAAGAAAACCTTGCAAGAAACAGAGAAGCTGTAAAGAGTAGAATTTAAGGAAAGCCTGAGGGAAGGAAAGGAAGGAAAACAGGCTGAGCAAATCAATTAATGAATGATTGCCTGAAATCTTTCAGCAGAACCAAATCTCCTGAGTTACAGCTCTGTTATCTCAAATTTACATGAAAATACTGCATCAGTTCCGTAAAAAGAACAGTAAGGGCTTTTGCTTCGTCTTCACAAATGAGCTGTGGATGATGAAGATGATGTTTCCTTGAAATCGATATAATCTGTACAATCACTGTATGGATCGTTTGTTCCCTCTAACACGGTCATATTTAGTTTTAGAAAAGTAAATCACAGGTGGATGTCTGAGAATCCTTTAAGGTGATTTACTAGAGAAAGAGCAAAGACCCCTTTTAACTTCAAATATCAAATTCTTTTCTTCTGGTGTCATTTTCTGTTGTGTTTTGATGGAATATAACTGAAGAGCAAACTACATTATTGACTATGTGAGTGTGTGTGCTTGCCATTTCAGTCTGAAACCAAAGCGTGATGAAGAAAATCAAACACAAATTCACACTCATTTGCAGGAGATCGGGAGCTGGCAGAAGCTGGTTTAGTCATTCACTGCTTACTTCTCAGATCTTGCAGCTGTGAGAGAAGTCACACGTTCAAGAAAAAACTTTCCCACTGCGTACATTAGCACTGTAACAGAAATGGCGCCACATTCGCACATATTCTTTTCATGACTGAGCACCGCAGCCAACCCTGTCATTCATCTGCGCCCTTGTGAAAACACACTGGAATAGAATGTCAGCCACATGTGGCGTAGCCTCCTTTATGCAACCAATTACTTACGACTATCATTTTATTTTCTTGTTTCCGCTTAGCTGCCATCTGCATTAAATCACAACATCATTATTAGAGTTGAGAACCCCTGTAATGTTTCCATGGTTACGATTATCCGTCTTCTCCCCTCTTTGTCTCAGGTTAACAGATGACACGTGCGTGAGAGCTGATATCAAGGGAACACATTCATATCTCAGAGAACAGAGAAGTTTTTGGTCTTGCTGACACTGCTCACGTCTTCGGCCTTGGCCTGTTTCCTCAACGATGCATCCTCAAGCCCGACATGAATCGTCCATGTCCGGGAAGGAGCGCAGTCCGCGCCACAGGCCCTGGTCAGTCTACCGGGCCAACACATTTGATCTCTCGGCAGAGATGATGGGGCTGGCACTATCAGGTAACTAAGAAACTGCCACCATGGTAACGTGATCACTGCACTGGTGATGAAAATACAGGATGTGTAGCAAGACTCATGGCTTTCTCTTTTTCCTTACAGGCAACAATCAGGATCCAGATGAGCCCGTGTTAGAATTTAGTCTCGGTGAGTTTCACCATGAACAACACATTTAATTAGATTTAGTGTCATATAGAGCGCCAAAGTGGCACAGTGATTAGTAGATTTGATTGCACCAGACGTGTTAATGACAAAGTGAAGGATTGTATGTCTCTATAGTTGGCACTGTGATTTACTGGGCGTCCCGTCCAGGGTGAACCCTGCATCTCGCCCAAAAAAACAGCTGGGATAGGCGCCAGCAACCCTGAAACCCTGATTGTGGGATAGGCGGTATAGATAATGAATGTATGAATAGCGTCTTATAACTGTACTAATAGTTTTTATTTGTCCCTTTGAAATAGAGGATGGCATTTCAGATCTTAAAGTGTGCGACTCTTTTGAAGTATATGTGTTGAAAATTGCAGCAGATTAATACTTGAAAAGGGGCTTTTGGAAAAAAATGGCCTTTAATTTTTGTCCTATTCAGCCAATATTTCTAACTATTAAAAGTGCTGTGTCATGTCTCACGGATTAGTGAGCATTCTGGAATTTGTGTGTGTTTTCATGCTTACAGCCTGCAGTGAACTTGTGCCCCCAGCTATGGAGAGAAAGCCAACCAGCTTTGTGGCTGTGAGCTGCACAACTCCACCCCAAGCTTTCTGGACCAAACATGCACAAACTGAAATCATTGACGTATGCTGTCACCCTTTCCTTCTCCCTGATGATTAAAAACTCCAGACATAGTCCAATTCTGTACTATGTCTCTGTATCCAGGCAACCAACAACCCCATCTTTCTGAGCAGCATAGCCTTCTTCCAAGACTCTATGATCACTCAGCAGACTCAGGTCAAGCTTTCTGTCTACGATGTGAAGGATCGTTCCCAGGGCACGGTCAGTCACCTCTCAAGAATATGATCGATTATACCGTCCTTAAACATCAATACATTTTTTTACTTATGCAGGCTAAATCCGTTAAATTTGTCGTGTGTCCCAGATGTACATGCTTGGTTCAGCCATGTTCGCTGTGAAGGAGCTGCTGCAGGACAAACACCACAGGCTGCACCTTGCTCTGAGGTAATAGGCTTCTCGACCGGTGACACACATGCAGCGGGAATATTGAATGGTGATTTTTAACCAGTGTGTGTCCTTGTGTGTGTGTGTCTGCGTGTGCGGATGCCAGGTCGGCGGAGAATGTGAATGTAGGTAACATCACTGTCATCGCCTGGCAGATAGAAGAGAAGCGTGAGCAGAGAGCTCCTGTTGCGAGATTGCAGAGGGGAGATACTATTAATGGAAGGGTGAGCGTGACAGAGTTTTAATTATAATTTTATGACAAAGTCCAAATGAAGCTGGAAAGTCGTCCTTCTCAGAATGACCAGAAACAGGGGCTGCGGAACACACCCCAATTAAATCCCAAGGGAACAATGAAAGTGGTTAAAATACAGGAGCTTTCCCTGCATTTTTTTAAGAATTTAATTAAAGACTTCATTTGTTGATTGAAAAGAGATATCGTCTATTCTTTTTTGACATTTTTTTGAGCTATCTAACATTTAGTTTTTTCTTTCTGTGAAAGAAAACAGTACTCTTCTCAAGTAATAGCCAATATTCCCTTCAAGTGTAATATACTATATCTAGCAGTTTACCTCAGTGGTCCTGTTGTGTTCAGCTCACTGTGTCTGCACACATTTGCAGGTCACATTATTGTTCGTCCGAAGTGTGTGATGCCTTTTTGTGCCTGTATATCAGATGGTCCTTCCTGTGGATGAAAGTCTAACGGAATCAATGGGCATCAAATCCAAATCCTCTTCCTTGTGTAAAGATCCACTTCTGAAGGCTGGTGAGTGTGTTAATGAGTGTATTCCTGAGCTGAGGTGCACTTCCTGCAATTTTGTGGTAACTTCCAAGTGTGACAGTATGTCTCTTTCCGCCTAAGTATTCGGGGGCGTCATGTCACAGACGTACCGTTTCCCCACCACCGATGGCAACCACCTGCGGGTGCTGGAGCAGATGGCAGAAAGCGTGCTGTCCTTGCATATTCCTCGCCAGTTTGTCAAACTGTTGCTGGAAGAAGACGCTGTCAGGTAACATCTGAGATCTGTTCTCTTCCACATTAAAAAGAGTGTCAGCTGTAAAGTTGTGATGCCAAATGAGACATTTACAAAACTAACATTATTCCACTTTTTCTCGTAGACCGAGGTGCAACCCTGTTTCATCTATGGCTTGAAATGATTTCCTTAGGAAATTTTATTTGCACAAACAACAGCAACGGGTTGACCTTTCAGCTTTAAAGATGGATAACTTTTGTCTTTTGAGATGAGATGAGATGAGATGAGATGAGAACAACTTTATTAATCCCGAAGGAAATTGTTGTGCCAGAGTTTCAAGTAAAAAAAAAACATAACAGTAATAGATAATAGTAGAAAGGAGGAAGAATAAGAAATATACTGAAATATGAATTGTCTTAACTGTTAGCAGTAACTACAAAGATTGAAGATTCCCTACGGCTGAGGGAAGAGGAATTAAAAAGTTTTTTTCTGTAACTTTTTCTGGGAAAGTCATATTTAAGATCTGCAGATTTTCTCATTCTCTAATATTCTCATTAAACGTCAGCAAAATACGGAGATATGACGGTGACCAGCTGCAGTAGGCTAAACTCAACACTACATAAAAAGTTTAGCGGTCCCTAATGATGAATTCCCTACTGGAAAGCATTGATACTGTATTTATATCAAAGTACATTGTTATTCATCCCATAGTTGTTGAGATACTTTACTAAAGAACATTATAAGTGAGCACCCAACAGAGATATGTTTTATATTACGAATCCTCAAGTGGCCTAAAGTAAACCTCATAGGTGACGTGGTTAAGTGTTTAAAAGCACTTTTACTGCTTTCAAAGCAGTCTTATGTTATCCACATGAATGGGGCTTCGCCTCTGGAATAATCGGAGGGACTTAATTGAGTATTTTACTAGGATTACATGCTGCATTAACCTCAAGCTGCAAGATCATCAGCTTGGTGTCTCAGCTATTAAAAGAATCATATTGTGCACAGGGTGTGTGAGCTGGAGGAGCTTGGCGAGCTGTCTCCATGTTGGGAGAACCTCAGGAGGCGGATCATCACTCAGTATCAAACCATCATCCTTACATACCAGGAGACTATAAGTGACCTGCATGAGTACAAAGGTGAGAACCACAGTTTAAATGAGGTGAACCATCAATTCAAACCCACCGACAACAAGGAGTCCGTTTTTTTTTCTTAGTTGTCCAAAATACCAAAACAAGAATGATGGCCCAACAGTCTGTCCTCTTCTTCTTCTTTCGGCTTTTGCCCTCAGGGGCACCAATGCAAATCAACCTTTTCCATCTAACCCTATTCTCTGCATCCTCCACTCTCACACCAACTAACTTCATATCCTCTCTCACTACATCCAGAAATCTTCTCTTTGGTCTTACTCGAGACCTCCTGCCTGGGAGCTCCGATTCTAGCATCCGTCTACTAATATATTCACTATCCTTCCTCTGTACATGACCTAATCATCTCAGTCTGGCTTCTCTGACCTTCTCTCCAAAACATCTAACATGTGCTGTCCCTCTCATGGACTAATTCCTGATCCTATCCATCCTCGTCACACCCAAAGAGAGCCTCAGCATCTTCATCTCAGCGACCTCCAGCTCAGCCTCCTGTCCTTTTGTCATTGTCACTGTTTCTAGTCCATTCAGCATCGCTGGTCCACCAGTTTCTTGTACACCTTTCCTTTCATTCTGGCTGATAACTTTCTATTGCATAGTACCCCTGACTCTTTTCCCCACCCATTCCAACCTGCTTGAACCCGTTTATTTTCCACACTCTCTGTTGCTCTGGACTGTTGACCCCAAGTACTTGAAAAAAAAAAAAAAAAATATATATATATATATATATATATATATATATATATATACACTGTATATATATATATACTGCATACATATATTTTTTTTCAAGTACTTATGTAGTGTTATGTTATGTAGTGTTATGTGTATATATATATATATATATATATATATATATATATATATATATTCTGTCTTGCTGCAATTAACCTTCATTCCTCTCCTTTCCAGAGGATACCTCCATCTCTCATGATTTTCCTCAATCTGTTCCCTGCTCTCACTACAGATCACAATGTCATCAGCAAATTTCATGGTCCATGGGGATTCCTGTCTAACCTCATCCGTCAGCCTCTCACTCTCTAACATCCTGTTGAATAATCTAGCCAGAAACTACCACTGACTCTCTTAGACACTTCCATACCGCCACAGGTATATCATCAGGACCAACTGCCTTTCCACTCTTCATCCTCTTCAATGGCTTCCTCACTTCACTTTTACTAATATCTGCTACTTTGTGGTCTACAATAGTTACTTCTTCTACCCTTCCCTCTCTTTCATTTTTTTCATTCATCAGCTCTTCAAAATATTCCTTCCATCTTCCCATCACTCCTTTAGCTTTCGTCAATACATTCCCTCTCTATCCTTTATCATCCGGGCCTGCTATACATCCTTTCCTTTTCTATCTCTCTGTTTTGCCAACCTGTATAAATCATTCTCTCCCACTTCCATCCTTTTTGCAAAATCTACCATAATCTGTCCCTCTGCGTTCCTATCCTAGATACCAAATCTGCCCATCACTTCTTCACCCCCTCTATTGCCTGCATCAGCATGTCCACTGAAGTCTGTACCAATTACCACTCTCTCATCTCTAGGGATATTCTGTATCACCTCATCTAATTCATTCCAGAACGTCTCCTTCTCTTCAAATTCACATCCCCCCTGAGGGGCATGGCCACTAACAACATAGAGCATCACACCCTCAATTTCCAGTTTCAAACTCATAAGTCTATCTGACATTCTTTTCACCTCCAGAACATTTCTAAAAAACTCCTCCTTCAAGATAACTCCTACTCCATTTCTCCTCCCGTCAGTACCGTGATAGTACAACTTAAAACCTGCTCCGAAGCTTGTAGCCTTGGTACCTTTTCACCTGGTCTCCTGGATATACAGAGTACATCCACCTTCCTTCTCTGCATCATGTCAAGCAATTCTACCTTTTCCTGCCATCGTCCCAATATTCAAAGTCCCTTCTCTCAGTCCCAGACCCTTGCCTTTCCTCTTCTCTCTCTGCTTCCGAACATGCCCTCTTCCTCTCCTTCATCGACCCACAGTAGCCTAATTTCCTGTATCCTGAAGGTCAACGGTACCAATGGCAGTCGTTGTTAACCCGTTGTTGTTGTTGTTATATTTATAACCCTAGCTGCAATTTTCTGAGCCCTGTAAACCTGTTTTGCACTGTATAAATGTTGCATGGGCTTTCCAAGGAGCTCCTGGTCTTTTCATCGAATTTTACAATGTTTACATAACATTCAGCCTTTATGTATAAATATCCCTATGAATGTCTGTATGTTAAATAATAATAGTACAAATAAAGTACTGCTGTTGCTTTATGTACAGTAGATGATTTATTTCTCCCCCTCCTGCCAGGTCCCTCTTTTAAATCCAGTACACTCAAAGCAGAGAGGAAGTTAGAGTTTATTCCAACTAATCTACACATTCAGAGGATGAGAGTTCAAGGAGAGACAGGCTATGGTGGGTTAATTGATTATATATTCTCTACATGTCCTGGATTTTGAATCATTCAGGTTATTCAATATCTTTTTTTTTCCTCCCTTTTAGACCACACCTATGATGTTGTGACTATTGGCGCCCCTGCTGCTCACCATCAAGGCTTAAAAGGCTGCGGCCTTCGAAAACTGGTCCAAAAGCTAGAGGAAGCCAGAAAAGAGTGAGTGGAATAACATTTCTATGATCTGGTGTCACAGTTATCAAGGTTGCGTTAGATGTTATTCACTTTGTGATTTTTTTTTTCACTTTCTCCATCAGCACATATGAGGAAGAGAGGTGAGTGTGCGACATTGCCAATTTTGTGTCAAAGTTTGCCACATTTGCGCTGCTATTTAATTCCTATTATCTTTGTTTTCCACACATAAACAAAGCTCTACTGGCATCGGCCTAAAAGGGATGGCATATCAACCTCAGGATGTGGTAAAAGCAAAAGAACTGATTGGTCAGATAAATACTCTGAAGACGCAAGTGTGTTACTACACAGAGCGCCTGTCCCGTGCTGCCAAGGATCGCTCACCTAATGCTCTGGAGAGAACACTGACCATCCTCACTGAGAAGGTAAGAGAAGGGCTTTTCTAAGCCAACACTCTCTTGTAGCTCATTATCTGTGAAAGATCTATTGGTGTTTGGCGTGGTCTGCAAGTTGTGCTGAGATTATGGCTTCACTTTGAAAAAATGAAACATCACGTCATCAGCGAGTCTCAGCAGTCAGCACAAAGGGAAATTGCAACGTGTTTCCAAGCCTCTGAATCACATCCTGAAATGTTACATAAGCTTTTAGATGAACAGCTAGATTGACAATTTATTTTCAATATTGTCAGTGTTGCTTTTACTTTGATGCAGAAAAAAACTTAAAATTTTCAAATACAGAACTGTCTCAGAAATTTCTGTAATGCAATTAAAAGAACAAAAAATACTTTTTCACGATATTCTAATATTTTGAGATAGAATTTTTTAGTTTTCTTAAGATATAAGCCATAATCGGCAATATTGAAATAATAAAAGGCTTGCAATATTTCAGTTGATTTGTAATGAATCCAGAATGTATGACATTTTTGGTTTTTCAAGTCCTTTATATATGCAAATGTAAAAGCCAAGGTTAGCATGTTAACTGAACACCTTGAAAAATGTGTTGGACTATGGATCCAAACTGAACCATTATGTATCTAATTCAGTTCGATAGGAACAGCCTTTTAATTCAAACCTGTGTAAAATTAAAATGACAATAACCATGAGCAGAATAGAAAGCTACAAGTGACTGTTTATAGACTTTAAAGAACATTTACAGCTGAGTGATTGTTAAATTCCTCTCTTCCTCCAGACACGTCAGCTGGTCACCGTTTGTGACTCAAAGCTGCTGTCCTCGGCCATCCTCGCCCTGGCAGCTGCCCGTCCGGAGGTCACCCGCCAAGGCACCCCGTCCCCCTCCTCCACCTCCCTTTCTCCCTCCTCTCACTCTCCATCCCGCTCGCCATCCCACCACCCGACTTCACCCTCGCGTTTAGCCACTTCCCCTTCCCGCCACACAGCTCCTCCGGAGGGCGGCGAAGCCATTAAAAACAAGCGTGCCTCCCTGCAGGCAGATTTGCATGAGGAGGAGTGGGTAAGAGACAGAGCCCGCGCCGTTTTGTTTATGAATTGTGATGAAAAAGCTTCATTAATGATTAATGTTTTTGCGCAGGAGAAGATTTGGCTGAATGTGGATAAGAGCCTGGAGTGTGTCATTCAGAGGGTGGACAGGTTGCTGCAGCGAGACAAAATCCAAAGTGACAGCAGCTCTGAGGATGTTTTCCTCCTCGCTAACGAAGAGCCAAAAAGCACCAAGAAAGGTAAATAGATAAGACCGACACACTCATTGCAAATCCACTCTTCATTGTCATCCTTAAATTTAAAAATAGCTTAGCTTTACGTTGTGTCTCATTCTCCTCATAATCTGCTTTGGAAGTTATGATAAAAATACATGAAAGTTGTTTTTTTTTTCCTTCAAATGAACAAACAAACAAACAAACAGACAGACAGACAGACAGATAGACAGATAGACAGATAGATAGATAGATAGATAGATAGATAGATAGATAGATAGATAGATAGATAGATAGATAGATAGATAGATAGATAGATAGATAGATAGATAGATAGATAGATAGATAAATAATCACTGATCGCTCTGCGTGTGCTAGTGTGTGTGTGTGTATATAAATTGTGTTAATTACTTTCTCTCCCTGGCAGGAAGCAGCCCAGAGGTTGAAAAGACATCACCAGGTAAGATTTAAAGCAAAGAAATATTCAAACAAGTCAGCGTTCACTTCAATTTTCGGTAACAACTAAAAAACTAGCTAAATATAAAAGCAAAGACTCCTCATCACAGTCCTGTAGTGGGGAGCTGCTTCTGCTTAATGCCGTCATTAATTAAAACAAATACAATATCGTTCGGCTTTTCAAATGTGAACGTAGTAACATAGTTTTAGTACCATATTACATTATATAATATTTCAATATGCATCAGGATATGAAGTTTTGAAATTGTCCTGTATTCATTACATTGAGGAGGCCTGTACTCCATCCGTACAGGCCAGCAGCTGAGAAGCCCCTCGGTAGGCCAAGCCATTTGGGAATGAAGGAGTTGGTTTTTGCCTCCTGCAGTTGCTCCTTCTCTTGCAAAGTACTCTTGCAATTCTTCAATGGAGATTCCAAGGTTACACTTGTCCTCTTCTCAAGGAGCCCACAATGGATTCCTGAAGAAACTTGAGCTTTCCTTCTCCCTTCTATTCCCCTGTCTTCGGATATGTTCTGCCCACCGGATATTAGCGAGACATCCCGGAGCATCTCATCCCGGAGCATTTTCAGGCCCTCCTTTCTCCAACGCTGGCGGAGATGACATCTGCTTTCCACCGGCTCATCGATCTCGTTCTCCCTTCTGCCCTTTGATCTTGCTGCAGTTTCTCTGATGCTCACCTCACCTTACCAGGTGAGGTGAGCAGATGTTCATCTAGCTTTCTCCACTCCTCAGCCTCGTTGGCCTTTGGTCCCCTGATCTTGTTCCTTCAGAGTGGCTTCTTCAGCTTCCTGGCACACCTCTGGTCTTGAACACTTGGGGGTGCTACTGGGTTCACTTCTTTGGGTTCATCAGCATCCTTTTCTTCCTCCACCCTCTTTCCTCCTGCTCTTCTTCTGCAACCTTATGCCTGTTGGCGCTGTGGTTGTCAACCCGGCCTTGGATCCCATTTGTCTGACCTGCCCTTTACGGGGCAGTGCAAGGCTGCATCAGTCTACCACTACCGCACATGGTTTCCCATGTTGTTGTTACACTTTTTAGATGGACCTTTGGTTGTTCTCTTTTTTTCTTCTTGGTTGTAAGCTTCCTCTTAGAGAACTAGAGCGTACGGTTACCAGCCCGCCCCTTCCGGTGCAGTCTATTCTGCTGTCATCCAATCTTCCCTGGACTCCGACTGCTCTATTTACAGTAGCCATCGTCTCCTAAAATGTGTTATTCATTACAGTGAGGTGATCTTTTCTGCGGGGCTTTAGGCCTGTTGCAACTCAAGCAGTGGCTGTGGTGTTCACGCCTAAACATGACCGCATAACTATGCAAGGTTTTTCAGCCTCATATGTCAAAACGTATGAGGGCACAGTAGCTGTGCTGTTGGGTGATTTTATTGAACCTGGGATTGGTTGATTTTTACTGATAGAAAAAGAAAAATATTGGTCTGTTCATTGATAATTACATCTAAGAAAGAAAGGTTTCCTGCCTATTAGAAACATAAAAATAAATACATTTGCACACAGTTCAAATATATGTTTTGTTTTTTATGAGTGGGAAATGTATTATTAATTATTACAGTATTGAAAATTATTATATTATGCATTGTATTGGTCAAGTGTTTACAAATTTCAACTCATTATTTGCATTTGCACTTTGGACAACACACAGCTGCGTACAATTGTATGCACTATATGTAAATGAGGAGCAAAATTGAAAACAACCATTTTTTTTTGGAAAATAAAACTGTCAAACTGTGACATGAGAATTATAGCGAATGGCACAGTGGTTTGCTCATCCGCCTCACAGCAAGAAGGTCCTTGGTTTGAACCAGACAGCGGCATTTCTGATTGGAGCATCCATGTGCTCTATATGTGGCCCTGTGCCCATTCAGGGTGAGCCGCCCCTCACACAATGCCAGCTGGAATAGACTCCAGCATCCTGAGTACAGGATGGCAGTATGGATAACGAATTTATTATGGCACCAACTTCTAAATTGTCTTAGAAATTGTCTATTCGATCGTAATTTTTGTGCTTGTACTGAAGAAATCCCTTCACCCGTGTGTACAGGTGAGTGGAGTGAAGCTCTGTACCCTCTTCTCACCACGCTGACGGACTGCGTGTCTCTGATGAGCGATAAAGCAAAGAAGGCCATGGTGTTTCTGCTGATGCAGGACAGTGCACCCACCATTGCCATGAGCCTTACCATGCAGTATCGTCGGGATGTCGTCTTCTGTCAGACAGTCAGTCACTCTTTCTACTATTTTGGCCATTGATTTAATAACCACGCAGTTACATGTCACTGTGCAGCATCTGGGTTCAAATCCCAGCTGTACTGATAAAGGGGGATGTGTTTCTTACAGATGACTGCACTGATCTGTGGATTTATTCTGAAACTGAGAAACTGTCTCTGCGACTCAGGCTTCCTCAGGCAGCTGCACACCATTGGCTTACTGGTGCAGTATGAAAGCCTGCTCAGCACATATGGTAATGTGTGTTTGCACTTGTACAGAAACTGATCGGCACACAAAAGAAAACTGTTTCTTTGGTTAAGCAATAAAAAACAAATGAATTCCTATGGCTATTGACTATAGAAATCAATGTTATAGTCGCCATGTTATCATATATAGAGGAAGTATATATCACTATAGTGATATATTTTTCAATGTTACTCTCACAATATTGACTTTTGGAAATTCACAGATATAATACATGCATACATCATCCAAGTGTCTCTTTAACATACTGAAGAGTAGTTTAATTCTTCAGTTAAGGCTGATTTCTTGCTGATTTGCCATACCATTCTTATTTGATAAAACTTGTTTGTTAAAGGAGAGGAGTTGGCCATGCTGGAGGATATGAATGTTGGAGTGATGGACCTGAGAAATGTTACCTTTAAAATTACCCAAGCGACTTCAGGATTCAGCCCGGACATGCTGCCAGTGATCACTGGGAACAGAAACGGGTTTAATGTAAGGGTGCCGTTGCCAGGGGCAATATTTGACACGTTGCCCAGGGAGATTCAGAACGGGATGCTGCTGCGCGTGCAGCCAGTCATGTTCAATGTTGGGATCAACGAACAGCAAACACTGGCTGAGAAGTAAGTGAGGAAACCAATGGATTTGAACGTTTGAGGGCGATTAAGCCAGTAAAAACTAATACAGCTACTCTAGAAAAGTAAACAACTGCCTAACATGGCTTATATGATTCATATCCAGGGACTTTTACACGTTCAAAAGAGAACAAAAGGCATTGTACCGAACCAATTTTTGCACAGCATTATTCAGAGAAATTCGGGCTTGTCATTACAAGAAAAATTCATGTCACTTTTCAGTTATACGATAATAAAAATATGGAAAACTTTAAAATATGTTGTGAAATTGATGTTAAAGATTTTTACATCTGTAATAATAAAGCAAAAAGTAGTCTGCTCAGACAGTAATATTTTATGTTTCTCAAATGATGTGGATATATTTGTGCAGGTTTGGAGATACGTCATTGCAAGAAGTGATTAACATGGAGAGCATGGCTCGCCTCAGCTTGTACTTTGACCAATTTAAAGAGGTCTTGCCAGAAGACTGTGAGTCCGAATACTATACATACATTTTCAGAAGGAAATATCTGTTATTTTGAATCCTCACATTTCATTCTCTTCCTCTCGCTGTTACCTCCTAAGGCTTGCCTCGCTCCCGCAGCACCAGCAGTCTCCCCGATCTGCTCAAACTGCTGAGCCAGAATGTGAATGCCAAAAAAAGCAAAAATGTGGAGATTTTGTGGCAGGCAGCGGAGGTAAAATGGCTTCTCATTCGTTTAATATAGCCTACCAAGAATATCAGCCTTTTAATCACTGACTGGTTAAAAGATGTGTGGTTTCAGGCTTACTCCAATTTATATTTTTGGCAAAAAATGACAGATAGATTGACATTTTGGCAATGAAAGGCAAGATAATTACCTTCTTAAAATGGCAGATGAATTCATGAATGGTTTCCCTGAAGCCGCCAGAGGTGGTGTGTATTTAGGATTGTGTCCAGAATAAATTCCCCTGGGAGTTATTTTAAATAATTTAACATTCCCTCCCTCTTCTATAAGAAGATCAGGCACCGTTTTTTTTTCTATTCCAATTTCGCTACTTTCAAAACACACCCCTTTATTGACTGGAAAAGCTTCCTTCCAAACAATGTAAGTGAAGGGATACCAGTTTTCAAATGTGATTTAAACAGCTGAAAATATGAAATAGCTCCATATTGCTTTGCTGCTCCAATCCAAATCTCTGAAAGACCTAATTTGTGAAACAGTGTGTGTTTTTGAAGAACAAGAAGATATTTATTGCAGTGTTTTAGCTCTGAGGCACGTGCTCACTGGCATGCAATCTGCCTGAACAGCTGAGTTCTGACTGTAAGTATTGTGAGTTCTCAGACTTTGCCTTTGTGAACAACTTGGTGTAAAATAAGTCTTCCAGAGTAAATGTCACATATCAAGGAGTGATATATGCCAAACACAAAAAACACACTTGCCCTTCTGGTGTTACTAGAGCAAGTGGCCAATGACTGATTTTTCATTTTGGGCTAATCTATTTATTCAGTCGCTCAGTTTTTGCTCATTCTCTTTTTCCATTTTCTCTGGTCACTCCAGGCATGCCGCCGGTTGAATGGAGTCCGTTTCACCAGCTGTAAGAGTGCCAAGGATCGCACAGCAATGTCCCTAACCCTGGAACAGTGTCAGATCCTGCAGCAGGAGCATGCTCTTGCTCCACAGATCTTCTACCAGGCTTTGGATTGTATGCGCAGGTTCGTTGATAATGATTTAAAACGTAAAACATTCCATTTTATGACTGCAAATCATTGCAGAAAAATGCAAACATTCCCAAAAGATTAAAAAAACAAAAACAAAAAAACAACGGCAAGATGCCTGCTTTATGTGTCTTCCATCTTTTCCACAGTGAAGGATGCAGGAGAGAGAACACGATGAAGAATGTGGGATGTCGCAAATACGCCTTTAACTCCCTCCAGCTAAAAGCCTTCCCTAAACAGTATCGCCCTCCAGAGGGGACTTATGGGAAAGTTGAAACTTAACTGGACTCCTTTATATGGAGATAAGAGACTGAAGGAGATAATGATGATAGCACCACACACATAACAACAAAAACCCATCTGGAACAATTGTTATGCTTACTCACTGTTGAGAAGATAGATTCACATCCAGCACGACCGTAGATCATTTCGTAGCAGCAGTCTCCCCCTCCTTTCAGTCGTACAGAGTTTCACACTCTTCTCCACCGCTTACGTCGTGGCCCATGTGGAGGCGACCATGTTGGCCTCGGCAATTGTTTGACCTCGTTAGTTCGCCAGGGTTTCTTTATTTATATTGATGATCAATAGAGAAGAGCAAATAATCATTTCACTAATCCGAGTTAAATCATCTTATACAACATAGTTATTGGCTGAACTGAAACTCTGAGCATTTTGTCACTATACATCATCATACAACCTGTAAATAGTTACAAATGTGCCACGTGTTGATCCAGCACTAAAAGTTAAAAAAAAATTGAAGTATTTTTCACTAGAAGGATGAACTTATATTTTGGTTCGGCTCATGAGCTCTGCAGACAAAGAAATACCCTCAGAATTCAAGGAAACATTATTTGTGTGGGATGTTCTCATTTTCCACCTAAAACACACACACATGCACATACACACGCAACATCTAATCTTATTTGTTGACTGACTCATTACTGCAAGGTGTGGCCGATGAAAAGGTTTTAGAGCAGATGTTTGAATTCTTAAAATATCATTGTCATTACGCTTGAACTACAGTGCAGGGCAGCAGCTGTTATGGTCAAAGCACTTATTTGTATTGTTCTTTTTGCATTTTGTCTGTTTCTTTAATACTGTGTCCCATGACAGTTCATCCACGTATATAAGCTGAAACTTGAACATCACACAAGGCACAGATGTGACTGTTTGGCTGGTGCGAAACACGAAGCATTTACTGTTAACCAGGTCACAAACTGTGGTGCATTACATACATTTTTAACACATCTACAGATTTGCAAGACAACACATGCAGGTTAAATCAATTTTTCAAAAGCTAGTATTGGTCAGTTGAAAAATTGCAGAAGTTTGTGATTTAAATTGGCCAAGGTTTCAATATTTTAGCCTGCATGAGAATAAATAATACCAATGTGTAAAGTAATAATTCTATACTGTTGCAATGAAAATCCATAAGCACTCAATTCATGCCTTTAGACTGATTTCAAAATACATGATGCTTAATTACACATATCATCAGCAACACTTCTGTTAGTTTACAGCTCTTGGCTCCAGGTTATGTTCTGTACAAAATTTGCAGACGCAGTAGATTTTATCATGTAAATGTTATGTTGCTTATATGTATTTATGTTTATACGGCTGATTTAGAAAAAGGCTGTCATAGCTTAATCTATTGTTATTGAGCAAGTTATTAGTAGATGTACATACACACATATTGAACACAACACGTTGGGAGATGGCTGCTTCCCCACAAAGGGACAAACTGAAACTGGATGATTAATAAAGCTTCTCAATGCAAAACTTGTGTATCACTTATTGAATATATCATTTATAAACAGTTTGTAATGACAAAAAACTTTCACTTGTATGATATTCAAGTGGAATATGACACATTTAGAACACAATTCAGACCACACCTTCTTGTGAGTGCAAATGCAAATTGGAATTTTTCATTCTATTTGACTGCTTTAATTCTATTTTGTTACTTCATATCCTTTACTGCACTGTCACTATAAAAGTAACACAGAAAATATTTAATTTCTTTGACGGTGTCTTGACCGGAAATGACGCAGGTGCAGCTCGTCTATTGCAACAGAGGACTCGCTCTGGGTTTAAAAGCTGGTGAGGTAAAACAAGGTCCAAACAGATGGCAAGAAAATGATCTTGTCTGTCGGCTTTTCTGGAAAAGAAGACGTGTGTGTGAAACGGGTGGAGCCATAAACTCGCCAACCGTACGCTTCTTCTTTGTTTTACATATGAAATTCATGTGGTTCTGTTACGCGGGTTAAATAATGTTTTCTCATATGAGGATTCGCAGAGCTATGAATATTAATTCCTTATATGTTGAAAATGGAACAGAGTGAGAGCTCTTCGTCCATCGTTTAGCTTCAATGGCGCTAACCGTAAGACAAAGTGCTGTCAGACTTGGCAAACACTTCAGCTCCACAACGAGGTAAGACACAGTTTGACCCGTTTAATATTACTCTTACCCTTTATATCATATTCATGCTCTGATAATTACCCATTAAAACCTTTCACTTTTCGTGCTTTCGTTTTACTATAAATGCTAGTTTGTCCTCTCCTTGCTCATTCTCAGAAAATAAAAATGTGAAGGATCACCTCTTTTTCTGTTGCTATCAAAATATCTGTGCAGAGTAGCTGAGTGAGAGAGGAGGCGTTAGTCGTCCTCAGACGACCTGTACAAAATACAGCTCTAATCGCTTTAACTGAAGGAAGATCAACTGGAATCATTAACTTCATAGTGCATAATTCAAACTCAATCTGCCTTCCTGTGCTGTTCAAAGGTTATTGTCGACCGACCGCCGCTGCTTAAAACCTGGGAGCAGAACAACTTGCACACCCCATAGATCTTTTACACTCTCAACAGGTGGGTTTGCATGTTTTATGCTAAAAATCCACTGAGGTAGAGGACTGCTGCAGTCCTGAGGATACCCAATTTTCCTCAGCATCTCTTGATAATTGTAGATGATGTCAGGGAAGGGGATATTTTGTCCATCGTGGATTTCAATTCTGATCTCTTTAGGTTCCAGGATGAAGAAGCTTCTGGTGGATGTAGACTGCGGGGTGGATGATGCTCAGGCCATCATGATGGCATTGGCTGTCCCTAATGTGAAGCTGCTTGGAATCACCTGCGTGAATGGAAACACCACAGTGGAGAATGTGTGTAAAAACACACTGCGTGTTCTCCAGGTTTGCAATAGACTGGAGGTAGGTGAAGACAGCGTTTTTTGTTTCTCTTTAAGTTCGTGTCTGTTCTGGACAGGTTTAAAAAAGGTCAGTGCTACCGTGGTGCATGAATTGGAATTCTGATCATCATGAGACTTTTCTGGACACGCTTTAGTGTGTCCTTCAACAGGTTGTTGTTCCCAAAGTCATCTGACTTAAAGACATGAAGTGGATGATTAATCGGTTATCTATTCAAACAGTTTTACTTCAGTAGATTAGACTGGGTAAGAGTCATACAGAGACAACTCAAGTGTGACTTAGTTGTGATATTCAAATGAATCCAATCATCTCGATACCAATAGAATAAAGCAAATTATTTTAACAAGTACATTTGATTAGAAACAGTTACAGTTTTAAAGTCTGGGGAATATTTTGGCTCTACTATTGCCTTCGTGCTTTCTTTCAAAATCAATGCTTGTAAAATTCCTTTGCTATGCACCATTACTAAAGATTGGAATTTTATTTTATCTAAACTGATGGGTACTCTTACTTGTGTTAGTGATTGTGTACACTTCTATTCTTTGCAGTGTTAAATATGATTTATTCCATTTCTTTCTTTTTTCAATGAGAAATCTTAATTTGTTTTTATGGACTACTCGTTTATTGTATTGCAGTCAAAAAACTCCATTCTCTCAAACCAATTAACTTCCTCTTTCACTACATCCCTAAATATTCACTTCAACCTTCCTCTAGGGTTCCTGGCATTTGAACAATTGGTTGACACGGTCACAAGACACTAAATATTACGACAGGCCCATATCCTGTAAAATCACTTTTACATAGCTCTAACACCTAAAAATGTACGACTCCATTTTTGATTCTAACACGTACGGGGGGGGGGACATGGACGCATATAAGTAATGCAATTCGAATTAAAATGCATTTGCGGAATGCTTTTTCATTTTCTGAATGTAGCAATATTTTGACTCAAACTAAAATAAGTTATCCACACTGCATTTTCATTTTCTTCTTCCAAACAACTCATTCTGTGACATAATCCAAATTCATCCATCCATCCATTGTCTGCTGTTTATCCTGCATTCGGGGTCGCGGGGGATGCTGGAGCCTAAACAGTCATCGGGCGAGAGGCGGGGTACAGGGTTAGGGTTTGGGCAGGGTTGGGCAAAGTATGGCCCGCGGGCAACATCCGGCCCGTTTGGCTTTTTAATCTGTCCCGATGGGTACCGAATTCATACTTGGTATGAATGATTGAATCAATTAATGTGGGAGCTCAAACAGGAGATTATTTCATTTTTGGAGCTACTTGAGAACACTTGAGAATTTTCCTGTGATTTAGCCTTTACTGTGGACATGCTGACACACATGAATGAGCTCGACGTGAAGCTACTCGGGAATAAACGGTTTGTCCATGAAATGCAAGTAAACGTCAGAGCCTTCAAAACCAAGCTGGTTTTATTTTCAAAGCAAATGTCAGACGAGTCTGATATGTGCTGTTAACAAATGTGTTTTATTTATTTTTTTATACGCATCATGTGGTGACCCGGCCCGTCTGTCAAATTTTAAAAGTCAATGTGGGCCCCTGAGCCAGAAAGTTTGCCCACCACTGGGTTAGGGTCACTTGGGACAATGTTTACTCTCGCATTCGGGTCAATTTTCCCATTTTTTTTCCAATTAACCTGCTGCATGTTTTTGGAATGGGAAACCGGATGCAGACACAGGGAGAAAATGCACACTTAAAATGCATTACGAATCATGCTACGTGTATGCTTCCAGAGGAGGGAAATCTCGAGTCTTCGAGAAATGTAGCCTCTCACTTGTCTACTTGTTCAGCGTGAGATACGAGCAACATATCCGATTTACGAGCAAGGCCTGCAAACTGCGTAGTACATCCTCGTATCTGCCGCCAACCTCGGAAAAAACACGTGCTGCCTGGATTATTTTCATTTTTGACAACAACATCCCAGCTACAAAGAGCAAATGCCTTTTTTGATTGAGCGAACCACTTTGCGTCCGACTGCTTCACCAACCTTCTGAAACAGGAGCCGAGACCAACCATTCGGAACAAACTGCACAAAAGGAAATGTAAGTAGTAATCCCATCTAATTTCTGAGCACCCTGTTTAGATGGTTTGCATACAGTTAGCTAACTTTTACCAGCTGTTTAACTTAACATTTACTAAGAACCGCTAGTATTATCAAGTTAGGACCTCTGGTTAAAATGTATTTTTAATTGCTACCACTAACCTGGTGTTGTCAGACAAGCTTTAGCCGGGCTGCGGCTATACTCTTGATTGATGCTTCAGCTCGAGCTTAACTTACTGAAATGCTTTTTTAGCGAATACATACCCAGCAGTTGTAAATCAGTTGAAATAAGTGATCAATTGACCAGAGGTGTGGTTTGTTTTGAAAGTATAAAAGGACACGGTAGTTTTGATGTAAGCAGGTGTGACGAGCTTTCGCAACTGCGCGCCGAGTCACCGGTTTGCTCTTTCTCCGCCTGCGGAGTGTAGAATTCGCTTGGAATAGCAAGGCAGTGCACAGAAATAACGTAAATAGATGATAAATAATCCGATGTCAGGATTTTGTGTTGACAAACTTCTCGTTGATACTCTGGAAACGTCATTCTTTTAAGCTAAAACAGCGCGCTGCTTTCTGCCAAGGCTGTCCTCACTTGCAACTTTTTATTTGTCTCTTACAGTTAGGGGTTTAATGGAAACAGTTGTGCTGCAGCAAGCCAAAATTTTGTTTCCTCAGACGACTTTAGTGCTGAAACAGGCTTGTCAGACATGGACATCAACAATTATAAAGAGCATCAAAAATACATCACCTGGAGAAGGATGACAATAGGTGGCGGCTCTGGTCCTTATGTGATAATACCCACAATTCTGAAGATGCAACATTTGCTTTTACAGAGTCAACACGTCATGTGAGTTGCCCCATATCTTTAATTCTCGATCAAAACCGGGGGATTCAGTTCTTTGTTTTTTAAAGAAGTTAATATTTATTGGCCAAGAATTGTGGTCAATGTATTAAAGTTTGCTTTTGATGTTCACATAAACAGTCAGAAATTAGCCTCCCCACTTCTAAGTAACACAGTGTGTCACAACTGTTTTATTTTTGTCTTTTTCTGTTTGCTTGTTTCTGTGATTTTAGCATCAACCCCCAACCACAGGATGAAGAAATACATAGTATCTGAATTCTGCATCAGGGAGCTTTTCAGGAGGGCCCTGTCTATAAGCGTGAGTGAGGTTTGCAGTCCAACGATAGCTACATTCCTCACTGTGGAGCAGTTGTGTCCTCAGTGTCTGCACACCAGAGGCTGGAAAAGTTTGAAAAGATCACCATCCCAGAAGACCTGACGGCAAGTTCTGAGATATCTGATCTGACAAGGAGGAAGTCATCGCTAGCTATGTGTCAAGGTTGAACGGAGGGGGAAGTTTTACCCCACCAAGTCTGCCATTGAGGTCAGGAGACCTGAGACTGATAAAGAAAACTGGGTTGGTGGAACAGGTGTTTGTCAAGGAATTCCCTGCCCAAAAGCATCCGCATGTGATATCTTGTTTGAATTTATTTTTCGTATGTATTCTAAATGTAGAAAAAACATTTAATATAAATTAAAGAACGAAAAAACAAAATCCAGCTTCTGCAGGAGTCTCCTCTTGTGTTCAATGCCTGATTAAGGGTTGTGTTTTGGGAGAGTCTGTGTGCTTCAAGGTGCACTTATCTGGTACCAGCTGCTACTAAGACGCAAAGCCAAAAGGCCACTTTTGGGTTTGTGTTTGAGGACATCGTCAGTTCAACACACTACCTGTTTGTCCTCAATAGGACCAAATAGCCATTGCGCTTCAGGAACAAGTCCGGAGTGGTATTCTAATCAAACAACATGTGAAACAAGGCATTAACAAACAACAAGGCACATCTCCGGCATCAATATAATTCAAAAGCCAATGTCACCACTTAGTTGAGATGTATCTTAACAAATCGACATACAAATATCTGTGTTGAGTGGCATCATTGTCTTAAAGCACAACATAAGACGTCTTTCACTTTAAATTGGCCTCAGTGCAGGCCCTCTTCTCAGTCGATGGCTCATGTCACATAGGTCAGGTCCATTATTTCCAATATAAATTGTTCACAGCGCACCAAAAATGTCCTTGTACATTTTCTGGAAATTCACTAAGGAGTTGAAATAGTCTCCGTCAGGTTTGCTCAAAATGTTAAAACTGCTCATGATATTAATAGTAAATGAATTAAAAGAAGGTCTGCTAAATAATTTGCAGCATTCTTAATACTTTTGGCAAAACGTAATCTTTTGGTTGACCAAATAGAATTGGCAGATTTTAGTTGATTGCTATCATGTTTGTCTAACACTTAAATTAATGGAACAGATAGTTTGACCCTGTGCTAACACATGTCTAATTCATTTTAATCTATCAGATCCCGGTGTTTAGAGGTGCTGCTAAGCCGATCCTGGGGGACTGCATCTACGCTGGGGATTTCCATGGACAGGATGGACTGGGAGATGTTCCTGACCCCAACGCACCCAGCCTGGACCTGCTTCAAGAGGAAGGGGCTGTGTCAGCCATGATACGGATTGTTAACGAGAACCCAGGAGAGGTAAGTGTGAGATTCAACAGACTTCCTTTTTTGCATGTTCTTGCTTCTTTAAAGTTAGTGTGTTCTTCACCTAGATATCCTTGGTTGCCACGGCACCCCTCACCAATCTGGCTCTGGCTGTGAGAATGGATCCTTCTCTGCCCCATAAACTTAAAGGACTTTACATCATGGGAGGCAACACTGAGTGTCAGTGAAATATCTCACTATGCCTTCGCTATACTGTAACAAGAGAACGGGTCAATGACTTGAACACTGAAAATACAAGACGCATTAACAAAAACAATGGCTTCAGTTTAAGGTTGTGGAGATCGTCACATTTCAAGGAAAACAAAGTCATGTCAGGTCATTGAACTAAAAACCTAATTCTTAGATACGCTTTGTAAATTCTTATATCCTTTCAGCACGTGGAAACAGCAGATGCTGTGCTGAATTCAACTTTGCTGCGGATCCGGAGGCTGCATTTATTGTGCTGAATGACTTCAAGTGCCCAACCTACTTGGCCTGCTGGGAGTTTACCTGCTACAACAAGCTGTCCTGGGTAAGACACCTTTCAAACATTTTATCAGAGAAGACCACTAACCCGGGGTATGTACTTATAAGAATCACTTTCAACATCAAAATTCAGGCCTTACTGAAGCCACTGGTCCTTTTTACAAATCTCAGTCCACTGGGAAGCATAAAAGCTGCACACACTTATTGATAATACATGTTCCTTTTTCAGCCCTGCCTCTCAATCCAGACTTGTTTTAGCACCAGTTTTTTCACTTTTGTTAAAATGTCAGTTTTCAGTAAACACACTTTCTTTAACTTCCCATTCAGTCATTATCTTTGTATTCCTTTCTTACGACAGGTGTCATTCTTCCCTCAAAGATGTTGTCAAAAGCTGAAACTGGAAAAAAAAGGAGCAATAATGATGCCTGTAAAAACACAAGCTGACTATTTAAACACAGGAAGTCATTATGTGACTGATAAGATAACTCAGTAAAGAGAAACATAGTGCTGGCTATTTATCTTTTTTCTGTCATTGCAGGAGTTTTGTGACACCTGGCTGGCACAGGACACAGACAAAGCTCGCTTCATGGCAAGGATTGCCAATCACAGCATTGAGGTAGGAAAGAGCCCGAAGTCCATGAAGGAGCTTATAGCCGGCAACGGTTTTGTATCCTGTGACTCGTACGCCATGGCAGCTGCCCTGGATGACTCCTTTGTCATAGAAAGTGACAGCTTCAGAGTTAGTGTGGAGCTGTCAGGGACATACACCAGAGGAATGATGATAGTAGACACTGCAGGCTTCCTGAAAAAGAGTCACAAAGCCCTCATCATGAAGAAGGTGGATTTGGAAAAGTTCAAGCAGATGATGATGGCTGCTTTGAAATAATGGCTCTAGCAAACCGAATGTCTCTGACAGTTTAATCTCCGCTCCAAGACCAGCAGCTTTAGACAGTTCAATATGCATCAAGCTTATTCTTTACTATGTAATACTGTTTCTTGAAGACTTTGTCTTAAGTGATACAAACTGACATAAAATGTCTGATTTTAAAAAAAAAAATATGAAAGAAAAACCTGTTTCATTCACTTTTTATTGCAACATATT
The DNA here is from genome assembly GCF_037954325.1 of Fistularia commersonii. Lineage (NCBI taxonomy): Eukaryota > Metazoa > Chordata > Actinopteri > Syngnathiformes > Fistulariidae > Fistularia > Fistularia commersonii. The sequence goes on along the minus strand of NC_141287.1, from coordinate 8,758,272 downwards.
GTATTTCAAACCATGCACGCACGCACACACCATTCATAAAAACAGAGCTGGCAATATATCTTTTACTAAGCTATACACAATACACAATTGCTTGAGATTATGTTACAGTAAAGATTTGCATGTTTGTCAATGACTTTGTTGTATCTAACCTATTCATGTTGGGCCCCATTACTTTGGTCAAAGATACTGCAAAGGATAAGGCTTTCCGGAATTTGTTCCTTGATTTTAGTATGAATAAACATGCTTGAACAATCCCATTGTCTTTATCCCTTATCCTTTGAAACTGAAAATTTTGATATGGAAAAAAATTGCTCAGCCCAAAATAACTCAATAAATATTGACTACATTTCAAGAATTCAACACTTCATTTCACTGACAGATTGTGAGTTCTCTTGCATCAGTGGACATAGTTCTCAAAAGTCACAGTCCATTTCTCATCAGTTTGATGATGATGTTGAGAAAGCTCGTCAGTAGGTCTGGACACTGGCCACCCTGTCATTCGACGATGAGCCACCCGCCAACTTGAAGACCTAATATCCTTTTCTCCCTCTGAATCTGGACCTTGTGTCCAGCTGTAGAGAGGACACACACACGTCATTCTCTGCAGCACAACATAGTCATGAGTTCATGCTATTTACAATAAGTCATCTCACCTTTGATTCATTTAATACAAGGGTAACTTTTTCTTTGACCAAAATTGAAGAACTTCATATTACCCCTCTCTTCAGACGTGATTTTTACTTGACTGATTTCTTATCAGTCTAACAAAAAACTTTGTCGCATGGTTTAATATTGGCCAATTGAAGCTCAGTGTATGACTTTTATACACAAGCATTTGAGATAATGTGGCCACATCTCCTATTTTTTTACAATAATGTGCAGCTTCGCAAATATAATATATTCTTAAGAAAGTCACAATTTATTACATCTTTCACTGTAGCACATTTTTAACACACCTGTTACATTTTCCAGTAAGCTTTTATGGTTGTCAAATGTGTTTGGGTCTCCAAGTACTCAACAGGACATTTTCCAAATTTGTCTTAGGACAAGTAATTAGTAGTCTTTCCTCAATATCCAATCAAGCTGTGGGCATGTTAGCGTTTGAGAGGACAGTAACATCATTAGAAAATAAATCAGTATGATGTCCTTCCGCATGAACAGATATGAAAATGCTAATGCCAATCAGAAAAAGAAAGTGAAAACAACATGAAAATGAAAACAGAACATAATTCCCTTGGATACTTTCGGAAATGAGGCCTTTCAAATATTTGAGGACAGCTTTAAGTGTAATACTTCTGTGATGGAAATATTCAGTAGTCTATTAACAGATAAAGATTTGGAATGAATTTAAAAATATAGTTATTCCCTGGTAATATTATGGCTTTGGTTCACAAGTAACCACTTCAGAACCACACAGCACTTTCAGGAATCTCTTCAGATAATAAAAGACATTCTTAAAGCCAATGAAACCTGTCTTTAATTGTATATGTATTGCTCTTATACTTCTGTTGGAGCAAGTATTCATTCCTGCTGTGGCTTTGAAAATTACTGTCTTCTTTGTTGTGATAAATTCTACTGCGGTCTTTATTTGTGGAAGAGGAGAAATGTTTCTTCTTAATCTTTTTGTAGGTCTGATCAAAATGAGCCAAATTATTTGCTGTACCAGTTTGATATCATGCAGACATGACTCACCATTGACCTTTTGCACTCAAAGAATGACGTCTGCAGAGCTTTACAGTGGCCTTCTTTTAAACACTCACTGGGCATCTTCCCCTCCTGAAACACGAGGAGACAATCAGATCATCACCTGAGGACAAAGTACTTTCTCTAACATTTCAGAGCATGCATCGTCTTTGTGTTGCCAAACAAAAATAGCTTAAATTATGTTAGAAACCCGTAATAAATGCCTCACTGGTGTTTGTTCAAATAAATGTATATTGATATTTCCTGCATCCTTTTCAGTCCTGCATGATTTTTTTGATGTATGAACACTGCGTGGTGGCGCTTCTGCCACACAGCACGAAGGACCCTGATCAACTCCGACAAGGGGACCATTCTGTGGAGTTCCATGTTTTCCCTGTGTCTGTGTGGGTTTTCTCCCACGGTCTTAAAAACATTAAGCAGGTTAATTGAAAAAATTGCCTCGAGTGAGTGAATGGCTGTCTGTTTATATATGTGGTCCTGCGATTGACTGGCGACCAGTACAGGGAGTATCCCGCATCTCACCAAATGACAGCAAGGATAGGCTCCAGCATCCCCCACAACCCTGAGTGCAGGACCAGAAGCAGACAGTCGACGGATGGGTAGCTTCATTACATAGTTATACATTTGCATAGAATCTACGCAAATGTTGAATTTTTTTGCATGCCATGGTTGCGCAGGGGTTAGTGCTTCTGCCACACAGCACCAAAAAGCCTGGTCAGATTCCCATAAGGAGCCTTGCATGTGCTCCCCATGTCTGCATAGGTTTCTTCTGGATTCTCCAGTTTTCTTCACGCAATCCAAAAAGTTTAATTGGAAAAAAAATGGGAAAAATGCCAAAATGACAGTGAAAAGTTTTCGTCTCTATATATGGCCTTGCAATTGACCAAGGTTTACCCTGCTTCTCCCCCAATGACAGCTGGGATAGCTCTAGCATCCCCAAGTTTAGGATAAGTGGTAGATAATGAATGAATGAATGCTGATTGTGCGACCACAAAGGAAGAGACAATTTATAATCAATAACCAAAACATGGGGGATACAAACTGGCATTCCTACTGATAGGTTTTCTCATGTTGACATATTTGAAGATTTCATGTAATATGAGTTACGGGCCACTTAAGAATATCCCCTTGTGTGTTTCACTGAAATAAACAACTAAGTGACCATTTACAACACCTAACTGACCTGATGATGGACATGAAGCAGAAACAACCAGACTCCCTGCTTGTTATTATTCTTGAGGCCTTAAAAAATGCATACAGCCACATACTTCCAAAGTACAGATTGTAAATGTTAAGTGTCTGATCAGAGACACAAATAGACTGTTACCAAACCATTAAATGATGCCTATTGCCTGTCCCCCATGCAGCTTTAGGACCCACTGCACTGCAATTTCCCCTTGGGAGGAAAAACAGTGGAAACCTACCCTTCCAGAAGCTGTGTGAAGTCCTTCCTGCTTTCAAACACTCTGCAATAACGGTCACCCCAACACCAGGTGTCATTAAAACATTTGAAAGGCTGGTATTGTCCCACTTGGAACATCGAAAGACCCTTGTAGAACCCTTTGCAGTCTGCCTGTCAACGTTGGATGACATTACATCCTCCAACATCTAGACAGATCACTGAACACCAACACTACCAGACAAAAGAAGAGCCTTTTCCCACAGACCATCACCCTACTGAACACAGAAATCTCTCAAGACCTTATATATCATGTGATTCATTACAAATAACGTATGTACATTTTTAAAGTCCAGGTCAAAAAAGCTCTCATGTACAAAGGTCATAGCAACAGTCAAAAGATTTAGAAACCTGAATCAACTCTCTCTATCCACTTACCTTATATATTCATCCCTTTCCTGATCTTGTCTCTGAACCAACATAGCTTAAACCTTGGATGGAGTATGTGATGGCCTCCCGACGGTTGATTTTATCTGTCTTTACTAGGTTATATATCATCCTTAAAAAAAAAAAAAAAAAAAGATAATTTTTCTTTTATCTTTTTATCTTCCATGATTTTTTTTATCACTATCATTTTTTTATTCCTACATGTACAAAACAAAAGTATACACTTTTTATACTCCAGTCCCGTAGCCTCACAGTTCCACTTAGGTTTATCTCGTTTACACATATTATTTTGTGTCTTGCTGCGGCTAACCATTATCTTCTCCCACCTGCTCCCTTTAATCACTTGAACGGACCAGAAATTACGTCTGCACATATCTTAGTTCATGGACATGGTGTGACTAAAAATCAAATTCCTTGTACATTTGAATATACCCGACTTAGTGTTTCGGGTTCGGATCAATCGCAGTAAAACCGAATAACTAAAAGCAGAGAAAATAAACTGCTGTATCAAACTGTACGAAGCCATATGGCCACATGGTCATAGATTTAGGGTGCTGCTAGTCTTCTGGATTAAAAATAAAAAAAATAAAAATCAAACACCCCCCCCCCCTAAAAAAATAAATTGAAAAATTAAAAACACTACGGTTTGACGATTAAATAACCGGGTGACTGCGTTTTTCTCGTGTCGCGTATTCTTGTAGTATTTGGCGACAGGGGGTGACTGTTGCAAAAAACTACTCGGAACAAGAGTTGTAATTTTGAGAGCAAGCTATTTATTGAAAGGGGGACTTCAAAAACAAACATTAATACACTGTCCCGACGGAAGGCTGAAACTCGGGCCCCAGAATCCAACTTACCTTGACGACGCAGTCGTGTTGAAGGAGACAAGCCTTAAAATCTTCTCTAATGCCGGCGCAGGCTCTGCCGTCCTCCTCTTTATCTTCGTAATATTTTGGCATCTTGAATTCTTCCACGAATCACTGATTCTGTCGTTTGTAAAGTCCGAAAACAAAAGAATCAGGAGTATAGCAGCAGCGAACGTCTCTGTACTGCTGCGCAGAGAGACGCCATTTTTGGAGTAGTGCATGACGGGAAACCGGAAGGGAATGCCGGAAGCGTCAAATACGGAAGTAGATGAGACAAGACTTTCCACAAGCCGAGCCTTGGGATGGAGAGCTGACAAGTTTCAAGTTGAGTGTCTTCACTCTTCTTGTTGAAATAAATGTTTTATTCTCAATTTCTGCACAGTCACAACCCTTACAAGCCCGGTTTGGCTCCCACTATTGAAAAATCAGAAGAAGTCACACTGATGTTAAACACATGATGGTGATGCATTTGATTTTCTAGTTTATTTACAGTTGTGTAAAATCAAACTTGGCGATGCAAATGGCATGAAGAACTAAATCATGACAAACAACGTTTTTTTTTTCCTTCCATTCATTCATTGCAAATATGACCACGAGAAATGGTGACAATGAAGTCAGAGGCAGGCATACACATGTACAGCATGAAGGCACATGAAGTAATGGGTGTATGGAGTCGTAAAGCCTGCAGAGCTCAAAAATTTTCAGTTTTCAGTCCGCTCTCGGTCATATGTCTTCTCATGCTGTTTTCATGCATTCAGTTCAAATCTGGGACATAGATCAGACACTCCAGACTGCAGTAGCGAATGTCTTTTCCTCCAAAACACCATGTTATTGACTTGCTCTCAAGAATAATGTTTACAGTTCAATCGAAAAGGCAGGATCTACATTTCAAAACAAGTCATGCATGAATGGTCGGACCAACATTTAAAATGCTTGAGCAAAAAATAGACTGGTTATAGTTAACAGATTTGTTTATCTGTCTGTGGACAAGTACAACTGGGAAAAATTGTCCCATTCTCATGAATTCCCCCAAGAAGGCACTTCATTATCCCCTCAAAAACATCTGGCTGTTTCAGCTTCATTGACAGTAACTTCTATCACACAAAATGCAATTAAAGTGCATTTCAAGAAGCTTAAATAAAATGGAAGAGGAAGCATGAGAGACACTCATTGCTTATTTCTATATATATTTACAAGAAGTGAATGAACTACACCCACGACAAAAGGTGCATCCTTCAATGACCATTGGTCATACAATTCTAAACATCAGAACAGATATGTGGCCTTCCAAAATAAATCTGAGTGGATTAATGGTTAAATTAGCATCTCTTATCATAAGACATAAATGAATTACAACAGTGAAGGGTGTGATACAAAACGCAGTGCAAACCAAACTATATAAGATCATGACCTTGTAAAAAAAAAAGAAAAACCAGACAAAAACAAAAAAAAAAAATCACTTTCATTCAGTATAACACGTGCTTTTTACAATCGAAAGACAAATTATTTTTTGTTATCAGAACAATACTTTATCCAGGTATGAGGTGTATGGAATATTAAGAGGAACAATGTCTGAAAAAGTTTAAAAGGGGGCTTCATTTAAGGCACATTTCTGTGAATTTGACCTACAAGTAATGAAAAGGAATCATGTGACATCTGTCACCATTCAGCTTTTATAATTAAATGAAAATAACCAATTTAGTTGAAATCTTCAACTTCAAGGGACAAACCAGTACAAGAACTGTAACAACCTACTTGCACTGGTTGACAGCAACACACCAAGTAGCTGCAATAACGATGAAATACACAAACAAATGAAAATAAAATAAACGCACATATGCGCGCACAAACACGCACATTTGTGGACAGTACACAAATAAAACAGACTGAACTCCAATAAACATCTCTTAATAGAATAAAAATATATTTTACCTCTTGTACAAATTAAAGATTTATTTCAAATAAATTAAGTCACCTTCATAGATCGTCATAGCTGTAATAGTATATCAATATAACAATATATTCTTTCGGGAAATAATGAAAAGGCAATGGCTGATTGGTTTTCTAAAAATGGACACTGAGGTCATACACAGCTTGTCAGAACAGAGGTGAGACATGATGTCATGACTTTTCTCAGTGGACTCGGGAAGTTACCACAGAAACTAGCCTCTGATCAAACTTATCACTGTCTGGCTGAAGGTAGGATTTAACACCAAACTCATCCTGAGACTATGTTCCAGGGCATGTTGACTATTTGTGTGTGTGCCAGACAGATATTGGTGTGGAAGAAAGCTAAACGTTTTTGTTTGGGCTGGTGTAAATCTAAGGTTCCATCATCTTTGTCAAGAACAGAGAGCAACTGGCCATTAGTGATGATTGAACATTCTTCATCATCACGGGCTGTGCTGTGGCGCTAGTGACAGTGCAATGCCTCAGCTTGCCCAAGAGTGGCAGCATTGAGTTGGAGAGGGATTTGGCAGCATCTACACCAGTGGCCAGGTGACTGGTTCTCCCCAAATGTGATAAGTCCTCAGGAATCCAGGTGTTCTCTGATTGTGTACAAAGCTGCTGATCAAGGCAGTCACTTCAAGGCTGGAGCCGGGGACAGATTTCTTCACACGCTTAGCTGTTTTTTTTTTTCCTTTTGACAGTAGTATTCACATTCTCACAATAGAATTAAGAGCACAAGAGTGAAGGGGATATGCAAAGGAGAGGGAGGAACTATAAGTAAAGAAGCAAAACAAGGTACAATAAGAAGAACGAGGACAGAGAGGGGGACGTTTCTCAGACAAGCAACTCTAGTGGATTCTAATGACTTCACTGCTGGTTGCCGGGTGCCAGAGGCCCCTGTGTAAGCAGTCTTAGAGATTTTAGTCTCCTGGGTGCCATGATTCATGTGCCTCCATGCAACAGTCAGCCCACTATTCTCTTTATATGTATCTGTAGAGAAAGATAGCAAAGCAATAAACCTCTATTGGATAAAAATATGGAGGCAGTGAATATCTGGAAATTCTGTCCATTTTAGACTGAAATAAAAAAAAAAGTAATGCTTGATTTGCTTACTTCACTGAGTATGGCCCATACAGCGGAGTCTTTGAGAATTGACAGTCGAAGTGCCATGACAGGATTGAAGGAAGGATCTACAGCCCCTTCTGCTACACCCTTGTCAAACTGGCCTGTTATACAAACACAAAGACAATACACAGAACACTCCATGTAGCTCAAACAAGAATCAGCTATCAGATTGTAAAGAGAACACACTTTCAACAGTTCGCCTCCTTGAATAATACAGTTAAAATTTGTTTAAGCACATTTTCAAGATGACTCACATGGAAGAAAATACACAGGCAAAGGATAATAAAACCATATACACTACACTAAGGAAAGCTGGAGGTGGGAGTAGTTTAATGTGAGCATATGAGGCTAACATTTGCCCTGACCCTCTCCCCTCCTCTTGGTACACAGGGGTTGAGCTACAGTACGACCCAGTGTAAAATGTCTTAAACATTTTTTATATTTGCATTTTTTGTTGGAGTTCAGTAACTTCACTGTGCATCACTTTATGTGTGAAAGGTACAGTGATAATTGTTATTGATTCAAATAAATAATTTTCATTTTTATTACGTAGCCGCTGCTACTAAGCTGCTTTGAACGCCGCAGGTTAAACAATGATGTGGCTGAAATTCTGAGGCTGTTCAATTCTGACACTGAAGAAGACGACTTTCATGGTTTTAGTCTGCAGGAGGAAGACAAAGATAGCAATCAGCTGGACAAAGCGGGTATAGAAAATGGATGGATGGATGGACTTTTCCTTGTTATTTATTATTAATCATTTTCATCAGTCGTGTTACAGGCACTGTTCGGAAAAAAGCATTTCCAGTACGTATTTGTGGATGTTACAGGGATGTATTTAATTATGAGTTAAAACCTATGTTTCTGTGTAACATATTTCTGTGTAAATATCTCACATTATAACGTAGACACTTGCAGCTTATAGAAAAGTGTCTATACATGTACACATCTTCTTCTTCTTTTCCTTTCGGCTTTTCCCTTCAGGGGTTGCCACAGCGAATCAATCTTCTCCATCTAACCCTATTCTCTGTATCCTCCTCTCTCACACCAACTAACTTCATATCCTCTCTCACTACAGCCATAACTCTTCTCTTTGGTCTTCCTCAAGACCTCCTGCCTGGCAGCTCCAATTCCAGCATCCGTCTATCCGTCTACGAATATATTCACTATCCCTCTGTAAATGACACCAACCATCTCAGTCCAGCTTCTCTGACCTTCTCTCCAAAACATCTAATATGTGCTATCCCACTGATTGACTCATTCCTGATCTTATCCATCCCTGTCACTCCCAAAGAGAACCTCAACATCTTCATCTCTGCGATCTCCAGCTTTGCCTCCTGTTTTTTTGTCAATATCACTGTTTCTAGAACGTATGGCATCCCTGGTCTCACCACTGTCTTGAACACCAGCGATCCCCAACCTTTTTTGCACCACGGACCAGTTTAATGTCAGAAAATATTTTTTCGGACCGGCGGACAAATACATATTAATATCAATATATAAATATTCCTGCGTTTTTTTCCGGTCTCTTCAATTTGAAGGCTTCATTGCCTCAATGGAGAGCCGGTCACTGCATATTATGCAGAGCAGGCTTGGTGTTGGGAATCACCAGTCAGGATAAATCCATATTTTAAGTAGGTCTCCTGGCATTGTTTGTTAAATGCTTCTTTCTTTTTCTTCGTGGTCATAGGCTCTTCCTCTGTCTCCTCCCTGGGCCTTTTCCTCTTTGCAAAGAAAATTTCAAAAGACATCTGTTTCTTATTTATTTTGCTAGCTCATTGGTTTAATATCAGTGTTAATGTATCATGTGACTGAGACAAGCATCTTGACATCCGTCAAGAGTGAGTCATAGATGGATGTGACAGAGAGAATTCATTCATTTTTCAAAATAAAACATTGTTCAGACTCAGATAACAAATAAAACAGAAATAATATAAGTTATATATTCTGTGCGGCCCGGTACTAAACAACCAATGCACCGGTACCGGTCCGTGACCCGGGGGTTGGGGACAGCTGTTGTACACCTTTCTTGTCATTCTGGCTCTTTTACACACTCTCTGTTGCTCTGGACTGTTGACCCTTAGTACTTGAAATCCTCCAACTTCTTGATCTCCACTCCCTGTACTCACACCGTTCCAACCAGGCTCCTCTCATTCACATATATATATATATATATTGTGTCTTGCTGCGAAAAACTTTCATTCCTCTCCTTTCCAGAGCATACCTCCACCTCTCGAGATTTTCCTCAACCTGTTCCCTACTCTCACTACAGATCAAAATATCATCTGCAAACATCATGGTCCATGGAGATTCCTGTCTAACCTTATCTGTCAGCTTGTCCATCACCACTGCAAAAAGGAAGGGGGTCAGAGCTGATCCCTGTTGAAGTCCCAACTACAACCTGAACTTCTCTGTTACACCTACAGCATTCTTCACCACTGTCTCACAGCTAGCATACATGTCCTGTACAGTCTAACATACTTCTCTGCAACTCAAGACCACTCTCTGCCATGCAATACCACTATATATGTACACATATATTTATTTATTTATTTTTAGCTGGTGTGGTTTATATTCAGGTTAGCTCAATAGTCCAGAAATTATGGTAATCTATGAACAATTCGAGTATTGATATTGATCCCTGATCAATGCACATGTTTTCAAATCACCCATGATGCTATTAATGACTTTAAGGACACACACAGCAGCTGTCCTATGAGATCCAAATCGACTTACCAATCCTATAGAAGCGATCTTCCGTTCTCTTGTATTTCTCTTTGGTCTGCAATCCACTTTCCTAACACATTTAAATATGAGCAGGTAAGTAAGGTTTTCACAATGGTCAATGATTTCACATTTGAGTAGTGGTGTAACAAATTCTTGCATAAGTTATGACAATACGAGCGCATATCACAGTGTCACAATTTAGCACCTCAGGCAGTTGAAACAATTCTGTCATGAACACGTTCTGGTCAATAATCAATAGCTTGCATCCCTGAGAGCAAGCACTCAGTGTAATCTAATCAGAAGCATTTGAACGTCACAATACTGACGGGTGACAGATTGTGTTTGTGTGTTGCCCTACTGAGACAGGCAGTATTTCCACTGTGGTGTTTTCTATCTTGTCCCCTGGGTGCTCCTGATTACCGCTGCGAAATAGGAACCTGTAAAAATTATAAATACATTTTAAAAGCTTTATTCAATGACAAGTATTTCAGTTTTTTCTTCATAACACCTCAAACATATCCAGAGGATTTGCCAGCGATGAATGAGTCACTATAATATATAAGAATGAATAACAGGGTTATTGAATTAAGGAAATTGAGAGAATGCTTCATTTTTAGTCAGCTGGGGAGAAAAATACCATGATTTTAAAAGCAAAATCTTACATGTGTTGACTGCCCTTGCTAGAAGGACAATAATCTAGGACTTCATCTGGTTTAATCTACAAACATGATTTCAAAGGAATATTCAAGCACAGAAGCCATGTGCGTGACAAGAATTATAACTATTTTTTGGCTTTAGGGTGTCACGGCCAATAACATTTGAAGAGAAAAAAAAAAACATTTATTTGGCCTAAATACTAAACAAGACAGAAAAGTATGCACACTGAAAAGGTCGTTTGCACAAAATGTTTTCCCTTAAGATCGACTGTGGGTAAGATGTTGTCTAATCACTATGGCAAGAGTCTATAATTGGTGTCACAAAACACATCAGAGGCAGATGAGGGAACTCTTGATGGCTCTTTTTCCACACACTGCCACTTCCTTGCTGAGTGATTGACAGTGTGACAAAAGTCTCTTCTCCCATTTTTCACTGTTTGATTATCTTTGTAGAAATGGTGGATACAATTTCCCACACCAAATATTAACATCATTTTCAGTTAGGCTGTAATCCAAACTATCAGTCCGCAATACTGTCTCTCCCTTGCTGCGGCTCTGCAAAGAACAAGAGGTTGACCGACCTGAGAATGCTTATTTTAGAGCTCTTTCATTAGCCTGTGCTGATCCCCAGAGAAACAAGGAGGCTAAAGACTGAATCCCAGATAGGCTGGGAGAATGTATTAAGAGGGCAGAATATGCATGGCCTGCAAATGTCTTAATGACAATCTGCTGGGCTGGTACACACATACATACCAAAGCTACCTGTCAAACTTACTTCTCTATGCTGACTGGTCTGTCAAATCTGAAGAGGATGTAGTCTCCTGCAGTGGGGGTGATGGCCCAGAAAAAATCCTCTCCTAGGTATGTCTTTTCCAGCGTATGGCCCTGATAGACCTGCATGACAGCACAGATTGTTCAAATATAGATTGTTCAATTTTGATTGATGAGTTTTCCTTATCTCATCTGACTTTCTCTTGTTTTCAATTATTGCCATGTGCTACACTATAACTTGACACGTATTACACAATTAAATGTGATATATTTTTTACACACCTAATTGTTAAGACTCTGACAAATTGTGGGAGGACTGATACCTTCATTGAGGTGGAAACTTCTGCTGGGGGATTGACATGCATTTTGTGAAGGAGTGGCTTCAAGAAATCTTTATCCTAAAGACAAAGAAAAAACAGAATTTCTACACAAAAAGTAGATTTAACTTCTCCTTGTGTTAAAATACAGAGGTATAGACACTCACGGTGAGTTTTTGGATCTTTCCAGCAAGAGAGGAATGGAGTCCCACGTGTTGGAATAAGGAGGGTCTGAACCGCACACGTAGGCTAGACTTCTGTCGCTCACAGTGTTTCTAAAAAAGATGAAATTAGTGAAAAGCTCAGACTTTAAAAAGACACTCGTGCCAATAAATTAAAAATATAACCATACCGCATCTTTCTCTGGATTGCAGACTTTGACCCAGAGAATATGGTCCAGCAGCCAGTCAATGGGCTTCTCCTTATAGAACATGAAGATAAACTCCACAATAAGGTTTAGGTCTGGCGCCTGGAACATTTTTCCTGTTACAGAAAGATGAGGGCTACTGTTATATTTAAAATGTCACAGCTGCATATCTTAGGGCTGGTTGGAATCTATGCAGCCAGTCATGATCATCTATTGGGATTCCAACATTGTGCTTATGTTTGAACTGTTTCAGTTGGCTGCAAGCCATATGGACTGCATTTTTTTGGTCTGAAAATAACACATCCAAAACTCCAATTGTAAGATTTTTTTCAACTCCTCATTAAGCTTTTTTTTTTATAATCTTCAACACAAGGCCAACTTTGACAGTAATTAAAGGCAGATGTTTTTAAAAGTAGCAAGAGCTGGAGATAAGGACTCAATGACCTGTTGCTTAAATGTAAACAAGAACGTGATCAGTTTGAGCCATGAGGTAAGATTTGTAGTTTAACTCTTAAATATTTTTTTTTAATTTATTTAACCATGTGTTAATGCAATGGCCTGCTTAATCCCATATAACAAATGGCTTTGGCATACATCTCACAATGCAACTTTGACACCCCCTTGGCAGTACAATCTGAAATCATGAGGTGCCTTCTGTCTCTCAACAACTATGAGTCACATTCTGGAGACTCAGCAGCCTACGGCAGTCAAACACCGTGTCCAGGCCCTGACTGGCTTTTGAGGTCTTGTGGAATAGATAAACCTCAGCCAGATATAAAACTCATCCAAGTCCATGTAATGGACAAGTCCATGTAATGGACAAGGCCTAAGGAATTCCAGCTGCAGTGGGGTATTGTTGCCCTCAAGGGGGCTGTAAAATCTATGCCAGCAGATTGATCTTTCAAATTAATGGCAAATAAAAGATAACCGAAATTGTATACAGTGAAAGCTCAATTTTCTAGAAATCCTGCCACATTTCTACTCCAAATTTAGATTTTATTTTCCTGGAAAATTTCATAAACTGTTAATCTTTACAGAGCTTTCCACATTGTCTTTAACTGTAAATCAGAATTCCAACTAATCTCTACTTTGTAAATACCTGGATGAGGTGCACTTCATTTCTGTGTTTACAATATGAGCTAAGAACTGTTTCTTGGGAAAGATTTTGTAAGAATGCTACATAGCTTTCCAAGAAAGCTACAGTACACAGCTCTTTTCTGTCAAACAGTTGAAATGCAGGATATGGATAGTTTCTTAATGACTCATACCAATAAAACCCAGCTGAGAGAATTCCAGGATCATCCAGTCCTCTGAAGAAAGTTGAAGGGCAAAGTTCTTCATAGTGGCAAAGTAATTGGGCTTGGCCACAATATCATCCTCCAACTGAGATGAAACAGAAACCATAGAAGCAACAATTAACCACTTAACAGAGATGGTAGGTAAGAAGCTGGTGGAAGACTTCTCCATTAGTACGAGGACACATCGCTTTAAACTGAGACAAAACATTGCTGGCAAGCTAAACTATGCTAAGCTAGCAGTTATATCCAACAGAAAAATACCTCTTCCCTCCAGTTGAGAGCAGAGAATGGAAATGATGCATGAGATGGAAAGATGGTAGATTGACAGCACAGTTAAAATAATTATCAATGCCTGGTGTTTATCTTAATTTTTGTTTACATTCACATAAACATTTCCACACTGGACGCCTCTTTCAAACAAAAAACACATGAAAGCAGTGAAACTTTAACGGCCTGTTTTTATGTGTAAAAATATTTGCGAGCGTGATATCACCATTAAATAAATCTGAAAGCTGACTTTAAACTGGGACATCTTCCAAATTAGCAAAACAGCAGATCTCATCCATGAAGCATGGTTGACTCTGTGAATATGCAATATGGGGCAATTTTTACCCTTGTGTGCAAAACACTGAGAGGCGAAAATGCAGAGGCTGATGTGTAACATGCATTGTGATTTCCTCTGCCTTACATTAATCAATTCTGACAGACAGTAAAATAAATTGCTTGAGAATAACATGTAAATCTGGCCCAACCACTCATACACTTTGGTTACCTTAAACATTAGAATACTGTATTACAAACATATTACTTCAACTGTAATCTTCATAAAATTGCCATTAAAACAAACAGAAAGTAATTTTTTTTTTTTAATCCGAATAGCGTATTTCAGGTTGCCTTCATTTCAGATTTTTCTGCTTTTACCAATGGTTTTCAAACTATTGCTGCTATTCACCCATAAAGCATTTTGTATTGTTATCCTTACATGTCTGCTTTATTCTCTGCATGTGTTTCTGTTTCCTCTAGTTCCTCACTCTTAATATTTACTTTGCCCGTGTCATCATTCTGCTTTTCCTATAAACTCTCTATGGCTGAGACAATGAATGACCCTGCAAATGACTGGCAACCAGTCCAGGGTGTACCCCCCTCTCGCCCAATACAGCTGAGATAGGCTCCAGCATCCCCCACGACCCTGAGTGCAGGATAAGCAGCATCAAGATGACATTATAAACAAACCTGAACATAATAAACCCCCTTGCTCACAGCGTACATCATGAGGAAGGAATAGTCCAGATTCTGCTTTGTTCGCCATCTAAATGAGACATTTACAAACAGGCAAAACATAACTTTCATTTCAGAGTCGTTTTCTCAGAAATATTGAACATGTAAAGGACATACAAATCTGAATGCAAAAAGCAATAACCTTCACCTTATGAACTCAGATACTTCAGACAGTATTAAGGATTGAGATGATGCCAGTTAATGGTGCTGCACACCCAGAAACCTTAATGAGATGAATCTGTTTCCTCCCCTTGGACCCCTTAAAAGTGGCAGTTCTGCTACTGTTTCTGATATTTCTGAGGAAAAATGTCTTGCCTAAATGTTAGTATATATCCCTGCCTTCATATTTTGATTTGATAATCTGCTTTAACTCATGACATTTACTTGTATGTAGGTGTCTACAGGACATGGCACTGTTGACCATTAGAGCATCTGTTCAAAATACAAACACACACATAGAAGATATACTACTGGCCTTGAAGGCAATCCTCAAAGATCTATGAGGTAAACATAAGCTATACTGTGAATAGATTTCTTCTAAAGCCAGTAGTGAGCTGAGAATAGAAAACATTCTGACAAATGATAAGAAATAGAGGGTGCTGTAGATGACCTTGATCTGACATTGAGAAGTGTCTCTGGAATACTAAGTACCTATGCAGGCCAACTAAATGCTCTTACTTGCTCCCTCCCACTTTCCCCCTGACTCATCCTCATGCTTTTTTCAGTCCTCATTTAAGCTCCCATGTGCTTCATGCCTTCAAGGCTGATATCTATCATTCACTTACAACTGTCTCTCACATTTAGCCTAATCCAAACAGAGGCAAAACGGATGTACAATACCTGTCTGATTTTCATACCTGACTCTCTCCTTGGAGTCTCCAAAGGTCTCTTTGAGGTTAGTGAGGTCAGGGTAATAGGCAGCGGGAGGTGAAATGACCTCTAGTAAGCCTGAACTCAGCTCTGTAGAAAACCTAATTAAAAAAGGTTAGTCAGTAACCTGAAACACATACAAACACATGCACACACGCACACACACAGACATACAAACACACATACAGAAACACACTTTTGTGCTACTAAACAGCCAAACTGCCAGAGTTTGGTTCCTCGTGTTTTGTATTTCCTAACAAAAGAAAAAAAACGTACTTACTCTTTCTCAAGTCCAGCAACTACACTGTTTACATACTCTAGGTCAGTCTGCAGAGATGCAACAAATAGAAAAGATTTACACAGACATACACATACATTTACATCACATTGACACACACTGTGCGAATGAAGGGCCTCACCTCTCCAACAAAGACAATGATGACACAGTCAAGTTTCTCTTCAGGTGACAATTTGTCTATAAGTGAACGCAGCGTCTCTGACAGGTACGACTTCACCTTCCGCTTCACGGTGGGTATCCCCATCACTGTGGTAACTGACAAGAAGAGTAAGATCACAAAGTATGTGTAAGTACACGGCTGACGGGTTTGTAAAGTCCATCCAAAAGCAAATCATCCCTGATTTAGACAGTATCAGCTTACACTGGCCTCAATCCACAGGACAGCAATCCATGCCCAGACTGACAGATGGCAGTGGGAAGAATTAGTAACTTAGATAGTTTGTAATGAATACTGTGAATGAAGGGAATTAAATAGGGAATTGATGGAGCTTTTACCCAACGATCTCACATTATTTGACAATGTATCACAGAACATTCAAGATTTAAGTTTATGAATGCAGACAATTTTAACGTAAACTATACTGGACTTATGCCACAGGAAGCAAACAAAGATTTTAGTCGATACTGTCATGAACACGGAGACCCTTCAAATAATGGACTTTGTGAAGAACAGTCAAGTGAAGAACATTAAAGTGTTCTGATTGGTCAATCTGCTATCCAATGATGATCAGGGTGGGAATTGTCAACTTTAAGCCAAGAAACAATTCTAAAAGCAAACTCTCCATTTATTGAAAAATCAATATAAAAGAAGGTGAGACAGGAGAGTGGGAGAAAAAGAGAAAAAGGACAAGTGATTTGGAAATTCCAAAGATGAAACCAGTCCATGTCAGAAGGGATGAGACATCAAGCCTATCTAGTAATTTCACAATGCTGAAAAAGCAAGACAGAGAACTGACTGTTTATCTGGCTGTTAATCCCATTCAAATTAAACTAAGGAGAGATTGGACTAGGTATGTGGTTGTTCTTGTGGGCTCCTCTTTTCTAGTTTGATCTTCAGTTTGCTAAAAATAATATATGTACTCACTTCTAATCACAAAGGTACCAAAGGTCCAGAAAATTCTTGTGCAATAATTCCATGGATGAATAAAATGTGGTTAATAGATGCACCTGGTTAGTTTTGCTTGCTCCTGCATGTATTTTTGTGCATGTATGGTACACAAAGGGAAACATCCTGACTGTGCGAATGTTGAGCCACAGGGGTCCCCGATGGAAGGCCAAAATCAAACTTGAGGAACAGAATGAATGAGCAGCTCAGTGGGCCTGAGGAAGGGTACAATCTCTGCAGCATGGACAATATGTCCCAGTTTTGCTTTGTTTCACACACTGTTCTTCGTGTCGTACAACGACACCCACCACAAAAAAATCTAGGTCGAAGATGAAAGGAGAGTGTGGGAGGAGGGAACGGAAACGCTGTATGACAGAAGACTGGATGGTGGCAGAGTGAATGAGTGATAATGCATGCAAGTGCAGTGTGTGCAAAGCTCTCTCCAAGATTGACGCTTGATCAGCATGCCTGCCTCACTCTGCCACACTTTCATCTAGCTCAGGACAAAAAAAAAGGGGTGGAGGGCAAGCAAAGGACTTACATTTTTGCTTGCTCTTCCATCATGTAAGCCGGGTAGCACCAAGCATCAGAAAATGTTACTATACATCAGACAAGTACTAGATAAAAACTGGGATTGCACGATGGTGCAGTGGTTAGTGCTTCCGCATTATAGAACCAAGGACCCTGGTTTGTTTCGGGGGAGCCTTTTGTCTTATCTGTGTGCAGTTTGCATGCTGTTTCTTTGTGGGTTTTTCCAGTTTCCTCCAAATAACTAGATTCATTTGGTAAAATTTGGCCAGATGTTTTAATGAGAGTGAATGGTTATGTCTATATGTGGTGAAGGTCACTAGATACCCTGCCTCTTACCCAATGACAAATGGGATAGGCTCTAGCATCCCTGCTACCCTAAGTGCTAGGAAAGCTGCAGATAATGTATAGACAGATAACAAAGAGATATATATCCCATACTGTCTAAATGATTGTGTATTGTTCGATATCAAATACATCCTTAGACACCTGTATATTTGTAGACGTCTTGTTTTGTGTTTCTAATTCTTTTTCTCACTTCAAATTTTTGTATTTATTTATGAAAAATCTGCACATGACAAATTCTTCAATAAATTCACCTGATTAATTGCAAATTGAGAGAAAATGGCCTTGTAAACGTGCAATTTATCACCTTTAAATCAGCAATAAAGTTACAGAAAATGAGCTGATGATGAAAAAAATTACCTACAAAGAATTTACTTTTGCAGAGAAGGAGGTTATATAAAAATGTAAGAAATAGAAATTAGTAAAAGATAGATAAGCTGTAAAAAAAACAATCTAAGCATCAATAAATCAGGGACTTTTTCAATTTGCTTAAGTTATAAAGGCCCGACAAAAATATTCAATAATACTTTGTGATTTTTTTTACTTAAACCTGTTCAAAGGGCTTCTGAACCCAACATTATGACAAGAACAACTCCTAATTGAATCAATGGAATTAGTTGCGCAAAACCGACTATATCTGACTAGGAAGTATACTGTCTATGTCATATCAATTGAAAAGGGAAACTTTAAAGTGACTAAATATTAAAAATTAAAGTGATGGCTAAATAATGGAAAGAAACTTAAGACTAAAAGTGTAATAGCACTTAAACACATGAATATCCTTATTTACGCAACTAAAATATTCCAGCGGTAGTTACGCTTAAAGCACTGGAGAAAACAAGAGTTAAGTTGAAGGGCATGAGACCAGCAAGCCACATAAAATGTCACCAGTGGTCATTCTGGGGTCTTGACACTAATGGTCAATTTCTTCTTTGACACTTGATTCAGGCCAAGTGAACTGGACTTGATTCAGGGTACAATGTAGGTAAGTGGAGAAAAACAATTGTTTTATACCTTAGCCATATTAGAGCTAGTTATTCAGTGCTGAGTCTCCTGTTCTTGTAGAGAAGAGACGGTAAAGCAAATCTGCATACTAATTCAAAATGGATGGATGTCTGTGAGTCTTAAAGACAACTCACAGAAATGACTCCACATAATCTATCTGCATACAGCTGGGTAAAATTAAAGAGTCCAGGCTCCTGATATAATGTATATCAGTACCCTTTTCTCCCCTGATATGCTGACATCTCAAAGAAGTTACAGAGAGACCTTCTGAAGTTCAATAAAGTTCTCAGCTGATGGCAAGAGCAAAACTCACATGCAACTTGTTCCACCTGAGATAAGATAAGATAAGATAAGATAAGATAAGATAAGATAAGATAAGATAAGATAAGATAAGATAAGATAAGATAAGATAAGATAAGATAAGATAAGACAAGACAAGACAGACTTTATTGATCCAACTACAGGGAACTTCAATTGACACAGCAGCATTACAGGGCAGAAAAAAGTGGGTGAATAGTAATGGTAGAAAAAATATGAAAGTAAGGATATCGTTACCAATGATCACACTACATACAATAGAAAAATAGAAAAAAATAAATAGAAAAAATATGCAAGAAAAAGAAAAGAAATGCCTTGAATGGTCACAGAAATAACAGGTACACAGTAGGGGATGTAGCTAGTCAAAAAAGAAACTATAATGAGTAAGATGTCATGGAGGGCATATAAATATAATATAAATATAGGGTGGAGGTAGCGCAAAATAGGGATTGGGGTAATGGGGTAGTGAAAAAAGAGCAGCATCAGCGCTGTGCTACATGCAGAGGAGTTTATGTGCTTGTTGTATTGAACAGTCTGACAGCTGATGGAATGAAGGACCTTGCGTTGACGTTCTATCTATCTCATGCATTATTTCCCAAATGTAACCATCATTGGTGCTATTACCAGATGCAGGCTTAGTGTTCATTGTGGCCTTGTTTGTTTTTTCAAATAAAGAACTTTCCTCCATTACCTCTCGGCATTGCAGAAAAAAATATTAGAGATGTCCTGATGAGGATCTGTTTTTTGTCTCAAGTGTGTTCTATTGCAGTTTAGCCATTAATTCCTGTTTGGTGAGCCACCATGAACATCCCTGGCTTTTGAGTCTCAAGCTAATCATTCCAGTTCACTTGTTTGTGTTGTCCATTCTGTTCTGTTCCGTTCTGTTCTGTTCTGTTCTGGGTCACTTTGATTGTCCATCACATCTCTATCATATCTACAGGTCAGGATAAGTATAACCATCTCATGGTTAACCATCTCAATCCTTAGATCATACCAGAGGCAATCCTGGTTTAGGCATTAAGCCCCCCCCCCCCCCCCCCCCAAGACAACAACCCCATGTTGAATCAGTGTTCTGTCCAGTTATTATTTGGTCAAACTTGCAGCAACTTAAGCGTTGCTTGTGCTTGTCCAGGATGAGGGCAGATTGGTGGCTATTAGGAGGACTTGCTTTAACACCTAGTTTGGGAACAGTCTGGCTACTACCTCAGATATTAAATCAGCATCCTAATTGTGCTCAGTCATCAAGTGGTGAGCTTGCTCTTAAAGAGTAACCCAATAGCAGAACTATCTGTGTCAGCTTTACGTCATGATCTGCGTTGAACTGACACATAAGTATGAAAAGTTTTAAGGTTCCAGCAGCTACAACATGTGGTGCATTGACAAAAATAGTCTGCAGCAACTGCGTGTCTTTGTGATCAGTTAGTGTGGTACCTCCACTTTGGTCGCGCATTCCGCAGAACATAAATAGCACACTTTGAGGGTGGGAGGCAGGTGAGAAATGATTCTTGTCACTGAACCAGAATCTCTAACTGGATTATTAGGACAAGTGAATTGAGCTGTTATCAGCACACACACTGCACACACTTCATGAAGAACCGATCAATTAGAAAACAAGTAATATGGGCATCTCCATTATGAATTTCTTGTTTACAAGACAAGAGCTGGAAAGCTTCTGCAAGTAAGAGACACCCTTCCACCTTTCATAAACCCAGATTGAGTAAATATGTAAAAATGGCAAGGACAGACTCTTCCAGTAGGGATACTCTGTGTTCATTAATAACTTGCCTTGCCTATAAAATCGGGCACAAACCAAGAAACAGAACGTGCTGGTTGTCAACTTCTGCCTACATCATTTTCTCTGATTTCAAGGGCCTTTGGTCTTTGCTTCAGTCACTGTGATTTGAAATCTTGAAAACTTTACTGGTTGTTCAGTCCCCGGACTCACCTCACTCAGGACAGATGTTCCTCAAGGCTCTCAAATACAGTATATGACAAGTATATTATTTTGCTTTTCATATCAGTTGCTGAAATTTGAAGTTAATAGGTTAATGAGAGGCTAGCAACTTGCTTAATTTCAATAGAAGCTGAAACTCCTCTGCTTTGAAGAGTTTTAAACAAAAATGGTTTCAGTTGTATCAGAAAGGCTGGGATAATTAACTGGCATCGGAGGAAATGCAATGGACCAGATCAAGTCCTACCTATCTGAGAGCTCTCAATTTGTACATGTAAATAAGCTATGTAAGCCAAATTTGGTGAGACGGTGCACCACAAGGTTCTGTGCACCTACTCTGGATGGTGTCAAATTGTCCCCCAGCACTACTGTTACAAACCTGGCATTTAACCCCCCCCCCCCAAAAAAAAAAAAAAAAAATTAGTCATCAAGGACAGCCTTCTTTTACTTCCTAATACTGCAAAATCATACATATTCTGTCTCAAAAAGGGTAAGAAAACTAATTCAGGGTTTTGTGTCTTCCAGACTGGATTATTGTAAGACTCTCTTATTAGGCTGTCCAAAAAAATCGTTAAGACTTTCCAGCTCCTCCAGAATGTTGTTGCACATTCTCTTCTTCTTCCCCTTTCAGATTTTCCATTAAGGGGTCACCACAGCGAATCAACCTTCTCCATCTAACCCTATTCTCTGTATCCTCTTCTCTTACACCAACTACCTTCATATCCTCTTTCACTAAGTCCATCAATCTTCTCTTTGGTCTTCCTCAAGACCTCTTGCCTGGCAGCTCCAATTCTAACATCCGTCTACCAATATATTCACTATCCCTCTGCTGTACATGACCGAACCATCTCAGCCTGGCTTCTCTGACCTTCTCTCCAAAACATCTAACATGAGCCGTCCCTCTGATAGACTCATTCCTGATCCTATCCATTCTGGTCACTCCCAAAGAGAACCTTAGCATTTTCATCTCTGCGACCTCTATCTCTGCCTCCTGTTTTTTTTGCCATCCACAGATAAATAGACAGCAGAGAGAACAACAGCAACAACATCAAGGATAAGAATAGACGACAGAATGGATAAAAAAGACAGTAAGGGTGAAAGTAGACCACCAAAATTAAACAACATAAACAGTGACAATAGCAATGATAAGAATAAAATAAATAAACAAAAATAGGCAGAAAGCAAGTTGGCTGAGACCAACAGGATGAAAAGAGACAACAGAGTTAGGGCATGACACATGTATGAATAGGTGAGGTAGTGAATGGGTGAGGTGGTGAGGTTGTGGTAGCACAGATGCAGCCCCATTTGGCCAGAGTTGTGAGCCGTCCAGACTGCTGTTATATGAAGTCCTAAATTGCAAAGCAGCATCATATCTCAAAGAAGTCTTCAAAGTCTATTGCCCAGTCAAATCTTTACATTCCCAGAGCGCAGGGCTACTTGTGGTCCCAAGCAATTTCAAAAGCAGAGCAGGAACCAGAGCAGTCATTCAACTAAGCTCCTTTTCTGTGTAACCATCTTCAAATCTCAATCCGCGTGAAGGACATCCACTCTTTGTACACTTGAGAAACGTCTTTTATGAGAAAACGTATTGTTAGGGGTGGGGTAGCCTCTAGTTATGCTCTTAGCCATAAGGCTTAGTCTGTTGAAGGATATCCCATGATACACCCCTGTCATTCCACCCACCCTATCCTGTCTGCACTTTTGTCCCATCACCAATATATATTAGTAACCTAACATCTTCTCCCAAGTCCTTGGACTCTCCCATTTCACAGGTTCTCATGGGATATGGCTTGATCAACTGGAGCAATCTCACTGCTGGTTTTAGTGGTAATAGATTATTTGTGCCTCTCTAACCCAACCCTCACAACCGCCTGTCTCTTCCACACTGCTTTCTATCTCTCTTTCCTTCTCTCTTTCATCTAAGATATGTCCAAGGTTTCTTTCCAGTTAAAGGCAGTTTTCTTTGCCACTGTTAGGAAGTGCTTGCTCATGGGAGAGTGTGCGTTTCTGTCAACAATAACATGTGGTTTATAATTGCTCTGCATGCAAAGTGTCATGAACAACCTTGTTGTGATTTGGTAGTATATAAACAAAATCTGACTTGACCTGACTTGACTGTCAGTAAAATAATCCATTCACTTGTAAAGTAAGCTGAAACACAAAGGCCGCAAAAAACAAGAATAGATTAGTTATTATTTGCTATGGTTTGATCATATTTTTATTGGTCATAAAAAAACACATGGTTAACAGTTACTTAGGAGTGGCTGCATCTATGAGTAACATGCCAAACTGGTATCATGGCACTAAGCGATGATGTGTATTCCCAGATATAAAATAGTTTTAGCATATTTTTAGACATATTTATAATGAACTTATTTTTTATTTCTTTATGGTCTTTCACAAGCCAATAATGTATTTGTTATCTTAACATCTGTTATCTCTCTCCATTGGTGGGTATGTTGGCGACAAACATTTTTCTCACTTCAAGGGCGCAATTTTTTCCTGTGGGCCTTTTTACATTTCACTCAGGTGTTACCAAATACTGTCATTAGTATGGAATACAAGTATGGAATACTGAGTGAAACTGCTCCACTTAAGAGTACCTGCTAATAGTAGTTATTATGAAATTGCCCCTCTGTTGGAATCCGAGATTGCCTCATCTTAAAGCTCACAGCCAGCAAAGAAATAAATCACAAGCCCACTTCAGTTCACTGTTGCAAGATCACTCAACAGAGGTGACAGAGAGAGCAACTTGTGGCCACAAAAAAATACCTCACACTCACAAACCAACACAAGTAATACTTTTATTCTGTAAGTAGCTGTTTTAGTATCTTGACAATTCTTTGGAAAAAGGAACACCTTACTGGGGTTTGAAACGTGGCTAAACCTAATCAAATCAAAGTCAAATAAGAACTCTGCTCTGAGGGAACAGGCAAATCTTTGGTGAGTGGTGTCACATGTTATGCTGAGATGTTGCCCCCTCAAGACAGCGTGACAACATATATGCATATTCATGTACTTTTAACCCATTTGCATTTACTCACAAGCCAAAGAAAAGCAGAGGGAGGAAGAGTAAATTTCAAGGACAGCTTTTTCAAGATTTTGGGACTTTTTTTTTCTCACTTTCCTTGATTTCCATAACCGGAAAATTGGTCAATCATTTTCCGGGTTTTCCCGGACACATGGGAAATCTGTCTTTCAGGGATTAAAAATAAATTCAAATATTTTGCTGTTAAGGAACTTGTGTCAAGTACATGAGATGGCATTTGGCAGCAGCATATGGTCTGTCCCATTCCGTTCCTCCTACTCACTGTTTTCTCATGCGCCACCATTCTGATTGTATTTGTAACCAGTTTAATCCGTAGCCCTGTTTGGTCTCTGTCCATTGATTATGGCCACTGGAAAAACTGACGCAAACTCAGAGAGGCTAATTTATCGTCGTGATTTGGTCCAGCACTGGCAGGCTAATCATGCCCCTTGCTGAGGAGAACAGTTTGCTTCCTTCTGCTCTACCAGCTCGGCTGCTGTTGTTTGTAAGACCGTTCTCTCATTTGAATAACTGAAAAATAAACTACATTAATTCAAAGTTTTTCTACAGAGTATCTTCTATGTTGCCAACTCACCAATTGTCACACTAACTTGCTATCCATTTCAGTGTCCATATTGATTGATAATAGTTCGTAGATAACTGTTCCCACAATACATTATTTACTTTCAAACTTAAGTTCAACATTCACTAAAACAGCCGCTCATAATATCCGGTAAATATTGCTTAACTGGACAACGTTTTCTGGAATGAGATATAGTACTTGGGTTCCTTGAATGTAGAATCTTTACTTTTGAGAGGAATGGGTTAGGTTGATAGGTTGATAACATCCAGAAATGAGCAATTTCAACCAAAATGATCACCAAACAATACTTGTACTGGCACAAAGAAAATGTTCCTTAAAAGCTGCTAATATCAAAGTAATTGAATTTAAGAAACATTACACTGACATTTTTAAAACAGACCAAAAGAGTCAAACATCAGATTTTTTAAAAGGTGCCTCCGACTAAAAAGCAACTCTTGCTCGCTACATTTTTCGTGTAACTTTTTCCCACATTCTCTAAGTAACCTGAGATTCATTTATATTCAATGATTATCTTCAACCATGTAACTCTTATTAAAAGAATTACATTGTTACGCTCAGTCCAGGGGGAAAATTATAACGTCAGAATCAGAATCAGAATACTTTATGATCCCCGATGTGACTTGTGGTCACATGATCTTTATTCTTGCTCAACACTTCCTTTTACAAATCCTGTTCAAAGAAAGCATCATAAATCAGCTCAGTTTAACAGAATATTCAAGAGTTTACGAATTTGTATGCTTCTCACCTCCTGTGCGGCCAAGAGCAACTTGCACAGCAGGTTGCAGGCTGCCCTCATTGTTGAGAAGGTGAGGCAGGTGGTGATAGATATTTGGAATCTGAAGAGATTTCCTGCTGGCAAGCTCCTTCAGTAGTTTCTGTGTCTCATCTGGAAACAAATGCAGAGGATCAAAAGTACCACATTATGACAAGTGTCACATTATAAACCAGCTTTTAGCATGTAATACTACCCAATGAACCCAAATGCTCTCTGGGAGATAAGCGATGCTGTTTAGTAAAGCACTCACTGGCAGTAGAACTCAGTCTACATATCTGACTTATGGCCGAGTGACCTTCCCAGTAAGACAACATGAATAGTGTGATAATACATATGGGATGTAAGATTAATTAAAAAGCAAAGTGCAAGCTTGTCAGTCAAGGAATGATAAGTAAGACTGAAAACTAAATCATAGGAGGCGTTCTACTCAGAAACACAATGTCATTTTGATAAGCAAACTTGATATAGATGCACCAAATGAACACAAAGACCTAAGACAAAAATACAATCTGAACATTTTGGCCAAGAAAGGGAAAACAAAAGTCTGATAATTTTACCAGCCTGATCAAAGGACCATTTTTGTAAATTACAGAAAAGATGACTTTACCAGGAACTTCTTTAAATTATTTTACTTCAGTTTTGAGGATTAAGTATCCCAGACACTGGTATAATTTTATGTCAGCAAACTTTTGTTTTTACTCTATCCATACTTCACATGTCACAGTTTTGAAAAATCAAAGATCAGATCAAGTTAAAGAGCCTAAGATGCAATGGTTGGTTACCAGAGAAGTTTGTGAGGGCGTCTTTGCTATTGTTAGTTTCAGCAATGGCTCTTCTGAACTGCTCAAGAATGTTGTTGAGCTCAGATGAGCGCTGTAGCGTCCTGTGCTCTGCCACGCGAAGGCGCTCTTTCAAGGCATGGAACTCCCGCTGGTATGCTACCAGCTTTTCTATAAGAAGAAAAGATAAGACAACTTGTTTCAACAAATGCTAACATTTTGTACATAAAGGTATTTCAGTTAACAATGACACCAATATCTTGATATGTTTTAACAATGTGAATTACTGAAGCCCATAATTATGCTGTAAGACTTGATGAACCAGTGGGGTGATGTGGTACTTGCTTTCTTGCAATTGTCCGCCAACCACTCTCACTGTGGTTAAACTCCATGCAGACTTGTACTGTTTACCTCTATACTGCATTAAGTGGGACTTTTAAATGACTTGATAGAATGATTTGTGAGGGGTTAGAAAATAGAGCACATTATTTCCTTTAGGGATTATTTGAGATCGTGGTCATTAGGGCAGTGGGGTGGCATGCAAGTACCATATCAAAACAGAGGCATGAAAAAAATGTAAAAAATAAATGAATAAAAATTAGTAATACTTGTACAGATGCATTGTTGCAAACTTGCTATATGATTTGAAAAGTCAAATTTAGGTTGAGATATAAGTCAGCATAACAATCTTGTTCAATTCTTTTTATCACTTAAATGGTGAAAAGTATAATATTTCAGTATTGTACCTCATTAATCTTTAACTTTCAGCTATTCCCTTCAGGGGTCACCAGAGCAAATCAAACCTCTCCATCTTTCCCAATTTTCTGTATCCTCTTCTCTCCCACCAACCACCTTCATATCCTCTTTCACTTAATTCACAAATCTTCTCTTTGGTCCTCCTCTAGACCTCCTGCCTGGCAATGCCAACCTCAGCAACCTTCTACCAATATATACACTATCCCAATTTTACCCCATTTATCAACCTGACTAAATTGAAAAAACTATATTAAAAATGTAGGGTAATATTAAATCCCTTTATCAGTAAAACCGAAAAGAGAATACGCCCAGAAATGTGTGTGACACATGCATGTCAGTGAAAGAGATCTTTAACAAGATCATTTCATAATAATACAAATGTCGCATGACAGACCTCAACCCCAGAGGTATTCTAAAGCTTAATGTTCCTTGTTGTTTTCCAGGTTTCTATTCAACTTCACAGGAATGGTTGGGAGTGGGAGTGGTCCTCACGGTCCTGGATACACTTTTTCAGTGAACTGGAGGGCAGCAGGGCAGCATGCTCAAAACACACGCGCACACACACACAGGCACACACACCCAAAATAAAAAATTGTGATTATATAGATATTTGGTGTTAATGGCTTTCCAATGATCTGGTCAGATCTCTTTTCATCTGACATCAAGCTGTAGTTGTTCTGCATATGCTACTACTTAGCCACATGTATAGTTCAGAAGAGGTAAGAAGGAAATGGGTAGCTTATTCCCTGGCTCAGGATCGGGAGGACCATCAGCTAGTCATCTGACCAGTAAGTCGCTGGATCTACTAGCTCAACATAATAACTTTCTGAATTACATTTTGCATTTATGAGTTAATAAGAGACCTGTGATTTACAGTACAAGACAATATAGGTGTGTATTTGTTTGTCAGGTGGGGTATCTTTTGGGTAGTCTCTGATCTTCCACAGCTGATATATTTGTGTGATCCTGACAGCTCATCAATAAAATATAGAAAATCTGACTCCCTTTATCTTCCCAACTGCTTTCTGCGTTCTCTCTGAAACATTGTCCACGGGTTGTCACAGGTTGCACAGAAGGATGATGTTCATCTTGAACTTTACCTTGACACTGGGACAGACGCTGTTATTCGGGTGCAATCTCATGAAAAAGGCAGCTTCAAACTAAGACCGACTTTCATCTTGGCAGCACTCCTTTGATTGCAGGACACTGGGCTTGTTGAAAAGAAACCCCACATGTACTTTCACTGCACGAACTGGCAACAAACACACACACGCACATGCACATGCATACGCGTATGTACGTACATACATACAAACACTGCACTGAAATTAATCAGATCTGCTTCCTGTCTGCTGTATTTTTTTCCTATACAAAACAAATCCATCTACAAATCTTAAAAAATCTGCAAAAACATTTTCGTCACAAAGCTGGTCGTATCAATTCAAGTAGAAAGCATAAAAGGGGAAAAGGAAAAACCCTCTGCTGCAATACAGCCACAGGCCTACTGCATGAGTACAGACTATGCATTAAACAATTACATCTATCTGAGGTCCAGAGCACATCTATACACTGCCAGTGAGCTGGCATCATTTTGTTTCCTTCCTCACATTTACAGCAATCCACTCTTTCTAACATGACATCATCCTTTCCTCCTCGTGATACTATTTCTCCAATTTCAGAATATAAAGTGCTACACACACCATCTAATCAACTGCTACATTTCCTGAAGTGCACTTTAAACTTATTTTTTCCTTTTACTCCTGATGTTCAGCGTTCTCACATCTGGGAATACAATGCCATATCTATCTTATTTGGTGATGTGATATGATGGGGTTGGGGTCAGATGAGTAAGGAACATTAAAAAATGATAAATCACATTATTGTGTCACTAGGAGAAGTTAAATCAAATTTATTGTGGACAAAAATGAAAAAAATGTGTGTGACACTTTGTCACCCCAGTAACAAATCAAGCATTGCTACTAGTTGTAATGATACATATTTAAAATTATGCATAGCAAAATTCTGTTTAAGTATAAATGTCATATCATTACACAGATCCAGTAAGTACACATCTTTCTACATTTGATGTAACACACCAGAGTAATGCATTTTGCTTCAAAAGTAGTCTTCTTCTTCACCTTTCGGCTATTCCCTTCAGGGATCGCCACAGCGAATCAACCTTCTCCATCTAACCCTATTCTCTGTATCCTCCTCTCTCACACCAACTACCTTCATATCCTCTTTCACTACATCCATAAATCTTCTCTTTGGTCTTCCTCAAGACCTCCTGCCTGGCAGCTCCAATTCTAGCATCCACCTGCCAATATATTCACTATTCCTCCTCTGTACATGACTGAACCATCAGTCTGGCTTCTCTGACCTTCTCCAAAACATCTAACATGTGCTGTTCCTCTGATAGACTCATTCCTGATCCTATCCATTTCCGTCAAACCCAGGGAGAATCTTAGCATCTTCTTCTCTGCAACCTCTAGCTCGGCCTCCTGGTTTTTCGTCATTTTCACTGCTTCTACGCCATACAGCATCACTGGTCTCACCCCTGTCTTGTACACCTTTCTTTTCATTCTGTCTGATCTGTCCTCTATTGCATAGTACCCCTGACGCTTTTCTCCACCTAAGTACCTGAAATTCTCCAACGTCTTGATCCCCACTCCCTGTAGCCTTACCATTCCACCCGGGTTCCTCTCATTCACACATATACCCTGTCTTGCTGCAACTAACCTTCATTTTGCTTCAAAGGTAGTCTATCCCCAAAATATGGCTACGTATATAATCATGAAATATATTCATTTATAAAACCAAAACCAAAACCAAAACATCAGTTGGCCAGTAATACATTTATACATGTTATCAGAACCATAAGTGTATAAAAGCAATAATCACATACCACTAGCTTTAACGTCACAATTTAGGAGAGAACAAGGACAAGCTTAGCTCTGACGGCATAGAAAGGAGTCCTGGCACTGAACTTCCCCTTCTGTGACCTTGACCTGACTCAACCGTTCTGATATGATGGGCTGTATAGCGTCGGCTTTTATGTAATGAGCTACTGCTATTCAACTTAAACTGTCATTGCAAATCACCTCCTGAGTTTTCATGCATATGTAATTGCCTTACCAATAAATGCATCTTTACAATGAAGCATGGCAACAATGGATACATGGAGCAAAATAATTAAAAGTAATCAGACAAGCAGCATTATGTGTAGTTGCCAGTGAAGTATTGGTTTACAGCACTCAAGAGATTGTTGATGTTACGGCCCAATACGGATCTTCCACATGTATATTACAATCGAATGTATGTTAAATTGAGCACATATTAAAGAAATATAAATATAAATTACCGTAAGCAAAACTATGGGTATTCAGAACATCTCTGACATACCTTTTGTGAGAATTCCTTGAAGAGAAGACTACCGCAGCTGCATCACAGCCTGTTTCTGTGGCCCAGCAGATGTCAATTTAATATGGTCTGAAAATCATATTTTGGTCAGGCCCTGGGGCTTAGTTACATTCTGACAAAATGATAATGACCCTTACATAGGCAATATTCATATTTCGTATGATATGCCAGTAATTTTTTGCATATAATTATGGAATGCAAAGATTGCACAAAAGCCAACCAATACTGTTTTGGTTTCTTTTTATTATTTCTAATTAAGGTGCTTATTGGTGCTCAAAAGTTATAGTTCTCATACGTAGGGGAATTCAATGGTTATATTCCAATTTTTAATGGTTATATTTCAATTTCTCCCCTCACATAGGATAAGTAGAGGCCTGTAAGTTTTTACTCATTACAGGAGGAGCCATAAACCTCGACTGTGATAGCTGCAGATACACATAGTAGATGCCAACAAGGTCAGATTCTCTAAAAAGGCACATAAAGATATATGGATGCTCCCTTGAGACGGGGGACATACCTACAACAACTGTCGCCACTAAACACTCATCCCAAGCAGAGTCAAGGTGAGTGCACTATAACACAGTTCACACTACCAGACCTCTGTTTGAGCATTTGTTAAGAGCTTGATACACTAATTAAATGTTTGCCATGTGAAGGAGGAGGGAGTTAGCATTTATTTAGTGCAACATTAAATTCATTCTGAGTTTGTCACCGAAGATCAAGTACCATAGGTTCTTGAGCTTCCTTCTTTAAATATCAATAGTTTAAAAAATAAAAGTGTGTACTGTATAATAACAATACAAAATAAAGTAAGATAAAGCATATTATTCTTCTGTCAGACACTGGCTGTATATTCACTAACCAAGCCCATGTGCAAATAACACCTGTTAAACAAATGTCTGGGGGAAAACAGTCTCTCTCACTAAAAGCTTAAAGGTGTGTGTGTAAAGAAAACAAATGTAGGAATATACTACTAGTAGAATAACACAGCCTTGGCACAGGAAAACCTGTAAAGCATACTTCGAAAATAAAGATCAAGTCATTCTGCATGACCCTTCATCCAGAGCATGTCTGCCTTGAGTCGACCTCCCTACAAAATGGCCTTCAAATGCAAAATGAGTCATTGGAAGGGAAAGAAAAAGCTGTTTTAGTTAGACAAATGTCATTATTTATTTAGAAAAAAAAAAACAAGAATTACATTTGTTATGAGGAAATGGCATTCCTAGATATTTTTGCAAATGTTTAGGACTCAAGAATCAAGAGACACTGTTTTGACAGGAATATTGGCACTGGAAGAATACTATAACCTTACTATTACCCAATTACCACTTTTTTTAGCAAGGGTTTCAATAGTACTGTGAGTATGGTGGATTACATGTTGGCAGAGGCCATGAATAAGAGGCTTAAAATACAAAAACACTAGTATTGTGGCAAGCAATATCTCCATCATCAGCCTTGATGCTCCCCCCACTCCCATTCTTGCTCTTTTAGTGGTATGCAGATTTGTACTCCAGCATCTTCAGCCAGTGCATTAGCGTCATGTTCTATAAACTAAAAGGTAGAAAATGTTTTCTAGGTGAAAGGAAGGCACTAAGCTCTATCCTGCAAATGAAAATTATGCTTTCACTTGAAAAATGCATCATTGTTGTGTTTCATCATGTGGTTGATAGTGACATACCACCCATGAAACACAGCTTTACAATACGATCATAGTATTTCTTTACATTTTGAAGAGTAATATTTTCACAAATGACAACCCTGGAGTGAACAGAAAACTAGGCAATTAAGTAGGTATTCAATTAAGTAATTTAATTTAGTAATTTAATTTGGAGATGAGCAGAAAAAGTAACATATATTAATTGGTAGCACATAGCATCACATCTACCAATGATGGCTCCTGATTTTTTGCAATCGGGGAAAATAAAAGCCATTGAGGCAGATGGTTCTTTCTGCCTCATTCACCAGTTACCTCTGGGAAAGGTTAAAAAATGTAATACTGTCCCATGTAAAAAGATCACTGCAGAAGCAGTAGCTGCTGGGGACTGTAATTCCAAGAAGCACTTCACAAAATCAAACCAACTCCTCTACTTTACAGCAATTGGTGGAAATTTAAATAACTGAGCCATCATTTGATTTATAGATTACAGATGAGCCATACAAATATGGGTTATTTGTTAATAACACAGATTACAGTATATGATATTATGTGAAGTAAAATATTTGAGAATATGTAAAAAGAAGTAGCTTTGTCTTACAGCCTCCTTGTCTGAAATTCAGGTCTGTTAAATCCTCAGACTATACTAAAAACGTGCTGTATTATGTTGCTGTTTATTACAGATGTGCCTCTACAAGCTCCACCTGCTACACATGACTAAGATGCACACACATGCAAAATCTGCTCATGCATTATGCATCTGTGAAGCCCCTCCAGTGGTGCACCTGCTAGCCATTTGGTTTGATACTGCAGCTGCTATGTGTACTGCAAAAAGTTTAAATAGGCTGTGTTTCTTAAATAGACCAGATGGTACAAAATGTGAGATTATACCAAATGGGGATGGTATTAACATGACCTATTCAATGTACACTGACAACTTTTGCCAACAATATTATCGACTTGGAAATTTATTTCATGAGGAATCATAGGATATGACACCTTAAATACATAAAATAATGGTTGTTCTACTGTAGTACCCCAGACAACTGATAATAGCAACTGATAATCCCTGAATGAAATCCCAGATTACCCCTGGTATCCCTTCAATTTCCAAGACAACACAGGGGGGACGATGTTTGTTTGCTTTTTTTTTTTGGAATGTCTAATGGGACAGCTGAAAAAGTGAGGCAAAACAGGACCAGGGCAAATATGTAGTCATTGAGTATATAACAGTATATCCCATGAACAGGAGTGTTACAAATTTATTACAAAACAATTAGTGTGAATGCAATTCAATTTTATACACAAAGTTCAATGATCACCTTTATAGTCTCAATATGGCCATGGTATGAAATTAGTTTTGACCGAGAAATGTAGAAGTTACAGCGAAGTATGTTCTTTACTGCCATGCAGCCCAGGCCTACTGCACTCAGTTACAAATCAGATTTCAACCTCTTTTCAACTGCACCCACTTAGCGGCTTTATCAGCAAAAATACGCTTAAGAAGTTTAATGACATAAATAGTTCAGGAGACTTCATGCTACATAGTCCTGGCTTATCAAGAGGCTAGATAAGTCTAACATGGCAAGTTAGCCAAACAGCTCAGTAGAAGTTCAAACGCCTACAGAAAAGAATAAACAGATTTGCAGGCTTGTTTTTTGGTTGGTTTTTCCGAGAAGCATTGCCAGTCTTTACTGAATGGTTAATGAAGAAACCATTTGTAAAACCACTGCTTTTCCTGTCAAGAAACGTTTCTAAAGGTATGTATTCTATGTAAATTCATTATAACGTCTCCTTTCATAACTCCATTGTATTGCTTTATCTGTGTTAATTTACAGTTAATAATGGTGGGGAGGCACCACCCAGTTCATGAGATCACAGCATCAACTTTAACACTAAAGAAGGGCCCATTATGTAATGTCACAGTTCATTGCCCCTCTCGCCAGTCCCTTAACCTCTGTGCTCAACAAACATTTATATTGAATTATATTCCTAAAAACAGTTGAGACCCTTGGGTATCTGTCACAGAGGACCAAAGGTTTGATTGTTTTCTACCATTAAAATATTTTGATAGCATAGATTTGAAAACTGTTATTGTTTTAAGCCAGTGAAATGCAAAGTATTTGCTGTTATGTTTTTTGTGACAAAAACCACAGCATGCAATGGAAACAAGTGAAAAGTTCTGCTACCCTGTTAAATAATTGTTACTTAAAACAGTGACTTATTCATAAGTAGGGTGATTAGAAAACCTGAAACAAACAGGAAAAAAGAGCATAGGTTTTATTTATACCAAAATTGCGATACATGGATAAACTAAATAGACTGGTAACTGGTTCCTGGCTTTTTCTTGAAACGACATAAAAACTTTAATGGCCCCTGCTTTTCTGGCAACCATCCAACTCAGTCCTTGTTTTGTTTCTAGATCATACTGTAGACATATTGTTTTCTTAACCTCCACCCACTCTCTTCCTCTAGTCTAATTTTACTTCCGAGAAAAAAAATAATCTCCACTTCGAATGATAAGCATAGGAATCAAGTGCGTCAAGGCTAAAAAACCTATTTCTATTACTTAAATGACATTTAGCCATTAGCTTGGTCTAATAAAATTATGTAATATTGAAATTAATTTTCCAAAAGTTGGGATTTGTAGAATTGATGCAGGTTACAGGTTCTCTTTTTGTACAAGCTGCAGTGATCGACATAGTTATGCATTATCATGTACAAGGGATATCAGTTCTGGTTTGTCACCCATTAAATGGCTCCGAACTAAATAACTTGATAAGATGACATGAGAGGCTTCCCCTTTTGTCTGGTCTAATTGCTGATCAGACCCCAGATAGTTGAGGTCCCAGGTCTTTACTCCAGTCTGCAGTTTGACATACAGACACTTAAGGTTTGTTAATAAGATTTGTCTGTAAATCAGTAGTCAGAGCTGATGTGTCTGCCCAGATAGTTTTACTTTTGATCCATCCTTCTGGTGTTTTTTTGCTAGTGCTCAGTTACACTGTATCTCTGAAATCTTATATACTGCACACTCCAGGTAACACACAGGAACTTGAAAAGTCATATTAGGATTTCATATTTTGGCATTGCTATTTTCAATGAATGAATGTGTCTGGGCTGAGCAGGGGAAAACTAAGCTTCCTAGTGAATCATATCATACAAATTACAATTGTTTAAAGTCATGTAATACTACTATAGTAATCACATTAGTACAAGTACATTTAGTTAAATCTGTCTAGAGGGCAGCTTCTTAATCAACTTTCACTATCACTGCTCCAAAAATGACAAGAAACAGGTAAACAGGGTCCCTATTTTTATTTCATAACAAGGATTAGTCCAGATACAATTGTACACCTACCGGTATTAGCAATTTGGTACAACACAATGTGGCCAATTATTCATTGCATACCTTAACATCCATCTGCCCCGCTGACACAATGTCCAGTGTTGAACCTGAGTCTACAGATCAACCCTTTTGGCATATTGATCTTTTAGGTTTACGAATGAAGCCTGCTTCTCCCCCTATTTTACCCAGGTCTTAACACAATACCACTGGTAATCTGCTGTTTCAGTATTTCAACAGCACATGAAGGACACATAAGACCTATTATGACAAAAGGAGGACTTGGTGGATGAATTGATGATGGTGGATCAATATCCTAAGGCCATTTCATCCTTCTAAAATAAATATTTAACAAGACTAAATACAGCCTTGTGTGATCAGTAAGGACTAAATACAAATAGGAC
Organism: Fistularia commersonii; assembly: GCF_037954325.1. Taxonomy (NCBI): domain Eukaryota; kingdom Metazoa; phylum Chordata; class Actinopteri; order Syngnathiformes; family Fistulariidae; genus Fistularia; species Fistularia commersonii. Next base: position 8,722,184 of record NC_141287.1, on the reverse strand, counting down.
TTCATTATAATTCATACTGTGAGAATGTCAATTTATTTCTGAGTACTTTGGAAGGTGGAGTCATTCTAGAATGTTCATAACCATCATGATATTTACAATTGACTGTAGCTCTGCAAATATATAGGCAAGTACCCGCATACACTACAATGATAAATCCTTTCCAAAGCGTCACACATGCATTCACATCTTATCACGGCTGTATGGTACGGAATACTGAGATATAACAAAGTGGTCAGAGTGCATGTCTGCAAAGAAAAAAAAAACATGTGAAGGCAATTCATTAATGCTATTTGTATTATATAAGGGCGCCCAGTTTCTTTTCTAACAGCTTGCAAATAATATACCCTGGGCATTATGACTTCAAATCTATATCATCATTATTTTAAACTTCTTCCCTATTTGCAATTAATGAATGTTAATTCAGTTATTCCAAATAAAATTTACTGTTAACAAATGACCTTTTGTCTATACTTTGTTCATTCCTTGCAGGAAATTGTTAGGTCTACTGCATTTAACCCATGAGTAGTGGAGAACCACTAAGCAGTGCCCAAGGAGCAGTCAGGGGTTTGATGTCTTATTCAAAAACACCTTAAGAGGCGCAGGAGGAGGTCGACAATCACGCAAGGTATTTTTCAGTTCTAAGACAGCCACTCCTACCACCTGAGCCACACAACCCTTTATGTCATTTGCAATTTGTGGACATGGCATTCTGCATTTAGCATATGCTGTTCAGGTGAAGATCTAATTGTTGGTTGAGGTGTTTGATCTCTGTGTTCATGCTGATTTGCTTTGAGAAAACAGAAAGAAAGAAAGAAAGAAAGAAAGAAAGAAAGACCACAGTTGTACATGCTACAGACGTTCAGCAGGTTGCTGTAACAAAGGTGCAGGTCTGCTGTGAAACCAGGTGTTGCTCGTGTCTGACTCAAATTATTTGTCAACAGAGGCAACTCTGCAGCCAGCAGTCATTTAAAGAGCTTTGTTATTTCTCAATGAATGTGACTTCACTTGACAAATCAAGCACACTGTAACCAATCAAAATGATAAGTGATACCCCTCTGCCATTCTGAAGTGAGACCAGAAGTTGCCCTTGAATGAGGACTAATAAAAAAGGTATTCAAGATGGGAATTGCACCAAATATTTCTTTGTTTTTTTCCCATTCATCCCAATTTAGTTATCTAAAAATAATTGTCTAGCCATAGTGACAGCGATGCTTTTCTAGATGGAATGCTCCTCTGTTTAACAAATTCATCTTTAGGGTGTATATAAACTTAGTCATATTCAAAAAAGGTGAAAAAGTCTTTCAAAGTAAAAGTATGGCATAACTATATGCATAAACTTTAATTTGCATGTTTGGGTTTGTACAGCAAACATGAAACCTGAGAGAAATAAGAAAAGCTAGAGCACAACAATCGCAATGTCTCCTTCCACTGTGGAGAAATTTGAGAATTTCCATGAAAGCCGGAGGAAAACAATGAATGAATGGATGAATGTATTATGATAAATAATTCGAACGGAAGCACAAGGGCTAAAGCAAAGATGATTCTTGAGTGCATAACAGTGGATTTTAGTAGTTCTTTCTCTGAATGGAACATGGTCTGACTGCGAGGACAGAATGCGGACATGAGAGACTAACTAAGCAGGATACAAATCATAAAAGGAAGCAAATCCCACTGTCTCAGTGCTTTGTCAGCAATCTCATCCTTTCCCCCATCATAGCCAACCTCAGGCTCTTCTCATGCTCTCTTGAAATTTTGCAGGCTCCTCTTTCTTCCAGGCCACTTGGGGTTTGTCTGGCACGCTGCCCTTTCTCATCTAGCACACAATAAATACATATATTTACACACACACACTGACAACTGGAATTAGTAAATGAAAAGCCTCAATGTGCGATGCGTATTGTCGCCCCATTTTAACTAATAAACATGTATCTGACCTACCACTCCCCTATCCTTCACAGCAATCACTTGTGCTATTTTTGGTCCATTGTGTTGGGAAAAATAATGTGATGACGGAACAAAACTATGTCTTCAAGCAGCTTGGAATGGAAAGTGATGGCCCAAGGACAGCAGGGAGGAAGTTGCATGGGTAAGACAGAAGCCTGGTTTGAGCTTGGTAAGCATCCTCACTACTGTCTTCAAACTAAAGGTGGAAATCATGTGAAGGAAACAGAATATTCAAAGTATCTACAGCATTTCTGAATAATGTGGTTAAAAACTGATTTGCTTTGTTGGAAAGTCATGTTCTACAATACTGGCTCACAAACTAACCTTATTATTCAAGGATCTACATTACACTGGGATAAAACAACAGAGACGCCGGAGTGGAGTCTCACTAGGGGATGGGTCAGACTGGCAGAGAAGCACACATTCTGGAGAGTCATTCAAAATGGAGTGTTTGTACAGCTGACAGACCCAGCTCTCATTCATAGTGGCCAAGTGACCAGGAGACAAGATGTCAGGCACAAGATGAAAAATTAGTCTTTGTACAAAGGTTCTCTTCAGTGTCACATCAAAACTACCCCTAAACCATGGTTTGGGTGTAGTGATTTCACATACAAAAATGTCACTCACTAGGTTTTCTGTGAGCAACCCAATAAATTGAACTTAAAATGTGCCCAATGTCTCTGCAACGGCCAACTTGAGAATGGAAGAAAATATATAGAAACGTTCAGTGAAATTTTATGTGGATCCAAGTTAATCAATAAAAATAACATTTTTGGAAATGTTATACCAGGGTACCACACACACAGGTCAAAGAGAAACAATTTACAGAAAGGTAAAACAATGGAATGCAGTGATGTAGGCTACGATACTCATGGGAAAAAAATCACAGAAGTGAAAGTGGATGTCCAAGAATTAGCAACCCTGTTCAGACCACAGGAAAATCAAGTTTGTTCCTTTAATTACATCAACAATGAACTCATTCCATATTCAAGGTAAAGTTCTGCTTTCAATGACTAATATATATGTGCTGGATTTTTAAGTCATCGTCATCAACAGCCTCAATGGTCGTACATATGTGCACTAAGCCAAGGCTTCTCTGTGGCTAACTGTTACTGACATTTTCTTTTTTGTATTGCACAGTGATGTGTGCCAAACAGACATACTAGATTCATCACGACTACATTCCTGATGAAGCTTTTTAAGAATTGTCGTTTTTTCTGTTTTATAGAAACGGGAGTATTATACTGGGACTAAACCAGCCTGTTCAACCCCTTGATCATAATGATCTTGTCTAACAAGATTCTGGTGGTTCTGGGTCATGAACATACAGCTCATTTATCCATTCTGTGTCCTCTGTTATGCGAATATCGCTGTCCAGCTCATTGAACAGGAGAGAGGAGTGTTTCTCCCTGCTGGGGTATTTTCAGGTGACAAGCACTAAAGGTTGTTCATCAAGTCTGTAGAAATGGCAGCAGAACTGTAAAATACTGGAAGCGCAGCAGCAGCTTACTCTATAAGCCTCCACAGGAAGCCTTCTTCAGTGCTCTTACACACATAAGCCAATCTGCTCAGAGACCAAAGTGTATTTGGCACTGAATTATTATCGATGATGATTTACACCAATTTTATCAATGGAACCATGCAGGAAAATGGTACAATAATTTTTGAGGTGATGATTATAAAAGTTCTTGCTGATTAGAAGTGATGATCACACTAAGATCTAAAACCATTACAGACGAAAATGTCAGTAGATATTAATAACAATAAAAAAGCGCTACACTGCCCTTTGGGCATTAAGTTATTTGCTTTGAAAATGTTCACTTTCCACCGAGTGAATTATTGTTCAAATGTATAGGTATACATTTTTACTCGCCACTACTGCTGCAGCTTATGACAACACATATGAGCCATCAAAGGAGCACCAGACAGCTTACAACCACAAAATGACTCAGTGATGAAGCACAATCTCTTATTATTGAATGGCCAGTGGCTTAATACAGCTGGTGAATAAATTTAATATACCAGAAAAAAGCTCAAAATATATGACCTATCGTTCTCTGTACAGAGTTACAATGCAACAAATTATGGGTCCATTAAACTCAAAAATAACTGACTTTCAGAAGAGCCAAGCCACTTAAGGACACAGTGTGGCATGACTCAAGACAATTTTTTTCTTCTTTTTGTGTCAGTTTCTTGTTGCATTTCAAAAGTAAGCAGTAGAGCCACCACAAGTCAAGTGCCCTCTCTAAGCTTATCAGGTAATCTTTATGTTAATAACACATTGTCTGGATGCACAGGCCAAAACACTCAAACTTTAAGTCAAGAGATCAATACTTGTTTGCTATGTGCCATGAAAAATCTCATTTCTTCAAGTGAACAAAAGAAAAAAAAATACTTGAAGCATTGATCAAATAATCAATCAAATCTAACAACAGAGATTTTACAGATTTTATGTCTGATACTAAGGTACAGAATCTAAAATATACAACAGATTGAGTCTGTATTAATTGTATGAATTGTATAACTTTAATTAAACTGGTTCGTCACAACAAGTGCAGCACTTCAAGGAAAGTGTGTCCTGACAATTTCCCATCTCACATACACTGGACTAGTCTTAAAGTCCTAAAGTCGTGGACACCATTTTTAATGTTAACTACTTCATAACACCGTAAAGCCTCACAACATCACAGCGTGAGCCTTTGCTCAGAATGTACCTGACGGATGCAATGATTAATACTGCTAAGTGAGCAAACTCCCAAAACATTCTCACACACATTGTATGCACCATAGTCAAGTAGGCACTCCAACCTGTCTTGATGCTGAATGCCAAGAGTCTCTTTGACAAGGTATAATGCAGGGCAAAGTTTGACAAGTTAAAAAAAATGTGGTTATTATTAGAATGATTTCTGGATATTGAGCTAATGAGAAAATGGGTATGAACAGTATGACGAGCTTCACTTGATCGTTGATAAAAGATTTGGAGATGCTCCACATGTGGCGAGGTATTTACGTCAGCGCCAACGCCATGTCCAACGACATGGAACAGAAACCGGTTCGTTCATACTCTTCACTTTTCGTTTAGATATCCCGTGTTTCGACTGATTCGCACCAACAAAGCAGTGCACCGAATGGCATGTTGCCCGATCGTGCCAAATCCAAACCTGCTTCTCTGCGACCAGTGCAATTTTGGCAATATCTACCCGTGTGGTACCAGGCCGCACAAGACTAAAAAGAAGCAAATCACACATTATATTTGCGTCTAACCTACCTTTGCCATTCTGCCAGGCAGTGTACCAGGACAAGCTGAGAAAAGACGTGAAGAAAATAATCGCAGTGGCCACAGTTCCATTTCTGAGCCTCATCTCATTTCAGCGATGCCTCCTTTCGGCTGAGTGTCGGGGAGCCTCCTTCTCGCTCTGCCTTTAGGCTGCCGATGGGGCGCGGAAGCTCGGGCATACGTAGGCGTCGAACGTTAAAAAGCCGTCTTCGTCACGGGGACCTGTGATCTCTCCTGGATAAACTTCACAACCTCGCCGTCCTCCGTGCTCCTAACTGCCTCCTCCTGAGCCGTTCCACGGCGATCGCTAACGGATAAATTGTCATCCGTGGCAATAAAAGTTTACATGATCGATAATGATAAAAAAAACAACCAGCTAGCTGTCAATATAAAGCATTTTGGTGGTTCTTCAAGCGTTTCCGCACTAGAAGTTAAAGATAACGGGCATGTCGAGCGCGGCGGTTCCGTTATATTAGGCTGCTCAGTCTCTCACAATATCCGGTGGTTGACTTATGCCGTCAATCAGACCGATTCCGTTACAACTGCCCAAAGACGGACGATATAAAGAGGGCGTTGCTAACTGGCATTTCCATTAAGGGGATTTCTTTCGTCATGTAGCCCGCAAAGTTTCACCAGTAATAGTACCCGCTCGACGTCCCGGCTATGGCAAAATGTGATAGCTTGCTAGTTAGCCACAAGCTAACAAATAGTTGAAACTCTGCGACGGATAAACCGCTATTCAAAACGCAAGCCCGCGGCAGAGGGATGAGACAATTTTCGTCGTGTTGCGCAAAACGTTTTTCGCGTTTTCGAACTCCCAGTTTCAGTCAAAAAACGCCTTACGAGGATTAACTACCCCATTCCACTCCCCAAACGACCGAGTATTTACCGTTAAGGATGCCTCTCTCGTTTAGTCGCTAACTAACCAGTTACGACCACCTGTCATTGGAGCCTGTGTCTGCAAGCCTTTTTCCGCCGGTGACTTTCAAAATAGACTAAATGATAGTTAGACATCTCTCACCTTCGTGCCTTTGAATATGCGTGTTGAACTGTATTATTTTTTCAAGGGGGGGCATATGAAATGATACGTAACAGTTGCTTTTTTAAATCCATTCGCTGTGTACATGGATATAGATAAGATGAAATAGTCAAGTTACAAATGATGAGGTTCCGAGATGGCGCAGTCTTTTCTTTTGAAAATATCGGGAAACCCTTGTGACCAAAAGCAAATTTGTTTTCCACTCCGCACCAGGGACCCTTCCCTCAAAAATAGAAAGCCCTCCGTCTTGTGGGCCTACACTGTCGATCCGGGGGGTTGCAGACTATCATTGGTCTTTTCAGAAATATTAGCTCGGCCAACCATCAAATAAGCCTTTGGACATGTTCAGTGGACATCATTTAGAGAACAATCTGAAAAAAATGAGTCGTTTTCCACAGATTTTTTTGGCCATATAAACTCCCCTGTATGTTGAAAAAAACTATCTTTTCTGTTTGTGTAAGACTGATGATGGTATCATCAGAAAGTATAAGCAAGTCAGAACAATTTTGAAAAAGGAAAATATAATAATCTCCACAGATTTGAGCAATTGTATTTACTTTCCCGCAGTTAATGCACTGTTTCATGTCTTAAAGAGTTGAATTTATTTCATTGAAAAAAGGATCACATGGACAGTACTTGTAAGGGAGGTGGTGGGTTTAGCATTTGTTCTGAGACTGTTCCTGTTTTTCAATGCGAAATGGCCCTCAGATGCATAGTCCTGTGCTGACTTTTACGAGACCTGTAAAGTACAGCAAAGTTGATTAGCCCTGAATGGTTTATTGTGAGCTGCCCGGACAAAAGATGAGGAAATTAAAACATCTCCATCTGCACTTGGGATTCAATTTCTAGATTCTCGATGAAAGTCCCAGCTGGTTATCTAATTTGAGGAGCTAATTTGGTGTGGGTGGATTGGCCTTCTCTGTGCTCATGCTTGGTGCATGCAAGGGATTTGGTTTTGTGAGAATTATGCATCCCTAAGTATAGCTTGGCGTATTGATCTGCAACGGTCCTCTGTCAGTCCAGGCAACATCCTCTCTTTGCTTTCCTGTTCTGTATCTGCCATGATACCAGTACAAATTATTTATCTAGTCACAAATCTTATCGGGGCAACCACACATGATTTTATTTTTTCTTGTGAAGTTGTTACACCTCTTACGTGAGAGGCTTCTCCAGTTCCACTTGATTGTCAGGAGTTTCCCCAAAATGTATACCTTTGTTCACACAATGACCCCAACATTAACGCAGCAACCCCATTCAACCTAGTTTCTGCAAAACAACTCACTCATTTACACAACGAGGTGGCTCAAACTGGGCCAATGCCCAACCCTGATTCTCACAGTTACAGAAGTGTCTCAAGGATAAAACATTTTCAAGAGAAATAAAACAAGTGCAGTTGCCATGATAAGATTTGACAACAATTAACCATGACCGGAATTACCGAAAACCTTCACAGACATTGTCTAGCCATTGTCAAAGACTCCAATAGAAAATAACAATATACGTTCAGTGTGGACATAAGGATTTATTTGGTCCCCAAAACATACTCAAGGTTAGGTTACCTCAAGCTTCCAGTCACCCAAAACACTTGACAAGTGCAGCCAATGTTAGCATCAAATGCTTGCTACAGCCATGTAAATGGCATTGAAACCACATCTGCCAATGTGTTTCAGAAAAACTAATGGACTCAGGGAGGAAGAGGGGTTATTGAGGATCAGTTCGATATTCATTCTGAGACCTTTCTCATTTTGCTGTTGTCATTCTTAATATCAATTTTAAAAATGAAGTAAAATTTTTAAATACTCAGCAGATGATCATTCCTCATCCTCTGTTAACTTTGTTACAGTTCTTGTGACTCTCTCTTGCAGGGTATCTGACCAAGTAGAAAACGTAATAAAACGAGTTTTTGAAAATATCTCTCATTTGTTAGTGAAAGTCACTTAGACGCATCAATATGAGGACATATTTAAGTAAAAATGAAGCCTTTATTTTAGTTTCATGCATGCATGTTACCAGTTGCTCCTTTGTGAAATATTACATTATATTAGAGCTGGTGTTACATATATTTAACAACTTATATCCATGCAGTAGTTTCACTACAGCCACTATCAATCCAAGTACTGTAAATCTGCATCCAATGCTACTGTTCAATTCCTTCAAAAAAACAACAAAGACTTTAGCACACCTTGTGACAATACCCAGGTTAATGTAAATGTAGTGTTTAAATCAGCTTCCTACAATAACTCAATTACACATTGTGCCATCAAGATATTTATCAATTTTTTCCAGCTTTTGCTCACTCACGCATGCTTGATCTTGACATGGCGGCAGTAGTAAGTTCGGAGTTTGACTAACCAGGGCCATGAACCACTTAAAAGTTGTACAATTCTGGCATCTTGTGGAGAAAAATAAGCATAACATGTAGTCGCCTCAAAGGGTCATAACTTACAAATACGTTTATAGACAAATCGAAATTTTGTGGAATTATTTTCTGGGGTGTTTTGGAATGGAACTAAGGAATGATAACAATAGTCTTGTCAAACTCTAACATCTGGATCATTTTGGATCCATGCCCATATGCTAACTTAATTTACCAGCTTCATAAAATTATGTTGACAAGTTTGTAAATTTGTAATTACTATGCGTCATTAGGGAAGTCCTCTGGGTTGCCACTTGCCAGACAGTCATCATGTGAACACTTTCAACAGGAAATGGGAAGTCTGATTTTGACATGTGTTCTGGACTGGGTTAAAACCGGATGTAACTGTCATTTCCCTTGTTTTCAAAAATCTTCACTTCAGGGATTTTTGACATTGCCTGTTACATCAGTGTACCACCATTTTTTTCAAGGGCTTTCGGAAAAAATATTATTTCATTTCTAGATTTCAATTCACACTAAACACAATTTAAAACCCCTACTCAATTGAACTTGATGAGATTTTATTTGGGTTACTTTCATAAAAATAACTGTATCATAAATTTGCCATCTTTAATTCTCCACATAATAGTGCTGACTTGACATACAAAAAACATACAAAATAACTGAGTGTGTTTAAGTCATTTAATTTTCAAACAGCACACACATTCCATACAAATCATCAAAACAATTTAAGTAACTTAAGTCCAAACGCAACATCATCCATGCCAGCTGTGATGTGTGTGACTACTAGGTTTCATTGGATTATTGTTTTTTATTACATTCATAGTGTGGGTCTTTGTGGTGATCTTAACGGACAGGCATCACATTGATGCTAATGGAGATTTGGCTTGTCTGTGCCAGAGTGGTTACTGATCTGAAATGGTTCAGTCTCCTCTGGTTGTGAGATCGGTGAAGTTTCTTTCTTACAAATCTGCATTTCCACATATAGAATTAAGCTTTCACAACTTTGACCCTACAATAATACTTTAAATAAAGCATCTGACATGCCTGAAACACTTGTGCAAAAATACTGAATTGTTGGCCAAGCCTTAGAGGTAATGATATGCTGAGAAAATCACATATTGACATTTTAAATATTATCTATTTTTGTCAAGACCCCAAGACCAGCCAAATATGTACTCTTATGTTCCTAGTGTGATTTTTTATCCCCTGTAGATCCAACATTGCATGATAGCAGTATTGTGTTTTCACTTGTTTGTAAAGCTCTGCACTATGGGTAAAGTGCCCCTGAACTGATGCATCAGAAGTTTGTACCATTGGTTCAATTTCCTTTTTTTTGTCAATTCAATAGGCTGCGGTGAAAAAGTAGGTATGAAGAATGTTCATTTTCACAGTTTATAATAGTAAAGATGTCAGAGGTTTGCTTATTTCTCTCAAAAGTTTTATAGATTCCCCCCACCACGGAGAGACATCTTTGGAAAGAGTGGGCTACCTTTTTTCAGGCTGACATGATGCAGGGGTAAAAACATTCTCAGAAAGGTGTAGCTTTATAGTATTCCTCAAGTGGAACGACCGATATGCCTCCAAACCAGTCCTGCAGCCAAACCTGAATCAACTCTAACTTCATGAAGAACCACTTGTGTCCCACTGGCCACTTTGTCATCACAGGGTGCCTAGAAAATAAAAGCAATATGTAAATACTGCATGTTCGCAGGAATATACTGGACTGATCAGTCAGTAGTTATCAAATCTGTGGTAGTTTTCCTTCCCCCGTAGTAATAAGACAATGTACAGATGAACAAAACAACATTAATTTAACAGGCTCTTATTCTATCCAACTACCACAGTGAATGAAACTAATTCAAACGTGTTGACACTGGGAATTGAGTTCTGCCTGTGACTTTTTTTTAATCAAATAAATAAATGCTCAAAAATAGACCATATTAAAGCTGTATGCAAGCATTCACCATCAACTGGAATGTGATGGCAGAAAAGTAAGCAGTGTGTTTTAAAGTGTGTGTATTTCTAAAAGACACAAAACATTGCTCTGTCAAGAAATTTGACAGCGAAGGCTAGGAAGACAATTTATTAGTTGCACCACAGATCATCAAGGATCTGCAAATGCTACTATTCTAACGACATAAAATTCCAACATCAAGGATCCTCCAAAATAGGGTTATGCAATTCGTCCAGACCTGAAAGATTGCTCCACGAAATCCTCATAACTGAGAAATGTGCATCAAATAGGCTCAAAGCACGTAAACCATCTGTCTAGTCATCACACACGGATAAAGTCTCTTGAGAATGATTAACGACCAATACTGCATATGCTATAAATTTTGGTGGTGTTTTCCACTTGTGCTTATTCATGTCGCCCATGAGCTCAGGTACCTTGAGAACATTGCCTCCTTGGCGAACGCGATCTCCTCGGGAGGCACCTCCACCATTTTGCCAGTTAGTGTGAGTCGAGCGCATCTGGGATCCTCTGGATCGTACAGCATCTGTCTAAAAAAACATTGACGATTGCGCTTCAGACATCATCACACCAGAAGTCAAGCCATTTTTTAACACAAGGTGTGCTAATTTGATTTAGTTAAGCTTCAAACACGAGCATGCCTAAGTACAGTGAGGTAAAAAAGTGTTTAGTCAGCCACCAATTGTGGTAGTTCTTTCACTTAAAAAGATGATAGAGGCCTGTAATTTTCATCATAGGTACACTTCAAGTATGAGAGACAGAGTGCAAAACAAAAAAAATCCAGAAAATCACATTGTCTGATTTTTAAAGAATTTATTCCCCAGTCATGTTGGAAAATAAGTATTGAAAATGTAGTCTTTAAAGATGAAGCTAATAATTGCTACATGTCTCCAAACATGTTTTACAAATGTAAAAAAAAAAAAAAAAACACCCACCAAAACATTCATTCTCACCTGCAGAACTCCCCCTCAGCCTCTGAGAATGTGAGAGAAGCATAGGGATTCATTTTCAGATTTTCCACGCTACTGTCCATTGGAGTCACATAGAAGTAGATGATCCCAGTACTGTTGTCCAGCGGTCCATCACTTACTGAGAAGATGTTCCCAAATGGGAGATCTTTGATCTACAGAGGCAAAAGAAGATACCATCTCTATTTCCATTTCACTTTAGTGAATAGTAATGAATAACTTATAATTACCACTGATGTCTTTTCCTAAACTTATAAAACACAGCACTGACATTGATTGGCTCCCGATACTTGTAGCTATCGACAGTCTAGTTAGTGCTTTGCATGACAGCACTGTGTGAATGCATCAGTGTGTGTAAAGTACTTGGAATCACAAGGTGTTGAAAGTAGTAAAGTAACAGTAGTGTATCCGTGATTAACATTCCCAACTCTCCTCAAGTCAAAAATGTGACTCAATTGAAAGATTAATTTTAATTATTTTGCCCACGTATTAATAGGGGGAAGTTAAAAAATGCGTTTCTGCTTCCATTTGTGCTCTGACAGTGGCTTGACAAGACATTTTCTGAAATGTCTGAAATTCTTTGGAATAGCCTGCTTTTCCAAAAGAGAACCATCAAGACATTAATTGACAATATTGTTATCCTCTTTAAAATACCGAATTCCTTGAAAATATTTGCAAGATGGCTCTAAAATCGTCAAATCAAGAATATATGCCACTGACAACCGTGTTATAGTTATCTAAAGACTTGGCGAGAAAGAAGACAACCACACTGTACAGGATATCAAATTTCAAATGACCTTCGGTCCATCTGACTGTCCAGCCAGCAAAGGTCTCAGTCAAACTATCCACTCAGGATAAAGAATAATAAGAATAAGAATGAACAATATGAATAAAGATGAATAAAGGGGTCACTGCGTTTGAATGCTGTTCGGACCTGATCAGACAGAGACCCCTGAACTTCTAGCGCTTCCCCCGTCATCGTACTCACGAGTGTTACCTTATCTTGGGTGGAAATGGTTGCCAGGTAGCCCCAGTCGCTCTCATGGGCGATGTATCTGGCGGTCCGGGCGGACTCCTGGTGGGGAGGTGGGGAGCCACCGGCGGACTTCACTTTCTCCAGCCGATACGAAAACAGACGAGAGGAAAGCTGCGCCACATTTTCACCCTGCGGCTTGTCTAAGTCTTCGGGTCTCTCCGCGCTCTCACCGAGGACACTGGAGGACGGATATACTTGCTTCCATAACCCCGCGCCGTCCGCCAGCAACGCCGGGGCGACTTCCTCTGACAAGTCGGCGTCGTCCACATCGTTGGAGGAGACGACCCAGGACACCGAGCTCCTCAAGGTGTAGCTTCGACATAAACACGGGACGTTGGCAACGACGGCCAGGAAGAAGCAAAGGTATCTCATCTCCCTCGAAGAATGGCCACCTCGGGCCCTAACGATACCCCTGGACTCGGAGGGAACACTTTCTCGCCTTTACCTTTTACCCCATTACGTATCAGTGCTTACATGTCATTGGTAGTTTTGCAACCAGGGCAGGCCTATAGCGCCCCCATGTGGTGGCTCGCGGGACTGCACTTTACAAAACACTTGCATACAATTTAATTATTAAATTGTATGTAAGTGCTTGGAGGACTGAGAACCTTCACAGACACTAGAATTGTATGAAAAATCGTTATAACCAACAGAAAAACAAACAAAAAATTAGGAAAAACTAGAATTATGGAAAAATGTCGGGCTGTCAAAGTCACAATTTTCACAACTGAGGTGTGTCTATCATATTAACCTCAGTTGTTTTGAAGGAAGCTATTTAACCTTGATGAGGCAATTTTGATACATTTCTCTTTTCCCAGAGAAAATCGTGACTTTGACAGCCTGACATTTTTTCTTGACTCGAATTTTTCCCAATTTGTTGTTTGTTTTTCTCTTAGTTATAAGGATTATTCATACAATCCAAGTGTCTGTGAAGGTTCTCAGTCCTCCAAGGCTTTGGAGGACCAAGCCATTGGAGCAAACGAGGGCCCACAGGCCACATCTGGCCCGTTGGTCTTTCTAATCCTGCCCGCCAAAGATTGGTACAGAAATTATACTTGATGTGAATGATAGTATCAACGAATATAGGCGCTCAAACAGGAGATTATTTCATTTTTGGAGCTACTTGAGAACACTTGAGACTTTTCCTGGGCCGAATGACACAGATTGGCTATGTGATTTAGCCTTTACTGTGGAGTCACATCTTATTGAAGTCACATCTTATCATTGCAACTGGGCTGGATAGTTGCTAAAGGAAAATTCACCTCTCATCCAACAGGCCTCTGTTCAAAATTGGAGAAGCCTCACGGCTTGACTACCACTACAGTACCGAGGACTAAGTTACACATGAAACCCTGACTTACCTCCTTCCTTCAGGATGAGGACATACTTACAGTTACATGCTTAAGATGAACCTCTTTTGGTTTCCGTAAACAAAACTATTTAGCTTTTCTGTACATGTAGAGAAATAAGTTTGATAAACCTCTATGCTTTATTATACTTGACAGTGTTTTTCTGACTTCTGTTTAAATTATTACCCATCCATCATCTGCCGCTTATCCTGCATTCAGGGTCGCAAGGGAGAGGTGGGATACACCCTGGACTTGTCGCCAGTCAATCGCAGGGCCACATATATAGACAGGCAACCATTCACTCACTTATTCGGGGCAATTTTTCCCATTCTTATGGAAAGATTTCAATATGGTTTATACTAGGATGGAAAAAAAATGGCAATATTGGCATTGAGGGCATGGGGGAGATTCAAGCAGCAAAACAGATAAAATGATCAAGATTGAAAATTAAGACAACTAAAATCTAAACTCATTTACATTTTTTAAGACTGGTGCAGAAATGGACCATCTAGGCTTATCTGAGGAACACATACAGGGAATACAGTGCTCACAAGGACTTACACAGGTAAACTCATAAAACTAAAAGAGAGATAAAGGGTACTCTAGATTAAGACAGACAGGAAAGTACCACCTAGATCAGGGGTGGGCAAACTATGGCCCGCAGGCCACATCTGGCAATATTGGTCTATTTCATCCATATACCAAAGATTGGTATAGAAATCATACTTGATGTGAATGATTGGATCAATGAATATTGGAGCTCAAACAGGAGATTATTTCATTTTTGGAGCTACTTGAGAACACTTGAGACTTTTCCTGAGCTGAATGACACAGATACATGAAATGCAAGCAAAAGTCAGGGCCTTCAAAACCAAGCTGGTTTTATATTCAAAGCAAAATGTCAGACGAGTCTGATGTGTACTATTAACGAATGTGTTTTTTTTTTTTCATATGTATCGTATCTTGTGGTGGCCTGGCCCGTCAAATTTAAAAGTCAATGAGGCCCCTGAGCCAAATAGTTTGCCCACCCCGATCCAGACTGTAGTACTATAAAGTCATGACACAACAAAGTAAAACAGACAAAGAGGACAATAAAAAGGAGCTCAGAAAAGTCTGCGTTCAAGAAGCACTATGCTCTTCAAACCTGGTCTCACTCCAGGGAAGACCTTGGAGCATTTCACCCCTTCCTTGTGAGCAACTGGTTAGACAAAAATGTGCTGCATTAAATGCTGCAGTCCAGGCTGATTTTGAACGTCTTTATATTAACATATAATCCGCAGAGCCTTTCAGTATCGTAATAACGAGAGAGCTGCAGACTGATATCTTCACAAATCGGAGTGTTGATGAGGATAGCTGTTCATGAAGTGACCCTTATTATCCCTCCTGGTGCCATAAATGTCACCCGGCCAGTAGAGGGCCATATGGGGTATATGTTATCCTCAGTAAATATGATTTCAAATATGACATAGGCCTTCATCTAATAATAATAATACCCTTATTCATCCAGTTATGCCCTTAACTGGCTGATAACCTCTCTTTACTTACATAATACATGTAATACTACATAATACATCAGTTTGCTTAAAATAACTGATATTGCTGCTGTTGCTCTCACGGAACTACTTCATAACAGAAGTCATTTAAAAAAAAGCGCCCTTTTCTTTACAATATGTTTGATGATGTCCGCATTTTATTTCGAAAATATAGTTTACAACTGTACATTTGAATTTCCTATCAGATATGTTGTCAGCGGGCTTCAGCTTGTCTACATTGACATAACTGAAACACAGAAAGTTGATGTCACAAATTTTAAAATGCAGAGAATATTAGTGACAAAGAGAATTAAGATCACATGATAAATAATTTAGAAATACACTTTATCTTGAAGCAGTAGAGAGAAATATTCAAACTATTTCTATCATTTTAAAAATAACAGGAATATTTCATTATATATTAAACTTAAATATAGAAACAAAACAGTCTGCTTAATGAACTCAGCATTTTTTTTTAGACACTCTTAATATCAATTCAAGATAGTAACCTTCAGAATGGTGGCTTTTTTGTACAGCTTTCTGGTGCAGGTTGTCCATGCTGTTGTGTAAACATTTTGAATTTTTCCTCTTAGTCCATGGTTTTGTCACTCCATGCCATTGACTTCCTCTTGGCCAGTTCCATCCAGGAGGGCTGGTCACTGTCAGACATGGCCTGCAGTGCTGATGGTATTGTGGGCGACATTGAAGGTGACAGAGAGGATGACATGTTTTTCCTCAGCCATTTCTCATCGCGAGGCCTGTCTGGAATTTTTGTTGGGCTTGAATCTGAAAGAAGAGACTGTGTGACGCTGATGCAAATAGAATTAGTGAATACCAACTTTTTGTGAAAATCGTTATTATTTATAAGGGTCTATGCACCTGGAGGTTTTATCCCCTGTCTTCCCTCAGTGATTTGAAGTTTTCTAACTGAGGCTGGAGATTCACCTGAAGCCTGTACTTCTGTTTGAGGCTTTTTCAATTCCACCTGAGAAAACAGATAATAGAGATCAAGTCAGGTACGCAGGAAAAAAAACATCATGGTTAAACGATTAATCTGGGTGACATTTACTTTTTTTCAATCTATAAAAAGCTAAAAGCAAATTGATCCTGTCAGTGAGTACCAACCATCCCAGTCAAGCCTAAACATTTTATTTATCTGTGCTACAGATTCTTATGATTGGTAATAACATACTGGTGTAACATGAACTTTTATTACAGAGTGGTCACCTCCTCTTAGACAAACACTGATAATCAGTAATTAATACTATTTTCAATTGTCCTTGTAAACACATTATACCCTCCAAATGTCTAAAATGTCCCTTGATTTAAAAGAATATCTGTGATTGAATGTTTTTACATTCATGCTTTTATTAATATAAATGGGTCTGGATTGAAAGCCAAGGAGGCCATAAGGCATTTCTAAAATGTGAAATGCCATCCTTTTACATTATTGTTGGTTTACAGGTACAGACAAGACAGCTAGAAAAAAAAAAAAAACAGCAAACCTCCTTGGTTCCAGATAAGGTGGTCCATTCTGCCTGTTTCTCCAAAAAGGCAGCCTTCTCGCTGACCGACCCTGTAAAAACTGTCCGTTTCAAAAACGGCGACAAGGTTTCTTTTTCCTGCGAGGCAGTTTTCTCCCCTCTTGTTGGAGCACTCAAAGAAGATGGAGCAACAGCTGTCGAGGTGGTAGGGACAGAGTTGAGGGCCGAAGTAGTAGATTTCGGCTGGTTGATGGGGTTGAGAGTTCGATTGTTCCAGGCCCATTGCTGCTGGCCTGAGGAAAGGTTTGATTGTGCATGAGATGGAGGGACATTTCCCGGTCCAAGCTGAGACGTCTCAATCAGTGAAGAGGTGCGCAAGGGTGACTGGGATGTCCAGGGATTTGTCGGTCCAGCTGTCTGACAGTCTGAGGCAGGCTTGGTTGTATTTGTGTGTAACTGAGGTGCATTAATATGTTTAGACATTTCTGGTTCTTTAAAGGTGCTTGACGTTGATGGAGCTGTTTTTTGTATTGTATTCGTCATAACTGATGACTTGACAGTCTGCGACTGATTTTGCACTGCTTCTTCTTTTACTAGAGACTGATTCATCTGTGTTAGTGTAGCAGTAGTATTCTGTGGCAATTTTTGAGTCTGTTTTTGTACTTGTGCCCCTCTCAGCGTCTCCGATGGGATGGCTGGCTGTGTTTCTGGCTGCACTCGAGAGGCCTGCCCACCTACAAAGTCTCTGGGAAATCTACTGGTGAAGAGCTGGTGAATGCTTCTGGTCTTTTCCA
This sequence comes from Fistularia commersonii, assembly GCF_037954325.1. NCBI lineage: Eukaryota > Metazoa > Chordata > Actinopteri > Syngnathiformes > Fistulariidae > Fistularia > Fistularia commersonii. Next base: position 8,704,409 of record NC_141287.1, on the reverse strand, counting down.
TTGCTAGAGTCATCCAGGACATCTCAGGCGAGGTTTGAGGGGCAGGCTGGGCCTCCTGAGTAGTTTCCACCTCTCTGGTCTTGGAGGTCGCTGTTTGGTCTTCATTAGTCAAAGAATTCTGCTTGGCTGAAAGAGAAGGATGAGACACAAATTTGTTACTCACACGGACTCATGTCGAATCAAACGTGATCATGAAACAGTGCTTATTTTCCTTTATTCGCCAATATACATAACTATTGCATCCATGAAATATTTAATACACACAAAAGATAAAAGATTGTGTGCTCCAGTTTTACACTTTAACAGATGGCATACTTGCTTTCTAATGTAATAGTACCAAAAAAATTGAAACACTTGGAAAAAAAACTCACTTGTTAGTTTGTCATCATCAGAAGTGAAGAACATGCGAGGAGTGTATGCTGGCAATTTTGTATTCATGGAGGGGGCATTTTCAGTGTCTTCCTGTGGTTTTTGTTGGTCCTTTGGCCCTTCACTCAATGGTAACTTTGAATAAGGTTTGGAAGGATCTGACCAGATTCGCATGGACTGAGACGTGGACCGAAGTTTACAACCAAACACGGTCTTGCTGTCTTCCACCTGATCCTCCTCCTTTGCCTCCACTGCCTCTTCCACTAGCTCCCGATTGCTCTGTGTCTCCTCCTCCCCTGATGGTCTTGCGTCTATGGTAAGATTTTTAGATTGTGTCACCAGTTCCACTTTTCTAGGAAAATCTTGCCTCTCCCATGGAAAAACCTGGCCTTTCTGCTCTTGTCTAACTCTCCCCACAGCAATGGCGCCATCTGTGGGCAAGACGTCTTTATGTTCTTCCTTTTCGCTGACGTTAGCAGGGGTTGACTCCACTGCGTCCCCTCCCGTCTTCTCCTGCCCAGCTCCGGTTTGTTGGAGCACTCCAACAAAACTAGATGTTCTCGGTCTCTCCCAATCCCGACTCTTGGCAGAGGTGATGGAGAAATGGAATGATCCAGAACCGGCGGCATATCTCCTCATTCCTTGTGTGTTCTCTGTTTCACCTTGAACCTGGTCGTAAATGGAACAGAGCCTGGATGTCAAAGTTGTGCCAAAGCTCGCAGACGGCTGGTCAGAGGAGTCTTCTTTAGAGTTTTTACCAGCCATTCCAGCCTTGTTTGCATTATGCCTCTGGTCACTGGACTTAACACGAATTTGGAAATCCCCAGGGTCATCGCTCTTTTCCCTCCATTCAGACTGTATGAAAGATGAATGAGGTCTTTCAGTCAAACACATATTTCCTTTTCGATGAGGCTTTACTCGTAACAGCTGGGAGGGTAAAGAGGTCAGTCTGCTTGGTATGACATTGTCCGCTTGGGACAAAGAAAGATTGGATGATTCAGGTCCTCCCTCTGTGGTGACTGGATCTTCTTCGAGGAATTTTGAAACTGCTTGTTTAGAGGATTGACAGATTTCAGCCCCATCTTGATCATTCGATAAGATTGCCTTATCTGTACAGCACAGTTGCTCTTCTTCTTTTACAGGCTCAGGATGGTGGATGTTTAGTGCATCTAAATAAGACCCAGAGTCTGGCTGCCAAATAAAAATAGGTCAAGTAAGTGAAGCGCATGATGTATGTTGTTTGTCTTTGTCAACGTGAGCAGGCAGAAATATTGTTCACTTACTCTCTTCCTGCTGCTGGCCCTTTGGTTTCTCGGCTTTACAGACATCCGATGACGTGCCGCTGAGGTATCTAGACAAGGAGTGAACTGAGCCGGAGAACTGAAGTCCAGTGGGGATTCAGAATAGGATGAGGTGGAGGTGGAAAATGTAGAGAGAGGGGAGGTGTGGGATGGAGGGACTGGCACAGATGTGGTAGACAGAAGTTTGACAGGCGAGAGTGGCTGAGACGAGGGCTGGGATAGAGTCTGAAAGTAAGATAATCAAAAATATTGTCAAATCAACACATACCTGTAAATAAATGTGTGTATGATTGTTTACACAACCTCTGCCCCATAAACTACAACGTTAAGGAAGAGATAAATAGTCTGTAGGGAAACTTAAATGGGAATTTTTAATTTGAAGTCTGTCCTACATTTGACACCAAAACAAATACTGTAATTTGTGCAACTGCATTTTACACACTCCCTCATGTCATTTGCAGTTGATTTGAGTAATAGCCCAAACAAAGATGTACAGTACCTCCCAATTGATTCATTGCTTAATTCACCGCTGGCGAATTGATAAGCATTAATATACCTACCTTTGAACCTCCTAACAGATACTATTAGTTATCCTACAAATGAGGCTGCTAAGAGTATACGTATCTTCGGTCTGTCATCACAATATAGCCGTACTTGAAAAAACTGAAAAGAAGTAAACTGCATTTTTAACTGTTTAATTTTTTTTTCAAGAAGTGAGAGTAAAACCCACATGTTCTTGAGACACAAACATGAACATACTGGGGAAAAATCAAATGAAAAAAAATCTGTGAAAAACAGGCCATATTCTTTTAATATTTCGTCAAGTATGTCACTAATTTTGGCATCACTCAAAGTAGGCAGACTTCAACACATCTATACAGCATCACTTTTTGTATTAAACCATAAATAAGAAATTTGGTCAAGTAACTTTGAAAGCGGCTTTCCTTCCTCTGCATTTTAGCTTTTTAATGTATTTGTCCCCATCTGTCACTTCTTTGCAACAAAGTCTGATAAAATTAATCAAAATGTGCAATAAGGCTCAGTTTTTATTCCCAACATTTTGAAAATTATATAAAATTGTAAGCCCATATTGTTTAATTGGAAATTTCTGCATTGCTTGATATTACACAGAATAAGGAAAACAAACATATTATGGAAATATTGCTGAGAAGAGACTTGTAGTGACATTAAATATATTGTGTATTAATAAATGCTGTAATAAAAATGGCATTACATGGGAATTTCTGGGAAAGGGGATATTTAAGACACAAAGTGTCACACTTGGAGGAATAAACAGCGCCCATCCTACTGTTAAAATCCTTGTTAAAGACAATCAGCAAACTTGAAAAAATTTACATTTAGATTCTTTGAAACAAATGTCTTCTACATGTCAAAAAGGCCGTGACTCATCATTTAAGAAAAAGGGTGAAAAATAAAGGAATATCCATCTTTAGGGAGGAAAGGAGGTAAGGTGGCATGTGGATGAATGCTGCAGATAATTTATGAATTTATGAAATATCCAAAAACCATAGGGTGTTTTTTTCTGTCCTTTCATGATTCTTTTTTTATTTATTATGATAATATGTATAATGTACTATACAACCAACTTTACTTCAAATATTAATCTTCAAGTAAACCAAGACAGATGTCTAATCTCATACCCTTTTCACCTGCTGAGCTGGAATGAAAACCCATGTTACTAATGATCTGTCTCATATGGAAAGGATAATGCTCACCTTGCCAAGGGTTCTCTGATTTGTGATGCAACATGACGGCATCTCTGTGGGGCCATGAGGAAAACCACCATCGTGGGTGTTGGCCCCCAAGTCCTCTTGCCGCCTGACTGGCAGAACCAGAGGCGGTGGACCTAAATGCATCTTCTGCAGCTGAAGCTTCATCTATGAGAGCACATGACAGACTGAGTACCTAAAATCTTGTTCCTTTGAAAACACTCCCTGTGTAATGTGTTACCTGCAGCGCTTTTATCTTGCTGTGAACATTCTCCTGAGATAAAATCCGGACTGGCTCAATGTCAGACATGCCCTCATCTGCCAGAAAGATACTGTCATGGGAGAACGCTCGTGATCCCATCATTCCTTGGGACAATCTGAAATAACAGTCGAGAAAAGCAGGAAAAGGGTATATTTGTTATCTCAGAGGTGGGGCACTGTTTTACTAGCCCTGGGTAAGTTCCAAATCATCAGCAAGTCCAAGTCAAGATGGACAAATTTCAAGCAGTTCCAAGTGTATTCTTAACAAATGTAATCATATGGCAACATTTTAATCCAGCAGAGTCACAAACGAACACATGGTAAATTCTTTATAAACAGTGTGTTCATTTACCCTTGTTTTTTTCTTTTCATCCAGTAGTGATTATATTTTTCTGTTCTGAGAAAACTGAACTGAACTGCTTGGTCTTTTTGAAATTTCAGCCCGAGGGAGAATGTCAAGTATTTCCAAGCCATAGGGCTAAAATTACATATTAAAAATATTTATGTCAAAGTTAAGTTACAAGTCTTGCTGGCTTCCGATGTCCTCAAAGTTGTGTCTTGAATATGACAAGTCCAAGTCACATAATACAAGTCCACCTGGGATACACATGTTCAGCTACAAAGCAACAATCATAGACAAACTTACACTAAATCTTCATCTGATCTGAGTCCCTGTCCTGCAGTGATGTCACTGGCCGACTGGCTGAAATTGGTGTTTACCTCTCCACCTGCTGTCTTGCTCTTTCCAAAGAGACGGGATTTCAGAGTCTTTAGTCTGGATTTTTTATGACCTAAACATAAAAAAATGCGATGGATCCTAGTGATAACATCTCACATGCACACAAAGCCATTATGCTGCAGAGCATCATCAATCATTGACAGCAGATTGTCATTGTACGAGTCATGTTTTATGTTGCACTGACTATGCACTTTGTTTATAAAAAGCTGTTTTCCGCCAAAGCCTTTCTTTCTCTCTAATAATAATACAAATAGACGTGTATAAATATTTGCAATTTATCATCTTACCTGGAATGTCTTCAGTGTTTTCTTCTACATCTCCATAGCCAGACTCCATCAGCTCGATCTCTACGAGAGGCAAAAAAACACAAAAAGTGTGAAGACCTGCCTTTCTAATCAAATTTAACTATGACAGAATAGACCTGGGGCATACGCTTTAAAGAGGTTGTTGTCACATTCTGAGAGGCAGTCTAATGTAGTGCTGAATGTATCCTGCTCTCTGGCAAGCACAGTTTTATGGGCTTAAGTGATAGCTGCAAGATGAAACACTTGGGTTGAGGTTCAAAGGTCCGTTTTAATTATCAGGAACAGAACTTATGTTTACTGGAAAGGTGTGCTGCAAGAGGGTTTCTAATTCGATATTTGCATCATGTGCAGAGTTTGCATACATAAACATAATGTTCACGGCAGACAGGATCATGAATTTATTTTGAAAAATGCTGAGGTTTAGCTCACTGGCAGTTTTACACATGTACTACTTCTCCGGTTGTCATGGTTGGATACTCTATTCATTTGACTGAAGGTCATTATTTCTTGTTTATATGGTGACTTGATTGTTTTTTTTTTGTTTTTCTTTGGGCCTGAAGACAGAGGTCTGTTTGTAAACATGCACATTACATTTTCTAGCCTGTAAACACAGTTCGCAGTGTTCACACATGAGCAACATGGTACCTGATAAAGAGCAGATGTGTCAGGTTATGGATAAACATGCAAAGTCCACACCACATCTCTCATATAACCAGCTGTCTCTCAGGCTATTGTACATTCATGCCCTGCTGAAAAGAATATGAGAATATGAGCCTTGTGATAATCCAAACATCTGCAACATTTTCACCTCTTACACTGGAAAACCCAACTTGATGGTGAAATTACCACTCAAGTCCTGCACAAAAGTCACGGACGAAGCTGTTTAATGGGGTTTTTCTACCCAAAGAGGTGTGAGATTCAATAGAAACAGAGGTCAATCCCACAGATTACTGTCAATGCAGTGGTATCCTTGCAAGATTTCACAACACTATAATGCACAACAGAATCATTATTACTATTTTCTCATGCCACGCATTGCAATGGGAAATCCAGCTGGAAATCAGAAGCATTATTTCTCCCCACCCAGGAAAGGATGGAAATTAATGATCTTACTTGATGTCTTTCCTTCCTGGTCTGTCCTCTTCAATTCACTGGCCTGTCCTCTAACCGTCCAAATGTTTAAACCTCAGGATTGAGTCATCCACATCTGCAGAAGGATGGGATGTACAGAGGGAGAGGAGCCAGGGAAGTGGAGGGGAGAGACAGAGAGGTGGGGAGGAAGAGAGAGAAGGTCACTCCATGAGAGGGTAAGCAAACACACAGAGAAAAGAGGACAGAACAGAGTGAGAGAATGATAGGGAGGGAGAAAGAGAGAGAGACAGAGAGAGAGAGGGAGGGAGAGAGAGAATCTATTACATTAGTAGCACACTGTGGCCCTCTGCGCTAAGCTCCTTATAAAACGCTAACCTGATTTTAGGCCCAGAAATGAGAGTAGAGCGAAAAAATAAAGCTGCAGTTGGAAAGAGGACAGGCATACAGGAATTAAGTTCCGCTGTTAAACATTACACCAGGTTGCTTACACTCACAGACGGTCACTGGGGGGAGTTTTAACTGGTAGAACTGCAAAGAACTGAAGGGACTGTGTGAAAACAACTTTATTAGACGCAGGGTTCAAACCCAAGTGTAACAGATCTTAAGGCCGATGCTAAACAAATAGCTTTATTTATCAAAAAACTATTCAAAACAGGTTGGATCTTGTCATTTGGCCTTTATTTTTTTTTTTTTTTAATTAAACATACATTTTATGTAAAAAAATGCACTAAATTACTATGATGTCCCTCCCCGAAAGAATCTTTTTAGAGTCTCTGTTTCATTTGTGCACACCTTCTCCTGATCTTGGACTTAATAGTGCAAATAAAGCTAAAACTCTATACAATTAAACAACAATAACAACAATAAAAAGTTACTATTCCAGCTCTCTCCCTCACTTTCCCTCTCTCTCTCTTTCTCCAATCCCCCTCCCCCACTTGCCCTCCTCTCTCACAGATACACACATACACACATGCACACAGATCCCTGTGTATAAAGTGATTCCAGTGCTGAGTGCAATTAATCCTACTTTTGGACATTCACATGAGCAGAAAAGGGAGATGGGAGAATAATGTAGGCCACAGAGCAATAGACAGGGAGAGAGAGAGAGAGAGAGAAAGAGAGAGGGAGAGAGAGAGAGCAGGAAGGAAGAAGGAAATAAACCTGTATATCCATATTTGACTCCTTACACAGGAACCTCGAACACCAGTGTATGAATGTGAAAATGTGGTTGAACACTTGAGGTTTCTGCAAGGAAGACACATCACTTCCATAAATTACATTTACTTGCTTATATATTTTTATTCTTGTATCTGGATATGTGGCTGACCTGTCTGTGTGGTGAAGCTCCGCGTCACACAAATCCTTATCTCTCCAGTGGAGTATAAACCCAGCCAGTGACATCTGGATTACATACAGCAAAACCACATACAACATGTCAGCACCCCATGGTAGCACATGAGGGTGTTGGTTTTATTTAATTCCTCCATTCACAGATTAAATGCCTGTAATCTAGACTCTAAGGGTAATATGTGAATTTATGCAAATCTTATCTTGTAATGTGATTACAGCTGATACGGTGTTCTGTAGGTGTTTTTTTATCACTTACTTGAACGTGTTATGTGTTCATAGCACTGAGTGCTTCTGCTATTTGAAAACACTTGACGTTTATTACACTTAAAGCCATAACAAGCACATGTGGTTTCCTGATGGATTATAACTTCTTCCTCTCAGATCCCATGCAGATTTGAGCTGCATATCGAGATTAAGGCCGGTAGATAATCCGATCATTGCGCCTTTTGACCTCACATGGGTTCATTCACACAAACATTTTCCCATGGAAAAGGCAAAAAGACATTTATGTGTGTGTGTGTGTGTGTGTGTGTGTGTGTGTCTTTATTTTTCCCTCATTGAATCTCACTTATATCCACATCATACAGCACAAGGGGGGGAAAGATCATAAACAGATCAGTATCCCAACCACTGAAGACACCTACACTACACATTTTTAGATTTTGCTATGATTCTGTTAATTTGACTGTCATGTTAAATATTAACAATTTGCCTCTGTGTAGGCTGTTTTTGCACTAACAGGACAGTTATCAGTTAATGTCTAAACTCGTTACTGTTCAGGAGACGTATAGAAACTGTTTGTTTATAAGCAGCAACATTGTTCTTGAAAAAGACATCAATTATTTTTGTTTTAGATTGTAAGGTTAAGAATTGCAACAGTATAATATTATTTATTATATATGTTCTAGGTATGTGAACAATTGAGAAATCTGAACATTTTCATTTGTAATGTTTTGTATTTTAAGCAGAATCTTAATCTGTATTGTCAGATTTATCTCCCTCTATATTACTATCACAGTGAAGCAATGGAGGCCTCATAATAGTTGGGAAATGTCCTGATATTTTCATCAGGGGTTCCACACTCCATAGGTCCCATAGCTGTAAAAAATGTACTCATTACTTTAAAATAAACACTTAAACGTATTGCTATCTAAGAGCAGTAATCATTATCAAAGCAGTTACTCCAGCAATCCATCCATTTTCCTCTGCTTATCTGGGGTCAGGTTGTGGGTGCAGCAGGCAAAGCAGAGGCCAAGACTTTGCAAAAATATATTTTTTTTCAGTCAGTCTCAACAGTAATTTCACAAAACTCTATTGTAACTTGGGATGTATGTAAAGTCTGTAATGTATTAAATCAGTTCTTTGAACCCTTGGGATTCAATAACTTTCCTTTATTAATAATAGCATACACTTACAAGTGTATTACAATACATTTTCTTTATGTGACATTTATTTAAGACATCCATTTCATAGAGCAGCACAGGAATGAGCTCCATAGTTGTGTAAATGACAAATTTAAAAGATGTTTGAAGATAACATAAAGGCACTTATAATTTTAATATATAAACAACTTGTGAAAAATGCTTTATGCAATGTTATTACAAAGAAAATGAAACCTTGGGTATTCAATGTTAAAACCAATTTAACACAGGAGATGTGTGTGTGTGTGCGTGTACGTGAGTGTGTGTGTGTGTGTGTGTGTGTGTGTGTGTCTGGGTGTATGGCAGGTCAGTAAATTGTGTTAAATAAATTGTGTTCAATAAAAACATATACAATTCACAAATCACCAAGAGTTTTTGTATGTTTGGTGTGAAAGATGTCTACCGTTGTCTCCTGACACAGCCTGAGGTCATAGTCACAATATCCAATAGAAAATCGTCCCTGTGGGGTTAAAATGTATATTTGTTACAGAAAAAGATCAGCAACTTAGGATTGCAGGTGATAGTTAATAGGGCGGAGAATAGTAAAATATCCTTCTCACTTTAGGTCTCTTGAAGTAATCCAGACCTCTTCCTATCTTGATGATCCAACCATTGTCGAATCTACAAACACAGTGGTTTACATTAGTTCAGCCAGACCAGGAAATAAACTGCAAACTGCACAGAAATAAACTCAACATGAACAAAGATTGGGGGATCAACAGAAGCTGCTGTGGAAGGAGAGAATCTGCATGTACCTGATCTCTCTGTCATGGATAGTAGAGGAGAACTGCACTTCCAGAGACACTCCCTGAGCACTGAGACTCTCTTTCAGCTCAGCCAGGGCGCCACCCTGCTGTCCGTTGTCTGCCTGTACATGGGGACCACAAGAAGCTAAGATCCTGAGAAAAGACTGTATGGATGCGTTAAATAAAGTCTCATTGTGTGACCTTGTGACTTCAACAACATACCTCATCCTGTGAAGTGAGAAGATGGATCCTCTTCACACTGCAGGAGGCTTTAAGAAGCATCTCACAGAATCGCAGGAAGTTGTACAACTGAAATAAACAATCCCAAAGGTTCATGATTTTCTGAAATGTAAATACCCAACTGTTTCAAGACATCATGTTGTTACATATTCAGAGCATAGGTGGCTGGAGTTTTGTTGCATGCCATGATTTTTTTTCTGTTTATTACTGTTCTAATTTACCAAGGTGAGTTCTCGTGAACCATCAAGACGCATTAATCCATGTTAAACTATTTCAGACTGGTTCAGATGGATTATTGCCACTTTTGTGTTTGAGAATGATATCATTGTGAGAAAATGTCCAAACCGTTAATGAGGACCTGGTTTTATTCATGTTTTAGAAACAGATCAATGCTGTAACACATCCTGAATACCACATCCTATTCCAACCAAAAACCATGTGCTGATACTTGCCTATTGCGATTCGAGCTTGCCACAATATTTCATGATAAACTATCCATCTTTGGTATCTAGTTATTACACAAGAAGTCGAGTAGAAGTTTGGTTTGGTCATACCAATAATGAGTTGCTACTAATCTTAATTTTACAGTCTTACTAGTGCTAATCAATTACATATAACATAGCCATTCCCAGCCCGCAGGTAAAAACTAAACAAAATGATGTCAATGTCAATCGAGATGCGAGGGAGATATGACCTGGTGGGTTTGTCGTATGTAGGGGTCTTCCACCCAGACCTCTGTCAGTGCACTGCTGATGTAAGGTTTAAACAAAGCCTCGTAGCTGTAACCAGTGGAATCATCTGCTATTCGCATCTGCTCATGATACTTGCCATCTAAACAGACAGGAGAAACAAGTAAGATAAATCCCACCGTACAGTGGTGGCTCTACATGGGCCCCAGAGGCCCACAAGTTTGCTCTGCTTTATATGTCTGCTGGCTGAGGCAGTCATTTGATGTGAGCTGCAGCATCTTTACTCCGTTTTATTACTCCTTATTCCAGACTGTCATGACTTTCTCCTTTGCCGCCATTTAACCGACTCTAAAATCATCCGCTAACCTGTCAGATCCCTCTTCCGCCTCCATGACCAACAAACCACAGGGACAGGCAAAATAATTCTTCAGGATCAGTCTCACATCCTGTCACCCCTAAGTTAACTAAGTTAACTAAGTTAACACTCATTTTTCACTCTATTTTCATTTTATATACTTACAGATGATGGATCTGCTCTAGGATACTCTGCTACCCCATGTGCTCTCTAATAGCCCCTCGGGGGCAAATAAAGTTTCTCTGATTGCCATTGTGATACCTTCTTTCATCTGGTTCACATGAGCTTTGATTTGCTCTGCTCTGTCCATGTAGCCCTTTATCTTCTCCCTGTAGTGCCCTTTCTTGGCATCATCTTTAACAGCTGTTGGCAGAAGAAAATACAAGAAAACATTGGCTACGCTTTGGCCAGATTGAAATCTATGTGACGGAGGGAGACAGACACCTTTCAGCACGTCCATCAGGAGCTGGATTCCCTCTTGGTAGCAGATAAGACACTCCTGGAAGCGGCCGCTCTGGTCCAGCTCTACCGCCCGCTTCAGGACGGAGACGGCGGACGCCTCCATTCCTGACACATGATTGAGAGACATGTTTTGGACCCTGCCTTCAGCGGCTACTTTCCAGCGACGAGGACATACTTGACATACAGCTAAAAAACGTCACTGAGAGAAAATGCAACATTGGTGTGCAGCAATAACAACTCCCCGGGAAACATAGCAGCGACATCCTGTTCTCTAATCACTACGTGAAGATAAAATAAAATAAAATAAAATATATAGCTTAAATTAACGTGTGTTTTGCCATTTTCCAATGTTTTAGTGTTCTCTTTCTTCCACTTTTTATCGTTTATTTTCTTTCACTTTTTATTTTACTTGAAAATCATTAGGGTCATGACTTCATCGCATGTGTCACCCCGGCTCAAAATTAGTGTTACAACCAGATGACTTCCGGTTTGAGGACCGAAGGAAGAGGTGAACGAGTAGCTTGTCTTCGGTAGCGTAAGCCCGGCGATAAACACTGAAGTGAACGTCGTGTTATCATATTTTATCCCGAGAAATTTAATTTGGAAAGTTTAGTGGTGGTGTTGAAATACGGTTACATCCAGCATTGTTGGCGCTGTAACCTTGGGTCACATCCCTCATGAGCCTGGGTGAGCGGGTGTGAGAAGCTTCCGGAAGTGGGAGACACTGAACCGTTTGTGACTCAAAGTAAAACATGACAGGACTCAGTTTGAGCTTCTCATCACTCAAGGTAAGATCATTACTAAATAACCGTCTTCCTGATGTAGTGACCTCATATTTTTGCATTTTTTGCCGCGAGAAAATACTCAACCACGGATAACACTAAATTTTAGCAGCCACCTTCAAAAAAGTAACTATTCAAGTATAAAAATAAGAACAACTTTATTTATCCCGAAGGAAATTGTTGTGCCAGAGTTTCAAGTAAAACATAACAATAATAAATAATAGTAGGAAATTGTATAAACAGTATAATAAAAAGGGGGAGAATAAGAAATACAAATAAAACTGAAGTGACAAAGTAACAAGTCAAGGCTATAAAGTGTCTTAAGGTCTTAAGTACAAAGATACTAATATAATTCCATTAAGAATGAGAATACCATGTAATTAATTTATGACGGTTATCAAGTATTAAAATTTTTACATTTTGACACATTTGATAAAGGCAGAATTATAATATTGCTGAAGCTACACAACACCGAACTCTTAGATGTAATCTTTCAATGTCTTTATGTCCCAGCATTACAGAGCACCTCTTCATGCCCTGTCAATTTTGTTATGCTTGTCAACAGATCCTTACAGATGCTACGCTGTTACGATGTCCTCGGTTCGTATCGCTGCGCTCCAAGTTTACCAAAGCAAGAATTCCAAAAGAGGTAATATTCTGTTGACATGTCAAACAGGACCAGTCCTCTATGGCCTCCAAAGTCCCTGATTCACTGTCAGTCCAGTAGTTGCAGCAATAATAGGGCAGGACTTTGGAGGATCCATGAATATCACCTGACTTTGTGTATGGTAGGGTAAGGGGGTCATGTGTAACCCTTCAAGTTTTTGTTAATTTTGACTGTTGAAACAAGGTCAACACTTTCTGTTGGGCAAATTAATCTACTCTGCTGTGAGTACCTCTTTAAGAGATGAAGCTTTCCATAGATTCATTAACATTTGAGGCAGGATTGAAGATTTGTTGTTTGTAGGTTACTTTCACATCATTTGCACACCTTTCATAGGCACTTTAAAACTTGAACTCTGATTCAGTATCATTTACTGACCCCAAAAATATCAGCCTATTAGTTACTATACTTGTGTTTGTAATGCATGTTTTCTTGTAATTGTGTTTTTGTAATACAACATTGAGGTATGTGTAAAATTATTAAACAACATTTTGATATTTTTCTAGTTTTGGTCTGTGTTGAAGAACTGTGTGTCCACAGCTGTTCGTGGAGAGATCACAGGAGCATGAGAAGTACGGTGGAGACCCAGACCAACCTCATAAACTCCACGTAGTGACACGTGTTAAAAGTGTTATGCGGCGGCCATACTGGGAGAAAGAGATGGTTAAAAGCCTTGGACTTCAAAAGGTGAAGATGATGTTCTGTACTTGACTGACTGCTTCAGAATTTTACAAACTAATGACATAATGAAAGGGAAAAATAGCAATCATGGTAAAGACTAAAATGTTGTTTGGTGAAGTTTTGTGTCAGTTGGTATCATAAAGTTGCCTCTGCTTTTGTTGTTGTAATACTTTGGCTTTTTAAAAATTTTAATGATCTGTTAATGTCAGTTAGTTTATTTATCAATGTTCTTTGAAACAGCAAGACATCAGCTTGATGTGGGCCCTATGGCTTTGTGGTAGTGAAAAAAAAAAAAGAATTCATAGTATTCTGAAACTACATTTGCATATCGGAATTCACCAGGGAACTATCAAGAAACTTTCCTAAAAATTAGCATTTCTCAAAAATTAATGAGCTATTATGAAAAATTATCCTCAAAAAGTACTCCAAAATGAGTTAATAGGAACATTATCAGTAAATCATATTAAAGAAAAAAATCAAAAATTTTAAATAGAAAAAATTGTCATTGCCTTTGTTTGTCTAGGCTCATGTTCCTGTGATTCATAAAAACACACCTTCAGTCAACAACCAACTGAAATTCGTGAAGCATCTTGTCAGGTAAGTGACAATTAAATTCGTAATCACTGCTGGCAGTACAATCTCCTAACAGATGTTTGGAAATTCAAGAAATAGTTTTGACTTTGAAAGAGAAACCTCAGAATTCTTACTCTAAATTCATGTTTTCTCTCCCTCCTCCAGGATCCAGCCACTAAAGACACCATATGGACTCCCGTCTGAGCAGGACCTGGCTGAAACTTACATTAACAGCAACGGGGAGCTGATTGTGTGTCGCCTCCTTCAGCCCGTAGATCCCACGTCTGTAGAGTCTGACTCAAACTTGCAATCAAAGTAATATATTCAATATCTGTGTTCTCTTGTGTCCTGACCTGGTTTGTCCTCAAATATAAGGTTTTCATAATTGTAGAAATTAAATGTTGGAAAAAGACTTGGAACCAAACTGTTCTTTTATTTTGAATCACCACTGGACTTCTGTTGAGTTGGAAGACATTAGCAGATATAGAATTGCTTTTACATGACTCACATCCCAGTTTATCGAAAAGTATCTCATACTATTCCTTTTTAAAGTTGTGTGAGAGAAGAATGTCATCTTTAAGATTTTCTATCTAAAAAATATTTCACCTGCACATGTAAACTACAATGGGTCCGCTGCAAATAGACCTGTCCAGAGGCAGTCTGCTTTTCAATCCCATTTTCTCCTCATTAATATTTGGAGAATTCCCTATGTTTTACAAAAAACCTCCACTGAAACTTGAGGGGGAGTCAGAAGCCAACTTTGAATTTATCTTTAACTCCTAACAAAATACGCTGACTGAGATTTCTTACCAATGTCTGAGAGGAGGTAGTCATGTTTTATAGCATGATATTCTGCCCCAATATTTGATAAGACACTTGATTTGAACCAAATGTCAGCTCAGCTTGGTTAACCATAGTATGAATTTGAGATGATATCCCTTTGCCCATACCTAGTCTAAGAATACAATACAATTTCAGTCCTAAATTAAAAAGGCATTGAGAAATTTTTAGCTAGTTGTGGTATATTAAATTGTATCACCAACAAACACATGAGAGCCCATTTGATGTACAATAGGTAGATTAAGCATCTAAAATATGATTAAATTATTCCTTTAAGAGATTCATCTATTACCTTTCATACAATATACATATGCCATGCTTTAAAAGCAACAATTCAAATGTTGAAATATATTGTAAGATAGTCATCTTTAATGTATAGCATTCATAAATAAAGCTTAGTACAGTACTTTCCTGTGAAACTGAGTGAATAGATTAATTTAAGCAAAGCACAAGTAAATATAACTGGAGTAAATTAGATGATTATGCATTAACCGATATATTAGTCAGACTCCGTAATTTCTCTGTTTTTTTTATTTAGTCTGGACAAGTTGATGCAAATTTTTGCTACATGGAGATGGGTGAAAATGTAGACTTGGCACTCTCATGAGTCAAGTTTTAGAAAATCAGGCCTAATAGTTAAAAGGAAACAAGATAAACAGAAGCAGCTCCATCATCACGCCAGGCAAAAAAGCTTATTGTTCTGTCAGATAAAAAGATCAGGCATCCTAACTTAGCAGTGCAGAGGATGACTGGCTCACCCTGTGTTTTCTAATGTTCATTCTTTTCTTTTTTGAGGTTCATTTTTTTTAAATGATTCCATTCTTCAAATATGAAAATAACAAACAATTCATGGGATAAGGCTAAAACCAGAGCACCATTTTTCCACATGAAACTTAGCAAAACAGGTATAGAGAAATGATGATGAATGGGCAAGTCACTGAAACTAACTTCAAATGAGGTAGCCCTGAGGGAAGAAACCAGACGGCTGTTTGGATTTCTCAGTCGGAATCAGAATCAGAGTCATAACCCCGCCCTCTGATGGTTTTCTTCTCCACTTTTTTGAACTTTGTGCCGGATCTCTGCACACATGTGGGAGGCTCCATCAAGTTTCCGCTATGGGAAGAGTAACAAAAGGTGGCATGAAAATGGGATTTTTGCCATGATTCTGTAGATATGATGCATTTGGTGGCAAATCAGTCGGTCTTACCTGTAGTTAATCACATCTGCACAGCCAAGTCTCCATTCCAGCATCTCTGTGGAAAAGTCATCTGTGTTCCCAAGGTCAGTAAATCCGACCACATAGTCCTTTGTTTTCCCATCAGTCAGCAGAGCCAGAGTGGGAATAACCTTGATCCGCAGTCTCTCCGTCAGAAATGGGGCCTTTTCTGCATTCAGTTTTATAAACTTGGTCTCCACGTGCTTTTTTGCCAAAGTGGCCAAGTGTTTGTCAAGAATCTTGCATCTGTAGGTTGTGGATAGAAAACAAACAAACAAACAAACAATATTATAAGCTGATGACACATATACATGATGTAACAAGTAGCAAGTATTGAAAAAATATTTGATAACAGGTCACATGAGGTACTGTGCTCTTAACACACTATTTTTCAAATACTGATAATTATAACATTCTTTCTTGAAGGTGATTTAGGTTTTAAAAAAGCATTTTATGTATGATGAGACTTTATGGAAAAACATCAAATTCTCATCTTTATTCGTAAAGAGCAAAAGACAAGCAGCTTTTTCTCTCCAATGCAGGAGGAAAAGGTGAACGGTGTTCGTGACCAACTGCATCTTCTATGGTTTACTCTGGTCGAGATCAGTGCATCAGTAACTGCTTTGTTGTCTTTTCCCGTCTGTGAGTTGTCTCACAAGAAAAAGGGCAGCTATTTATTGTAATTCGCAAAAGCCACAAGGGCTGCTGCTGCTTGTTTCCCTCAGGTAGTATAAGACAGAACTACACTGACAAACAAACATGTCACAGATGCCTCATGACTGGGAGCTAGGATAGTCCTCTTGCTTAACGCTCTCTGTAGTTTCATCTACCGGTAATTACATTTGTACCATATGATTGTACTGATTCTAATCAATTTTTGACAACACTCCTGTGTAAGCACTTTGTAATACAAGTACTTGGTGTGGGTTTACCTGAAGGTGGAGTTTCTGTAAAAGTGGCAGATAACATTCTTGCTCTCTTTGACCTCGCTGAAGAAGTCTTTCTCACTTGGGATTTCTCTGAGCTCTCCATGTCCTTTAGATAACCACTCCTAAAAGAAAAACAAATAAATCAATTCAAGTTGAAAAACATGACTGACAGCAGAGAATAACAGAGAAACAATTTTGTATTCATGTTGTGAGACCACAGAATCTCAAACTACATTCTTGAAACCAAAGTCTTTTAATGTGTACAAAATATTCAAATTACCTGCTTCTGTTTCTGGGCTTTTTTCAGGGCCTCCAGTCTCCGCTCTTTCAGTCTTTCTAATTCATCTTCATCCATTTCATTGAGTTGGCTCAACTGTGCATCCACCTGCTCCTCCACCAGCTTGGCTGACTGCTCCAGCACTTTTGTTAGAATCTCAATTTGGTTGGCCATGTTGCCTCTTCACGTTGATGATTATCACTGAAGAACTGAAGATGTTGATGATACATAACACACAATTTTAACAAGATACTGGGGAAAATGGTTGAATTAGGAAGAAAACGTACACATATGTATATATGCAATAGAGAGTGGAAATCAAATCCTTCCTCAATGAACCTTGGAATGTTTATATTTCATGAAATGTCAATGTGTTTTGACAAACAGTTTAACATGGATAGCAAATATTACAATATATTCTTTAACGGTATAAGTATTTTGTTAATTTTCATCATTTCACTGAAAATTTGAAATGGAAAACTTCCATTAAAACATATAATATACCCTTATAGCTTGCAACCACTTTCAAGCTAAATGTAATAATGTCTAGTGATAAACATATTTTCTTTCAACATCTAAGAAACTGGACTCCTTGCCCTATTCTCCAACGACTTCTGTGCAGTCGGCTGCTATCGTTACCACCTCTTTCCAGAAAGTGGCATTTTATAAACAATTTTCTGTTCCACTGCAACAAATCGATGATCAAAACACATTTGATTATTTTACTGGGCACATTGTAAAAACCAACAACACTTTGTCTAACTGTTACCCCACTAACCTCAACCTTACAGGAACTTTCAATAGTATGTTCCACGAGTAAAACAGCAGTTTCAGCTTCGCTTTTAACGAGATCATTTAGAAAAGGGAAAAAAAACGGAGTGACTGTTTGAATAAGTTGAATGTCAGTGGTCCGACAGCTGAGACAAAGCCGTTGTTCCCACAGGTCACGCCTTGCCGTTTAAGTGTGCGTTCACTAGCTTCACCGCTGCATCAGATTACACTTTATTTCTAACCAGCTCCTTTTCACCTTTTCTTCAGCCAACATGAAACCAGTGGATACTGAAAATCGTACTTGAGCTCTGTATATTGGCTTCAGCGAGAGTAGCTACTCTGCTAAACAGATAGCCTGCTAATGCTAGCGTATCGCGTTAAGTTAGACTGCGTGTTACGGGAAGTGCAACCCCAATAAACCGGTCAGACACAGAAAGTTACGTAATATTCTATAGGATAGAGATGTATTACCGAAACAAAAAAAGGATTAATGACCAAAATGTCAATAGTTTACCTGCTCCGATTCGTGCGCCAAAGACCGTTGTCAACGGGTTCTAAGGCCGTGTGACGCGTTTATGGCGTCATCAAACCTTTATTGAGCCAGTCGCTACGCACAAGTTTCCAACTGACATCAGGATACCAACATTTAAGTCATAGACAAATTGAGAAAAACAAATTACTTGGCGTGAAATATAATTTGCGAGATTTTACTTACGTAATATTTAAATTTATGGCCGTCACTATTATGGAAGACAAGAATCCTCTTTAAATGAACCTGTCAAAATGAAAGTGAATTTACAAGCCTTCTTTCCTATTATCAGATAATCTTTACTGGAAATACATTTGCACGGCTTTAAGGCATCAGTATTTTGATAATTACAATAGCAGTATGTGAACTTTTCCCCTTTTTGGGATTTTATACATGTATATTATTTTATTTTCAATATGGCTGTTCTAACAAAGGGAAATCGTGTTACTCAATCATTGCCTACAAGTAATTTTATCCTTGTTTGGTGTGTGCAACTTAAACTCAGGCTTGTTAAAACATCCCTTGTTGAAGCCATGCGGCCAAAACTTCAAAAAAGACAACAGACATTCATTAATACAGAATTTACAGTTTATTATCAAGATTTAGAAAAACGTTCACAGCTTCAGGTCTTCAGGCACAAGCCAGATTACAGATGATAAAACAGACCAATTATAACCTCTGGCCATTCCCTTTTGGAGAGATGACTGGTGAACAGAAGCAACAACTTGAAGGTGAGAAGAGACTTACACATTCTGAATCACATTCGTTTCAACAGGTTACAGAAAAGGACAGATTTGGTTTGCATATAGAAATATCATTTTGAACAAACTGTTCAACCAAACACAGCATATCTTGCACAGTAAAATCAAATTCCAGCAAACAAGCAGCATCTGCTGAGCTCTTATTACCACCCATGAATGTTAAATTTGCAAAAACAAGAATGTTGCTATGAGCCATCCAAACTTCTTTTGGGCCTGAAGTACACAAGTACACAAGATGGGTAACAAAGTTAAAAATCAGATCACCTGTTCCGATTCAAAGTATTATTTGAATAAGATTTATGAAACAGGTAACTAGGCTAGAAACACACTAGAATACCAAGATTTCTTCGATATACAAAGGCTTTATGAAATGTTACATTGTCTTGAAGGGACATCTCACTTATTAGCAAAAAATGCATAGGCTACTTATTGATTGCCATAACCCCTGTTAACACCCTCCTAAACCAGAGTGCTACTGAGAATCAACAGTTAACCTCATGTGACTTGCTTTGGCCAGCTTCTGATTTCCATGTTGGAACACTAAGAAACACTTAAAGAGTGACAAAGTCTACATCTTAAAGACAGTTAGTTACTAAGAAATCACTACATGTAAACAATACAAGAGGTAAACTCTTTACATACTGATATTCTTTTTAAAACTTTTAAAACAAGTATCTTTTAAAAACATTATTTACACTTTAATGACAAGAATTGGCACTTTTTTGAGAAACAAGAAAAAGTTACAACTGTATGCATTTCAGTTCTTTTCCATACAGCAGGTTTAGATGTTTCACAACTGTACGGTACATTAAAAGGTTTGTTAAAATATTCCTGGGCTCAGTACATTGATTGTGTTTGTGTCGTCTTGTTTTGACAGGAGGGATAAAATTTCAATCGACCCACACCTATCTCAAATAATAATGTATTAGAAAAAAGAAGAAATGGAAAGAGCCATAGTGCGAGTATAAGAACAACTTATGCAATGTCTGAACATTTTAACATAAAAAATAACATAACATAATATGCAGTAGATTTAGTGCACCAAATGAACATATGACATATGAACCATCTGAACTGGGAAAAAAAAAAAAAAATAATCGAGTAATATAACTCGTATTTGGGATTTTAGTTCGTAGTCCTAAGTACATTAACCTGCCCTTTTAGTTTGCTTCAGTTGTCTTGTAGAGAACAAATACAGAAAGTGGTACACTAGACAAACACTGATCTAATATTCATTTAAACCTTCTGAGCTTTTGAATTTTGAAATTATTAATGTTAACCTTGGGAAGCTGCAGCAGTCATTGATGCGGATATGCTGTGATGCCACAGTTTCAACAGGAGCATCCGGTGTAATCCAATGTGTGCTGATGTGCCAAACCTGATCACTGAGATGTTATGAGAGTAAAAACGTTTTAGTAGTGAAGTTGAAGGTGAGGAAGGACCCGTCCATCTTCATGTCACCTTCAGGGTGCTACCGTAAGTTTGCTGTATAACAACCTGCACGTTGTCGAGGATGAAGTCAAAAGCCATGCTCCATACGGACTCCACTGACTGCTGCATGAGCCTGCGGGGATCAGATCGATATGTCACTTTATCGGTTGGAGGTAACAAGTTGGAAACCTAAACAAGTCCACCCTGGCTGTAAAACCAGGAAGGAACTGCTAACATCCTTTCAACCAGGAAAGTTCCAACTATTAATGCACAAACTCTTACTTGAGGTGTCACAAGCTTTGACTGTTAACTGACAGAATGAGAATGTTGAGACAGGAAGGGGACATTAGTAAGAGAAGTGGGTTAGCCGGCCCTTACAACTGCAGTGAGGGTTAACAGAACTGGTTATCCCTTACATATATTTCTTAAGACCCATTACATGAAACAATGCCAGGTGTTCGCAACAGGCCAGGCACATTAACATGACCATGATAAAACTTTAAGTTAATATGCACATTTTTCTTAGTGCCAAATGTTTATGAATGTTTTTTAGAGCCAAATTATTATGAAGTAGTTTCTAATTTAACATACATGCCTTTTTCTCATTAAGGGCCCTTTCAGAATTAAAAACACTTCTTTTCATTATTTTAGTATTTATATGGTGATGTAGGTTCTTTTTTAAAAATCCATGTCAAATGATGCTGGGACCCAGAAGTTGACAGTGACCATCGACTGAGGAACATATTGGTGTTAATAATGTTGTTTTTGTCTAGGGCACTTACAAATAATTCCTTAAAGGCATCACAGACAGAAGGGAGAAGTGGGAGCATTGCAGAGGTGTGCACTCACCTTTTCATATATTTTATAATCAAATCCAGTCTCTCCAGATCCTTATCTTCAATCAAATCAGTGCAATATTTCACCACTTGCAAAATGTCCTCCTCCATGGGTTCTGATGAAAATTGGAAAAACATTCTATAACTTTAATTTATGATTAACATTATCAATTTCATCATAAATAACAACAACAAAAACAGCAAAGAGTTATAAAGCGCTTTTTCATAAAAGTCTGTACAACGCCTCGGCGGTGACTGATGTGGAGTGTAAAGTGGTGTGTGATGCCGCAAATACTTCTTGCTCAACATGCTTTTAAATGAGGTTTTAAAAGTTCTATGTATAGACAGGTTAATTTCATAACAAAAAATCACCATTCAAACATCAAGTTGGCATTTATAAGTCACTGCTGAGCAAGTAATCGACTGCCTTCTTGTTTGAGCATACTGCAGATGCACAAACACAACAGCCTGCCATTTTTAGTGTGTGTACCTATTACGGTGGTCACCCATTCCCGTAAGAGTGTTTTAATATCTGGCAGGTCACAGGCTCCGGCCAGCGCTGGAGTAGGGCGAGGAACAAATTTTGACAGAGATTCGGGGATGTCCGGCTTTGAGGACGATGTAGAGGAACCATTTTCAGTCTGGTAGAGAAGAACAGATGTGAACTAAAAAGTAACAAAAATGATCAATCTTAAATGGCAAGCCCTTAAAAGACTTACCTTTAGTATGTTGCCTGAGTCCCTTGGTTTCACAGAAAGGAGGATGGTTTTGGCTGGGCTGTTTGTTGTTTGACGCTTCTTAAGTGGGGAAGGACCTTTCTTCACAGGGCTCACTGCAGTCTTCTTTCTGTAACACCGCTTCACTCTTCCAATACTGACTGATTGTTTAAGCTGCAAAAGTGGGTTCTTCTGCTCCACTGCATGGTGTCAAAGAGCGAAAAAAGGAGGCTTAAGTAAACATTCCATCATGCCTGCACAAGTTGAATTAACAAGTTATTCATTGGGGGGCTTACAGTTTTTTGTCTGAGGCTGGATATTAGTTACACGGCTGTAGGCTGCCTTCAGTTCCTCTTGGAGCTCTTTGGGGAGGGCAGCAAAAACTTCTGGATCGACCTAAAGTTAGAATGGCGAGAGAGCAGAAATTAGGTTTAAAACCAAATTACAATGCTTAAGGAATTATGGCCATTTATTGACCATATAATGCAGTCAGCACTCATGACAGGGATCTTCTAACTGGAAGGAAGATGTAGGCTTCTGATATTTGTTTGTCTTTTTGCAGAATTGTATAAACTGAGATTTATGGATGATTTACAGGTTTTTAGGTTCCTGGCTCAGATAAGAAAAACTAAATGAGGAGTCTGATAATCAAACAATGCCAATCATCTTAATGGTTTGGCTATGAGAATGACAAAATTGCAATTGCTTAAAGAAGGTTATATACTGTAGTGTTTTAGTCATGGAAACACCCGGGTGACGGTAAAACGTCTGTTAAATGAGCAATAGCTGTTGATGGCCACAGCCATGTCACATGAGCCTGCAATATAACAAACTGTTTCTGATCAATTCCAGGTAAAAAAAAAAAAAAAAAAAAAAATCATTGCACCCAAAACCATACCCACATCATTACCAGCAACCCCAAAAATCACACAGAAAACAAGCATCAACATAAACCTCAGCATTCATGACTCGCTTCAATACTATTACAAATTAAACTACACATTTGTACAGAATGTCTCCAATTCTCCAATCTATTTTATATGTTTTCATTGTTTTGGTAGTCAAAATTAAGGTTTTGACTACTATAATGAAAGATACATATGAGTCTGTGAGGCCATTTGACAGATCAAATTATATTTAAAAATTAAATGATGACATCATTACTAATAACAATAATCTCATTAACTGTTACATACATACCTGTGAGAAATTAGGAAGCTCCAAAACTATTCCTTGACCATCTGGTTGGTTTGGAATCTGTAGCACTAATGTGCCAAGAGGTGGACTGAGGAGCACAGACCCAGGGGGGGGAGGAGGAAGAGGAGGACCAGGAGAACTTGGACACGATTTGGGACTAGAAGGCTGAGTACTGGGTGAATGACGGTTACTTGGCCTTGCCTCCCGGCAATTCCACGACTGCTCTACTTGCTCTCTCAGGTCTGGAGGCAGGGCCTCTAACACGGAGCGATCAACCTATGATTCCAGACACACAATCTGTTGAAATCATTTCTTTCTCTTTAGCGCTTGTTTTACCAATCAGATGTTGGCCTTCAAAGCCCTACCTGAGAAGGAGATGGTATTTCAATGCTGAAGTTGAGAAGTTTTCGAGAATGCTTAGGCGTTTGTCTACATGCTTGCTGATCTGTGCTAGTTCCGGGTACTGGCTCATTTGGGGGCAGAGGACAAGGAATGGAGCTAGATGCTGGAGCTGTAACGGAAGAACACTTTTCCTGATGAGTGTCAACCCCACCTGTGACATCAGAGTAGCATCGGGATTAGCCTGATTTGTGATAAACACGAGAAATAGGACTAAGAAATACTTTACATACCTCTCGTGCCAGATCCCTGGACAAGCAGCATGTCTTTAATGGAGCGTGTTCGAAGCCCATTGGTGTAGTGGGGCAAAGAATGATTTCTACAGGAGGGTTTCTCCAGAAGCTGGACCTGGATGCCAACTCCTCTCAGATCCTCAGGCTGTAACTTCATGGCATGGAACATCTTGATGACCGCAGCTGCTATAAGCTGACCATTATCAGTTGACTGAGCAAGCATTACAGTTCTGGACAAAGGAGGTAAAAATAAGTGAAAAGGAGTTTTTAGATACACAGTGGGTGTGGAAATGGACTGGGGGGGTATTGAATTTTAACTTCTATAATATTTCTGAAAAGAGGGACCAATTTTATTACTTTGCCATGTTGTCACATATCCCATGGCCACCATATTTGGCTGGCTCCAGTGGGGCTCCAGCCTTGCGGACCATGACCTTTAGAGTCACTCTACGACCTCGCAGCCCAGCTTCTTGTAAACGTTTCTGTACCTCCATAGACAAGTTTGACAGAAAACACTCTGCCTCATCAACCTTTTAAAAAAAAAAACCCAAACAGAAGAGGTCAGAAGAGAGAGACAAATGCAGGGCCATTAGATATAAAGATTGAGGAGTCCTAACCCCTTTAAAGCGTATGCTGTAATTCATCTCAGCAGAAACGGACTTCCTTTCCTTCTCATAGCGAACAGGACGATCGTCTAAACCCCTGCAAAATCGGAACAGGGTCTGTCCAGTGCGGGGTCCAAACTTCCTTTGTAGTTGGGACAGTGACACCTGCTGGAGGTCACCACATGATCTCACACCAATAGCAGCCAGCTTTTTACCCATAACTGGGCCTACGCCTAAGAAAAAAATTGCAAATTCCATTCAATTTCATATTTATTTTGAGAAACCTGAGACACTGTAAGTGATTGGAATGACCAGCAGGTGGTGCTGCATCTACCTGGTAAGCTGGTCACTGGCAGGTCCCTGATGAAATCATCAACCTCTTCAGATTTTAAGTAGTACTGGCCGTCTGGTTTGGCCTTGCGGGTCGAAAGTCGAGCCAAAAGGATGTTTGACCCTAAGAAGATCAGTAGTAAATGTAGTTGAATTTGCTGTGTTACAACATTATGTTTATTGACTTCACAAGGTATTGGCTCAGAGGGTTAGTGCAATTGTCCTTGGAACCGAACATTCCTGGTTTGATTCCCGTGCTTCTCCTAGTCTTTCAAAGTATTGTTGAGCAAGATGCTGTACCCCTTACAGCTTCTGGGTGTTGCTCAGTAGCTGCCTTCTGCACATGATTAATCCATGATGGGTTAAATGCAGAGGTTGAATTTCACTGATGCTATGCTATATATGTAACTGACTGCGACAAAAACGGTCTTTCTGTCATACATAGGTAAGATAAACTCACCCATGCCAACTGATGCACAGCATCCCGTTTTTTCCTTGATGTCTACTCTGATAGCTCTGGCCAAATCTTCTGGGTTGATGTTCAACTCAGCTATCAGAGCAGAAGCATCAATCAACACTTCATCACAGCTGAGCGCCTCAATGTCATGGGTATAACTGCAAATGACAAAGGGGAAACCATTGGTGTCTTTTACTTCAGCATTTAAAAGGATTAAAAAAAAAAAAAAAGAGCAGATACATTGACCAGACTGTTTCACTTACCCTGCCAGGATCTCATACATGTCAAGAGCCACTTCCTTAAACGCTTCAAAATCATATGGGACAGACTGCAGGGAAGGACACAGCTGTTTTGCTTTGCCAAAAAACATCCCATTCCTCACACCTGCCTGCCTGTGAGATGATTTATCAATATTTCTATCAGTATGTTTTACAGACAGATTTATGTAGTATTTGAGAATGAGCTGGTCTATATGTGGTTGATTCCATCTCACCTGGCTGCATAACTGCAGGATGCAATCTCTGCCATTGACAGTACAGCATCCTGGTCCACTCCATTTGCGTGGGAGATTGGGCTCTCTTGTGAAGGACTGCTATGTAAATAGTCATCCTCTCTTCCTGATAAGCAGAACAAGAATACAATAATTTGTCTCTCAAACTGAAGTGAGGTGCTTTGTGTCATCCCTTGCTTCCTTGCTATGCGCACCAAAACCTACATCCAGAGAACAAAGCTGAATGTTTACTTTACTGACTGAGTCGACGACAAGTGTGGTTTTATTGATCAAAATAGAAAAAAAATATGAACAATAAACAAGAAAGAGCAGATAATATTCAATGCAATTGTTTAACAATGAGAACATAACCTTGCAGTATTGTCAAGTGTTCATCCATCATCCCCCATCAACTTGTTATCCATATAGCAGCTGGGATTTCTTAGACAGCCATCCATCATTATGTTAATTACAAGTGTACTCGGGGTGCCAAAAAACATGATTGACAGTCTCACCAGGCTGAGCCAAAGCATGTTTCCTCTGATAATACTGCTGCTCCAGCTGAGGATTGGCCCCAGGTCTTAATGGTACTTGAGCCTGCCCGCGGTTACTGGTCACAGCCACGGGCTTCCCTGAAAGAAAACCAAAAAGACTATCTTCATCAAAGGAGACACAACGCAACACTTGACCCCCCTCGATACAAAAATACAAGCAAGATAAAATAACTGGATAATGAAGTACATTCGAACCCAGACTTAGTTTGAAAGAAACTAATTCTAATGTGGTTGTCCCACATTAAATAAAAAAATATAGCCTGCTACAATGTGACTTTGCAAAGAACAACATTTAAATGGAAAAGGATGCCCTTTGCTTAGAACGTCAAATATTTTTTTCATTATTGATTATCTGTCAATTGATTGGTTTAGAAAATGTTAAAAATTGGCAAATGTGTCAAAAGGTGCCTCACAACACCCGAGGTGATGTTCCAAAATATCCCAAACCCACAGGCATTCAGCTTTGTGGAAGGGCTTAGCATGATAATTTTGACCACTCAATTCATTTCAATTAATTGAATATAAAACTAGGTGGCAAAATCTTTGAATGTTGCAGCTCCACTTGCCTTTGAGGTCTGGTCGATGTCGAATCCCAACCGAAACAAAGAAACAGTCCATGTCCACGTGGAGAATGCAGGACTTTATCATAGGGGCTGATGTGCCTGGCACAGCCAAAACAAACCATCAACAGACAAGTTCCCACAAGTATCACTAGAATCCTTTGGATGACAACATGACTACAGATACAATATTTCAAATAGTGGGACGTGGTTTCTTAATTTTTTGAGAATGCAACAATCTGCTTGAGAGCCTTGGGAATGCTACCTTCCATTTCACAATGATGTGACCTTTTTCCCAAATTGATAAATTCTGGATTAATTAAGATGAAAATGTCAAACAATGAGATAAAATGTAAGCAATGATCTCAAACTTTGACTTTGTTCTGAAGAGGTTCATTTTGTGGGGAATGGGTTTTGGACTAACACAGCAATAATATTTTAACTATAAGAACAGAACAAACGAAAGCGTCGCTTGGACCGATTCAAGGGATCCATCCTCTCCTACCTTGGCTATCAATGGGCCGCAGTGCCAGAGATTTTCGCAGTTGCTCTTTCCCAGGAAAGGATGCAACTCCTGTTGATTTTCTTTTGCAGTGCAGTTCATTGACATATTCAGAAAATCCAGTCCTCCATGTTGAGATCTGATGTAAACGCGAGTGAGAGTAGAATTCAGAGATCAAACTACTTGTCTGTGCGATCAGCTGTGCTGAGGACTCGGACGATGGAGTCTTATCTGAGGGAGTATGAGGTTTAACTGTTATACTGTCTCTGTTAACTGAGGCAGGGTTGGATGAAAAGGCATTGTGGTGACTTCCATTGATTCGCATGGATGAATGAGAAAATGACTGAGATGCAGTCGAAAAAGAATTATTTTCAAGTTCTGAATCAACATGACAGGATGGCTGAAGCTCTTGCGGGAGTTGGTGGCCTTCTGTGGCTTTTTTGACCTCCCGGTGGATTGATGAGGGTAGTTTAAATCTCTGTTCACTGACGTCTTGTACACTGGATTTCTCAAGACAGCAAGGGGACGGGTTGGATAGCTTTGGAGGACTGTGGGGAAACTCATATGGGTCTGGTTTGGTCTGTAATTGTCTTAGGGAACTCATAGGTTTATTCAATGGACTCTGAGGTCTGCGTTCAGGTGAGTTCTTGTCACCGGAGGGTCCATCTGCAACTAAGGACGAGTCCTTTGACTTTAAGGCACCATTTACAAGATGAGCATGTCCATTGGTCAGGGGTTCAGGCAACACCGCCTGCTGGACAGTTCCCGTTTTGCCACACTCTTGCATTTCATTTATTCTTGAATGGCTAAAGTCCGACGAGGTTTGCAATAATCCATTTCTGTAAAATAAAGAGATTGAAATTATCAGTAACTTCTCAGTCACACCAATGACGATCAATGTTTCCTCACAATGTACATGTACACTCACAATCTCGATTCAACTTCCTTGCAGGAAGGGCTGATCTGAGGTTCAGGTTGGCCTGCTCTCTGAGATTGGAGACCAGGATGAGGTGTTATGGTGCTTGGCTCGGGGGTCTTGGGTGAGAGCTTCATGGAGCTGAGGGCAGATAGCTGGTGAGTGTGTAACAGGCTACAGTGCCTGGGCTCTGCAATGAAGTGGCTATGTTCAGGGCCTGAATGAGCAGATGCTAAAGGACTTGGAAATGGGTTAACGAAGTCTAATAAGGGGCTTTGCTGGGAGTTGCCCTGTTGAAGTTGTTTGTGGGGGGTGTTGGGGTTGGAGTTCTGGCAGCTGGACAAGGGCCGCTCCTGATTGAGACGAGAGTGGTGTATGTTGAGCTGTGGGGGATGAGGCTTTTGAGAGAGATTCGAATGAGGCAGCCTATTGCTGGGTCCTGGGATCTCAGAGGTCTGACGAAGATTCATGCCAGAAAAAAGGGGGCCCCTGTGTTTAGCATAGAGCTGATACTGCAGGTAAGGGAGGAGACGGCCAGCTTTGACACTGTTTCAAAGAAGTGACAGAGTAAGCCCGGTGAATGTTGAGAAAATTACATGATACTGTGTACAACACAACAGAAGAATATTTAACTGCATTTCAACACACCTGTCAATTATCCAGTCAGGCCTGATGACCTTTTGCCCCTTGAGTTCCTGAATTTTGCAGTTGGGCAAATTATTAGCAATTATATGAGTAGTCTTGGAGCGGGAATAGTAGACATGGTATTGCCCACCATGCAGCATCATCATCCTGCGTAGCTCATCTGCACTTGGTTCTGCTCACAGAAAACAAGCGAAGAATTGAAAACTAAGACTGAATACAGAGTCCTCTCATTTCCTAAAATGTTCCTACAGTGACATTTTAGCACACATTTCCTTTCTGAAAAAAACAAATTAATTACAATTGCATCGGATTTTAAATGGCCAATAACCTGTTGACAAAAAAAGCATTGTAATAATTGAAACAAAATGCGGAATAACACAGAGTTAAAAAAGTGACAGTTGCCCTGACACTGAACTCAGCACACTGATGCATTTTTAAAAATGAAGATAGGCTATTTGCAACACCTTTTTCTGACTATAAACGTTGACATTCAGTCATCAGTGATCAACAAGATAAATGTTTCTATTAAGGTAAAATATTAATGAAGGTGTTGAAAATTCTTGGCTATCTGAGGAATCAGAACAGGGGAGCACATCACTGAGTTAAAAATAGTATGATGCCAGCACTTTAGAGATGACTTATATTGCGAGTCATGTCTTCAGATTGTTCTTAAAGTGAGCATAAGTTGTGGAAAAGGTGGATAAAGCAAAGATATGTCATATAAAAATGGAGTGTAAATGCTGCATAATGATACCTGTGTATCCATTGACATAGATGGCTACCCCACTGAAAATGGTGGAGCATGTGCCATCCCGTTGTTTTTCCCTGGGAGCATCACTTTTGAATTGCTCATCCAGTTTGGAGACCTTGGCAGCCATATAGCCACCCTATGAAAAGTAGAAAGATTTAAGAAACATCTAATACACTTAGGAAAATTAATCCCTGTCAAAATCTTATGTTCCAGTTCATGAATTGAAGAACCCCTAAGATGAGAGATGAAACAGATGAAATCAAGTCCAGTTGCCATGATAAGAGTTTGACGAGGATTAACCATGACCTGGATAATAATAATAATAATAATTATCATTATTATTGTTATTATTATTATTATTATTATTATTATTATAGGATGACTGAGATGATGACTGGATAACTGAGAACCTTCACAGGCAGTTAGAACACTGTTCTAACAGTGTTCAGCGGGCCTGTACAACTCACTGCATTGATGTTTCCTGACTATCTTAACACAAATTTAATTCCAGACAATATGATGACTTTTTAAGCACAATTTGTTCTTGTGTAAGCTGTCCCAAGGGGAGCTTCAAATGGTTCAGGGTAAGGTTCAGTGAAACGAAGATAGAACAATATAGTATTCATCAAAGAACAGTGCCAAGAACAGCTGAAATACATTGACCTGGAGGACATGGTTCAACACACTATGTAGTTTGGTGGAGGTTTGCTGTTTTTTCCACATTCCCATTGTCCATGATTATTGGCCCTAGAACAGATCATATTCATGAACCTGGTGTAGCTTATAGTTATGATAAACAAGTGATCAGGTATCATTTGATGATCTAATTGACATTTAGGATTTAATAAAACTGGGCAAGTAAAATGAGGCAGCAACAAAACATTTTCATTTCTTGATCATTGTTGAAAATTGTAAACTGCCAAAGTTACCTAAAGGTGGAGGTAAAAGTCAGGTTTTTTCCATAACCAAGACATTTTTATTACTACCAGAGGATTTAAAAAAAAAAAAAGAAGAAGAAAAAAAATCTATTTTAAGCTGCTGAAATAATTGAAATTGCACAGTAGATCATTTAAATTAACTCAAAAGTATTAATCAATTGTTTCTTTATGCTTTTATTTCAGACAGTTATTTGCACTCTGCACAGACTACACAGAAAATTATGAGTGTTTTTCCTATTGCATGCCGCAGAGACTGAAGTGTGCATTGTATTACAGTAACATCACTGGAATTTCAGTTGTTGCACTTTCAAACACAATTTTTGGCCAAATCACTCTTGCCCAAATAAAGATACAGATCTCACTCAAGTCTATTTACAGCTCCAGTGTCTTTGTTTTTCTGGTAAATTTCTTAGCTGTCATAAGGCAGGTTGCACATCTCAGGTCTGCCATTAATACTGACACTCATTAACTATATATTGCATCTTTTTATACCCGTTAGCACAGGGTGGATTATTTTGGGTGGCTGTGCCACAATCACAAGTCAAACACCCTATTTCAATTATTCCTTCTTCGGGGCAAAGTGTTCATTTAGTGGTGTCATTCCCAGCAAAATATACTCGATTGTGATACAAGATTGATTTCGTACTCACCCTTTCTGCCCAACCATTATCCCCACTGGCATTGGCTCTCTTCTTTGCCCATACATCTCGACTCATAGTGAGCTACCTGGAAGCACAGCAAGTTGACCATCATCTGCTGAAGCGTGAAAATTAAGAATGTGTCTGACAGTCAGCTAAATGCTAGATAACGGTCCCCTGTATTTGCATGTGCCGTGCAAAACTCGCGATGGCAACAGATTTGAGAAACTGAAATTTTTGAGGAAATAACTTTTGGACAAAATGTGTTTAATGACACTACAAAAGGGAGGGGATTCAAAATGTAATTTTTGCTTTGTTTCTTTTTCAAATACAAGCCGAGCGAACAAAAAAAAAAAAGACATGTGACACTGCTAACAACTGATACAATGCGCGTTGCTGATAAACGTATCGATTCATTATCTATCTGTAACAGGATTGTATTCCATAATATAGTGCGATATTTGTTTTCTGCTCCGTGGCTTGGTCTACAAGGGCATGTCCGGGCAGCTCCTCCGCTCCTGACAGCTCGGTGACAAAGAGCCACATGTGGCACTTTGACAATTCTTTCACGTAAAGCGGTTTACTGCTAGCACTAGCTTAGCTACTAAAGACGATGCTAGGCTAGTTAATCGTACAGTCGCCGCACCACGACATGACTCTAACATCATGTCAGTTCAGGCGAGAGAAAACAGTGTCGCCGAGTGGTCGCTAACAATGCTTGGCAAATTAGCCAACACAAATAGACGAGGTACCGGCTGGTGTATGACTGAGTAACTTCAGTTTCGTCGCAGAGCATTGGGCATAAACAACAACGGTCTCAAGTGTTCGCGAACAGAAGTCACTTGCTTTTACCTTTTATCCTGTCAGATGAGGTGGTTAGCCCCACACACGCACACGCACACACACGCGCACACTCCCTGCAGTTAAGAGTCCAGCAGAAACGTTGTGTGCACTGAATATGCGAATACCAACGCGAAACGAAATGAACCCCCCCGCCACCCCCAAGACAGTTGTCTCAACTCCCCAGTCTTGACGTTGGTCCAGAGAAAACTCTTTCAGGTGACCCGAGATCCCCTTATTTAGTCATGAGGTCCCGCCATGTCTCTCTAATATTTTCGCTCACCCTCCCAATCCTTTGGCTCTCCGTTTCTACCGCCTGATTCCCTTTGCTTTCCCCTCTTTCAATGACTGTCAAGTGGCTATTTGATAGACATCACTTCCGGAGAAGATTTTCAAAATAAATGTATCCCTTCAACTGGACTTTGCAGTTTTGAGTGACTTAAAATACGGAGAATTTCAATTTTCTATTTCACAACGTTTCTCAACTTCCAGTACATGAGAAGAATAATGTCAAGATTGTGTTATCTAAATGAGGGCATCCTGTTAAAAGACTACAAAATAGTATCTTCACATGCCCAGGTAATATTTATTTTTAACATTGTTAAACATATCGTATTCGACTTATCAAAAGTGATTTTTCAAGTTTTATTCGTAAGAACAACTGAGGAATGAAAGTTATATTTTTTTTGTTTGAAGAAACCCCCTCAATTTCCGCTTCTGGTGCAGCTTTTCGTCAACTTGCTCCAGCGGCTCGTCGGCGTGTTTTTAACCTCTTCTGGTTCGGTTAACGCTACCGCGATGTGTACAATCACACACACATCACCCGAATCGACTCATGAAAAGCTCATATCGGTGACTTCGGACCTTCTCTCCTGTTTTTGCTCGCTTTATGCGGAACCAACCCGAGGCTTTAGACTGGATTGCGGTAATACAAGTTGGTTACACAACTCTGACTGAATGTTAAGGTTTGGGGGGGGAGGAAAGGGAGGGTTAGCCCCAATGCGTTCATAGCGCCTGCCCTCCATCGGCAGACGGTCGTTGGAACAGTCTAGGATTTTTTATTTTTTTCCGATGTGTATCCTACTGTCTGGCTCCGGTACAGTTGTCCTCAAACGGCCCTGCGCACGAGTACCGGCGGCCGTGACGCAGAGGCACGTGCGGAGAGAGCCAGCAGCGTGACAGCCGCCTCGCCGCGGTTACGCAAAAACATCCCACACATACGAAGGAATCGCCGTCGTGTCAACTTCAAATGTATGATATAGCTCAATTCAAGAGGTCGTCGACATGTGTGAACAAGTAGTTTCCAACAGCTAATTCCATCGAATCGAATATAGCAGGATACAATTGACCCACTGCTCGTCCTAACCCTGTGAGCCTTCTTATTGGTTGTTCTCTGTTGCTATGGTACCAGACATCGGATGCTGAAGTTTCATGCGCGTCTGCGTCTTCTGTGTCAGTGGAACCGGACGCGTTTGTTGTGATGGGGAGAATGAAGACAATGCACTTAAATGACCTTTTTTTTTTTTTTTTTTGAAATCGAGGCTCTTTATTTGGGAATCTGAATGAGAGCAAGGCTGATTTAAAAATCATGTACTTGCAGAGTTGTTGGGCAGTTTGCAGATGACATCTATACTGGCTGGTTTGAGATTCAAATTTAGAGTTCATATGTAATTCACCATCACTTACATTTGCCTGGAGATAACTATAACCACCTATTCACCAGTTGCTTACAAATAATTTTAAAGTTTCTGCGCTCTTTGTAATAAAGCCAACATAAGGTTGTGAAAAGAGTCAGTCACCTACAGTATGTGAGTCTTGGCATTTTGTGGCTGAAATAAAATAAAATGAAAACAAAGCTACATGTAGTAAAGTACCAGTTAAATCATAATTACTTGATATAATTTTTTTTCCTTATGCCAGGAATTGGCAATGGTTATGGTTCAGCTTTTTCCCTCTAGATAAATTGGAGATTGCAAGCAGACTCAACAGAAAAGAAGGACATCATTTTGACAAATTGTGCTGAAATCAAGGGCATTAACAGAGATCTGCTCAGCTGTGGCAATAACAGAATGGTCAAATAAGGTCACTCCACTCCACACCTATTGGTAATGTCAATCAGGAAATAAGGTCAGGCACAACATAAAAGACCTGATATGCACAGACGTTTAGCACCTCCCCCTCACAATAGTTTTGCCAGAGCCCTACCTTCAAAACAAAAAGTGTCCCTCTGCAACCCTTGTGAATTCAGTGAATTACAGAGAAACAATGGAGTACCCCAATATATGAAAACAAATAGATCAAGCTAATCTGAATAAACTGAACATTAACTTGTGTCAAACATAAAGTGGAAGAAAAAAAAGCCACATCTAAAAGTATGATGGCCACAAACCTCAACCAAAAGTGACCACAAAAAATCCAAACTAAAGGGAAATATGACAGACTCACCAGAAACTCACTGCATGCAGAATTATTAGGCAAGTTGTATTTCTGAAGATTCATTTTGTTATTCTACAACTACAGTGCTCTTGGTCAATCCAAAATCTTAACAGCCCCGCAAACCTGAACAAGTGGTAAAAGTTTCGGCTTTCTTAAGAGAATATCTTTATGTAGACCATTATTAGGCAACTATTAGTGTGCAGAATGAATTTCATGCAATTAAATAAAAAACAAAGATTTTCCCATCTCACTTGTTTATTTTCACCTGTTAAAGTGAGAATAATAAATAAACTAAATATTTACAAATAAACATTTCTGAAATAAATAAAAACAACAACAACAAAAAAAAAAGCCTCAGTGACCAATATAGCCACCTTTCTTTTCGATGACAGTAACAAGCCTTTCATTCATGGAGTCAGTCAGTTTCTTGATCTGGTCAGAATCAACTTTTTGTGCAGCCGCAACCACAGCCTCCCAGACACTATTCAGAGAGGTGTACTGTTTACCTTCACTGTAAATTTCCTGCTTAAGGGCCCCGAAGTTCTGAATAGTGTTTAAGTCAGGAGAAGAAGGGGGCAGTGTCAATAGGTTTTTCATCTATAAGGCCTTTACTGGCCAGCCACGCAATGGAGTACTTTGATGCATATGATGGAGAGTTGTCTTGCATAAAAATCAAAGTCTTCTTGAAAGATGCTGACTTTTTCCTGTACCACTGGTTGAAGAAAGTGTCTTCTAAAAATTGACAGTAGGACTGAGACTTGATTTTGAGTCCATTTTTAACCCGAAAAGGTCCAAATAGCTCATCTTTAATAATACCTGCCCATACCAGCACCCCACCTCCACCTTGCTGGCATCTGAGTCGAAGTGCAGCTCTGTGTTCATTATTGATCCAACCACGGGCCCATCCATCTGCTCCGTCAAGAGTCACTCTCATCTCATCAGTCCACAAAACCTTTGAAAAATCTGTCTTCAGATATTTTTTGGCCCATTCTTGATGTTTCAACTTATGTGTCTTGTTCAGAGGTGGTTGGGTTTCAGCCTTTCTTACCTCGGCCATGTCTCTGAGAACTGAACACCTCGTGATTTGACACTCCAAGTAGGTTGCAGTTGTGGAATGTTGCAGCACTGGGGGATGATGGGTTTCTGGTTGCTTCATGTTTGATTCTTTTCAAATCTTTGATGGTTAATTTGTGTATCTTCTTCTTGACACGTTTCTGGCGGCCCTGTTGACTGTATGCAACAAAGCGTTTGATGGTTCTGTGATTATGCCCCAAAATCTTAGATATCTCAAGAGTGCTGCATCAAAGACTTTTTACAATTTTTAACTTTTCAAAGTTAAATCTCTGTTTTGGTCCATTTTTCCTGAGGAGAATAATCTGCCAAATAATTATGCACACCTTGATATAGGATGTTGATCTCCATAGGCCACACTCTCCCTCATTACACAAATACACATAACCTGATATGTATGAAATCCAATAAGCATTCAAGTTTATACAGTTTTTAGTTGGAAATTATGGATAAGATTGTGATATGGTCAAATAATCACTTGCCTCATAATTGTGCACACAGTATAGTCTCATACACAACAAGCAAGTAAACTCTACCAAATGCATTGAAGAATAAACTTGTGAAATGGAAAGCCACATTCAAATCACAGCAATCCTATCTGGTATTACTTAACTACCATTCAAAGCTAAACTACCAACATCCACAACTTCTCCACAGCACTTAAAGATCAGACAAAATCTGATGAACTCTAAGATGTAGGCACCAATGACATTGAAATACACTCTTAGATTGAAAGGGTCACCATATATAAATTGTCAAGCTGCAATGACCTCAAGGCCATCATTAAAGAGGTAAGTTATCTTTTCTAGACAGATAGCTGTAAAACCTAATAGTCACTTACATTCACCTAAAATTCAGTCCTAAATGGAAACAGTTAGTAACACAGTGGTTTCTGCTTAAGGAGTAAATCTTGGGCCACACTATCAAAAAGCTCAACAATGTTTCTAACTTTAAACTGTACCTCAGTCAAGGTAACCTAAAACACCAGATTTTTCAGTAGTCGGCAGAGGAGAGATACAGTGAACTGCTGAACAGGGAAAGATAACCTCTCTCCAGATGGCCATTAAACACCATGTACTAAAACAAGGTAAAACAACAGGAAAGTCTGAATGGAAGTCATATATAAAGCCTATCAGTTCTTCAGGTCAGAGCCACAAGAACCGAAAAATCCTCTTATAAAAAAGGCAAAACGTCTTCAAGAAATTAAGCTGGTCCAGTTGCCATGATAAGCTTTATCAGCAAATGCCATGACTTGGATGGCTGAGAACCTACCCAAACATGCTCCATTGGAACCCAGGCAATCAAGAATAGTGGCTCACACACACACACACACACACACACACACACACACACACACACACACACACACTCACAAAGGTATTTCCACTGCCAAATGCATTGCCAGTGAAGAACACGACAGTAGCCACAACTGATGCGAAACGAATACTGTCAGCAATATATATATATGTATGTACTGTATAGAAATAATACTTTTACTTTATTTACCCCTACCTGCTATCTTTACATACAATGAAGCATGAAAAGTAGAAAAAGAAAAACAATATAAAATAAATTAAAACAATTTTATATTGGGATCATTTGCCTACAGTCTTTTGTGACTTGTTTCCTTATTCAGTAACCTTAGTAGTCACACCAAACAGACACAAGATAAACTTGCATTGAACAGACCTAAAATGTTGTCAAAAAGGTTTCCTAACATTTTATTTTTAAATTTTTCTCTCCTGCTCTCTCTCTCTTTTTGAAAAAATCAGTTACTCCAACAAATATTGCACAGTAAAAATGCATACAATTAAAAAAAATCATGTAAAAAATTACAAGACCTCAAAAAAATCATATCAGTTAAAGATACACACGACAATTAACCTCTGCGAAAAGTGGTATCCTTCAGCATCTTCTCTTTTGGCCCCACTGAAACAGTTCAGTGGGTAACAATTATTTCCAGGAAATTTAAAAAAAAGTCTTTGCACAAGAAATTGCACATACATCTGTATAGGAATCCTGTTTCTGATGCTATTGGACGTTTGGCAAATGATTAAATCCTTCACATCCACAGTATACATGACTGTCCGGTTTGGTCCAATGAGGAGGGGCAAGGTGAAAGCTGTTTGACTAGAACTTCAAGGATTCTTCCATAAACCAACCACAAAGGCAGAATCAGAGTTCAGGTGCTTTTTTCCACATTGGAAGACGCAGCTTGTGAGCACCAACATCCTATAAGGATGACAGGTTTTTGACTCCATTGGATTTCACCTATCAGCATTTCATATCGCACAGTATGAATGAGAACTATCATGTCCCCGGCACAAAACAATCTGCATCCCTTTGTCTCTTTGAAACGTGTGCTTGAGATCTATTTGGCAGGTTCAAGTGAAGCCCTCTTGTCGTTAGTTTATTTTGGCACTAATCCGTATCCACTGAAGTGCTTGTCTGGTATACTGGACTGCATGACCGATGCTACTGTGCAGTGTCAAGGGCCCAGACAACGTATTCAAGTAGTTGAAGAACTCTGAAAAAGAAAAACAGCACTCTCAAAATCCCAGTTCATCAGCTGTTTTTGAAAAGTGATTCACTTAAAGGTGTTGTCTGTTGAATAGGTGTGTTGCGACTCTCGCTTTGGCTCGCTGGACCGACAGACATCTTTACCTTTACTCTCACTTGCAAGGTTGTCTGCCACCTCCCAGTACTCGTAGCTGTAGAGGACACTGTTGGTAATGTTTAGGTGATTTGCTGCCATCTGGTGGATTCTTTGAGGAATGCTAATGAGAGAGGGGGAGGCGCTGCCCCCATGTGAACTCTGCCTGAGGTGTTTGGCATTTGGTGAGAGTAGGGAAGGGAGTCCCCCTGTGTCCCTGCAAAAGACAATATAAGCACAACTGAAGGAAATCACTCTTGTCTCAGCGGATAGAATGAAAAAAAAATGCAACTGAGGGCACACAATATAAATTTATTATCCACCTACTTCTCATTGTCAATCCAGCAGGATGGCATTGTAGGCACTTTAGGAGAAGTCTATAAAGACAGCAGAGAAGAGACAATATGTCATCCAAATGCTAATGTGTATACTGAACCTATCATCGTTCCATGACTTATTTTGAATGTGTCAATAATGTACCTTAAAATAGTCTAGCAGTACTTTGGAGTACTTCAGTGCATGGTCTTTTTTTAAACGAAACATCTGCCAGTAAAGGAGGGCGAGGCATCGAAAACTGTGGATTAACATACAAAAGTCGAAGATACTCAGAACCAAATGCAAATCATCCCCAAAACTCATGTCTTTCGGTCTGATATTTGATGGATGCAGCACAAACAGAGATGACAAACGCACCACAGAACTGCAAGCTGTTTATCTTCCTGTTTGGCTCCGGGGCCAGAGTGGCTCTTTAGCCTCATGGCGTACCTTGAGACATGGGACCGTTAACAACAGCTGTGTTATTGTGCTGTGCTGTGTAACAGCAAGTGTTATTGATGCGCTATGAGCATCTGTTTTTTCTGTCTCTCTGAACTACTAAGAATGTCTCATTCACCTTATAAGCTCCACTGTCTCTGAGTACATTGTATAGGGGGATTTTGCCTCAAGAGGCCCTTCCTCCATTGCCTTCCCACATTCCATGAAGGAGAGTGCAGCATCTACGTAATTCACAGCTTTTCCCAGTTTGTCCACCTGGGTGCAGGACAAACAGAGAGGAAAAGACAAGACAGAATTAAACATTTTTATTGTTTTTAACCATCGAGATTGTGATTAATATCTCATCTCCTTATTCATCGAAGTGAACAAAGCTTCATATGGAAGTTACAGCTTGCTTCAGTCAGTCACAGGTGCCTTCTACAAACTTGATAGGTCTGCTCTGCTCTCCCTCTAACAAAGTATGTTAAGTCCACGGCCTGAGGCCAATTGAGGACTGAGTTGTAATGGAAAGTGGTATTTTGAAGATTATCATACCCTTTTAAATAAGTAATAGATGTGTTTGAAGTCAAGAAAATAGTTTTCTTTCAGCTTTTTTTTCCTTTGTTTTGAATTGCACTTGTAAAAAAAAACAAGCATCTAAAAAGCATCTGTCAAATATCACATGAATAGGTAGCTGATATACTAAGACCTACAATTCTGGTATTTTCCACTCAGTTACAAGGTAAATATAGACCCTATTTGTGTAATTACTGCCAAACCATATATTGTCAAACGAGGGTAAAGGACTCACCATTGCATCTGCACGATGCTTCATCCTTTTGGCTTCATGTAAGTAGTACTCGGCATGGTGAGGACTAGAAACATACATATGAATATGAAGACCGGCACAGCCTGCGATTCATGGAAGGAAATCAACATGGAATTGTGTCTATGACAATGGCAGAGCTGAAACTCTATGTGGACTGTTTATTACAACTCACGTATCTTGTTTAGACATGGTCCTTATTTGTCCTGCACCATCCCAGGGCTCAGATGATGGCTTTGACAGTTTTGAGACTTTTACACATTCCATCTCCATCTTTGGCTGGCAAGAAAAGAGGTTAATTTCACCAGTAAGTTACTTGTACA
The DNA here is from genome assembly GCF_037954325.1 of Fistularia commersonii. Taxonomy (NCBI): domain Eukaryota; kingdom Metazoa; phylum Chordata; class Actinopteri; order Syngnathiformes; family Fistulariidae; genus Fistularia; species Fistularia commersonii. The sequence goes on along the minus strand of NC_141287.1, from coordinate 8,664,226 downwards.
GGGACTAGGACGACTTCAATATTTTCAGTGTCGATTTTTGCTGTTACCTTTACTGCAGAATCTCTATTTTTGTCTCTGTTCTTGTTGGTATGCATGTGATGCACCTCAGTGTTCTTTGTTTTGGAGGAAGGCTTGGTGGTCTCTGGGCTGTCAGACAGTGGAGACAGGGGAGAAAGCGGTCTCTTACTGTCTAGGTACTCCTCCAAGTACCTGCAAGTGTAAAGACACATAATACTGTCAAGTTTTCACACATAAAATATATATTAGAATTACTTTAGAAGTGTTCAGATGTGTATGTGGAAAGTAAACAAAAACACAGTGGTGTTTTCTTACCCGTTATGTGTTGTATCAATTGAAATGTTGTTCTCAGCTGAAAGACACGATGACGTTGTGTGGCCTGGGAGTTCTTTCTCATATGGAATGTTCTTCTTGCTTTCTCTGTGAGGAGCACCATTCTCCAACTGGTCACGTAAAAAAAAAAAACAAAACATGCATGGTTTGAGGAAATCACTTGATTTGAAGGCTCACTTTTCAAACAAAAAAAACACTAATTATATTTAACAAAGAAGAAAAGCGACCTTGCGTTTTCTTTTTCCTTCTCTTGCCACAGATGTTTGCATATACATGTGTTTCATAGCCTCTCTTTGCCTCTCCTTTGTTGATGAGGAAGCAGAGGAAGATGAAGAGATTTTGGCAGCGGACTTGACGGCACTGTCAGGGACTCTTCTGAGGAGACAGAGGTCAATCTGCACCACCAGATTTCTAAGTCCACGCTGGGAAGACGCTGTGGTCTGATCACTTCGCCCAAAAGGAACCAATGTGTACAGTTTCTGTGTTCCCTCACTGTGCTGCTCCCCCTCTATCAAGTTACCTGAGGTTTGAGCTCTGGGGGGCAATACTTTTGGCTTGTTGGCATCAGCCCTGCCTGGCCCTTGTTGGCCTCTGTTGTCGAATCTCTTGGGGTGAGAAGAGTCTGCAGCAGCCCGAGTGATGTGGCCCTGATATTCAGATTCTGAGTCAGAGCTTGAAGAGGCAGAGGATGAGCGTGATTGCCTTTGAGGAGTGGAGATACATGAAGGGGGAGAAGGGTCCCGTGATTCCTGTCGCTCTTCACTTCTCCCTCCCTTCTTAGTCTTGTCGTTGGAGTGTGATTCTTCTTGAAGGCTGTGTCGCTCTGTGTCAGTAGGCAGTGTAGCCTTGAGTGTCTGCCATCTGTGTTTATGATACTGCTCCTGAGTCCTTCTGTTTTCCCCTCTTTCTCTCGTCTCTCTCCTCCTCTGCCTCTCTGTTTGTCCCACCTCTTCCTCTTCCTCGTCCTCTTCTGCTGAACTGTGGATCCAGGGACGTCTCAGTAGCTGCTCCTCCGCCAGCCTCTTGTCTTCCTTTCTCTCCTGTTCCTTCCGTTGTTTGTCCCAGTATCGATCCCCCTTTTTCTCCTGTTTTCTCCCCTTGGCTTGAGCGAGATGAGCTCCTCTCGGGTTCACGTCCCGTTGCTTGTGCGATGTTTTGATTTGATTAACATGCGCAAGATTTGTGGCTTTAGCCTCCCAGGATTTGGCTGTAAGCTGCAGGCTAGGGCTGCATCTAGAGCTGCTAGGAGTTTTAGAGACAGATTTAGTATGAGAACTTTGGCCGGCACTGGTTTCACGACAAGCTGGATCTGAGAGTCTCGTTCTTGTTGGGCTTAGTCGAACCGGAGGTTGGGGTTTGTGGTTGGAGCTGCCCTTGGATATGCCTTCCTGGTTTTGTTCAAAATGAGGTGTTTGTTTAGCTTTAGAAGCCTCGGTAAGTCTCTTCGAGCTCGGATGTGAGTTAGACCTGGGTTTTGATGTTCGGCGGTGATTATCAGTAGAACTTAAAACTCGAGAAACTTTGGGTTTGTTTTGATTTTGATCTTGCTGCTGTGTGGATTTAGACTTGGGCCTGTGCTGATGAGGTGTCTCAGGGTCGGTGCTGTTTACTGGCTTACCCCTGTTAGACGACGGGTTAGTCCATAACCTATTTTTTGTTCTGTGGGGAGTGGTTGTTAGGTTTGATGGTTTTATCTGATTTTGACTCTGGACATCAGAGTAGTGACAATCACGTGATTTGGGAAAACTGGGACTTGGACTTCTTGGGGGGTCACTAGGGATATGTATAGGACTAGAACTATGGCTAGCTCTTGGACTCCCACCTGGACTATGGCAAATACTGGGGACGGGACTTTGGATCGGGCTGTGCCTTCCACTGGCGCTGGGACTCGGACAGGTGCTGGGAAATGGGCTTGGGCTGGGGCAGAAGCTGTAACCAGGACTCGGTACAGGGCTGATGATGCTGTAATTAAACTGTGGGCTGGGAATGGGGCTTTGGCTAGGGCTATACTCTTGATTGCTGTCCCAGCAACTAGTTGGAGATGGGGCTCGTTGGTAAGGAGGGGAAGGCAGCCGTTCTGGAATGCACCGGGGAGGATAATGTCCACTTCTAGCAGATTTTTTCAGTGACTTCTTCAGCCACTTATCCAATTGCCACTGGGCAGCTGAGGGGTGATCATTCTGGGGAAAAGAATTGCAAATATTATTCTTACAGAAAATTAAATTGAACCATTAACATATCAACAAGCTGTTGGAACAAAACATGTATGTATGCTGACACACAGTGAGGCCTGATAGACACGGTGAGGCATGAACTACAAAGAGGCAATGTGTTATATTCAGCTGTGTCATATATCTTGCACAAAAACAACCGGATTTCTATTTCAAAACAGCCATCCAAATGCACAGTACCAACAACATTTTGCAAAGATTTCATTAACTTTTGGTCCTGAAGTTAATAAAATGGCAAAGTTGTGACTCACATTTAAAAAAATGTTGGTTCACCATAAACCTGAGGTGACATAACATCTTGGGAACTTACTCTACTTTCTCCCTACAGTTGCTCCAGTCTACATCTGGGGTTACAGTAGCTCAGTCCCATCCAATTATGCCAAATGACTCGCTCAATGTTTGCTTAGCAAACAACTGGCCTTGTAACCAAAGCAATGAGAAGAAGTCATGCGAGAGAAGGCGTTTTAAATCTAAAAAAAATGTGCCGATACTCACGACTTGAGAGCAGGCTTCCTCCCTGATCCATTTTCTCTGTCTCTCATATTCTCTTTTTCTGACCAGGGCTAAATTAAACCTCCCGTCCTCAAGTGAGCCCCCTCCCTGGATCCCTTGCCCTCTTTCCAGTGAAGACACTACATCTCTTGTACTGTCTTGACTGCCCTCCCTCCTTCTCCTCTGTCCCTCCCTCTCTCTCTCCTTCCTTCTTCCTACCTGTAACTTTAAATTTGCTGCTTCCACAGCTCGACCCCCTTCTCTTCCTTTGGAGACGCTCAAACTCTATAAATGAAAAACACATGGTGCACACCCTAACCCCTCCATATACTTTGCTCCCTCCCTTTCTATAGGGGCCCAATGTGATGCATGTTTAGTAATATGGTCTACAGGGCCTTCCATTCATAAAAGAGAAGGTGGGTTCCCCTGAAATTCCCCAAATTTTAGACCAACCCCCACAATACCCCACACCTCCAGAAGTCCGTCATGCCTACCATATTTCATACCCTCAGCACCAAGCTATGTTATTCAGTATTTATCTAGTAAAATCCAAGTAATTCACACTACCGTCTGCACTGTTTTGAAAAAGGCATCTTTTGTAGATTTCATCATGGACACAATTCTTTCATCTCCCAAGAGCTTTTCCTCTTTAAGACTCCGCTTGTTGACATGACACCCAGGCATTAATTCCCAAAGCTACCACAGCACCTCCACCCCCTTCCCATCCTCCTTCTCTCCGGCTCACAGGCATTCCTCATTCCTCTGTCCCTCCCAACACCTGATGTCAACTGCCTTCAGGCCACCAACTCTGGGTCAACGGTTGACCCAGAGCCACACATCATAGAAAGACAGTGAAGGCAGTAAAACTAGACTGTGATACAGCATCTGTACCTCCTTGCTGCTGCACAGGGGCTGTGTTTTGGCAGGCGAGGCAGATCTTGGGTGAGCAACTGGGCTGGAACTCTGGGAATGAAGGCTACTGCTGCTTGACTCTGCAGTGTTGTTTGAGCCCGATGAGTCTGAGCTGGAATGTCTCACTCGCCTGCCATGTGTGTGCGTTCGCTGTGCTGACAGGCTGTAGTTCAACACACATAAACACCAGAGAGGGGTCAGCAGACGTACACAGCAAAGTGGAAGACACACACACACACACACACACACACACACACACAATAATACACTAAATGCAATTATTCTAGCAACACAGAGCTACAATTACATGTTTATACAAAGAAACACGGGCAAAACACACAAGAGCTCGAGTAAACGCATGCGTTTGACTACCTGTGTCCATCCCAGGTGGCTGACTCATGAGTTGCCTTCGGGCGTGCAGGGTAAAAACAATAACAGCAAAAAAATAAAAAAAGTCAAACCACAGTAGATCAGTTAACAATTTCCTGTATGTAATGTGTTACCACTGCTGCTAATCTGTTACTATAATTAGATGGAAATAAGTAGATATTTCCCAGCTCACTGCACATGTGAGTCTGTTCGCTTCCACACATTTGTACGTGTGCATTTTCACAGAACTGAAAACAACTGGAAAAACACACCTCCAAATGAGAGTTACCAAGAGCTACAGTCATAGGTTTGAGCATTCTCTTGCTACCACAAATATGCACAAAACCATTTAAGCATGCAGCTCTGAGGTTATAGCTATTGTTAAAGAAACCTGTAACATAATGGGAATATTAGGGCACAACATTATGTACTGGCTATGGGAAAATATGAAAAGTTTCACCATTTGTGTGTCATCTTCATCACTGCTCAGCTTCAGGTCATCTGCAAGCATGCTGTGAAACACACAATACCGAGAATGGTCTGTTATACATGAGAACATTCTGTGTAGGTTGAGTTCCAAACTTTTCTCATGCTTTTGGGAACTCATTCTTTTCCACTATACGTTGGGGTTTTAGATTAGATTTCATTAAACAAATATGAACCTTTTTTTACTGCCAAAAATAGGAATGACTAACATTGAAATTGTAGTTTTCCCTCATTTTTATTATTGCATTACCCCTTTATCACAGTCAAGCTAAAGTTTCCGCAGTTGATTTTTAGAGGACTTTTGGAAAAAGACTACTCATTTTAATTCTTAATTTCTGTTTTTGTACTTGTGATTTGAGGGCACTGGTTGCACTTTCTAACTATAGGTAATGAGATGCACATTTGGTGGTTACTTCCCCTTCTGACAAGAGGAGCTGCAGTTGAGTCAGGTGGACCCAACAAGGCTTGATGAATCACAAATATAAAACAGCATATTAGAAAAGAAAACATCATTAGTGTCCAACACATGCTTTGGAAAAAAAAATAGTGCCGCTGATGAACTATGATGCATTTTGTAACGCACAGTTGCACAATTGGCCCGGTTCAGTGATCTCCCCAAAGTTCATAAATCCAACCACAAGCAAAAAAAAAAAAAATGGAAAATTAGAATGATTCATCTTTTCCCTCTACTTTCTTATCACTGTATTCTTCTGTCACAAAGCTAAGGTGAACAATAAAGATTTCAATGAGCAAAAGTTCAATTTATGACATAAAAACTTAAATCTAAACATTTCATTTAATTCATTTTGACTGGAAAAACAGTCTACAAACTGCAAAGGGTTATATAAGCCACTATATTGTTATCTAATTCACAATCCAAAGAATGTGCAGCATGTTCATGTGCAAATGTATCAAGTCCAAATACTTGCTGTTAAAGCTGTTAAAACTAAATAGTAAATTGTTAATTAATTGTTAATTCATAACATTTTGAAAGGGTCAATGCCTCTTTAATTAAAGGGTCATTTCAATATTTTTTTTACATTATCTGATTTTATTGATAACTGATTTACTGCAAAACATACTCAGTATTAATGCATAAGGAAAAACATTAAAATATTTTGGTAAATTTCATTCGTTGTAAAACAAAAACAGCAATTAGTACATTATTAATCCCTCATGGGGAAATTTGTTCACTAAATTTAACATACCATGAATGAATCATGAGCAGCTGCTGTCCATTAGAGTCGGGGGGGGCAGTTTGGGGTTCAGTGTCTTGCTCAACAACACATTGACACACTTGGGGGAGACAGGAATTGAACCAGGAATGTTCTATTCCAAAGACTATTGGTCTACCTCCTGAACCACACCGTCCCCTTTAATTCAGCTTATATAACAAAACATGTGTTTTACATTAAAATGAGGAAGTAAAGAGTGAAAACACAGGAGCTCATCAGTCTCCACTGACAGCTTTCAAGAATGTGAACTGACTTTTGACCCCAGCGACGCTGCGTAATCTGAAACACTAAAACTATTAGCTAACTGAGGATACTCCTACCCGTCTTTGCTCTGTTGCTGTGTTTTAAATACATTCCCTGTGGTTGTACAAATGAGGATGTTCAAGATTTATATCTAGAAGAGTACCTTTGAAGACTACATCAGTTATGTGTGTAATCATTGTGTACGTGCCACAGCTGCAGTTCAGGTTTAATGAGCTTCAGTGGGTCATGTTTCCTCATGTCCGACTTACGATTTGTGAGGCGCCACATGTGGGTGACGGGTCATTCGTAGCTGAGCATCCCCCTGACCTGTGATAGAGCGAGTGTTGAAAATTTAACAAAATTGTGCATTAGCCAAGCACGACTTAAATTATTGCACAGTGCATGAAACACATGTTTAGAGACATACCTTGCCTTTGGTGTGTTGTCGTTGTCTGCTTTCTGTCCTGCAGAACAAGGGGGACCACAAGAAGAAAGGGTATAACCTCAAATTTTGCAGCAAATAATTAATTAATATTCAAATATTTATACACCACATGCACATACCTTCAGGTTGAAAAGGTTTCGCTGTGCCTGGTCACCCCCTAAGGCTTGCTGGGATGGCCAGGACTGAGTCATGTCCTGTGGAAAGGAAGGAGGCCACTGTGATTGATTAGCCTCACAAACAGAATGGCTGGGCTTCCTAAATCTGTCATTGGAACTCTTATTCTTTCATTTAGAAGTAACCTGCTTATCTCTTTTTATTCCCACTGATTTCATGTAGAGAACAACAGTTGACTCATGCTGTCATCACTGCTGCTTCTGAGTGGGTTGAAAATCAAGGTGTGAATAAATGTTGTAATTTCATGTCACTTTTATTTACATCCCCTCATTATTGAGTGGTTGGTTGCTCTGTTCAGCGATTCAAAATTGCTGTGCATTTTTTTTTTCAGATGTGAGAATTCCTCTTGAAGAAAGACAGCTCTAGAAATTGTAATAAAGACAGTAGCTCTGCAAATGTCTGTGCAACAACTGTTCCATCGATTTGGTATGTCAGCAAATTACCTCAAATAAATTCAGAGATTTAGAAAAAAAGAATGAAGGCAGTTTCAATTTGAAGAGAATAAGTAAGTTACCACTTGTCAACTTGGGGAGATACCCTTATTAGAATGAGAGTTTAAAACCCCTCATATTTGTGTATTAAAAGAGACAAAAACTTTTAAACCATATCATTCACAGATCTGACATTTTTCAGCTTCCAATGTGTGGGGCTTCAGTTAATCCACAGCAACAATGTCCACAAAGGCAGAAATTGATACTATATTATAAATATGGATACCATACAAGACCAAGTTCATTTTTCATATTATTTGATCTGCTGGTGTATTTTATCAGCTGGTTGGTTAAGGAGAATGTGGTGATATTTTTCCTGCATCAGAGCACCACATCATGTCACCAACTCATAGATTTCAAGGCGAAACTCCCAAAATGATCAGTTTCATAACTCACTTTCTTTAATATTTTTACAAATTTATAGACACGCCTCTGCTGATTTTCCAAATACATCAGGAAATGCTCTTTGGTGTCTTCAATTAGACTTAAAATACTAGTTAAACAGACAAAAACAAACAAACAAACAAACAAACAAACACACAAACAAAAATTGTTGACCCCAAACTGCACGTGGTCTGACAGGGAACTGAAGAGGGGTTGATGTATTTCCTCTCACACGTCCACCAGACGAAGCTCAATGGAACAGTGATTTTGCTTTTGTCATTTTTTTGTAAATGCATATTCTATTCAATCTGCATAACTGTCTCAAACTCACAGTATAGAATCAGACATGCAAAAACCATGTACTAAACCATGTACCAAAAACATACTGCCTCCCACTGGGCACACCTGTGTGAATGTTTGTATTGAGATTTTTTGGCATTTGGTTATGGTTGAAAATATTAATGCAAATACAGCAGATGTGAAAATGCTTTATGTGCCTTTCCCTCCTGAAGGGAAAAGCCGAAAGAAGAAGAAGAAGAAGACCAAGTTCTAACTACATTGAAATAGTATATGGTGACTCCTCATCTGATTGTGCTTCAGTCCATATTTCACTACCCACTCCACAATTTTACACCTAGTCTCTGAAAGACCACCGTTTTGTATTTGTTATACAGCCAAATAGATCCATCGTGCAGTCTTAGCTGTTGCTCTGATTTTATTCTCTGTCGATTAGATTGCCCAGAGTCACCCACACCCAAACTAGAGCCTGGGACTTTGAAAAAAAAAAAGGCCTAATTTTTCATCACAGAGATGGCATGAGAGTTGCTAAACTGCCAAAGCAGTGTTTTATCGTCTCCAACGTCTGATGATTTGCGTGTGCGTTGGGGAGTAGTGGACAGAGTGCTGGTCAGAATGTGAAGTAACACATGTGCAGTGTCAGTGCCAAACTGAGAACCAGTTAATTGCCTCCAGAATTGTTGCATGCTACTGTCTTGAGAATTGCTCTGCTGCATGACTTCACACTCGATTGATTCTGTTGGCTTATCAAAAATGTTAAACGCAAATTAGCTGCCAGCAATTGCAAAACAGTCAACAGGAAACTCTGTATTTGTTCTTAAATTGCTTTGGCGTATCCAAACGTGATAACATGGACAGAAGGACGGCTGATAGTTGTACCCGTATTATGAGGTTGTCATTGGGTGAATTGGAGCAGTCTGAGCAGGTTCCAAGACATGAATGAATCCTTGCTGTTGTTAAACACAGTGTCCAAACACGCTAATAAAAAGGATGGTGAGACAACTGTCACTTGGCGCAGGGAAAATATTCTAATTGAGTTGTCAAGTTATCCTTTGTTTGTAGCTCCTGTGTTGAACTTGCAGATCCTGAAATTACGAGTGACCCTCTACTCTGAACCCTCATTCACATATAATGCATCTTCTCAAATCAGCAGCAAAACAGCATCTGATTTGAAATAGAAATAGAATTGGTGGTTACTGGGAAAATGAATTGAATGGTTGTTCATCTCTATATGTGGCCCTGCAATCGACTGGTCCAGGGTGCCCCCTGCCTCTCACCCAATGATAGCTGGGATTGGCTGTGGCATCCCCGTGACCCTGAATGCAGGATAAGTGGTAGATAACGGGTGGATGGATGGCTACTGGGAAATTTGATAAACACACACACACATGCTTTCACTCATATGTTCATGGCTGTAATATTTGAATAAGCAGCCTGATAGTCCTTTGTCTGTCCATCAAGGCTATACCCAACACACTGGAAACATAATGTTTTGTGCAAACATCATGAAATCTTTTTTTAAATTACAACAGTTGATTAAGTCTTTATAGGATTGCTTTTCTGTACTTTTAATTTGTGTATTTTCACTTTTTGGAGAAATTCAGCATCGCATTATTTCTTATTGTCATGTATCTCCGGGATTCTTGTGATCTGGACTTCAGTTTTGACATCATTTAACTTGTTTATTTGTTTACTGGGCTGTATGTATGTTCTTAGTTTTATTGTCTTATAGTATTTTCCTGTTTTACTTGAATAATTGTTGGTTCTGTGCTTATGTCCTGTCCTGTTTTGGTCCTCTTGCAACACTGATATACCATTCTTCTTATTTCTTCCAGATTCAAGCCAATCTGCTTTCTTCCTGCCCTCAAGTTGTTCCTATCTCTCATGTTGTGCATTTTAGTTGAGTTTGCTTCTTTGTCTGTAGAAGCATGTCTTGCTTCTACACTTTACTTCTTTGGCAGATGTTGTGAGTTATTTCCAGTGTTCTTCTTTAATCAATTTGCCCAAAATTTTGCACGTATGTACACTTTATGTTCTGTTCCCGCATTCATCTTCGGCTTCTTGCTTTTGCTTTTGTTCAATGTTACATGAAACATCAGCCTCAAGTTCTGGCTCACTGTTTCCTGTCGGGTATTCATTCTCACTCGACTGTAACAGTCAGACTAGTTGCATTCACTGTTTATGCAAAGTTAAGGTCACTGTGGTATGTCATATCCTCTGAGTAAAATTGAAAAATAGGCAACAATGTGTCAAAAAATAATGGAGCAGTTTTAGATATTTACACCCACAATGTTGTATCACAGTTAAGGTGATATGTGATTTTTTTTTCTATTCCAACCACAACCGAATGCTAAATAATCTAATATCGTGCGCGTCTTTAAAGACCGATTCCCTGCTGCATCTTGAAAGAGAGCATTACCTCATTTTTCACAAGCGTGAAAGGTGACTAAAAGGTTCACTCTTTTTCTCTCTTCCCGCCCTTTGCATCAGGCCCCGGAGGGCCAATATTTCCTCTGCTCATCCTTTCACTTCATTATCTTTCTTCTGTCAGTTACCAAGGACACACACCAGCCCTCACCCCCGTCCTCTGCCAACAACAACAGGTACTCCCCTTGGAGGACTCATGTGTTGCTATCTTTCTCATTCTCTCTGCCTCCTGTTCTGTATTATTTTCAACATTTTTTAATCCAGCGCACTATGGTAGAGGAAGCCATATTTTTCAAAGGTGATTGCTATCACGCCAAATTGGCTGGTGAAATATCCCAATGCGGAAATATGTAACAGCAATGCTATGTTATATCTAGGGTGGTTAAGGTGGCATTGCATTTGGGATAATGGAGTCTTGAAACCTGTTTAACGACTGTACAATTACATAATTACTGACAGGACCATATAATGATCTATCACAGGAATTCCATTTGAAATTCTTATTTTAACTGGAATAGATTCTCCTAGGCACACAGGTTGAGGAAAAGGACAGACGCTTTGGCATTAAGGAATACACAAAACCGAAAAATCAGACATTTTCTCATAACTCTGTACCCAAAGAATGCTGATGAACTTTCTTAGTCCACAAAAGAGTTGCAGAGTTTCACGTAAAAATGTGTTAAGAGGTTCAAAATAAACCACTGATATGAACTGTCCGCATGTCCCTCGTAATCCAAGCGTCTTAAAACAACACATGCTGACTTGAAAACATAATTTACGCCAAGGTTTATGCAGAATTATGTGCACATTTAAAATATCAAGACCTGACTTATTGTAATTGATCATTTCAATTAAGGTTATTTGGGTAAGCTGGAGCTAAGGGACCTTATCTGAATTGTCTTTGGAGCTGGGATTAGTGTGTTAGGTGAACTATTGCTTTAATTTGAAATACAGCTGTTTTTAAACATGATGTAATCATTTGAGTTCAAGACTTACTTTAGGAGTTCATCATATCAACTTGTTCCATCTCCCATGTCTCTCTCATTGGATCGAGGGAAGCATCTTTGAGCGATGATAAGCTGAAATATTAAAGGGGCCCTGGAAGTGGATCAACATCACAAGTGGAATGTCTGGCCTGGAGGTATCTAACATGGGTTTTCCATGGGAGTATTTTTTTTCCCCTTTATTTTATTAAAGAGAATTAAAGAGAATGACTTAAAGGTACAAATGATTTGTAGTGAAGAACTGTAACTTTTTAAATAATGTGTAGACACTGCCTTTGATTTGTTGCAAATAAAATATGATGAAAGAACACGCCAACTTGTTTTTTATCATGACCCTTGAGGTAAGACAAGAATCTCAACACGGAGGCCAGTCAGCCAAACCCTACTCAGAAAAGAATCATTTTAGGAATAGTCTGTATTTCATCTTGTGCACAGACATGACAAAGATGGGATTAGATTTGTTAGAATCACAATCCTATTTTTGAGGGGGGGGGCAGCTGGCTTTTTTTTTTTTTATAAATTAATCGCAAATAATAATAATAATATATATATATATATATATATATATATATATATATATATATATATATTTTTTTTTTTTTTTTTTTTAAAACAAATGAAACTAAAGACAAGGTGCAGCGAGGTGTTTTAGTAAATTATTTCCGGCTACGTATTCACTTCAAAAATGACAATGTGTCGTAATATTACATTCCATTAGGATACTATCGTCTGTTTTTAGCAAACTAGTGGAAGTGGGTGTGTAGCTCATTTCTGCATAAACAAAGTAAAGACAGGCATCTATCACAGCTAAACCTTTTAGATCGAAATAGCATCAAATATTTGACCTAATTTGAATTTACAGCGTCAGGGCTTGAGTGGTGTGCTGAATAAATAACCACACAGGAAGTATGACAAGTAGATGGGGGAGGGAATGCAACAGTCTGTCCGTGAGACCCACTCCAACCTAGGATGAGAATTCTTGCAGATTTTTTTTGTCTCTAATTTTATTGGAGTATAGAGAGTAGATCCTGTTAAATTAATGATATCAAGGTTTATCAATAGATTTGAAAATGGGTTTGAAAGTGGGGCGTAAACTAGATCCCTCATAAACCGGTGAAAGTTATTAGCAAAAGTTACTCACCACACTACTAGTTAGCACAAGAAAAAAAGGATTCTAAGTTTCATTGTTCTTTTAAAGGTGAAAACCAATCCACTCCCAGCTTCTCGGATATAAAGCTTTGACACTTTTCACAAGATAATTGGTCGCACAGAACTTAACAGTAGAAGTTATAAAACCACTGAAGCATATAATGATCATATAAAACACACCGAAATGATTGATAATGAAAGCGATCACTCAGATCTGTAAGTGAGATGCGGGTGACTTTCCCAGCAGAACAAAATGACTTGCTAAAATGAATCTTCCAAACCTTGCAAATGACTTTAACCTGAATTTAAAAAAACTATTAACTGCAATTTCACAAATAGAATAGTTTATAGTATATAGAATAGTATTCATCTGCATCACTGCACATTGTCAACTAAATTACTGCTACCATGGGTACTACTATAATTTCTATTTTTAGTTCTATAAGGAGTAATTAGAGTTATTTTAGGCAACTGTTGCAAAAAAAGCAAAGTGAAAGGACGAGTTTACCCCAAGAATATCTTTGGCACAGACCTTGTGCTGGCTTCTTGTCACCTGTGTGAAGAGCAGGATAAAGGTGAAGAACATCACCGGAAGTTGAAACTTGAAGACAGTTACAGGAAGTATATCTAAACATGACAAGTTATTAGTTTGAAAAAGGCAACCGGGGGGTTGGGTGAGGGTTGAAGATTTTTTTTGAAACAAATATCTTTGTGCATCTATATCACAGTAATCTGTGTGATTTAAAAGAGTAATAATAATGCTAATTAAATCACCCTTTCATCTTTTATTCCCTTTCTGTTGCCAACATGACTCGGTCCAGCCCTCTACAGTTAACCTTACAGCCACTACACTTGAACAGGAAGAGAGGAAGAACAGAGAGAATGTTGATGCTGGCTGGTGACTCATATCTTAGAAATCACAGCTGCAGACGATCAGATGGATGCCGATTCTGTTGTAAGAACATTCTCTTTCCATCCACATTGGGCAACTCTCCTCCCCCCGTTCCTCCATTTTTCTCCCTTCAGCTAAAATTCACGGTGCCAGGGTCGACAACAACCCCGTTGTTCAAGTATTTAAATAAAGTATCCGTACATGACATATGACACTGACTTGTTTTTCCTTCTCACCTCGTGCGTATACGTGCGGGTGCTCTCTTTGAGTCCAGTGTGAAATCTCTCAACCGTGTTGCACATTTTCACAAATTAATAGTAAGCCCTGTCTCACCCGGTATTATTTTTGATAACGGCATCATAAGTTTTGTCTTTTGCTTTAAACTGTATTCTACATGATTCTCTCCATTACTGACAATTTCCCGCCCCAATGTTCTGTTGGTTTTGCTTTCTTTGGTGCCATCTGTGCAGCATGGATACAGACGGTGCACAATTTGTGCAAAGTGTTCGTTTGAGTGTGTGAGAGACTCTTTTTGCCGGCGTGACTCACTAAGGTCACCTTTTGAATCGTGGACTTTATGCCAGCGGATGGGAAACCATGTGTGAGTAAGATCAGCGCTGCCACAGTAAGTGAGGGCGAGCTATGAGGCCGCGGGTGCCTGATTAAAAACATAAACACAGACATGATATGTTTTACCTCACTGTGTGCATCCACAGGCAAAGTCAGGCTTCCTTGGTTTACACTCACAGGCCCATTGCTTTAATTACTATCATGTGCAATATGTTTCTCACCTCCATATCCTCTAGCATTAGAGGATGTGGTGCAATACCCTGCTGAATGACCCCCCCTGGGAGTGAGCAAAATAACACCTGTAACAAGCAACATGCAAGTACACTATTCACCACCTGTTACATACTTGGAATATCTGCAATTCAGTGCACTTCGTCACCATGAAACCACCGCCTCTAAATATGAGGTCTGTGCCATGAACAGCACAGCTTTACTTGGTTAAGAGCCAATCGGGCTACATGAAGACAGTCGGCACCACACATTGGAAAATACTCCATCCGTCTCCCTCACCTGAGAATTTGCGCATCTGAGCAAAAAAAAGGCGATGGAAAGTTTCCCTCTGCCACTGAGAACAGTAGGCATGGTTTCCGAGTGGTTAGAGCTCCATCTCAGGCAGGACGCGCCTTCTGAGCAGCCGCTACGTTACTCCTCCGTGAGGCGATGACAGACCGGCTCTTGACTGGAGGATCCGCCGCCTTGATGCTGTGGGGACGCGCCGTGCGATGTGTGTGCGTGTGTGAAGGAGGGAGACAGGGTGCGATGTAGGCGGGCCGGTAACGTCAGAAATGACACACGCACAGTGCCGTGGAGAGATCACGACTCAGTGGCCTTGTGGATGATGCGCAGCGCCGCCGCCGCCGTTGAGACGCTACTTTGGAACTGCGTAATGAGACCGACACCGGTGTTACCGGCTGCATGATAAACTTCTGTCGGCGTCAGACCGTGGCGTCACACAACCCTGCTTTTAGACCGTGATCCTCCTTGAAAAAACAAAACAAAAACAACCCAAAACAAATTAAAAGGCGTCAGTGCACACACGCACTTCCTTTCACTATTAATATCAGATAGTGACTCCTCCCCTCACAAAAATCAAAATAAACAATACGAAAGGAGTCAGTTCACAAGCTCGCACACAGACACACACGCACGGCACCGTGATAAAGGCTCACTGTCAATTAAAAAAAAATGTTGTTGTGAAAAATGAATGTTTGAACTTCTCTCAGTAAAGGGATGCGCCTGCATAATGTGGTTTTTACTCTAACTGATGGCAGTAAACATTGTCTCTGAACACAGATAATCCGATCCAAGAGGTTGGAGCTACACACATCATGTGTGACATCACAAGTGACAAAATCGTGATTCGATGCGCGGACAACACTGGTGTTATGGAAAAACATGATATGCCCGGTCTTGTCGAAATCTTCTGGGCGTTGCAACATGACTCTCTCTTCCGAAAAAGGAATGACCTGAGTTCCCGAATATAACTTATATTTGGAAACTCCCCACAGGTCCTTAGAACTGAAGAAGCCTCTGAAGAAGAGGCGAAACGTTTTCAAGAGAAGCAATTCAAGTCAAGTTGCAACGACAAGAAGATTTCGACAAGAATTCACCATGACCTGGATGACTGAGAACCTCCAAAGACATGATATGCTCATATCACCAACACTGAAACTTGACAATCTTTATCCAACACTTATATATTAACATATTCCCCATTTTATTCATTTATCTATTTCGTTTAATGAGAAAGTTATTTTTTAATTTCAATGCATTCCATATATGGTTATTTACTGTATATGGCTACATATATTGGCAGATATTTACACTGTATTTGAAAGAATCTGAACGGCTACAGAGTGAGAAAACGGGAATATTCAGATGATTAAAATGCATTCTTGGTTGAAGGTTGTCGCTGGTTAATACAATCTGTGTTATACTAACTTTTTTTGAAATAGTCAAGCTAAGTGTTGTTTCTTTGTGTGAAGATTCTGGATAACACAGGTCTGTGACTGAAACCATTTAATGCTCTGGGACATAATTGAATCTCATGGCTTTCACTTTGGCTACAATCCTTCACTGTTGTTGCAGAAAATATATGTCTGATCATCTGTAGTTGTTACATCTTGGCATTGCCTCCTCTTTTAGGCCATCCATTATTCCACTTAATGCATTCTGGCTTGTTTGCATGGATTCTACCTTGTCATGATAAAATATGACCTGTCTTTCCGGTTTACAGGGCTCTTGGGGAAACCAAGGGGGGATGTAGAGTGTGACAAATGGACCTGGATATATTTTAAATGAATTGATTTTTGGCATCATATATGGGGTCAAAACAAACTTAACTCTATGAAAATCCAAAAAGCACAGAAATTAAATCATGATAGATGATGATTTAATGACTGTAGTTTTAATCATTTTCTTGTTCCAACACACATATTTTCATTCGAGACTATATCCCTCAAATTGTTGTGCTCTCTGACGCAGCTTTTGAAAATATTTACAGTTAACTGAATTTGGGAATTGGTTTGACCAGTGTAACTGTGAAACCAAAGAAACTCCTGTTTATTTAGGAAAACTGTAAACATGACTACAGAACAAATGCCAGATAAGCGTATTGAGTGTCAAGCTTGTAGAGCACATATGGATATCTGGTGTCATTTCAAAGTTGCCTTTTTCAAAAAAAGCAAATGACTAAAAACTATAAAATGCTTTGTATGTGTGTTGATAGACTAAGTTTCATAAATATACAGACCTGTCTCAGAAAATTAGAGTATTGTGATAAAGTTCTTTATCTTCTGTAATGCAATTACCAAAACAAAAATGTCCTACATTCTGGATTCATTACAAATCAACTGAAATATTGCAAGCCTTTTATTATTTTAATATTGCTGATTATGGCTTACATCTTAAGAAAGCTCAAAAATCCTATCTCAAAATATTAGAATATCATGAAAAAGTAATATCTGTTTTTTTAATTGCATTACAGAAGACAAATAACTTTATCACAATAATCTAATTTTTTGAGACAGTCCTGTATTGTGTCTCTTGTGTTGATTTGAGACCCAACAATTTATTGGAATAGAAAACAAAACAATTACATAAAGTCCTTTCTGATTCAAAAATAATAATATTTGGAATATAAAATGACTGGCTGAGGTAACATGCAGATACAAGTAGATACAAGTCAGAGTGAACCAATAGAATTTGAATATTTCCGATTCCATGCACCAGTGACGGAAATGAGACACTTTTGTTATTGTACAAGCCAACATTGCATTTGGATGGTATAAAAGGGTAATAGTAAAAATAAAAAAACAAACCACTAAACAGTAGCTTGTACATCTATTACGCAATCACTGTTTAGTGGTTATGCTTGTCAGTCACTGCATTCTGTACAAGTAGTGTGCCAGGTCACAAACTGTGATACATCTAGATTTTTTGAATATCGGAATTTTTTGGAGGAAAAGGGTTGAAATGGAGGGATTGATAGTGAGTGGGGAGACAAGAAATGTCTGAGGCCAGTTGCTCCAGCCACACAGAGGCGCCCATGGTTACAGGCCTATGACGACGGGACCTCAAAGGCATAACTGCATCCCCTCGACACTGCCTATTTAGAACAGCGATGGCCCCCAAGAGTCAGCCTTCTTGACAACACATACTCTGCCTCAGTCATTCTTTTTCTTTCTCTGGGTCAGGCAAAACAGGGGGGGGGGTCCATACCTGCAACTTGCTTTAGTAACCATGGCGATTATGGATTCCTCCAAGTTACAGTTTGCACCCCTTCCTGGAAAGAAACTTAAAAAAAAAAATGCTATCAATAGCAGGAGTTTCTGATTTTCACAAATGTTGTACAAATGATCACTTGGCATTGCTAAATTCAAAGCAAATATTGCTTGGAAAATCAGTACATTATTTCAAAAATATTTCAAATGCAGAGGGGGTATTTATGGCTACCTGTTTTTCACTTGATAGAATCAGGCTTGCTCTCCCATAATTGTTAATTTAGATTTTCTTTCATTTCTGGTATCACCTCAGTTGCTGTTAAAAGCCAGTTCTAAGAGCCGGTATGACTGCAGAGCACTGCTTGGCCCGGGGCAGTCAGTACTAGAATCAGTTCTCAGTGTTGTCTCAGGGTTACTGGGCAATTTACTGGACGGCTAAAAAATTGTTATTCTCAAAATTATGCTGAGGTCAACTCGGGGGAGTTCAAAACAAACTCCTTGTAACACTGAAGAGAGGTAATAAGCAGAGGTTGGGAAAACAGCTTGAGGCTTTGGTTAATGCTGCTGAAAGAATTTGAGGTTTATCAGTTAAAGTTAGTGTGATAGGGTTTTTAATGGCAGGTGACTGACCCCTGGCTGGCCTTTCAATCGTCTCACTTTGTGTGCCGCTGGCTGCCACAGTAACTCCCCAGGACTGGGAGCGGCGACATCCTTGCTCCAGTAGATTTAAATAGAAACGCATGAGTAGAATTGTAATGTGCAGACAGCGCTATCCTGTGGCTGCACTCTACTATTACAGCTCCTGTGCATCAGACGTACATTGAATATTTTGCTACAGGGCCCTCACAGTGGGAGAATAAGATTATGCATTGTTTTTTGTTGACATACACAAAGAGACAGTATCCAGCCTTTATTGGCTTCATCACAGGCTGAGTGAGATGCCTACTTGTAGCTGTCTTCACAAAATTCACAGGGAGAATTTGCATGGAAAACAAAATGAACGATGGCATTATTCAATTTGGCTGTGTAACGTCTGGTATTGTCATGCCTTATTAGAGCAGAAACCTTGTTAATGTTATGACTAACACCTGTGCTATTGTTAAAATTGCAAGTCTGTAGTGGATAAAGGCCTATTGATAAATTGTGCCTCCACATGGTTGATTGCTTCCCTTAAAATTTGTTTTGTTGTCAAGTCTCTTTCTTTAATTGAGCCTCATCCGCAATCCTGAAAATGCAGCTCAGGTAAAACTTGGACTGTCAACTTTACGATATCTAGTTAAAGAGCTGTTTGTCCTAAAAAGTGACTTGAGAAATTTGAGCACTGAATGAATTTGACATTATATGTTTGTTCCTCTTTCAAAATGTAAATTAAAAATCTGACAAGGCAGATGTCTTGGCATTGATATGTTATTGCTACCCAGTATTCCAGAATATGTTCTTTAAATGTGACTAGATGACAAAGTCCACTCTGTGAGCTGCCACCTTACCGTAGTGGAGGGGTTTGCACGTCCCAGTGGTCCTGGGAGGCATGTTACTGGTGGCTTTATGCCCCTGGAAGGGTCACCCAAGGCAAACAGGTCCCAGGTGAGGGACCACACAAAGCGCAGCTCAGAAGACCCCATGAAGAAGAAAACATTGCCCCCCGGCATTGCGCCTGTACATTGGCGTTCAACCTGGTGGATGAGAAGGTAGTGGGTTCCAACTGTTGTTTGTGGCTATGCTCCAAACAACAGTTCAGTTTACCCACCCTTCTCAGGGTCCCTAGAGGGGCTGCTTGAGGGCGCTCCTACCAGGGACTTCCCCGTTCAACTGGGAGGCTTCAACGCTCACATGGGCAACAACAGTGCGACTTGGAAGGGCTTGATTGGGAGGAATGCCCCCCCCGATCTGAACCTTAGCTGTGTTTTGTTATTGGCCTTCTGTGCTTGTCAAGGATTGTCCATAACAAATACCATGTTCAGGTATAAAGGGGTCCATATGTGCACTTGGCACCAACACACCTTAGGCCACAGTTCTTTGAAAAAAGGGGATCGGAGGCTGTGCTCCAACTACAGGGGGATCACACTCCTCAGCCTCCCTGTTAAGGTCTATTCAGCGGTGCTGGAGAAGGGGGTTCGATGGGTCGCTGAACCTCGGATTCAGGAGGACCAGTGTGGTTTTTGCCCTGGTTGTGGAGCAGTGGTGTCACGTGACGCGGGGTGGACTTGGGCAGGGAACCACACCACAGAGCAGAAATCTAGATCAAAAGCGCATTGAAACGGCAGGTAGGGTGTCGCTGGTAAACCCCGGGCCCCGAAACAGAGTTGCAAAGGGCTGGGTCTCACCAGGACGGGTTGCAGGCGGGACTGCGGACGGGACCTCGGACGGGACGGGGTCAGAGGTTACACAGAGCGTGCCGCTGCCCTTTAAAGGGATCTTGATAAGCGGCATCTGCTGCAGCTGGCGCCGATTACAAATTGGGGTCAGGTGTGAAACCCTGACAAGTGGACCAGCTCTATACCTTCGGCAGGGTCCTTGAGGGGACATGGGAGTTTGCACAACCAGTCTACGTGTGTTTTGTGGGTCTGAAGAAGAAATTCAACCACGTCCCGTGGAAAATACTGTGGGGGTGCTCTCGGAGTGTGAGGTACTGAGCCCCGTCATACGAGCTGTTTGGTCCCTGTATTATCGGTGTCGAAGCTTGGTATACATTGCCGGTTGTAAGTAGGACCCGTTTCTGGTGAGAGTTGGACTCTGCCAGGGCTGCCCTTTGTCACCACTTTTGTTAATAACTTTTATGGACAGAATTTGTAGGCACAGACAGGGCATTTAGGGGATCTGGTTTGGTGGCCGCAGGATCGAATCTCTGCTTTTTGCAAACGGTGCGGTTCTGTTGGCTTCATCAGGCCATGATCTCCAGCTTTCACTGGAACGGTTAGCAGCCAAGTGTGAAGCGGCCGGGCTGAGGATCAGCAACACAAAATCCGAGACCATGGTGCTCAACCGGAAATGGGTGGAATGCCCACTCCGGGTCAAGGAAGCGTTCCTGCCCCAAGTGGAGGAGTTCGAGTATCTCGGGTCTTGTTCACAAGTGAGGGAAGGATGGAGCGAGAGATCGACAGGTTCATCGGTGCGGCGTCTGCAGCAATCTGGACTCTGTAACGGTCTGTCTTAGTGAAGAAGAGCTGAGCCAAAAGGAGACTCTCTCAATTTACCGGTCGATCTGTGTTCCCACTCTCACCTATGGTCACGAGCTGTGGGTAGTGATTGAAAGAACGAGATCATGGATACAGCGGCCAAAATGAGTTTCGGCCACAGGATGGCCGGACTGTCCCTTAGAGATAGGGTGAGAAGTTTGGTCATCCGGGAGGAGCTCGGAGTAGATCCTCTGCATAGAAGAGCCAGATGAGGTGGCTCGGGCATCTGGTCAGGATCCTCCTGGACGCCTGCTGGGGGAGGTATTGCGGGCATGTACAACTGGGAGAAGACCACGGGGAAGACCAAGGACACGCTGGAGAGACTATGTCTCCATGGTGGCCTGGGAACGCCTTGCGGTCCCCTCAGAGGAACTGGACCATGTGACAGGGGAGAGGGAGGTCTGGGCCTCACTACTTTGGCTGCTGCCCCCGCGACCTGACTCCGGATAAGCGGGAGAAGATGGATGGGTGGATAGATGGCAAAGTGTTAACCTAATTTCTTCTTTCCCTTTCTGCTTTTCCCTTCAGGGGTTGCCACAGTGAATCAAACTCCCCCAGCCAACCCTATTCTCTGTATCCTCCTCTCTCACAGCTAACACGTCAACTAACTTCATGTCCTCTTTCATACACCCATGAATCTTCTCTTTGGTCTTCCTCTAGACCTCCTGCCTGGCAGTTCCAATCCCAGCATCCTTTTACAAAAATATTCCCTATCCCCCCTCTATACAGGACCAAACCATCTCAGCCTGGCCCCTCTGACCTTATCTCTGAAACATCTAACATGTGCTGCCCCTCTGATGGACTAAATCCTGATCCTATCCACCCTCATCACTCATCAACATCAGCATCCTCATCTCTGCTTAATTATAAACCACATTGAGCAATATTCATGTGTTCAACACCTTAATGTCCTTTTCATTTGTTGGATCCACTGTTTGTTTGCACCACTGAAAGTCAATCCAAAATACATCATTCAGTTGTGATTATTTTTTTGCTCTTTATGTGTCATAAATAACGTGTCCCTCTTATTTATCCTATTTCTTAAGGTATAGAGCCCCAAACAGTGAGCAGTGAGTGTGCAGCAGTGTGCTATTTCAGGTTCCTGCAGCTCAAGTTTCCCTTGCTTGCATGCACCTTTTGTCACATTAGGGGTAACGTGAAGACAGTGACATTACTGAAAGACATTTCTCTGCTCTCCTGCATCGAGGCCTTTCCAGCAACACACACAAAAAAAAAAAAAAAACAGAACAAGAAAACATCCCCGCATATAGCACATAACTACGGATAGCCCGTGGCGTGGTTATTATCAACGGATAAAAGAGCAGGAAATGCAAAGCCACGCTGAAAAGAAGCCTATTCATGTTATTCCGAAGTGCCCTAACAACTGGCTGATCTGGCTTGTCCCTCTGATGTGATGTCATCCAATGGACGGGCGGTTGGCGGCTGCGATGCGCATGTATGCAGCTCGCTGCCTGAACACATCACAACCGACCGCATCTGACAGCTTGCCAGGTTGGAAGGGAGAAAACACACCATCCGAGGGAGGAAACCGGACCTGCTGAATTTCCAGCCGAGGTGGAGGCTTTCCCGCTGCCTCTCCCCTCCCAAGCATCATCTTTTTTTTTTTCATCAGGAATGAATAGGCGTGTGTTGTGAGGCGCGGATGACAGCCTGACCGGGCCGGGGGAGCTGGGAAGGAAAATCCGCACAGCCTGCTTTTGTTGAGTCGGATCCGTTGTGACTGGACATGAATTCTGCGGAACAGACGGTTACATGGTTGATCACTCTCGGGGTTCTGGAATCGCCAAAGAAGACCATCTCGGATCCGGAGGCATTTCTGCAGACCTCCTTGAAAGATGGGGTGGTCTTGTGCAGACTGTTGGAGCGGCTCAGCCCGGGGTCCACGGAGAAAGTAAGGGCAATAACCCCCTTCCCCCCCCTGCCACCCTCCACCCCCCGCCTCTGCATAACGTCGGCGTGTCTGTGTGCAGCCCATATCCGTGAAACCGGCGCGGTTTGTTGTCTGGCTTCTCTCTCTGCCCACTGGTCCATGAGGCGATTCCTTTTGTAGGTCACGACAGCCCGGGTTATTGTCTGAGGGAACGGCCGCGTCTGTCTGTCAGTGCGTCTCTCTCTGCTCTTAACCCAGATCACCCACGGCAAAATGATGTATTGTTGTTTATATTATTTTACCAGATACTTTATGGTCTTAATAACGAAGGCCTCATCCGATGCGTTTGAACGCGGGATGTCAAAACAGCCTTAAAGATCTGGGGTTGGGAAAGTCCGGATCAAAAGCCCTTGTGTCCTGGCCAGTGTGATCCTAGTGTCCGTGTATTTTTCACACAGTGAGATCAGCCGTGGGTTGAGTGTTATCTGTACACAGACCGTGGGCCGCCATTGACTGCAAAGGCGCACACAGCCACGGGTGGACCCCCTCCCCTTTTAAAGGAACAGCGCAGTGTTTGTGTCTGTCAACTGCAAAGCAACGGCCAGTTTAAGACTGTCACCTAAAGGGATGCAATGTTTTTTCTTTCCTGAAAAGAGACGCCGTATTTTTTGGGGGGGTTTTGCAAACCCCTCGTAGAGAGATGCGCCCCACTCCTCGCTTTGATGGGCTTCCCCCCTTTCTTTCTGACCCAGAGCAAAAGCATCAAGTATAAAAGAAACGATTCATACCTGACAAATAACGAGATCCCCTGTAATTTTACCTCCACGTGATAGTTTCCAAAATAATCCCATTTCTATACATAGGACACTATCTTGCTCAAAACCAGATTCTCATCACTTATACCTCTGTTATTTATTCAACTGGTTATCATATATTCCCTATTAATATTCATGTTTTTCATCATCATCATCATCGCATTAGATCATAGGGACATGGAAAACACAAGAGTTTTCAGTGATCTTTGGTTGTTGACTGGTTTTTCTCCATATAATCTATATCTTGTCATCTCTGTGCTGTAATGGCATGTTTATTCTTAGACATCACTCCCCCCAGTGCCATTAAAACTGCTAATAGAAAACATCTTCCCTATGATTTTCAGTTTTATCTACAACTGACATCAAAGTGTGACCATTTGAACTATGGTTAAATAAGCTGTTTATGTAACTCTTTTGCAGGGTAAAATCAGCCCATCAAGAGCTATTTAGGTTTTAAGGTTTGGCCAAATGAGACTTCCCATCTGAAGGTGGAGATGAAAACAGTAACTGTCCAGCCACACAGCGCCCAACTGAACCCAAGCCACCCCTCAATCTCTTGGTAGTGTTTGACACAATATAGGAGTTCCCGGAGTCCAGTCAGTGCACAACTCTTGTGAGGTCCATTACATCCCAGAGATGTGACACTTGCTCTACAAAGTTATACAGCCCAGATGATAATTTCCTGAAGAAAGAAGGAGATGCGAAGCAGATATTACATACTGCTGAGATGCCAGTGATAACATCAACTCTTATGGACATTTAGCTTGTGGGTAAAATACCACAGACTCATTCAGCAGAGGTTCCAAGGACAGAGTTTTTCTCTCATTTATGACTAAAATAGGCAGATAACATAAAATACAATATACTTCTACTTGTTAAATAGTGTGCCCAAAAGTGTTATTCCATAGGGTAACAAACTGTGTGTCAGGTGCTGGGGAGGACCTCGGGGTCAGACAGGGAAGGTGGTGGAAGGATAACATATGTAAGGGGACAGAGGGGGCAGCAGGGAGGCCACCGACAGCCAAATACGCTCTGAGACTGGAGCAGGTCCTGAGGCGTTTCGCTGGATGGGACGATTCGCCCCAACTCCAGCATTGGGGATCCTCTCAAATGTGTGAAACGATAGAATGTGAATTTGTGAATAATGTCATACAGACTATGTTTGATTGGTCCAATCTATAAATGACATGTAATTAGAATCTCGCCTTAACATGCTTCATCAACCCCCTTTCCATTGTTTCAAACCCTTGCCGAAATGAGAGGGGAAGAGAGAAAAATTATACTGATCAAAGTAAAATATTTTGTTGAACACATGCATTTAGAAATGTTGAAAATAGAGAAAATATAGATGAAAGTTGTAAAATATCTCTGATAAACAGAACGGCAGAAGATTCATATATTTCATTTTATAAATATTTTCATTTGATTTGAATTTCACTGCGCTTACTTCCAAACAATCCATGGTCAGTTCCGGGCAGTAACTGAAAACATTTAGGATTCTATTAGTGTGTAGTCCTGCATGCATATGCATTTACATTTTATCTTTTTGCGGATGGATCTTTAGGTTAAAAAAAGAGTCCCAAATCACCAACCATCCATCATCTGTATCACTTATCCTTCAGACAGGGTTGAGGCTCGATCCTGTAATCCTGTAACCAGGTACATCCTGGACCACTTTGTAAAACTACATCAGTCACAATCCATCCATCCATCTTCTTTCGCTTATCCTGCACTCAGGGTCGCAAGGGATGCTGGAGCCTCTCCCAGCTGTCATCGGGCGAGAGGCAGGGTACATCCTGGACTGATTGCCAAACAACCAATCATTCTGGAAAATTTTCCCAATTTTTTTCCAATTAACCTGCATGTTTTGGGAGGAAACCAAAGAACCCATGCAGACACGGGGAGAACATGCAAATTGGTCAGAACCGAACCAGGGTTCTGAAGCACTAACCACTGCGCCACCATACCGCCCATCATTCACAATAATATCCTCAAATTAAGAGAAGGAACCTGGCCAGAAACGGCAATAGTTACACACCAACAAACCCACAATAGACCAAATATCAAATATAGTAGTAGTTTTATAGTATAAAACTCAACATTCAGGTAGTACAGGACATATTTTGATACAGCAACTCTCTCAAGGAAAACACTGAAAACCTTTTTTTGTACAAAAAAAACCCCACAAGTTATGCATGGTCTTAAATTATACACTGGGTAGGATTATACTATAGGATTAGTCTTTTTTTTGGCTTGTGGGCCAAGTCTATATGATGAACTTTTATTTGAATCCGCACTAAAGATATTCAAGTTGCATTATTATGCCCACTGACTTTATTTAAACACTCTTAAGTATTTCCCCCTAGACAATCCACGTCGTAGCAGAAGGTTATATAACCCACTCTCCGTGCGTGGGGATCCCTATTTGTCAACGTCATTTCCTCACTCCGACCCTCCAGCCTCTTCCACTTCCCTGCTGCGGGATTTGAGCTCAGCTTTCCGTGGTGTCACAGCCAGTCCCGCCGCCTGCGTGTTGTTGTTGTGGAACTAAATAGTTTTGTTTTGGTTCATTTTCCCCTTGTTAAAGTCCCCGGACGAGCGGCGAGACGACAGTCCGTGGCGTGGAACGGTGTGCGTGTTTGTGTCTTAACCGCCGTCTCCTCGTCGTGTCTCCCAGGTTTACCCAGAGCCGAGGAACGACGGCGAATGTCTGTGCAACATAAAGGAGTTCCTCAAAGGCTGCACGTCTTTCCGCGTCGAGGTAAGGATCCGTAATCGCGTTCGTCCCGCGTGTTCGCATCCGAAACCGGAGCACTTTGACACGGAGCGCCGAAGGAGGCGCCGCCGCCGGAGACAATGGGCTCGTAGAGCCGACGCGCACTGGGCGAAGGAGCCAGCGAGCAGCCGGGGAACAATCACCCGTCGTCGGGCTGGAAGCACGCTTTGCCGCGGGGCCACGCTTCTGCAGCGATTTGGGTCAAATCAATCGATTTGGATGAGCGAAGCTAATTTATTCTAGCTTGTTAGCAATATCCTGCCTGCCATTGACGTGGTTGGATGCGCCGATCCAATGTTGACACTTTTGAATTAATGCAGAGCTTTGTCCTCCGGCAGATGCGTGGCTTCATTGTCACCAGTGGCCGGGACGAGTCCCTGAATGGGCCGCTTTCACGCACAAACCAGCTGCAGCTCTGAGGGCTAGAACTAGGTTTTGTTCTAACTTGGTCATTACAGTCTTACATGGTACAAAGTCTTAACATGCCCTTTGATGAGGCCCCACCCGAAAGCTTATACAGGTTGGACTGACGAATAAGAATAAAAACAACAGTGTGGTACAAGCAAATTAAGGATAGTGTCCTGGGTAAGGCTGTGATTTGACCAGTGCATAGAGGGGCCATTGAACCTCTCTAGCCTGACAATGCAACTCAGTGTTCCTCCGTGTTGCCTCCCTCAACCGAATCTCAAGCCGCCGAACAAGAGATCGAGATGGGACGAGACGTGGTGCTGTCGTTTTAAGTAGTTTGGCGATTATGAATTGCCTAGGAAGCCGGGGGCATCCTCATCTACTTCATTGTTTCTGCTCAGTACAGGACAAGGTTCCTGCAGTTGTGATGATCAATTAATTGTGGTTCCCTCAGCAGCAACTCTTCCAATATCCTATTTTATCGACATCTGACTCCGAACCCTGTCTTCTCTGCCAAAGTTAATTCTGCCATATACCAGGCTACATCGAGTTTGCTGAAACTGGAGTCTTCTAATTTGTGACTTTTTTTTTTTTTAAAGAACCAAACGAGCGCAGGATTATAGATCGCTCGGTTCTTGGCAGTTCTGCTATTTGCCATCTGTGGAGCGAAGCTGGATTGTGTCCAGAGCCCCGAGCACTGCTGGCTCCGACCCCAGGTAGCTGTGGCTGCAGATTAGAACAGTTGCTGCTCACCAGAGAAACACTGACGGATAGATGCTGTGTGCTTTTGCAGCCCCAAGCTCTTTTTTAGTGAAGTTGATTCGGGCATCTGGATGAGCATCAATGTGTTTATATCTTTCAATAGGACATTTCAACAGGGTGTATTATTATGAGGTCTGGGTTGATACTGCTTCCCAGGAGACTCTCAGTAACAGTTTGATGCTGCTGTAAGTGACCCTTAACCTTACATGTATTTGGCTATGGGAAAGACTTATTAGGTTGTTGTGACCCCTCTGGTCCACAAGAGAGACTCCCTCCTGACTTCCACCACACTAACACAGATCCGTATGTCCAGCATTGTAGTTTGCTGCTATGAAAATTTAAAGGCTATTTAAAATAAAATAGTCAGAAAGCCACTGTGTCTACAGCCATTCTTACTCAAGCAGTTTGGATTAAAACATCTCTATCGTATGGAGACTGTGGCCAGTTTTAGACAATATCCTCCAATTTTAGGGCATAGAAGATTAACTTAATTTCAGGGCTACTCATATTTAGTTACAAATCCTCTCACAGTCAGTTTCTGGCTGAAGCCTTTGACCCAGAAACATAAGACATAGGCTGTGCTGCAATAATTTTCTCCAGACCGAAATCCAGAAATTGCCTAGTCCAAAGCTAGAAATGTACTGGCTTTGTTAACTGTGCACACACCGCAACATCAGAAAATTGTTGGCTATCACGCACCATACGATATTTAGATTTCTGTTGTAGATCAGCGGTGTCAGCTTTTATACCGGACGACATAAGCTGCATTGGTAAGCCTAAAAGGTCCTTTAGTAAATATAAGATTTGTCGCTCATTGTTATCACATTACACGATAAGCTGTTGTTAGCAAGCTTTTTAAGTAGAATAGTAAGAACATTGATAGCAAACAGATGCGCAAGAGTAAAGGTATTTCACAATCTGTTAAATATCATAAATTGGATGCATTGAGGGTCACTAGTTTATGAACATCACACTTTCAGAACTGAGCCTTTAACTGTATTGTGCAAATTATATTCATATGGGCCATATACTAAAGTGCTGGTCATGATTTGGCACCTGTTATTGTCGTAGGCTTTTTAAAGAAATGAGCGTGATTTCACATAATTTCATGGTTTCACTTACATAGATGTAAAGAACAATTAAGCGGGGATCTTGCATGTTAAGTTTTTTTACAGTGAGAAAAGACTGAGGCTTAAAGCATAGTACCTTAACCAATAGTCATAATGTTTGAGGTGTGTCGTCTCAGTTCCCAATGAATTTCACCTCTGATTGTTGTCTACGGCTGAGTCATGGCAAATTCACAATAAATGTCTTTGGTGTGAGCTCGTGTTCTGATCACAAGTGTGCTGCCATGAAACATTCGGGGTCATCAACAACAGAATCGGAATTGTTCTCAGCCACGCTTAGCTGCACTTTTATAGCTGTGGGAACGTGACCAGTACCACATTATTGAAAAACCTACTGAGCAATTGATTTCCTCCTTGACAATTTGACCTCTTTATTTTTTGAAAATAAAATGGAACAAGTTATTTGTATTCAGTAAAGGGAAGTGAGTTCCAATAGCAAGTAGATGATGGTAATGTGTTTGTGAAAAAGCAGGTAAATACTACGTTTCCACTGGCCTTATTCCTAATTATATTTCACTCTAGTCTCACTATCAAGTTCATGTTCACTTACTGCATTTATTTACAGCTCTGTTCATGGTTGCTGTATCAACCCCACTGCAATGCATTTTATTACAATTACTGTATTAGTAATCATAAAAAATAGAAGTCTCAATTCGTTCATCTAACTGCATTGTGGAAAGGTCTGTCTAAGCCAGTGTCCAAGCTTAAGCAAAGATTTTCCTAGTTTAAAGTATTGAATAAAAATGTTAATCTGTCTCTTTTTTTTTAGCTTTAAAATGTTATCAGGTGATTCAGCATCCATCTCTGGAGTTCAAATATATTTCACGGTACTAAAATAATGTCAGTAAAATCTGACGCTATGTACATACTCCAATGTGACTGGTCATATGTTCAGCCAATCAACCTCTGTCCTCATCTGGGGTATTAATAACCATTATATGATGAGCTCAGTTTGAATGTGTAGAATTTGCTGTGAATTCTGTGATTTGCATTTAGATATGAGCTATAAGTTATAAAGCATCATAATTTATAATGGGCTTACAGCTACTGCTGTTACATATTTTGTTTTGTCATCACCCAAGGACTCGGTAGATATTTAAAAAAAAATGGATGTAGGTCAAGAAACCTTTGTTGTCCGTTCTATAGGTTTCTATCCCACTGCATGCATTGAAGAAGGCTAGTTATTTGTAATACCACATGCAGGTAAATGCTCATTCACTCAGTCACAAAAAGTGTGAAGCAATTTGCTCTCTGCCTGCTGAGTCACAAAAAGGTGTTGCTGTGTGATCACAGCCTGCTGTTAGTGGCTGGATCCGCTGCTAATGCCTGGCAGAAATGTCTAATGAATTTTTCATGAACATTATTGTTAATGTTAGTGCAAAGACACTGATGAATTTTCTGCTAATGGGCAACCTATTAAAGTCACGCACGGGTTGATCAGAATATCAATATTTTGCGAATACTCAAATGAGAAAGAAAAGTTAAGTGTCAAAGCCACATTGCACAAAACTATTGTTTGTTATATTATTTATTTTTTCATATTTTCAAATGAATAAAACAAAAACTTTAATTGTAGAGGAAATTAGTTTATTTTAGGTAACTATTGAAAAATGTCATTCTGTACTGATATTTTTTTCAATAATTGTACCGTGTTCCATTCGTCTTTGCCGCTTTTTAAGATTCATGTAATTCAAGGGAATTGACTCACGGCATTCAAAAAACAGGATGTATACTATAGGTTATGTGACTTTACCTTAATTCTGGCAGTATTTTGAGACCTAAGTGAGGGTCACAAGAAATTGTTAAACAAGTTTTTTTGAATTGTATATTGTGTCGCTCCCCATCGGAGAATAGAACCTCGAGTAAGACTACAGATTTTTCAGTTTAGTTGTGCTACAGATGTTCAATGCAGGATGCATTTCAGTATTTCATCGACCGTCAGTTCATCGTAAGAAATCCAATCGCAGTGCAATAACATGCTCTACTGGAAAGCTTATTAGCTTTGTTACATCCTGTGACTATTTCTAAACATTTGTTAACTTAAAGTTTATATAGCGAGGGCTAGCTTGGTAGTTTACATTAATCTCAATCAAGAAGTTGCCACAACATTTTCATTTTGAACGAAAGGCATATATAGAAGCCTTTATGAAGAGTACTGAAGCTTACAGGAAGGCCACTTTGTGAAGCTGAAACCAGTTCATAGGACTTTGGAAAATGATCACTCCTGTGAATGATGATAGAAAAAATAATCCAGTCTTTTAAAAGATAACTGTGAAGTTTTGTGAGTTGAAAAAAAATTACGATATAATACTAATAATAATATAATAAGGTGAAGTTTTTGAGCCACAGGCTACTGATTTATCACAGTTTGTTTTCACTGGACGAAAGTGGTATTAAAGCAGTTCGTTGTCAGTGGGAGGAAGCTTAAAGAGTCGTTGAAGAGGTAACATAAGAAGTCTGTCCTTCATTTTAAAGCTGTTCTGCTTCCATGTTTCTTCAACCACATTCTCTACTGAACCTAATCCAGAGGCCAAATGGGCGGCACTTTTCACATTTACAAAAGTATGAAAGCAGAAATAGCCACAAAAACAAGAGACATTATTGAAAGCAGAAAAAGAGAACCCAGAATTGCCTGCAGAAGCCAATTGAGCGGATTTGTGCACAGCAGAGTACCAGGTAGGAGAGCAGGTATTTCAGATAAATGCTATGGTTGGTAAATGTAACCGCATTAAAGTTAAAAGTGTTATTGGTATGGGTGATCTGGTTAGTGTTGTGGCACCCCAAATGAGATTACCAAACTTTTAATCAAGCAGTGCCTACTCTCCCACTGACAGATATCCAAGATGTGAGTGGCAGTCCACTTGTGGTTGCTTTATGAAGGCATTTGAGAATTGGATTGAGACATCGTATGTTCTTTGAGCAGTTACTCCGTGGCAGGCCGAATGTGCTGGTACCCTGATGCCAGCATATGCATACTGAAAGTGGCTAAACACAGCCCACATTTGACCAAACACTTTTGAGCCTGAACAACAATTACTCCTGCTTGTCTTGGAAAGGCACTCAAGTGGCACTTAATTTTGATAGGATAGATTCCTTTTCCTCAGTGGTTGCTAAAATAAATTTCCATTGCATGAAATACATATAGAAACTATTGAGCAAATTTATT
This sequence comes from Fistularia commersonii, assembly GCF_037954325.1. Lineage (NCBI taxonomy): Eukaryota > Metazoa > Chordata > Actinopteri > Syngnathiformes > Fistulariidae > Fistularia > Fistularia commersonii. The sequence goes on along the minus strand of NC_141287.1, from coordinate 8,632,231 downwards.
TACAAGAACCCTTCTAAAATGCTGGAAACAGAGAAGGGAGGGAGAAAGAACAGCTACAGTATGTTCAGAGCTTAAGTTAGCTTAGTAGATATGCTGGCGATTATTGCTTGTCTTGGTTTGCCAAATACACGCGCAAGTTAATGAAAGTAAGTAATCAGGAAAGTAAGCCGTTTGCTTGCGTTTGAATATTCTTGAATTCCTTCAATCAATGACTTTGTGCAAGATACCTGTGACAGGAATTTTCCAGAAAAGGGTGGTGAAAAAGGCTCACCTTCATTTTAAAATACGTCTCTGTTTTCTAATGAAAAAGCCCAGTTTACTGGCTGCTGGTGAAGAAATGAAGGAGAAAACAAACAGATTTGAATTCCTCCACCACAACAGAGGCCGAAACCTGTTGTTGAATCTGGTCATGAAAAAGGTCTGCAGTTTAATCCATTTAAGTTCATGTCTGTGAGGGGCAATTGAATGGTCAAAAATTATATTATTTTTGAGTCTCTGCAGTAAACGAATTTTCTGTTCAGAAGTTCTGATAAGGAATCTTAATACAAAATGAAGTTATTTAAAGTTAACTTTTTGCTATATACTGTAGGAATAGAAGAACCGACACATGTTGTAAGAGGATTAAAGGTCCATGATTTGTTGGAAAAACAACCTCTTGGAACTCCAGCAAGACTTCACACACAGAAATATCTAGACAATAATTGCAACACATTGAGGAGGACAATATCTGTGAAATGTCCACTATCACAAATTTCATGCAGGTATAAGACTTTCAGGAACAATTGTATTTAAAGCAGTAGAGACGTAGGGGTCCTTTATAGTAACAGGGAACCAGTTGCTTTGAACACTTCAAAACCTATATAGTTTATTTGTATGTAGTTATGGAATAGAGTACAAAAAGGGATAGTAGCAGTACTGGTATTATTTGATTAATTTTTAATTGGTAGAATACACTTAGCAGTGAATGATGTCTAATTTTTGTGAGTCACAGTTAACCAGGAAGGAGGAAATGTTTAACTGTAGACTACTCATGGATTTGGTATCATGGGCAGTAAAGCTGGTTAATGTTCATCATAATATCAGCTTTCCTCTAAAGAAAAATGCAACCCTGATCCTAAATTATGGAGATATTGCAGCTCAGAGAGCATAAAACCTGGAAAGGAAACATGTTAAAAATATCAGTAATTTCATGTGGTTTGGAATTCAAAGCACGAGCTGTAGCATCAAAACTTTAAATTCTAATAAAAGCTGGGCTGGAGGTGCACTGAAGATGTTGTGCTTTTGGATGAATTATAATTGTTTTCCTTGGGGCCTTGATTAAATACTGTACTTTCATTGCCTGACATATGTTAGTAAGATATTGATATAGATAAAGATCCAGATCCTCATCCAACACAGTTGATTAGACCTCCAAATGCTGTCCTTTGTTTTTTTTCCAAAGGCTATGACTTGCATCACAAGACAAGACTTATTTGGCAGAGAAGATTTGCCATAAGCTCTGGGCAGCACAGTTAAAACGCTTTTAGTTAATGGCAAGATGGAGAAAATCCAAATAGAGGTGGAAAGAGAAACGAGAAACTTTTTTATGTTTCACTTTGTAGATTATTCCTCTCTCTAAGTTGAGTAGTTTAAGCAGATTTGAAGATTATTTATTTCAACCAAACAAAGTTTCTGTCAAGAGCTTACCATGCTTCTGGACGCGTAGTCGATTTAATGAAGCCCCTCTTTTATCTGGTGGCATCATTCATCGAAGATGGTGTTCTGATAGTAGGTGGCAGGATGCATCGATCAACATTTCAGGAGTCAAATAATCCAGTTTTTCATGCTGTGTAAGCATTTGGTAAACCTTCAGATTTAAAAAACATTAGCGTCAGATTATATCCGTTTGGGTTTTTAACCCCTATCCTTATAACAAGTCATTTTGAAAATAAATGTGAGCCGCAGAAAAAGAAGAGGGTCAAGTGATAATGAAGCCATTACCACAATTTTATTAATCCCATTGACCTGGAATCATGAAGGCTCAACTGTTGACTGTTACTCCTGGTTTTATTCATAAGGCAGGGATCTACTTGAAGCATTGGTGACAAAAGGTTTACGGTTCTTTTTATTCCTTTACTATATAAACTACTGTTTATTCAAGTGCAACAAAAGTGGGCTTATCCACCTCATCATAGAAAATGTTGTTTCCTGTTGAGAAGGATTGAACTCCTGGCAATTTGCGATCCTAACAATTTAAAACTCCTTTTTGGGCATTAGTTCTCATCAATAGATGAAAAATCTGTTGAGGTTTGAGTCAAAGACTGATTCACTTTACTTTACTTTAAACAAACAGACAACCTTGGTAAAGGCCAGGTAATTTCAGGTTTGAGCTGCATGTTTGAAAAGATTGTAAGATAAAGAAAGAACAGGGTGAAACCCAGCGGATCTATTTTCCTCAGTCCCATGACAAAGTTGACTAAGTATGGGATGCTACTCAAGGGTGACATTAAGTAGCCCTTCCCCATGTCAAAACCTGATCTCTGGCTCAGGTTATGTACTTTTATACTCCCAATGATAAATATTAACTTTTTTTATTCATTAGAATACATCTGTTTAGTTTTGCATATCACACATGCCTCATTGGACTGTTTTAGCTTTGATGAAAGTACTACTACTACATGAGTTAGAGGACGTTTTCAATACATCAAGAGTTGATTGTATTTTTACTCCAAGGACAGAATTACCTGAGGAAGTTTATTTTCACATGAAATCTCATGTGCTAGCTTGTCAACAGATAATCACAAGGATTTACCAGAAATAACACTCCCTAAAACACATAGTCATACAAATATTCCTCTGAGGCATATCTTTAATCAGAGGGGAAGATGGGAAAGACTCATATATCTCAGTCACTCATCTTCAATGTCACTGAAGCGAGAGTAACCAATAACAAGCAGTTATGCAGGAAAGAAAGTCAACAGAGATACAATCACTGCCATTCATACAAACCGAGAGAGTCACGCTCACATTCACATGCCTAGGCATTGCTTCCACTTCTTGCGGTTAAATGATAAGGCTATTATTATCCTATATTTTTGTTACTTTAAACAAATTGCAAAATGGAGAAATATTTTTAACAGTTCATGAGAATTGTCAGACGCTTTATGTTTTGATTGTTGCTTGTGAAATGCTGTTCATTTATAAAAGATAGTGTTAAAGAAGCCTAAAAGATATAGTTTCCGTTTTTGAAATGGTGAGAAAATTTACATTGCTTTGTCAGGCATGTATTTTTTATGCAAGGGTCAAACAGCACAAATTTTATATTTCTATGGCACTAAAAAAATGGGGGTTTATACCTCACCATATTTTTCCAATTTTTTATGTAATTGAAAATGAGACTTCCAAAATGTAAAATGTACATGTAAAATGTAACAAAAAAATTGAAAAGTTAAAGCCCAACATTTTTTTGTTTAAAAAAAAAAAGAAATGTTGCAAACTGATCGGTAAAAGGATATATAAACACTACTCAGCTAGGTCACTCTCAGAAATGTTCGGAATTTAATTCCAAGGCAAACCTGCAATGTGCCAGTACGTATAAAGACCTCCGAGATAGAGTATGTTCAATAGATTCCAAATATATCTACACCATAATGAAATAACATGTCTTTAGGCCTGTTGGTGTTTTTCATGTGACTGGAGCATATTAGAAATATCTGCAGCTCTAGAAGAGTCATGTGGACAAGAGATACCAACAGCACACAACAACAACATGGCTGAAAATATCCACGTGGAGTAATTACAAGATTTGGAGAATTTAAGGGCCAGACTGTTCTATTTCCAGGGCTGGTTTTCTGGCCACTGATAGGTGTTGGTGTTATAGTGGTAAATAAAGCTTCTTAGTTGATTTGTACAGTTTAGGTAAAAAGTAAGTATGAAGGGTACATTTGGGAAAAAAAGACAACCCCCAAGTTTTGTACACGCCTTCAATTTGTGCATTAGTAATTGAGTGAAAAGAGCTCAAGGGAAAAATTAAAACATTTGCTATTTACAAAGGTTGAATTTTCAAGATTGATAAGATAAACTTTATTGATCCCCATAGGGGAAATTCCCTTTTGGGAAATTCCAGTGGTTGTAATAGCAAAAAAAATAAAGAATGAAATAAATATGAATATAAATATAGAGACAGAAGATAGCAAGACATCAATGAATAAATAGACAGCAACAACAACAACTACAACATAAAGGAACAGTAAGGGTGAAAAATGAACAACCAGAACTAAATGACAATATAAATAGAGTGACAGTGACAAGAATAAGATAAATATATAGCCTGAAACCTATGTTGGCATGTAGCTGCTGCAAGCTTCTGTGCATGCTGAGCCTGTAATTGCCCACCACTGTCAAACAGGAGTTAAGGATGGTCAAATTGTAATTTCTGCTTACTTATAAAGACGACGGTTCTGCTGGTATGAATGATTTCCTGGCACTCACATTCATGAATCTCTTCCTTTCTGATCCACAGCCATTCGAGGCCAGTGACCTGCTGCTGGGACTGAACTTCTCGAAGGTGTTGAGTAGCCTTGTTGCTCTCAATAAAGTGACTGCAGGTTAGTCGAAGCATATGCTGTATTTGTCAGCTTGACGCGTATGTGTTTCTTTATAAAGGACACATGAGTAATGTGTGGGTTGTGATAGCATGTAACTACATCTTACCCTCTCACCCTTAGATATTGGTGTGGGCAGTGATTCAGTGTGTGCCCGACACTCTTCAGCGCACCGCATCAAGTCTTTTGAGTCACTGGCCTCTCAGACATCTCTCGGTCGATCCTCCAAACTGCTTCAAAACCAGTTTCGCAGTCTGGTAAGGCTAACATTTGCAAATCCAGCCGCACAGTTGTGGAATATATCAGATTTTTGTCGTTAAAAAAAAGAAATGACAGAAGACAGGATACCATGCCAAATGAAATAAATCATATGTGTTTTTGAAAATAAACTGAACTAAATCTCCACTTCATCCAAGTACAGCTCTTCGTTCTGAATTCTGAATATTTCTAACTTTCTAGCAATATCTAATGAAAGCACTTAACATTAGTTACCTTGCTTTATTGGTCTATTGTAGCTAGGACCTTTTGTCAAGGCCCAGTACCTTTGTTGGATATACTGATATTCATTTTCAGCTCAATATCATTTTAGAACTGGAGGTCTTTTATTAAGAGAATAGTTTTGGTCAGAGAACTTGGGGCCATTTTTAAAGATGAGGAAAAACATGTTTTGTAAATGCCTCTATGAACAAAACTAATGAATGGCACATTATGTTGAACAATACAAAGTGGCAAAAATAATTCTGAGTCAGTGAATATCTTGTTTGAAAATACAGTTTTGTATTTTAAGAGCATAATACTCCATGCCATCCCCTTTTTGATGCATTAATAGATACCTAACACAAAATGAGCTGGGGGTTAATTTCTACATTTTTGTGAAGAGTTTACTGACACTACGACAGCTATCAATTCTACTTTGTGATTTTAGTTTACTTAATTGATTTCAATTTTATTTTTGAGAGTTGGAAAAACAGATATCATGGGTCAGGTTTGTTTTGACAATAAATATAATTACCAAGTAATTGATTGATTCTGAAGATAGAGAAGAAATTGAGTTGAAAAGAGGCTGCAGGTAGAGAAGGGGAGAGTTAACTGCCCTGCAGGAGGTGACACTAGTCATGGATGGTTTGCTGTCACATATGAACATCATAAAGCCTAAATCCTTTTCTTGACAGGAGACCTAAGTCCTTTACATACTGCAAGAGATGAAAAATGTGTCATTTTCTTGAGGTGACAAGAACAAAGGTTGACATGTCATACTTCGTGAGAAACTCAGGGTCAGACACCCGCCCATACGTGCACTAAGTGAGGGAATCTGATAGAAACAACAACAGTGCAGCAACAGCAAAGGTGACAATGGCAGAGAATGAAACAGTCATGTTGGCGGTCTTTTCATGGTGTTTATCATATCCAGCGAGCCACTGCAACCAGGTGTACAGTGCTAGGATTGATTTCCAGCCACTCTTAGTTTTCTGATCAAGCTGTTTGTCCTTTGCAGATTTTGTGGTGAAGGTAATGACATTTGTCGTTACACACGCTCTCCTCTGTGCACAGCGTCCTGTCTACCTTTTTCCAAGAATTATTGGCCAATTTCTTCTTTCTTTCTTTCTTCTTTATTTCATGTCATTCATGCCTTACTTGATTTGTCACATAGATTTTCATACTTTCATTCATCGTTCTACAATTTTCTACACCAGTGGAGAAGTGGGATTGTCAGCACTTCTTCCTTTCCCTGTTAACAATGCCTATAACAAATTTCTGCTCAATAATAAAATAGTGCTCTAACACCACACAAGAAAAAAGTGCTGCCTAGATGATGTGTTGAAAACACATCTCCCAACCCGAAGTGCGAGAACCAAATTACATCTTTCCAACAAATTTCTTGCTTATGCGGAGTTTATGCAGGTCTTTAGCTCATGAGTCAGGCTTGCAGTCGCCTGGGAATTGGCAATGACATCAGTCAAGCGTCACCTCCGAGTGAGCTGTTGCCCAAGAGTTAGCTCAAGCCTGAGTTAGGCTGTAGTTATTTGTTGCTTGTGAGTTGGCTTTAACTCAAAACGTATCCTTTTTCCTGACCGTGCTATCGTGTAGTCACTATGAACCAGTCGATTCCAAACCAATGAAGAAACAAAGCAAGCCTGCAGGCCTGAATTTTCAATGAAAGCTGATGGTGAAGGATGTAAGACATCTTGGCAGCAGGAAGCAGCAAAATTGGCAACTAAAGCAAAAATTTAAGTCAAATGTTATGGAAAATAGCAACAATTCGGAAAAAAAAAATGGGACTGCTGTGTGATCAGGGTTGCATTTCCAAGATGTTATTTCCCCTAACTTGGAATGGCAAGTCTTTTAAAACTCTTCATATCTATATTTTATCCCCATGGCCTGGAAATGTTTAGAATTGCTCGTACCTTTTGCTTCTTTCCCTCCTCAATTACGCTGCTTGTCTTATTTCTCAGGACATGTCAGAAAACAGTGGACAGCAGCTGCTGGTGAAAGCACGTTTCAACTTCCAGCAGACAAACGAGGATGAGCTCACCTTTACCAAGGGTGACATCATCAGTGTGACTCGTCAAGAGGATGGTGGCTGGTGGGAGGGGAACCTCAATGGCAAGACTGGCTGGTTTCCTAGCAACTATGTCCGTGAAATCAAAGGCTCTGGTGGGTGCTTTTGCTATCTTTTGTAAGATATTTATATATATATATATATATATATCTATATCAAATATCTATATCATGTTAAAGTCAAATTTCTTCTTGCTATTAGAATACACATTCATCAGTTGATGACATTCACAACTTTAATATTTATCCTGTCTGGCTTTATTATAATTTAAGACTGTTTTATTCATTATAATTTGAGGTAATTATAATCAGTGATCCAATTAACAAACAATATGGACGGTTTCTTGGGATTGTCATAATGATATGCGATTGATTTTAATAAGAGCGAGCACTCAAACTCTGTAATTTGGAATTACAGAAAAAGAAAACCGTGCTCACATTAATTTTCCATCTCCCCTCCCCGGAGGCACCCAGAAGTACTATTTATTGTAATAGAAGTAACTTTGAGCACAGTGTTTTACTGCATAGTCGCTAAAGGAAAGGTTTGACCTGTTTTTCTCGAGCCTCATAAACTGCAAATATTCTGAAACTAAACAGAATCATCCCCCATATCAGGAGAAATGAATTAGCTTAGATCAATACTCCTCATTGTTTTAGTGCATCAGTCTCACAAGATCTGGCATCCCATCTTCATGCTCTCTGTTGAATTGTTGAGTTGATTTTTTTCCCACTCCACAACATGCTGCCAATGTTGTTTTCAACCCCGATAAATAAACACTTAAAGGGGTCTTAAGTGAATACTTGTTTTTATTAATCCACATCGCATTATATCACTTTCAAAGAGGGTGAATTGGGTGGAATTATATTTTTGTCTGGGAGTGTGCATGTACCTGTTTGTCCGCTTGCATGTGTGGAGTTGGGAGGGGAAGATAATTGGAGCTAATTGTAATGATATCTGACACGATTTGGTTGTTAATTTTGTTACAGAATGACCTTGGAATGTTCATGAGCACCCAACTTCATAGCAATTTGTTCATATGAATGCAGCTCTCTATGTTGTTAATAATTCATTTAATGCCTATATATACACCACATACTTGAAAAAATATATTTAAACAGAAATATTTTAGTTACTAGATTTTTTTTTTTTGCTGCTCACAGACAAACAAGTGTCCCCCAAGTCTGGCACGCTTAAAAGCCCACCCAAAGGCTTTGACACTTCTGCAATTAGCAAGACGTACTATAACCTGGTAAGTATGCATTTCAACTGGAAGACCAAGACCTAAACATGAAACTCTGCAGCTGAATGTCCTCACTACAGACACGCATTAAGAAACCCACTTGTATACTTAGAAGGCAGGATCCTTCAGCTGGGATTACTCCTTGACAAGGATAGGTATTAAGGGGATGTCTGGTTGGTAGGTACTTAAACCAGATTTTCGCTACTTGTGAAAAGTCAAGCTGTTTTTCTTAAAAAGATGATGTGATTTGACCTTATTCAGTTCTGTAGGTCTTTCACATAAAATCTGACTTATCACATTTTTGTGCACTAAGATTTTATATTTTTAGCAATGATTGACATTGTAGTTATAACAATAAATGAATGTTTTAATATATCATCTTTCTGAAATGGATTGATTAAAGACATGACTGTTTTTATGTGGATAAACCCTGTAAGGATGAATGGTTCTGTTTCATTATGATAACCTTCAATTCAGACAAAGCTGAGATTGTTCTTTTACTGCAGGTGTTGCAGAACATCTTGGAAACAGAGAGAGAATACTCAAAGGACCTCCAGAGCCTCCTGACGAATTACTTGCGACCACTTCATGGCATTGAGAAGTATGACTTGCTTATATAGTCTGTATATGTTGACAGTTCTGCTGCAGTTCTGGCTGTTGTATAAGCAGAAACCAAGTAATTTGCGTCCTTAACAGCAAAGCTCAGTTTCAGCGCAATACAGAATCAGTCACAGAATCCGATAATACCGTTTTGCTTTATCGTCATTTCTGTTTCTTCAGATTGAGCAGCTCAGATGTATCTTTGATTCTGGGCAACCTGGAGGAGATCAGCACCTTTCAGCAGATGCTTGTCCAGTCACTGGAGGAGAGCACCAAGTCAGTCCATCCCAGCTGCAGCAGCAGCCTCTCTGTCTTTATGTGTACAGTGACATTCAGTGTTGAGTATTTGTACTACAGAGATGTTGGCTGTACACAAAACGCTACGATATACTCTGCAATGTATCATTGTGTTTTCCTTTGTTTACCACCAAGCACACACATTTTTTTCTGTTGCAGTTTATATTATTCTCAGTCTTTTGAACTTTTCATAGATACATTTTTTTATTTGTCTCACAGTTTTTTTTTTGTTTTTTTTTCTAAAGGCTTCCCGAGAGTCAGCAAAGGGTGGGTGGCTTTTTCCTTAACCTCATGCCACAAATGAAGGCGCTCTATGTTGGTTACTGCTCTAACCACCCTTCTGCAGTCAATGTGCTCACTCAGCAAAGGTATGTTAACACACATTAGTAATATTTAGCTTGACACCCCCAGTATTCTAAATCTTCAATGACTTAGCAAAGGCATTTAGGCATAAAAGGGTACAAATGCAATTGAGAAAACTTTTACTAGGTATAACAAAAATGATTAGGATGTAGTTTTATAGTTGTTTTTGTTTGTTGAATAGCTGTAGGTGTCTGTGTCGTGTGGTCAAGACAGGATCCCTCAGTTATCTGCTGAAAAATTACTTTTCTCAAGTAGAGATTTAGTAGCAAAACTACATCCTTGACCCTGAAATGAATTCTTATTCCTTTGTGCATCTTGCAGTATCTCCTCACAAGCTCAAATGAGATCAGCTTCAGTGAAAATGGCATGACTCTTAACGGCTGCTTAACAACCTAAAATAGTTAAATAAAGCGAACGCAAAGCCCAAAACCCTTGCATACAAACACAGAAGTAATGTAACAATGACAGATAACATGCTTAAGATATAAACCTTGTCATTAAAGTCGACTTGAAGTTAATATGCATTTATATAATTGTGCAACATCAAACTCATCTTATTTGGGATTTTTAAAAAGCTACTGAAAATGTTTTAAATCAAAAACAAGCAAGTTGTGGTCACTGGAGACTCTAAAAGGCCTGTAGGTGTGAATAAGCTTGTGATGGTTTTCTGTTTTTATAAATAAGCCGCATGTTTGCCTGGTGAGTTGTTCCTGCTCCCCGCCTGATGTCTGCTGGGACAGGTTCCAGGAAAAACAGTTTAAAGAGTGAATTACTGAATAATTCATTGACAGTGATACTTTGCAGAAGTTGTTTCAATAATGTTGTCTCTTTTAACATTTACTGTTGTAGTACTATCAACTAAAAAGATATAAATATTTTTTAAATGTTTTCATTGGTGTGAAGATCCATATCCATTATGTTTTTGATGTCACTGATTCTGTAATAAGGATCAAGATCAGTTTATGAAAGTGGAATCACCAGGGTATTGCAAGTGTCCTTACATACACAAAGCATTGTTTATTTCTGTTTGTACAAAACTGTTTGTTTTTTGTTTCAAATGAGGCACAAATTTGCCTTTTGAGTTAGGGATGATGGAGTCACAATTTGGCTGCAAATTTTGACTTTTTCTCTTTCTGCCCGCAGTATTTATAACTAAATCACTCAGAGTGCCTTTTCATAGTTCAAAATATTGCCTCAATGAAAATTAATGGATTTTAGAGGTTGGGAGAAGAATTTAATCTTCTTTTACCTGTTACAAATTGATGCACCTGAGAAATAATTTGAAGTAGATATTTATTTAATCTTTTAGAACCCCTATGGAGATTATGTCAACTTTTAGAACTCCTATTGAAATATAAATTAATTCTCTTCTGTGAAGATATTTAGAACTCCAATGAAGATGAGGATTGGAAAATAAGTAGGAAATAAAGTATGAAAGTGATGAGCAAAAACTTTTGAAACACGTTATGTGCTGAGTCATGCTACCTTGAGGGACTTATTCAAGTTCATGAATATGGTGTCAAATCAAGCTTTTGCTGTGATTAAGTGCTGTGCTGGTTGCACCCTGTCAATACTATAGACTGGCTTAGGAGCCATCAAAAATGTGTATGTGTTAAATTATTGATTTTTATTGTTTTGTTCTTGTTCTACTTCTGTCCTTTTGCAGTGAGGTTTTGGGGGAGTTTATGGAAGGAAGGGGAGCTGTCAGTCCTGGAATACTCACCCTGACCACAGGCCTCAGTAAACCTTTTATGAGACTTGATAAATATCCAACCTTGCTGAAGGAGCTAGAGAGGCACATGGAGGTGAATATATGCGTACCGGTAAATATTTTTCTGGTAAATTGTGCATTGCATATATTTCAGCATTTCTATTTTTCCTCATTTTTAGGAGAGTCATCCTGACAGAGCTGACATTCAGAAGTGCATGGGGTCTTTCAAAAGCCTTTCTGTGAGTTAAACGTCTATAATCCGACAGTATGCAATCCTGTAATGCAATGATCTGAAAGGAGAGCCTTGAACAGGGATGTGTTTGTCTCAGGCTCAGTGCCAGGAGGTGCGGAAACGTAAGGAGCTGGAGCTTCAGATTCTCACTGAGTCCATCCGGCTATGGGAGGGTGACGACATAAAGACCCTGGGTTCGGTGCTCTACATGAGCCAGGTCCTGGTTCACAGCCCGGGATCAGAGGTATGAGCACCACTGAACTCCCCTCCCTCACATCGTTGTCTCTAAACTGCTTCTATTAATGTTTTAGAATAAATAATGCCTCACATACACTTGATAACATACAAGTTATTTCAGTGCATCAGATTATAGATTTTTAATGTATGTTTAGCACATTTGGGTTATCCTTACTGATTATCACAGAAATGAATGATAGTTTACTGAGGGAAGAGTCCATACAGCATTGTTATGTTTTTATTTTTGCAGCCTTCTGAGTCAATTGTCCAGTTACTTTTGGTACCTTAAAAAAGAGGCGGCAATGTATTAAAGAGCTGTAATTCCTAAATCCTTGCTCCCAACGTGGATGTGAATACTCTCAAATTACAGCTGAGAGTCTGCAGAATATATATGTGTGGTTCTGAAAACATTTGATTTAAGACTCAAAGAATGTCAGTTATCCTGCTGTGTTCCTTAACTTACATGTTTATTTACCTATGTTGCTCTTACCGCTACTCTACCTCTCCTGCAGCTAATGAGTTAAAGTGAACAGCAAATGTAAGGGAATATACAAATTTGTAGGGAAGTTAAAGGAATTATTTGTGTTAAACTTTATACATACCTTGAAATGTTATTTCTTTGTCTAGAAATCATATTCCACTAGTGCCAGTCTTTTCTACTATTGAGAAAAATGTAGTTTGCTCAAGCTGCTACTGTGGTGACATTCCACTAAAATCAGCATGTGCGGGGAATATGCAATGCAAATGAAAAGGATATAATTCAGATTTTACAGATTAAATGGTGCAACAAGAGTGTTCTGACACTTGAATTTGACAGCCCTCTTAATAGTCATTGTCCTCATTTTAAACAGGAAAAGAGACAAATTAACAAAGATATTGTTCTCTTCATGTACTATTTATGCTTTCCATGCTGAAAGATAACAATCTGCTGACTTATAAGCAGAGAGCATGGAAAACAAATTATGTTCATTTGATTTACTACTACAGCAGATCAAGATGTATCTATGGGTTAGCTGCAGGATAAGATGTATCCACGGGTTATCTCTGGGTTAGCTGCTGGATAACATTTTTTAGCCCATTGGTTCATTTCTTTTAATACAAATGGCATTAAAGGTTTTGAGGGGTATTTAACCACACCCTGTGAATCACTTGCACTTTTCTGTTGTGATTTTCCTGACGATGGGAAAGGCTTAAAAAAGACATTGTAAACTTAGTTGAATAAAATGTGCAACCACAACCAAAATGTGCACTGAAACCAAAGTCATATCAGAAGTCATACCAATATCAAATGTAAAAAATATGCTATGATTAATGATTAATGTATGATTTATCCATTTTCTGTGCCATTTTGTTTTTGGCCTCCCCCCAATTTCCCCTTTGTACCAGGAGAAGAGTGAGCGTTACCTCATGCTCTTCCCCCACGTCCTGCTCATGTTGTCTGCCAGCCCCAGGATGAGCGGCTTCATATTCCAGGTCAGCAGCGACGGCTTCCCAAGATAATTCTATCTTTTCTGAATCTCATGAGCCTTTTTTCATTTATATTTTGGGTCACTGCCCTTTTTGTCCACAGGGAAAACTACCTTTGGCCAATATGTCAGTGACAAAACTAGAAGACTGTGAAGCCCACAAAAATGCTTTTGAGCTCAGTGGTAAACCGTCCTGATATTGGCAATGTGCTTTGGAAAAAAAATCTGTGATCATTGCTTTTTACACCTTTGACACATTTTGTTTTTCTCTGCAGGCACAATGTTTGATCGTCTTCAGGTGGTGTGCACTAACCAGCAGGACTTGCAGGACTGGGTGGAGCACCTGACCAGACAGATCAAACACACTGCAGCCACAGCACCCAGTCACAAACCTCTCACTGTCCCCTGCCACACGGTCAGCAGTGAAGACTTACAAACCAAGACAAAAACGATTTTGTTTTCATTAAGTTTATACATATCAAGTGGTGAAAACTTTGAACGGTACAGACTTTACAGTGTAAAACCTAACCCTAACCCACAATCCTATATTAAAATGAGAAAATGGGACACATGGTGCTTTAAACTTAGCTAAAATTGCTATATTTGTGAAAGGGTTTATCAATGAACAATAATGCAGATGTCAATGTAATACTTATACTTTTTTTTTTAGGTCAACGGTAATGCATTTAAAAACAAAACACATCAGGAGACATTATACGTTGGTGGAAATGGGTAGGAAAAAATAGGTTTCCCCAAGACTTGAGCAGAAAGGAATCCTTGACATTGATTCAGTTGGGATTTAATGCTGGAGCCTTTAAGTGGAGGTAGTTATACCCATCCAGGAATAGAAACAGCGGCTGCAGGTTTTAAGACCAAGTTTGGAGATGGTCCTTTTAGAGATTTCAGTCTCCCTTCCACTGCATTAGAATATCCTCTTTATGGGTTGGAATGGTTTTCCTTCAGCTGACTGTGTTTGTACGGATGAAACCATCATGTTTCCAATAAAATGCTGCGCAACTCCATTTCACTGGCTTGAATTCAAATATCTCAGATAAATGCCAAAATGGACCATTATCTCAACCACATACTTGAATTTTAAATTTAATAAAAGATAATATCTTCAGCTTCAGTTTGCAGCACTGACTATTTGTGGCTCACTGAACCTCTTGGTCGACACAATCAACCAAGAAAAAAAAATGGTGAAAATATTGCCATACCTACCACTTTTTTTGTAAAATTTAAATACAGGCGATCCTGTGGTAGAATCACTATGAAAACTGAGTCTGAATTCGTGTTGTTTATAATTAAAGATCCATAACTATGTTGGACATAGTAAGCAATATAATGTGCATTCTAATGAAAACACATTTATTTCACATGTCTGTACATCACTCATATTTCCTGATTATATGTCATTCAGTCATTTAAAATCTAATTTTATCAATTCAGGACAAATCTTAATATTTTGCAGAAAGTCACCTGATGTATTCTTCGCAGTTATATTTACTTTCCATAGACTGTCTGTTGCCAGGTAGTTTGTCAGTTGATGATTAAGAGAAAGCAGGAAAAAAAACTGATACTACATGCTGGAGTTGTATGTTGTGCATATACAATATACAAAGTATATTGTGTATAGTGTGATCAAAGTCTTGATCAAAATGACAAGTTAAAATTGGAATTTCTTTGCAGAAGTGAGGATTTTGATCTGTATATATACATATAGATATATATATATGTATTGTGACACCTGTTCTCATTGTTTCATTATTCAGCTTCCGTCACACCCTCTCACCCCATCCCGACATGCTGAGGGTAGAGCCATGACGGTTGCTCCCACCTACCACACCCTTCCTCATCCCTCCTCCCATGGAACCTCTCACAGCACCATGATGTGGGGCCCCTTGGAACCCCCTAATACCCCAAAACCCTGGAGCCTGAGCTGCCTAAGGCCTGCACCCCCACTTCGGCCCTCTGCAGCCCTCTGCTACAAAGAGGTGGGAAGGTGTTTTTATGAGTGCTAATTAACAATTTTAGCTAAAATCTCAGTCCTCTAATATTTCTTTTCAACTTCTGACAATGTGCAGGATCTCAGTAAAAGTCCTAAGAGTGTGAAGAAGCTTCTTCCCAAGCGCAAGCCTGAGAGGAAACAGTCTGAGGAAGAATTTGCCTTGAGGAAGAGTATGTTTAATTTTTATAAAATCTCTTCATTTCTCCAAAGTATTTACTGGAACGGCTTATTTCATTAAGTGTTGTGAGTTGATGCCAAATCATCCATATCCTACTATATTATCCTATTTTTTGCCTTTTTTTCAAAATAACATATTGATTCATACTAATTAAAACAAAAGTGTTTTCTTACCTTCAAATAAAGTTTTTACAGTTTAATGCCATATTTATAGTTATTTAACATATGGCACCTCTTTTGCTCTGCTTACAATAAACATCACAGTAATTATTTAGAGCAAAAGTTGCTTCAAAGTTAAAAGTCAGCTTTATTGTCAATTTCTCTGTACTGGACATAGAGAGGAATCAAGAAGATGTTTCTCACAATCCCATAGTGACATTAAATAAACAATACAGTCATAATAATTATAATTAAGTGCAAAGTAGTAAAGTGCACTGTCACACTAAACAGTAAACACTGAACAATGAGGTATGAAGTAGCAAGTGCATGCAGATAGAAGAGTAGCAGTAGGTTTTTCTTTTGTGCAGTTTAGTACAAAGGTCAGTAGTCAGTGCCACAATGGTATATGGTGCAATAGCAGCATGATGGTTTCTCAGTGCAGTGTAGCAGTTGTGCAAACAAGAAAAAAGTGGCAAAAGTGGGTGAAGAGAGAAAGAGTTCAGCAGGGCCCGGCGGTCGGTTTGCAGTTGTGAGTCAGCAGGATGAAGAGCGATGGACTGAGCACGCAGCCCCGGTGAGCCCCTGTGCTGCGTGTAATGCTGCTCGAGATGTTGTTGCCGACTCATACTGCTAGTGGCCTCTCAAAGAGGAAGTCCAGCAGCCAGTTACAGAGGGAGGTGTTGAGCCCCAGCTGTTTAAGTTTGTTTGTAAAGTTTCAATCACCCTTACAGACACAGTGTGAGATAATCAGTAAATATATGTGTATATCACACAAAGTAACTCCTCCTTTTTTAGTTTACTCAAGAGTGAATAGTTGTTTCTAATTGTTTAAACTATCTTATTTCTATAGAATGAATACTACTTGATTGTCATCATGAGCAACTCAGTTGAAATCAGTGGGATAATTCATATTCTACTGACTAATTTGTTTTTAGCATCCTTATCTCAAACTATTTTTCAACGTATTTGAGACTAGCAACAGAGCATCAAAGATATCACCACTAATTCCTACCGGAATGGATGTCAATGTCTGCCAGTGACACAGCATGGAATAAAAATACGCCTAAACATAACTGAGAGGACAAGCGTATGCAAAATGAAAAGCAGTTGCTAAGATTGTAGCATCCATCCACTCTTTTGCTCGTAGAAAGCTCCAATCCATTTGTCTGTTTATTACTTTTGTCTTCAAGGTACGGCGGCTCTGGAGGAAGATGCCCAGATTCTGAAAGTTATTGAAGCATACTGCACCAGCGCCAAAACCAGACAGACCCTTAACTCCAGTAAGAAAAGACCTCTTCCACCATCCTTCACATTTATACACAGTAATGACCACAGGTTTATACTGGAGCTGTAACTACCTGACCTTTCATTAACACTGATATTCTGAACTGATCTTTCTAACAGTATCTCTTCCTTCTGTCTGTCTCTCCTCATCTCCTAATGTTTTGACATTTCTTTGGTTTGGTTTGAGTTCCCTCTTTCTCCTTTTTTCATTTTTCATTTCTCCATACTGTTTGTTTGTGTTCTGTATCCTCCATATGTTTGAATTTGCTTCATCATCCCATCCTGCATCTGTTGTTGATTCTATGATTTACCATTTGTCGCGTGCTGCGTATCCCACCTCCTTGTGTGCTGCCACTCCTCTTCCTCACCCACAACCCCCCCCCCCCCCCCCCCCCTCCCCACACCCTGCATCAACTTGGCCTTCTTCGACCAGCCTGGCAGGGCACTGACTTGATGCACAACCACGTGCTGGCTGACGTGGATCGGTCCTGTGCGGACTCCCCTGGCCGCCGTAGCAGCGTTTCGAGGCCAGAACTGACCTCTGACCTTTCGGAGGACTCTGACTATGACTCCATTTGGACCACCCACACTTACAGGATGGGTTCAGTGCCGCGTAAGAGTTGTATCTCTCACCAGAACTAAAGAACGTACAGCACTGCCACGCTGTACTGTAGTCATGTACAGCACTAGATTTTTTTTTTTATTTATCTATTTATTTTCTATTATAAACGTGTCAATTTTTTGTTAAATTATTTGGTTTATTTATTTTTGACAGTTTGAAGATGTAAAAGCATCTTTCTGTTGCCTTTGCCACTTTCCCTTCTATGTGCCTCCTCCATTTCTGTAATCGTCATGCAGTAAGTGTTTGGTAATTCTTGTTCATTTTTCTTGAATGTGATCACTCCCCGTGTTTGACCATAAATGTGGGGAACTCTCTTAGCAAGGGAGTAGATAAGTTAGAATAAATGGAAGGGAGAACCAGTGGAGGGAGAGGTGTGGGACTCAGCTTTTCCTGTCTGATATTCAGATGTACTTCAGGAACGAGTGTATTCTACTTACCATGTACAACTACTACACACGCACACACACACACATACACACACGCACATAGAGGCAAATATTCCCCTGTTGCCATATCATTTAGCAGGATACAAATCTAATATCCAAATCAAATTCTTAATATTTTATATAATTATTTTTTATTATTGAACTGAACTGTATTCACTCTTCCAGCCCTAAGCTGAATCTTAATTAAATGTATCCAAGCAACAAAACTAATCCTACTTAGATAATAGTCTGTGACACACAGTCCATTTCATGCTGTAGCTGCTACATGGGATTAGAGGAGTTTGTTTAACGCACCTTGCTCTAGTCAAGGTTTTATCAAATGGACAAAAGCTATTAGAGTGGTGATTTTAAAAGGTCTGCTCACCCAAATTTCCAAAACATTGTTGCACTTCCTATCGCAGTATGTTACTATTTAATGTCTTTTTTTACTCTTGCGTTTCTGTCTCAGCTCTAAAACAAGTCGGTTGGAATGCAACCCGTAATATAATCTTCAAATTCATTTTTGAATCTCCATATGTCTACTCTTGCATTAGAAAACTTGGTCAAGCCAGAAAATAACTCTTGTTAGACTAAGTGGTCCTGCATTACACATCAGTAACTGTTGGGAACCTAACACACTAACTTTGTGATAAGTGTGAATTGTAGGATACACAAAGCCACCTTATCTGGGAAAAGAGGCCTTTTCTACCATATGGATTTTGAAACCTGGGTAGAGGAATAGTGAAGTGGATGTAAATTTCTGCAGTGGCTGGAAATTAAAATGTGGAATTATTAATAAAGCATCAGCCTCTGGGTCCTCAGAGACTCCTTCTCATAGAGTCGAGACTGGAGGCAGAAGAAGCCGTATATTATATATTTAGAGCAACAACTCTGCAGTTCAATTTTTCAGTCACCTCACCAAAAGCTGAAATGTTAGGACTAACATCAAAACATCTAGAAAGTAAGGACCAGAAACTACCTGACAAGTTCCCTTTTGGGTAAAAGTAGAAATTATATTTTTCGTATAATTTGGGTGAGCAGACCCCATTTTATTTAAAAAAAATTAAATGTAATATAGAGTCTCCTAAGCATTATCCTTTAAAGGCCATTCCTAGATTCACTGTCACTGTCATTCGGTGGTTCTACAGGGTTGCATTTATAATACAATTGTTATGTTAGTGCATCAACATTAGATTTAAGTCAGGTATACCAGCCAGGAGTTTAAAATTTAAAAATTTGCAATTGCTGTTCAACAAATCTCTCGCAGTTTAAAGGCATAGTTACACATTTTGAGAAGTTACTTAAACCTTTGCGATATTGTTTTAAAACTACTATCTCTCCCTTTGAATGAAACTGGAGCCAGCAAGCTGCTTGTGCTTTCCTGTCACAGCACCCAATCATCTCTTTGGCTTCTCCTCATGAACTGTAGTGGAAAGTATTATTTCTTTATATGTTGGTATTGTATGTTCTGAGATTCCAGTGTTTAATTTTTTTTTGTTTATTTATCTATCTCTCTGTCTGTCCATCTGTTTATTTGTTTATTTATTTATGTATTTATTTATGTATTTATTTATTTATGTATTTATTAATTTATTTGTAAGAAACAGAGAAAATATGAGGATCAGGTCAACGTGTTTGCATTATAAATGCTTGTGAACAGATATTCCGTGATCAGAAACAGACTGGTCCCTCGTTCCAATCCTTTTTCCTGATACTTAACTTGCTTGTCATTTTTCCCCTTTTTAAAATGTTAAAGCATACAATAAGCTAAGTCAACACTGGCTCCAGTTTCATATTTGCAGATAAACATGGGGATGTTATACCGATGTTCTGACCTCATTTCAAAATACTCAAACTGTCCCTCGGTGGGTGTAGCTGTTGTTGGGCTCAGATCACCTCAAAGTCAGAAGAGACATCCTTTTTAACACAACGAGCTAGTACCTCTTACCTCCAAGGCCCTGCATGCCATGATGCTGTCAGGCTCTTGAGGCTTCCCATATGTCTTGCATTGATTACTATTTTCATGAGAAAGTATTTTTCCAATGTTGGTATTAAAGTACAGGTTGGTGTTCACCCAGAGTCTGTCCTCCTACAGCAATTAGTGACATTTGGAATACTGGTCCATATTTCAGTAGTTTACTTCAAAAGGATTCTTTAATGTAATCATTTTGTTATTTATATTTAATTCTGTATATCAATGTTTAGAAAATGTTCCCTGGAAATTCTCTTCTGTACTCTATTGGTCTGTATGATAGTTAAAATTGAAATTATAACATGAAGTGTTATTATTTTGCACAATTCATGTAATGGGACAGCGGGTGGGTGGGGAGATAGAATCTGTACTTTTTGTCGTTTACCTAGAGTGTGTATGATAGTCCTAAAGAGAGATTTTAGTATTCAGTGTTACTGTAAAGTTAATGCTCATCCGTGTAAATCCTCACCTTGAGTGCAAGCACTGGGGGTAGAAAAGAAGACACTAGAAACCGCGATTTAAAAAGAAACATTTCTATGTATGGACAATTCACTCAGCCTGAGAATACTGTACGAGTGGCCGGAAATGAAAAGAGCATTTAGTCTCCTTTTCTGTATATACTAGTTGTTCATGAGGGGAAAATTCCATTCTATGAGTATTTGAGCTGAAAAAAATAATAACACCGTCCTGTATTATGTGCTATACATTGTGACAGGCGTATTCTGTGGTTTAAAAAAAAAAGGTCAAACTGTGGGAGCGGCAGGGTGAAGACCAACATCGTCCTCTGTGTGCTCTGTTGTGCTCAGTTCAAACGTGCAACCACGTCTTATCAGCAAACAGCGCCTTCAGTGTATCTGTTCAACACTTTTGAAATGTTCAAGTCCCAAACGCTGTATTATGAGTTTTGAATAAATCTGTCATTTGGTAGAGACTGGCCTTCTGGTGGTTTTTAAATATCCAGTTCTAATTAATAATCAATTGTATTCTGAACAAATGAATGGTTGTGTTCTTCCACTACCTCTCATGTCTTTTCACTTGCCTTCGACTCATCTGGTACTTGGTTCTTGCATGACTAACACACTACTCTTACTGAAATTGGTGGAGGTTGCGCACTCTTTGTGTCATCAGTGCTTCTAATAAGGAAATCTCAGCATTTTCTCTGAGGATGAGTCAGTGCTGACTCATCTTACTGCTAACTGCAAGGTGAGACAAAATGTTGCATCAGTCTCAGTGCTCTTCTGTTTTGAAACAGGACCGCGAAAGGAAACAGGGTTGCATGTGATTATCCCTGGGGAGGAGAAAGTCCTGGTGGAGGATTCCAGTCACAACGGACAAAGTGCCGTGGAAGAGAAGTAAGGCGAGACAGATGGTACCTTTGTCCCGAGTTAATGTCTACTTACTAGAAATCTGATAAAGACTTGAACTAATGCTGTTCGTAAAGATTCAAAAAGATATCGCTGTGATGTGTTAAATATGGCAGATATAAAAGGGTATCAGATTTAAATTTGGTATTTTTGGGGGGTGAAAAAGTTTTGTATACCAAAAAACATGCATTATACTTTTTAGTCCTTCTTTCTGTATATCAGACTGGCATTAAGCCCAACTGAAGGTTTCACCTCGTAAAACAAACAGACCTTGGATATTTGGAACTAAACTTGTGGATGTCAGTTGAAAATATGCTATGTTAATCGGTCATTTGTCACCACTACACATGTTTTAGGCACAACATGATGACTGTAGACCATCCCGCTCTGCTTTGCTATGTCTGTTGCCCTTTCTTTAACAACTAGATTCACATGATTTAGGTAATAATATATAATAATAGGATTAATATGTTGCAGGACCTTAGTAGATGTGGTGTACGCCCTGAGGGATGAAGTTCAGGAGCTGAAACAGGTAAATATACTGAACTTCAAAATCAATGATTTAAGCAATTGTTTGCTCAGAAGGCAGTTTGGAACATAGGCAAGGATTTTTGTAATCCTTGACGGAAGTCTCTGTAGATGTGTAAAAATGTTTCGCCATGTCTTCAGTATTTCTGATAAATTCCTTTTACAATATTCTGAATCCCAATGGACATCCTTCATAGGATAACAAGAAGGTGAAGAGGTCGCTGGAGGAGGAGCAGAGAGCACGCAAGGATCTAGAGAAGGTAGTGAGACGGGTCTTGAAGAGTATGAATGACCCGACATGGGACGAAACAAACCTGTGAGGCTCTGCTAAGCTTGGAAAGAGAAAATGTCTATGGTTCGCTTCCGAGTCAGCATTCCGAGCTGTTTGTGGTGGACGTATTTGCTTTATTGCCACTTGGCCTCAAAGACATATGTGAGACTGATGCTAAACAGACTGAAAACTCTGCTCAGTGAAAACGTTCCTTAGAAACAAGGTTAGGTGATGTTTCAATGTTCACCTTTCGCCTCCGGCTGTGTTCAATTTGCTGGAAGACAACTTAGAGCTGTTTACAATCATCGGGTAAGATGTGATCTAGTGCTACTCAAATGGTACTTGAAACGGTATTAATGGTCACAAGCCTTCATTTCATAACCTCTCTTGTTATTTAATTTTTTTCATGAATTCTTGTGGGGTTTCCTTCTGTGACGCAAGCTTTTCCAGGGGACCATGCCGTTTTGTGTGTGTGTGTATGTGTTTTTTTTTGTTGTTTATTTGTTTTTTCTGTTTTCATTTTGCCTGACCAGTTCTCAATTTTTTGTTGCCATATAATGGGATATGTACAGAGTTGTTGAAATTGTAAAATGTAAATAATGCAAACAATGAGCCTTTGACTTTATGGGAGAAATAAATTTGTTTTTAGAACAATGACTTTTACTTGCGATCAATTCTGCCCTAGGATTGTTTGTGGGAATGAAATATTTCTGTTCAAACACACACATCTACACAAATACAAAAAGTATTTTGGCTAAATGGGCTGTATTTAGTGGTCTGTTATTCACAAAACATCAACAACTATTTAGTCATTTAGTCTGCTTTGCCAGCGTATCACTATCTCCTTGACTGAGTCTACAAATCTAATCTTTTTTCCACCTCTAAAACTGAAGTTGTTCCTGGTGGCAGTATTGAACCTAATGGCTGACTGTGAGGGGCCCAACCCTGCATGTTGTGCTGGCATGTTGGTTTCTGATGCTCTTGGCAAACAGCAAAACAACACATTCAGTCGTATAAAGTTGCTTTCAAGGTGCAGCTGGAAGAATAGTTTTGACAGTGGATGGACGCATCTAAAAAAAAGTCATCGGTGAATTTATATATATTTTCTACATCAACAGCGAACTCCCTCTGAATATTTTTTCATATTGCATTTCATGAGTCTCAACCAATCCGATTAGTTGGGTTTACCTGATGCAATAAATGTTGCGGTCTCACGTTATCACTCTGCTCCACGTGAGTTGACATGAATTGAGTTCTTAAGAGACAACATTTGACTTGTATTCAGTGGAAGCGAAACAAACACTAGCTTTATTTACAATTAGACTATGTTCGTCACCCATCTCTTGGACAACCGAAAATGATGCTCTTACATCTTGATGTTTATGTGTGTATTATTTTATTGTCATCCTCCTTTTGAAACTCTTAGCCTTTTTAAAATGCATTGTGTTCCCTGATCGTCGTGACAAGCTTTGTGTCGGGAGATGATCCTATTCTGCTGCTGTTCAATGAATAAACACAGACGTCAACCTTTTCACTGTGACTCTCACCTTGTCCACTCATTGGTAATGAAAACGGTTTCCTTTTGTTTCACATTGAATGCTTCCTGGGAACAAAGACCCAATTCACATTCATCCTGTGAGGCAGATCTCAACAGATAAAGCCTGCCGTGCTGCGACCTTTTTGGCCTGACTCTCATAGCCTGGTTGACTGTCACTCACACCTTGTTGATGAGCTAGAGCACAAAAAAGGCAATTTTCCTACTTAAGGAAAGATAACCTTGATCGTCACGTTGATGTTCCCAGCTATAAATACAGCTGGGGAGCTGAGCAGTATTACAATATGTGTGCTCCAATTTTTCTCCTTGTAATTTTGCACCTTATCAGAAATAACTTGAGTTACCGTCTTCCTGTCAAGTGTCTGCTGGTTGAGAAACTTGTGGATTGAAGAGGCAGTGCTGTATTATCTGGTTTCTGACCTGCCCCAGCCACACTTCACTCCCTCTGCCTCTTTCTTCCTACCAGGATGGAGTGACAGCTTGTCACTGTGGCTGCTCCACAATTCAGCTCAGAACCTACAACTATTGTGGAGCTCAGAAAAAGAATCAAGGTCTTCCCTGGTTTGCTCAGTCTTTTTTCTCTCTTTTCAAAGCAGAGAATCAATCAGCTGCAAGCACACAGACGCACACACACACACACACACACACACACACACACACACACACACACACACACACACACACACACACACACGTACATACACAAGACTTACTTCCCTTGCCTCTGTCTATTCAACAGCCAGTGATCATTTAGACTTGACATGTATTGTGAAAAACTGAGCTACTCTGCCTCTTTCTTCTCCTCTTTCTTTCTCCCCTTTCTCTTACAACTGTCTGTCATTAATGTCCAGGTCTTACAATATACTAACAGAGGAGAAGAAGAAAGCGAAGAGTGAGGGATGAATTGATGGATGGCAGGATAAGCACTCAGTGTCCTTTCTTTAAAGATTTGTTATTGTACAGTACTGTCTCTCAGTCATTTTTGGTTGGTGTTTCAGTCTGAAAGCTGGTCCACGTGGTCTTTTGTATGGGAAAGCAATAAGGCCCCATTGAATGAAGCTGAATGGACCTGCCATCCTTAGGGGCTGAGGCCTGAGGACTCCTATTCTTTAGCCCCCAATCTAATTGGAGCTGAAATGAAATGGAGGTTTCTTATGAAAATAGGCTTTGTTTGGCCGCAAGGCTGGTAATTCATAAACAATAACCAGGGCCCCATTGTGTAGATAATAATATATTCATGCCGCTGGAGATGGGGAGAAGGCAACGGGAAGGCTGAGGATATATAAGGAGGATAGGCAGAGACAGGGATGGAGAGTGGAAGGATAAGAGAAAGGGGAGGAGGGAGACTAGGGGCTAATAGCAAATAGTGGGTCAGAGAAAATTGGTAATGGTTGGGTAGACGCAGAGGACTTATTAGAGGAAGTGAAAGGACTAAAAGTGACTGAGTGACGGAGGTGACAATGAAGGGAATGGGAGAGAGACGAGAGCAGGTAAGGGATTTGGGGAACCGTTTACTCCTGTCAATGATGCCACCAGTGGCAGACCAGACAGGAGGGAAGGCACATGAGAGAGTCACCAAAACTGAATAGGTCGTAGAGTGAAAATTTCTGTGGCATTCAGAGTGGTGGAGCCGGTAGAGCGTATTGGTCAAGTGCAGTGAGCGAGCTGAGCACAAACCATCAATGTTTAGTAGGTGAGGGAAGATGGGGAGAGTTTGCGGCAGTATAAACTGACAGGAGGGGCTTTCAAAGCCCGGAGAGACGCTGTGCTGCAAAGACAAACAGGTGAGCCTTACTTGCATTTTATGCATCTGTAGTCTGTTGACTCTGTCTCACATGTCACCTGTCATTAAACAGGACAATGCTGCATCTCTGGTTGATCTTCAGATGAGTCTTCATTCCCTCAAAATGACTTCCTCTGCTGGCACTCAAACAGCACTCAAAATCATGCTGAACTGAAGTGCATGGAACAGGTGATCTGAGCAGCAAAAAGACCTCATATCACAGGCTTCTTCTTCCAAGGGATTTTACAAAGTGTATGAAAGGAGACTCCTGGATGATTCTGGAAAAACTTCCTCTGTGCCATGGCTTTTCTTGCTCTTTACCCCACTAAATTTTCTGCTGACTGTCCTGGGCTGTATTTCACAACAGTGGAGAAAACTGACTGAGACTGTAAACAATTCTGAATCCAATTTGCTTCCTCTTACAGATAGAGCTCATATTAATGGTGAGTAATCTAGATATTGCACTTTTTGGGTGAACTGGTATTGCGTGAGTGGTGTGGTTGTTCATGTCAAAAGTTAAAAGATTCAATTTTTGTGTTTGTAAACGATAAAACACTGACCAAGAGTATTGCCCAATATTGGCTCTATTCACTATTTATTTGTGCTCTAGTGGCATGGAAACAGTTTGTATGAATTCCATAATAAACTTGAAATTGACTCTGAACCCTGTGTACAAGTTCTCACTGGTGCTGGAGTCACCAGGATATGCAGAATATCTTATGGCACAAAGCTTTGAATAAGTTTAACAAGTGTGTAGTTTAATGCCACGTGTGTGTGTGTGTGTGTGTGTGTGTGTGTGTGTGTGTGTTTGTGTGTGTGTGTGTGTTCACACCTCACTATTCGCCATGGAAATGTTAAGATATATTAATTCATTGTGTTATTATGACTTATTGAATTTGAAGGGATCCAAACACTATTTATTTTTATCTGAACACCTCAGAAAAGAATACAAATAGATTCTAGCTATGCAGAAATGTAAAAATAAATTGAAAATAAAGTAAAATGCTCATACATCTAAAATAAAGAAAAAACAAACAAACAAAAAAAAACAACAAAAAAAAAACCAAGATAATTCAAGGATATATTGGGTCTCCTTGTTCTTTCTTGAGGTCTTGGCCCAGAGAAGAAGTATTCATGTCCATCCATGACACTTTAATGCCATGTGTCTAATCAGCCACTAGATGTCAGCATTTGTAAACATATGCAACATGTATATTCTTATTTTATTTCAACGAGGCCAATTAACAGCCAGTGCAACACAGATGTGCTGAGATGTAGTTTTTATTCCCATGTGCAAACTGGTGGTGCACACGCAAAGCCCTGTCTTAACAACGTAAAACACCTATAAATTGCCTATTAGAAACTTATCATCAATGGAGTATTTTTCTTCCCTAATATGTCAATGGATAATCCTGACTCTCTTAAGCAGTCAGGAGGTTTAAAATGTAGTAATTACATTCATGTTTTATTCATTATGTAAGAACTCTTGACTTATCAGTGCATTTTTCCTCCCTTTTTCTCTACTTTTCCATCACTTCTAAATAAAAACAGTAACTCTTCCTGCAAGATGGCAATAACACAGAATGAAAATCCTATGTATGTGTGTGTGTGTGTGTGTGTGTGTTTATCCATCACGCTTACACAAATAATATGACGGCATCATTGGTGTGTTTTTGGTAATATGTCACTATATGTGTTTCCATCTTCTCATTAACCTACAGTACTTAGTGAATCCATATCTTTGCAAATGGAGCTGGATGTTTCCCTGCTGGAGGTCTTTGTTTATTTTGTTTATTTTAATCCTGCGAAGTGGTTGTTGGCGGTGCTGGTCACTACAAGTGTCTGGCATTCGCTGCCTGCTAATCAGGCAGCGGGCAAACTGGGTGGCAGCTCTCCGAATGGTTTTCTGGAGATTATCCCAAATTTATCCATGAATTATCCCCCAGAATTATGCCATTTCAGCCAGGCCTTGTGCATTGACAGGGCTGGGAAAAAAGCATGTTGGATAAGGAAGTATGTTTACTGCATGTGCTGCATATGTTGTCAGGGGGCAATTTGGTTGGAGCAGTGCTGTTGTCAGTGTTGCGGAGTGTATAGCGGTGTGTGAGTGTGTGTGTGTTTATGCTCTCTAATGATGCTGGCAGGGTTGTTCCGTTGGGGTAATGGAGCATGGTAATCCACATCAAACAGCCATTAGTGGCAGATTTTACCCTTAAATGCCAAAACTTAGAGGAAAGACACAAACTTAACATTTGTATGCAATGAATACATTTTATAATTTAAAGCAATCTTGCCATTTGAAAATGTTTTTCCTTGTGTGCATGGATGTGCACCTGGATATTTTTAACAAAATAAATTACAAATATAAAAACAAATGTCAAAGAATCTAATGCAGTTGATTTGTGAGTTAGGAGCACTATATAGAATGCTGACAAATCCCAAAATACTAAATAAGCAATGCATGTCCCAATTTTGACGATACATGCTTCTTCCCAAAGCTGGACATTTTCTAGTTATTTGCAGCCTCTCATTAAACTAATTTCACTATGCTGTCACTCTAGATTGTACAATCATTAAAGTAGATCACTTAGTTGCCAACCTGCGCTGATGGCTGCTGGAGATCCAGGAAGATGAATAGTGCTGGTGAATCTTTCTGGGATAAGTGTTCTGTAAACAGGTCAGTAGATTGTCCTCTGAGGCTCAATCTGAGCTATTTTCCCTCACTGGGAGCACAAATTATCCTTCCATATTTATCCCATAAAACAGACCACCAGTGGCGCAGACTCCACATAGTTTGTTGGGGCTGTATTTGCATGCTCTGTTTTGTTGTACTCGGCTGAACACAGACAGAACTAGTTGTGCATGTGAATCACAATATGGGATAACACATGCATGCTTTTTATCCACTTAACACCAAAGTCAAAATGCAGCGCTGGCAAAAAGATGAAAGCATATCAACTAGTAACTACTTTGCTTTGATAAATACCTATTATATCAAAGCTAAAATGTATTGTTTTGCAGCGCTAGAAAACCCTGAAGTTGAAATGTGTCATTATAGTTACACCTGGGATTGTCTTTACTGCTGCTGATCACTCATATGGAGCATGCACACAAGCGAAGGATGTGGACGAAACAAACGCTGATAAGAAAGAGGAAAACAGAGGCATTGGGGCAAAGACAGTGAGAGGCAGATGTGAAAAAAGGTTAAGTACTCATTTTTCGGATGCTGTAATTCCTGCAGGGCCTTGTACATTGACCTGCTGGTTTGAGGGGGGCGAGGTGAGAAAAAACTGAGTGAGGAAAGAAGGGAGTGAAAAGGCTAAAGCTGCATGTGAGGTTGCAAGGTGAAAGGTGGGAAAGCTAAAATGGGAGGAGTATTTGCCTTTGGCTGATGGGGAACCAAAATGCACAGACAGACACATACAGACACATACAGACACACTCTTACACACTCACACACATAGACCAACAATCCCAGCAGGCTATGAACTTCAGTGGAGTTGTTGCCATGGCAATACACTGAGTTGCTGACCCCCGACTCCATTTTTCCTGCCGTTTGGCTATTGAAAGAGATGATTGACAAGTGTCCAAATGTCAGACGACCCAGCCGGCCACACAGATGGTGGCGCGGGCTGATATGTTGGGGGACAGCCATGTTATTACGTTTATTCACAGCAGACGTAATGGTGTGTGTATGTTTGTGTGTGTGTGTGTGTGTGTGTGTGTGTGTGTGTGTGTGTGCATGCACAAACACACACACACACACACACACACATGCATGCTTGTGGTCAGCATGTAAGGATGTACTTAGCCATCAAAAAATGGTATATATTTTCCAATTTGGAAAATACACACAGACCAAAAAATTATATTCACTCAGACAAGTCTCACATGCATTTACATATGTATAATCATGCACAAACAAAGGAATGACAGGGTAATATATTTGCTTGGTCCTTTGAGTATGGCTTAAAATATATTTGGTAAAAAGTTGGACTGATAGGTTTGAATTTTTTCTGTTTGGTATATATTTAAGTAGTAAGCTGAATAGACTTGAACTCATCACCAAATATCTAAAATTACAAACAACACATTTACAGGCACCAAAGCAAGTCATCTCTCAGTCACATTCTGTTTAGCAGAAGGGGCTTTTGCTGTTTTTATTTATATTTTCTTCTTCCTATAACTCCAGATTTGTTGAAATCCTCGCTCTGGTACTGTGTCATTGTCTGGGGTTGAAGGGATTGGTTTTATCTTGATCACCCACAGCAACACATTAACCTCTCCTCTCTTATCTCTACACTGGTCATTAGTGCCAAAACCATTAACATCCTATTGACAAGGGGCACAGAACTATGTGTGTGTGTGTGTTTGTGTGTGCATGTGTGTGTTTGTGTGCACATGTGTGTTGGTGCGTGTGCTTGCGTGTATGTGCATGAATGAATGTGTACCGTTATCGTAGGTGACATGTGGTTGAGATCTGCTGAGTTGGTGATCAGAGGCGATAACATTATTAGCCCGCTGTGTGTGTGTGTGTGTGTGTGTGTGTGTGTGTGTGTGTGTGTGTGTGTGTGTGTGTGTGTGTGTGTGTGTGTGTGTGTGTGTGTGTGTGTGGGTGGGTGGTGTGTAAGGACGATGTATAGGAGAGGAAAAATGCCATAACATTTCTTTAAGCTGTTTTGGTGTAATGGTATGGCCGGAGCGGATAATGGATATTTTAGGGTATTACAGCCTTTGATCATTTTGCTTTTACATGGATTTTAAAATATCAGGTTCATACCTTTATTTTTGATATTTATATACCACTCATTATTTTGTTCGGCCCAAATGCTGAAAACATTCAAGTTCCTTCTGAATAGCACTGAAAGTGGTGTCTTTGTAGGAAAATGTATTTACTCAAAGGGCTATCGTGAGTTTCTATGATGATGCTATTTAGAAAGTATTGAAGGAAAATGAAAAATGTACTTCCTGTCTCTGGCGCAGCAGCACTGGCACTGAATGCGCAACTCAATTTACTGTTGATTGAGAGTCACACTTCAGCTCAGACAAACAGCTGTCAACAAAAAATGTAATCAATTTAAGAAAATCGTATCTTGACTCAGTAATCAAGTCACTTATAGTAGCCACTTTAAACACTCCTTTCACATTAGAGGTATTTGAGCTGTGTCTATCAGTTTCTATATTGCGTATTTTTACACAAATACATAATATTCAATATGTAGAATGTTAATTTACCGTTCAGATGGATGCTACACTGTAAGTCTGGATTTCAGCAAAAAAAAAAAAAAAAAAGAACAAAAAAATTGTAAGAATATAATCATTGGGCATCATTCATGCTGACAAAGCCACATACAGTATCTCAAATACTTAAATGCAGGCATTGAATTTGGAGTGAAATGTTTGATGCTATTTACAACTAAATGCTCCACAACTCTCATCTCTCTGTTTTCTGTCCCCTCCTGGTCCAGTGTGTTTGTTGCGTTGACAATCTAACAGGTTAAAAGAATAATTGCAACTCTATTTACCCCAAACAGCCTCTTCTCTGCACATAATTACATCCATGCACACACACACACACACACACACACACACACACACACACAC
Organism: Fistularia commersonii; assembly: GCF_037954325.1. Taxonomy (NCBI): domain Eukaryota; kingdom Metazoa; phylum Chordata; class Actinopteri; order Syngnathiformes; family Fistulariidae; genus Fistularia; species Fistularia commersonii. The sequence goes on along the minus strand of NC_141287.1, from coordinate 8,601,190 downwards.
ACACACACACACACACACACACACACACACACACTGTCACATACTCCAGTATTGATGCTGAAGAGAGAGAGAGAGAGCGAGAGAGAGAGAGAGAGAGTCCCTGCACTAATATTTAGGTAGTAACAGTCATGTGTTTGAGTGAACCCTCCTCTTGTCCTCCTCTTCAACGCAAAGCACTGTTAACCACTGACACTCACTGTGAGAGGAATACACCCCGCATTGACTGCACTCATTGTGCTGTTGGGGTGGATACATGCCATGTATGTGTGTGACATACACTGGGATGAAGTGACATGTGAATATTTACATTTTTTTCTACTCTCCGGATATTGTGGAACCCAGAGAAATAAGAAATATGCGTTTGAAAATCTTGCTGTTAAATTATGTTTTTATTGTATGACATTCATTTTTCACAATATCCACAATGCAGTGCTGAAATAATTATTACATTTTCCCAGGAAGGTTTAATTGCTTTGCTTTCGACAGTGATGCTGACTGAAACCTAAAATACATATGCCTGAGAGAAAAGCCCACAGTATTTTTTTTACATTTGAAATAGGAGATAATGCTCCATTTTCTTGAATGACCATAAACAAATATTGCACTTTCAAAACGAATATATACTAGAAATTACACATCCTTTCCCGGAGCCAAAAAATATATTATTTATTGAAAAGTACCACAGATTTTACTAGCTTTCAGAAAATAATTGCTGTTGAGTTATTTCAATTATGTTATTATTATCCTTCATAATAAGCAATTAGATTACTCCACATACTTACCAACATGTTCCATCAAACTTGATTTCTCAAAATGATCACTTTGGCAATTTCACTGACAAAATACGTCTTGAAATACTTAGATATTTCCTAGTTATTGCTCAGAGCTGCAGTGCGTGTGCTCAGACATTGGTGGCGCTGCTGCTACATTGAGATTAATAACTGCTCCAGCCATACAGTGGATCATAGCCCCGGCATTACATTAGAAGACATTATCTAAATGCTCAACAAAGTTAAATTGAATTTAAGGCTCTTTTCCAATCCCCCCTCCCTTCCCTGGTTCAACCAGGCCGCTCTTGGATCCCATTCTCTCCTTGTTGTTCGAGCCAGTTGCGCAGGATCCTCTGCTCCTCATCTTCTCTCAAATTGAATCTGTCTCAATTTGACCTTTTATGTACCAGAATCTGATACATGCTTCAAGGCTGCAGATGTAAAGTATGTGCAGGCGAATATGTTTGACACACATGTGTGTGTGTTTGCCCGTATGTGCCCCCATGTCAGCTTGCATTGCTTACAGTGAAGTGGGAAACAGCATCTCTCCATTTGCTGCAGAATAGACCAATTAGTGTTTAGCAACAGAGCAGGAACCCATGTGAATGTGTCATTGATTAGCAGGATTTTGCTAATCACCACATCTCATGAACTTACCCGCTACTGTCAGCTGGAGCTTCTACAGTTTGCCTCCTTCTCCTCACTCAATCTATCCCTCTATCTTCTCCCCTCCTTCTTTCAGTTCCCTCTTCCCGCCTGTCTTTCCACTCTTGTCTTTACGCCCATCTGTCTCTGTCTGTCTTCTGTCTTCAGCTCCATCCTTCCTCTCCTTTTCTCTCCTCTTCTCAATTTCTTCCTTCCTCTCTTCTCCTTTCTTCTCCTTTATTTCAGTACCGTAGGGGTTTACAGTAGAAGGAGCTGAGCGGATGCTGAGTTTCCTCCATGTACACTATGAAACAAAATTTGGATCAGAGTTCATTATAGTAGTCTACATCACTGATCATTTTTATCAGTTATAGCTATAATCTATACAAATGTAATTGTAATTGCTCATTCTGGAATAATTTCTTTTTCTTGACTCCTCATCGAAGATTTTTTTTTAGATTGTGAAATGTGTTGCATGCTGTTATTTCTATCAGTTCTTATCATCCAAACTGTTTTAAGGTGAATGACTGTCATGAAATTTGTTCTAAACAGTGTGAAAAAATGTACTGTGAGGTCAAAAATATAAAAGATAGGATCAAGGAAGCACCACATCCTGAATGTATGTGGATGTCAAGACCTTGGCCTCTGGCGGAACTGGGAAAATGTAAGTTGACATTTTATAAATCTAAACAACAAGGAATTCAATTTCTTTGTGCATGAAGTTTTATAACTATTAATAACAACGTCATTTGGTTTATGTGAATTTAAGAAATACTCTCAATATCCACCAGTCTTCAGATGCTGTTCCAATAGTCTTGATGAGTTAAAGTACTGAAAATATAGGCAGGGCTGAGGGTTTAGTTTCCCCACTACCTCAATTGCTTGCTCTGTTGAAGAAGGACCTTAGATACAACTTATTTTGCTTGTATCACATCAAATTAAGAAAATATACCAAAATGTTTGATTTATTAAGCACTACTATCATTGATATTTTTAAATGTAGAACAATTACCACAGGAAAGATCCACTTGACATTTATGACTACTTATTGATTTCTTTGAACAAGTATATAACATCTCTGAGCATAGAACATTGCTGTTATCCATCTATATTTGATATTTATGTCCTGTCTGAGGCATTTGATGAATTGACCATGAAACAAACATGAATGAGCACTTTCGATTCATCTCACGAAGGAAGGAAAATAAATTTATAATTTGGGGCTCGTTGTGTAAGGGGTATTAGTTATCATATTAATTAGCATCTGTTTGACACAGTGTGGTGTGGCCAGCTGGGAGTATGATGGAGGACATGCAATGTGCCTGCAAGGGTGTGCATGTGAGGTGGGGTGGAGGGGCAGAGCGTTTGATTTGTTGTGTTGCTAATGTGACACTGATTATACAGGTCAGAGAAAAACCAAACTGAGATGCTGCAATGCTGATACTGAAGCTGTGATAACAGGGTTACAAACACGCACACATACAGATACACGCATGTGCGTACACACACACACACACACACACACACACACACACACACACACACACACACACACACACACACACATATACACGTCCATGTAGGTACACATATTCATTCACAAGCACACACATACACACGCACGCTAAATACACATGGATAGATCTAACGTGATCTGTACCTATGTGCATATACATGTAGGCAGGCATACTTGTGTTTTTTTGAAACATTCCAAAAAACAGTCACAAGCAGATACACGAACACACACACACACACACACACACACACACACACACACACACACACACACACACGCACACGCACACACACATATCTGCAGGTAATGGAAAAACACCTGACAATGACTTCAACAAACCACATTGAGCTTTTCCCCTGCAAGAGGTAGACGGTTGCCATGGAGAGAAGAGGCTAGAGAATTTGACCTATGCTATCATGCTAGCTTTGGTCCCACAGTTGTAATTTCATATGAGAGAAAAACAGTGTTTCTCACTGAATTGATTTATCCCTATGTTTATGAGTAGATAAGTGCAGCAATGCTTAGATGGAGGGTTATTTTCATGGGGTGTCTCTTTTGTGTGTATTGTGTTTATCTAGGCCACTGTTTATGTAGGGAGTACTGTAGCTCTTTTCTCGCAGCAGGGATCCTCTTTTTGTGTTTGTGCACTTGGCTTTGCTGTATGTGTGCCTACAATTTGTGTGTGTCTGCGCCAATCTCCACCACAGGTAAGGCAAAGGCATGGAAGACATTGTGGTTTATAAAGACCGAAGCGTGATCAGACTGCTATGTAGCAGCAACAAAATCAATCAAAATAGTAAAGAAAAAGAAAATAATATACAGCCTCTTTGTTCTGATTTAGTCCACATAACGTCTGTTCTATTTAAACAGGGCATGTGTTATGGCCTTGGGTCAGCAAGTGCTACAGTGTGACGATCACGCATTCTCACAAAAAATAATGCTCAAAAAAAAATCGCTCAACAACAGCCATAATAAAGTGCTGTATTGAGTATGTATCATTTGGAAGGCAATCAAAATGCTCCTCCCGTAAATGGCCATCTGTCTTTTTAGGGGTAATATACAGGGGCTGCTGTGCTTATTGGTGGAAGTGGGAGGGATCGTGTCAGTCATGTTTTTGACAGGACCTTGTATAGGTTGTCATGTTACTCGGGAGAGGAGGCAGGGGAGATGTGAACCCGGGGGCGAAGAAGGGGTCATCGTCTGCCCCAAATGGTCCCGTCAACAGCACAGGGTGCAGATAAATGAGATGTTGCTCTGGGGAGGTCAATCCAAAGGTGATTCAATTCTCTGTGTTTGGATGTTGGGAGATTGCGTGCTCATCTCTGTCAGCTCTAACTCTAAACAGGTCAGCAAAACAAGCCGGAGACTCAAAACTGGAGGGAGAAGGGTTAATCTGAGACAGATGGAGGGTAACCTGTGTGTGTTTGTGTGTGTGTGTGAGTGCATGTAATTCAGTAAGTCACAAAACAAGGTTGTGTCTCATCCATCCTTTCTTCAGTTGTCAGACAAGCACCAATGTGCCACTTAGCTGAACCTCAAAGACCCCAATGGGGGAAACCAAGGGGGTGACTTTGCTCCTGAAGCCCAGGAGGCATCATATTTATTGTTTTCCTTTTTTTCTCTTATACCTGTTATCGCTCACTTTCTCAACTTTCCTCATCAGGGACTCTTCTCACCTTGCCTCTGTATGTTTAGGATGTTTGCTCAGTTTTGTGTTGGATTTTCTCCTGTGGCCTCGTCCTCAGCGGAATATAATACAAATCAATCAAAAGCTGCCTATCTTGGTTTACCTTCAACGCTGGCAAAAGAATATGGATCACAGAGTTCAAGATTATTGCTGTTGTGATCTGTTTGTGTTGAAGATCTTGTAAAACATCATGTTCAACCCGCTGAAGGACATGAAAGTAGTAACCAACTGTTGTCAGCTCAGTACATTATTAAAACAGTTGAAATAAAATTGTAATGTTTTCAAGTATTTTGTCAAGATTTTACCCTTTTTGTGCATTGCGTTACCCCCATGATCCTATGTATTATGATATGACACTATGATCTTAACAGTGGTATGATTCAAGATGTACTCAAATGATTTCTCCACTAATCTCCCCCAGAGAGGTCATCATGTTTCTCTTAAATAACTTAATTGGAAGTACCATCCTATTTTTGCATGTACATAAATGTAAGTATCATACTTTGGGCGCATTGTAATTTAAAATTTTGCTACATAAAATATTGTGATATTAAGATATATTGATTTCTCCCCATTTTGAATGTAGGTCTTATGCAACATCTGCTAGAACCAATGTCTGTTCCTCACCATTGATATTTTGACAAGATTCCACATTTGGTTGAATCCTCTTTTTTATACTTCTCTGAAGGGGATTGCAGTTGGAGACTTGGTCCTACAGCAACGGATAGAAATGAGTTTTGGTTAAGATGAGGGTTACATTGGGTGAACATGTGTATGTGTGTGTGCATGTGTGTGTGTGTGTGTGTGTGTGTGTGTGTGTGTGTGTGTGTGTGTGTGTGTTTATCAGGATAGTGGGAACTACCATCTGTTCATGAAGGCCTGTAGACTGTTGGAGCCCTACCCTTGTCAGTGGCAGCTGTGTGTGTTTGTGAGTGTATATCACATGTACTGTGTGTGCACAACATAATGTCTGAGTTTGGTGTGTGCGTGTGTGTGCTTGCTTGTTTGCGTGCTTGCTTGCGTGTGTGTGTGTGTGTGTGCGTGCTTGCTTGCGTGTGTGTGTGTGTGTGTGCGTGCTTGCTTGCGTGTGTGTGTGTGTGTGTGTGTGTGTGTGTGTGTGTGTGTGTGTGTGTGTGTGTGTGTGGGTGGGTTTGTGTTGTTAATTAAGACTGCCATGGTTGTTAGAAGAATATGCTCAGACCAGCCACGGTCATCGTGTGTTGACACTTTAAGGCTCTAACCAAACAAAACATTCCTGCCTCTGATTGTTTTGCATTTGTGAGTCTATTACTGAGGTGACCACAAGTCTATATCTCATTTGTAAGCAAAATAAAAATATTTGGGGATAGAGACATACCTTTCAAACACAAGTTTTTGGATCTTGTCCTTTATGTTATTTTGAAACAGTTGCAGGAAATGACACCTTACAGAATCGCTCGGCATGGTGTCGCTCGCAGTTTTCGGGCCCCTGAAAAGTTGGGTTTTAGACTGAATGTACAACAAGCTGAGATTAAATCACTGAACATGCACTGAACTTTAATCTTATTTCAAAACATTTTTAAATTTGCTGGAGATTCATCACAGAAAACATTTAATCCACTTTATTGTCAATGTCATAGCAAGCGGAAATGTTTTTGATTGAATTACCTATTGATGAACTTAAAATGGCTTGAATACATTTGTTGCATGGGCAGAAACTATAATTATTTTCTCAGAGTTTCAATTTCTAGGCCAATTTTTGAAGTGCAGGTACACTTGACAGCTATCTCACATGGTCACAGCTTTCATGGAGGCATCACCTGAGCAGGGTTCAATGGCATTACCACTTGCAACAACATAATTACCATATTTGTATGGAACTTTATTTTAATCTGTATCTATTTGAATGGAGTAGTTCACCATTAAGGCTGTTCTTACATTAAACATGTATGTTTGGAGAAGGACAAGCTTAAAGCATCCAATGCACTCAAGTTTGCAACTGAACTAAGGCTAAACCAGGAGACATGTTGCATCCAGCATCTAAATTTGAAGTTAAAAAATGTTATTTCCATATTAATTATTACAAAATTGACAAAATTCTTCAATTAATGAAATGCATTGGATAAAATTGTCAGAATAAGTCAATTAATAAACATTACATTCAGTTGTTTGAAAAGGAGTACATACATATTTTGTCATTGCTCTACATTAGTTTTGTTTATGTCTGTTTCTGGTTTAAGATGAGCATCATTCAGATGACGAAGAGAATAAATAGTAACCGAAAGCCCCAAGCTCACTTGGATGAGCTTGGGGCACTTGGATGTTACTGGGCTTTTCTACTTAGCCGTAGCCACAAAATATCGTTTCAAAAACATTAAATAAATCATGTATTTCCACATGATAATAAGTCGTGGAGGTAATAACCAGGACTTTTTCTGTCCAAAGCAAACTTTGCCGGTGTCTCTCCTTCCCTTCATCTGTAATTGTTCATTCTAACCCGCTCTGCCTCCCCCATCCCATTCCATCCCAAGGGCAAGCCAAAGGCTGACAGCTTTGTTTGTGTTCTCCACTAAGTGATTTTTAATCAACTGGTCTGCATGAGTCCTCCCAGGGGCCCGGGGAACAGAGACAGAGAGATTGAGCAGAGCGCTGGGGGACGCCTGAGAGGACATCGGGCTACCTCTTCGTTTGACCCTTGAAATGTCTCATGCATAATTGTTAATTTAGCACGTTTTATGTCTTCTGTAAAGTCAGAGGTGTAAAATTAAATCTGTAAAAACGCAAGCTGGTGAACTGCAACTTTTCTCCAGCTCTGCCACAATAAGTTATCCCGTGGTCAGGCAGGACTACAACTATTCAGCTATTCAAAATAGTAACAGTGATAATGAGCATAATCCTAATCCATCTCTCTCACAAGAAGGACAGCAATATAAGTTGTGTGTGAAATGTGTGACACAAGTGTATCACATGGGTCAATGAAGTTGTGTGAAAATAGGAAACTTGTTGTCGATAAGAAAAGCATAGTGGCTAAAATGAAAATGCAGAAACATTGGCCTACGTCATCCAGCTGAGTGCAAAATCACATCAGAGGGAAAGTAGCATGAAGCATTAGGAATGCTTTTGTGTGTTTTGAACTACATACTTTTTCTCCATAGGATTGTATCTCACAAAAAAAAACATACTTTATCGTAAATTCTATTTCAATCATCTCAAAGTCGCAGTGTTTTCAATCACAGGGGTATTTATCAGATTTTGACCTCTGATTTGGACCTTTGATCCAATTTTCAATTACATTAGAGATTCCTCTGTCTCCCTCAAGAGTTTAAATACCAGTGCCTTTTGCCAGTACATTAGTATTGGAATAACTGGACTAGAATATAGCAATGTTTGATATTTAAGGTCATGCAATATCAAGTTGTTCGTGACTGAGATTTAAACTATAGTGTTTGACGGTGAAACCTACTATTTGTATTGATTGACAGTATTGTTGTCGAATCAAGTACAAGATATTGTGTGAGAGCAGCGGCAGCAGCACAGGCTTGATGGGTGCAGATGGTTTGTGAGGATCAGATGTGCGTGAAGGATCACTGTTTTGTCAGAGGTTGTCATGAAGAGCAAAGAAGTCAAATGGGCATCGTGTAGGATTTTTTTGATTACCAAGTTTAACTGCAGAACACAGAAGCGGAAGTGATGTGATTATATGTGTTTTAAATATATATATGCTAAAAAAAAAGTCAAGAATTCAGACTATCAAAGCCTTCAGTAACAGAGTCAGGCCAGTATCTTCTTGTTTGGCTTATTTGACATGCAGATTAAAAATAAAATAAAATCTGATAAATATAATTTCACACCTGATTTTTAAAATGCCAGCATGCATGCTGAGCTGTGACTCGACCTCACTCCAAACATTTAATGTTGATAAAAATCCATGTTGATCATAATTGCAGAGGCATCATTTTTCTTTTAAATTGTGCTGGAAGCAGCCATGCTTTCCTCCCAGGAATGAAATCGAAATTGAAATACAGACCTTGATGGGGATTTTAAAACTTTAATGAATACAATTCAGCAAGCATGACAAAAAAAGTTTGTAGTTCCTCTAATGCAGGTTCACGTAGGTGGTCCATCAGTTTTAAAACAGTCTTTACTGTCCTCAAATACTCAAATACTATATTGATACTATATTATATGCTATATTATCCAAAACTGTTGCTTTGAGGAGTGAATGATGCTGGTCAGTCTCTCTGTGTTAAGTTCAGTCAGATTTTATAGCAATGTGTCATTATGCAAAATTGCATATATTATTGATAAGGCCACATAAATGGGCGGGGAAAAAGACTGGCAATTAATTACATATTAATTTAATCAGAATAACTAAATAATCAATTGGTCATAAGTTATCACCAAGATAATATTAAATAAATTGTAATTCCAGTGAACAAATCCATATTTTTTTTCTAAATAGCATTTTCATGACTGGGGCTAGGTCTTAGTGATACACTGCCACCTTGTCTGTGCAGGCTTATGTGTCGTTGTTTCCAAAAACCTTAGTTTTCTTTGTCCCCACAGAAACTGCTTCTGATGTTAAAGGTTTCGTCAGTCTAAAAGATCCACTTTCAGAAATAAGAATGCAGGGATGGAGGTTTGACGATAGATGATTGGGCACTGAAAACTGAGAAAAGAAATATTTTCTCGTCTAACTGGCTGGATGTAAATAAAGAGGGGGAATAGTGGAATCTGGTGGAGTTGTGAGACAAACAAGTTACGCATAAGGGTTCAAGGACAACACATATGCTTTTTTCATCTTAGCGTTGCTTCATTCATCTAGAAAATCAATGTCGTCGGGTAGAATTTTTTTTGTTTCTTGTGTATCTTTTTTGCCACAGTACTTCAGTCTTTTCTACAGAGGACAATATGAAGTGGAAATGCCAGGCTGTATAGAACCGATCAGGTTGCTGTTGATGCTCAGGCAATTGCATTACCTAGACTTCAGCTTGACATCAGTTTTTTGTTATACCATTTCACCAATTTACCTGTCCCATTTTTATGTCTGATAAAAGCAAGTTGACTACGTGCTGAATAACATGGTTCCAATAAAATCTTAGACACAACAACAACAACAGTTGGGTGCATGTAAGATGAATGGGAAGTGAATCCTGTTAGGATATATAAAGCACATGCACTGTATATCTGCACTGATCCAACATTTTGAAAAAAAAATAAATAAAAAATCATTTTTGACCCAACTGGACATACAGTGAATTCTTGCCAGTGCTTGAAGTGGAAAAGAAGAAATTCTGTGCTCTCTCCCGCTATTCTCGTACTGTCTATCAGCTATCATCAGAAAATCATGCTTTAATCATCATGACTTACGTAAATGAGCCCAAACTAAACCTTGCCACACAATGATTCGTCAGAATTTTACTTAACATCATCAGTCTTGTAATGGGAATAACAAAGAACAGACAGTCTTTGTAGGTTATCCACCCAGCAAAATAATTTTGTACCATATTACTCTTTGCCGATTGCTTTCTGTCAAGGACTCAATCAATTTTTTCTTCTTTTTCTGGTAATTCCAGTTATATTTTAACATTTACATCCATCTTGTGTCTCTTGTGTTGTACTACCTGTCTGCTCAGCCGTGTCCTGTCATCTGATCACCTTTGTCAGCCCTGTTCCTTTTGTCTTCCAAACCTTATCAGCTCTTTGTGGGCCCGACTGTCCTTCACCTGCCTCTTGTTGTGTGATTAGTTTAGTTGTTCATCCATTCCAAAATTCAATTTTCAGAAACTGAAAAACTATAGAAAATCAGTTGAAAAAAGACCTAAATATTAAATGTTGGTGTGATGGTCCATTGTGTTAGATGAAATGTTATTTTTACACTATCCATGTCTTCCGTGTCTGAGTCTTGTCCTGCATATAAATGAATAGTTCTGAAAATGAATACTTTATCATCTTGTGATTTGGTTACTGTGTGGCAGAATCTGAAGGGAATGTTTATTTAAAGATCAGCCACTTTATTCAATCACATCGCTAAAAAATGATTAACAGATATCTGTCACATTACTGATATGACTGTTTTGCGAACTTTTGGCGTTGTGAGCAACAGGATAGGGATGGGTATCCTGCTTAATATCTTGCCCAGAAACTGCTGTTGAACAGCTAAATGCAGACATGGAGCTTGTGTTGCAGGTTAAACAAAGACATTTCTGTAACTCAGGGTTTACTCTTGTTTTGTCAAATTCAGCAGAATGATCAGGAACCGCTTAGTGAGGTGAGAATAGTGACTCAACAGATAATATCTTGTGGGGCTGGAGATAATTATCTTATCTGATCAGACGAAAGAATATGACAGTAACATGTTCTCAAAAGATAATATCTTATTCTCACACCATGTCATCTTGAGCGCTTAAGATAATATTTTTGACTAAAAAAAGGATCCTCTGTTGGCTCAGTGTGAGGCATATTACCTGAGTGTGAACAAAGAAAAAAAAATTAAGAGAAATCTTCTGATTAATTCCTCCAGAAACATTTTAGAATAGAATGTGGCTTTGCTGAGATGTGAGAGTGACCAAATTGAAATGTTAGAAATTAAATGTGAAGGTGAAGAAGAGGCCAGTAATTAAGCTGGATTGCCAGTTTGATTGATTTTGAATTTTCACTGGATGGCGGAAAGAATAGGAGTTGTGATTTCTTTTGGACTTTCTGTGATTAAAAGAACCCCAACTTCAGAGAGAGTTCCACTAGCCTAATTGGGAGAAAATTATTGTATGGAACAATTGCTCAACAACAGTACATGGCACCACGGATTGTATTTGATAATATTTTTCAATCAAAAGGACAAAACAACTTATTGACATGTCTGTCAAATCTTATACATTGACTGGAGATCACAGTGTGATTGTTTATATCGGGTTTAACCTTTTTGTGGCACAACAAACTGAATACATTTCAGGACCAATTAAAGCAACTTCAATTTGGATTTGGCAAGGAATTTGATTGGAGTCGGCATAGCGGTTATATGACATTTCCTGATAGGGCAATAGCAAGTGAGCCATAGGGAGGGTGTAAAAGGAAAATGGCACTGGGTCAAGGATGGAATCCTGAAGGACTTGGAATTGAAAGGGAGCACACGAAGATATACGGCTATTAAACAAACCCTACAACTATAAAAAATAGACATGACACCACTTCAAACCAGTACAAGTATTACTGTGCAATTCAAAATAAGCAAAGGACAAAAGGGCCAATTGAGCCACTCCCTGGGCAGAAAAGTAAACGCACATCCCTAATTATTCAGAACCCCAAACTGTCATCCAGTGTCATTAAGTTCAGTCTTATGCAGGGCTCGATGTCACCACATTTACTGTGGAGGCTGAGAGGACTGTGATGCAGAGCAGTCCCTTCCAAAAAATGTTGATGATCTCTTTCAATGTCACCATTCAGTGACTGATAGCAGATTGTGTCTCCTGCTTACTCTATTCATGTTGTAAATACAAGCCCCACTGAGTTGGATATACCCCTTTCCTCTTTTTACAGACTGACAAGGTTGGGTCATTTTACTGCATTCAAATTAGCAGGAAGCTATTCGGAATTCCAAGGTCACATAGGTAGCTGCCTCTATCGGTGCTTTTACTGTCGTGCGCAACCCATGTGTTAGCAGATGTGGCCGTCAAAGTCCTCTTGTCACAACCATGAACATGTCGGATTAAATTGCATTACATAGAAATTTCCCTTCCACTCTCCTACCGTTTCTCATCACGTGGCACAGTGTAAAGTTCAGAGTGGTATGTGGATTCTGTACTGATGGATTGTCGCCTGACAGTTTTCATGTTAAAGATGTTGCTTATTAGGAAATGGGATTAGTCTAGATTTTATTCATGTCATTATTTACAAGTTCATTCCCAGACAGAGCACCAATGCAATCCTCACCTATTCAAAACAAACAGCCATCTAAGTCAAATTCATTCCATAAAAAGATACCTGCAAAATAACTCACAGTATCCCAGAAGGATGAAGGATTCCAATAGGAACAATATGGAGAAATTAAGTGGATGGATGGACGGTAACTGAGTTGGTGTTCTTCTTATTTTGCTTCATGATGCCATGTCAAGTGCTCATTGTTCAGATGTATAAATGTCATTTTAAAAGTTCTGCGGCAGCTGCATGAATAAACCAGAGAATAGAGACTGAATCACCTACAATTTCTCAGTGGTTCAATCAGGCAGCTTGGACCTCTAGCAGAAGTGAGATTCCACCGTCTGAGGTTTTAAATCTTTTATTCTTTTTTTCCCATCTTATTTACCTAGTACAAGCCAAGGTCCTATTCCTACAGAGAAAATGAAAGAGTTCGGGTTGCGCGCTATCGAAGTATGAGAGAGAGGGTAGTTGTTTAACAACAAACACATGCATGGTCATTCGCAAAAAAATGGTCGGGTTCCATAATAGATAACTGACTATTGACGTTTAAAGCTGGTCAGAAGTGACTATCAGGATGAAATCAAGTATCAGCGCAACTCAAATCAGGATCAAGAGGGTTCTACCAGTATGATGGGTGCACTGGCTGGAAATGATTGCAAGATGGCTTTTGCAGCTTCTTGATGGACACAAGGCAAGTTCTCCATACAGTCACAGTTCATCTTGGGGCAGAGGAGTCAATCGAAAAACAAAAAAAAAACTAAAAGTCCATTTAATTAAACAAAAAATATGAGACAAAAACGAATGAAAATAATTTTTAACAGACAGTGGGATGCTGCGCACAGCTTCACTCAGCCATCCTCCTCTCAAACTAAGCAAACTTTGGGCCCCTATTTTTGAAATGATCTCTGGAGTGAGTCCATCACAAAATGCAATTTTTTTTTTCCCTTTCGTTGTTCCAACTTAACCAACCATGCAGCAAAGCATTTAGCATCCTAAATACAAGCAAGCATGCACACACACATACTCATTCAGCTGTTTGCTTTACTGCAGTTTTGGTCCTTTTCCTTCTTCCTGCTGTGCAGAAGCAGCTGTGGAGGAGAAGAGATAACTCTTAACTTTGTTTTGACACTTTTGATTAAGGACCATTGAAGGAACACCTGTATGGCGGGAGGGAACAATGCACCGAGCCCATAGAGAGATTGATTTTGTGCATTAGAGAAGCAGCCTTTGTCTAAAGCCACGAGGCCCTTTGTTATGCTAACCAGCCGTGGAAGATTTCCAATTCAATTTCACCTGAACGCTGGTCAGCCGCGCGCTCCATTGTATGGCGTCCCTCGAGCCCAGTAGCCCCCCACCACCGCTGCCACCGCTGCCGCTCCCCTGTCGTCTCTCAAACTGCAATTTAGCTGCCGAGGAGTGCGTGCTTGTGTGTGTGTGTGTGTGTGTGTGTGTGTGTGAGATGGGTGGGGGACTGTGGCCCAGATTGACAGGTGACTGGATACTCTCACCGCAATATTCGCCGCATCCTGTCCTTGTGTGTGCAGTGGGCCGCAAAGAGGATCACAGTGAAATGAGATGATATTAATTATCCTAATCCTGATAGCTCTCTCTGGAACTCTGCTTCCACTCGTCTGTCTCAGGAGAGGACTTGAATGGTCAGACAGAGAGAATGTCAGATAAGTGAAATGAAAGCTGGCAAATTCAGGGGAGACTACTTTGAACAAAAAAACACTGCTTACTGAATAAGGTAGATTAATTGTTTAGTCTTTTGCTTTTGTTTTTATAATTTCATGGTTGCTTAATCATCTTTGCATTATCGAAATTTCAATCCCATCTCGAAACTGAGGGTCCTTCTACAGTCATTTGCAATCTTAATCAAAAACACTTTGGAATAAATGTAAATAGGCCCTTTGACAGTGAATGGTGCACATCTACGTACAACTTATGTGACACGGAAGCCTTGAAATAAATCCTCAATTTCTGAGGATTTGTATAATCTGTATGTATAGAAAATAATCATGTATTGATTTGTCGTAAGATTACAGGCCGGAGGTTCCTGCATAGGTTTCTTTACATGACTAAACTATAAACTATTCCTAATGTTCTATGCATATGAGTTGTACTAAGAGCAACTGTGAGACCATTGAAGAAATTCAGATAAAACTAAAGGAGGAGCCCTTTTAATTGAATGTCTCTCCAAAAGAGCAGCTGATAATTGAACCAGAGGGGAAAGGCTGGCTTCATGAATAGGCTAGCATAACACAGAGATTTGTATTAAGATCAAGTTTCTACAGTGATGGAAAAACACAATGCCGAGCTGCAAACATTTATTGGCTGCGTACATTAAGAAAAACTTCTTAACTTGCTCATTATACTTGATGATCGTAGCCTATTATTTTTGTGGCGTCACACTCCAGTGGGCTGAATTTAATAACACAATTCTCAGAGCTCCAAGTCAACAATCAGTTTTCATTCACTTTATTTTATTATTAAAATTTGCTTTCTATCGTGTGAGAAGCTGCTCAGTTTGGCGAGTGAAATGCAGTAGTAAAATACTTAAATAGTATACAGTAAATCCCATAAAAGAATCTGGATCTATTTGGCTTGATTCCTTTTAGATAACATGTGAGAATATTTACATGTTATCAATCAAATGCTCAGCTGTTTGCTCAGTTTGTTTCAGCACATTTAAAATTAATTGGTTTGTCATTTATCTGTGTGTTTGCACGGTTGTTTTCAATTTTGATAGTTCTTTGTTCCCTAATGCAGCACATCAACTCAAATGTGTGCACAGAAAGGCCTAATCCTGGCCTGAAGTGGAGGTACAGTATATTTAGAGTGCTTTTGATTGTGAAGGTTGTTATTATTGAATTTGAGTGACGATCACGGTCGTTTGATCATGAATCAATGCCTCGCTGTTCATTGTGATGTGCTTGGGGGGACGCGGAAGTGTAGAAATTGTTTAATGGGGCATTTTGTGTTTCTTGTTCTTTTAGGGGGTTCTTGTCGTCTCTCTTGAGCTCACCCTGTAGCCTGATGAGACCCCTGCAGGCACCCCCCCAACACACACTCACCCTTTACCAGACAAAGTGAAGTGAGGAGAATATATCACAGTAGAGAGGCATATCTTTCCCCCCCCCCATCCCCTCCCCCTTCCCCCCGAGTCCTCAATAAGCTTCTGAAGTGTGAAGTACATTTTTGTTCTCCTGTTTTTATACCAATTTTAATTCCACAGCTGCATATCTGAGAAGCAGGATTTCCTTGGTTAGGTTCCCAGATTTTCTTTCTCTCCATCTTGCTATTTGCCTCACTTATATCCTCCCCTCTCCCTCACCCATTTCATCTCCTTCTCCTACCCCTACAATCCCTAACCTTTCTGCCTCCCCTTCCTCAACCCTCCACCCCCCAACCCACCCTTCCGTTGCCTGGGGGCTGATTATTTTAGTGGAAATACCGCCACCGTGTATCGCTGCCAGATTCTGCCAGCCAGAGCCTCTGCCACCCGCCCCTCCCTCCCCGCCCCCATACCCACATCCATCCACTTAGAATAACCAATCTGATGATGTGACAGTTTCTTTCTCCCCATAGAAAATCTGCCTCTAACCCTTTTTCTCTCCCTCTTGCATTTTGGATTCCAGCGTTGTTTGACATGTTATGGAAGGGTTTCAGCTTCCCACCTCCGCAATCCTTATTCTATCCCAGGGAAGCGGTTGGCATGGGAATCTAATACTTGGCAGAGGCCATGAAAGGAGGTGGTGATGGAGGGGAGACTGGGGGATGATTATAACAAAAATCATTTTTAAACACTCTCCATGTCTGTCTCGCTTTTCGCAAATATCTCTGTTATTTCCAACAGAGTATCTGATTTAAACCGTGCCACTTTGGTGTGTGTTTATGCACCGTACAACTTTGCACAAAGTTGAACCGTGAGATTGACCCGTGCGATGGACCATTTCTGTCTGTATGTGTAGACGCTCATCTGTTTGTTGTGTGTTTCCCCAGTGGTCTTTAGTCCTTAGATGGACACTAGTTGCCATGGCACTCGCACAAGGAGAAATCAGGTCCGGTTACAAAGCTTTGATGAGAGCTACATGAAAGCCTCCGTCTTCATAACACCGAGACAAACCGCCAGAGTTGTAACCGGGTTGTATCTCATTGCTGGAGGCGAAGTCGGCCTCAGTTTGCAGACATCTAGCTCGGGGTGCAACATGTCTGAATTCTTCAACTGATGCCAATCACACACTTACAGCCGACTGAAAATGCACCTCTTAAATTTCACTTAGCCCACTGCCATCACAGTGGTCATTAAGTAATTTTTATCATCATCTGTCATCAGTGTCATTGTCATGCAATCATATAGTTATGATTCACTCGTGTTGGTTTTAGATATTTTGGGCACGGGGTAAGTCTCGAAGAGGTTAATCAGTGCTCTCTTGTTACATTGTCTCAGTTAATATATTGCCCAAAAGGGCTCCTTTGCTCTCTTTCTCTGTTTTTCACGGTTGTTCAGCCTTGAAGGCATGAGGCCGCCTACATATAACTGCGGCGTTTTTTGCAATCGATTCCAAGCAGATACATATTGTACCATTCAATCGGGGCAAGGTTATATGTCCGTTCTCATTGTTTAGGTGTATTTCGTTCATTTGTCCATGAACCGATAAGTCTCTCAAGCCGCAAATCCATGTTTTCGCTGTGTTGGTATAAAACAATTTTAGTGGTCTGGCAGGGCCCACGAGTCTGAAATTGTCGTCAATCAATCTAAGAAAGCGTAAAACGTCAACGTCTGTGAAAGCGAAGGCAAGCCGGCCATATAGGTGTTTCGCTGAGTTCCATATTAACATGTACAAGAGAGGAGATTGGCGTAGATAGCCCCATCTACACCGAATTGTTAACAATATGCAGCTCTTCTCAGCATGCAGAGCAGCCTGGCGGCCCCCAGTGTGAGCCTAAGCAGGCTGAGCTGTCATTGTTTAACGCCTCCTCTGATTAGTTTACTCTCGCCTGATTAGAAATTAATTAAAATGATGACACAGATCCCCAGGGACGAGGGTGGGTAGGTGGTGATGGCGGTGGGGTGGAGGAAAATGAGGGCTATGTGCGGGGGGATGAAGGGAATAAATGGTTAGTCATTTGTTGGTGGCGTCCAATGGGAAGGGGTGATGTTAAGTCGGGGACTTTTTAGCAGAAGAGTGTGCAATGGGGAGGGATTTGGTATGAAGTGTGCGTCAGGCAGGGCTAAGTGTTTTGGGGCAGACAGTGCTTGCGTGCAGGGAGTAGCGCTTTGGCGGGGGACAAACATGGCTTAATGAGTGGCGCTTGTCGCAATCAGAACATCATTTCCTCATGCATTCTAATGAGCAGGATGTTGCATAGGAGATCGTTTCACACTCTAATTTATTCAATATATTTTGCGTATTCACCGTGTTTATTTAATAACAGGGACCATGCACATTAATCAACATCTCAGCTTTCATCACAGCAGTGCAAATATTCCTGAGTGACTTCTCTCTGTGTTCTGCCAGGGTCATGTCACAGCTCCTCAGGACAACATTGTGCTGCCACTATCTTCTTCTTGCTTTATTGCATCTGTAGACATGATGAGTGCTGCTGTACAAGTCAGAACAAAAGCTTCGAGTATTACATGGAGTCTTGATAGCATCACGACCGTGAAAATATCAGTATTATAAACAAGTGTGAAGCACAGGCTTACATGTCACCCATGGATGAGCCTGTAATTCTCTTCACCAATATTCCTCCCTGGAGTCTCTGCTCTGTTTGTTTCCCCTTGTTTTCTCCTTCCATCATTATCTCAGTGAAGGTTGGGCCAACTAGAATGCTCATTTTTAATCTGCAGAGAGATTTTTTTCTTAACTTCATCCCTCCTTAGCAACCAACTTCCTATCACTAGGGAAAACTGCTGCCTCTGCCTTTGCCTCAACCTCTTGCACCCTTGGCTTACTTCAGTCATTCTGTCCATGGTGCAGCATCTCCTCTCTTTTTTTTTCCCGCTTTTCTCTCCTTGGCCTCCCCTTATCCATGTCATAATGTAATCAAAGGGTTGAATAAGGTATCAGATGAGGCCATGGGTGTGTGTGTGTGTGTGTGTGCGTGTGTGCGTGCATGTGTTTCTGTGTGCGTGTGTGTGCATGTGTGCATGTGTGTTGTGAGGGAGCTATGTGGTTTAGAGACTAGTGGGTTTCCCATAGCGATGAGGGCCCATGGTTCTCCTGGTAACCTAATTGGCATGTGTTTCCTGGCAGGTCTTATTATGGCCTCTCCTAATCACTGTCCCCAGCCCTAACAAGAGCGACCTACAGTTTTGCTGCAGCACTGAAGGGGCATGTCTTTTGTGTTTTTATTTCTTTCTCTTTCTTCCTCTTGTCTGTCCTCATCCCCCTCATCCGAACAGAGAGACTCGTTGAGACGGCCTGATTACCACAGTCAGATCCAGAAGTGCATGTGCGTGCACGCACATGAATGTTTACATGCTATAAAATCAGTTGGTTTATCAGGACGGGCTCCTGCCCATGTATACCCTAATTGGGAAATGCTTTTAATAATTTCTAATTAGAACAAGTGCTGTAATAATTGGCTGGGTAATCTAAGGATTAATTAGCAGTGTTGTGTATTTGTCTGAGTGACTGTGAATGAGTGCATGCATGTGTGCTTGGTCAGCACGTGTGTGGGTCATTGTGTGCTTCTGCGTGTATTTCTGTGCGCTCACAGACACACTCAGTCAGGCCTGGACAGGCTGTTGAATAGACCCCAGGTTCTGCAGCTTGCTAATGGAATCCTGCCCACTCAAGGAGGTCTGTCAAGGAGGGAGGCCAAGACAGAAGCAGCTTTGTTTGCCAAGTTTTACTGTGGGTGGGCCCCCTGCCTGCAGACCCTCATTTGTATCACGGTGGGCATCTACCCCCTCTCCTATGACCCCCACCGTATTTAACAACTAACCTCGCCTCCACCTCCCCTTCACCTCGCCCAGACGCCCCCCACCCTTCTTGTCGTTGTGCATACTGCTCCCATCTTCTTTCTTTGGCTAAATGACACGTTTTATTCTCTTTGACCCAATATGCTCCCGAGCCCGGCTGTTGCAACCCCCTCCCCATTTTTTACCAAGATGTATTCTTCTGCCACCTTCTCCTCTTCAGTCATGCTCACCCTCTTCTACCCTCCTCCACATTTCCCTCTCCCCATCTTCCTGTAGAGGAGAGGGTGAGCTAGCGCCAGGCTCTTGAGTTGTGTACTTCCACCTGGTCTACCCTCTAATTACTGCATCCTTTCTTCTGAAAAAAGAAATGGAGGTAGAGAAGGAGATGAAGAGCAAGAACCACTTGTTGCTTCAAGCATGGGTTTTTATAGCACTCTGCGCTCAATAACAAGACCATAAGCTTTTATGGGTTCATTGGATTAGAAACTCATATTTCCAAAAAGGCTTTTTCTCTGAAAAACATTTTAAGCTCTGTTTCATTATGGCCCTCTGTCTTATAACCTACCAATACTTTTTCCCATCCATTTTTAATGCAATGGTTATCATCATCTTTATCACGCTGTAAATCATCCTCCCAATGGTTGTGGCACCGCTCACCTTCCTTCTCCTCAGTATCTTTCTCTGTAACAGATGGCTGTCAAGGACGTACAAATGGGAAACAGTAAGCGAGTAAACAAACAAGCCCAGATCAATATTAGACACTAATTGAACAATGACAAAAATGTTTTTGCTGCCTCCTTTGTGCTGTTTCTCATTCCCATCCTTTAAACATAGCACGTGAACTCCTCCTGCAGTTATCTCTTGGAAACCCTGAGATATATGAAATATGAACAATTAACAGATTACGCCACAACACATCAACAATTATAAGGCAGCAAAATAAATGATAGTACAATAATACAACACAATAATTTCCATTTCGATGAATCTTCAGATCTACGAGCATTGCAAAAGGCTGCATCTTACCAGGCTCTGTAGTGATTCAGTGACTGATGACATGCAGATTTGGCTAATGACGCTTCAAGGTGCTTATCACTTCTTTCCAAATACAAAGGTGGAATTAATGCGGATCCTCCCTCTGTTGCTAACAGGGCTGAACGATTGAGGATCAGGAGGATGTTGTTTAAAAACTGCCTCCGCTGCCTCTGTGATACAGGCCTTTACACTCCGTCCACAAGGCTCTTCCGGGTGCCCATTCTGACATTTACTGGGCTGGTACAAGGACATACCCTTTCCCTTCCCCTCCCAGTTAATCAGACTGGTGTGAAAAGAAGGCTGATAAGCCCATTGTCTGGCTGACAATGTCTTGGTGATAGCCCCGTGGTGGCCAACTAGATGGTGGTCCGTCTCCTCTCCTGCATCAAACCATCCCATATTTCCTTGCCCTGAGCCACCGTGTCCTCGTCCCCTCCCTCCTCACCCTTCCATCATCCCTTCTTAACCCATCTCTCAAAACTCTTTCCCGACCCATTTGCCTTTGCCATGCCTGCACTGCTCACCGCCCCAGCAGGCCTTTGCTATCCTCCCCTGAGCCCTGCTAACCCTGCTCTTCCCTCCTTTCCATTGAGCCGCACATAGCCACCAGAGGGAACTCATTAGTACAGTGCTCCCAGGTTAATTGGCTGGCTCAAAGAAAAGGACCGGGGACGGAGAAATGAATGAGAAGAACACTCACTCTGTCCACGGAGAAAAGGAAATCGACCTGTGTGTTTCTCACGCTGGCAGCTCCTCTAAACAGTGATGCAGCTGCTGTCAGGCTTGATGTGATCCTCTCCGGCTGATTAGCGCTGCAGTTCTACTAAGAGTGAATGCAGAGGGGCCATAGCCTCGGCCTCTATTGTTGGATCTATCTAACCATGGCGCTATGTAACAAATCTGAAAGACAGGTTCATATTTCTCCTGGAAAGGGAAAATGATAACATCAAGCTGAAAAAGTGTAATCTGTAAACTATCTGGAAGGGTCTCACCAGAGATAGAGGATCGGTGTGCGTCCATCCATTCACGTGATAAAATCCTGAGAGTGTGCTGGAGCACCCCAGGGGCACAGCTTGGCCCTCCATGTCCCAAGGAACAGAGGGAAATGACTCTTGAGGGATTGCTTTGTAGCAGTGGTCCTTATGACAATACCAGGAGTGTGTGAGTGGATTCTAGAGTGCTGTCCACTCCTTAATTAACCACACCGCTTCCTGTCACCTTGGGCAACCAGCACATGGCAGCCAGAAAAGTAGTGGTGTCACAATGTCAAAACCAAAATAAATAAATCAAGGTTGCAAGCGAGGGACTTGTTGTATTACATGTTTTATGTCAATACATCATGATGTGGCAAACTGCTCGCCAAAACAAAATGTTTTTAATTACAATTCTGCATCTCTATCATGCCTCACAATGCATTGAAACAAACAAACAAAAAAATTAAAGTTTCAAGTAATTCAAGCCTTTTGGGACATAGCTTGATTTTACAGTCCCCTGTAAATTACCAGATTATACTTTAATTTCAAAGTACATAAGAATCTTAACCAAAACAACAAAATAACAATATTTTTAACATATTAAAACAATATTAATGGCAATAGCAAATGCTGGAATGAACTGTACATAAATCTTTATGCTTAACAGTGACAGAAAAATGCAAAGCTAACCCGCTGTAATCAATGCACTGAACGATTGAGTATAAAGCAGGAAAAATAAATCAGCTTACTTTTAATCAGAAATAATAGCATTGATTAACAAGGCACATGTTAACCTGTTTCACCTAAATTTTGCTCATGCATTATCTCAATGCCTTGATATCATTAGATATTGTTAGGTTACAATGTTAAGCTTCAGTACAAATATGTCACAATGAAGGTCAAGACTAATTCCTGGTTGATGAGAAAACATCTGCAGAAAATGACCGCTACTTGTATTTGGCTTTTGTATTTGGCAT
This sequence comes from Fistularia commersonii, assembly GCF_037954325.1. Taxonomy (NCBI): domain Eukaryota; kingdom Metazoa; phylum Chordata; class Actinopteri; order Syngnathiformes; family Fistulariidae; genus Fistularia; species Fistularia commersonii. The sequence goes on along the minus strand of NC_141287.1, from coordinate 8,578,759 downwards.
TTGTATTTGGCTCGAACCCTTCGTCTCCGAAAAGGGGGATGATTGAAGGAGAACTCTTGCGATACTGGCCAGTCTGCTGTGTCACCAGTTACAGATGTGGATGATACATCACTGTACACTGAATCTCGGGTAAAAACTAAAAACGGATGGATGTCAGTAAGACATTGTGCTTGCAGACCTAAGAGAAGGCCTTATTAATGAATAAACAACGCGCATCCTGTCTATCTGTCTTCCTTGTCCGAGTCTCCCCTTTTCCTGTCGTTCTTTCTGGTGTGACAATAAAAGGATCAGTGCAGTTGACTGGACTTCAGCCAGCACAGAGATCATATTCATGTGAGCGGCTGAGTTGCTCTAGACTGGCGGCTGCACCTGACAGACTTAGGGGGATTAGCAGCCCAGAAACTGTAGTCACTTCTCCTGTCTTTACTCCTTCTCTGGCTCTGCTTTCGTTTTTTGGACATTACTCCTTGTAACGCCCCCCACCCCCCAAGACACACACACACACACACACACACACACACACAAATGCACACCCTGAACACTAATCGCGCACCCCCAACCCACCCTACCCCCTCCTTGTCTTTTCAGCCAGGAGAAAGCAAAAAGCAAGACGGGGGGCACTGCATAGATTTGGTGCCATTGTGTGTCAATCATTCTGTGTATGTGTGTGTGTGTGTATGCGTGTGCGTGTGTGTGTGTGTGTGTCACAGAGAGAGAGAGAGAGAGAGTGTAAGCGTGAGAGAGGGCTTGCCTCCAGTGATTAGCTCTGTCAATGCTGGGCTCTTGCCTCTTACAGAATAATACAGTAAAGCCTTGAGGAGGTGAACGGATAGGAAAGGAATTGGTGGTCTTCCTCCAGGCCCACAGGCTCAATGGTCACTAGTATGTGGTGCATGTATGTGTGTGTGTGTGTGTGTGTGTGTGTGTGTGTGTGTGTGTGTGTGTGAAAGAGTGAGAGAAAGAGAGAGAGAGAAAAAGAGAGGGAGAGATTGTTTCCTTGTCTGTCTTGTGGACATTTTGAGTGGGAGTGTTTATTTTTGGAGGTGCATTCAATTGTAGTTGCTTGGTTTTGTTATACAATGTGAGGAAGTAGAGGTGGATGTCTGAGACGCACAAGTCGTAACAAATAAAAACGACACGAATGGAATTTCTGTATTTAATGGTCAGTGATAGCTGGGTACCTCCTCTGTCTGTCCTCTCTCTCACACATACAGACACACACATCTTTTTGCTCATGTCATAAGTGGGTGTGCAGAGTATCGCCTTGAGCTGCAGATGAACATGAAATAAACACAAACTAGGGCAGTGACAGTTTTAAATCGGCTTTAGATGACTATGAAAGGTAAAGGATTAGGATGCTTTTTCCAGTCCTGAGGAGATAGGACAGTCTTGGCGGAGAGCCCACTCCTCTCAGCCCACTTTGGGCCGGGTGTCTATCTTCTAATCTTCTAAAGCACTCTTATGCTGTTTGCATGTTGTATGGCCTACACACACACACACACACACACACACACACACACACACACGACTGTCTATATAGGCTCATAAATGGAATCTTTAACACAATGATGTGATACAGCTATCAATTTCACCCAGCTTTTTCTTTGAGCTTGATTTAGATTTCATCATTTTCGATCACAGATTTTCATCAGGATGCTGTATAAATTCATTTTATCTTGCAGCACTTCTTTCTAAGTGAGCCGCCAGTTAAAACATGTTTTTTGTTCTAATATGTATGGCTTTCAAATAAATCTTTCACAATTGTATTTTTGTATTATTTCTCAAATCAGCTCACCTGCAGTCTGTTCAGAAATTGTCTTTTATTCTCTTTCTTTTTTCGGTTACATTAGGGGCATTTCTTAAAATACTAATATTCTCTGTTATTGATGTAAGAGAATAATGAAAATGTAGACATTTATTTGAAATGATGCGAATTTTCTAACCTCTGTCTTCTTATAAATATATGAAAAAGACCTTGGAGGCCGCTGACAGGACTTCCTCCCGCCAGGACTGGGCCGGGTAAACGTTTTATTTTACTGTTGTTTCAATTTGCCCCCCACCTCCCTCCCTTTTTCCGAGTCTCTCCCTCTGCCCACGAAGGAGAACCTACAACAAAATCAAATTAAATTTTCCATAGAAATTGTTGCTCTTGTTATTCAGATGCCGGTTTAAGGTCTTTTGTGTGAATCTAATTATTCTCCACTATCACGACGGTCCACAGGGTAATTAGTCACTTCTCACCAAAGTCCTCCCCGCATCCTCAGATTCTTATCACCGCAACTCTGACATTTGGAAAAAAAGACATTTTCTTTTTCTGTTGTGTAAAAGCCCGTTTTTTTTTTTTTTGTTTTTTGTTTTTGTAGAAAAGGAAAGATGATTTCGTCCTCATCACTTCATCCTCCACATTCCCTTCCTGTCATAAACATGTTACTGCGTGCGTAAAGAAAAACAAACAAAAAAAGAAAATAATTGGAAAACACCGCTTAATTTAAAGTCGTTGTCTCTCGTTTATACAAACGAACCGATGTGTTTTCACCATTATTTATTTTATTTTATTTTATTTTATTTTATTTTATTTTATTTTATTTTATGAGACCAGGCGATTGTGGAACAGATGCCCGGCATCCAAAGGCGCAGAAAACGGGGCGCCTCCAGTGAGAAGTCCGAACGCCTCTGCGCGTCTAATGGAGCTCAATTGGTAAATTCGAGTGGCTGCTATGGTGTCCCTCTCTCTTCCCCTCTCTCTCCCGTCTCTCTTTCTCGGTCTCCCGAAATCAAATGATTTTTAATGTCTATTTACCTTTTACAAAAAATAAAAATAAATCCCGAGATTCCAACGCATCCGATGAAGTGATCACAGACGTGCAGAAATACCTAAAATAGAAAATAGCAATAACAAATATGTTAAAATGAACAAGTCCTTGTGTGTATTTTAGCGTTGATTTTGGCCGTTCAATCTTTACTTTATCTATTAAAATTTGCAGGTATAATGTATTTTACCCCCAACCCCATAACACACACACACACCAACACACACACGCACACACACAGACACACACACACACACACACACACACACACAGACACACACACACACACACACACACACACACACACAAACACACACACACACACACACACTATAACGAGATTAATTGTTTGAGCTCTACTCTGCTGCTGATTGTGGCACAGCATGATAGTTTCGGTCAGCAGGCGTGTTTTATTTTTGGCCACCGTTTTCTTTAGTCGTGCCTATGGGTATAAATAGAAAAAACGTATATCCCAGGAATGTGCATCCTCTGACGAAGTAACTTAGAATAAAAAAAGAAAATAAACTTAGTAGTTAACTGTTGCTGCATCCTCCAACCCATCTATCTAATTTTTGACATTCTTACCGCATGATCACCAGACACTTCTCTTGTGAGTCAACCTACAAGTCCGGTCTTCCATATTCTTTTTTTTGTTGTTGTTTTGTTCTTTTGAATTCTTTGACTTACAAAATTAAAACAGTCATAGAACACAGAGGGTGAGACAAGGGAAACGGTCAGATAAGCAGACCATGGCTTGGACTCAATCACACTGACAGCTGGAACATAGAGACTAACCAGTAATTAAGATGGGACATTAACAATGGCTCCATGAGTGTGCGTCTGTGGCACCGTGCGTGCTTATATGTGTGCCTGCAAACATCAATTTATTTGTGTTCCACACACTACCTGGTAAGTGTTGATAATATGTGATTTTAGAGAGAGAAAGAGAGTGTGTTGGGGGGTAGGAGGAGGGTGCTTTCTAACCAGAGTCACTGTCATTTTGTTGTCACCTACTCCCAGACAGACAAAGTGGCATTTCCTGACTGTTTCCATCCCCGTCTGAGTTATCTGACACCCCAAAATATGGCTATGGGGAAGCAGGGAGACGAGGCACCACTGCCTTATCCTGGTAAGGAGATGGTTTCTTATCAGATCAGGCTAGGAAGTTTATTTTATGGACTAAATCTGGATAGAGGGGATAAAGAAATGACACATCCCTTGCGGACACAAAGGGAGAATGAGATTAGTCCTCCAGCAGCATATATGGCTTTAGTTCAACCTGACAGGCAACGGATTGAAAGGTCATGAAATAATAATCCCCCTATTCTTCTGCTTTAATCCTACGAGGGTGTGTTTCACTATGGGAACGTATAGGCAGAGGCTATATGCTGCAGGGTGGATATTCATTTTGTGTTGTCACTGTGTTTAGATAGGCATCCAACACTGATTTAAATTAATTAGACTAATTATGATTGAAGAGGGGGTTTATGATGAATGTTGTGCTCGTGTGTCTGTCGCAGATATTTTTTCTAATGACTTTTCCTCCTATTTTTGTAATTGCCGTTTGTATATCCGCTATTTTTGTATGGTTGCCTTTTATTTAAAAAACAGAACTGCTCGAGATTATAGCAGCATTACAAGCATCTTCCAGCACAAGGGCCCTTTTCCTCCAATAGGACGAAACGTCACTCAGACGAATCCCCATATCAAGCATCAGGTGTGATGCAAACACACACTCCACTGCACACCGTGTAAGTGCTAGATTGTATGTGTGTATTCATGCATGTATAACAGAAAGAGGGTGAGATTATGCCATTTAGGAGAGTGTGATTTTGCCGCGTGTGTGTGTGTGTGTGTGTGTGTGTGTGTGTGTGTGTGTGTGTGGGCATGTGTTATGTTTTTTTGGAGTGAGGTGAAGGTAGGGAGAAGAGTCTGGCCAACAGCCTGATAATCAAGCATTGAAAATGAGAGAGTGAAATTCAATGCAAACTAATATGTTCCACACAATTATTCGATTAATATTTCTTATTCTATTACAGTGCCATGGAGACTCAGACAAAGAAAGAGAGAAACGGTGAGTGAGAGATTTTCAGAAACAGGCAAGGAGACAATCGAGGAAGATGGGGGGGTGAGGGGGGGGGGGGGGGGGCGCAGAGAGAGAGTACATCAGGCTAAGAGATCTGCAGTAGCTGTATATTTCCCAATGCCTAGTTAAGGCTGCAAGGCAGGGGTCAGGAAACTTAATTATAGCTTAAGTGGATAGAAACTGCAGAATGATAAAGAGAAACATGCAGATTGATTGGAATGGCAAGGACAGGTTTAATACTATCTTCTGCTGTCCGTTTCCCTCCCACAATACAAGCCAGACCTGCAATCACACAAGGAAACAACCCATATACCCTGCCTGACAATAACACTAATGCATATCAAAATTATATGCTCCATAAATGCAAGACATTTTGCATTTACTATTACTTTCCAATTTTGTGAGTTCATAAAATACATATCCCATGTGATGGTGATATCAGAGCAGCTTTTTTCCATGCCATATGTCACAGCTCTAGATAAGCGTTCACCTGTCGTCCAGTAGATCGAAAGCTGTAGTTATTAAACCATAACTATTCTGATAGACAGGCTGAACATAGGACGGGCTGAAAATTCTTTCACATTTTGTTGGCCTAATATAATGTCATTACTTCTCCTCCTCATTTTTCTTTTATATCTCAAAGTCTAGACTTTTGGGAAACCACGCATATGTCTTATGTATATTTTTTTTTTCTTGATTTGGATTTGAAATCATTGGGACTCAATGGACAGCCCAGCACAAAACGATGACCGTGGAGCTCTGCAATCTATTTGTAGTGTGTAAGATTAGCATATCTGCTGCTCATGAAGCAAGGCTTTAATTTCCTCCTGCTGGAGATAAACATCACCTTATTGGAGCAGATGGGTGGAGGTAGGATGGGGTCATTGACGAAGAAGCAGTACAATAGCGTTGGGCCTGGCAATGAATGCTCAGAAGTAATAAAATTGCAAAATTTCCATATGATGGCTGATTCTATATTCATTTATTAAGCCAAATTAGGGAAAAATGTTATATGAGGAATTATACTCCAAACATGTCACTGTTCAAAAATGACGTATTTCCACATTAAGGATAAATGTTGCATTCTTCATTTTGGGGTTGCACTTAATCCTCATGCCTTCAACAAGTTGAGAAACATCCTCCCTGTGGGGATTTTTGGCTGTAGCCTTCAATATGTGGTGACTATATATGTACAGTTTCTATCTATGAAATCATATTCATAGATATGGGCTCAGATCCTGACCATATTGAACATAATTAATGCTCTCTAGTTCTGTTTGCACATCACACCATGCATGAATCAGAATGTCAACTAAGCATCTTTATGAAAAGAATCAAAATTATTAATTACCATCAGATAGATTGAATCTCCCCCCCCCCCCCCCCGATCTGGAATTTAATCCAAAAGAAGAAGGCAAATTGGATGGAGTGAACTCTTCTTGATTTTCTTTTTAACTTACAGGATGTGCATTGTGGGAGGGCACACACCGCTGTACGCCATTTGTATAAGAAGGGGAGACTGGGATTGCTAGAACAGTTTCTGAATAATGAGCGGCTCATGAGGGACTTATGTAAACCTCTTGTTATTTGGTTGTTGGAACCTCGTAATTAAAGCACTTCTACAGGGGATGGTTCCGCTTTCTGCCTCGAGGACAGCGGGGCAGAGCTTGAGGTTACAGGGGGTTAGAGGATGTAGATGAGATGGAGAGAACACTCCGGGCTTTCATTAGCAGGAATTATCTGGTATTTAATTTATTTATTTATCTCTTTAGCAAAGACACCTATGCAAATTAGGATCCCAAGTCAGGGATCCTGCTAATGACTGCTAAGAATAATCGCTGGAAAGTAGATACGCAGAGGAGTTCATCTAATTGTGAAAGACATCTCACAATTGATAATGCAAGGTGGAGACAGGAAAAGGCTAGAAATCTTCATTACGGGGATATTAATTTAATCAAAATTCAGTAATACCGCCTCTTCTCCTCCATGGGTAGTGTGCCATTTCTCTGCTACTTTAGCTTGAGGAGAAGATGAAGGGAGCTCTCGGCCCCTTAGAAGATGAGGGTTAAAGAACAGAGAGATTATGGAAGTGAGAGAGTGAGTGAAAGGAGAGCTGGAGATTATGTCATATGCAATTGATGTGCTCTCTTAATGTATATTTCAACATGCGCCACTGGGGGCTGCTTTTATAAAGTCCATTCATCCAGGAAAAAGGGGTTAAAGAATTAACCCAGAAATACTTTGCAACATACGCGCGGCTCGCGTACTGAGAGTAGATATCAGGGTTTGTCACTTTGATATGTACACGGCAAGTGGAGAGATCGCCTTTGTCAAAGAAGTCCAATTCCGCTTGGCTTCCCGTACACTGCCAATGCGTTGCACTGATCTCCATATCAAAAAAGAGATCCTTTATCAAATGATCATAGGGACAAAATGTGTCTGTACTCTTTGTCCTCAGCTCCAGTAAAAGTGTTCCCACCATCTGGTCCAGCTGGAATTATGGGGAAAAAAAAAAAAAAGATTTATTAAAATGGCTAAGTCTCCTCTAAACTACTGTGTGAATCGTCTAGCAAATTGCTGCTTGTCTCAACAAAATAGGAAAGGAGAGAATATGTGGAGGATCTATAGATCTTATCCACAAGAATATTATGGGGTTAATAGTGTACGTGTGTGTGTGTGTGTGTGTTTGTGTGTGTGTGTGTGTGTGTGTGTGTGTGTGTGTGAGAGAGCGCGAGAGAGGGAGCACGTGAGCATGCACAAGCATATGTGTGTAGAATCCACTTGTCTCACTGTTTGTAGTGTGTGGAACCATTCGATTAAGCCCACAGCTATCACTAACAGGATTAGCTGAGTGGACAGCAGAAGTCTATCATTGCTTATTGATTTCCTCCGATTCCCATCAGTCCATAAGGGCAGGACATTCTGCGAGTGGCCCCTGTGGGAATCGCTGCTGTTGGATGCGGTTAACGTATTGTGGCTTACATATCTGAGAGGCTTCAAAGCAGGTGCCCATCTCTCAGTGTCAGGAAAAGTCAAATAAGTCAAAGCTATCAGGGTCAACAGATGCTGCTTTCTCACCTTCCTGTGTTAAAAAACCCAGTTCTTCTCCATCTCGAGCAAATGGCTGAGCGATCAATTTGATCAATGAATCTTTAACAAGAAGTTAGTGATTTTTCACACTCCTTTCTCTCTTACAGTTGATATACTATTTTAAATTAAACATTAAATCACTGACAGGCTGACATCATGTCTCATGTGAACATATGTGTGAAAGCGATTGAAAAATGTCTATCAATATATATTTTCTTTGATAATATCCATCAAAATTGTAAATGAACAACACACAAACATTTTGGACAATCACTCTAAAGGAATTGATATCTGTAAATTCTTGTTTTTATTTGATATTTTACAGTTTCAAAAATATATGTGTGTGTATGTGTGTATATATATATACACACACACACACACACACACCAGACTATAATAATACACACATATATATATATATATATGTATGTATTATGGCTGCAGTCGCACGATATTTCACATTTCTGATACCTGAAACAGTGTAACTCGAATATTTTCTTTCTGTAAATAATTGTGTTATGTTTGTTATTTGTGTCAGTTCTGTTACAACTGAATGAAAGGAGAAAATAAGAATTCACACAATTGACAAAATTTACAAAATCACAAGATATTTGTGTATTTTAGTGACATTATTTTCATAAAGTTGACTGAAAATGTATTAAATGCATGGTTATGGAAATATTATGAGAATGAATTTGAAATGATTTTGCATATATCACATAGCTCCAGTGGTTTCTCACCCACATAGAGGCTGTGTTTGTATTAAACACATTTCTATCTGAATCCCCTAACCAAACATTTCAAAATATGATCCTATGATCTGATTGGAATTTATTCTGAATTCTCAAGCTTATAAGTTATAAGTTATAGCTGCCAATGCCCTGACAGGTACATAAGATGTGTTTTTATAAATACCACTTGTGCAACCAACATTCAAGAAGTCATACATTCATATTTCTCAGGTAAACCGAGTCCAACCCCAGCGGTCCAATTAACGACCAGTGTGTCCAAAAAAAAAATTATTTAAATGTTTTGGGGGACATTTATTGACCATGGACACTTTCCCTCTTCACAGATGCCTGCACCGCTGTCTTTCTCTCACGAATGAGAAATAATGAAGTGATGGTGAGCAGCATGGCGGAGGCTCCAGAGAGTCTCTGTAGGAGAAAGGAAGAGATTTGAACAGAGGATAATAATCTAAAGCTGACAGCCGTTCACCCTCGATGGCTCGGGTGTCAACGCTAAAAGAGGTCCATGGAAATTTGTTAAATTAATGATAGCATTTGTGAAAGGGTGAATAAGATGTGTGCGAAGGGGTTTAGAGTGAACCTCTGGATGCAGCTGTGACAGGATCGGGAGAAGTAGTCCAATTAAAAGTGGTAATTGCTTTGCTAATTTCTCCAATTAATTTCTCACTGCATATGAAAGAGTGGGAGCATGAAAGGTGAAATGTTTTAACCCTTCATTGCTGTGATTTCTTCATCTCCATACTGATGTCCTTGTATTTTGTTCACTATCTCCTCTCTTCTAACCTTCCTCATGTGTATTTTTCTCTTCGAAAAAGCTTCTTTCTTTTTTAGTCTCTGAGGATTTTCTAATTTTTTTGGTAATATGCATTCGAGGAAAGATGTATTGCAGAAATCTTTTTTTTTTTACACTTTAACTGGGTGATGGTGACAAGACACGAGACAGTAAGCGGATATCCAATGGTAACATTAAGTCACAACACAGTGAAAAACAACTTAGACAGCAGCAATACACTGAATTCTAGTCTTATTTGGCTTTTATTACATTAATAGTATGCAATAATTCATTCAATTTTGAGGTTGCGTTGGATGCTGATGTTGTAATTCATTCAAAATATAATTTTTGTTTATACTTTACTGATCTCATAAAGGTAAAGGGAGTGGCGAAAATTTTAAGAACAATTTTCTGATCTGTAAGCCTTTTTTTTCAACCTCAATAATGATCATGCTTTCAGGCTAAAGTCTGCTCCAGAACCAGAAAATTCCCAGCTTTGTTAAACTCAAGTCATGATATTGGATCCTGTTAGGTTGCACCAAAAGCTGAAGCCAGGTAAAACAAAGCTTTTTCTGTCATTAATCAATACATCATTGTGTTATGACTGGACATTACAACCGGGGTTGGGGAGCAGGATTTGCCTCACAATACTGTCTAGCCTGACTCGATTATACCCTATACAAGTGTCAAAAAATATTTCTGCAACAAATGAATCTTCTCTTTTGCTTGAGCTGACAAGGTGTTCAGCCACATAATTTGTTCCCGTCTGGCTGAAAGTGTATAGAGTAGGCAGTCCATTGAATTCCCATCCGTCATGGTTAGTTACACGCTTGTCAGCTGCTCTCCCGCTGCCCACTGCTTCAGCCATCACCCCTGACCTGGAAGCATTATATCTAAATCACATTACATGGCCCTGTGTTCTTTATTTCCCTTTTGAAGTCACCAGAGTGAGACATCTGTCCAGCCCTGTTTGAGTTTACTTCCCACTCAGCCATCACGTCTTAATTAGCTGATCTGATTTTTGGTGGGTGGGTTGGTGTGTTCGTACCTTTGCGTGTGTTTGGATGTATCTGTATTTGACTATAGCAGCAGATAGGGATTTGTTTGTTGGTTGGATGGAGTGACAGGCTGATGGCAAGATAATATGTTAAGAACAGCAACTGAAAAGACCTGGAATTCATTAATTGTGACGATAATGAATCTGCGAGAAAATCCTTGTTCTTGTTCATTAACCATTCAGGCTGGCTGACACGTCCTTCTAGGCTCTGTCAGCCGCAGATGTCCTTCACTCAAGTATTTTGCAGCACCTGAGTCCTTCGTGGCTTATAAGGTTGTAATTAGCACAACAGCGCGCAGAGGCTGGGCCCAAAATGAGGTTCTTCACTACTGTTAAGCCACATCGTATATTGTTGTTGTTTTTTTTTCTAAATAAATAAAATTTCACCTCAGCACAGAACTAAACAGGATATTGGTTTCAGGTCCCTTATGTCCTTGTCATATAATGCTATGTTAGTTTGTCTCCTGTTCATACAGAGTCCCCTTCACATCCATAGTTTTCAGAAATCATATGAATGGGGAAGGTCAGATGATTTCTTTTTTTCTTAAATGTCAATTACTGAGAAAGACAGGCAGTGGAGGATGAAAAGGCTCCTGGCTCACTGCAGGGCAGAAGAATTTAGCATGCATTATTCTCACAATTATTCTCACAAACAGAAAGCTAGATTATAACTGTGCAATATTCAGAACTGTGCAATATTTCATTTCATAACAGCTACACTACAATTTTTCCTTTTATCATACTATTGTGCACTCCTTACCTCACTTGTTACTAAGACACTTATAGTTTTTATCACTTGTTTACTAAGACACTCTATAGTTTCACTGAGACACTTTATAATTTATAGTTTATTTTTATTTCTAATTCTGCCTTTTTCTTTTTTACTATTTATTACTGTTATATTTTCTGTAACTCTGGCACAACAATTTCCTTCGGGATTAATAAAGTTGTTCTTATCTTCTTATCTTATCTTATCTTAACTGCAATGCTATCATTAGGGTTAAATTGTGAGATCGTAACTAGCGGTTTCAAACATGTTTTTGTTATTATCATTATGCGATATGTGAAATCCCTTGGCAAAGAACAAGTTGGTTGTTAATCTGAGGGATAACATTCATACATAGAAAACGTTCAGACTGCTAGACAGCCAAGAAACCATTTAAATAAAATAAAGCAGAGATGTTGGGTCTCCTCTTATATTTCTCTACTATATAGTAACATTAAAGTGACGGTTGTGTAGCTAATTGCTATTATTGTTCTATATCTCCTTGGACAAGTTGTCCATGTCCCTGAGAAATGTTTCTTATTCTTTGTGTTCCTACCAGACCAGCTCTTCAGTGCTTTCTATATGGTCATCAGGACATGCGGTAGCATAAGACCAAACATTTATTTTCTTTTTCGCAAGAACCAATTTTTCCGTAGAATGATTGCCTGATTTTCACGATGTTCTTGAAAGGATAGAACAGGAGAATGAAGACGTCGGGGAATATTTCAACAAAGAGCATTCATATGAAGTGTGGATTTTCATCCTGTTAGTAAGGCAGACAGTACATCCATCCGCTTAACAGCAAACCATGACATTCAAAAGTACCAACACTTTTCAGTGCTATGTATTGGTGGAATATTCTGTGTGTCTGAGGAGGCGATCTTTTGTTCTTTTTATTATTTACTGTTGTGATTTTTGATCTGCTGCTGTAATTCAGGATTTGCTACTGTGATTGTTTTGTCTTTCATGTTTGTTTTTTTCTTATTTTTACTGTTCTTACTCTCAGGGCTACCATAGAAATAGGTTTGCAGGATAGCTGTTTAAACTTATCCTCAACTGAAAAAAAGAACTCAACTTAGTTACCTATTGCTTGATTTATACTTTATACTACAAAATAACAAATATATTGTTTACATATGACATTTTAACATATGTATGTATATCTGCTAATTAGAGACTAATGAAAGTCATTCTAAAACCTACCAGTTAAGTCTGTGTTACCCTGTATCACAGAGATAATAATTTGAGATTATGTTCAATAAACGGTTGCAGAGAAGGCAGCTTCTGCTTCTGTCTTAGCAAAGACAGGAAAGATGAAGGAAATGCAGACAAGCAATGTCGTGCTCCTGGAGGAAAAGTAGTGGGAGTTAGTTTGGCCTTAAGATGTAAACATTACAGCAATCGAAGTGTCAATATTAGCATTTGTTAATGCAGGCCTAAAGGGTCACAAGCCAGTGTTCTCTCAAGCCCTGATAAATGGAGAGGATCGCGTCAGGGTTTCCCATGTAAAACCTGTGAAAGACTAAACATGTGAATCGAACCTTTGAATTAAGGTATGAAATCAAAGGTTTGATATTGAACTTGTGATGCTCAATGGAGCACAAATTAGAAGGCAAATTCTTGAGTGAGGTAGATAAATCATTGCAGAATATCCCCAGGGTGAGAGAATGATTGTTGTTGCAGAGTTCAGTGGACATGTTGGTGTCGATAACAGAAGCCATGAAGAATTGACGGGCAGGTTTCGTACCCAAGATAGGAACGCGGAGCGACAGATGGTCGTAGACTTTGTAAAAAGGATGCAAATAGCTGCAATGAATATTTTCCCTCAGAAGACGAAGGAACATATTGACTACATCCTGTATAGATGATTCAGTCTGAAGGAGATAAGTGACTGCAAGGTAGTGGTAGATGTGAAGGCAGCCAGACAGCATTGGATGATGGTGTGCAGGATGACTCTGGTGGCAAGGAAGATGAAGAGCACAGAGCCAGATCAGAAGACAAAGTAGTGGAAGCTGAAAACGGGAGTGTTGTGTTTTTTTCAGGGAGGTTTTGAGGTAGACACTGAGTGGTCAGGAGAAGCTTCCAGATGGCTGTACAACTACAGCTACAACTAATATGATCAGGGAGATCGGTTGGAGCGTACTTGGTGTGTTGTCTGGAAGAAAAGTAAATAAGAAGATTTGGTGGAATGAAGAGAGTAGTCTATGGGAGTAGAGGGCGATGCAACATAAGGTGAATGTAAAGGTGGCAAAGGCCAAACAAAGTGCATATGGCTAATTGTATGACAAGTTGGGCGGTAAAGAGTAACCGAATGATTTATACAGGTCAGGGAAATGGTTCAGTGAGTTGGGAAGGACATACAGGAGGTTAGTGTGACGAGGAATAGAGAGTGAAATGTATTGACAGGTACCAGAAATGTGATGAGGAGATGGAAGAGTGCTTTGAAGAGCTGGTGAATGTGGAAAATAAGAGAGAACGAAGAAAAGAAGAGGTGACCATTGTGGACCACAAAGTAGGGGAGATTTGTAAAGGTTAGGTGAGGAGGACAATGAAGAGGATGAAGAGTTGAAAGGTTAGTCCTGTTGATATATACTTGCAGGGGTATGGAAGCATTTAGAGAGATGGCAATAGAGTTTTTGACTTGATCATTCAACAAGATCTTAGCGTGTGAGAGGAGAAATGAGGGAGAAGTATGTTGGTGCCAATTTTTAAATGCAAGGGAAATGAGCTGTGAATAGAATTGTAGTAAATAAAGAGGAATAAGGTTGATGTAACACACAGTGAGGATATTGGAATAGTTATGAAGAACACCAGTAATGCTACATGCCAAGAAAGAGTACTATAGTTGTAGCATTTTCTTTTAGTGCTTATAGAGACATGCAGAGAAGGTCATAACATACACTGCGGAATTACACTTATTACTAATGACAGAATGAAAAAAAACAAGTTAAAATCTTCAGGCTGAATTCTTAAAGTTTCCTATTCTTAAAGTTAGTTTGTTTAGCAATGCCTCCCATCCCATGCAGAACATCAGGACAGCACTGAGCAGCTCCTTCAGCGACAGACTCCTTCACCCCAAGTGTGTGAAGGAGAGATTCCGCAGGTTCTTCCTGCCAGCTGCTGTTCGACAACTTAACATCCAGCTCTGCTCTCAATAGACACCTCTTTCATTCATTCATTAATTCGCTCATGCACTACATCATTCATCTACTCAAGTGTACATTCATTCACTCTGCTGCACATCCACTCACTCGGACACCACAGTTGTCAATACTGCGCTGTTACGAATGCAAGTATTGCTGGTGTTTGCAACTAGTCGCAACTTTTGCACGTTCGTACTGTTTACACTGCTTATATATTATATATTGTCATATTGTTTAAGTGCAGCTTGTTAATACAGGCCGTGCCTGTTTATATATACTGTTAACACTACTGTTTATTCTTAGTTCTTCAATTTTTGATAACTTTCTGTCCACTTTCTGCTGTGCGTGGTTGAAATTTCCCCAATGTGGATGATTAAAGGAATAATCTATTGTATTGTATTCTATTCTAAACTATCAAATAATGGCGAGGAAATTTCAATCAGAATAGTTTATATATATTCTATTAAAAAACAGTTTATTTTACCCATCAGTTGGTTGGTTGACTGTTCATCAGTAACACAATGATTCTTTCATGGATTTTGTCTAAAGCAGGAGGTTACTCTCATCATCCATAGCAGCCTGTGCAAAAATGGAATCCAACTTTTGCTCTATACCAACAAAAAAAAAAGAGCATTACTATACATAATAGTTATAGGAGTATACACAGCCCCTTCAATCCTGATGTACTCAGTCCAAGGCTGTGTACTATTCAGACTGAGCTCTCAGAACTCACATCCAAGTCTCTGCTGCCTTCAATTAGCATTTAACTCATGAGTGTGAGAGTATCTCCTTGTTCTCCAAAGTAGCTTGGAATTCAATTTCTGTCTGTCTCTCTCTCACAATAGACCGAGGACTGCCTTAGAGACAACCTCAAAATGATACAGAGTCCTTTCAATCATCTGCTCTCCTTTTGTCTCTCTCTGTCCTTCATCTCAGACAATCTGCTTTCCCTGTGACGTCTGCACTTAGTAATTTTTGTTCATCGGACTGTTTGGATAAATATATTTTCTGTTCATAATTGAATTATGACGCTCTATATGTGTTATGCAAAACAGTGGTCATTTATAAAAATATACTTATTTGGTGAGTAAAAATAAAATACTTTCAGATTATGCATTGAGGAAATGAAAAAAGGAAATTGCAAAAATAGTTACAGTCCACACCTTTTTTCATAAAACTTTTGAAAAATAGGAAATTATGCTTTACTGAGACAATAGCACAAGACACCTGAGAGATATGTGATTCTGTATAGGATTTGCTTTCTTAGAGTTTCTTTAGGTTTTAAACTATTTTACATCCAATTACAATGTTTTAAATTGTTGTCACACTGTCTCCAACAGTTGCAAATATTGAATAAATCACTTGCTAAGCTCTCAAATGCTGTAATCTGGCCAGAAATTTAGACTTTATCTGATAAAGAATATCAGAGTCCAATCATATGGTCTCTGTGAGCTGACAATGTTGGAGGAGTTCCAGACGAGCCTACCGAAGGTCCTGCAGAAATATCAGAATGATCTGGATGTCAAAGCAATGCTCAGGGCTTCAGAGGAAGCTGATAATCATGTCCCTCTTCCTGAAGACCCGTGGCTATTATTGAGAAACACCTTACTGATTAAACAAATGGTAGTCATTGCCCGCCCCTGGACTCTCGCAAGCCTTCTCCTTTCACCGGGGATGGCATATATCATTTTTGTCTTTAAGACATTTTTTTACAGAGGAATACTTTTGGAAGATGTTTGGGGTATTTGTTTGATATTCAATCATTCTTGCCCATTAAAGGTTTTCTAATGCTGCAAGGATATGTGTGTGTGTGTGTATGTGTGTGTGTGTGTGTGTGTGTGTGTGTGTGTGTGTGTGTGTGTGTGTGTGTGTGTGTGTGTGTGTGTGTGTGTGTGTGTGCGTGCTACCACTTTTTGCAAACATATATATATGTAACTGGTTGGATTAGTGTCTGAATTGCATTGATTGTGTCTAGGTCATAGGACCCTCCTCCCGTTGATTTGCCAGACAGTATTTGCCAAGGCGTGTGTGAATCATTCGCCAGTGGTATGTCAAGGTGCTGTGATTGCAGCAGAGAGACAAGGACCCCAGTACATTGTCACTTAGTGAGTTAGCAGCAACTTACATTGGAAATGATTCAGTAAACAGAGAACAAGACGTTGTAATCCTTATTGCCAGCACATACAGGAGACTAGTAAAAGCAAACCAGAATTTTGGGATGCATCTTCAGTTGTGTACCTAAGTTTCCTCGGGTGTTTTGGCCTTAACACTTTACACCTTCACCAAAGGCAGCCAGCTGCAGGTGATCAGTTCTGTGCTTGCCTCCAATGCCCAACCGGTCAGGGGGAGTTGCTTTATAAAAAGTAGGAGCCTTCCCCGGGACTATGCAAGGCAGGGTTGTCCTCTTCCCTGAGTCAAGCAATGTTGACTGTATGCCTGTGAGCCCCTCACTTTGTGGCCTAGCAAGGATCTTTTCTCTTCGACCAGAGCCACCAGCTTCCCATCTCTGCTGCCGACAGTTCTTTAATGGCTATGCCTTACTTTTGACACACGACTCCAACATTTCTCAGCAGTCTGGTGGGACAGGCTGCCACAAAACCTCTACACTTCACCTCCACAGGTCAGACATCAGTGTTACAACCACAGGGTTGTGCTTTGGCTGCCAGCTCAGTATATTATAGCTGGTTTCTCCCCCTTAAGCCTCCTCAACTGAATCCTCCCAGGGTACTGTAAGCTCAATTAAATATGCTTTCTTCAGAGAAGGGGATGTGAGCACCAGGTCGGGTTGTGATGGCAGTTTCAGGAGGAAACATCAGAAGATAGCCAATGTCAGCCCTCATTTTCCAATCTCGGTCCTGGCCCAACTGGATTTGTTAAGTAGGATTAGAAACGCTTGCAGTTGCCTTGTTTTTTTCCCAGTTCAAATGTTGTCCATATCATTTCAGATGTAGCTGTTGGAAGGGAGTTGAAGGCGGTTTGCTTCTCCTCCAGGACCTTGAGGACTTGGTTGTGATGCCAAGTGTAGCATCCTTGGGTGATGCTAGATATGTGCCCTATGAGCATGTGCCTATAGGAGGCTGGCAGAGCAAAGGGGACATGTTGGATCTTCACCAAACCACTGGTTTACATTTGTTGATTATGGAAGAACGTTGTTTGTGGCTCTGATGGTGAAGCTTAGCCGTATCACTTCCAAGGCCCTGAGGTCTTTCCAGTTGATAGTTCTCTCCTCTTCACTGTCCTCGTTTACACAGGGACATTGCCTTGGCCTACTGTACAGCCCCCTGACAGTGAACCTTCTCCACCAGCAACTTCCCCTGTTTGGATGCAGTGGTCTTACACCAACCTGGTCAGTTAATGCACTTGAATTCCTCCGTGAGACTTGATAGCATCAACTTGAGGACTTCATCTCCATAGAGCCCTATGGTGGTAAGACATTGTGGAACTCTGAGCCACCTCTAGATGTAGCCAGTGACTCCTCTTTCCATCCTCCCCACCATCTCCACCAGTCATAGGGAGCTCATAAACTGCAAGAGGCCATAATATTCTAAGTAAAGGCCAAACTGCAAGCACCAGGCTTTCAGCTCTCCTGGAAGCTGGATTTCGTCAATGGTCTGCAAGCCCTTAGTGATGTCTCACCGCAGCTGCTGTACCTGGTCTTTGTCCCTCAGGTTTGCATGGCACCATCTCCCAAGATTTTTTGGAATTAGCCATTGGAATTAGCTCACCTCCAATGGAGAACCTCTGGTCACTGATCATCCCCTTCACAACTGAGATGTTGCATGACTTTGACGACTTGATTTTCATTCAGGCCCAGCTGATGTTTTCCAAGCAGCTTCCTGGTACACGGGACAGTGGTGGTTAGAGTTGTAATGTCATCCTTGTATGCTCTAAGCGGAGGGAGACACAGACCAGAGTTGCCTCGCTGTCCATCAACAACCCGCTTCGAGGCTCAGATAATATAGCTATGGTAATTGGTTGTGGTGAAACCGCACATCCCACAACGAGCCCTGCTTCAAGGCTCTGACAAGAGGTGGCAAACGTGGCATTGGCAAAGAAGACCTGCAAGTTGTGGAAGTAGGATTTTACCAGTGTTATTATGTCGCGCGGTATGTGGAAGAAGTGGAGGGCAAACCATAGGATTTCATGTGGCACCAAACTAATCACGTTAGTGAGGTAGAGGAGGACTATATTGTGATCCCCTTTCTCCACCTTTGCCATTTGGATCTGGTTGTACATCATACCAAAATGTTCCATGCACCCTGAAAACCCTGGTATTCCCGCCTTCTGTACAGAGGTATCAATGTACAAATTTCTTTGCAAGCACTCAGCCATCCTCTGCACAATGATGCTGAAGATCGTTCCCTCAGTAGGGAGATCGGGTGGAATTGTTTGATGTTGACTGCATCCTTTTCTTTGGGTATTAGGCCTCCTTCCTAGAGTGTCTCTTTCCAGCATGAGGCGCTTGATCTCTTGTTGCCTCCTGGAAATTGGCAGGTCTTTCGTACTTTTAGTCTCCTGCACACCGTTCAGCTCCATACTGATGGATGAGGTCCCTCATTTTCTCCAACTTCTTCTTCACTGAGCCTTGGAGTTGCATGAGGGTTGAGGTCTCACCTGAGGTGACCGATTCCTACAGCATTTTGTCAATGGCGCATGTGGTTTATGTCCAACTAGTTTCTTCTGGACAATGGGTGTGGGAGGGAGGCTGGATTCCACCGCTGCCATCATTTCTGTGCTTGAGTTAGACTCCGAAAAGACATTGCATCAGATGCTGTGGTGTGCTCTTGTGCTTTCATTTCACATGGTTGTTTCCGTCCCAGTCCTTACCGTGTTGTCAGTCGATGAGTCTTTTTTCGCCCCGACTCTCGTAGACTCGAGGGGTATTCCTTCATGTTTCTATCTCATAGCTATGGAGGGTGTGTCCTACATGCTGCTATGCAAGGAAAACTATAGAGTGGGGAGCTATCCCAAGACTGACCCAGTGGGGTCTTTCCTCCTGTCAACTGTCTCTCCCTGTTGTCAGCTGATCTTTCTAAGAAGTCACTAGAAACATCCAGATATCCAGATCCATTAATCATGATTATGGGACTTTATTTTAAAGATTATATGCCTGTGCATAAAAAATTGATGCTTGAAAGTAGCATAGTAAAAGAATAAGAGAGTTTGGGGGTGTCTTGCAGCATGGTGGTGGTTGCCTTGGTGATACATCTCAACCTGTGTTGATAATCAAACTGCCCATGCAATACGTAACAACGTCAAACTCTGGCTTGATCATTGTACAGTGTTTGCCCTATGTCACCAGCTTAGCTGTGAACCTGAGCAAGCCCAGCAGACTATGTTTACAAGAGTGTAGGCTGTTTAGACAAGAAAAGTGATTTGATGTGATTTATTGGTTTGGGCAACGTGAGCCCTGCTTCATATTATCTGTAAGGGTCTTATTTTATTTAGTCATTGGCCTTTTACCACATGTATACTTCAGTGTGCCTTGTGCTAGGAGTGTTTCAAAATTTTGTCCCGGCACCTCATGAGTTATTAGTTTAGTGGGGGTTATTCTACTCTCACTTTAGTTGAATTATATCAAAGCTTTGTCAAAAGTGAATTTAAGTCACCCTTCATGGGCACTCTTATCCTACTCCATTGTGTGTTCTAGTGTGACTGCTGTAAAACCAAGCAAAGTGATTTCAGGGGGGAAACAGTCATGGTTTTGGAATAACTGCTCCAAATAGAACATGTGAATACACTAATAATACTACCATTCGCCTCTATTTCAATTAGACAACAGTTTTCGCCATTTTAATTTGTTTTGGCCATATTTTAGCTGAGCACTGACTGTCATTCATCAGTCTGCTACTTAACAGCTTTACGCACATTGACTTCCATCATAATGATAATGTGCTCATTATTGGATGCAACCTGCACTCTTGTAATCCCCTATACAATGAAAATTTAAGATTATCAGAATATGTTCTACTTTTGATCTGGCACTCATTTTGTTGCTTTTGTCCAAGGATGCCCCACTCATTTATGATCTGCAGAACTAATCTTATTTATTGCATATCTTTTATGATCGATAATCCAATTCATTTCATTCAGATCAACACCATTATTTTCTACCTGAGCCTCTTTTCAGAGAAGAGTAAAAGTAATATTTAGCAGACTAAACTTTAACATGCATAGAACAAAGGTGCATGTTCATTCATAGGCACACATTCACACATGGTTTCATCAAGCTGCTCTCCATTTGTATATCCAAGGGTCTCCTGCAACCTTGCTCCAAACAAGGGCAAGGGACATTGATACTGATTTATTCAAAGGGATGGTTCTCATTCAATTTTCTCCATATTCATAAGCAGTTTTCGCACCCCCGCTCTCGTTTTCCCTTTCAGCTTTAAATTAAAGGTACAGGAACGAGCAGGGCCTTTCATCTCGAGCTGGGGGGTGGAGGGCTGTGGGAAGAGAGCAAAGGCTTGTGTTGGGTAGGTGTGGGGGTAGCGGGCATTTAGTGAGGGAGGAGCGGCATTGCCGAGACTCTCTCCACTCTGTATTTATTAGCCCACACTCCCCTTCCCTGTGCCACTGCGGCCCCGTAGCCCCTCGCCGCTTCTACCCCAACGACACCTGGCAAAAAATGATTCATTAATTCAAAAAGCTGCATTTTTTGAAAGCCATATTTCAAAAGCAGAAACAGGACGAGCTGAGTGGTGTTTAGTGAACCAGGAGAACTTAAAAAGAGGGGGTGTTGGTGGAGGCGCAAGGGAAGGCAGTATCAACCTGATTCAATGGGCATAGTACACTTAAAGTTTCCTGAAAGCACATAAGATGTATTGGCATATTTTATGGGCTCATAACATATACATACAAGGAAAACACACAAAAGTCTCATTATATAACTCCATGTTTTTATAACACTTGTTGTAAACCTGTTGATACTCTAAAGCTGCCGTGGCTACTACAATCCATTCCCAGACACACATACGATTATACACATGAGCAGTAAACACCAACAGCGTGATCATGTGTCAGCCACTCCCAGTCCAGCTGAATCTTTCATACGGCTAGATGATGTGGTTAATTATAGATGGCAGGACAAGCCTGGATCCTTAGCCTCAATTAGACAAGGCCACAGGGTTACTGACCTGCACAACGACTGTCAGTGCCGATTACACACTACACATGGCCAGTGACAGGGAGAGGGGCTGGGGGTGGAGGGCAGGGCCAGGTTACAAGGACTACTACTGTATTCTTTTCCTACCTAGCTCAAAACCACACACACTCACACACATGCAAGCTCACACACAATCGCAAACCACTATATGAAAATGCTGTCTCAAGACGACTGATTTTGTAATCAGGAGAATAATCACAATATTAGCTTATTATTTTTGATTGCGTGTGCATGTGTGG
Organism: Fistularia commersonii; assembly: GCF_037954325.1. Taxonomy (NCBI): domain Eukaryota; kingdom Metazoa; phylum Chordata; class Actinopteri; order Syngnathiformes; family Fistulariidae; genus Fistularia; species Fistularia commersonii. The sequence goes on along the minus strand of NC_141287.1, from coordinate 8,556,882 downwards.
GTTCTCGCATGAGTGTGTGTGTGTGTGTGTGTGTGTGTGTGTGTGTGTGTGTGTGTGTGTGTGTGTGTGTGTGTGTGTGTGTGTGTTTGTGTGTGTGTGTGTGTGTGTGTGTGCTCACTAACAAGGCACTTGAAAGAAAATTGTTGTGGCAAGAACACACCATAAGGGAGAGATCAAAGGGGTAGAAGATAGTGCATAGAAATAATAAAAAGTCAATATTTTGAAATTCAACAAAACTGACAAAAAACATAGCAGCTGCTGTCATGCCTAACACAACACAAATGAGTGATCTAAAAAATAAATAGATCAACGTTAAGTAGATAAAAATACGTATTTGGTGATTTGTTTAACTCAGCTAATATACAGGCAACACTTGGCTGTTGAATTAGACACTGATAAATATTCATCCATCACTAAATAATAAATAATATACATACTACAAATATACAGACATGTTTATCCACATTTTCTTTATCGCTTTGAACTACCTCAATGACCCTTTACTCATTACCTAATTTCCCTTTGTATTTTTTATTTTGTGTAATATCCTGTTGAGTAAAAAAGGGGTGAACTTGCCCTATTGTATGAATGATAGTGTCTATCCCTATATGTGGCCCAGGGATTGACTGGCAGCCAGCTGAGGGTGTTGCCCGCCTGTTGCCCAATGACAGTCAGGATAAGCTCCCACAACCCCCATAACACCAAGAGAAGAGTAAGCGCTAGATAATGAATGAATTAATGAATAAATCCTGTTATCTAGTCATTGTTAGTCATCACCTCAGTTCAAGGTTTAACTGTAAATTGGAGCTAAATTTTGTGAATGATCGAACAATCTAGGCCATTGAAGTTGATTTTTTATTTTTTATTCAGATTAATTTAATTGGATTACACTTCACTCAAAGTTGCAGTGAGGCTAGAGGTAAACCCAGCTGAGATCAGGTGAGAAGCTGGGTACAATTTAAACTGCTAACCTGTCAGTCACACATATAGAGACATATGACTGCTCACTCTGTCATATCTACATACAATTTAGAGTCTTCAATTAACCCATTGCAAAGTTTAGGACTGTGGCAGCAAGGAGGAGCAACGCAGAGTAATGACAAACATAGACACAAGGAGAATATATAAGCTAAACACAAAAAAGAATTGCATGGCACATGAGACTAAATTTGCAATATATTACTGTCCTGCTGTGGCTTGGATCGGAAATATTTTTTATCAGAGGGTGACAGACTATGACATATGTTGGCAGCATCACTGTGGTGTGTAAAATAAGTGATAGATACCTGAAAATACCGATTTAAAATATGAAACTCATTTTCCCGAGACACACAAAAAATCATAAAACAAAACAATTCAATTCGAGATGGATGCCAGTGGTTAACAAAGTATTTTAAACCAAAGTAAAATTCCTGAGTTAAAAATCAACGCATATGTAATCGCTATCAGGGAAAAAGACTAAAGTATCAACTTGTTCTATCTTTTATAGTACTTTGTATTTTATTAGGAATAGAGGCACATGAAATAATTATTATGTTGTAATTTCTGGACCTGGAGCGGAATTTGGGGCAAATAGAAATGGTAAAAGAATTTGATGATGGCACAACTGTTTACATTTTGAGTTGAGTTTCAAATTTTTGTTTAGTTCTCTTAATATTGGCTCCAAACAATAGACTCTGTATAGAATATAAATATTAAATAAAAGTACCCCACCAATGCAAAACAAAACAAAAAAAAAGCATCACCTGTTGACCACAGCGGTTAATGTTGTCCTTTACTTTCAGTCTCTGGTGACAAAGTCAGGACATCCGTGTCATCAGCAGATCGCCGTGACATTTGCCATGTTTTTCTCAGCTGATGGTGTAGTATGTCCCATTCCCAGGGTGTCTCATAGACAACCTTCTCTGGGAACAAAACCAAGGAAATAGCCCTGAAATCTATCATATAATGAGGCTGCACTAATGACTATGGCTTCAGGAATCAGACAATTCTTAATCACTGCTGTCGACTTTAAACTCTGAATCTTGTAATCATCATATCTTCTATCCACCCTCCTCTGTGATATGCCGTCTTTTTATTCTCTTGTTTGTCCACTGTATAATCGGAAAGTTTCATCAACGAATGCGTTTTTTAACTTTTAATTTTGCCAGATGATGAGGTTGTGCCCGACCCGGAGTTAAACTCATCAAGATCCACTTTGATCTGCTTCATCTCAGACCACATTTCTTCTTGCATATCTCCTAACTGTGCAACTTCCCTGCTCTCCCTGCTGCCTTACCTGTACTCACCTGTGCCTGGCTGTGTGGGGTGGTGAGAGCCAAGCCCCCTTTGGGACCTGCTGATTAGGATATTAAAAATAAATGGGCTCAGTTTAGGGGGGCACAGTGGCACGGCGGTATATATTTCTGTTAATTTTTCTCTCCCCTCCCCCTCCCCCGTCCTATGTAGTGACTGATCTGGCCGAATATGATAGCACGGGCTGTCACAGCAATAATTAGGCCTATTTTCCGTGAGGTCATCTTACAGGGATGCTGGGCGGCTGTGGTTCACACACAGGTTGCTCTGTGCTGCTTTTGCCCCCAGGATATGATCATATGATGGAATCTGCTTCCCAACACTTTATATGCTGGGAGAGTTTACCTCTCTGGGTGTCGACAGCCGAAAATCAAATCCTCTTATCATTAGGCTTTATTGAGTCCAAAATATTTGTAGAAAAAAAAAAACATGTGTGATAAAAGTGAGAGTCCATGTTTCCGCCTTAAAATCAGACCAAATAATAGCACAGAGAGTGAGGTAGATATGAAAGTATTTGGTCACGGTACCAAAGAACCGGCAGTGCCAAGTCAGAGCGCAACAAATTTCAGCTCCATTCAGAACACTCCCTGGTTGGGTCAACAGCTGCAGGCTGGAATTAGAAATCAATTATTCAGCTTCGACAAGCTCATTAAGTCTCTGAATAGGATTTTCTGTTCTGAGTCTGCCTGCTCATTTCTCCTCACAGTTTCTAATTAGTATTTCTTTTCTCTTTAAAGTTTGATGGGAGTTTGGGTAAAAACGTGGACATTCACTTAACACTCACAGGCCCACTGGCGCCTCTGAACAGTATCATTATCTGCTGAAGAGGCTGTATCGGTACATTGGAAGACCACTGAGGTTGTTTGCTTTCAGTTTGGGCGCTGTCTAATGACTGGAGTCATCAGGCTAAATTAGGCATTAATAATCAAAGAAGTGTAATCTGGGTAAATTAGGCATTAATAATCAAGGATGACTGGAAATTATCCCACAGACGATAAATGAAGCAACACTAACCTGCGTGACGAACTGTGACACGGGGCCGAACAAATGTGATTTTTAAAATATTTCATTCCAATCTTTTGTTATATTTTGAGGCAAAGAGGATGGAAGGATGTGTGTCGGAATATGCATTTGCAATTGATTTCCTATTGAAGGTCATCTTTATGTGAAAATGATAGATGTTGTCAAGGAAACTCCCGTGGCTTCATTGTATGTCCAAACATTTGCATGCATTTTACACTATAGCCTACTGTTGCCTACGTCACCTACAGTTCACGAAGGCTTATTAGCAAACTAATTCTAGGACCACGGCTCATTCTTTCTCCCCACTTCGTCTCCACCTATATTCCTCCCTCTCGCTCCCTTTCTCTTTTCTCTACCTCTCTTCCTCTCCTCCCTTCCTCTCCTCTCCACATTGTGTATGTCTATCTGATCCCGTGGCCTTTTGTTGCGCTATGAAAGGCCTGATGCCACACTCATTATTTTCTCCTTTATCTCTCTCCCCACTGCTCTGATTAGAACAGTCGCCCCTGACAGACACCCTCAGCCAGCTCCTATCCATTACACTGTGTGTGTGTGTGTGCGTGTGTATGTGTGTGTGCGTGCATGCGTATGTGTGTGTGTGTGTGTGTATGTGTGTGTGTATGTGTGTGTGTGTGTGTGTATGTGTGTGTGTGGGTGTGTGTGTGTGCGTGTGTGTGTGTGCGTGTGTGTGTGTGTGTGTGTGTGTGTGTGTGTGTGTAAGAGAGAGGGGAGGTGTTGGGGGCACATATAGCTACCTATCTATAAAGTAAGTAGTTTCAGAAGAGTAAATGTCTTGTAAAGGGAAGTGAAGAAAAATACATATTCCATTAAGGTTCACGTTTAGCTTCCTGTGTCAATAATTGATAATATTGATTTGAGGGGGGTCTGCAAGGGACGAGCATTAATGATGAAATTCACACCTTGACAACCTTACAGCAAGAATGAACATTTGTACAAACAGCAGGACTGAATATTTAATATATAATTCACTAATCTCCAAATAAGCTGTTTATAGGTAAATATGAATTTATGCATAAATCAGCCACACTGAAGGGTATGGAAATACTTTAAAATATTTTCAAATGAATGTAAAATAGAGGAAAAATATTTCAAGCATATATTATTCTCTCAGAGGTGCTCTCCCTCAGTGGTCTGAATATGTCATTTACTTTTAAATTACATTATCATGCAAAATGAAGCAGAAATTTGATGAAACTCAGATGGATTTACCTGAGTTAATGGAATATGGGTTTAAGAGGGAACTAATTATGCCAGTTTAGCAGGAAGCGAATGCATTTCTATGGAAGGCCTGATTCTGAATGTAAACATTAATGGCCTCCTTGATTAGCATAAGAATAGTGTGTTATTGTCCTGCTCACGCTGCATCCCATTGGATATGCATCTGTGCTGCTCCAGACACATGTGCACACAAAGAGTGGGAGCTTTAATACACTTATTACCTGCCTTATCTGCTAATGATGCTATTTTTGTTTTTTATTGTCTTGCTAATTCATAAAATTCATTTTCAAATCAAATTAAAGTTTTAAGGTCTTTTATTATTTTATTTTTTTATTTTTATTTTCTTGCACAGGCTATAGACAAAAACAAACAAACCGCATTAAGTTGTGATTGCTCATGTAATATAACTAGAACTGAAGAGGCTGAGCCATTTATCTGGTTCATCTTCGGTGCATAAGCTCTCTTTCAAAGGAGTCATTTACGAAGCAAGCAGTTTACTGTAAACAATGGTGGAATGGCATAAAAGATAAAGAAACAAGAAACCAAGAATTGTAGGAAACACTACGCAAGTTAAGAGTTAAATTAAGAAAAGAGGAGATGAGAGTTAAAGGGCAGGTGAAAGAGGGAGGCTTTGGCTTGGGGCCTCCTGGGGATGATGACCTTATTTCAAATTCTGGACAAGGGACTATAGTTCAGCAACTGAGGAATCGCACACACACACACACACACACACACACACACACACACACACACACACACACACACACACACACACACACACACACACACACACACTCACACACTCACACACACACACACACACACACACACACACACACACACACACACACATGTTCAAGGCTTGATTCAGGAAAAGATTCCCCCCCGAAGTCCTGCAGCTCATTCAAAGGCCAGGCTGTTTCCTCCATCGTTAGCAAAGCAGCACAATAGGTTACACATACAATCAAGGTTAGACTTCATATCCTTGGTGGAAAAGCTGCAAACTGGGAGCTAAATCCTCCTTTAGCCAGATTCAGAGAAGTAGTGCATTTTGTGTATGACAGCAGATTCGGCCTATTCAAGCTGTAGATAACCAAAGTGAAGTGAGTGAGAATTTATATTTTACTTATATTTTTTATGACCTGTGTTTGAAAATAAATATACATATATATATAAATAATACTTCATACAGTTTTAATGTAATAACCTTAAGCTCCCTGGTTTGCGTGTTCTCCTAAAAGATGGGCTGACTTCATCCCACGTGCATGGACACTGAAACACAGTTGTGCTGTCACACACCACAGATTTATTAATATAGGAGACACAAGACAATTCAGAGGCAGTCAGCCTCTGTTAATCTGATACATGCTCTATTTGCAGTATTTTCTATACTATGTATTATATATGCCTTGAAATGGTCCTGATTTTTCCAGTGCGATTCAAAACTTTGTGGTATTGAAGGCAAGCTAGTTTCACCTCATAAGTGGTTGCCCATCAATTACTTACATTTCTCATCTTCTCAGTTTGGGAGTAACATTTTAAGTTGTCATGCTGACACTGAAAGCCAAGCCTGATTATGTTTATTATTTTGTATTGAATAATATTATTGCCATGAGGTTTGGAGGCACAGATGTGTCATTACTTGCTATATGTATGCTTTCAGTGCATTTCATATTTTGTGCTGTTTAACTTGAGAACTGCATGTATTTGCTTGTGCTTTTTCTTGGAGTGTGTCCTTTCCTTTGCTGAAATTATTTAATGTAAGATATCCTCTTTGTTCTATATTCAAAACTGAAAACTATGAGAGAATAGAATGGCTACATTTCAAATTTAAGTTTGCAGAAATCCAAATTGATGTTATGACATTATAAATACTGCTACCAAAAGTTCAGTCTTCTCAATACATATAAACTGTATATAACATTTCGTGGTGAATGCAAACAGGGAATATCTCACTGTTCAAATATGGTTTAAGGACACAATTTTCCTTTAGACACAGACTGTGAGGAGAATGTGCTGCTTTCTTTGAAAAGTGCTCCCACAGTTCAGTTCTCTTAACATTGGCTTCCTGTCTATAGCTCACAAAATGTTGTTCCAAAATGTGTAAAAACAGACATTACTTGCTGAATTGGTTTCAGTGTGTGTCTTTGCTATGAAGGTCTAAGTGCCAAATTGGTAAGTCTGTCCTTACTTTCTTACAGTCAATCTGGCTCTCTTTCTGGCATCTGCCTCCCCCTCAACCAGACAGCCCCTCCTATTTTCTTAAATCTTCGCAGTTTTTACCTTTATGTCTGACCAGCATATAACATGACAGTTCCTGCAACTATCAGAAGAGATTTCCATTAATGTGCTCTGACCTTGTCTGAAAACTGTACTTTAAGACTCTGCTGCTTGATGCACTTTCCCTCATCCCCCCCAACCTTCTCCTTCCTCCCTCGCCTCCTCGCCATAATCTCCGGATTTTTTTTCCTTCCATAAATTCTCTGCTTCTCTTACCTTACAAGAGCCCCCCTGTGTTGTTTGTGGGGGCTTGCCTTAGAGCCATTAGTGTTACACCCTATTACATCAGTAATGACTGACTGTGAGCTCTAATTAGAGATGTGTTAGGAAGAGCTGACCCCCCCACCCCCTCTCCACGGAGCTGCTCCTGTGACTCCATTGCCGTGGCGACATTATTAGTACGACACCTCAACGACTTGCAACTCCTGACTGTGAAAACCATTATGTTCATTACAGCCCAATCAGAGGGGAAGGTGTTATGACTAATTGATAAGCTGAATGATGCATAAAATCTTGTCGCTAATTGTCCTGCGGGAAAAGGAGAAAGCTCCATGGGAGTAGGAAGCAGTGAGAGAATGAAATAGGGGCTGGGGGTGCGGGGGGGGGGGGGATAACTAGCATGCTAATTTCAAAATCTGATATTTCTCGACTCAAATAATTTACTTTTATAATATGTCTTCATCCAAACATGCTGTCGATTTTTTTCCACTTCTTGAATAATGGGATGTTTCTTCTGGGTTTGTCAACTGTGATAAGATGATTATCTGAAAGGTCTGTGCCACATTGTGAAGAGTCTCGCCTTCTCTGCTGGAGTAGGTAATCCTGGGTAATAGCATTATGGACACAGTGTTTTCCTAAAGACCATGATTATCCACTGCTGTTTGCCGTGGGATTGACATTGGCCTCCCTGCACTCTCTCACTCCCCTTCTTTATTTCCTTACTCTTTCTCACTTGTTCATGTCATCTTGTCTCTGACTCACCACTCCATTGAGCCCTTATATGTTCTCCTCTAACCATTCTACGTGGAGAAGAAAATGAAAATAGAGCAAATGGAGCCACAAAAGAACAAATTACTTTTAGACAAGAGTGCCCCAGATTTGAATGCCATTCTTGTGCCGTGTTTTTCAAAGATCTGCTTTTTATGTGCTTGGCAGTTTTGGGATACAATAATCTACCAGACGTGATAATTTTATGATGCATTAAGGTTTTAGCCAATGTGTTTTTCTTTAAACAGATCTTAATACACATACAATTTTTGCATAATTTGAATATTAGGTCTCAAGCCCTTGATTTACTTCTATTGCATGTTAAATTAAATTGTGATGGCTCACAGCTTCTTTCTGTGTGTTTTTAATGCACACAATCATCTCATACCTGAGAATTCTCAGATTAGAGTTGACTTCTGAAAGTCTTTTTGATATAATTCAGTCAAAGTAGATGGATGTATGACTTTGGAATATGGAAAGTCCGCGGGCAAAAAATAAACTGGATTGAGCAGTATACATCCACTGAATATTGGACAAAAAGCCACATTGTGCTCATCAGATTCCCTCTAATCTGATAAGTGCTTGTGACTGATAAAGGCTATTGGACAATGCTGTTTACATGACCATGAATAATCACGCACGAATCCAATGCATGGATACGCACTCATTGTTGTATGCAAACAAAGAGGTTCTGTTTTTTTCTCTTCTATCTAAATGTGTAAATAAGCATATTATATTGCATGTAATGTTATAAAGTATTACTCCACACAGTTTTAAATTTGATAATTTCTCCACATTTTAAACTGATGTCTTAAGGCCAGCGTCATAAGAAAATGAAATATAATTAAATTGAGGTTATTTGAGTTGCCATCTCTTTTCACTTTTGTCTTTTAGAGTCAAAACCCCTGCTTTCAGCTGATTGGCTCATTCCTTCCTCAATGTTTTTAGGCCGCAGCATCACCCGATCTCTCTCTCTCTCTTTCACTCCTGTCTTTAAACATACCAGAACAACAGGACACGGCGTCAAAGACCTCCGAGACGGTTCCCAACACAACATCCCTTGCTGTTGTCCATGACTCGAAGCGATTCTGTGTGTGTTCTGACTCTAGGCCATTCTCTCGAAAGATGGCAGCGGGTCACTGAATGCACCCTCCCGCCCTCAACCCCCTCCCTGCGTCGGGCAACAGTGGAGGTACTCAGTAATGTTGTTGGGGCGCTGCAGAACTTGTTACTCAGGTGTCCCCAGACTCAGCCCTGTTTCCTTGTCTGCAGTGCCGCAGCAACGCCTGAGAGGTTGAGGAGAGGTGCTGGTTATTTGTGTTTTTTTTCGGTGCTGAACACATTGCAGCAGACGTGTCGCCTTGGGCATGTGGCTCAGAACGTGATACAAACTGACAGACACGAGGTCTGCAGATGCTCCTCTCATGTTCAGAGGTTTGGCAGCTGCTCGGCTGCAAATTGTCTTCACTTATTGTAAGATGGTTTCAAATGCGGAAGACTTTGTTTATGCTCAGGGAGGTTTTGTGTTCTGTGGCTACCAGAATCCTTGTCCTTAATTTATGGGTGAAAAAAGGACTCCATTTGTGTTTTCTCGTGTATGAGATTATAATGTGTCCCAATTAATTGAAATTATTTTCAATGTAGGTGAAAAAGGTTGTTCCATAATATGGCTTTTTAAAGGTTTCTCTTTTCTCTCTCTCTCTCTCTCTTGCTCTCTCTCATATTTTGCTTTTTCACTTTGTGGCAATACTTTCTCCTGCCTTGCTTTTGCTTTGTGATTTCATGCGCTAAATACTGATAATATGAATAATAATTAAAAATCTATGTGAAAAAATACAGGTTCTAAAACCTTTCCAGTTTTTGATCATTAAATTATATGATTATTTCATTTGTGTGTTAATGAAAACTGAAATGCTGCATCTCGCTTCCAAAATGATGATCCAATAAGCATGTGTGTGTGTGTGTGTGTGTGTGTGTGAGGCAGTTGCTAGCGAGAAGTCAGTGTCCCCAAAACAGCTGCAGGTAGTGTTTCCACTTGTGTGCATGGACTATACAAGCCTCATCTCAACGCTGATCCAGCTCTGCTGTGTGTGTGTGTGTGTGTGTGTGTGTGTGTGTGTGTGTGTGTGTGTGTGTGCGTGCGTGTGTGTGTGTGTGCGTGTGTGTGTGTGTGTGTGTGTGTGTGTGTCCTCCCGATATCTGTCAGAGCAACATGCCTCGCACGGTCACACACAACTAATTCTAATAGAATATTTTTGAGGATCATTTTATGGCTAACAGTCCTGAGCAAATTCTGCTCTCAAGTCAAACCCCCCCGCAACCCCCCGCAACCCCCCCGCAACCCCCCACCCCTCCTCGCACCCTTTTTCTGCTCCACGGTTCGTAATGGAAGTCGGTATCCAGAAGGAGGCAGAGGGGGCTGCGAGCCAACTCCTAGCCCCTCCTCCTCAAATGCGGCACAGCTGCTTTTCAGAACCACACCGCTCCAGCCCATTCATCCTGGAGAGCCAAAAAAAAAGGCTATTTATTAGAATACTTGTTTTGTATTGTTCTGTGCCACACAAAAGACGCCTCATTTTGTTAGAAGCACCCCCCTCTCTCTCTTTTTCGCAGTGACAATAACTTGGAATTGTCTTTTTTAGTGTGTAGAAAATGTCATTTCTTCTTGTCTCTGCCCCTCAGTGTGTGTTGAGTGTTGGGTTTGGGCACCGAGCACGGACGGCCTTGGCACGGGAGCGCAGACATTGTAGTGGGAGCAGCGGTCATACATGAAGCTTTGAGGGGTTTAGGACGGCTTTAGAATGTGGAGAAACAAATCTGCCCACTGGTCTGGAGTGGAGCGAACAAGGAAGGGGGAAGATCCGTAAGTTTGCCTGGGAAAAGGGGGAGCTCCTGTTGTCTGAATATCGCTTCGCCTGCCGCGCGTAAAGATCCAAGGTCTCCCCACAGAGAGGAAACAGCGGTCGCTCAACACCGGTTTTGCGCGCTTCCGGAGCGAAGGTTGGAACAGCGTCCGCGTCGGCGGCGGCCGTGCATTCGCCCGTCGCTGTTGCATTTGGGGGTACAGATGAGGGGCGCAGGGATCTCGGCAGCACCAGTTACCCTCTCTATCTCACCTCTCTCACCTGGGTGTCTCCATCTAACTGTCTGGCGAGTCTATGGCGGGATTCACGAGGAGGATACGTTGCTTGCGCACAATGTCCGAGTTGGATTATTATTGTTGTTATTATTATCACTATCGTTGTTGTTGTTTATTTTTTCGGCTGTCACTGTGTAGCTTCGTGCGCAAGCGCGTGTGTGTTAGTGGGCGATCACCTGTGACGCGCACGTTCACAGACGTTAGATGATCCGAATGGGGGGGTTGGGTCTGTTTCGGTTGATTTTATCGATCTGGGTTTATTGGGGAAATTCGGGTTCTGCTCTAGATGCATTGGATTACGATCCATCCCCTTTTTTTTGAAGAAAACAAGTATTTATTTTATTTATTTTTACACATACATGGGGAGTGGGAAGGATGGCGGGGAGTTGGATGACTCCTCAGCCCTGCACCGTCACGTCAGCGCCTACAACCTGTTGCAGAAACCGCACAAAGGAGTGAGCAGGTTTGTTAAAGAGCCTGCTGAGGAAGGGGGATGTGGTGGTGGTGAGGGAGGGGGGGCACAAGGAGAGCCATCAGCTCCCTTCTTTCATTGGGAGACTAATCCCTGACGATAAACAGTCTCCCCACACACGATAAATGTTGTGGAAACTCGAAGTCAAAACTGCTGCACCAAAGTCCGATCCTCTTTTTGTTTAATTTAAAGCAGCGTCGATTTTTTTTTTAAACCCAAAATAAATTTATAAGAAAATGCAGAGATATAAATATTAAATTAATAATTTCCAAATTCGTTCATTCATCCATACCTATATCAGGCCTGGACGGTTTAATATTTCACTATTATTTCCGTTTGTTTCTCTTTGGCCGCCATTGCCTCTAGGGTTGCCACCCTCCTTGTCACCTTCATCATCTTCATCATTTTCATCAATATGGGGGGTGAGGAGTCTCTTCAAAGACAAACGCGGCCTGATCGCTGACTGACCACCGTGGTATCCGGTTACCATAGTGAGTAAAGACGCGTGGATCTGCTGAAGTGATCCTGCCCCCTCGGGCCCCGGATCTCCGGCTAAGCTCTAATTAAAAAAACGGGGGGGGGGGGGATTGAATGATTTAATCGTTAGTTTCGCTGCGGGAATTTGGTTTTCCCTTTCAATTAGAGGCTGATTGAGCATTTCAGGGGAGGTCAGCTGTGAAATCTGGGCTCGGACACGGGGAGACGCGGCTGCGACGCGCCCGCTCCTTCCCCGTTATTTCTCATTCTTTCCAAACCTAAGTGGGGTCCGATGGAGAACACCGAGCCCGCCGCCAAGTTTCGAATTTTTTTTCTCCCCAAAAGAAATCACTGTAGTTATTATTGAACTTAAAGAAAAGACAGAAAAAGAATAAACGAGACAGTTTGTGCGCGTTTGTTTGTGCAGCCAGCAGACGGCGGTAACGACGCCTCTGCCCCCGTCCATCCCATTCCGTTGTGGAGAATCACAGACTCCCGCCATACAGCCTATAGCTTACACCTGACGGAGAGAGAGAGAGAGAGAGAGAGAGAGAGAGAGAGATGCGTCCATCAGTTGAGTTTGAAAAAGTTTGTTTGACGCTCTTACTCCACAGCAAACTTCCCTTCCAACCCAATAACCCTAAAGGACACATGTGTCAAATTATGATGGACTGTGGCTGCCACTTGCAGTGAGAACATTGAATTGAAAAAAGGAAAAAAAAGGAAAGGAAGTGTGTATAATTTGACCAGATTGTAATTTTATCTGGGAGACCCCCCCCTACCACCACCACCACCAACACATCCATGTATTTTTGAAGTGTTTCCCTGAAACGCGAAGTGTTCCGAATCTCCAGACTTTAGCCTCCCCCCTCTGGCAGCGGCGTCAGTTCCAACTCATCTTAGTTATTTTTATTTACTTGACGTCTCTGATATTTCAAATGCCTAGTACTATTTGTGGGATTGATCCCCCCCACCCGCCTCAACCCCTTTCTGCCACCTCCTCCTCCGGTATGTTCTTCCTCCACGGCCCTCCAGTCACCTGACTGAACGCCATGCAAATCATCCCCGAGCTGGCCTCTGATTGGCCGCCGCTGGCTCATTTAACCGCTGTCAGTTGCGCATCACATGGCCGCCGCTTTAACCAACTTCTGAACTCCGACAGAGAAAGTGGCTCAAATGCGCATTCTAGAGCAGCGGGCGTGAAACGACCCGGGCTGAGACGCCTTCAAGAATTGCTCGGAGAGCGTCTTGTATTCGTATTTTTTTTTTTTTTTTTTTTTTTCTTAGGAGGGGAGGGCGGGATATTTTCCCTTTATTCCCGGGTTGCGTCTTAATCCTGTAATCCCGTGTGCGCGGCTCGTCCCGTGCGCGCCTCTTGCATCCTGAAACAGACTTTTTTTTCCCCTCTTTCTTTCTTTCCATCTGGTGGCGTCGAAGTTTAAAAGCAGGTGAATGTATAGCATGATGATGGAAACTGACCTCCACTCCCCCGGTCCCCAAACGAACACGGGTACGGGGCAAACGGGACCCAACGGCGGCTCCAAAGCGAATCAGGAGCGGGTGAAGCGGCCGATGAACGCCTTCATGGTGTGGTCCCGGGGGCAGCGGAGGAAGATGGCGCAGGAAAACCCCAAAATGCACAACTCCGAGATCAGCAAGCGTCTCGGAGCCGAGTGGAAGGTGATGTCCGAGGCTGAGAAGCGTCCTTTCATCGACGAGGCGAAGCGGTTGCGCGCCATGCACATGAAGGAGCATCCGGATTACAAGTACCGGCCGCGGAGGAAGACCAAGACGCTGCTGAAAAAGGACAAATATTCTCTCGCCGGCGGACTGCTTTCTGGAGCCAGCGGGGGCGGAGGAGTCGGTCTTGGGGTCGGCATGAATTCGACCGGAGTCGGCCAGAGGCTGGAGAGCCCGGGGGGTCACGGAGGCTCCGCCGGCTCCGGCTACGCGCACATGAACGGCTGGGCGAACGGCGCGTACTCGGGCCAGGTGGCCGCTGCCGCCGCAGCCGCCGCGATGATGCAAGAAGCGCAGCTTGCCTTCGGCCAGCACCCGGGGAGCGGGGGGCACCACCACCACCACCACTCGCACCACCATCACTCGCACAACCCGCAGCCCATGCACCGCTACGACATGACCGCGCTGCAATACAGCCCCATCTCGAACTCCCAGGGGTACATGAACGCGTCTCCGTCCGGCTACGGCGGGATCAGCTACTCGCAGCACCAGGGCTCCGGAGTGTCCTCCTCGGCGGCTATGGGGACGTTGGGGTCCTTGGTAAAGTCGGAGCCGAGTGTAAGCCCACCCGTCAGCAGCACACACTCGCGGGGCCCCTGCCCCGGAGACTTGAGAGAGATGATAAGCATGTATTTACCGACCGGAGAACCGGGGGACCCGTCAATGCAAAGCAGACTCCACGCCTTGCCACAGCATTACCAGAGCGCCACGGCGGGGGTGAACGGGACGGTCCCACTCACACACATCTAGAACACACCTACACACACACACACACACACACGCACACACAGACGCACACACACACGCATACAATCACCGAAAACTGCAAGCAAAACACACATAACCAAATATTTACCTCTTTTCTAAATATCCCGGTCCCGAGAACTACCTGTATTTTGTACAGAATGTTTATGATATTGTAAATGAAGGGTAAATAGCAAAATTCATCTTTTTTCGTTTTTTTTCTCTCTATCTCTCTGTCGGATTAGCCAACAGTGGAATTATATTACGAATAAGAAGCTGAGATTATTGGTTATTGTGCAACATCTTTTATTCTCCATCACTCCACAGTCTTAGTTGAGGGTGAATCCAGGTTCACGTTGAGGTTATTTGGTTCAATTGCCCCATAATTTGGGGAGTGGGTTAGGTGGGTGGTTGGGTGGGTGGGTGGGTGGGGGTCTGTTATTGTAAGTTATTGAAATTGAGATAACGTGTCATATGAAAGTGCTTTAAAAAATATGGGAAAAATCACGTTCTTTAAAAAACGTTTGTGTTAATTTGCAGAGGCCTGTGTCTTAATTCTTGGAAATCATCTCTTTTTATTGTAACGCTCTAATTATTGTAAATTGTGAATACTTTTAATATTTCAAAGGAGGGCGGGGGTGGGGGTGGGAGTGGGGGGTGGGGGGGAACTGGGGTGGGAATGGGTCGGGGGGACTGCTGTTGTAATTTATGTGCTTTTCCGCAGCCGAAAAAGCCCTGATGTTGCAATGAAGAAGAACTGAATAAATTTCACAAGACGTTGCTTTGATTCTTAAGAAGACGGCCGAGGATTCTGTTTCCGCGCACGAGCGATTGGAGTTTGCGAGAGAGATAGAATAATAATACTAATTATAATAATTATTATATATTTTTTTTTACGTTTTGATACCAAATCCCGCGAGGTTTTGAAATGCCTCTCTTCTTCGCACGTAATTACGCGAAAAGATTGAAGTGTGGACGGAAGCTCAGAGGCGCTCAACTTTCTGTGCGTAATTCCAAATCATTTTATTGACTATCTGTAATCTATTTGTGACCGTACACGCGGCAGCGCGCACCCGTCACGCCGAAAAATTATTGCAGGCCTCTTTTCATGTAAACAACATTTATTACATTTCTGTGGCGCAGGATCGGGTGCTGTGAGATACAGAGAGGCCTCGGTGGCCAAACCACCTGTTAGTCCTGCTCTCACACACACGTTTTATTATCAGCCTCCTTGTCTTTGCGCTTGATTCCGTTCTGGGGAAAATATCATTTTCATCAAATACCGTTAGTTCCTGCTATGCATTGCTATTTTATTATTTGAGGAGGGAGGTTTTTTTTTTATTTGCATATGGATCTGAGCTCTCTCGCATGTCTTAATGTCTTGAGCGAGTCGCATCAGCTTTTAAAATGCAGACCTATTTTACGACAGCCACTTAAAGTCAGTGAAGTTACTATTAAACGTGACAATGTGGATAGTGTTAGTAAATTGCAATATTACATTTTTTTTCCTGTGTAATGACCCCACAGAGAGAGCAACGTTTCATTTTAAAATATTGTTGACAGAGGCACTGAATCATCGTGCTTCGACGGTATTTCCAAGCCTTTCCCCGCCAACTGAGAACCAGGCAGTAAGAATGATCAAGCAGTTACTGGTTACTCATTTTAAAAATAGTATAAAAGGAGATTTCAATCCAACCTCTCCTCCACTGTATTCCTGGTTTACTGTACCAGCGAACCCCTTTAACCAGTCTTTGTTCTGTTAAAAAAAAGGTATTGAACTTTGATAAATATCGATAAGCAGTTCCGAATATTTTATTTCATTCTGTAGTTTTCTGGTCATTGTGCCAAACGAGTGAATGGAGAGTGAATGACTCCCGAGCAAGGACAGATATTTGCACTGATGCTGATGGTCAGAGGTGGTGAAAATGGTTTGATGGCTGTTTGCTCTTTGTAATGTCATCGTTAAAAAAAATCTAGAGAGCGAATGGATCGTGAAAATCCGAAAATACACATTATGTTCAAGTTTGTTTCACATGCAAGCGTTGTTTGGTGGCTTAGTGAACGCGCGAAACAAAACCGGAAATAATTAAGACAATTCAACCTCATTCATGCAAACATCCGGGTTGAAACTTCCCAGCGACGGTGACAACTTGACTAATCAGAAAGTATTTGTTATTACGTACCAAAAATAGTCACGTAGAGAATAAACAAAAAGAACATTTTATTTTCAACCCTATTTGAATAGATTAGAAAAAAATGTCTGAAAGTGACGTCGTAATTTGACAGGTCGCGGCTGCTTTTGACATTTACACGTGTTTTATTACCTCATTTTGCCGACACGGCCTGTAAATCAATACACATGCAAATGAGCGGATTTTTTATATACTGAGGCGTTTAAAAAAAAAATCAATTAATCTAAAATACATCGTTAAAGGGCCTATTTCACACTGATGAAGACTCGCCTGGTATGTCAATTAAACCTTTTAGGCCTCGGAGGAGCGTGGAAGGTCTGGCTGCGCGTTAATAAGAAATCGCTGAAAAAAAAAATTGAAAAGCAGTTGAAATGCCAGAGGAAAGAAAACGGCATCTACGGAGGCATCTCGGTGCGCGTAGGACGCGGGCACGCGTTTGTTCTCCGTCTTATCTGTTGATGTGAAGAGATGCGGATTAAAGTGTGGCAAAAGCCCGGAAAGGCGGAGCGCGTCACGGCGCATCGGTGGGCTAAAAAGAGGGGCGTTCTGGCAAATTTAACCCGAATAAATTACACCTTGAGGTGGAGAAGAGGGGGAGGGGGTAAGTGTAGGGTGCACCGTGGAAGAGCTGTGGCGTGCGTGAAGAAGTGCACGTGTGTGTGTGTGTGTGTGTGTGTATGTGTGCGTGCGGGCGCTCGTCCGTGTTTAACTGACCGTCCAATAAATCTCTCCCCTGCGCGACACTCTTATCTTGTAGCCACCGATATATTCCGGCGCGCTCCCGGCTGCTGGTAAAGCCCCGATCCCTTGCACTCCCTGTCCTAAATGGGGATAATTAGCGTCACTTTATCACGCCTCTGCATATTTTCCCTGCACCTCCCCCCCATTCTCCCTCCCCCTTTCCTAAAAAAAAATTACCAAGCAGCCTGCTCTCGTCGCCCGCTCTGTCACAGAAGATTATGGAGACAGATTGCACAGAGCGAATGTGCCGAGCGAGATTAGCGCGGAATAGAGAAAGCAACTGGGCCAATGAATTCCTCGGAAGGGCCTTATCGTGCAATTACACGTTGACATGTTTAACAATCTTGCTGCCTCTTAATCCTGCAGCGCTGTTCCATCTACCCACTGCCGGCGCGCCGCACGCCGGCGTACAGACCTAATGCACCGAAACGCAGCACAAATGTGGGCTACAGAAAAGTTGCGGAGAAATCGCTTTATATTTTCCAAACTTTGCCCAAAGTATTCACCAAAATCTTTTTTTTTTTTCTTTCATTTTTTTTTTTTTTTTGTGAATCAGATTCTCCTCCCTGTCAAAACAGATGACGTTTATTAACAGAGTAGCCGCTTCCGGTCGCTTCCGGTTAGGCCACACACACACACACGCACACACACACACACACACACACACACACACATACACACCATCCCCACGCCGACACACTCAAAACTCGTGACCATCATTCTGGCCCACCGCGAACCCCAACATCATCACCCCCACCTCCGCCCGGTGAATCGAGGCCTGCGTGGGAGTGATTGTGGAGCGCTACTGTAGGAATTTGGCACCGGTCGCGGTTTGGAGAGCAGCCCCCACGCTGAGCCCCATTCAGCGGCTGGTTGCGATGTGAGGTTGGGGAAGTTTCAGTCAGCCGTACAACTCAAAGGCTCCCACAAAGGCGATTACAAGCCCCAGCGAGTTCTTGTGGGGACCCGGGGAACGGCGCAGGTGCGAGGGGGGACCGGGGTACCCCGACGGAGGAGTGATAAACCCGGGACAACGTTTGGACCACACAAAACCAGGCGCGCCGCAGGAGCCGTCCAATTGTTGTCGAGGAAGGATGAGGAAGAGTAAGTTTGAGGAAGATTGATGTTTGGGCGGCAGGGGTGCAGCAGGAGTGTTCTGTTGTCACTCAGGGAGTGAAAAGAAAGGAACACTCCCGGCCGGTCACCCTCCCTCTACCCCCCACCCCCACCCCCACACTAGCCCCCCCCACCTCAAAGAATTTATCATCTTCTTATGGGCTGATAGATCATGCAGATGTTTTATCTCCCCCCTAGATGACATTTACATGATGCAACATGATTCCTGAAATTAATTTTAAATCAAATATCACTTTTTGTATTTTAGTTAAAAAAAAAAGGTTAAAATCAAATTGTTTTCAAAGAGGGTTAAAACTTCATTTTCTACCTTCATCTCCCGATATCTTCTAAACACATTTTATCAGTTTATTCATTGTATGATTAATAACAATCCAACCGGTATTATGTTTTCATGATCATCCAGGAATAGGGATGTTTAGGAGACTTCAAATTCATTTTTGTTCAGGGTTTTTGGGCCCTTTAATGGATGGAGCCATTGAGCTGTCATGTCTGGATAGATAATGCTGTAGAGCAATATAATTATGTTACTCTGAAACATCAGCCTTGAAAATTTTCAGAAAAAAGTTTTTTCCTGGCCTGCACTTCCCTCAAATCTTCCAACAAGGACACGGATTTGTGTTCTTAGTGCTGCTGTATGATACACAAGTGGGTTCTGAGGCAAATCTGTTGACCCCAATATCTGAATCGAAATAAAGTTGCAGGATACATTGTAAAATATTGAAAACCATTAAGTCCTTATCATTACGGACACGTGTAATTTCAAGCAGTAGTAATTTGCTAATGTTAATCATTAGTGCCATGAACATTAAAGTTAACTCATTAATGTAAATTAGTCTTTTGACATCTATTTTTTTTCATTTTTTTTTCAATCTTGGTATTTGTCTTAGTTGGAATATCAATTGGGTATGATCCCAATTTTAAACTTTAATTGTTCCCTATATTGTACATCATATATATATTTTGGGTGGAAGTGGGACTTACTCTGACTCACCTTTTTTAAACTCTGAATAATCATTTTGTTCTGGTTGAGGTCTTTTGCTGTTTGGTGTCTGGACTTGTGGAATTTGGTTGATTGGACTTGTGCAGTATATAATAAATAACTGATATCAGTATACACATAATCAAGTTTGAATTAAATGGTCAGTTTTGTCAATTAAAGTTTCAGCCAATGAAATGACACCATTCAGCGAACATGACTGTTGTCCTACTCTTGATCTTGGAATACATCAACAAAACACTCAAAACACATTAAAGCACTTTTGCAGTAATAAAATAGAAAAGGCTGATTTGAACTACACATTAACGTTTGAGAAATTATCAGAAAATCAACAATATGTATTAATGAGAACACAAAGAGAGAAAATAGAAAAAGCTGATTTGAACTACATATTAATGTTTGAGAAATGATCGAAAAATCAACAATATGTAGTAATGAGAACCCAATTTTCTAAAAAACAAAATGACATTTCAAAAAAAGGATCAATACTGACTTATCTTGATCATTAAAAATGGTGGGATTTTTACTAAAGAAATGTTTTTGTGATCTGCAGTGGTAAATCCTGAGTGAATGACAGCTCCCTATCCACACTCTGAGTTTTCAATTCATAACAGTACACTGGGATTTGAAGGGATCCCTTTGAGGAGTGTGACAATGCTGGAATTGTGTGGATGAGGTAAAATTGATGAGAGTCGATGTGGTTGTAGCCACGGATTCAGCCAGCTTTTGCTGCACATTGTTTAACACAAGCAAAGCCTGGCTCATTTCACAGGCTCCTTCGTGCCCAGGCAACATTTGCCAGTGTGTCAGCTGAGTGCTCGAAGCGTCCCAGATTAGATCAGGATGAGCCTACCTGCCGTGCTTCAGGTTCATGATTTAGCTCCTCCTCAGCCACATTAGGTCCATGAAGTAGCTTCTTGATGCTTCAGCCTTTGGCCTGTTCAGTCGCTTGTTACCCCGACATAAGTTCCGCTGCTGTCTGGTCCAGCAGCGGAACTATTTCTCCACCCTTTTTTTTTCTTGTCCCCGAATCCTTCCTTCTCATCCACTCTGCTAGGTTGGCCAAATTATCTTGTGAACTGGGATGGATCCTCCCAGTTTCCCAATGTTTATCTGGCTTGTTGTGTTCACGCCAACTTGAAGTGTTACGTTTTTGTGCCTGCATGATCACTTGCCACTTTGGTTGCTTTCAGTTTGTACTTTTAAAATTGGACTTTGTGTATTTGGATTTGGAGTGGTTTTGTCTGATTTCTATGTTTGAACCTCCAAATCTTCAGAGGAACCCTTGTTATCAATTTTCTGTTTCAAATTGTTTAAGAAACATGACCTGCCAGATGGAAATTGTGCATTTGTGTGCCCTCCCTGCACACTTTTGGCCGACAACTGCGATACTTTGCTAGGGTTATGTGGTGAGTTTGCATGACTGTGGTACTTCCCTAATGCTGTCTTACTTTATCACCGAGTGCAGCACAGTAAGGTGGGAAGGTCATTGTTTGACAGCAAACAGCACCTCATGGGGCAAAATCTAAAATCCTCAGGACCCAAATAAAATCTCTACTTCAGTTTTGTTGAACAATATAAACACTTTCAGTCACATCAACTCATTTACTTTCAAAATGACTTGCTTTGTGAAATGAATTTGCCTATGTATAAGTATGGAAACAAATTTCTTTCTCCCTGAACGGTGAGATGAATAGTACATTTTATCTGCCAATGATTTTCATTTCTCTTGTTCCACATCGGATAGGCGGGTTTATTGTAGGAAGGCTCTCTGGCAGTAAACTTGTCTCAACTGGTGCAATATTTTATTTTTTTTAAACGGGTTATGAAGCTCCTTACATTACAGCTTGCGACTTTTTATGTATTCATTAGTCAGAGTTAAGCTATACTTTAATTGTCCAATACAGAAAGCAAGGGAGGAGAGGCAGGAGGCAAAGGCAGATATACCATATGTATCATGTCCTATCCTGAAGGTTTTTGGGAGTGGAACCAGACAGTAAAACCGGGCAGAGTGGCTGTCTTTCACTTCATCCAGGCAGCTAAATGCTAACCTTTTGTTTTTCTCCTTTCAATGAAACTTCTCTATCTGTTTGTGCCATTCACCAGCATGTTTAAATCCCTGGTCTGTCATGGAAATCTTGATTTTACCGTTCTTTGAGTTGAAAGAGACGAGTTTTTGACACCGCAATAACTCGTCGATCTTCCTGGATCTGACCTTCCCTGCAACTCACTTTTAGTTTTTACTGGGCTGAACCTGCTTTTCGGTGTCTTGATCAACAGCTGAGTGATTCAAACAGAGATTACATCTCGTAACAATTATATTCAGATTCAAACCAGTTGGACAGAACTTTTTTATGATTTTTCAATCAGGACATTTACAAAGTGTTGCTCCAATGTTTTCGCTCACTATTTTTGTTTAAATTTGGTGCAAGCTGTCATTATAACTGTCCCCCATCCATTCCACAATGTCTGATGAATTTTACTCTTGAGCTTTGGTAGCTGGGTCTGGACTAATAGCACAATAGTGCTCTTAGCGGTGATTTTTGCTTCCGGCAGTCATAATGGTAGTTATAGCTTGCTTTACTGCCCTTCATTAGTGAGGAGATCACTGTTTTTGGCCAAGGTGGTTGTGCCTCTCAGCCTTCTCTCACTATGCACAGGTACTGGTAGATCTTATTCTTGATTTGAAATAAGGCTTTTCTTTTTAGAGTTTACTTAGTAAAGAGAACATGCAAAGTACGGCTTTTAATGTAAAGTGCCATGACACATATTTCGTGATTAGGCGCTAGATAAATCAAATCTGTCTTGACTTGACCAAGTAAAGGCGGAAAGATGCAATCCAGGGGCAGAAAAACGTAGAATATAAAGAAAGGTTCTATTCGGTATTGGTTTGTCCATAGTTATCCTAATTGCATATGTTAAAATCAGGGTATTTGTGCAAATTATACATTGAATGTGAAAATAGCTGGTTTCTCAAGACAGCACAGGACCGGATGAATGTCACAGTGACTGGTAGACATTCATTTGACTGGGTGCCAGCATCCACTCCTTTTTCTTAGGGAGCAACTGCTAACAATGTGTCACGGCCAATATGAGTAAAGTAACTTCATTGTAATGAGTAATGATTCAGTCTGGCAGCTACATACAGTATTGAGTGCTTTTTCTGTAAATACTCTGAAGAATCAGAAAAAAAAAATCTATAACTTGTGTCCTACTTCTTGGTGAAATAGCCAGAATGATTATGTTGGTCGGTCTTTGGTATGATAGTAAGTAAAATTCAGTACGAAACAAAATGTATATATCAGTTTAATATTGAAACAACACATATTCAAATATGAATATGGCCCAAGTAAAACTCCAATTATTCGACTATAACATCTGCAGACTGATTTACTATTTTATAATTTTTACCTTATTCTTATCAAAGTCTATAAAGTCACAATTTTCTTGATCAGGTTTTACAGTTTCGGTAGAAACGTTTTCTTGCAAGTTTGTAGTGAAGTTATCGAATGCAGCTTGCTATCTGCAGAAAATTATCGATTAATTCTTCAACATTGGTATTTGCAAATTTAGTCATTTTTTTGTAATGACTGGAAGTACAAAACTTTGTAACGCTAATGAGCTTACACTCATTACTCAGCCTTGCAGGTCCCGAAGGATGAGTAAAGGATGATATAGTGGCAACACCTTCCATCTCTCCGTAAAGAAATATTATGGGGACGTGCCAAATCATACGGGAGTGAGCCCTACTGAAGTCTTCTCCAGAGATGTGGTAAAGGGGAACCTAATTTATATGGAATTTGAGTTTACGTGATTAGGTCTTGTTTGAATATGTCATACAAATGTAAGCGCATTATTAATCATTTAGCAAGCATGAAGACACGGGGCTTGAACTATTTATCAAACACCAAGTCTTGTGTGAATTAAAAACTTGCAATTAGCAGAACCAGGGATATATTTTGAATACAAACAATAAAAGTAAAAGAAAAAGGATATTTTTATTGAAGCCTAAGAGGTTAAGTTGTTCCTCTGTTTGATATGAAAATCCTCTATTTTCGTATCAAACACATTCATGATAACATCAATCATCTGATGCCAATCGAGTTACATGAACAGGTCAAATGGTGATTTAAAATATCCTCGCCAAATCTCTCGGTTTGTGAAGGGGATGACCTTTGCCCACTATTTACAATTAATTTCTTTCAGTGGGTGGTGCCAGTAGGATGCACTTTCTGGAACACTGAACAGACTCACTGATCAGATCAACAGTGAAAATGATAAAGTCATAAAGACACAGTCTTCCTTCAAGAGGCTCCCTCTTTTCAAAGAATATGTACCAGTACTTACTTTATCTGACCATTGGCATTGTTTTTGTTCGGCTCAAGCACATTTCCCACTTGGAGAAATGTGAGGATATCTCTCAGAAATAACAAAAATGTCTTGCATTAATGAACTGACATCTAATCATTATTTAGTTGCCACAGTTATTATGTCCCGGCAAAGTAAAAGGACACATCTTGATATAGAAGGCAACCCAGCCGCCATGCTACTATATGAAGTATTAATGTTTTGGGGTGGTGTGTTTGGTCCATATTGTGGCTGGTGGAGACAATGCTTCTGAGCAGATTCTACAGCAGGGAACTGCTATTCATTTCATGTTTCCAGCCAAGATACTATTCTAAGGTTCAGGATGCTAAGGGTGTGGTTATAGAAAACCTCAAAACATGACCTCTCCCTTAGCATAGTGAGGCCTTTAAAGAATGGTTTATGCAAAAAAGAAAATTCAGTCATTGTCCGTTCTTTCCTATGACCAAAACAGTGTGGGAGTTTTGCAAGAAAAAAGTGTTGCAGCTTTCTTCTAAACAACTGAGTGAAATGGGAACCAATTTTCAAATATGTTATGCAACTGATAACAGGTTTTTCATAAAACGATTATTTGTCTGGCAAATCCAACCCCCCAAAACTCAAGATGCGCAGTTGTATTTACAACAAGTTTGTTTTTTAACTACAAAGTTCACCACAGTTACCGAACTTGATGTCATATTTATGAACTCACCTGTGTGTTTGAGAAAGAGAACCCAAGTGCACAAGCTCACAATCCCACCAAATAATAGTAGGCGTATAACCTTGCGAGCTTATAGGGATCATGATAAATAAATGGTCACAATTCCCTTAAGTTGCACATATGGCCTGAATTGGGTTCAGCCAACCCTCCTTCAGCATGGAACAGATACCCATGCTGTTCATCTGAACAGAAACGTAACCCTGTGTGTCCAATCTCAGAGTCGAAATGAAAAAATATAATATCTGTCTACATTTCCACATTCAGCAGCTAAAAAGCTATTGGATCTACATTTGTATTTCACAATCACGGTTGAAATTATCTGAGTAGTTTGTCACATGTATATGGTTATTTGCACTTTGCAATAAACTGCTGAACAGTTTTTTTTCTAATACACTGACATATACAGGAGTTTAGTGTTTGCCACACAGATTTACTAGCACAGCCGGGTCACCCTGCTCTTTAAACACATCAAAACTTGCTCACTGAAACTTATCGCCTTCTCTAATTCAATAATTCTTTCAATAAATCAGGCCACACAACTCACCTGTCATTGTCCTCCCTTGTTGGGGCACCTGCACACACACGCACACACACACACACACGCACGGACATACACAAACTCTGGCACACAGAGGAGCCCACCAGATGCTGTAAAGGATTTCTCCACCTTTGTGGCAAGGTGATAATTCTCTGAGCAGTGTGATGGGGTTAATGAGGGGTCAAAAAGTTCAGATAAGAAAACAGCAGTTTTATGGTGCACCCTGCACCACACTGATAGCCAGTTGAACCAAATGACCTTAGACCTCTGCCGGGTCAGATGATCAGCACACTTGGTCATTTAGATAGGTTAGACTGAAACATGTAAAGGATGTGTTAGTCACAGATAAATTGTCTGAATGGGTGTAATCCTACTAATTTGTTTCCAAAGCCATTAGATGGTTTGTCACGTATCAGCTTTTCCAAGGTCTAGAATACGTTTCTTTTATTTTTTTTAATTGAATTGATAATCTAAAAGCCATTAGTTATTCAGCTGCATGGTGTACTGTGTTTTTGTGTGTAGGACCACCACTTTTTCGTGTAATAGATCATATAGACAATGAGATGTGGAATGAGTTTTGTATAACATAATGAATGTCTCTACCATTAGGTCTTAGATCCCCTCTTATGGAACACTGACTTTTTCAGTCCCTAAAAAAATCATCAACATCCTCTCTTGTCTCTGTCTTCTAGCAAATTGCTCATCATGACTGTCAGCATCAGGCGTGGACGATTTTGGGGCCACCAATAGAACCATCTCCTCTGCGGCCGTTATTGTGAGGAACACTAGAAGCTCGGTGCTTTGGACCAAAATACCATCAGTGAGAGTCCCAGCCCCGAATTCTATCTATTCAGCCCTGCCCCTATGATGCTACTTAATTACACAACACCCCTCTTTATTGCTGAATGTTTTGTATTAGAGTTGAGTGCCTCATTTTAGAGCATGTGGAGATTTTGGGTTGTTTTTTTTTTTTTTTTTTTAATGTGTTTTACCTGAGGATTGAAAAACAACACAGACTCCTGGCACGGCCCTATTATTCACCCATCTCAGCTAAAGCACACATAGACAATAAAAAGAAAAAGCAAAAAAACGGCAGTGTCTGCAAGAGCTCCCCCCTTTCTCTTTCACTGGAGCCAGATTCAATTGCTTAATACTCTTAGTCCCTCTGTTGGCATCTTTTCCAAGAACCCGCTGTATTTTTCACATTTGTAAAATCCATCAAGATGCCTGTAATGAATATATCTTCAGACTTGACTGTGTTCATTGAGCCGTTTGACCAGCCGATGGGAAACATGTACAGATCTGGTGCTAAGACCGGAAGCATCAGTTGGGGAATTATCAGCTGTCTCCATTTTTGGAGGCTTAGCTCCATGGGAATCGGGGGAAAGGGAAAATTACGGCAGTTCTGTGATGAATTAATTGTTCAAATATGCTCTTGGCTGATGTTGTCCCCTTTCCTGTGCATGAACATAGATGTCATCTATAGTTGTACACTTTCACAAAGTTCAAAGTAATCTGTTTTCATAGACCGTGACTTTTCCCAGGAGACAGGCATATTGCTTTTTTTTTATGCTAATTTCATGGTCTGATTTTCTGTTGTATTCACTGCTGATGACAAAAAAGAGAGAATACATGTAAAATAAAATATCTTGTGTCGTTAAAGCCCAATATACAAGATTGTGCTTTGATTCTTTTATCAAAGTTTGTGTGGTAAATCTATGCTTAAGAGTGAAAGGTAACAAAAACTTTTAGCATTTTATTTCAAGGACTGAATGTGCCCTCAATTATTGTACTATTGCCCCTAAGTAAATGAGTTTTAGTTGAGAGCGAGAGAGGTTGAGAGGTGATCTGTACTGATGTGTGACAACCACAAATCACAAATAACCGATGGCATAATTGCTATGAGCAATTTAACCTTGCCTTATTGTTGTATTTTTTTTTCTCCACAGAACATCAAACTTGGGCCCATAATAACATAAGCTGTGCTTTCTGTGATGATTTATGCTTGCCTAACACTCGCAGCCTCTTGGTCTGTCAGTGGCTCTTTCAGGTACGTGCTCCCGTCTCCTGCGAACACGGGAGAGACGCACAAGTCCAGCTGAGGCTCAGGCTCCAACTCTGACCCAGACAGAACGAGCCCAGGGACAAGATAATGAGCATCTCAGGTGAATACATGCAGTGACCAGGTTTAAACATTACTGGAACTATATTGCATAAACATACGGTCCCACTTTGCGTACACATTCAGATGCGCACACATATATACACACGTGCACTCTAGAGAGATCCTTGGTTATCACACCCCTCCAGATTGTTCTGAACTACTTATGGAAAACACACACATCTCAAGATGTGGCCACTCTTGCCAATATGAGCCCAGTGTTAAGAACAGTTGTTGTTGTTGTCGTTGTGTGTTTTTTTTTAGCATCTCTAAATTCCTAGCGTTGCTAAGGTGCTTTGGGAGGGGATTAACAGAGGCTGGCGCCGATGAGCAAGCGTTGCAGATTTCCAACCAGCAGGAAAAAGACAAAGAAATACGGAGAAAAAAGGACGAAAAACAGCAGAGGGTTAGGCAGCAGGGAAATGGCAAGAACAGCTTGTGAAAATATGATGACTTGAGAGAGGTAGGGAGGTAGAAATCAATGAAAGCAGAGGAAAAGAAAGTGGTACTAAATAATTATCGCAAGGAGGAGGCCTCAACTTTCACGCAGACAATGCAGTAGTGACTCTCTGTGAAGCATTACACTCCCCCTTCCTTTCTTCTGCTTTTCCTTCCAATCTACCAACTTTTTCTTCACTCTTATCTCCATCTCCTGGCTCCCTTTTCATCTTCTTTCTCCTCAGCAGATCTTACTTTATTCCCCTGAGGGCGACAGTTCTGAATCCAGACTATTGTCTCTCTTTTCTGTGTCACAACTTCAAACAGTGCCGGTGTTCAGGTCATGCTGATGTGCCCGGAGCATCGGTGACTGTGCCCGTCTCAGGTGTACATCTCCCAGCGTGTCCTTGATGACACGCTCTCCCTTTCTCCCATCTTGCCGCTTTTAATTAGCGTGGTGAGGAGCGCGGGCAGCATAGACAGCTGAGCCTCTTTTACCAATTATTTGCTTGCTTGTCGGTAAGCTACTTCCATTAGCGCAAATCCATGTGTTTAATAGCTCTTATGTTGAAAAAAAAAAAAAGTGAGATGTGGAATAAGAGGACAAACTTTGAGGAAATCTTTGTACACATGGTTCGGGATGAAACCATAATGCATTTCTTCAAGTGAAATTCCTGTCAGCTGAAGAAGTAGCAGCACAGAGAGGTAGGTCAGCAGCATGCTTTTCTTTGAATCCTCTCCTCAGGGTTGGCTTCTCAGGTAAAGTGTAACTGGATGCGGTCTGTTTGTGGAATACAAGGCACTTGACCAAGGGCCAGCACTGCTCCTCTACCCCCTCCCGTCCACTCCCTCCCCTATCCTTCCCCTACCTGGGTCAAATTACCCCCCCCCCTTTTCTTGAGTTGTGGAAGGTAGTGTGTTTTGCAGCAGTCTGTATGGATGCTGAAGAGCATGTGTCTTCATCTTTGTTTCCTACCCAGACAGGTGGTTCTGTCATGTTGCTGGCCTCCTGTAACTGTCCCTTTGCTAATTTGACTAGGTTGACTGAAGCACACGGACGACTCTCTTTCAACTTCGAATCTTCTGAAGTACTCATCTGATCAGGCCAGAGCTGCGCTTCACGGCTGCTGGGGTCACACAACCCAATCCTGAGGTCAAACAGCTAATACAGACCCCTGTGTCCTACAGCTCTTTCAGTGCCAAGGGTATGAGGAAGGTGGGGCATAGAAGGGGGAAGTCTGCATAGGAGAAAGAGAGGCTCGGTAGCGAGTGCACTCCAGCCGTACACCATTACATTTAGCTTTTTGAGACGAGGCAGAGAGTGCAGTATCTTGGTCACACCCTTCCCTGCCCTCAGGCAGCTGAGCCCATGGGACCTGAGCTGAGTCAGTATGGATTTATGTATCAGCCAACTGCCTTACACACGGGAACTGTAACAACTCCCTGTATAACTACTTGTCACCAAAAGGATAGCGATGGCAGTGCAGCAAAATTAAATCGCCCTACTCGATGGTAAAAAAAAAAAAAAAAAAATCCTTTAAATTGCAGACATAGACTGAGCTGCAGTTTGGAGACATTTTCTTTTGGCTCAACCTTGTGACCGCTGAACAGAAGCACGCTTCGCGTTTGGTGTAATTGACAGAAGACACACGCTCCCTTGCCCTCAAAGTGTACGATACTTAAACAACGATAATGTGATATTAGTTGCAGACTCATTAATCACAAATACACTGGCTTCTCAGACAGAGTAGGAAATTCATCAAGAAACTGGGCATTAATTGCATGCATGAGCAGCAGTGGTTACACCTGTAACAATGCCATTTGATTTAAACATGTTGCTCCAGACTGTGCTAATTATGCCACCCAGGGCCACATAAAACAGGCTCTCGGCTTCGACTGAAACAATAATGCACTAACTATGAAGCAATTTTATTTCAAGTAGTCAAAGAGTGTTGTGATACACCTTCCGCTGGGGTTAGTGGGTGTTGCGGCAATTACCAGGTGAGGTATTCCTTTCCTGCTTGGTTGCTGGATTGGCCACTTTTGCTTTTCAAAGTTCTGGCGAAATCAAATCAATCAGGGAAATTTTAGTCGTTATTTGCCTTTTTACGATAACTGCAATATCCAATTAAAACTGGTGGAAAAGAAAACCTAGAATGATTTTGGTAGAAAAATGTATGGTATATGTGAAGTGATTTGGTTATATAATGTGTGTTAGGAATAGATAATGAAACAGATGAAAGCACTTAGTGGAGTAAATCTTGCATGTGTGCTAACACTGCCCTCTTTTGAATGCCATGTGGTGTATCCAATGACCTGAAAATGCAGAAACACAAGAAAATAACATTCAGAAACCTAATCTAAGTGACATAAGAGATGAATGAGATGAGGTAGTTGGCACTTTATTACCAGCAACTGCTGAAAAACACATTCATACTGTAACTGGAATTTCACCACCGTTATGTTCTGTGTATCACTAAATATTGTTCAAAGTGTAAATAAGCACAGTGTTTAATATAAATTTTGATCGCTTTATGTCACTAATATTTGTTTTTGATTGTTTCATGCAGACCCATGACTGAGGCATTGATCAAAAGTGATCTTGAGTATGAATCATTTTGATATTTGATAAATTTGGAGGTATAGTTACAGTTTAAATAAGTGCCAGTTTGTGCAAGTATTTTATACTTTCATTTAATTCGCAACCATCAGTCCTCAAAAACGGCAATATCTCAGGCTACAGCTTTCTCAGTGGGCGTCATAGTATCAATAATTATAATGACACCTTTCATTAATAAAACATCTACGCTAGTTAAGTATTCACGTTGCACTTTATCAAAAATACAGACGAGGGAGACAAATGAGACAAGAGACAGGCCTTGAATAACAGAGTCAAAGGTTGAGAAGGCCAAGTATTTCACAATCTATCGTATTTTCCCTTCAACAGATCTAATGATTAAAGTTATAAATGAACACACGTTCAAGAAATAATTCAAGTAGCCATTAGACTGTGTCATTTTGGTCTCCTTTTAAAATGATCTCATACAATATATAACTTACAATCCGCGGCAGCCAGGAAAAATTAGATCCAAAGCAGTGTATTTAAAAACCCCTTGTAGAGAATGAGTCATCGTATGTGAAAAAATCTCAGGAGACAAATTGTAAAAATTGTGGTGTCTTTTTTTTTTTATTTTTTTTTTAATAAACAACATTCAGCAGCATTATGACAATAATTATGATGACAGTAGCTTCAGAGATATGTGTGTGTAGATCCTGAGTTGAAAATTTGAGTCTCACACTATAGCGACTCTCCTTGCAGCAGATTGGATGCCTTCATGTTTTTCCCCACTCCTGTTTTCTGTTCAGCCTCTTAGCGGCATCGTAAGATTTCTTCTGTCTCTGATCAGCCTCACTCGTTGCCTTGCTCTTGAGTTTAGTTTTTGCCCAGACTGCAGCCCCATCCAACATCTCCATCCTCTGACCCCCTCAGTCTGATAGGCAGCTCTGATAAACTCATATCACACATGACGGGGAAACCGAAGACCTGGACTAATTAGCGGGAGGGATGAGAAAGATGGAGAGAGAGGGAGAAAGGAGGTAGAGAAGATTGAAAATCAAAACCAGGAAGACTTTATTAACAGAGCTGGTGACCCCTGCTTATTTATTCATGGGATCACTAAAGAGAACTTTGGAACAGCATGTCCTGCCAAGTTGTGTCTGTTTGCCCCTGCTAGGTTGCTAAGCATCATGAAGTATCCTCTTTTTCTTTCTGTTTTCTTTCTTTCTTGCTTGCTTTCTCCATCCCTCTCACTTTCCCCTCTCTCCCTTTCGGCCTCACGAACAAACATATATGCACTTGACACCTTCCTGAGTACTTACCTGTCCAGGTATTCCAGTAATCCACGCCAGGCCCTGTCAGGTGGAAGAAAGTCTATCCCAGGGCAGCGACGAGGGGGAGGAGAGGGAGTAGCGGTAAGTCTAGCCGATGGCGAGGTGGAGGAGGGAGGGCGAGGACAAGAGACAGGGGGCAGGTAAAGGGGATCGTGTTCAGGCTCCTGGGGAAAGGAGGCTTGGCGTGGCACCACACTGCCCACCCAACATCAACACTCTCAGGTTCCCTGGCTCAGATGGGCCAGATAATCACCCTCCCTCCACAGGGACCATCTGGAGGCAGGGAGGGGAGGTGACAGACATATTTCACTTCCGTAAAGCATAAATCTACTCATTTGTTATTCGAAACAAAATAAACAAAATTGTTGTATTCGGTGTCAGATATGGTGATTCATGGCACACAGGATCACATCAGACAATCCACAGCCAAAGAAAACCCTTCTCGAACGGCAATGGTTTTTCTGTTTGACAGACACTTCTATCAGAGGGAGATCACTGGGGAGACACAGTGATTATGATCTGAGTGTGGTAACCTTGACCCACCCTCTCCACACACACATACACACACACACACACACACACACACACACACACACACACACACACACACATACACACACACACACACACACACACATACACACATACACATACACATACACACACACACACACACACACACACATACATATACACACACACACACACACACACATACACATACACATACACTGCTCTCCATTGCAAATCCCATAATTGTCAGCCAGGACAGGAACAGGACCCACATGCATGTACAAAACACAAGCACCCCAATTCCATCTAACATTACTCTGTCATGTCTCCAGCACCATGTGATGAGCTGCACACATGGCTGGTTCCTTTATCGCATTTCATCGCATGTCGTGTTTTCAGAACATTACTTTTCCACATACTATATTTATGATTGGTTAAGTTGTAAAACACATCAGGGATATAGAAAAATTGTATTCAGAGAAATGTTGACTTTTTTTTCATGAAATCTCTATCTCTTCAAAATCAATCACCAATTAAAATTGACAAAATATTTCTTATTTGTTGAATACTGTTTCAGCAAGGGTTAAAAGGCAGAATCCATTCATGTAATGGCTTTTCACACGTGTTTGTATTCTTTCTATGTACACATTCACTCCATCCATCTGTTTGTGGTCCAACCCCTGTCAAATTTTAGAATCCATTGTGGCCCGATTGTCAAAAAGTTTGCCCTCCCTTGTCTTAGATGAATAGCAGACAGCAACTTCTTAATGTGTGTGCAGTCACCCAAATAGAAAAATAAAAGCATCAACATATGCATTGTTTAAATAAAGTTAATACAATGATCTTCCAGCTCAAACTTTGACAGAGAAAGAAATTTATTCCAGATGTAAAGTATTGACAGAATTCTAAATATCTGCATTTGAACATGGACATTCAATTTGTTTGAAGTGACATTAAAAAGAACATTAAATTCATTAAATGATTAAAAGATTAAACCTGCAGAAAACCCTTGATTTGATAATCGATCAATAACTCTCAGACTCAATGCAATATATAAAAACCAGTAGAACTGAAAAGAAATTCAAAAAGAAACCCCACATGTACACATTATCATATGCACTGCGTGTTGTGTGTGTGTGTGTGTGTGTGTGTGTGTGTGTGTGTGTGTGTGTGTGTGTGTGTGTGTGCCTCTACAAATTTACTGTAAGAATTCCTAGTTACAAATAAAGAGCCGAGCCAAGGCTTGACAGGGTGTTTCCATCTGTTTAGATACACGGGATTCTCAGGTTTCTCCTTTTATCTTGGGTTATGTTTTTGATGTGCCTTGTCTGTTGGTCAGAGAGATAATGGAAAATTACAGGGATTTATAAGAAAAACTTGATGGAGGCACTTACACTGGGCAAGGAATATCCCCTTGGAATCACTATAGAGATACACAATATAGATTTCTCTGATAAAGACCTTTGAATGACAAAGTATTTACAGGCTTGAAATATGTTAAATAATTGGAAATTCAAGTCAAATTTAAGTTAAAAAAATTAATAAGTATATATATATTCTTAAATTATTTATATGAACGATGGATATGGTATTTTAAATATTTTGATTAATTGATAAATAACAGAAAACTAGACAGATAAAGCAGTCTTTGATTTTCCAGAGATTGTTGTATTTACACAGCGTTTTCAAAATGCCATTAGGACTTATATATAAAACTATGGTGCAAATGTCAACCTAGGCTAATGGATAGCACTATTTAACAATATACTGAAGGACCTCTGACTTGATAGTAGAGGTGCAGGAGGTTTTAGTAGAGGTCATATCAAACAATATGAAACCATATCTTACAGTCAAACTTTTGTTTGATCATTGTCACCACTTTTGCATTTGTTGCAAATTAATAAAGTTAATTTTAGTAAGAGATAGATAGATAGATAGATAGATAGATAGATAGATAGATAGATAGATAGATAGATAGATAGATAGATAGATAGATAGATAGATAGATAGATAGATAGATAGATAGATAGATTTGGAAAATTTGATATGTATCAAATGTTACACGATCACCTAAAACATGTAGGCCATGCCGCTGGGCAGAGGTTGACGTCATGTTGAGAGCCACGTCTGAATCCTCTTAAACCGGAAGCTGCTTTTTAAAAGTCTCAAGGTTTACTTGATCACCTTCAGAAAGTCCAGGATCTCAAAATGCCATGAGAACGATGCACATGCTGACTCTGGAAGATGAAATGAAGAATTTGTTCTCTGACTTAATGGGGACAGCAGGACACTTGGTAAGAGATCTTTGCATGGCATGTACTACTTTGTGTTGCTCCTGTCAGGTGTACACACAAAAATACACACTTTGGGACTCACTTTGAGAAAAGAGTGGAAAAGCTCACACTGCAGGGTACCACATTTTTCTGACTGGTCGCAGTGGTGTAACTACAGTACACATCCATCTTTTCAGCATTAGCACGATAGATGTATTTTCAAGCTGCCATTAGGGCTCAAGCTGATGCTGTGCAAGATTTGTGTATGCTAATGGGCCCTCTCACACCTGCAGCTTCCAATTACCCCCGAGGAATGGAGCCAAGACTCTGTTAGCAGCCACCAGCAATAATATGAGTAATGGCAAAATTGCACAAGTCTTTTGTAAAAAATTGAAAAAAATGGAGGAAATCACACAAGAGTGGTCTTGAGAAGGCATGGCACATGAGCCATGAAAAGGGAGGAGATGCAAAGGAGGGGAGAAAGCGAAGTAGGAGAACAATGCAAGGGCTCCTCAAATTTGTTTTTAAAATTCTCTCACATCTCCACTCTGTGTACTAATTTTTTCACATTGGAACAATATTTGCAACAATCTGCCTTCAAACAGTGGCAACTTTAGCACTTGATGTTATTGTCACATCGGAATTCAACAAGTCTACGAGAGTTGAAATATGAAACAGAGAACCTTTCACTTAGCTTCATCTATATCCTGCCTCCCTTGAACAATCTCGGTACCCATACCATCCTTGTGTATGACTGTCGCTTGTTAGAGACAAGATAAATAAGCCACCTATCATTCCCTTTCCCCTACTGTGTCTCCCCCCTGAACCCAAAGCATGCTATGCTGATGAGATATTTGTTATGACCAGAGACACAGAGAGACAGACACACACACATACAGAGAGAGAGAGAGAGAGAGAGGGAGATGATACTTGATAGGCCTATTTTCTGGGAATTGAGCTGCTGGTAATGTGTCTGTGTGTGCCAGACGGGGGAGGGGGAAGGGAGAGGAGGGGGTTAGGGGTCCTTGTGGCTGCTGGCCTCGATAACAGGGGGCGTAAAATCAATCACCTGCTTTGACAGCCATGTGAGTTGCCCCGCCTCATCATTTCCATTCTCCTCCCTTCTGTTTCTTGACAACCTCTGTCTGTCACTCAGCAGATGATGTAGACAATGTGCACGCTGGAAACTGTAAAGGACAAACACACATGATGTTGCCGGTATAGGCATTGCAATACACATACACTCACACACAGGTAGGCAATAGGCAGGAAGCACCTGGTAAAGCCCTGGCAGGATTAGTAAGTTGTAGGAGTTAGGGAACACATGTTCAGGTCGCTGCTTCTGTGACGGCACTATGTTAGTGCTCTATACACTGTTCTTCTTATTATACTCATCTCTCTGTTTCTTCTTTCTCTTCCATTCCATCCACCCCCCGTCCTTTTTATCCCCCTCTCCACGTGTGTATGTGTGTGTGTGTGTGTGTGTATGTGTGTGTGTATACGTGAATATGTTTAAGGGGTGAGGAGGGGGGCACCAAATCTACAGAGAGGACTTGGCAGTTACTCTTCTCCCTCTCGCTTCATTGCTTCGGTCCTCCCCGAATCCTATTTCACGGTGCCAAGCATCCGCTCCCTGGGATCTCCACAGCTCCCATCTCCAGACGCAGGTTTAAGCCTCTCTCTTGGCACCCGGACTGGGCATGGAGAGAGAAGGCATGCTATGCACATGAACATCACCAGAGACACAAACACACCTATTATCTTTGCTCAGAGAGGGACCACTATCCTGCAGCTTATTCTCACAATCATACTCATGCACGATGTAGGTACATAAGTAACCTCTGACATGAGTCAAGAGGTCATACATAAATCCACAAGCCGGTCATGTTAAAAGACAGACATTTATTCCTTGACAAATCACTCAAGAAATCCCTCACACTCCCCCCAAAAAATTAATTCATTTTAGTACAATCAACAGCTAAATACAGCTGTTTAAGCAATTATCGTTATTATTATTAGTGGTAGTAGCAGTGGTAGTATTGGTATTTGTATTATTATTATCATCATCATCATTAATCCCCATATAAACCACTGTGGGCTTAATTGTCACATCCTCTTAATTTGTCCTTTTGTGATTTGTGATTCAGTGTCAACTTGTGCATGCAAACGAACTTCAATTGTAACTAATCAAAGTAATTAGTTAGCAGCCAAATTACCTGAGTCTTGGAGGAAACGTGATAATGTTACGTTTTTTGACGTAAGCAATGTGACTCCCCTTTATGGCAACTAGATGGCAGCATTGATCTGAGTTTACAGCATCTTTTCTTGCGTTCCTTTTTTTCTGTTTCGTTCTGTTTCTGTTTAACCATCATGTAACCTCTTGGATTTCCTCACTGCTTAACAAAATGCTAAGACTAGTTATCAAACTCACCATCAGGATTTACAGTGCAATTACATGAAATATACTGTGACTGGCAATGTTTCAAATTACAAATACAGAATGACAAACAAATGCATGTCCCCTGTTGGGTGTATTAACTGTGGTGTGATTCGATGTATCCACAGAGACAATTCCACCCAGAAATTGATTAATTTCTAAAAAAAAAATACCTCCCCTCCTTGAAAAAAACACCCTTTAGCTGCAATAGACACTAAAATGAATCGCAAATAAAGTATGTGTATCGGACAGGATCCACTGAATATGCTGATAGCTGGCAAGTCGGCTGATCATGAAACAACAACAACCTCCTTAAGGATCACAAATAATCCTCGGCTCAATGGGGCCTTTTACATTTGAGACAACTAGCATTCTTATGGTGGGCAATCACAATCTAAAAAAAAGTCATTTCTGGTGTTTAACAATTCATGGAGTGAGGTTGCTATTTGTAAGGAATGATCACATCTGTATGCAAGGATGTTCTTATAACAGGCTCTCTGAGCAGAAATACACCGATGAACCTGCTTCTTGTTTACCAAAGTCAACAATGAGTGTAGTGCTCACAGAGGGCTCTGCTTTATTTAGGTATATGCACTGTGTAATCAAAACTCTAACTTAACAAAGGATCATATAAAAGCCACTGATAGTGGTAATTGAATATGCATGGCCCATATTTAAAGCACGCTTGAAAATTTTTTGTTTATTTAGGACCCTGGGATAAAGATGGGTGTGATGTTTTAGACTGCCAAACTGTATCCTGTATAACAAATAATGAAAAGATTATGAAAACAATGGCTTGCAGATTTTTGCCCAATTTTGTTTAATACAAGTGTTTAGAAAATGGATGACCTAAGCGGTCTTATCTCGTATAAAGTATCAGAAGCTATTTGATTAGTGCAGCAATCTGAAATAGCAGATTGTTGCCAAATGATGACACAAAGAAACATTATATGGACAGGGTTTCTCTGCTTGTCCTCAAAAAAGACAAAAGAAAGGAAGAAATGGGGGGAAAAAAAGGACTTTACTGCCAGCAGGCTGAGTACAAACATGATTTCATGAAATGACGGCTAATGGACTCAGGAGAAAGAAAATCTGATTTTCTGTTTGGAATGTAATCAAAACTTTGGATCCAAACAATACGAAATGCCAAAAGATGGAACTTCACTTTTCAAGATTCAACAGCTATTATTCCGAAGTCAATATTCAGTCTAGACCACACGCAAATAGTCCATGAGATGGTTTGAAAGTCATTTTTAACATTTAAGGAGTAACTAAGTAATCAGCATTATTGTATGCCCTCCTTCTGAAATGATTATACATGCATTGTGGTATTCTAATAAATCCTTTACTATGTCAGAAATGGGTAATAAGGGTCATTTGTGAAGTTCCTGTAAGCGCTAAAATATGATCATGAAAAAATAAAACATATTCATATTACTTGCACAGCCTATCAAGACAATGGTGTTGCTTTTGTTCGTTGTGGCAGCCTCATTATTCAACTCCATAAAGTGCCCTGAGGCCTTGAGGGAGATAAACAACAGCATCAGGCCTTACTAGGTCAGAGCTGGAAGTATAAGGCCCCTATGCATTATTAATAGTGTCTGCGCTAATTGAATGAAACGTCTGGAACAGGCATGACAGCCAGTCATCCTGCTCCCAGTGGAGCGGGGAACCCCTTGATGAAGATGGAGCAATACTATTTAAGGATTCATATTCTGTGACTGGTCCTAAAACAACATAAAATTCAGGCTGGATGCCCTATTTCTTTAGTCTTTCTTAGAGGATTCTGGATCACATGTTTTATTGCCTTCTATTTCTTAAGGCCTGATGATTTGTACTTGATAATCTGTTCCCAGGTTTGTTTGCAGTGCAATGCCCTAACAGTGAGCTGAGTTCCGCATCATCCCTCGCTCTTCAAAAGTTTGGATCCCAAAGTGTTGTACTGTGTGATTTTACTCAGTTTAACATGATTCATGTGCAACTTGCATGGGAAATTGTAGCTGCTGAGAACGTGGGGTGATGACATAGTTAAGGTGGATTTTATTTGAGGTTTGTTGAACCTACAGACAATTGCAAAGGCGAACCTGGCACTTAAAACAATCCACATATTTACCTAAAACGCCCCAGAGGTTAAATGTAGGGTTCAAAGCAGATCAAACATCTGAACGCTTACTATATCCTTATTGCGTTGAATTCCGGACTGGTGTTATTTGTATAAACTCATATTAGAAGAGCGTGCGGAGATGACGAGCCCCCTCCGGTGCGCATGCGCAGCGCAGTCATCTGACGGCTGAGCGCTGAGGACGCTCCATCGAGGGCCACCGCCGGAGCACCGAGCAGGACGGCCAGTCTCCATGAGGGGCCGTCTTATGCAAGATCTCAGTTGTTGAACGAACGAAGACGTCCGAAGAAGAAGAGGAAGAGGAGGGAGAGGAAAAACAACAACTTTCCATAGATTTGGCGGGCTGTTGGCGGTGAACTTCCCCGGGAGATGAAGCCGGCGGCGTGCGGGTCGTTGTGATCGCTCGGTCGCTGCACGGCTCTTCCCAGGGATGCCATGAAAATCAGGACAGCCGACTAGGAGAGCGCTTTGCTCCTCGCTACCACGGACACGGCGGCGGTGAGAGATGGATACTGGTGGAAAGATCTACATAAGGTAGCGCCGACGGAAACCCAAGGAGAACCGAACGTCTCGGTTGCACGGTGAAGTCGCCGCCGGAGCTGATCGAAGGATGGATTTCAGCCTGCTCCGGAATATCATCAGCAGATACGTAAGGGCCCCCCTGTCTGTCAATGTGCTCCAACTGTGGCTCCGTTTCTGCACAAAACACACACAAATGCACACACTATGCGATGCGTGCCCAATGTGTTGTTGTTGGGTTGGGTTGTTTTGCATGCGTTCGTCTCATATATTCTTGTTGATGCGCGCGGAGGCAAACATTTCACTGGATCTGCATTGGCAGGCCACCGACTTGGTGGCTCCATGGTGGTTTTTTTTTGTTTTTTTTTGTGGAGCTCAGTGGGGAATTTGCCAGTGGGTACAGATGCAGTGATGGGTGGTGAGAGTGTGGATAGGAAACTAACTTGGCTGTCCCGCTTAAGTTGCTCCAGCGAGCTGCAGCATGCGTTCATTCTAAAGAAATTAGGCTGCCATGCAAGACTTCGGAAGCCTTGTGCATCCTGCAAGTGTCATTTCTTAATTTGTACATTTTTAACAAACACACTTGTCACTACTGAAATAAGTTAGGTGGACGGATAACTTGCACAGTTTGGATCGGGCACTCTCAGCTCCAATAACAGCCCCGCAAGGCCATCCCAGTGTTTTTGTTTTCTTTTTTTTTTCTTTCCACATAATGATGAAAGAGATTGTAGATCAGGTTCCTAGGCTCTGAACAGGCTGGTGCTGGTTCATTATCTACTCAGACAAACAGCAGCTGCTTGGTGGGTGTATTAAATAATAGGGAAAAGAAGGGGAAGTAGGGAGCAGGACCAAGTGTGACAGGTGATCTTAATCAGCCAGGGCATCCTCAGACTATTAATGCATCTGTGTACAGCCTGAACTAACAGCTGACCTTAACCCCGGCACAGGTGGGAAAATTGCTCCATGTGTGTCCGCGTAATTGTTTCGGGTTCGCCAAGCCACTTTAAAGAAGTGTCAGGTTGTGCACGTGCACGTGTGCATACGCACGAGCATGTTTGCATAATGCCCGGTGCAGCAGCAAAAGAGCACCGCTAAAGCCAATGCAAGTCAGAACCAGAGGTCAGGAACGGTAGATGATGGGGTCATTAGATACACACCCCATGTTCTGCAACCTTTGCGTAACCTAATGGGGTCACGTGAAGGAACAAACATGATTAACGGGTGATGAGCGGTTGATAAGCACATTACGAGCGGGATGTCTAACCCTTTCCCCTGGATGGAGAGCGCAGTGAAAATTAAATTGTGCTCGCTAATCAAATGATCATCTTGCTTCTGTAGACATAACCAGTAACATGTGCTTGATAATTAGCTTCGCACTACTAATAAAGTGGATGATGCAATACACTTGCATCAGTTCAAATGAGATCAATTTCTCTATTATATTGTATTTACTTTCATCGCTGGACGCATAGATATTTGAATGAAAGATGGTTGTTATATCAAGGTCAGGATATCTTACGCAAGTATTTGATTTTGTGACAGCTATCGCCGATGTGTTTCTAACATTTAAATAATATCTTCCTAATGCTAAATTG
The DNA here is from genome assembly GCF_037954325.1 of Fistularia commersonii. Lineage (NCBI taxonomy): Eukaryota > Metazoa > Chordata > Actinopteri > Syngnathiformes > Fistulariidae > Fistularia > Fistularia commersonii. The sequence goes on along the minus strand of NC_141287.1, from coordinate 8,515,867 downwards.
AGGCCTGTCTCATGTTATGCTAGTGTCACTCTGATCTGATTTGATCTGAAAATGACTTAGTGCAGCAGGGTTATGCAGGTGCCATGACTGATTTTGGACTGAGGCCACCGTTGTCCTCTGTGTGGAGTTTGCATGTTCCTTCTGTGATATTAGTGCTTCTCTGCGAGCAAAATAAGCCCCATTGAAAACAACTGATCAATAATTCACATTCTGGGACTTTTCTTTTTAGCTAATTTGAGCTTATTTATGCTTTAAATACATTTTGCGGAGTGGTGTTCTGTACAATCTGTGTAAAGAATGTTGGATAATTTATACAGCTAAATGTCATTATTAGCTCAAACAATGGCTGCACACGAGACAAAACCCTTCACAGTGTCATAACAATAGGATGCCCCTCTTTTCCTGGCTGTGTTGGAGCCAAACAATGAGTCTTTACCCGATGAGTCAAATTCAATCAGCACCAACTGTAGTTGAGATTTAAAGCCTCTGGAAATAATTAATATGACAGTAAAGTAAATGCACGGTTATTTAAATAGTTTAAATAGCACCTGATTATTTATACTTTAGGGCACTTTTGGCTGCTGGGCTCAGCCGCTGGTAGCTGGACTCCTGATTTGATTGTTTGCCCACACCCCTCTTGATTCCAGGCCAGGGTGGTCGGGAATGAGGGAGCTTATAAGCCCTTTGTCTAAAATTGCAAGTTAACCAAACATTTGTCATAAATCAGAAATGCTCTTTGTAATGGTATAGAGCAAGGCAGTAGGGTCAAAGGACTTTGAATAGCCATGTATTTCAGCTAGGAACCATTAATTGTGATGATCTCAAAAAAAAAAAAAGAGGCTGATGATGTTATAGATGTTTTATTTTAATGCACATATTGAGTTGCCTCCATTAGAAGAACTCAGTTTAATGGTTCTGATATATGTCACATAATTTTAAATATCTAATCACATGTCAGTTAGAGAATCGTGGACAACACTGGCAGCATGGACATACCAGGCCCAGGAGGCAAGACTGGGTTCACATTAAAACATTTACTGAATAAATGGTCCTTTCATGTGATGAAGGTTATCATTTCGCATTGTTTTAAGAATAATATGACTCTGTTTTCAATGTCTTTAATGGCAATCTCAACTGTGGGCCACAGTCAGTGGTGTAGTCTATGCATTGTTATGCTTCAAACATTTTAAATAAACCACAAATCAGCTGTGTACATTGAACTAAAAAACTCCAATGTAATTTTTCCTAAGGTCTACATCACCATCAGCAATTTATCTTGACATTAGGAAAAAAACAACCAGGCACTGACTGAATGAAAACTTAAATGATACTTCAAATTATCATACTATATATACTTTTTTTGGCTTGTCATCCAACACCAGTCATGTGTTTTTCAATATAACCACTTCAAATGGGACATTTCTTGCGGAATGACAGAGATCTCTAAAACAGTTTCCAGTTTACCAGCATCAGAAGGCAAAGCTTCCATCCTGCAAAGATGCAGTGCAGATAGTATAGTAAGTGAGCGTGTGTGTGTGCTTGTACTCATGAATGTGGCAGGAAGAGATTTCATTTATAATTAGATTCATCTGTAAAATAACTTCCTATGGTTTGAGGAGATCCATGTGTGCCAGTGTGTCAGTTTCTGCGTCGTGTGTCCACAGCCTTCTCTTTGGTGCCCTTTTACTGTATGTTAATAATAGCGATGGCGTGATGCTTCAGTCAGGCACAATGTGTGGGAACGGCATGGGGTCATGGTGGGGATTAGATGATTACTGACATATGTGAGTGTTGGTCATATTAAAAATACCTGACACATTCCCGCTTCAATCTGTCCTTCCTTGAAAAGCTCACCTCTCCAAACAGACTCTCGTGATAATGTTTTAAAATATGCATCAGCATTGTCACCACTCTTCTCCCCTCTCCACATATTGATTTATTTCTGTCCTCCTTTACGCTCCTGCTAGTCTGTATCTAATCTACCAATATGTTGCTGTTATTTCTGCCTACAACCCTCTCAAACTGAACTGATAAAAGATAAAGGTCAGACGTGTTTGTATGATCAAAAGGTGGCTGTTCTTTTAGAAAGTGCAGGAAAAGAAGACTGGCTGATGTGTATCTGTGTGTGTATATATATATATATATATATATATATATATATACACTACACTAAATATTTTCTAGGTATTGGTAACATTATTTTTGCTAATTTTCCAGTCATTCTTGAATTAATTAACTTTTCCACGCTCATTTAATGTAAAAGTATTTAGCCTTTCAGTCTTTAAACAAGCCCTTAAGAATCACCAGAAAGTGCATGATATCCTGCAACATTTCAAGAGAAATCAGCAAGCACTTGGGAAACAATCACAGAACATGCAAAAAAAAAACAAATTTTTTAAAAGTGTTGAAATAATACATTTAAAGGTCAAATGTTTAAGGAAAAGTACTATGCCTTGTCTGGGTAGCATTGAAATTTGACAACTGTTGTATGTGTACATATATATATATATATATATATATATATATATATATATATACACACGTGTGTGTGTGTGTGTGTGTGTGTGTGTGTGTGTGCAAAAAGAACTTCTGAATTAGATCAAAGTATCAATACATTACGTTACTTTCTGTAACTGGTCTTTTTTATCTTATTGTGTCAGAGGAGGAACGTTGTGTGACTTTGTAAATCCACAGTTACAAATATTTAAATTCTGGTATTGTGAGAACGAAGCGAAGCCCTCCATGTTTTTGATGAGGAGTCCAGGAAACTCGGCCTGAAGATAAGCTGGCCAAAAACCAAGCTTATGCATATAGGAGAGGGACCTGATCCACCACCACTCCTCTTCGACGGCACCCCTGTCCACTTTGTCGCCTCCTTCAAGTACCTCGGCTCAACCCTATCAAACACCGGAGATCTCAAAGTTGAGATTGACCGGCGCCGTGCCCTTGCGGCGTCAGTCATGCAGTCCCTGTGGAGACCATTGTGGCGACACCGGCACATATCCCGGGTGACAAAGCTCCGGGTCTACAATGCCTCAGTCATCTCTGTCCTCCTCTATGGCTCCGAAACCTGGCCGCTGAACAACACGCTGGCAGCCAGGCTTGATGGATTTGACTCCAGGGCCCTGAGGACATTAGAAGGCATCAGCTGGACCCAGCATGTCACAAACAAGACCCTAAGGGATCGAACCCAGCAGCCCCCAGCATCTCGCCTCGCAGCAATGCGGCGAGTTCGTTGGTATGGCCACATCATCCGCTTGCCTGCCGAACACCCCACAAGCTCCATCTTGGCCTTTAATCCCCAGCTAGCCGGATGGAGAAGACCCAGAGGTGCCCCCCGCACCCGCTGGCTTGATGTTGTGGCCCAAGACCTCAGGGCCTGCGGTGTGAGCCTGGCACAGGCACGGCAACTTGCCAACGACAGACCCCAATGGAGAAACCTGGTAGCCACGGTTGGCTCTACGCATTTCCTGCAAGAGGACTAACTAACTAACTAATTGTGAGAACCTTACTTAATCTACTAGCTGTTTGGGATGCATTGGCAATGAATCCTCTGTGGCGTAAATGCCAACCTGCTCTGATGCAACAAGAAAAAGCTCATGCCGACTCCCCAATAGCAAACTCTGTGCGGCTATTAAAGAAAGCTGGCAACACGTGTGTGTATGGGGGGGTGGGGGGGGGGGGGTGACCTTCTAAAAAAAGTCACTAAATCTGAATACAGGGTTTCAGTTGCAGTTGTGTTGGCGGTCGCCCAGTGGGCCAGTCACACATATATTGTAAAGCCAACTGTAAACAGGCCCTTGAGCACTTTGGCCAGTGTTGAAATGCAAACCTGTAAGATAACGGTTAGCGTTCATTACCTCACCTCTACAAATGGTTAAGGTTAGTCTTTTTCTGTCTGCTGCCCCCCTTGGACATGGGCCCTGGCTCTCTGACTGAGGTGACAACAACACACTGGAGTTGTGTGAAGGCTGAGCTTTGCCTGCGGTTGTGTGTTTCTATCAGAGAAAACAGCCATGCTGGCACATTGAATGATTTGCTTTCAAACAGTTTTTAAGCGGGTGGGGGCACTTTTTTTTTTTAATTTTTTTTTTTAAGAGGATGTTGTCAATATAAGACTCAAAGACAAATGCGAAAGGGTTCATTTTCCATGCAGATTCCATGCAGATTCCATGCAGGTGGTGGGTGCAAAAGGAGAGAAGAGAGAGTGTGAGGCAAAGAAGTAGCACAGCTGAATTATAGACTTATGTAACCCCTGGATGATAGCAAGTCAAATGCAGGGAATAAAAGAATACAAAGTAATTATCATTTCATTTGGTTGCTGGATATTTGCATCACAAGGTGACCAAAGCACTCAAAAGACACTTTTCCCCCAAATATTCTGTTATCGGTTTCTAGCTGTGCCCTCTGTCTGAACTTGTGGACATATTTTCCCAAATATTGTCTGATCAAATATGTGTAATGCTTAGAAAAGGGATTTCTTTTTCCCTGAGAGTTTTTTTCCTCGCGCTGTTTTTTTTCAGCAGCTCATTCTCCTGACTGCTGTTGATATTTGTTTTTGTCATTTTCTCAAAGATAGGAGTCATAAAAGTCGTACCCAAGAAAAATAACAGCAGCAATAAGACCATGAAAACATTGTCTTAAAGGACAGCTGCTTATATTTAGACTCAGATGTTACTCATTTTACTTCATCAGCAGGAATCTAAAACTATAATGAGCCTCAACTGATATCCATTTATTCATAATGAGATCCTTCTCATAATTAACTCCTTTGCTTTATGAGTGTCACAGATGAGGAACATACAAGCCATGGCATGTATGCCTATTTATATGAACTGCATTGCTTTGGTGATCACTAGCAAATATGTAGCAATAGATTACATTGAATAATAATCAAATAATATTAGATTATCTTTGTGTTTTAATGTCTTCCCAGAAATTTGAGAAACCGCTAAGCATCTAATCATGTGCATATATATGGATGTCCATCTATATGCTTAATTTAAGGAATCTCCCCTTAAATATGCATGAGAAATATACTTGGTAGTGATGCTACCTTCCATTGCCTGAGAAGTCCACTATGAAAGGGGTTTGTGAAAAACAACACTCAGAATCTGTCTGATGCTACGCTCATCCTTGGTCTCGTTGTCTTAAATTGCCAATTATCTATCTTTTTGGTCCTGCAGTCATATTTCTTTTAGGGCCAAGTAATTCAATGAGACGAGTTCTGCTCACTGCAACGAGAAGCACAACCTTTCTAAACAAATGAATCCAGTTTTTCAACTGGGCTGTTGGTTTGTGTCAGTACCAAGTGAGATTATTGATTCTGAAGACTGTTTTATTTGTGGTTTTGAATTATGTTTCATTGCTCTGAATGCTGTCAAAGAAAAGTTGGGGTAGTTCTTCAAAGGAGTTAAATGTTAAGCACAAAAAAGGACATGGTCTTCTTGTTCCACTAAAGGCCACTACATACTCTAGAGTTTGTACAGGCCTTTTTCCTCAACAACAACTTGAGATTTTCCTCAAATGCTACCAGGAATCTAAAGTCTAAACAAACATAATGGGAAAAATATACACTTCTGAACATATTCCCATATGCCCCCTGACTCACACAACAGCAATATCCTGAAAAGTGTATCTTAACAACAAACATCTTGAGAGGGCCCGCAAAAATGCCAATTTCCTGATAAAAGATGTATCTCAGGCAAAGCTGTATGAGCACAATTCTGTATACTTCCTGTCGCTATCCAAAACCACCTGGAAACTCAAGATAAGATAAGATAAGATAAACTTGATTCCCACAGGGGAAATTCCTTTGTCACAGCAGCCTAACAGTTATGTCAAATAAAAAAGGATAAATATGAATATAGATATAAATAGAAAGGCAGAAGAAAGCAAGACATCCATGAATAAATAGACAGCAGATAAATAGACAGCAGACAACAATAACAACCCAATGAATTAACACAATGAATGTAGGAAATAAATTCATCATCATAGCCACAGAACTCTGACATCGTTACCTTCATACGCTAGACTCCATATACTAATGATATACCAGCTCTCGAATTTTAGGTGATTTGTAAATGGAGATCGAGATGATCTCTCTGACCTCTGGCAGAATGTGAAAATCTTTTCTGGGTCACAGATATCTGAGCTTTCTTACCACAGCTCTTCATCTGTTACATACAATATTGGTTAAGCTAATTGCATATAGTTGTAGGAGCTTGTGTGGGATGTTTTTTTGTTATCAATTTATTTGTAGTCGCTTTCTTAGAACATCAGGACCTCTTCCAGTCAAGCTGCGTGGAAATAAAAGACACTTGAAATTAACCATGATGACCTGATCGACCAGGCGCACAGAGAGAGAGTGATCGGCCAAAGATAGATGTTATGATGGATGTTTATCTGTCAAGCTGTGAAGAGCAGGACACTTTAACTCACCTGTCAAGCGATTATACATTATAATCTCCATCATAATGTTTATGCACAGTTTGTGCACAACCAGTGTCATGGACGGGCAGTTAAAGCTCACACTCCATTATCAGATCAGAAGTAGCTGGATCTTGCTGATGTTGTGTGGGCATGTGTGCACTAGTCATGAGTTGTTGACTTGGACCGTTTGTTTGTTTTTGAGCGGCAACTGATGTTGTTTTTGCACCCGTCTGCTATGATTCTCCACTCAGCTGATGTTTGTTTTGGTGCTTTTCACTCACCGCATCATTAAGTTTGACTCATAGACGGCACTGCGGGGGTGAAAGGACACAGCTTTCACTAGTAGGTTATTCAGTAAATAATCTCTGATCGTTTGTGGAATGTTAGCATGAGTGGTCAGAGTAGAGTGACCATGGGAATATAACCCTGAATAGAGCCCCTGGACAAGCTGTGTGTCAGTGAGACACAAACATTAATTCAACCCAGTTCATGTTCCGTACCTCTTCATCACAAATCTGAAGCTCCGTGGTGTGTGACACTGGGTTGTCACTGCATTTTCAGGGTTGTGTAATGAGTCCTGTTGGCTGGATAGAGCAAAGCATATAACCGTAAAATGTCAAGGTTTGATTTTATTGTTTACTGTGTCAAAAAGATGGTTAGGGCTAAAAATATTTTATTTTCACAATTCCTCTATCCGAAATGTTCAACAGGCCTTACATTTTGGTCCTCGGGGAAGTTGGAGGTTGAATTTTTATTTTTATTTTTTCTGCTCATATGGTTTGCATAATGCCAAGAGGGTGAATATATTAAATGTAGTATAATTCATGATTCGCAAAGAAAAAAGAGAAAACTGAGATCAATTCAATACTTTCTTCTAAACAATGTAGGCCGTTACACACTCAATCGTTTTGTGAGCGTAATTCTTAGCACACCATCCCTCTTACAATTTGTCAAATATGAGCTGGTAGCGACAGTAACAGAGCCAACAATGGCATAGCTGTAGTTGGTGTGACTTGGCCGTTATCAAATCCGTTCTGTCTGTGCTCGGGCTGATGGCGATGGAAGTCCAGCCGGCTGTGCCATTGTTGGTAATAAAGACAAAGTCTCGGTGTACAGTAAATGACCAGTCAGTCACTGTCTGATGGAGCGGTAGAGTGAGGTGGGAGCAGTGGGCTGGAGGTTAATACAGACCACTGAGGATTACTGATCAGATAACTACTAACTGCAGTCTCATCTCTTGCTGTCTTCCTTCATTCCACTCCCATGGTCACATGGTCAGGAGAGGAAGGAGCGCAGACACTAATAAGATGGAACCCATGATGGAATAATATAAATTAGTACTCAAAAGGAAGACCTTGAATTAAATTGGGGGTTGAATGTAGTCAAAATACAAGACGAATGAACGGTGGAAGTAATTTTTACAATTTTCGGGGAGTTGTGTTTTTTAAAATATAATTTGGATCAGTATGAAAACATTTAAGTGCTATTGAAGGAAGGGTTAGTTATGGAAATAAATAATTTAGTTTTGAAGTTTTTAGCACTGAGTAATATCGTAGTCTAGCAGTAACCTGTTGTTTATATTTAAAATGGCCAATTGACAATAAAAGGTGGACTGAATAAACAATGACCATTTAGAGATTATGTTGTTGTGGCAGTGTCCTTTGCTGCACATTTTCATCCATCCAACTATCTTCCTCTGCTTATCCGGAGTTGGGTTGCGGGGGCAGCAGCCACACCTCCCTCTCTTAAACTTAAACTCCTCCGCTTGGGGCAGGGCCTCTTCCCCGACTCGGAGTGGGCATTCCACCCGTTTCCGGTTGAGCACCATGGTCTCGGATTTGGAGGTGCTGTTCCTCATCCCGGCCGCTTCACACTCGCCTGCTAACCGCTCCAGTGAGAGCTGGAGATCATCGCCTGATGAAACCAACAGAACCACACCATCTGAAAAAGAAGAGACTCGATCCCGCGGCCACAAAATCGGATCCCCTCAACATTCTGTCCATAAAAGTTATGAACAGAATCAGTTACAAAGAGCAGCCCTGGTGGAGTCCCGCTCTCACCGGAAACATGTGCGACTTACAACCGACTGTGCAGACCAAGCTCCAACAACAATCATAAAAAGAGCGACCAGCCCATATAACGGGGTTTGGTACCCCATGCTCCCAGACCCCCCCAACAGGATTGCCCATGATCCTCCAGATCCACAAAACGCGTGTAGACAGATTAGGCAAATACCCATGCCTCCTCGAAGACTCTGCCGAGGGTATAGAGCTGGTCCACTGTTCCACAGCTAGGATGAAAACCACTGCTCCTCCTGGATCCGAGGCTCAACGACCTGGCGGCTCCTCTTCTCCAGCACCACTGAATAGACCTTACCAGGGAGCCTGGGGAGTGTGATGCCCCTGTAGTTGGAGCATACCCTCTGATCCCCCTTTTTTTGAGGAGGCATCCCCTCTGCTTCCTCATTGGAAGGTGTTTCAATGGCATTGAGGAGGTCTCTGAAGTATTCCTGCCACCGATCAACAACATCTCAAGTTGAGGTCAGCAGCGCCCCGCTCTCACTGTACAGAGTGATGAGGGAGCACTGCTTCCCGGCCCTGAGCTGCCAGATGGTGGAACAGAATCTCCTCGACACCCAACAGAAGTCGTTTTCTATGGCCTCGCTGAACTCCTCCCATGGTCAGACCCGGGTCTGACCTGCATCCTCCCCCACCATCGGAGCCAGCTCACCACCAAGTGGTGATCCGTTGACAGCTCCGCCCCTCTCTTCACCCGAGTGTCCAGGACTTGTGGCCGCAAGTCTGACGACACAACCACAAGTTCCATCAAATAACTGTAGCTTAAGATGTGTTGGTGCCAAGTGCACATATGGACACCTTTATGCCTGAACATGGTGTTTGTTACTGATAATCCGTGATGAGCACAGAAGTTCAAATACAAGACACCACTCGGGTTCAGATCGGGGGGCCCTTCCTCCCAATCACACCCTTCCAAGTCGCACAGTCATTGACCACGAGAGCGTTGAAGTCTCTCAGTAGGATAACATAGTCCCCAGTAGGAGCGCTCCCCAGCGGCCCCTCTAGGGACCCCAAGAAGGGTGGATAAAGCAAACTGTTGTCAGGTGCATAGCCACAAACAACTGTAAGAACCCACTACCCTCTCATCCACCGGGTTGAACCCCAATGTACAGGCGCAATGTCAGGGGGCAATGTTTTCTTCTTCATGGGGTCTTCTGAGCTGTGCTTTGTGTGGTCCCTCACGTTGGACCTGTTTGCCTTGGGTGACTCTTCCAGGGGCAAAAAGCCCCCAACAACATGGCTCCAAGGATCACTGGGACATGTGAACCCCTCCACCATGGTAAGGTGGCAGCTCACGGAGGTGATCAGTGTGATCTAAATCATTTTTACATGGTGCATGATCTGTAACTCCTGACCTACAGTCAAATTGAAAATGTGCAAATTTCAGACAGTTACGCATTTTATTCACTGTTGTTTGAGCTAAGGGATTCTAGATATGATCATGTGAAGAACATATTCATTATCGGCAAATGATCCTTGTTTTTGTGTGATTTGTTTATTGTTCACAGCAGCTGCAAGCTACTTCTCTATCTGCCCAAACTTCCAACTCTCTCTTCCTCCACTTTCTGGGTCATGCTGCCCCCCTAATGTTTTGGAGGGGTCTCCAGTCAGCTGACGCTTTTGGCTCCATGTCTATTTTTATCCTAAGTGCCAAGCAGCCTGTTGATCACTCCAGTCAGGTTGAGATCTGCAACTCTCATGTCTTTGTTTTTGCTTCCGTCGTGCCTACAAGGCCTACCTACATGACTTAAATCTCAGACCAAACCACATGAAATATCTTCTATTTCTGGTCGACTATTAAATTGCAAGAATTCATATTTTTGTAAAACTAAGCATCACACTGCCCTTAATTCAGTTTAACGCAGCTGTTTACCCAATGAACTGATGATTTCTCACCAGTAAACCCTGTGAGGACTAAAGAGCAGTGTTGAATGATGCGATTTTTATGTGTCATATCTAGTTTTGACAGGAGGGTTTTTCACTGAACAATCCCCATAAATATGATTGATTTATATTTTATTTGGTGTTATTCATCAGCAGGTGGTAATATACAAGGTAATGTGTTGAGTTTGCAGCTTTCCTGTACTGAAATTTCCATCATGTAGTTTCCCAGAACAAAGACATTAAAAGTTTGGGTCATTGGCAATGACAAGCCGAATTTCTGCCAAAGTTTCAGGGCACTGTAAACTTGCTCTTTCCAGAACCTTGCGGTTAATGGTCAACATGTCTCACATTAGCTGTGTCAGGCAGGCTGTCCAGCCAAAGGTGGTACTCACACAGCCCACACAGGCCAAGTCATAATGAGCCAACTTGGTCGCCAGGTGGAAACAAACAGCTGAGCTTTGTGTTTTCTCGGAAGGCCCTTTCTGCGATAGTATATAATGAACTGCACTCTTACAAAGGACTCCCTATGCCAAAGGGAGCTATGTAGCAGTAATGTAGATAACCTCTGAGAGAAATTTGCATCAACACAATGCAGCTATTCTTTATTCATATCAGAGGAGACTGACGTAAAACTAACAGACAACATGTCAGTAATAACCAAAGAGGAAGACGCTTCGACTGAAGGTCAACCGGGTAAAGGTCCGACAGCAAAGAGTGAGAAAGCTAAAGCTACCTCTTGGGTATGAATCTACACCAGATTCAGTTTTGAACTATAACATTTTTTGCTATTTTGAACTATAACATTTTTTGCTACTTTTATTTGTCTGCCATTTTATTGAGTAATTTAAGTGCTCTTTTTTTCTGAACCTATACAAACAAGATTCATTTTTTTCTTAAATTATTTCTATCAGTAATTCATTCACTTATTTCTTGAGTTGTACATTACTGTTTAGATGTGATTTTATTCAAACCTATTTATTGTTTTAGATTATTGTTCTCATTTAAAAAAAAACACTCTAAAGAACTTATGTGCAATATACAGTATATTCGAAGAAATATACAAATATATTTTATTTTTTTTAAATCATGCGACATTAACAGGTTAATTGGTTTATCCAGCAGGCGGTCCAAAAAATCCAAGCTACTCAATTCTAAATGACAAAGTAAACCAAGCAAATCAGTCACTACTTATTTATTTGTTTGGCCAAAGAAATGTTTAATCCCTGTGTAATGGACTTTATTATAATATGATGTGTGCACAAAAAATCCATAAAATGTTGTCCTACTGAATTTTGGCTTGTAGCGGCACCTTATAATTAATTCTAAGCTCTCTTGCAGTGTGTGGGGGAGGAAAACTGGGTGGACAGTAGAACGGTGTACATCGGTCATAAAGAGCCCCCTCCGGGAGCTGAGGCCTACATCCCTCAGCGTTACCCCGACAACCGCATCGTCTCCTCAAAGGTAGAGAAACACTCTTAATCATAATATTGTTTCCCTCCATTTTTTACATTGACATATTTTATTGGGATTCTTTTTTATCCAGCTGAGCCTCTCCTCTTATTTAGTTAGTCTTGTACGTTATATGATTCCCTGTTGTTTTAAGATATGTGTGATACTTATTTTGTTATGACTTTTATTTCACAGTATACCTTTTGGAACTTCATTCCCAAGAATCTGTTCGAGCAATTCAGGAGAATTGCTAACTTCTACTTCTTGGTTATATTTCTGGTCCAGGTGAGATTTTTCAGAAAAGTCAGTGCTACTGATTGTAATGATTTTATAAATACAGCTTTCCTGCTGAATCCAAATTTGTCAGTTGAATGTAGAAGGCAACTAACCTGTGCATAATATTCTTTCTTTTCCTACTATAATAAAAGATGACAATATCATAACAGGTCAATGTTCCAATGTAGTTTTTGAACCAACTATGTAATAGGTGTCACATTATTAGCATTATTTCTCTAACACTGTCTTTCTTGCTCTCTCTCTCTCCATCTGTCTTTCTCTCTTGTTCTCCACTCCCCTCTCATTCTGTCTATTCGCGTGTGTTTGTGCGCTTGCAAACGTGTATTGCTGTGTGATGAGGCAGGTATATAAGCGGCTACATTTTGACAAGTGTAATTGAATTTTGAGAAATTGTAGTCCATAACCAAAACATAAATAAAGTGATGTCATTGCAGTATTGCATTATTACCTCAGGTCTCTATATTTCTCAGAGTCTTTATACAGCAAATAATGTAGTAACAAGCCAATTATGTATAAGTTTTACATTGTACATGAGCAGACAGCTATTATGTTGTTGGTTTACAAATGTTTTCACATTACCGACCATTTAGAAAAGCTATTGGTACACATTACCGTAGGGATTTGATGTACTTTTAATTTTCAACAAAACATAAATTCTTAGAAATGTTCTAGCATTGGAACAACCCAATGGATTTTGTGTGAAATGAGCATCACCATCTCCCACATCAAGTTACATTACAGGGGTGATGTCCCAAGTCTATGCTGGGAATTAAAGAAACATCATGACAGAGAGTTTCTATTTTTATTGGATATTGCCTCAAATATATAGCTTCCTCTCACTTTGCTGAAGGCATTTTCATGATTAACAAAGATGACCATGAGATATTGAATCAGGTCTTTAACCATTATGTAGGAAAGACATGGTACAGACGAAGATCGATCTCACCATCTCTACATTTACAATTTAATACAATGTGTTCCATAAGTGTCTGGAGACCAGAAACGCAAAAAGAAAAACACGTTGTTTGTCCATGAAATAAATTATTTGATTAAGGGTTTGCAATAACTGAACCTTTTCTTCTGAGACAGGCTTTACTCTTCTGTGCTTCTTTCCTCACCTCCCACTTCTACACCCCTTCATCCTACATAAGTATGTTTTTCCACTCTTTCTCTCCCATTCAGCTCATCATCGACACGCCCACAAGTCCAGTCACTAGTGGCCTGCCCCTCTTCTTTGTTATCACCGTTACCGCTATCAAACAGGTACGACTTGCACAAACAGGCTCGCAGGCATTGAACAAACCAGTGCATGCACGCATTAATGCACACAAACTCACACACACATAATAAACACACTAAGAGACCTTCTACCAATCAGAAGCTCCATTATCTGTATACACATTCCTCTCTCAGCGAAAGGACATACCATTGAATCTGTCTGGTGATGTGAGAAATATGATAATGAATGGTCTCCTCTGTTAATCAGCCCAGCTAAGGATTCATGCCCCTGGGAGTTGCATCTTCTCTGCCGCATCCTGGTACTGAGGGATGGGGTACTATCAGTGATAGATGGAGCTGTTCTGGTTAAAGGGAACGGAGCTTTAGCGGGACATAAATCTAAAACATGACATGCTGGCTAGAAATCAAGGAAACAGGTCACTAAGCTCAGAGAGCACAATGCTAATTAATCACAGCGAATGACTTTCACTTCCCTTCCTCTCTCCTCAAACCCTCATGCTATACACTGCCCCCTGATTTTCTCTGCATTATAATCTATATCCTCTACAATCTTTTTTACCCCCCCTGGCTGCAGGGCTACGAGGACTGGCTCCGTCACAAGGCTGACTGCTCTATAAATGAGTGTCCAGTGGACGTGGTGCAGCAAGGGAAGGTGGTGAGGACGCAGAGTCATAAGCTACGGGTAAGAATGGCCTCATTAGAGCAGAATACCACCTGAGGCGACCAAGTAGCACTACTACCACTGCACACACTCTGCCGCTCAGCTGCCTTATTTCACTCTCTCACACAGCTTGTTTTTCCCTCTGCAGCCCCTTCGCTAATGTTCCTTCACTCGTTGTTTCTCTTTGTTCGTCGCTCGCTCCCCAATTAATCCCCCTGCACTCCTATCACCGGGCACTTTGCCTTGAAGAAGAAAAGGGGTCGATGTACGTCTCAAGATGAAATTTTCATCCTCAAAAGACATTGTATGTCACGCTGATGCAACGGCAGATCAGTGTTTGATGATTTGGCTCTGACCTCTTGATGAAACTGCCTGAAGAGCTGTAAGACTTTTAATGCATCAAACCACAGATAATCCTTGAATCTATTATGCTTTCAATATAATTTCAGTCTTCTAAGTGTAGGTCCGTTTGTTTTTACAAAAGTAAGCCCAGTCATGATTCTTTGATTTCATTATTACCAAATGAGAAGCTATGATGACCCAGATTATTTCCATGACCATATATCAGAAATTGTAATTTTGTAAACAAAAAATAAATACATACAAAAAAATAGTAAATGTAGTCCAATTAAAAGCACTTTGTCCCCTCCTTAATACATCAACTCCTGTGATTTGAGCCTTTGCTTAATTTATTTTAACAATAATCATAATTTATAATTATAGTCAGATGTCAAGTATTCAGCTCTAATTCAATCGTTGACACCAAAAAGAAAAAAAAAATAGATTCTGCACAGCAACCTATAAAGGTTACTTATTGTAATTTCCACTATAAAACCTTTAGAGGTGACTGGTTTTATTTTTAAGTGTTATCGTGTGTAAGTTTTTTTACTTTATTTGAAGTATATATGTTGTTTTTGAATTGGCAGTGAATTGCATACATTTCTTTGCCCTAATAGTAAGCGGGATTTTGTTTATAGATATTTTCAGTGATTCTTCTAATGTGTCTCCCCTTGTCAGCCACCAAACTAATGAATAGAATGTATAACAACACATGTTAATGTTAATTTTCCTTGTTTATTTGTTTAGACAGTGATTCACAGTGTATTTCTGCTGAGTTACTTTATGATTTTCATTCTCTTGACTGTGAAAGATAAAACAGCTCAATGTGTTGTAGATTCTTTCCTGCTGGACTTAGTTTCATTTACAGTGCTCATGGGATTTCTGTTTGTGTCAAAGTAAATAATTTGGAGTAAGCCACGATAAAAATGTTTTTCTTGTTTGTTTTGGTACAATTCAACAATAACTCCCATGAATCTATGTTACCCAACAACATCATCAAGCTATATGCTTTTTTAATGGAAAGGAACAACTAGGTAAATATTGTGCCGGCCCACTGTGGAGAACCCAGTGGGCCAGCATAACACATAATACACATTGTTGGAGATATCGAGGCTTGAAATATTAGGCCCAACATATGTCATTTTATTTTTGCACACCGGTGGAAGAACAGCAGGATACATTTATAGTGAGCTTATAGAACCATACAAAAAAAAAAAAAAAAAAAAGAATCTAACTATAATCCGTACAGAGAATTGAGGCTCTTTCGCATGGAGTGTGGATGCTTGCACATTGTAGTTAGAATCAAAACAGGCAGACAGACAGTGGGTGTGTCTTAAAAACCTTACTTTCATATGAGGATGCCTCAAAGGTCACAGAGTATTATTGAATGGGTTGCCATGTTCGAAACGTGAATGTTTCTGTGACATTTTATTTCAAAATCTCACGTTTACTACTTCCTCTTCTCTGCGTTATCCTCCTCTCCTTCCATTTCTCCACCTTCCAGCAGTTTCTGTACCGATGTTTCTCAGCACCATAGATCAAAAGGAGAGGATTAGTATGTGAATTGGGAGCAGGAATAATGATGAATATATTAATCATGCAAAATCAGAGAGCGCGTGTCATGTGTATGGTCACCGTGGAGATGGGATTTATCAGAGCTTAAGCTGCTCCGCTAGCATAATCCGTTATGCAACTTCTCAATCCTTTGTGGAAAAAAAAAAGAAATGGTAAAGGATGAGTCAACGATTACCCGCAGGCCCGTCTGTTTGTGCTTTCCTCTCTGTTCATGTGAACAACTTGTCAGGAGACCCAATGGGTGGTGTGTTGTTGTCATTGTGCACTATTAGGTGGGGGACATCGTTGTAGTGAGGGAGGACGACACCTTCCCCTGTGACCTCATCCTACTCTCCTCCAGCCGACATGATGGGACTTGCTACGTCACCACCACAAGCCTCGATGGGGAGTCAAGTCACAAGGTGCTAGGACATGTGAATGAGATGGAAGAGATTTTTTTTTTATTTTTTATTTTTTATATGTAAAGTAGCTTTTAAAGGTCATTTCCAGTCCAATGAATGACACAGTATTTGAATGTAACCCTGAATTTGATATTATTTTACTTTTATTTTTTATTAATATATATATATATATTTATTTATATTTATTTTTATTTTTTTCCCACCACCACTGAACAGTGTTGGTCTTACTTGTTTTTATACTATACGGAAATAGATTTCGTAATATTATTCTGGGCAATTTACAGTCCTTTTCTGTTTTTTATGAATTTGATTGTCACTGTGGAAATCGTTTTGTATTTTGATTTTATTTTGATTTCTTTAATTTCCCAAGTAGTAATTAAAATAGACTAAATGTGATTTCATGGGGTTCTCAAACAGACTGATGCTGTGACACATCGTCATGCGCTGCTGTCCGCGATTTCACTTGTCTGCTGATTTCCACTGACATCGCTCACACAATAGCATGCGTGGCGAAACATTCACACACAAATCCTCAGGCCCACTGTGGAGTACCCCACTGCCCGAGGCAGGACCTCCTGATGAGCTCACCCTCCCAGCGTGGTGCCTTCCAGCCTCTGCTGACCATGGGAGCTCATTTTCCCGGCATTCGACTTCTCTTGGCCATTTTGGAGACCTGCTGGAAGCCAAGCTGGGAAGTCAAATGAAACCCTCTTATTAGTTGCCACGGGTGACATTTTCCTCTGTTGTCTTCTCCCCCCTCACCCACCATCCCTCCCCTTCAGACCTATTATGCAGTACCAGATACCATGGCCTTTAGAACAGAGCAGGAGGTGGATTCCCTTCATGCTACTATTGAATGTGAACAACCGCAGCCTGACCTCTACAAGTGAGTGAGACAACCGTGCAGAACACACACAAGGATCTATTTTAATTGTAGAAAAGTTCACTTTTCTACACTGCTCTTAATGTGACACTGCTGTTGATGATGTCTCAGATTTGTGGGACGCATCAATATTTACAAGGACAAAGAAGAACCGGTGGTCAGGTGGGTATAACTTTTATGCTTGTACTGTTGGAAAGGAACACAAACAAAAGAAAAGATCAATTATTTAATATTGTTGCTCAGCAATAAAGTGGCAGAATGACTTAAGTTTTGTTATTCCGGTAATGAGAAGCATACTGATGTGATAACCACCCCACTGAAGTCAAAAATTGATCCTAATGAGTTACAATTTGAGAGGAAAAAACAAGCCAGGCCTTAAGAGTGTGCTTTATTTGCAAAAACAAAAAAAGTTTTCGTGAACAAATGTTTGACTATTAGATATTTTTGTTGCCTTCCGTAGAGTTTAAGTAAATATTTCCTTCTAAGCAGCTCCAACATTGGGAACAATAAGTTAGTTTATCATATACTGTTATCAAATTCCTGGCAAGACATTTTAAGTTAATTTTTGTTAAAATATGAAACAGTGCATGAAGGTACGATAAAGGTGTCTCTTCAATTTTTGCAGACCGCTCGGGGCTGAGAACTTGCTTCTCAGAGGGGCAACGCTGAAGAACACTCATCATATCTATGGTAATATCACGTAGATTCACTCAAAAAAGGTTGTATTGCTTTAAATGCAGGCCTATGTTTAAGCCCGTCTTTGCTTTTACTCAGCTGTCGCAATCTACACCGGCATGGAGACCAAGATGGCACTTAATTACCAGTCAAAATCTCAGAAACGCTCTGCTGTAGAGAAGTATGATTGTCTCCTGCTCTGACTGTAATTCCAAATTCTATTGTGTGATCCTGCGCTCATCTCTAGTCCTTCATTACCATATATTTTCTCTTTTACAGGTCAATGAATGCCTTTCTGATTGTATATCTGTGCATCTTGATCAGCAAAGCAGTGATCAACACGCTTCTCAAATATGCCTGGCAGTGGTCCCCGGACCGAGACGAGCCCTGGTACAACCACAGAACGGAGAATGAGCGCCAGCGTCACGTGGTCCGTTCTTCCAATTTTTTTTTTCTCAAAACATCCTTTCAGTGGCATAAGAGCAATCATCCTAAAAGCTCAAGGTTACGCCACTGAAACCATCATGTTATCCGTCTCATCTTTCAGGTGATCCGAGCTTTCACAGACTTCCTGGCATTTACGGTCCTATTCAATTACATCATCCCGGTGTCAATGTATGTAACAGTAGAAATGCAGAAATTCCTAGGCTCTTATTTCATTACCTGGGATGAGGAGATGTTTGATGAAGAGCTGGGTGAGGGAGCGCAGGTCAACACCTCCGACCTGAACGAAGAACTTGGTCAGGTATGTGGTCGTACACGCTTTTACACAGGAACTTCATTCGATCTTTTTGGAGACGTGCTCTTAACACACCTCTTCTTTCCCTCGAAGGTCGAGTATGTCTTTACCGATAAGACCGGCACGCTGACAGAGAACAACATGGAGTTTATCGAATGCTGTGTGGATGGGAATGTCTACATCCCTCACGCCATCTGCAACGGCCAAATCCTCAGCGCTGCCTCAAGTATAGATATGATCGATTCCTCACCAGGCGGCTACAGGAGAGTAAGTGTGCGCGCGCGTGTGTGCGTTTGAAAATCTAAATACATAATCAATAAATGTGGAGACAAAGAGAAACAAACATGAGTAAAGTTCTGCTCTGTTAGCAATTTTAAGTTATAAAAAAGATTAAATGAATTGATACACCAGAATCATTACTGCAAAACCTCTGGGAAATGTAAGGAGAAAGGCCATTGGGTCAGCTCTAATGAATACAATATTATGATAATATTCCTATAATAATTCTTACATCAATGTCTATTTTGTGTCTAGGAACACGAGGACCTGTTCTTTCGGGCATTGTGTCTTTGTCACACAGTGCAAGTGAAGGAGGAGGAGACTGTGGACGGAATAAAGAGGGGTCTCCACCAGGGCAGGCCCACCTCCTTCTACATCTCCTCCTCACCAGATGAGGTTGCATTGGTGGAGGGAATGAAAAGGTAAATGGTATATCCTCTACAGAGATCTCAAAATTTGATTAGGTTGTATCTTTATGATTCAGAAACAGGACTTTTAGTTGAAGAAAAGATGTGTGTCGCAAATCTTAGCCAGACTCTTCATGTAACTGGAGGTTACATTAACTCTTCGGCCATGTTTTCTGCAGGCTGCTATCACTTTACCATACCAAGGTTTAATAACATATGCATACCTTCCATCAGACTGATATTTACTCTTTCCCCCCTGTCTTGCTGTCAGGCTGGGCTACACCTATCTGAGACTGAAAGACAACCACATGGAGATTCTTAACAAAGATGATGAAATTGAAAGGTTGGTTCGGCTAAGTGGTGAGGTTTCACCGTGGGAAGTAAAACCGCAGCAATTCATTTGATGGAATTGTGACCAAACATCGGCTGCCTGGAGCGAAACCATATTTGTTTGGTGTGAACTGCACGACAGATGTCATGAAAACTATTATAACCACTACTGGGCAAACAGTTATTCTCCATTAATTTTGTTCAATCGTGTGGACGGTTTAATGGAAAACGTGTAATGTTTTGATCCATGGGGAGTATTCTTGTGTTCTGCTTCTCTCTAAATCATCAGTGACCTGTCAATAGCGAGCTATTTTAAGTAAGTGTGGGGGTGGGGGAGGTGTATCGAGCAGATGGGAAGGCCAGCGGGCTAACAGCTTTTAAGAGTTTTCTTATACGTGCTGCTTAATCTGCTGGAAAACACACCAACACTCCACACACTTCCTAGTCTCTGTTAAACCACAATGTCAGATATTTGTAAAGTGGTTTACACAATTTGAGGTGCAGTTTGCTTATTAGAAATTTCAAATTCTTTTACGATTCTTAGAGTTTGACATGGGGAGAACGATCTTTTAACTCCCTTTCACATATGAAATCTTGATTTGTAGGAAAACTGGCCCAACCACAAGTAAGCAGAGATTAGGATATTTTTTTTATAGTACTCAGACCAGACGTTCTCCGGTCTCAACATTGCCCCAGTTAAATATTTTTATTGCATCTTTGTTGGCTAGACCTACATTGAAAGTGCTTTTTCAGCAGTGGATGTTTGTATTTCACTTCAATAGCACGATAAACTCATTCACACACGCTCTAGCTGGGACTTCCCTTGAGAGAGCACTGCTGTGACATATACTGGAGATAACAGCCTTGGTACAAGGAAGATGGTTTGTAAAAGAGCCTTTATTTATTCTGGCATTTGCTTTAACATGTGCAGCCCATCTGCATAAAATCTATATGTTTTTTTAGAGTATGATTATGGTGCAGGAGGCACTTCATTTTTTCTGAGGTTACTGAAGAAATGATGGTAAAAATGTCATCCTTAAAAAATAGATTTTTGGTTTTCCTATTTGGCACAATCTGGTGTCCTGAAAAAAGCCAATCTTCAACTAAAACACTTTGTTTTCTCTTCTTGAGTAGCCATGAAGTCAGGTCCAAGTGCAGACATTAAGCCGACAACATGGTGTTCATCCGCCTCAAATACAGTATTAACGATTAAGCAACCCAGAATGTTACATCACAAAAGACAACTCGTACCAGGCAAATATTGAAAATAATAATTCAGTAGTCCCTTGTTTATCAAAGGGGTTGTTCAGAACCAGCTGTGACAAACAAAAATGCACAAAGTAGTGACCGTAGTTCAATTTTTTTTATTTATATGTACTTTAAAGCTTTATGACCCTTCCCACATTCTTATAAACCCAGATGGCAGGTTACTCTGTTGCTTCAGTTCAGTGCCAGATAGCTTAGAGGTGAAGGTGCAGAACTTTTGGGCGTCGTAATCTGGGTTGAAAAGGTCACAAATAAGTCACACGAACACGCACATCACAAAGTAAAACAACAAGTACCAAATGTATGTCAATGTGAAATGGACAAGGCAATATTCTGAATGCATGTTATGCGCAGGAGATGCAGACAATGATGCTACGATCGCTGAGCAAATCAGAGCCCAGGATACAGAACACCATCATCTGGATGGACCCCACCATAGAAAATGCTTATTTTCCGTAAAAATAATTAAAATGATACACATAGAAAAGTACATTAAACTGAAAACACACTGAGGTATGGAAAAAAAATTTGGGCTTTAAAATGAGATAAAAAAGTTTGTGATACAGTGAGACTACAAAAAGTGAACTTCAACATGGCATGGGTACTATATACACAAGCCACATTAACCGTTTTCTTATTGACAATACTCTCTCTCTCTCTCAGGTTTGAGCTGCTCCATGTACTCAATTTTGACTCTGTAAGAAGGAGAATGAGCGTCATAGTCAAGTCAAGCTCTGGTAAACTATATTTTCACATCAAAGAGCGCAGGTGGTCTCTTACATGTCATTTTCTTCAAACAGACTGGTTCAGAGGATTCATTAGTACCGTGTTTTTTTTCTGTTTTGGATCCTCAGGAGAGTATTTGCTCTTTTGCAAGGGAGCAGACTCATCCATTTTTCCCTTGGTTGTATCTGGAAAGGTGGAGCAGGTGAAAGCAAGGGTGGAGCAGAATGCTGTGGTGAGTGTGCAAACCAAATTCAGCCTCTGTTATATTTCAGGTTTGATGACACAAAGTCAGACCAGGATAAACATGGATAATAATCAGGTTGTTTCCACCTCAAACTACGAGTCTTGGTCAATGTAATGACTTCAGAGACAGCTGAAAGATCTAAAATATCAATAATCAATTTTCTGTTTTTATTTTTGCATGCTCTTTATACAACATACACATAAATTTGCAATGTATACATTTGTCTATGCATATGCACTTAATATGATATGCTTAAAATATTGCATATGGGAAATTACTTAGATAAGTGAGTGTATGGTGCTCATATATGCTGCATATGTGTTGCTTATTAACACATTATAATACTAATATGTAACGGATAACAGTGGTAAAAGGACCTTGAAACCAATTTAAGCTCACCTTTATATAAAGCATCATCCTTGAATTTAGCTGCTTGTCTCTTTGCCAATGTTTATACACACTCACATAGCAATTCTGTGCATTTTACCAAATGTGACTGAAGTTACACTTCAAGTATTATGAGCACCACTTCATAAGAACATCGGTAGTTTGATGTGAGATCTGACTCCGGTTGGATTGGATTTGATGATGGGACAGTTGCTTTATAGTGAATCCCATAACACACAATCTGCTTTTCTACGCTCTGACACCAGGAGGGACTGCGGACTCTGTGTGTAGCCTATAAAAGACTGTCGGAGTCAGAATACGAAGAGGCATGTCATCACCTCACCGAAGCCAAGTTGGCCCTGCAGGACAGGGAGCAGAGGCTGTCTCAGGCCTACGACATCATTGAAAGGAACCTGGTGCTTTTGGGCGCTACTGCTGTGGAGGACAGGTTGGTTGCCATGGGTAGCATAAGAAAGGATGGGAAGACCCTAAAAAATTGTGCAGCAGAAGGACAGAAGGGGAGATTACTGAGGCATGAAGCTCTATTCAAAGAACCGTCAAACTCATTTGACGTCCTCAGTCAGATTTGTCAAAGGTTACCTTCTTCTAATGTGAGGCAATTTGTTCCCATTTTATTTTCCTCTCTGCTGTAACAGATGTTGTTTTTGTACTCTGATTAAAAAAAACTTCAGTATTGACCTGCAAAGGCAGCTTTCCACCTGATCGATTAGCACCCTGACAGTTTGACATCCTCATAGATAAACCGGTTATGGTGTGGGTCAACGGGTGGTCATCCATTGATAAATTATCACCAGTGGGTAATTGATTGGAGTTTTGATGAATGGTTTAACCGACCCCACTGAAGCTACTATTGACTTATTGATGCGCAGGCTCCAGGAGAAAGCTGCAGACACCATTGAATCACTGCACAAGGCTGGGATCAAGGTTTGGGTCCTGACGGGGGACAAGATGGAGACGGCGGCCGCCACCTGCTATGCCAGCAAACTATTCCGTTGTAGCACCCAGATTCTGGAGCTCACGAAGAAACGCACGGAGGAACAGAGTCTGCATGATGTTCTGTTTGAACTAAACAGAACGGTCCTCAGACAGCGTTCAATATCTGGGTACGGAAGAAATTCATCTGCTTGATGAAGTAAAATGTCTGCCACAGAAATTCTCTTTATTACTATATCACCTTACAGTAATGCACACTGTAGAAAATACCTTTAATATGTTCCTCCAGTCTGTCGGTAGACTGTCTCGACTTTGGTCTAATCATTGACGGGGCGACTCTGTCGGCGGTGCTCAAGCCCAAGCAGGAGGGTTCAGGCCACGGCAATTACCGAGAAATCTTCTTAGAAATCTGTCGCAATTGTAGCGCTGTACTCTGCTGCCGCATGGCACCGCTGCAGAAAGCACAGGTGAGACAATGGCGTATTCTGACATCAATATATTCACTGTATATCGTATTCTAAATGCATTTCAATTAAGGTGCAGCTGAATCAGGTATTTTGTGTCGACAGATTGTGAAGCTCATTAAAGCGTCTAAGGAGCACCCCATAACCCTCGCTGTTGGCGATGGTGCAAATGATGTCAGCATGATTTTGGAGGCGCACGTTGGTATTGGTGAGGTCATTTAACTATAAATTATAAATTAGCCATTTTTCTTTACGGAAATTCATCTAAATGTGTTTATTGGCAATGACTGATTGGTACAGGTTAAAGTTGTTCAAAAAAATTCCTTACTTTAAATAAGATAAAAACAAAGCGTGAATAAAAGGGTTCCCTTTTTTTTTTTTTTTATTCACACTTAGTTTTCAACTCTTAGATCTTTGCATCCATCTGTGATTAACATACTACTTGCACTTTACACCGGGTCGATAACCTGTCCTATCGTGTCTGATTACTTTTAAATGACTTGTTGTTTTTTTTGTTTATTAAGGAATTATGGGCAAAGAGGGTCGTCAGGCCGCAAGGAACAGTGACTATGCTGTCCCAAAGTTTAAACACCTGAAGAAGATGCTACTTGTTCACGGCCATTACTACTACATCCGCATTGCTGAACTGGTTCAGTACTTCTTCTACAAGGTACTTGACAAATGTCTAGTTAACTCTGCTGGCTTGCACGCCTTAATCCCTTAACGTTATTCCCAGTCAAACACTGAGTTACAAAGAACCAGGTTTTCAAGCTACTCTGGCAGATTAGGGGAATCAAGAATCCCTTGTGCAACATTCTCTCCTGGATTCATAGCTATGATGAGCAGTGTGGGCGGCTTCCATAGTAAGCACTATCCTGCCAACTGATTCATTTTTACTCTTTGGCAGGCCAGCATTTTACAGCCTACTCAGTGAGTTTATAGCACACAATCTCTGCATAAACAGAAATGTGTAGATAGTAGCATTTTTAGATTCTTCAAATCGCTTCACATGATTTAAGCGCATCAACTTCTCAGTTTATTTTCTTCTTCTCTTTTAAATCTTTCCAGAATGTATGCTTCATATTTCCTCAGTTCCTCTATCAGTTCTTTTGCGGGTTCTCCCAGCAGGTAAGGATTCTATGCTGTCAAGTCAGTCTTTATTCACGTAGGCCTCTGTCGTATTTTGCAAATTAGTAAAGGAGGATTTTTTTTTTACCTTGTCCAGCAGACCAAATCTTGAAGAAAGTTAACATTTTACTGTGTGCATATTGATATTAATAACAAAAAACTTCCTTGTAAGCAGCCTTTGCTTATCGTGTATGAATAAAACTGCAGAAAACAGAAATGGAGAACCAGTATCAAAATCTCAGTGATTTTATTCATTCATTTTAATCGGTCATTCTTCAAGTGATTGCTCTTTTATGCCTTGTGTTTCAAAATGTATTTTTGCACCATCAGTTCTTCTTGGTTACAAGAATAACTGATATCCATATTAGTGTTTGGTCTATGATCGTTTGTAATGCCAACTGGAAATCTTAAATCAACAGAAGGAGTCCAAAACAATTTACCGCAGCCGTTTGTTGTGGCAACAAACCAGGCTAGGTTAACATTTCATATTCATGATCATGTAACTACAACATTCAACAGGAAAACAAGACTGATAAAGAAAGAATACATTTGATTGTACACAATTGGAGGTCAAAACTAATGCTGAAGGCTGCATAATTCTCACCATTATTAATAAACACAATACAAAAGTATTGAATTATCGGAAAGTGTACTTATAGATGTTTGACAAATCTCTGCTATAAATACCATAGACTACCATTCAGTTTGCGTACAGTGTGATGTGGATGTAGCATCCCTGTAACACAAAAATTGAGTTAAGGGGTTCCTGCTTCTTGTCACTTTTTTTTTTTTTTTTTACAACCGTGTTATATTCATAAATCATTAACATTAATTACCTGACCCGCCAAGTCTACAAACACATTTACACAGATATTGCAGCATACAAACAATTTGGGTCCCGTTCTATAACACTTTGAATATCAACTCGATACAGCTACAGTCGGGCAGATTTTGACTTAACTGATACAGAAACTGCATTTTTCTCTTTGGAAAAAATAGCATCTAAATCCAAAGCAAGGTCTGATGGTTGTGTGTTCTGATTGTCCCTCTGCAGCCTCTGTACGACACGGCGTATTTGACACTGTACAACATCAGCTTTACGTCACTCCCCATCCTCCTCTACAGTCTGGTTGAGCAGCATGTCACCATGGAGACCCTCAAAAAAGACCCCTCCCTATATAGGTGGGGATAACAAAACTGTACCAGTTGCCGGATTTGATGAGATAAAGCAGATAACTTGCAAGAAAATATATGTGATTGATCGAGACATTATCTGTGTCTTTTTTACTACTGTTTTGATTGGTTGCACTGTTTCACCACAGGGACATAGCAAAGAACTCCCTTCTCCGTTGGCCTGTCTTCGTGTATTGGACATGCCTGGGTGTGTTTGACGCTGTCATCTTCTTCTTTGGTGCCTACTTCTTGTTTGATAACACCACCTTTACCAGCAATGGCCAGGTGAGCCTCTGTGTCCGTGAGGTTTTTGTGAAGGAGGAGTGGTAATAGAGCAGTTACCACACTGAGCGAGGCCGATTAACACTTACTTTACTTATTGTCGTCTCCAAAACGCTCATCCTTTTCCAGTGGAATGAGAGCCAATAACTTGGTGTTTTTATTATCATGGACTAGTTATTTAACATTTTTTGTCCCGGGCTCCCCGATAGGTCAGCAACATTATTGTTCCATTCATATCAACAACACAATAGCATATTTCTCTGTATTGTTAATTTGTATCATGTCTACAGTTTTTGATTGCCTCTGGTCCTGTTTTTTTTCAGTTGAAACATCATGAAATTCATTTTACCCTCTGTCCTGATTATTTTCTCTTTTCTTTCCCCTCTTTCTCTCTGCTTCCTCTCTCTTTATTTTGCTCCTCGTCTTCTTCCTCCTCAGCTTATGACCACCAACACACAGATGGTAAGCCTGTCTCCCTCCCTGTCTGCTCTTTCTGTCTCTCACCCTCTTTGAGTTCCTGTCGTACCGTCTAAGCTTTCTGCTCATCCAGTACTCCCCCTTTTTCACTTCACATCATCCAGGCACTTTCATTTAATTGTGTAGTTTTCTAGTGCTCCCTCATTCCCCCTAATCTCAGTAAAGCCCTGAATCCTGCACAGTACCTGATCTTAACGACTTCACTGTCATGGTAGAGACCTTAGATGTTTCCTTGCATTTTCCTTGTGTTTCCTTGTGGTAGTAAATAGAGTAATTCTATGGCTGTCGATTATGATCATCCGTTTGTTTTTCTGTCTACCGTGTTTTCACATTTGTCTGTGTGTATAAATGTTTGTTTATGTATTTTTAGTTAAATGAAATACCTGATATGGGACGGCTATTTTTTTTCACTGCTCCGGGGTTGGGGGTAGTAGCTAAACCACTTTCATCCCGTCAGCTGTTTAAAACGCAGGTTTAAAATGGAAATCCGCACAGTCTCTCCGATTCAAGGATTAATGCATGGAGGAATTATAGCAAAGACATGAAAATTGGTACCAATAATCAGCTGAGGTTGTGACATGCAGTCATGAGTTTCTCTACCTTGAGCTTTCTTTGTACACTCTCCCTCTGAACTCTTCTGTCTGTTCACCCCTGATGTCTGCTCATTTCTCTCTAGGGTTCCAGGTGAATTGAAAATATTTTACTGGCACTAAAGCTTTCAAAAAACTTCTCTTCCTGTCAGCCTAGCTTTGCCACAGCAGATACGATGTGAAGGTGTCCATACGCTTTGCGGTCATAGATGAACAGTACAGCCAGGCGATGCCCCATAGTGCTGCACGTGGCAGATAGTGCAATTTACTCGGAAATTAAATGTGTCTTCTCCCTCTTTTCCTGTGCAGATGTTTGGTAACTGGACTTTTGGGACTCTTGTCTTTACTGTGCTGGTGTTCACCGTCACTCTGAAGGTGTGTGGGTGCTTGTGCGCAACTATAGGAGGGTTTAAAGTTGACTACAATGTTACATGCGAGATTGATTACGCAGCCGGTCAGTTTGTGCATCAGTAACGACTACAGCTATTGATGTTATTGACAGCTAACCGCGTGTGTAATTTGCTTGTTTCAGCTTGCCTTGGACACGCACCACTGGACCTGGATCAATCACTTTGTCATCTGGGGGTCACTGCTTTTTTATGTTATTTTCTCTCTTCTCTGGGGAGGCATCATTTGGTATAATATGATTGTTTCTTTTTTCCATCGCCAGCAGTATTTACAATGCCCTGTAAATTTCTAAATAGCTAATGATGATGTATTTGTTTTCTACCGCTGCCTCATAGGCCCTTCCTCAACTACCAGAGGATGTACTATGTTTTCATGCAGATGTTGTCAAGTGGGCCGGCCTGGCTCAGCATCATTCTGCTCATTACGGTCAGCTTACTTCCAGATGTCATCAAGAAGGTCCTTTGCAGGGCCATATGCCCAACAGCTACTGAACGTGCACAGGTAAAACAGGTGATTAACGATTCAATTAATGCTTTTCTGGTTGAAGGTAGTCCACTATTACTGTATGTTTCACCTTTTTAACAGTAGAGACTGAAATTATATAGTGTAGTAAATACAGTTACTCAAATAGTGCCTTGATATTTTTAATGAGGAAGATGCAGCGTTATTCGCTGTATTTCTAATCAAAGGAGACCATTATGGTCCCTAATGGCTTTGAGCTAGAAGGGATATACAGTGACTTCCTGTTCCCCATGGCTTAGCCTCACCTCCTGTGAAGCAAGCTGCATTACGAATGGAAAAATGAATGAAAGGACTGACAGATTTTTTCCTGCTGTGCTTTTTTTCTTTTCATCTCTAATGGACCACCATAATCAAAATTCACACCGTCCTCCATCCTTTCCTCTCCCCTCTCCCTCCAAATACACTTTGATACATACCTACCTTCTGTCACCCTCCTTCCTCTTCCCTCATCCTCCCACTTTGTTACTGTCTTCTCTCATCTCTTAACCCCACCGATGCTGCGCGGCTGTGTGACTCTGCACACTTTCGTGGTAACCGCAGTCCACTCGCCCGTGCCTTACTGTGGAGCCGTCCACCATCTTCATGCTTTCTCAGTCCTCCAGCAGAATGAGTTTCTGATTGGCCAAACAGACGAGGGAAGAGCAGGAAGAGCAGGTGACTCTTTTAGGCCTAAGCTGTGTGTGCTTGCAGCCATGTGCCACTGAACCCCGTTACTCACTGTCAAAACACCTTGCCTGATGTTAAAAACTAACCACAGGACAAATATGCTACTGATTGCAGTGTCTGGAGTTCAGGGGTCTTTTGTACATTGCATGCATTTTAAGAGTGTCTATACAGTATGGTTTTCCATGATTTTAATTATCTTTACTGCCTTTAAGTGCTAATGAAGTGTTAAAATTGAACATGTCATACATTGCATCTAAAACTTAATGAGATGTTTGACGCCCTGTGAAAAACATTTACCAAATTGGATAGCTGTTCTTTTTTAATGCTGCTAGTGGTCTCGCTGTATTGCCATTATTTGTTTCATAAATTTAACATGTAGAACATTAACAAATGTATCTTTAACATTGGCAAATGCAGCACATTATAACTTGTGAGGTTGCCCTCAAAGGTGAGCTGAAACAAATTAGTTGTGAGAGGAGCTTTAGGGCTCCCACATTATTTGTGATACAAACCCCATAGTTGGACCTTTTTAATGCATAATTGAAGACAGTTATCAACCCTCAAGATGCCCTCAATGTTTCACAAACAAACCTGAACTACTAAGGAGTTTGGTTTGGAAAAATACTGTGCTAAATATATTTATTATATCTAGGGAGCTAAATGCCCCTGGTCACATGAGACATTTCAACTGTCGTCTAATGGGTGGCTAATGTTGTGTAAAGAAAACGACATTTATTCATAAGGTCAAAGATCAATGTCTCATCATGTGAATATTCCCCCATGTGAAAGGGCTCATAATCTTCAGTTTTTACTCGTGTCTCATTAATTTGACTGTTTTGAATATAAACGTATTTTACAAACAAGGAAAGAATTTTCAGGAAATGAAAGCACGAAATATTAAATTTATTTCCCCATTCGTTTTTATCGCACACATAATTCATCGATTCATTTGTAAATGGAATGGATAGTCTCACACTTACAAAAGATAGCAAATAGTTTGCATGTGAATCCCCGTCATGACCGTTATTGAAATAGTCCTACAAAAACCTCTCCAGAGATGAGTGGGTGCCCTGCAGGTAGGTCTGGACAGATGACATTATCACCTCACTTCCTCCGTCACCCACAAAGGGTAACAAAAGCAGGGGTCTTGAACGGCTGTTGGTTCTGATGTCGGAGGAGGTTTGACATGAGTGTGAGCAAACCTTATCCACCCAACCATGATAGCGCTGTGGAGAAACCAGTTTCTTAAAGGCCTATGACTACATAATGCCACGCAACCAGCACTGAAAACCCTAAATACTGCCTCGTAGGTGGGCGAGGGTCACTATGGTAACAGCACACAGAACCGGGTGTAGGGTTCTTAATAGTGGTGCCATAATGCCTTGTGCTTTTGTGCACTGCATGGGTCTCACTGGAGAGGCAAGTCTTGGCATGGAAGGGCCAGCCGTACCCAGACATCATTCCATCAGCCCTAAATTCCTGAACAACAGCGTCCAGTTGATTCTGCAGAAGTGATTTGAGTGTGCACCGTGCTTCTCGGCGCTTGGGATGGGAATTAAATGACTGACCTTTGCTGTAGCCACATACGTAATTCTATCCTTTCATTATTAGACCCAGGCTCCTTGAAATCCTTTGCTACTTGTCATAGGGGCTCCATAAGTAATAGGTGTGACTTGCACTTGGCCCTGGGACACAGCTTACCAGTGAGAGATATGACAGAGAAGGTTTTACACATGCTGGCCTCTTTTTAGAAGCAAATACATGCTTTGAATGAATTTGGATTAGCTACAGAATTATTTATTGGATGAGATTGTTAGTATATTTTATTCTCCAGCATCTGTGTCATGGACAAATTCACCCTGGAAAATTATGCACTGACTTCTTCATAACCTGATTGCAGATGATGACTTGGACACTATATTTAGCAGAGACTATAAAAGGAATAGTAATGCCATCTGGTGTTTGAAGATTACATTGCAAGTGTGAGTGCTTCATCAGCATGTCTAATCTGATACTGACTCACCGTTAACAGAAGTTATCTAAACCATTCTTTCGGAAGCTTTAATCCAAATAACCGTGATATGATGTCATGGATCATGTAACGTGACACATCTGCATATAGAAAACCAATGCATCAAGTGTGCTGTGAGGTAAATCCACCCTGCCAAGCCCTGCCACGGCTTTCTCAATTCGAAGGCTCTTTCTTAAGAGACATATATTAATGGTCTTTTCCCTGTTTTCTGCAATAGTCTTTCTGGTGATGGTGTGTCCTCTGTCTTTGTAGGATCGTGAGAAGGTGGCAAGGCGTGACATGGCTGAGCTGACTCCGCTGTTCTCCCGTCGCTCGTACAAAGGCGCGAGCACAGACTCATCTCTGGTCCACCTTGGCGCCGTGGAAACACTGTCACTCCACTGTTCTGATCCCCTTCCTCAAAAACTCCTGGCTCATTTGGCTGAAGGGGGAGGGGCAGGCTGTCCTCTTAGCCCCTATGTACTCCGCCTGTCAGGGGCTGGATTTGCCTATTATGCCCCCGGGCCCGAAACCTCCGTCTGACAGATCCTTGGTCGTCGTGTATGTGAATCTCTTCGCGAAAAGTACACACATTAAAAGGATGGACACTTCATGCGGATTTCACCATGTGCATTTTCTGGGCTACTATTGAGTGGAAAACCCTTTAGATATAAATTTCCTTCCATTTTTTTTTTGGTCTGGTCACCTGGTTTTGGATTGGTCCCTGTCTTGTTCTTATCAAATTTCTAACCCAAACCCTGTGAAGAATACAAGTGGGACCATAAGGAAAGTTGCATGTTTCATGCATCATGGAACTGTTTCATCACATATATGGTTGGGCCTATTTTTTGTTTTGTGTCCTCATTTCCAGTCAATTTTTACATGTTCCTCAACTTTTGTGTGATTATGGCTTTGTTAAGGTTTGTTTCTAGAAAAGAAAAAAAAAAACTTTTATAAATGTATGTACTGTATCGCCAAGTAGGGGCAGCCCTCAGGCTCAGCCCTTTTAGGTACTTGTGTGTGAGTGTGTGTGTGTTTGGTGTGTGTGTGTGTGTGTGTGTGTGTGTGTGTGGCTGTGTGGGGGGTGGGGAGGGTGCGTGCTTGCATGAATATGCCTGTACTGTATGTTTGTATGTGACACACCTTTGCCTTACCAGTAAACCACACAGCAGCTGGCTAGGAGCCAAAGGGGAATGTTGTCGACCCAGAAGTGGTATATTACACGGCCTTACACACACATACATTTTCATCAGCTGGATGGGAAAAGCTGGACAAAATCTGAAGAGGGATACACAGTATTCTAGCCACCCTGCCTTAACTCATGCATCCCCTCCTTCACTGGTTTATATTTTAGTTCAGACTGAACCTGAGTGTTCAGGATGTCAGAGGGCTGATATAGTTTGTTTGTTTCCCCTGCTTGTGTACTATTCCAAAACCTGACTTCCAAGTTTATCTGTTCTCTTCACCCTCCTCAGTCTCATCATCTTCCTTCACAAGCCCTGTCATGACACCATCTTTCACACTGTGCCCATTTTTGCCACCATGTGGCCATGTTGGGTAACAACAGCATCTTTAATCCTAAAGATTTGAAGAAACTGGAGGATATGCGGTGCCCAATAGCCTGAAACTGATGGAACTTTATTTATGAATGATCCAAATGACTTGCTACTCTTTACTGTTGCATTGTGCTTGGATTTTTGCTGCCATGCTCTTTGTAATGCAGAACTTACTGTCTATTCTGTCACAAAGCAAATGTCATGGCTTCTTTGTTGTATTGTCATTATTTTGATTGCAGTCAGTATATGGATGTAATTTAAACACTACACACACACACACACACACACACACACACATATACATATATATATAAAATGAAGATAGTGGGCGCTGTAATGTGCTGTTTTCGAAGGGAGACTTGAATAGGCGATGTCACAATCAGTCATTGGAGAATGTGAAACTGATTAGTCCCTTTTCTCTTCCAGCTGAAGATTGTAGCCAACTGTGGCTCAAACTTTGTGTGTGTTACCAACATCTGGATGCTGATGTGTGTCCAATGCATATCTTTCAGATTACACAGTGAGTGACTTGGGAGGTCTTGAATGTCAGATTGAAACGGTTATGTATAGTTTATTTTCATACACTGCATCTGCCAACTATATAGATTTAATAATGCCATTAGTAATTTATTCTGAACAGATTATTTTAGTTGGAGGTCTGGTTAAGTTTTAGTTTCCACTGAAAGTCCAGAAGTTTGTGTCTGTTGTTTTGGGGGAGGGCTCAACATCCTGACCTCAGTGATTTAAAACAAAGGCCTTCGGTGCTCATTATGCAGTCTCCCAGCTCACTGTGCTTTTGCCGTTCTGTATATCGATGTCATTTACCAATCCCAACGCAGAATGCTATAAATTATCGTTTACTCACATGATGCATATTTTTTGTATGTATAGATTTATTCTTCACAGCTGGCAGAGCCCCCCACTCCTTTCTTCCCACTACCACTTAATAAATTTGTGTCCATAGGCATTTTCTGTGAATATTTCTTTTGCTAATTTTGTATCCTAGAGAGATTATATTTTAAATCTGTTAGAATGTGCATTCAAGTTTGTAACCAAAATGGAATATATTACATAAGGTCATATAG
The DNA here is from genome assembly GCF_037954325.1 of Fistularia commersonii. Lineage (NCBI taxonomy): Eukaryota > Metazoa > Chordata > Actinopteri > Syngnathiformes > Fistulariidae > Fistularia > Fistularia commersonii. The sequence goes on along the minus strand of NC_141287.1, from coordinate 8,482,257 downwards.
AGACGTACCAATACGTCTACACACTGCACTTTGTCCTGCGGAGCAGTTTGGCCCTAAAACAAGGTCTATTGTCTGTCAGCTAGGGTGTATAGATGTTCACTCTTCCTCACAAGTTATTTTTCTAAGAAGATTGTAGTGGGTGAGAAATTAAGTGACCAAACAACTTGACATGGAATGAACTATCCTGTAGCTGTCAGCCTCTGTCACAAATGGGTTTATTGCACCAGCCTTCTACTGCTGATCACAATGTCAAACTGCTTTTCTAAGTCCTTCAGCACAATAGCAGGTGTTCATGCTGTCATTTCTGAGCTTGGCAAAGGTGTGAAATGTGCTCTGAAGAGCACGCATATCTTCAATACAGCACTGTTTGTATAACCAAACAGGTTTTGAGAAATTTCTTTCGATAGATTTTACTAGTTGAAAAGTTCATTTATTGATTTTTTTTTTTTTGCCAGCCTGTCTGTAGCATCTGAGGGTGTAATGTCATTATGCTTGTAATAAAAGAATAAAAACACTTCATGTTTGTCTCTTGTCATAAATAGGTCCATAAGATTTTTTCCTGTACTGTCCAGGCCCCCAGTGCTCATCCAGTCTTTAGAAAATTGAAGGTAAGACTCAAAACAATGAACACTGTCCTATCTCAGTAAATAGCTCCAATGTGACGTAGCAAATACCATCTTGTTACAAGTCAGCCATTCATAAATCACGGTTCTCTCAAATATTGAGATGAGACATGTGTTTTAATAGCAACCCAGTGGCACAACATTTCGATCGGTCTCCTGGAGACAGGCTTGGAAATGTCTCCATTCAACTCTACCCTGAAGCCTGGTTTCAAATGAATCAATAGTTTGATTCAGTATTAAAAGATATTTTTTCCAGTGATGAAAAGAGTGCCACATAAAATCTCCCCAAAAAGGGAATATATGGAAAAAGTGTCTCAGACCACATGATGTTTTCTAATATTTAAGAGAGCTCTAGCCAGGGATGCCAAAAATTGTTGTGCTGTCGAGTTTCCTGGGGCGTGTTCTAGAAAGCAGGCTTACTCAGGCTGCCTGCTACATGAAATTCCCTGCAGGTCAAGGATTTTTACAAAAAAACATCCTGTCTTCCAGTCATCCAAACAGTTATCCAGTTTTTCATCTGGATGGTTAAAGACCAATATAGAAAGGAGAAACTATGTTTCTCACATTTCTAACTATATAGGAACCATACTGTATAATATAGGCATGTAGGTAATATATATAGGCCATGTTTGGTCAGAACAGGTTGGTCAAGTTCACAGTTGTATGGGCAGTTGTAAGTCTGCTGTTGGGATACATGTTGATAAGAATGATATTCTTAAATTCGATATTGCAATCGTTTGATCATATTTAAAGTCTTGCTTGTGCAGCTGATGGCATTTTACACATAGACTGACACCCCCGGCGAGAAAGATGATTCTGACTAAACCCAGTTGTTGTGGATTATTGGGTCCACAAACATGTGTGAATTCTTCATGTTATTAGCTTATATATGAGATATTAAAACTGTTATTCCAGTGAAATAATGTTTACCAAAGTTGTATCTAATAGTGATGAACCAAAAGCCATAACATCTTGTTTTGGCTTTCCGAGTTGTCCAAAAGTGGATGGTCATGTCATTGAACTGCAGCTTTAGTTAAGGTGTGTAACAAGCTCTCAGCAATTGTATCAGCTTTCATGAAAAAGTTGTTCAACCTTTTAAACTATCCGATCAAATTGGGTGTTGCTAATGTTGATAAAATGTCTTTTTTTTTCCTTTTTTAACAAATTTTTGGATATGAATAATTTAGTCATTGTTATGGAAAAAAATACTCTTCATTCAAAAATAAATTCTATTGTTTAAAATTATACCTCAGCCCTCAGTGGCCTTTTATCCTCCATGTTATTTCCCTTTGCTTATTTGATGTAAACACCACTCCATTGGGATTTTTTTAATCATTATGTTTTTCCTTTTCTTTATCTTTTATTCATATTCAGTAAAAATATTGCAATAATCGATCTGTTGCGTAAGAACTCCTTTTAAGCCTTTAATTTGTTCAATAACATTAGCCGTTATGCAGTGCCTCCCCTGTGGATGTCACTGTTGGATCATCTGTGTGAAACTGCAACACTGGCCTTCCGTTCCCTTCCCCCTCTTTCTGCCAGTTCTGTTCAGGTTTGAAACATCATTTGTGGATGACGCTGCAATGCCTCTTCCTTCAGCTCCTCCCTGTCTCCTGAGCCAGCATCCTCCGCTCTGCCTCTCTCTGCAGCCTCGAATGTCAAAGCAGAGGCATAGCAGCTTCAGCACCATCCCCTGATCCATCTCAGCAGCATCCATAAAGCATCCTTTTCAAACGAGCATCCCAGCCCTACCACTCACCCATACACACACATACACACACACCCAAGTCTGTTTCTATTGGTTTCCATGTATCATGTAAGACAATCGTCCGCCGGTAAAATCCAGTGCTAGCTCTCCCTCTTCCTTTCTGCTCAGCTGGAATCGCCACCGTCACCCCTTTTTCCCAGCCGCTTCATCACCATCACATCTCTGAGGCATTGGTCAGGAAAAAGCAGGCAAGCTGTCTCTTCTTCCTGTGAAAGTGTCTTTCGGCTGGGCAGCTGGTCTCCCGCTGCCGCTGTGGAGAATGATCCTGTGGATGAAGACGGAGGAGATGGCCCTTGGGGAGCTAATGGAGAGGCTGAGGACGGTCACCCAAAGCATAGGTGGGTAACAACAACAAACCCAGCACAAACCGTAGAAAAATGGTACAGCAATGTTACAATATGTTCTTGGCAGCTGCATTGAAAAGAGGCTGAAAATGTTGTTTATGTAGAGAAATTCACAAAAGATGGAAATATAAATCAAATGTTATTTTTCTTGAAAACCACACAGAGGTACTTGAGAAGGTGTTTCATCCTATTTTAACACCAAGTAGAGTAGGTGTTTCACAAGAGCGCTGATGTCACACTGTTTATTCTTGCATATGGAGATGTAATACTGACCCATATTGTTTTAATGCTGCGTGAATGAAGCTAGATCATCATTTACACACAAGTTAGTTATACAACATATGTGTTGATTTGCTAATTCAGATATAATTTAAACAAATTTCTAAAATACTCCGCATTACCTTTATACATTTATTTGTTAACCATCACAAAAAAAGGGTTCATTTGTTTTGTAGCACAGCACTTTATTTGGTCATGAGTAACTACCACACCTTATTTATTGTATTTTTGTCATTTCATATTACCTAACATGGCCACTTCAGGTCAACACACCACTGTCAGGCGATGCAGTTGTGTTCAGTGCAAAGCTTAGCTGAGGATGAGAGGAATGTCAGCTGCAGGGAAAATCTTTGGGCATTTTTGTCACATGACAGAGCAACTGATTTCATACATTTTCTTTGTAAAAGCCCCCTCTTAACATAATAGGGATCTGAAATAATGCCTTATATCTATCACCACTGACCGGTTTTCCTCTTTCTCTCAAACTTAAGCCTATAACATGATTTATGGCGTTTGTTCCTCCATATACATGTCTTTTGAGCCATTTATATGAAGCTTTCTCAATGCACTCAGCTCCCTCACAGGGCTAAATTAATCACAAGCACGGATGCTCACTGGCTCGCTCGCTCAGTCGCTCACACACTGTCCGTCAACATTATACATGAGTTGTTCAATGTGGGTGAAATGGATGCCATTTTTGGTTAATGATATATCAGTACCTTCTTAGATATGGGAAAATGACAATTAATCCTATGTTAGATTGTTTCTACATGATAATCAGCAATAAAACATAATCAATTGAAACAAGATTTTCATCTGACCTGCCAATTATGTCTTATACTGTTCTTTTCAAACACAAACATAGACACAGGAAAATTGTATACCACTTCATACAGAAAGTAAGAAGTCCATGCCATGATGACCCAGTTACGCAGTTTCATAGGAAACATGTGCTATTGTGATTAAATAAGCTTGTGCCCAATGTATTTCTAGGAGTGACAAATGTAATGTATAAAAATGCAGTTCTCCTGCGAATACTAAAGGATTGCAATACTAGGCTTCAGCTGCATCTTGCTTTTCCACCCCTGAGATGGTGAACGAATGGGTGGTCTTGAGTGAGGATGTGGTATAAGGTTATGTTGGGGCCTGGCAGAATTATATGTAAGAAACTATGGCAGCAGTGCCAAAAATATGATAAAAATGATTTTTCAGTGGGTGTATTCTTTTAATATTCCCTGACACTTTATGTGGGGCTAGCTTGTACGGGCATGCAATTTTCAGTAGCTCTCTGTAAGGAAAAGTGACAGTGCTGCACCTATAATCATCTCAAAGACTGATTATGGAAGACAGGAGAGAGGAAGGAAGACTGAAGAAAAGAGGAAAAAAAGGGAAATGGAAATATTTCGGTAGATCTGAGTTGTAAAAACAAAAGAATGGTGCACTCTCAGGTTTGGCTCTCTTTACCTGAGATGGCTGCATGTGCAATATCCTCCAACTCCTGTGAATGAGGGACCTCCTACTCCATCCCAAGTTGTAGCTGAGAATATTTTCCCGTGTGTGTGTGTGTGTGTGTGTGTGTGTGTGTGTGTGTGTGTGTGTGTGTGTGTGTGTTATTTAAATTTCATTTAATAATGTAATTGTGGGTCCAAGGGAAAGGGGTGTCATTTTTTTTTTTTTTGATCATTTCATTCCATTAGCGTGAATACGGCATGACTTATTTTAATAGATGGAGTTGTACATGTGTCTCTATATCTGTGTTCTTAGATATACGTGTCAAGTCACTGTGGGGTCAAACAGTGTCTTAAGCTTGTAGATGGAGCAGCAAACAGATATTGAGTGATGTCATATCAAAGGGATCAGACCAGATTAGCAGATGAGGGCAAGTGAGGGGCAAGAGATGTTGCCCCTTGATATCGATTGATATCAACATTTGTTCTTCTCCCCTGCTATTGCTTCATCAGTGTATGTCAAAAAAGCTTTTTTTTCTCTAAACCAGTCAAACACATACTGCCTGTCATCAAAATACAACCCATTACAAATAAACAACGTCCTTTCTTCACCTAAAAGTTATCGCCTCTTTGTCTGTAGTTGTGTATATGCATCATCTATGCCATTTTTATCTCTTGGTATTTAAGAAATAAAGTAAAAGCATGAAATAATCTTGTGGGAAAGAAAAGGCTGATTAGGTTTGGAGTGTAGGAATGTAATTAGCCCAAGCAGCAGAAGGAGATTTGTGCTCCACCAGCTGCCCTCTGATCCTGGTCCCATCCACCCTCCTCCTGTCTCGTTCTCATTTGGAAACCTTCGCTACTCTGAGTGGTTGGTCGTTGATGAGATGTGTGTCCTTCAGAGTGCGTGTGTGTGTGTTTGTGCCAAATAGAGCTGGGCCCGTTCTCACCTTAGCTGAGAACAGTGTTCATCTGAGAGGTTGTGCGGACAGTGACTCAGCTTTTTACTTCTGCCAGCTTTGCACAGTGTTTTTTTTTTTTTTTATTTGTTTGGTTTTTTTAGACTTCCCTTGACTTCCCCGTGTGGCTCTGCAGAGGACACTGAGCTTGTGTTGTGCATGCCATTGCAGTCATCTCCTCACAGGATGCATGTGAGAACAGGGTGGTTTGATCCTGAGTGACCTGGTGCATTGCAACACGGGAGGATCTTTCCTATATCTGCATTTTGGGTCGCTGATTTGGAGTAATAGTGTGCAGCAGAGCTTTACTGACCCACTGAGGCATCTGTGGATGACAGTTTCTTTGGGTGTTTGTGACGAACAGCCGGGTCTGATGTCTGTGCATGAATTTCTGCGGGAGGGCGGCGAGGCGTCATACCGGATCGTGAATCGGCTCACTCAGTTGATCCAGAATTTGGACATATCTGGACTGGGCTCTCCTTTTCCTTTCAACCCCGCAAGTCGCAAGAACTCCTGGAGAGAATGGGATGGTAAGAGAAGTGGACTCTGCATATTTGCTTATTGTTATAATTTTTGTGTGACATCATACAATAACATTGCCATGACAGTATAGTGTCATGCTCATCCCACCCAGAACCACCCACACTTTCTTTTTCCTGTGGACTTCCCCCTCTCTCCATTGGGCTTTTCTGTGTCTTTGTGTGTCTAACAGTGTGTGTTCATCTGTGTGAGTGCGTGCCGTTGCTGCTTAAATAGCTACTTTGCTCTACAACTGCATTGATGGAGCAGCAGAGCTTAAAGAAGTGGGAACGTTTTAAGGACTGTGCTGTACTTTTGAGTCAGTGATCTGTTAAATACATCATTTTTTGTTTAGGAACTATTTCATTTCATTTCATATAAAAAATGTACCATCTAATTACTCGCTACCAATCAAGAAGAAAAGCATGGTGAGAAAATCCAGAGGGACTACTTCGCATATTTTTGTCCTGAACCTTCTGGGTGAGTATGAGAGTATGTAGAAGTTAAAACCCTTAGGATGGCAAAATATTGTTTGAAGGTTAACACTCATTAAATATCCTAGACGATTATTTTCATGTGACCTGCTTTTCTCCATTGTCCATGGGTGTTTTGATTTATTTTGTTATTCTGACCATGGAAAAGTACATTTTGTGTCTGCAAAACCGCAGCCAGTTACATTGGAAAGCATGACATAATGAGGTCTAAGGGTAATGTTTGTTCAATCTTTCTGTTTAGTTTTTTTTTTTAGCTGGAAGAACTCATCAGAAAAAAGCAGACAGAAGAGCGATCTCTGCAAATCTCATTAACGAGTAACTTTTTCCCTTTACTTCTGATACTTGAATAATAATTTAAAAGGAATAAGAAAGGTAAAAAGATCAAGCAAAGTTAGTGGGTAATTTGCTTGTTTCTGAAGCAAATCAGACATAACTTCAAAGTTCAGCATTTAATCCTTCAGCCACTCCAGACACTATTGAATGGAGCAGAGGTTCTTAGAGCTAAAGTTGTATAATTTTGGTCAGTATTAATTAGGCTGTCTTTAACACAAATGTTTGTAACTACAGAAAATACTGTTTTGAGAGAGTATTGGCCCACAATGAGTCCTTGGATTGAGACTGTTATTAAGCTTTTTCATATCTTATATCTCCTCATGCTTATTTATGTTGATTTCTGTTTAATGTATGTTTAAGCTTGGGGTTTGTATGATTCATATTCACTTAGTTTGAAACTGTTGTTTACATAGGTGCTATTTATAAGGATGTCATCATGGAAAGAATTGAACTAATTGACAGTCGAGCAAAGTGTTGAAAGCAATGCTCCTTTTAACATTTTCGTATGTTAAACGCATATTTTCCGACATCTTTTACTATGTCTTTTATGGATGACTTTTAGATTCAGATGACAGCCTTTATAGATGATTGGTTAGTTTAAATACAAGATACCATCCACCTTTATGGTTGACTAACTCACTTAAAGTAGCCCAGTTCTGTAATTTTATAGATGTTTCAGGTTTATGGCACTCCCAACCTTGTCTAGAGCTTTGGTCAAATAGCAAACACAACATACTAACACACACACACACACACACACACACACACACACACACACACACACACACACAGGCAAACAGAAATGTAAGGTCACGCATTCCCCTACAACAACACTGGTTTTCATTCCTATGAAAAAAACACGTGTGCAGTTATGAACACATGCACTTGTGACATTACAGACATCACTTGGTTAAACTTTTAAGCTGAATCAGAGCAGGGAAAAAGAGAATTTGTTTTACATGCAAATATCTTCCATAGAAGCCATTGAAATGTTATCTAAATTCTCACATTCAATGAAGGAACACTGGCTCTCTTTGAGGGGTCTCATTAGAATTAAGTCTTTCAGTAACTTTGTAAGAAAGAGGTCTTTTGATTGTTTCAAACAAGGATGGTGGCTTTGAATAGATACAGTCCGGGAATGGTTTAATGGGCACTAAGGCAGCGTGCAAAAGGGATGATCAGAATAGAAACTATTTGGAGTCCATATCTTTGAGATAAGGTGGGCAATGAGCCTTGCTTTGTTGACATAGGTAAATGAGCTCGAGGCAGAGGCATAAAAGCCACAGTACTTACATTAACCAATGTAAGACTGTATATTTTTAGAGAAAACATCATTTGACATTCTCTTTCTCACAGATTTGTAACAGCAGAGGTCACACTCAACGATACATTAGCAGATTGGAGGCCTGCTACACCGGGAGAGGTCAGGTAATTGTAAGGGCCAGTATATGTGTGGCTGGGGAGGCAGGGAGGGTGGGGTTGAGAGCTACAAGGTAGCTTTTGTCTACAGGGCTGGTAACCTGAGGTTGCAGAAGGAAGTCCCCACAGTTACTGAGTGATGTCCTGTGGGCTATTGAGATATGGTTATACCTTTGCAAAGCTGCATGGAGCAGGTGTTACAGAAGAGAAGAGAATCAGAGTGGAGCAGTAGGATGGGAAAAGAGCAGATGGCAGATTTCGGGTTCTTGTCAGAGGACGACACCGGGGCCAAATTAGATTCAGAGTTCTGCAATGAGGACTCTGACCTGAGGGCAGACTCTGAGGAAGAGGAGTCGGATTGTTTTTTGGACACAGGACACATACAGTGTTATTTTCCTCAAGAGCAAAAAAGCGAAAGTTCAGAAGATGAAGGAGGACAACTTGAAGGGAAAAGGAAAATCGAGGCAGATTCAGGGACAGTGAAGAAGCTAGAAACAGAGGACGGGAGAAGATTTGAGGTAGAGGAAGGGGGTGAAAGAGAAAACACCAAAAGAAAATTGGATGTGTGTCTGAGGCCAGTGGAGAAGAACCAGGGCCGTGTATGGATGCCGCTGGAAGAGGTAGAGAGATACTACAAATTTTCCCGCTGCTGCCAATGGTTATGTGGTAAGTGTGGAACATCAGATTGTCCTCTGGTCATAGTCTTTGAATCACAACATACTGTACCTTGGTTATTCTATTCCTCATACATGGTTACAGTTTTGTGTGCAATCCATCCTATACCAAAAGCAATGGTTCTGTTATCACCAAAGCAACCAGAACTCTCCCGGTGTGAAGTTCACTTGTCCTCTTTTTTAGCTGCTATGATCGTGGCTGCGCAGTTTAAGTGGATTTTGGTGTTTTTGTCATTGCTTTTGGTGTTGTTGTTGTTGAACCTATCATAAGACTACATATCGTGTCGATCCAAGTACAATAACGGTTTCAAGTATTGATCAAGCACTGCAGTACAGGGAAGCCATTGAGACTTTTATTTGTTTGATCATAATGACTTTGTTTGTTTGGACTGCATCGGAAAACAAGTCGCGCAACCCCTTCAGCATTTCTGTTTATTCCATATAAAATCCTCTTTCCATTTTGGTGTCTCTTATGAGCTTGTTATATGTCGAGAGGATAAATCAAGTGACATTGAGAACCCTCAAAAGCTGTGCTATATGCTACCAGTTGCACCTTGATAACGTACGTAAGGTATTGTAAATTACCTTTCAAGTTGAAAATAATATTTAAGCATGATAACATGTCTAGTCTATGTCATGGTTTTATATGTAGTAGTAAATAGTTTTATTGTAATATACAGTGTGCAAAAAAATGAAGGGAACACTTAAACAGCGCAATGTAACCCCAAGTGTTCCCTTTTTGAGCAGTATATTATCACAATGTTCTGTTTGTTATACAACCTAACCTCTATTACTCTATTGCTGCTACTTTTAGCCAGTGAAGCAACCAAAGTCAACACAAATCGAAAGTTTGTAGTATTTTTCAGATGTAGTTTTGGAATATATGCCTGAAGACAAAACATCATTGTATTTTAGATCGAATATTTATCACAATATTTATTGATTATGTAGTGACATATCATTGTTCGATGTAATGTTGACTCATTTGTCGATACTTGGCTGTATCTTGCTTTACTCAGCCTGGGACAGCTGTCCTCCTCCTCCCTCCATGACCATCTTCTTTTTAATCCCTTCATTCGTACTTGCTGCCCTCCCCCACAGCTCTGTTTGAGGGTGTCTTCTCAGTTCATTGCATTTTCCTCCCCAATCTTTGACCCAGTTTGAGATTACCTCTGGGTCATTGTTGGGAAAATAAAAGAAGAAAAGGAAGAACATTGGGAGCTCCTACAATATCATTTATCAATTGCTAATAAACATGCCAGTAATTAGTTTGTCCGAGGATCCGTCTAGATGTTTCTTGCTGTTCTTTCTGACCCTACAAACAAGCTTTCCAGGCTTTTTTTTTTCCACAGAACAGTTAAATCTGTGTCAGTAGTGGCAGTCGTTCCAGGTGTGTGACTCTGACCCAATAACGTTTGACTCAGTGCTTGCAAACGTGAGCGTGAGTGGACACTAATCCTCCTTATTAAGCCCTTTAAGAACATTAGCCCCTCAAACAGCAGGTGGTGTGAATGTGTGTACACATGACGTTGGTTGTTGTTGGCCTTTTTCTGTTTTGTTATTTTCATTTTTATTTCAGAACCTCTGTTCCCCATTTTTGATGCCAGCGGGGCTTTGTATGAAAAGGGAGTAGAAGTATGGAAGGAAATACTTACACACATTTCCTCTTACAATGTTCCCATTTTGATTTTTTTATTCATGTTATCAGCAGCATTGTTGGAGAGTGCAGCTACTCTGATACATTAGTATTTGGTTACGTTCGAAATCTAAAATCAAAAGTCGTACTCAGCTTCAAGACTCCAATTTCACTTGACAAATTCACACAGTGGTTTGTTTAAGCAACAATTCAAAGTTTGTTTTATCACAGAAAATAGGAAAAATGGCCCAAATATAAAACTGTTTCGGTTCTCTTTTCCCCTCCGCTCAAATTTGATATACTATATTGCATTTAAAGTTGCTAACAGTCCAATTCGGATACAAACTTTAAAATCAATATATTCAAATCTAGTGTTTTTATATTGAACATTACTTTGGCCAAGAGGATTTTCCTTTTTTTTTTCACTGTGCACTCTTATTTATGTTTACAACGCACGGCCAATAACTTCCCAACCTCTTTGTTAATGTCAGTGCCTTTTTACTGCTCCAAGGAGAGAAGCTGTAAAACTACACAGATTCTGTCACACATGATAAACAGTGCAAAATTTAGTTGCTGTAAATAACTCAACATGTCCATTACGGAGTTGAAAAGCTAAAATTGAGTATTTATTTGATTTACATTTGCCAAGTACACAAAGGAACAACAAAAAATTACAATTTTATTCCCTAACTGCTTAATGTGTAAATAAGCAACTGCATCAGGAAGGATAAAAGCTTTTCCATCACCACTCTCTTCCAGGAGGTTACGGGGCAAGTCATCAGTTGGGATTATTTAAATCACAAAAAAATGACTGGGATTGAAATTTAACATTGTCTTATAAAGGGGGAATTTCACTGAAAGAATATCTCTTGCCGAAAACAAAGTGCAGCAGGGGTCGGTTTGATTCAACATAAGGGAGTTTCTCCAGGCAAAGGTGTGGCTGTCTGACGGAGGGTGGGGTCAGAAAGTGGAAACTGTGTGAACTTGAGTCCACCAGGAACCCATGAGTTCAGTGCTCACATGCTGACAGCTCTGTGTTTGATCACCTCAGGCATTAAGTCACTGCTACTCGCATGGCAACATTATATTTAATCACACACATCAGAGACTTGACCGTTTATCATGTGACATTTCCACATCCCTGTCCTTTGTCCATTAGTGTGGATGCATGGATGTTGACAGCCGTGCTTGAGGATGGTTCCAAAAAAAAGGGCAACAGAAGCTGATTCTCAATTCCCATTTCCAAATTTCACATCAGGGTTCCCAATCAATATCAGTGAGCAATATTTTTCATATGAAATACAGTTCGATTATATCCTTGTCAGTTCTGGCAAGTAAAATTTATAATATACATTTGATACAATTATACTTTGATACAATATGATTTGATTTTCTGATAAGTAAAACTAAACGTTTACGCTACAGGGCCTCAGGGATTTTCCGCAATGGATTAGATTAACTATTGCACCCTCTGCACGCAATACAAGCCGTAAATACTGTCTATGTTCTGGTCTGTAAGTATATATATTCCCAGACATGATAGATTAGTTCAATCTGCCTCAACAACAAATGTAAGATTTTAAACCACCCGGTACTTTGGTGGTCTTGGAGACAGAAGCGGGCTTCACATTTAAAGCATCCATTTGCGCTCTTCATCCTGACAGTTTTGGGAGCGTTTTTCATACAGGAACAACAATGCATGAAGAGTGTGATGGATCTGCCTTTGGTTTGTCTTTCTGAGCTCAAATGACGCAGTTTAAACTGTTGGAAGACAAATTAGAGTTGGGTTTCATCACAATGCCCCGCTCACTCATGTCATTGTGTTTTTATGCTTATTATGAAACGCATCATATTAAATGGTTATGCAAATACAGTTTGAGGAAGACATTGTATTTGAATGTTACCAGAGGGCTCCTATCCCCTGTTTTCTTATTGTGTTATTTTAATATTTTGTGTTTTTGTCCATCCTCCATCCATCCATCCATTGCCAACCGCTTATCCTATGAAGGGTCGCGGGGGGATACTGGCACCCGTCCCAACTGCCATCAGGTGAGAGGCGGGGTACACCCTGGCCTGATCGCCAGTCAATCGCTGGGCCACATAAACAAACAGACAACCATTCACTCTCTCATTGCACAGCTGACATTTCCAAATATGTTGATATCTTTAAAACAGGCTTGAAAAATAAGTGAGGTCCATCAGCTCCCTATAATCTTTGGGTGAGGTTTGAATCATCAGTCACCATGATGGTGAAAAAAAAAGCAGGAAATCGACAGGATATAGGTGCCCTCGATCAGTCATGTAGTTAGTCTAAAATTAGTCATTCTGTTGCTATAAGCCTCTGTGACTCATATATTGATTAATATTCTCTATTAATTAAATATTATAACTACTCTGCACCAAAGCATACTTTTGAAATATGCAAAAAAAAGCAATTTAAAAGGGCTATAACCATACAGTCAATTCACAATGTGGTCAAGCAGGTAATTTGTTTCCCGAAATTTATTCTACTTAAGTGTCCACTACAGTGACCACAACAATCAAATGTTGTCATTTGCAATCGAGTCCAATGAGCTTCAAGTCTGATGTATTACTCTGAGCCAGAGATACGCAACAGGCTACAGCATAAGGTAGGTGGAGCTGCATAAATTGCACAGCAAGACACAGAGACCATGATTCTGCAAGGCAAAGTGAAAAACCTCATTTTCCCCGTTAAGTCATGACAGTCAAAGTTAAACTGACTTGACATCCTAAGCACAGTGAATCTAATGAATAGACAACCTGGACTTATCCTATGTGTTATATTTCTCAGAAAACTTTACTGGCATTATTGAATGCGTATAAGTCACTAATGCAAATTACATTTATAGATAGTTGGATATCAAGCATCAATTGGAAGAAAATGTTCACATCAAACCTTATCACTTGGTGTACATTGTTCAAGGTCTAAAACCGATACGGTTCATCTGAAAACAGCCAATTATGCTCAATGATATATTGCTTGAGCTGTAGAACAAAAAACACATCTGTCAAAGCCAGAGGGCATGAAACCTGATAGAACTCAAAGAAAGAAAGTCGTTTTAGTTTGTTTAAACTGGAGGTGTTAACAGGTGTAAAGTGGAAGAGTCAGTCAGAATAACTAATAACAGGATAAAGAGAGATGAAAAAAACAGAAGTAGATATTCTGAGATACTTCAAAATGGGCTGATGGTAGGTTCTATACTTTGCCGTTTTAGAAGTTGTTCCAGAGCAACAGGGTCAAGGTGGTGTGTGTGTGTGTGTGTGTGTGTGTTTGCGTGTCTGTGTATGTATGTGTGTGTGTGTGTGTGTGTGTGTGTGTGTGTGTGTCTGACTGCGAATCTAATGGCAGCGTTTCATTCTCAGTGCTTCTGGGGAAACATATATCTTAGCAGTGTATTTTCTTAAAGTTGTACAGAATTAACGAGTATTTTGATCCTTCATGTGTTTGCTTTTATGTTGAAATCTGAGTTCACCAGAGGTTTCATAAAGGAGCAAAACAAAGCTTGTTGTTTACTTTTCCGATCAATCTCGAAGCTGATACAAATGAATTGTATTAACTGTATTAAAGTACAACACTAACTTTCCGGGGTGTCCAAAATGAGGTTCTGTTGTGCCTCGGGAGAAAACAAACAAAAAGTCAGACTAAAGGAGTTAAAATCGACCCCATACTGAATATGATGCTGAATTCCAGTTTTATATTTCAAGGAGCTATAGACATTTTGAAGCAAATACACTTTAAATTGGATCTTGGGAGAACCATTGTGTTTCACCACTGCTTTTATACCATGTCTGTTGGGTTATGGCCTCAGTGTCATATAGTTATTATTTTCCCGACATTGACACAAAAGATGGGCCTTCTCATGATTCCTGTAAAAAAATTCAGGTTGAAATTTAATATATAATATGAAGGAATTCATATTTGGTAAAAGAGGATTAAGAGAGTTTTTGGTTTCCATGATGCCGTTTCATTTCACTGTCTGACACGTGGTTTCTAAAATGCCTGAAGGATTGATACTGAAAATGTGTTTGCCTAAGGAAAAGCTCTTAGGCGTATTCAACAGCAGAACACCCGCTTATTTTCATCTTTATCATTTAAATAACGATGATGGGTCATGAAACTGCCTGATAAATAAACAAAAATCTGGAGTATATACAGTAAAGGAAGGGTTGTTTGTTGTTAGTGTGTTTGCAAATTAAGATGGTGGAAAAAATGTGATTGTTGGTTTTTGGATGAAATCATTTTATTGTTATCATTGACAAAGGATTGCCATTCATAAAATAATTATTCACCTCAGCTTCATCACAAGCCTTCATCACCACCAGTCCACACAAAAGTGAAAACCTGAACCTGTTTTTAAGGTTTCCTGATTCTGAAGTTCAAAAATCATCTACAGATGTTGCAGAAATGGAAGGTTTTGGTCCTTGAGCTATCGCTCAATTTTTTCTCAGTTTCAAGTTAATGTTTCTGAGTATTTAAAAAAATCATACATGAAGCATGCGTCCTGCAAAGTGTCAGACTGAATAATAAAAATGTTCACGGCAAACTTAATTAATTAGCTACATAGAGCTGATATCAGATACAATTCTACTCCTAACATTGTCTGACCTGATGTTTCTTAATGATGCGGTTTCTCTCTCAAATTTCCCCCAGATGAGATCATGCAGCAGGACAGCAGCCCCCTCCGCGCTGCAGACATCACCCCTGACCTCAAGAAGAAGTTTGCGTTTCTTGCAGGTAATACTAAGATTTCAAACAGGAAGCTCTTTCTAATTTTTTCTGACTTTCCTGTTGTTAATGCAAGCAGCATTCTACTAAATGTAATCATCACAGACTGCGATATGTTTGATGTGTTTGGATAAAGTGGTTAGCCTAATAATAGCAATAACAGGAATCAAGGCACTGATGATATCGTCTGAAAAACACTAAAGAAAACGGTCTGTTTCTTACGCAATCTTTCTCAGACAATAGTGATGAATATTTGCAGGGTATTTTTGTCCAAATCTTCTCATGGCAACAGAACTTGGTTTTCTTCCCTTGAAGACATTTCACCTCTCATCCAAGATGCTTCTTCAGTTTGCAGGGTGTATTTGACAGGTTTAGCCTCGGCAGTTAGTATTTGCTGTTCATAAATAACCTTTTGTTATGAATCGTTCCATGACAGCCTTGTGTTTGCGACCCTGTTTGTGAAACTACTTGTGAAAATAGCCTCCTCTTTCAGTGATACCATGTAAGACTTCTTTTTTTTACCAGAGTTAAACTGCTATGGAATTACGTTTTCCATTCTTATGAAATAAAAGGTCCTCTATCAAAATTCAGTCTGACAAAACTGGGAAAGCTGCACCCTCATGTGCATGCCAGAGGTGACCTTGTGGCTACTGCTGAGGCAGGAACCATTTTGCAGAAAAAGATCCACGCAGACATTTAAACCATGACCATGCACTTGCTGTTGCTATGGCAACGAGGGAAGAAAAGGCAGACAGATTGATATTCTAGTCATACGTGCTGACAGAGCAGTTGTCGTGTGCATTTGCGTGTAAAGCGTACAGGGCACTGTGAAAGGAGAATATTTAAAGCTATGGAGAGATTGTTCACGTTGCCTCTGGATCACAGAATTAAGAAGATAAAGACTAAAAGTCAACAATATACTTAGTCATTGATGTTAGCTCTTGTGTTTGCTGCAAATAGACTTTTCTTAAGGGTGCAAACATGTACCGCCAACTGCCATTCATTTTTATAACAATGTGCACAATATCTATTTATTGCCAATACAAATCCAAATGCACTGTGGGCAGCAAAGTATGAATGTTATTGTACAGGGAAACATGTTTCCACACTGTACAAATGACAATAAACACTTTGAATCTTGAATCTTTGAATCTTTTTCACCAGGGGACCCCTGGATTTGAGCCAGAGTTAGTAGAGGCTGACAGCACACCCTCCTGTGACGCAGCCTCCAGTCTCTTGTCTCTTGGGACAGTCTGACTCAATAACAGAAGCCCCCTGCAGCACAGAAGCAGAAATACATTTTAATTGAACAAGATCCTCCAACATCATGTTGATTAAATATCACACCATCATTATGATTTTGTGCTTTTTCAACTTCAGTTCAAACGGAATTTTGACTTGGTGCTTTGAACATCGGTCTAAAATAAAGACAAGATTAGTTGGATTTTATTTCAAACTATAAAACCTTGCTTCATTTGGAGTTCCAGCTTCAGTTACTGTCTCATGTGTTTGCTTTGTTGCCAAGGCTAAGATCTGTTAGCAAAGAAAAAGATAGGAGAATGGATGACAATCATAAAATCTCAATTCATGAATTGTGTCGGTTCTCATAAGAAAATGAATTATCTGGGGGAAAAAAAACATCTGCTTTACAATCTGCATTCATGCATGCAAGGAATGAGATGTCAAAAATAAAAACAATATATAAATATATTGTCATAAAATTCTTCTCATCATTGTAAACGCTAGTGACCTCTTGTGGCCACAGCTTTTTATTTGAACACATCCTCTCCCTCTTTTTTTTTTTTACAGCAACGCAAAAATATGCAAAAATTGTTTTAATCATTTATCAATTATTTTAACATATTCCAGAAGCCATATATTAAGTGTCTCAAAGTACATGGTATTCATACTTGTCAATGCTGAAATTGTTTCTTTTTGTCAACTCCTCAGGGGGCAGAGGAGACAATGGAAGCCCTGTCATCGTGTTCCCAGAATTTCCTGGATTTGGAGAGATAACTGATTTGGAGTTTCACAATGTCCTCACCTACTTAACAAGTGTGCCCAGGTATAGTCCATCAAGGTTATTACCATGAAACCCTTCTGATGAGACATTTACTGAATTATTATTTTCAACATACAGTAACATCATTTCCGGTTCTAATTCTGAGATATTTGATTTATGATTCATTTCCCATTTCTGTTTTCCTGCACTTGTTTTCCCGCCCATGAAGATATTATCTTCAGTTATAACCATTTCTCCATAGTAAATATGTTTTGTGCTTGTTGAATCTAAATAACAGTTCTGAAGAATGTTTGTTGGCAAATAAAGAGTAAGAAAATAGTCTGTGAAAGAATGGCAGCATAAATTAACGCTCATGGCGGCACAGCGATGTAGTGGTTAGCACGGGCCTTGGTTTGAGCCTCTTTGTGTGCAGTTTGCATATTCTCCCCATGTCTGCATGGGTTTCCTCCGTATTCTCTGGTTTCCCCCCACATTCCAAAAACATGCATAATGTTAATTGGAAAAAAAAGGGAAAATTCCCCCATTGTGTGAATGGTTGTTTGTCTCTATATGTGGCCCTGTGATTGACTGGCGACCAGGTGGACCAGGGTGTATCCCCACCTCTAAACAGCTGAGATAGGCTAAGCAGTAGATAATGAATGAACAAAAATTCAAGTTCGGCATAAACATGGAATACAAGAGGTCATAAAAAGTGGACTGAAGGCTAAGGATAATACAGGAAGAGTAAGAAAAATAACAAGTTCCACCATGTCTCCCAGTAGATGGCAGTAGCTCACTTCAGAAAGATGCAGGATTCGCGAGCTCATTTTAGAGATTTCCGAATTAATGGAATTTGCCAATTGATGTTCCAACCATTGTATTAGAAGTGATAATCCATCCCATGCTTCAAAGGAGTCAGTGTATGAAAAGTGTATGGCAATCATTCTGTCAGAATAGCCCTCCTAATAAATAGAGTCTGAGAGATCCTTTAATTATCTTTCTATCTTTATATCCTGTAATATCTACATAAAATACGCAATTTAAATGAAGATTAATATCATTACATTATCTCACGCACATCTTTTTTACCTCTGGGTCATGACAACAGTCTTACAAATCCACTCTTTGTAACATGCAATAGCAATTTAAAATTCTAAATATACATCATTTGTAATGAGTATTACTGTCAGTGGTCAGCTGGTCAATTCAAGCAGGAAATAACATGAGCCTCAAGCTGTTTAGTTTATTAAGATAGATGGTTGGAGCTCCCTGAGGGAACAACTCCAACCTACCACATACCGTAAATCCTATATCTGAGTATCCCAACCTTGAACAGTTGCTGAAAGTGGTTTTTGTCTCATATTCTCCAATGACTTAAATTATTGCTGTTTTTGAGCAGCCCCCGGATCTTTTCGTTAACCAGCTTGTAGAACATGCATGGAGGTCTGGATCCAGTTCTCCTGTTGATCAGTGTGCGTCAACACTAAGCAATAATTTCAGGATTGCAATATGTTTTGGTCATTGAATCCCCCTGTAATTGACCATAGCAGTCCTTATATATCACTATTCAGCTGTGTTAACTTGTGTGGGGGCTACGTGTGTGTGTGTTGTACATTCATGCAGTAAATCTCCCTTAATGCTAAATGAGGCAGCGAGGGGTTTTTTTTCCAGATCATCCCATCAGGACCTCCATGCATTTTTGGCCAGAGCTTTTCTAGATGATTTGTACAATCGTATATTATGTCATTACGATTTGACACCATTTCATTAAACAGTATTGAATTTTCTGTGAATATGGAATCGTCTCAAAAGCTAAATCCCTGTACTGGATGACATTTATTAAAACAATAAGAAGTGATGATGGACATGGAAACAGTATCACATAAATACTTTCCCAGACACCACAGTTTGGTCATTGAGGTTAACAACAGCAGCGACTGAATCTCATTTCATTGGGTTCACTCGCCCTGCAATGTTGTATTTTCATCATAAACCAGCCTCTCATCTGAGGCAGCTGTAAAAACGGCAGAAAGGCTCTCTTCCACACTTATCCCCTCCTTCTCTTCTGCAGCTGAGATGTAAATCTGTTTTTGCTTTGAAAACCAGAGCGGCTGTGAGAGCCCATACAGAAGATTGAGTGGAATGATGATGGAAGAGTGGAATAGCCTGGATATGTTTGCAATAAATAGAAGGGGACGAAGTGCCTTTTCATGCATGAAAATGTTAGAGTAGCAGAGCACATGGAGAAGCTTTCTTTCCCTCTTGCACATACGGTGGCTTGGTCAGACTGTCTTCACAATTTTTGAAAAGTTTAACTAGCTGGGCAGTAAAGCTGTGTGTCACTTTTGTGCACAGTGTGAAAGGCTCTTACCACAAAGCTCATTGGATGCCTGTAAGATGGAGTGGGGACGGAGTGTTGGAGATGGTGGGCTGTGTGAGAACTGAACGCTACGATTGTCAAAGGCTTAAGCTCACTCCCTTATAAACAGTACAACACACTTGAGTCTCAAATATCTCCAATACATCCTTTTTTCATGATTTTTCTGTTTTGTGTCTGGGGTTTTGTTTTGTCCTCTGACTCCAGAAGGGGTTATTTTGATGTGCCGGCTCTGCATACATGCAGCAGCAAGTACGTGGACAGAAAAGCTTCTCATGGATACCAGTGACATTTCTGTGAGAGGTAGTAACTGTGTCCAGGTACTAAGGTGTCTTTCAGCCTCAGTGCATGCATTCAGGTATGCATAGATGATGTTGTGGATGAGAAGCACTTGTCAGGATTGTCATTGATTGTGTAAGCGCTCCCTCTGTATAGCCCTCCTTTATAGCTCTCCTCTCCCTTGGGATTAGAGAAGACAGCAGATGAATGGGGTTCACGGAAAGAAGTGGGAGCTTAAGGCTGGTGGCCAGGAAAACTGAGGGTGCCTCACAATAGTCCCCACCAGCCCTCTAAGAAGATAAGCAGCAGAATAACTGAACAACATGCACTTGGCTTCTCCATTTGGCAGAGGAAAATGTTGTTTTTTTGTAGTTTTTAGGATCCTCTACATATGTGTTGCTGCAGAATTTTGATTTGTTATTCTTTCTGTAAAATGATTCATCTTTTTCTTGACAGAGTGATGTCAAAGTAAGTTTGTATTATCTCTGTCTTTTTTCACCATTGGCTTGGGAATTTAATCCAGCAGTGTTCTGTTAAAACACAGCTCTAACCATGTTTCATGTTTGTTTTTTTTTAGTTTATCATCATCAAGTGTGGGTTTCATCCTGGTCATCGATCGCCGGCAAGACCGATGGGCAGCCGTCAAAGGGACCCTGCTTCGTATCGCAGTAAGTTTGTCTTTTTGTGCAGACCTGAGGTGCCTCTTCATTACTCTCTCTCTCTCTCCTCTTTGCTGATTTTTCTTAATGGCTTTGTGTTTGCATTTTCCTTTGTGAGGGAGAACTGTTCAATAATTCAATACAGAGATGAGAACCTTTCAGAGGCTCCCCACTTTCATCCTCACCCATGAGCAAAGGCCATATGAGAGAAATGAAACTCGCCCCTCGCTGTTTTTCAAACACCACATGCTTGTCAGGGAGCAGAAAATAGACTATTATTATTATTACTATCCTGCGGTACTAATGTGAGCAAAAAACTTTCCTTGATCATGCCCCCAGTGCTAATCGCCAACAATGTGCCTTAAAACATGTGAAGAAAAAAGGACTTTTGTTTTGCTTTTATATAACTGTACTCTTTACACCATTTGATTAAATACCAAAACTGTATATCACAAAAGATCAGAACATTTTAAGGATGCTGTATGGAAGAAAAGGCTTCAAACTCCATTTTATTTTATTTTATCTATATTTATTTTATCTTATTTTAACACAATAATCTTATAAGTGTGAACTGCAGCAGGGAGGAACACAATTATTCATACTTTATCTCCTCTCTATTGAAAATAATTGCTTATCCTGTCAGTACTTTCATAACCATCCCATGATGTGAGGGGGTGGTCCCATGATTTGGTCATAGATTCTATAATCGTCCAGCTAATGTCTGGTTTTACAAGCACGTCCAAAGCTTTATTTCCACAGTGGTGTAAAAGCATAGTATAGTGACGTACAATAATTTTATTTATCAACCATTAATTCCTTTCAGTTCACTTTTAACTTGAACTAAGCATGGATACATACAAGGGTAAGTCTGATGGGGTGATATAAGTAAGGGAGATGTTTGACAGAGGAAATGAATGGTCTCCAGTGGAAACATAGTATAGTGATATACAACTATTAGATTTATCAGCACTTAATTTCTCTCAGTTCACTTTTAACTTGAACTAAGCATGAATACATCCATGCTTAGGGGGGGACATTAGTAAGGGAGAGGTGTCTGACAGAAGAAATGAATGGCCTCCAGAGCCTTGAGTGTTCCACTCATTCATTTCAAATTGAATCAAGCATTAATCTCACAAGGGAAACCAGACGACAGTTAACTGGATAACAGCATACATTTTGTCCGGGTGTTGTATAGCTTGAGTACATGGCAAATTTTCAGGACTCACGACTCACCACAGGTCTCACAGGACCCAAATTTAAGTAGTGTAGCCATTATGAAAAGGATTATGTCATGACTTTGACATGGCTGGACTGAGGGCCAAAAGTTTGGTTTTATAGATGATGGCAATAAGACAGAGAAAATGTATCTGAGGCTGCTCATAAATTTCCAAGTTTAAAGTAATACGAAATCACAGCAGCTCGATGTATTTATTTAAAGAGATCTATTGGGGCTTCTCTGTTACTTGGCTGCTGACGGAGTTGTGATGTTGTGAAACTAATCCTATGCCCTCACACGTAGCTCAGATGCTCTTCGACCCATTCAGATCATTTTTATGTCCAAGGAATGGACATTGGAATCATAACGGATTTTTTTTCAATATGTAGTCCATGGTTAGCTGTGAAACCTGCTTCCATTTCCTGTAATTTGTGTAACATAAGATAATACTTTATTGATCCCCATGGGGTAACTTTGTTTGTAAACATGTACGGGGGGCAAACTACAGCCCACGGGCCACATCTGACCCGTTGGTCTTTTTAATCCGGCCTGCCAAAGATTGGTACAGAAATCATACTTGATTTGAATGATTAAATGATTGGATCAATGAATGTGGGAGCTCAAACAGGAGATTATTTCATTTTTGGAGCTACTTGAGAACACTTGAGAATTTTCCTGAGTTGAATGACACAGATTGGCTTTGTGATTTAGCCTTTACTGTGGACATACTGACACACATGAATGAGCTGAACGTGAAGCTACAAGGGAAAAACTGGTTTGTGCATGAAATGCAAGCAAGTCAGAGCTTCAAAACCGAGCTGGTTTTACTTTCAAAGCAAATGTCGGACGAGTCTGATATGTACGATTAACAAATGCGTTTTTTTTTATATGTATCACATCTTGTGCTGACTCAGCCCATCTGTCAAATTTTTAAAGTCAATGCGGCCCCTGACCCAAAAAGTTTGCCCACCCCTGATGTACATTTATATATAAATAATGATTTGATATAGTAATAGCGGCTGCTGTCATACTTTTACTACTGTCTGGTTCAGCTGGATAATACCACATACTCAACACTATAATGCAGTATTGCACAACAATGAAGTAAATTCATCATCTAGATCTAGAAAGTCATCTGGCTATAGCAGATTCAGTCTTCCCAGCCTGGTGCAGGTCTACAGTTTTGTTTCTGGTGTCCTTTGACAGCTCTTTGGTCTCTGTGGTCCATAGTGGAGTTTGGAGTGTGACTGTTTGAGGTCGTGGACAGGTTTCTTTTATTCTGATACAGTTCAAACAGGTGCCATTACTACAGGTAATGTGTGGAGGACAGAGGAGCCTCTTAAAGAAGAAGTTACAAGTCTGTGAGAGCCAGAAATCTTGCTTGTTTATCAGTGACCAAATACCTTTTTTACCAATTAATCAATTAAAATCCTACAATGTGATCTCCTGTGGTTTCCTGGATTCTTTCCCCCCATTCTGTCTCTCATAGTTGAAGGTTACCTATGATGAAGATTACAGGCCTCTCTCATCTTTTTAAGTGGGAGAACTTGCACGTTTGGTGGCTGACTATACTTTTTTGTCCCACAATAAATAGATAGATAGATAGATAGATAGATAGATAGATAGATAGATAGATAGATAGATAGATAGATAGATAGATAGATAGATAGATAGATAGATAGATAGATAGATAGATAGATAGATAGATAGATAGATAGATAGATAGATAGATAGATAGATAGATAGATAGATAGATAGATAGATAGATAGATAGATAGATAGATAGATAGATAGATAGATAGATAGATAGATAGATAGATAGATAGATAGATAGATAGATAGATAGATAGATAGATAGATAGATAGATAGATAGATAGATAGATAGATAGATAGATAGATAGATAGATAGATTTACTATTACAAATGCCCCTTATGACAATGCACACTCTCTACTTTCTGTATATGCGTGGTAATTAAACACCACAGTTACTTTCTGCCTGCGTGTACTCGCCAAAATTTCTTTCACTAAACATAAGATACGCCCCCAAATGACCGAGTAACTTCTCATTTGCTAAGGTCCCCTTTGTGACATCACTGCTTCTCTCTGACATCATGGCTCCCAACTTACACAACTGACCTATCAGTGGAGCCTAACACACATGCTCCTTTAATGTCTTTATTGATGGTATTGTTTACCAATCGTCATAGTTCTTCCTGTAATATCCAAGCCTCCTCTGTATGGCTCCATATTTGTTTTTTGCTGACACAGGCTGCACAGTGAGTTTTCATTTTCAGTTATAACACATGATGAATATCCCATAGAATATGAGGTCATGTTAAGTTTAATACCGGGGGATGAGGGAGTTTTGTATAAAAAAAAAAGGGTCAGTGTGTTGAATTTGTGTTTCAGAAAATGCATGATGGAAATAATTCATTAATTTTAATTAATTAAAAAATGGGCAACTAGATTAAAAGATTTTGATAGAAAAACAGGTCAGGGATGCCCACATGAAACTGTGTAAAAAAAAATCTTGAGAGTTTTTTTGATTATTTCACTGTTTATGAGGTTAACATGGAGACAGCATGTTCAGTACATGGCTAATACATTTAAAACAATTAAAGAAGGTGTTACACACCAAAAGATAAGGAAGTATAGTTTACACAATATGTCAGTTTTTGTGGCTTCCGCCACGGGACCAACTTTGTTGTCCCGGTGTGTTCAGATGTGATTCAAGAAAAACATTAATATTGTCAGGAACTGATAAGGCAATGAGTGGTTTAATAGAGGTCAAGAAATACAATTATGAGATATCTCGGGCCCGAATGAATGTCACACCGAGGGGATCGTTCCCCCTCCCTAGCCATCTGCTGAGGCGCGTCCAGTCAGATGTGCAGATGAGGAAGTTTGGGCCCCCCTCTGAGGGAGAGTGGGTGATTTATACCGCCATCTCAATGGTCAAGGTTACTTCCTAATAAGGAGTTGTTTTTCACACTTTTTGGAAGTGAGCAGCTAGGTGTGCCAGGCTGTGTCTTGAACTGGGCCTTGGGATACGTCATCGATAGTGTGCGGGGAGTATTAGTGGAAAAATACAGAGTTGGGTGTACCTTTGTCATTACATGATGCGTTCCTGCACGCAAATTTTAACAAGTAGATCAGCAATACATTTGGTCTTTGGCACAGCATGATGTTATCTGACTGTCTGTTTTCCAACTGCCCTAATATATCATAGCAAGGAAACGATATTTCCATCATTTCATTTAAGTGGATGAAAAATATTGATAACTTTATATTTATACTTATTTTTCATGGTGTTTGTTTAAGTGGATGACAAATGTATTAGATAAATATATATTTAAATATTTATTTTTCATGCAGATTGTTTGTTGTTCAAAAATACCCAGACTGTACTATTGCAGGAAATCATGCGGATAATCTGAAATATTTTATTTGCTAATTTCAAGTAAAGTGTCTTCATCCATGCGTTTGCTCAACTATGGGAAATACTTATTTAAGTTTTTTTCAAGATGTTTTATTTTCTCATTTTGTGGGAATTACAAAGCCACCAAAGTGACTCACTGACAGTGCAGTATGTATTTGATGAGGATAAGCATATAAGTACAGAATACACTGACAGAGGCAGTTTACACAGTATTTGACATTGTATAAATCGGGTGATCGGGTCTATTTTGATCATATCAGAAGTGGAATTGATATGTCATTAGTTTTTCTGTCCACATAAAACATAATGAGGGCACTTTGTATCCCAGGATAGCAGTTTGGAAGAAAATGTTAATCATTTCTTACAATAACATGTTTTTATCAGTGCAGAAGTATTTTGTTGAGTCTTTGACCACATCAACAATCAATCTTGGCTGGGGAAATTTCTGGTCTGAAAAGTGAACCTACCACAAGTGTTTCTATTTTTTTCTTTTTTGTTCTTCTGATCAACGAAGTTCATTTCGTAATTTTCTGCCTTGAGCAGCCATTTCTAACTCATCTGTGGAAGACAGCAAGCTATTTAAGTCATTAGATAATTGAATTTGTATTAACTATCCTATTGCCCTGAGTGGGGCAATCACAGTGCTCTCTCTACATTCGCCCAGCTGCCTTAAGCCCAGTTCCTTGTCTGTTCATGCATTTCAATTGTGAGATATAACTGTGAGTTTCTGATTAAATATCTAAAGATATGTTGACTCCATCTCTCCACTCTTTGAAGGGGAGGAAAAATTAAACTATTTGACCCATCCTCACACACAGAACATAAACACACACAGAGGGTCAGGGGCATGGTCCTGTGGCACATTTCCTTATTTCCTTATTTCCTTATTTCTCAATAGCCCTCTCAGACTCTACCTACCAGACAAGGGAACCTACGCAGGACACCAAATATTTTAACAAATTGTATTTGTATGGTTACAAATACAATTGGTACAAAGAAATGTATGGTACAAAGAAAAGACCATTAACAGGATAAACATTTCTGCAACAGGAATGTGTCCAGCGACCCATATTTACCACCCTTTAATTCGACTTTACTAAATTTAACAAAGTTGGCTTATGTTGGAAGATACATGGAACTAAGGTCAGTGACTAAGGCAAAGTCAGCTGAAGTGATGAAGTCCAAAGTCAGGATGAAAATGATCTGGTTTAATGTTAATTAACCATCTCCATCTTTTCTCCTCTCTAAGGGCTCATTTCCTGGAAACCTCCAGCTGGTGTTGGTTTTGAGGCCCAACACTCTTTTTCAGCGCACAATCTCTGACATTCTGTTCAAGTTCAACAAGGATGAGTTCAAAATGAAGGTGCCAGTAAGTCAAGCCTCTTTTACCACTACTCATGTTTCACATTTGTTCTTCAGTCAACTGTGGTCAGAAGTGGGGAAAAAGGTCTGGGATTTTGAAGAATGTTCATAGGTTCACAACTCCATCATATTTATAACAAATGATATTCAGGGAAACTCTTTCTTCAGGTGATCATGCTGAGCTCAATATCTGAACTACACTCCTACATTGACCAGTCCCAGCTGACCAAGGAGCTCGGGGGAACACAGGAGTACAGTCACGAGAAATGGATCTCCCACCGAACAGTATGCACACGGTGCACAGTACACCTTTCAGTCAGCGAAAGACATATTTCTATGAGTCCCATTAAAAAAGGATGTTCTGAGTTCATCGCCATCAGGAATATTGATTTATATCAGAGCTGTTATGGGTATATTTTTGTGGATCGCCAATCCCTAATGCAACTCCAATCCTCTTATCACTGTAGTGATGTAGTTTTTCCTGTTTGGGTGATGTATATACATCTCTACATCATGTTTTGTCATCTAATTTAAGCGGCCCCCCCTCCGATTTAAGCGCAGTCCAAAGTGGATTAACAAAAATGTTTCCCTCCTCTTTTATATATCAACTTTAAAGTTTTCGTCAACAAGCTTTGACTGAATTTTAGCACAGATCTACTAGTGCCAAGATTTTCAGCATTCTTCTGTCTCATGGCTGTATCTGAGCATATTATGTTAGACATTTGACAGTCTAATTTTAAAATCTGAATAGTGCAGACTCATATCAGCAATCGGTGTCACGATGTGACAATCCAGTTCTCAGTGTGGCGTTCTTCATTAATGTCTTCTGTTTTTCAGGCTATTGAGGGCTTTGCCTTGATGGTAAAGAAAACAGCACAGGCCCTGCAGTCCTTTGGGACTGAGCTGGCTGAAACCGAGCTCCCCAATGAAATTCAGGCCACAAGAATCCTGCTCATCACACATACTGACAAGAAAGACAAAATGAAGGTAATAAGCATTTGCCTAATTTGCCTTTTTCGTGAATGTTTATTTGACAAATTTATGGTCAAGTTTTTCTATCCTTTACTTTATTCAGTCTCTGTGTGCCTACAGGAAGATCTGCTGGTGGCTCTGGGGCAGGGCGGCAGGCTGTTGGAGAGCATTAATGAGCCTGTGGTTCGAGACCCAGACCATAATATGAACCAGGATGAACTGGAGAACCTAGCCACTGTGCAAAGGTGGGAACACCTTTGGCTGATTCATCTACTAACTCAGGCCATTGTCAAAGCAATCAATTCTAAGTAGGAGTTTCTTTTTCTGTATTTACATGCAGAGATAATACGTATCAGCAGTGTGACGATCCAAAATTATTACTCCTCAGTCCGAAATCAAATATAGAAAAATTCATAATGCATAACGCATTATGCATAATGCAAAATGCATTTTTTTTCTATCTAATCAACGTTCTGTTCATATGATCATCATTCTCAATCCATTAATGCTCCTCTGCCAGATTGTTGTCTCAGCTGGATGAGACAGAAAGGGCTTTTGACGAGTTCTGGGTGAAGCACAAAAAAAAACTGGAACAGTGTCTCCAACTGCGCAACTTTGAGCACAACTACAAAGAGGTCAGCTGGTGAAATCATTTGTAGGCTTCCTTGAGCTCAACCAAGCACTCGAGGGTTTGGTTGAAAGGCTAATGTGTCTCTACTGCAGGTCAGGGCTCTGCTGGATCAGGTGTCTGATAAACTTGCAACCTTCTCTGAGGTGGGGATCAGCCCAGCACATGCTGACCAAATCTTCTATGAACTCACCACCTATGAGGACAAAGTCTGTGTAAGTGGCAGCCTCCGCATCACACATCGAGCTCTATCTAACACAGGAGAGCTGAATAATACCTTTATCATGCTTTTCTGCTCAAATCTCAAGTTAACCATTTCTAAATAAAACTTTTACTGGGTTGTTTTGTGTTCCGCAATAAAGCCAAGAGAGATAGTAAATATCTAGGTGGAAGGATGTTGAGGTTGGAACTGCCGGCCGGGAGGCCAAGAGGACCGAAGAGGAGTTTTTTTTATGGATGATGAGTTAGATAGAGGAAGATAATTCGCCGTGCTAACCCCTCGAGGGAACAACCGAAAGACAAAAGATATTGCAGATAAATGTACGCACGTGGGGTTTATACATGTATAAATTTACCCATTTAAGCAGAGCTTATATGAGAGATGAGATGAGATGAGATGAGATGAGATGAGATGAGATGAGATGAGATGAGATGAGATGAGATGAGATGAGATGAGATGAGAACAACTTTATTTATCCCGAAGGAAATTGTTGTGCCAGAGTTTCAAGTAAGAAACATAACAGTAATAGATAATAGTAGAAAGGAGGAAGAATAAGAAATACAATGAAATATGAATTGTCTTAACTGTTAGCTGTAACTACAAAGATTTGAAGATATAAAACAAAAAGGAAGGAAAAATACAGATGTAACATGCAGAGGACATATGAAACTTAATTATATGTATTTTTGTAAGGATTACCTCCTTTTATGAAGGAAGAAGCTTCAACTACTCATTGTATACCTGTCTACAGGAGGTCTTGGAGAGAACTTTAGCTTTGGCTCATGAGGGTGACAGTTTGATCCAGAACTCTCATTATGCCGAGGATTCCATTCAGCCCAAATGCACCGAGCTCAGAACTGTACGAGAAGATCTGAGCAACAACCTGAAGACCAGGAAGGACCACCTGCTGAAAGCCATCGAGCTGTATCAGTGTTTGGAGAGAGTGAGAAACCAACTTCCCCAGAAACTTCCCATTTACTGCAGTTTGCATGGATTGTTTGTCCCTTCTCACAAATTGTTACTCTTCACAACTACAGGCTTCAAAGTGGTGTGATGATGGTATCTACCTGCTGGCTTTCCAGCCAGTAGACAAATGTCAGTCACACGAAGGGGCAGAGTTAGCCCTGCAGGAATTGGAGAGCTACCTGGGTAATGCAGACCAGAACCAACTGACAGATCTCAGTACTATCTGGAAAGACTATGAAGCGGTGCTCAACCAGCAACTAAGGGTAGGACCATACAGTAAAGATGTTATTAACTGTAAAACATGACAAACATATTCACAGCGTCAGCTTATCCAAAACATGATGAAAAACAGACACTAGGACTTGCAGGTCTGTTACTTTTAAACACAGATAAACATCTTGAAATTATCCCTGGTTAACAATAATTATCACACTATTTCATAGATATTTTTGCTCGAGATGTTCAAAAGCCAACATCTGGTTGGTTCAGTTATGATACGATATCTGGTAATAAAACTCCTTTTAATGACTTCTTGTGTTGAGCAGGACCAAGTGGAGAAGGTTTTCCAGAAGCAGGTGTCCATGCAGGAGATGTTCAATAAGAGGACAGTGAGCTTGAAGAAGCTGGCAGCCAAACAGACCAGGCCAGTTCAGCCGGTGGCTCCGAGGCCTGAGGCTTTCATCAAATCTCCACTCAGCTCTCCTGGTCAGTCACTTCACATTCTCTCATGGAACTTTATTTTTTTTTATCTTGTGCAAGACACTGACTTGTCATACATTTCAGCTCACGATTAGGTCAGCCTTTACAGTACTCCACCCACTTTCCAAAAACTAAAGACTCTAAATTGTCCATAGGTGGGAATGAGAGAGTGAATGATTGGATGTCTCTAGAGGGGGCCATGTGATTGACACGTGAACGATCCAGATTAAAAACCGGCCTCTTGCCTGATGTCAGCTGGGATTGGCCACAGTGACGCTGCACTCAGGATAAGCACTGTGGACAATCTGTTGTAGCAACCAACTCATTTAGTTGTAACAACATCTATTTTTGAAGTCCAGAATTAGGTGCAAGGGGTTAATCCAAAACACATTTCCATTAAACCAGATCACAATGACATTTTTTGGCAATTAGGATTTCCGACAATAGAAATGCAAATTCACTTGTAATTGTGTTTGTGAGAATTTTAATACAATTTATATATCCTTACCATTTGCATTAAAAAAAAGACAAATTACATTTTTTCCTTATATTTTGTGCCTCTGATTTCTGCCACAGCACACAGAGCCCAGCAAGAGAAAATCAACTCAGAGGGAGAAACAGGGAATTACGAGAAAGTAAGTGCTCAAGTGAATTTTTTTTGGAGTCTGCGTCTGTCCTGGTTTTATAGCTAATCACCCCCATGTTTATTCTCCTCAAGGGCGATGACCAGTTACAGAATGGAGAAAGTAATGGGAGACACACATCGCTGTCAGAGGAGGAGGAGAACCTGGCAGTCCTCAGGAGGTGAAGGATCGCCAATAACTCTCGTCAGATTACAAGATGAACTGTGTCAAACAATTCTCTAATATTCTACTTGCACTTTCCTTCCTGTTCCCTCTCTTTTTACAGACACGTTATGAACGAACTGCTTGAAACTGAGAGAGCTTACGTAGAGGAGCTGCTCTGTGTATTACAGGTGTTTGTCCAAACCGCAGACCATTTATTCCTCTCTGCATTTTACGGTGCATTATAATCCACTGCGGTGTGTTTATACTGTATGTCACAGGGATATGCTTCTGAGATGGATAATCCAGCAATGGCCTCCCTCATCCCCACTCCTTTACAGAACAAGAAGGAGGTTCTGTTTGGTAACATGCCAGAAATTTATCACTTTCACAAAAGGTGAATGGGCACCTGCCGGCTGTCAATTCTGTCGCAGTTGCATGAAAGAATATGTACTTCCTGTTAGGAATGGTTTTGCATGTTCTGTTCATGTTTTCTGATGTTATGGTACTGATGTAACACAATGCCAGCTATCACCAGTATAAGATTGCGTTTCCATGCTATGAATGTAATCATGTATCAATTGCAACTTTAATGAAATTACAACTTAATTCTTATGTTTTCTTCACATCATTTTCCCTCTTTGGTGGTGGCTCTGTAAGTGCTCAGTCATATTTAGAAAAAATCAGCAATGGGCTTTGCACATTTCTACTAGCACTCAGGCAAACAAAGAAACAGTCCTGGGTGTAAATGTGAACATCTTCAGAAATGGAAGAAAATGAGCTTACATATAACAGTACTTTCAAATATACTTCTCACATATTCTTCCTAATTTTGTTATTTTTGTAATTGTTTTCAGGACATTCCTGAGGGAGCTCGAGCAGTACACTGACTGCCCAGAACTGGTTGGGAGGTGTTTTCTTGAAAGGGTGAGGGAAATATCCAGTGTTCAGCAAGGAGGTGTGAATCCAACATGTTTCTGAAATATATATTTGCCTCTTCACTCAGATGACAGACTTGCAGATCTACGAGAAATACTGTCACAATAAGCCTCGATCTGAGAGCCTTTGGAGGCAGTGCTCAGACTGTGCCTTCTTCCAGGTAAACATTTCAAAAACCCCTGATGTTTGTATTTGTGGGTGTTATTTCAAATAAATCATATCCTCTTGTTCAAAAACCAGGAATGTCAGAAAAAACTGGAGCACAAACTTGGATTAGATTCCTATCTGCTGAAGCCTGTGCAGAGAATCACCAAATATCAGCTGCTATTGAAGGTATAATGGTGAAAGTCGGCCATAAAGGCCCTTCTATATGAAATGCTCTTTTTTTTTTCTCAATGTTTGACATGTTTCGGTATTTTCTCTGAGTTAAATGTGTGCTGTGGGATCTATAGGAAATGCTCAAGTACAGTAAAGGCTGTGAGGGTTACACTGACCTGCAGGAGGCTCTCATCTCCATCTTGGGTATCCTCAAAGCTGTCAATGACTCCATGCACTTCATTGCCATTACAGGATATGAGGTAATCATTTTAAACAGATCAAAAAATCCCCAGTGCATCGTGTGAAATGGATGTACTATAATCTTTAGTGAAATATTCCAGTCATCTAAATTGTTCTATATTTAAAGTATTTGCTATTTCCACAGGTGGATTTCATTTGTTTCTATATTTTAATATGTGCACTTAAAGAAAAAATGATGGCGTGTTGACAGAGAGATGGATTTCAACATGAATACATACAAAGCATACCTAATATAAAATCACAAACTCCATCAATGTCAAAATATTCTGGGATATGTGCAAACTTTGAGCCGTCAGCTTTAACGTGTGACATCTTTTTTCTTGCCGCTTACAGGGTAACTTGAGTGAGATTGGTAAACTGCTTATGCAGGGGTCATTCAGCGTGTGGACAGAGCACAAGAAAGGCCACGCAAAGGTCAAAGATTTGGCCCGATTCAAGCCTATGCAGAGACACCTCTTCCTCCATGAGAGGGCACTGCTTTTTTGCAAGAGGAGGGAGGAGAACGGCGAAGGATATGAGAAAGCTCCGTCCTACAGCTTCAAACATTCACTTAATGTGAGCACTTCCACACTTGCAGCATCTGTAATTCTGTAATACTGCGGCAGTTTTGACCCAAAACTGAGATTGTTCTCTTTCCTCCATGAACCTCTCATTTTCTTTTCTAACAGATGAGCGCTGTGGGAATTACAGAGAATGCAAAGGGGGATAACAAGAAGTTTGAAATCTGGTGCAACTCAAGAGAGGAAGTATACATTGTCCAGGTACAGAACATTGTAAAAAATGATCCACCTAATTGGTAACTGACAGATTACAAGTTCCACTATTTCTGATCTTTAAGGCTCCAACCACTGAAGTCAAGACAACTTGGGTAAATGAGATTAGGAAGGTTTTGACAACTCAGCTGGAGGCATGCAAAGGTACACACCCTCATCCACATTGTGAATTTAAAGGAGTCCGATTCCAGATCAGCTATTCACCTAATGAGATGGCATGAGCTTAACTGCTGAAATGTTATCAGAGATTATAAGTGAAACTTTCTCTCACAGAAGCCAGTCAGCAGAGGGCAACAGATCAAGTTTTCCAATTTCCCCCCAGTGGACCAGTAAGCCTAAGGTAAGCTGGTATCCTCCACTTAGTCTTCAGTTTATTTCACAATAGTCTCAGAAGCTTTAGCAGTGAAGCTTTTCTGTCCAATCGCAGTCCATTTAAGTCCGCCCAGAAGGGCATTAAGAAGGGAGAGGAGAAGAAAGCTGAGCCCAGCAGCCCTGATGGCAATCCCTGTTCCTCACCAAAGCCAATGGCAAAAGGTCAGCAGCGGCACTGTGAAACGCAGTTGACAGTACCTTGATTATTTAAAGAAATGAGCTTTTGTGCAGCATCCACTGGACAAATGATGCAATTCCTTCCTTTCCTTTAATGGCTGATCCACATCTCTCCTGTGGATTAAAGCCCTGCTTAACTCACCTTCCCCCTTCCCTCTTTTTGTTGTTTGTCCCTCTATTCTCCGGGTCAGACGAGACTGTGAAAAGCCCTACCTCAGACAGAGCCGCGGTGGCAAAAAAGCGCTTTACTTTACAGGGCTTCGGTAACCTCAAAGCTCAGAAAGGTAACAGCAGGCCACTGTCAAATTCATTTCCGAATGATTGCATCATCATCCACTTCTGTAAAATTTTGGACTTCCGCTGATTGGAAGTAGATGACGTTTACTGAAATATAAACACCTGCTCTTGCAAGAAGTGAGATGACAAGAATTAAACACAAGACACACATATGACTTGTTATTTACTAAGTATAAGGGTGGTGTTGATCTTCTCATCTAACTCTGCAAGAAGCTTTGTCTCCAAACATTTGAAACATGATGTAATGAATTTAAAGATAATTGGTAATTAGGTCAAACATTGCATGCTTCCCTCCACAGAGCCATCAGCTACTGATGATAAAAGTTTCACATTACCCACAACGATTCTCCTGTCATCAGGTATCACACATTTCCAACAGCTCCATTCTGCAACGTCACAGCAGGAAAAATAATAGTCACGTCAACCGTGACCCCATGCAATTCAGGTCTTGAGAGTGACATGGCGCAGTTCCATATGATAAATGTTTTTTGTTACACATTTGCCTTTCCTGCTGTGACCTGTCGAATGTCCAACCTGAACAACCTCAGGAATTCCCAGACGCAGACTTTTCTCTTTTTTTTAACCAAGTGTTGATAATATTACTCCCTACTAGAATAGCTAACTATCTGATTTTTAATGACTCCCATCAAAATGTTCCTCGTGTATGTTAGTATTTTGTTGGAATTCTGTCTTGATGAATGTCCACATTCCTCCCTTTTGTTGTCTAGGATCTCCACCAAGCCCTGACCATAAAACCAAAAGGCAGAGTGATCCTACACCCTTTGGCTTCAAAGGTAACTTTTGTAATCAGCAAAAACAACAGCCTCTCCCTTCTTGGGCTGATTGTTGATCCATGATACTGTATGCGAGTATAGCAAGGCTCCCAGACACAACCTGAGGATGAATGAATGGCTGTGCTTCCATTGCCTCCTTTCCCTCAGATGCAGGTCCTCCACCCCTCCACCTCAGCAGGGCTAAGTGGTTCAGCACCACTAGCCTCTTACAGACAAAATGGAAAGGTATACAGACACCAGCTGGAGGTCTCTGGTCACTGTAGTCCTTTCATAGCTCGTCTTCTTTTCACTCAGCCTGCCCCACTTTCTCTCTAGTTTGATGAAATCGCTGAAGTGCACACTGACATGGAGTAATGCTTGCCTGCATTGCTACTTATTTGTCTTTTATAAATCCAGAGCTCAAGATATGAAGTGCATGCCTGTCCAATCTCTGACTGTGGGTTATATTTGTGGGACATGCTTTTTGGATCAGGCACTTTTTCTTCTGTGTTGAAAAAATATTTTGTTGTTCTTCGGCTCAGTTTCACACTTAGATACCTCACTCTGGCTTCAAAACACGCGTGGTATCCTGTTATAATTTATACTGCTGTATCAACCTCTTACTCATAGGCTGGAACAAGAACTCACTGTCACTGGATGCTTCAGAGGAGCATGATGGCTATTCCAGCGCTGAGGATCCTCTTAATTCTGACCCAGAGGATGACAATGGCAAGAAATTGGTACAGTATATGATCTAACATGACTCATACATCAGCTTATTAGTACACATGCTCATCACTTCACAAAAAAAAAGAAAATGACAAAATTACTGCATTTGAATACATAATAATTACACTCGTATTTAGGAACGCTTGGGGTAAATAGTTTCCCTTGAGTTAATTTCTTCATGTTTGACATAAATATAAAAACATTTGCATCAAAATTTCAACCTTACTGTTTGGTAGATTATAAGTATGATGCGGTCATTATTACTATTATTGTTATTCTTATTGTAAATGTTTTTGTTGTTTTTGTTGTTGTTATCATCATCATCATCATTCATCAGGTGTAGTTTTAGCTAAATTTAAACACAAGCCAGATGTCCAGTTGTAAATGTTTCACACTGGCCAATTAACACCTTTCTATTAGTGTGCCACTTATTGTGTAATAAACATGAAATGTTAAATCTATTGTAAAAGCGTATTTGCTTTCTCACATTCACAGGTAGAACATGTTAAATTTGTACAACTTTAACAAAATACTGATTGGAGGGATTTCGCCAATTTTCTGACTTCAGTCTCTGCATTTTACGACAGCGTGTTGGCAAATATACAGTGAAGACCGACTATGAAAAGGGCTGCACTCAGGAAGTCTCAGTGAAGAGTGGAGACATGCTGGAGCTGATGAAGGAGGGAGACGATGGACAATGGTGTGGAAACACATACACTCTTAATAATGTCAAATTAATTATCAAAGGTTATTATAGTGGGAATAATGTGTGCATTGCATTGTGTTCATTTCTTGCAGGCTTGTTCGCAACCTCAGCACCTCAATGGAAGGCTGGATCAGTGCTGCTAATCTCATCACCCTCATTGGGAAGTCCAAGTCTTGCCAGTCTCTCACAAGCTCAGGTAGTCAAACTAACCACGCAGAAAGAGCTTTTAAAATAGTTTGTTCTCTGTCAGTCCACATTGATTTTCAACATGTGTGTGTGTTTGTGTGTTTCTATCTGTCTGTATCCGTGTCTGACAGACGGCAGCGGTTCCGGCAACCTCAGCACATCATCCAGCTGCAGTGAGAACGACACAAGCTTCTCCGACATAAAGCCCTGAACTGCTCAGCACACCATCTGTCAATAAACTGTCCTCCTGCTTTATGTGGCTGTTTGTGCACACTTTGTATCACACATGCTGGTACCCTTCAGAACTTCTCCACATTTCCAGACAACTCTGCATAATTTTTTTGTTGACTTCAATCCTGCAACAAGGTCAGCGGTAAGAGCAAATGCAAACTTGACTGGTTGAAATCAGTGAGGATTCAAATGAGGCAGAGTAGGTTTACTTTGAAGAGAAAGATGTATAGATATATAAATGTATAGCAGCGGGACTGATCTCACCAAATGCATTTGTTTTGGAGGAATGTGGATGACAGGAGATAATCATTCCACTGATACTGTACATAAAAAGAATAGGGATAAATTAATATGTGTGGCTTATTTAAATGATTGAATGTTTTTGGCTATTTTCCCAATTAGATGTCTATTTATTTGTAAGAAAGCCCACATGTTATATCAGGCACTTGGTCATGTTCCTCTCATCTCTCTTTTCCAAATTTATTTTTACAACTTTTAGTCCTTGTTCTGCCTGTGTCATGGGACCCTGGTTATCCATCTGCTGTCCAGACTTTGTGAGTTGTTGTCCTTTGGGGTTTTATCTGTGTGAATAATCAGAGATCACTGTATAGTGCTAACTTATTCCCTTTAAAGGGGGCAAGCAGTGGATGTAGATATTGTTCATTAATCTGTCCGTCAAGAAACATTTATTATTTCAGATGCTATATTGTACATTAAGTATGGTGATGTCACTGCTTTGTGACTTCTTTTTTATATAAACTTGATAAACCAGTCAGTGTCTCAGTGTTTGTTTGTGTGTGTGTCTGTCTTTAATAATGTTTACATTTCTAAAATATCATGTCATATCATTCCCACCGCACTGTAACAAGAAGGACTGAGGACATAGCAAAAAACCTGAAGCAATAACTGAAGGACAGCATGAAAGATTTTGAGTACTTTTCCCTGGCTTTGGATGAGAGTTGTGATATACGGGGCGCTGCTCATCTTCGAGCGTGGGATCATTGCAGACTTCAGAATCACAAAGGAGCTGGCAGGCATGTGGTCAATGAAAGGGACAACAATGGGGAGTGATTTGATATCAGATGAGCCCAAGAGCTCTGAATCAGACAAGTCATTGCACTTTTAGAGGAAAATGAGACTGACTACCGTGACATAAGCTCTAAAGATTAAAAAAAAATGTTTACCAAAGTAATTGGAAAACAATTAATTGGTGCCATGGGCACAAAGGAGCGTCTAAAGCGTTCAGTTCTGCACCAGGGTGGGATGAACCATTAGCTAAATGAGCTGCCCACAGTTTGTCGTGCAGGAGGTGGGAAGGATTGTCAAGGATAGCTCTCAGTTTGTCCTTCACCCTCGCCACCGCACTTTAGCGCACTTTATCCATCATGGGCCAAACTCCCAACCCGAATGCCCCCTTACCCCTAAAGGAGTCCATGCCTCTCGAGTTTTCTCTGACTTTTTTGATTCCACTGGACACAGGAGCGTCCTTCCTGACGCTACAGTGGGCGGCCGGCCGCTGCCCAGCGCAGACGGAGAAGGAGGATACTCTGCTTGGCTCTCTCTCTCTCTCTCTCTCTCTCTCTCTCTCTCTCTCTTTATATATATATATATATATATATATATATATATATATATATATAATTCAATTATATATATTCCTAAGGCCAAACTCTGTTTTTTGTTGCGAAGTTATCGTTTATTTTGTTAGAAATTATAGAATTCTGGTTATATATGTAGTACATGGTAATAACAGCTCTCCCTATACATTCAGAGATGACAAGTCCCAAATATAAGACAGATATAGATATCTCTGGAGTTTACTTCATGAATGAGTTTTGTTTATAAAACGTCTCCAGGATGGTAGTATTAATTTCCAAGCTTAATGTTGGATGTCTTCATAGGTCTAACAACAAGCCCCTTCCTCTTTCGGGGGACAGAATCAAGTCAAGAAACAGCGCCACTTGTTCGTATAAAAGTTCCTTATAGTGGCCAAACCTTGGTACTTCACGCGTGGCGTCGGTCATGCGGTGAACACGATTTTCCCGAACGGGGGCAAAGAAAGTCCATTGAATATTTGACTCTTTTAGCTCGATGACGATGAAACTACAAATGAGTTTTCAATCGTTTTAGCAAGCCTAAGCTAACCAGGGGGAAACCGGAAGTGGGGTCAGTTTTTGCGTCACACATCGGTCACAGGCTTTTCGGATGATGGGCCGCGCCTCCCGCGCTCTGCCCTCTCCAAGCCCTCTCGTTCCCTGCGCATTGTTCAAGCGAGAACATGCGAACGGGGGGACGTGACGGCCAAACGGGGGGCTAAGACGAAGTGACAAGGAGGACACGGAAAAAGCAACAGAAACCCGCCGACTCGTAAAGATTTCCTTGTCGCCTGTCAGCAGCGATGTCTCCGAGCCGCAGAGGCTCCTGCTTCCTTTGTCAGAGGTCCGAGGAGACCAAGGTAGCAGGAGCCTTATCAACCAAAGACGGGATCACAGCTCATCAAAAATGTTTGGTAAATATGACCGCAGATTTGAAGTCGTCTCAGCGGACGGACGGCTAGCGGCTAGCGCTCGGAACAGCATTCGGAATCCCGCTTCTTGTCCGGAAACGGAATATTACACGGACATTTCTCAAGAAACACAGACCACCTCGTGTTGTGTGTACTTGGAGCCCTACCCTTCCCCACTCAGGGTGCCGTTTTCCCCACCTCCTTTGGTTTGGTTGTTTGTGAGCTTCGACTCACAAATGTCTGCTAAAGTTTCTGCAGCTCAAGCCTGTTCAATACGGCGGGCAACTCACACAGCCTTCTGTTTTTCCAGATTATTTTTTCAAAATATAATATCCATAATATACATGCATACATGTATCAACACAAATTGCTGCATGCATGCATGCATGCATGCATACGTACATAATTCATACGTATTCGTGCACCCATGTTGTCACACGAGCAGTCGGATAATAATGCAACAGTAAGCTATAAAAAGGGGGAAGTAATACGGCGTTTTTTGAAACATTTGATAATTATTGGAATTTCTCTATAAAAAAAAATCAAATCATATATACACTGGGTCACACCTGAATGCAGACTGATTTTGTTAAGGAGTGAGAGATAACATAATATTGCGCAATGATCAGCTTTTTAAAGGATATCAAACACACGGTTGCCTTTGTGTTTATGACTTCGTTTGTTTTAGTTGTATTCGTTCCCCTGGTTTTATTTGGTTTTATTATTTGTCTCATTACTCAAGCTGTCACTTGCTCACTATTTTCTTCCTTGCAGTCGTTTTCTGCAGGTATTTTCCCCAAAAGTAAAGGGCATTTGGGGGACCTGTTTGGGTATGCCGTGGATGACGTGAAGAGGGAGGTGAAGCGAGGAAGCAAACTGGTAAATACAGAATAAGTTGGTTGTTGTTTCCAATCTTTTTCTCTGTTTTTTTTTTTTTTTATTATATTGGAAGGACACAGTGCATGTGTTCCCGTGTACTGATAAGCAAGAACACCAGCTGTGTTGAAAATCTCAGGAAAAGTACATTCAGACAGTATAAGTATATTTCTACAGTACAACACATGCATCAGTTGCTGCATAGGCCACAAAAGCAGTCACAGAATTGTCACAATGTTATGCAGCATCTACAAAAGTTGATTTGGTGACTGATTTTCTCTCGGATTTAATTGCCAAATTATGCATATTATCTCCTCGTTATTTTAACATCAGTCTCGTGAATTCATCGATTTATATGAAGTCGACAAAACAATACTTACATAGTTTTTTAAAAAAAGAAAAGGCTAAAGTATGTCATTTAAAATCACGTGAAATATGAAGTGATTGTCAATTTCAAACCCCCCTCACACATGCACACACACACATCCCTTGGTCTGCTGATTTCACACCCCCCTTGTGAGGCTTATGTTCACTTATGATTATTGACGTTTTGTAAATTTTACGCTCACCGGTATCTGTGTGTCAAGAAGAGTTTGGAGTTGTGTTCTGTTTTTTTTTTTTGTTAGACTTGTAACATATGCAAGAAAAAAGGCGCAACATCTGGGTGTGAGGTCAAAAGCTGCAGGAGACGCTACCACTACCCATGCGCCATTCAAGGGGATGCTCAGCTGATTGAAGATTCAAAAAACGGGAAGAACTGGTTTGTATGACCTGTTCTTGTCGCTGCCTGGTCTTCTGTGGTAAAGTTTGTTTGTTTAATGGATTGTCCCCTTTTCTCAAAACCTTAGGCTGTATTGCTTCAAACACTGCAAGACTGTTCAACGTAAGTCATCCAATATTTCTCTATTCACTTTTGAAAAAGAAATGATGCGCCAGAGTCAATGTGACGCCGCTCCCTTTTTTACGATCAGAAAATAACAGTTCAGCAAAGGTATTTGCCTTTACGACATCACGATCCTCCAGAGCAAACAGTAGGACTGCATTACCCAAGGTTAGTTCTGCTGGATGTTTCACACAGAAGCCTCTGAAAGGTTGAAGGTTTGACTTGTCATCCAGTGGTCACTCAATGTCACTAACAACAAATGTGTCATTTCTGTTGTTTAGGTATACTGCCTTGCATGTGAAGAGCTTAACGGAAATGGAAGTCTGGAGTGCTCATCTGACAGCATTTTTAAGTGAGTTTATTGATATTTGGCAAATGTTAAGTTCCTTCAAAAAAGTTCCATCTGCATTTTAGATTTCATAACATCTTGTGTGTTTTCAGGTTGTACTGTGATGAACACAAAGCCCTATCACTCAACAGAAACAAAAGCGGTAAGTGTCCCCTTTTTTTGTTTACTTCACATTCAGCCGCCTTGGTATCACAGAATGATATGTTTGTCTTGTTAGAGGATTCCACTGCTGCTAGAGTTTCTGTTTTCAGCAGTGGCTCAAACACCAGGACACGCTCAGCTGCAAAGGTGAATATGTTTTACCCTTCACTAGACTAAACTGGGCAAGATCCCAAGAGTACTCAGACCAGTCTTCACAGGAATACATATATATGTATTATATTTCATGCCCCCCAGCAATGTTTTTGGGTTGTCCTGTATAAAGACAGACAGCAAAGCAAACAAGTGTTGGTTAGCATTTTTTGTGAATTCTCTACCTGATTTAAAAAAAAAAGAAAAAAAAAGGAGTTATTGTACTCTCTTTTTTTCTTGAAATAGAGACAGCTGAGTGGCAAATACAAGTAAGTGTACCAATATTTTAATATTATGGCGGTAATGGCGACTCAATGCATGAAAGCCTGCCAGATGCTTCAGGCGACTGCTTCCTCCTTTTGTCCTCTGAAACACTTTTCCCATGTACCATTAACAAAGTTTGGGTTTTTTCCTCATTTGTAACACATCTTCTTAGTGCTGAGCCTGGTGTCATGCTGATGATATGTTCTTATTTCACCATGTCACACAACGTCCTGAATAATTTTATTTCCTGTAAGAATATGAGATGCTAAAATGTCTCTCCTGTGTCAAGGAATGATGAGACGCCTTCTAAACAGAAATCTAAATCCTGGAAGAGGACCATATCCAATGACTCTTCAAATTCAGGTCTTCCCTCTTTAGTACCTTAGATAATTTAAGTGCCATGCTTTTGCTCACACGCTCTGTACAGATATTATGTCTTAATTGTATGGAGTCACTTGTGACAGTGAAGTTATAACAGAGAAAAGATGTAACCACGGTGCCTGTCTGACTGAGGTAGTTAATAGAAAAGAAAAAAAAAACTAATATCAATATTAGAAAGGTTCAAATAGAAAGCCTGAGATGCTGGACATGAGTTAAAGGATGTGATAGAGGTGTAGAGAGGTGGTGTCACAACAGATGCAGCACTCAGGATTTAAGATGTCCCTTCCCTGTCGGGGCAGTAATACGTATTCAATAAAAGTGGTTCATACCAATTGGTTATGGAAAAAAAACTATTTTTATTATAAATCATCATGACCCTCTTCTGCAATGTTTGAGAGGACCAAATAGCGCACGCTGTACCAATCTATACTATGTGGACACTTTGAATTGAATTATGTAATAGTGTGTTAAAAGAGTTCTTTTTTATAAGCACATCAAAGCATG
Source organism: Fistularia commersonii (assembly GCF_037954325.1). Classification (NCBI taxonomy): domain Eukaryota; kingdom Metazoa; phylum Chordata; class Actinopteri; order Syngnathiformes; family Fistulariidae; genus Fistularia; species Fistularia commersonii. The sequence goes on along the minus strand of NC_141287.1, from coordinate 8,439,592 downwards.
CAAACATCAGAGCTCACCAAACCTCTTCTGTAACTTTTTCAGGTGATAATGTACCGAGTGATGTATTTGCCCCTTTGGAGTCGGACCCAGACGAAAGTCCGAGTTCTGCTCCGGAGCCACCTGTAAGTTTGATTCATTTCAGACTAAAGTCACATCTGATTGGACTCTGATTTGACTGATCTGACACTTCCTGTTTGTTCTATCTTTATTCTCCAATGTCTCTTCTGTCAACATAGCCTGATTCTTCTGTCAGGTATGACTTTTATGACAAATACAATAAGAGTCTCCAAATACTTTTTGAATAACATATTTTATTGTTATTAGTGTTTTTACTGATATATCATTTAAGATACAATGTCTGATTCAGGAAAAATCATGTTAAAGGGAAATTTTTAACTCTTCTGAAACTGTTGCCTTTGTTTAATAATAAAAAGTCATATTTGAAGGAGAACGAAAATAGGAGGAATCTCTCACATGCATCAATCAAATCACCTTGTGATTTTGCAAGGAATAAATATTTACAAAAGTTACTTTGAATAGTAATTTTTACTGTCATTATTTCTTAGGGTTTTCAAAAAATTGATCCTTCAAGGATTTCTGTCACACACAATATACTCTGTTTGCAGTAAAGTACCGGAGAGCCCCGCTGTATCCAACACAGACTGGGATCACAACAGATGCAGCACTCAGGATTTAAGAGTTGTTTGCAAACCACTACCCATTTTTATAGAAAATCATCTGGCAGAAGAGATTCAAGACTTAAGTAAGGATGAGGAAGGAAGGTCACTGCTGGTGAGTCTTGTGTCTTGTCTTTGCAGATCCTACTGCTTACCATTTTTTTTTCTGCCATGTTAAAATGTTCCCTTCAAGTTTCTTCCTTTCATGTGTTTCTCACCCCCACCTGAGAGGAGGTAGTATTCATTTATTTATTGATAACTAATTTTATTTGTATCCATCAGAGTACTGAGTCCTGGAATATTATGCCGCCTGTGGAGGCCTTTGTGAAGTCTAGCATGTTTCCTGAATCGTCGTCTGAAAGGTCAACTCAGACAGACTTACCCACTTGTCGTAATATGATCCTGGTCAAGGCAGAAGAAGTGATAAAGACAATAGATGGAGGTAAAGTTCTTACAGACACAAAGTGCAAATGTAATATTTGACATCCAATAATAACGAATATTTGTAAATGTATTGCCCTCGGTTATGATGTAGCTCGGTATAAATGTGTGACTGAATGACATGGCACTTTATTTGTGAGGCAAAAAAAAATTAAATCCTCAAAGGTTTCCTAAGTATGCATTAACTTTAAATCTGTATTCATCATATTGACACTTTTTGGTAATTTTATCGTAAATGCATGCAGGCACTTTGGACAGCTCTAAGCTCAAGGCAGACGGCTTTCTGTTTTGAAGAGGGTGGTATAAGGGTCGGTATAAGCAGTGCTTACAACAACAAGGTTCGGAAGACATAATACAATAATGGCTTGAATTTTCAATGATGGGCATCTGGCAGAACCACTGCAACGTTAAGAGAGAGACCAGGGTCTCGGTGGAAGAAATGAGACTGCTTCCATACATTGATGAGGGGATGTGAATGCAGACAGAAGCCTGCAGTAGCATAGCAAGGGGCTAGTGCTTTCTCAAAAAGGAAGGTCTTAATGGGAACCCCGACTGGGAAGACTTAATTGGCATAAATATGCTTTAATGTTTGTGTCATACTGGATTATGTTATTAAAAAAGCATGAATTATCTCTTTAAAAATGTCAATTTATACCACTTAACCTGTGGGTGCAGCCATTGTTTTACTAGTACAAGGCGTCTTCATTTTGAAGCTCATTTTGACTGTTTTCGACCACATTGAACTACGGCAGCCTATGAGTGAAACATTTTTTTTCTTCAGTTTTATATAACAATTAAGATAAGTTGATAGATTTTATTTGTGTTTGTATGTAGCCAGTGCAACAATTGATCAAATAGGATAATAACATCTTGGCAACTGGGGATCCCTTTTAAGAACTTTTAGATCCCTTCTACCCAGGATGTAAGTGACCTTGTTGTCCCTCGTGTCTCAAAAAGCAGAACATGGGCCTGAGGATTCAGCTACTAACCATCTCTTTTGTGGAACCATCTTCCAATTTTTCCATCCGGGGGTGGAAACCCTCTCTTTGTTTAAAAAAGGGCTTAAAGTGATTTCCACGTAGCAAGATATTATTATCTTATTTGATCAATATTTGTACCTGATAGGTAAAAACAATAATAATATCTCTCAACATATCTTAATTTGTATAGTATGGGGGGGAAAAACTTCACTTGTAGGCTGCCATTGACACAAACATTAAAACATAATTATGCTTATTAGTCCTCCCAGTCAGGGACCCTTAAAGACGTGGGGGGTACCAGGCCATTTAAGGCTTTTTTTGTCAAGGAAATGGATTTTACTTTCTACACTAAATTGTACAGGGAGCCAGTGGAGAGAAGCCAGCACTGGGGAGACATGACCCCACATATTAGTTATTGTCCGAACACGTGCGGCAACATGAATGAGCTGAAGAGGCCTTAACAACTTGGTAGGAAAGCCCAACAAGAGAGAATTAAAATAATGTAGACTACAGCATAAATGAGTTTTTCTGCATCTTTTAGAGACAGAATATGCCGGATTTTTGCATTTCAGTGTGCCATTTCCACGCAGTACCAGAGCGTATATTTTCTTCAAACCGTCATCCCATTTGATAGTCAATCATATTCTCAAGGTTTTTGGCAAAATCCAAAATCCTTTTGGAACCACAGGAAAACGTATGGATCTTTTTCTCTTTTCAGGGTCCATCCCAGGGTCAGGTCCTGGCACCAGCCCCATGCTTGCCCGCAGTCCCAGTCAACTCTCTCCTGGTCCCTCTGCCCCAGAAGAGAGCAGTGGGGGGCACCCTGTCTCCCTGGACCACTCCAAACCCTTTATTGTTAATGGGTCATGCATCAACCTAACTACGCCTACGACCCCTCCTTGCTCCCCCGCGGTCTCCCTCTTTCCGATCTCCCTCCCTCACTTAGAAGCAGGTCCCAGCCTTGACTCTGCGAGCTTCTGGAAAAGTTGCAATGCAGCAGGCTGTACACAGGCCATCTTTGAAGATCTAATGAACGAGGTGAAGAACATCTCTAGGAGAATCCTGTCCGACGAGGCCAGCCAGCAGGGTGGGAGACGGCGAAAAATCCCCCATAGGTCCTTATATTTCATTCTGAACTTTTGAATTATACTGTTTTCATCTCCCCTTTCTACAGACTATGATGTGGCATTAAATGTGATGGAGGCTTCTGGGAAATTTTCTGAGTTCGTGGCCCAACAGCAGCAAGGTGAGGGAAACTCTTCTCAGGTGCTGCTTTGTCTCATGCAGGTCAAGAATGGGTGGAAGTCAAGTTCCCCAAACTAATCTCTGAACAGATTGAGGCATTTTTATTCGATCAGGGTTATAGGGAACTGAATGAAGCCTGATTGTTGGGCTCCCTGTAATGAACCTTCTATTTATTTAATGCTCATATAACTACAATGGTGAAAAACGCCATACTTTTTTTTCCTGTATAGGTTTTTAAAAATATATCTGAAAAAACAGGAAAACCTGATGCAGTTTTCCATCCAAGGTTGGTCTTCTGCACATAAGTAAATATGAAAAAAAATAGGAAACTAGCTATGTCATTCAGACCACTGGGCTGATGATCAGTTCTCTCGTCTTCTTTTTTTAGTTAACTATTATTATAATAGGCTGTAAAACACGGGATGTTTTTGCATCTATGCACATGAAACATAATAAATAGAACTATGATTCACATTCAATAAATCTTTGAACTTTTAAGCAAATGAAATTGAAAGTAAAGATGTTTTTTAAAAATTGAAATATACCCCATGTCAATTGTCTTCACAGATTTGGAAAAGAAACAGCTGGAGCTGCAGAAAGCGTTGGCTGCTATGGAGATGGTGGTCTCAGCACTGAGGTGTCAGTCCGTTATCCACAACAAGCGCTAACAGTTTTGTTGGTCCCAAATTTTTTAATTTTTTTATTTTATACATTTAAAGAACAAATCTGTGCTTTTATCGTATACATACAGTCGTCATATTTAAATTTTTAACAATTTATTTGTCCTGTGCTGTTGTATTTTAGACAGTGTTCCAATTCGTTTACCATTGCAGCCTACAGTCAAATAAATTTTTTTTAAATTGTTTTTATTTATAATTTGTGCCTGTTTTTGGAGTCGAAGCTGTTTTCCTTTTAAAAAATTCTTCTGTGATTCTACTGAGGAACAGAGTACAATATTTCTTGATTTCAGGATATTTTTGCTTAAAGGGCCAGTAAACTCTAAGGGCTGCTGGATGACAGCATCTGGGCCATTTTGCATATTTATATTAGAAATGTTCTAAATGGCAGCAGTCTACATTAATTCTTGGACTTGGGTCTTTTTTTTTTTGTGGCTGGTCAGCTCATTCACATTTGAGGTACATTTCAGTGTGTGCCCACACAAGCAACTGATTCAGGATTTAAAACTTTTTATTGAATACTGCAGAAAAGTCAGTGGAATGCTGTTTGAAAGCTGTTTCAATGAAATTATAAAGGAGGAATTGATGGTCCAGCCTTCAATTATTGGAGTCATGTGCAGTTGTCTGAAGTACAGCATCAAATTAATGTACTGCTCAAAAAAATTAAAGGGATCACTTTAACAACACAATGTAACTCCAACTCAATCACACTTCTGTGAAATCAAACTGCACTTAGGAAGCAACACTGATTCATTTTGATTTGTTTTAAGAACATTAAATCAAAGTTGGATCAGCCTGCAGTGTTTTTCCCCTTAATTTTGAGTTGACTCCAAATCCAGACCTCCGTGGGTTAATAAATTTGATTTCCATTGATTTTTTTGTGTGATTTTGTTGTCAGCACATTCAACTGTGTAAAGAAAGTATTTAATATTCAATCCTTTCAGATCTAGGATGTGTTATTTTAGTCTTCCCTTTATTTTATTGAGCAGTGTATTTTGCTGTGAACTCTTATGAGAACCACACCAGCATTATGCAGGAATAACTAAATCAGGATCCACAAAGATGCCAAGCTGGAGGACTATGACAGTATTCATGGTAAAATAACCACAACACAGAAATATTTGAAATTTCTTCAATTTGGTTTACTGCAATATTAATATATGGACACCTAAAAAAAAGACTATAGAAAAAACAAGCAGCAAAGCCTCAGCAAGTCTTTCTTGCAGGGGTCACCTCCATCAGTCAATAGACATGTGAATTCAATTGGTCAGAATTTAAGTTTGGTTTCAAACTATCACAAAAACTATCACAGCAGGAAGACCACCACCTGTGGTCATATCTATTGTGCAACATATGGTTTTTAATATAGAAAATATTAAACCTGGTAGAGAAAAAGGTGTCTGAAAACTCAAGACCAAGATTAGCTGTTCCAGGGGTGTGTGCCTGCTGTATGCCTAAACATATTACTGACACAAATTTTTGTAGTAAAATTTAACCCACCCTGGAATCCTTTTGAGATTATGATCCATAGCTGCAAGTAACACAATTCAATTTGGGCTGCACGATTTCGGGGGAGGGCACCTCTTGAGAAGTCATGGAATTACAGTACAATTTCAGCTATTGCAGATTGTTAATTCACTGAAATTACCAACTCAGTTTGCTTGATGACAGGGCTTTCTGAGAGGTTTTTTAAAGGAATTCTTTGTGTGATTTGAAAATTCCTAAAAGCCAAAGCACCATTCCTATTACCTGTGCAGCCCTACATACAACAAATTAAATCCGCTATTGTGGCATATTTTCCCACCCCTGTAACAGTTTTAAGACCTGATGTCTTACCTCACTCATGATTAAAGCATCTAGTAGTGTACCCATTACCGTCATACCTGCGGGAGACACCACCAAAGTAAAAAAAAAAAATCTGAATGGAAACCTGTTATGCCCTCAGAGAACAATTGTTGCCCATTTTTGCATCCAGGCTTCATCTTCAAGTGCAAAGAGTCTGAAAATTCAACCCAGATGGCATGTCTCAGCTGAGATTCTTATTTCTTACGAAAAGAAACAATAGCATATGTCAAACAAGTGCAGACACTTAATAGCTTTGTCAATTTAACAGAAAAATAAAAAAATAAAGTGACATCAGGCGACTGGCATGATTTTTTACAAAAGTAAAAAGGGAGGTTGCAGGGAGCTTTAATGGGTCAGAGCCACATCTTCGGAAAAGTCACTGCCGCGGTCCGCCTTCATTCGGTGCTTCTCCGCCACAAAGGCTACGTAAGATCAGTTCTTGAAGGCTCCACAGCGACTGGCTCGACAAATGAACTCTTTGAGCAGGTTGCCATCAGTCTGCCAGAAAGCAGCTGTCTGAGTCACCTCAGTCAGGTGATTGACACAGAACTTAAAGCAGAATTCCTCCAGGTCCTGAGTGGCAAAAGGGATGAACAAAAAGTGTTTTCATTTAAGTGCAAAGACTCCCATTTTCAATGTTATAACGTGTATCTTAAAAATTACAACAGACTGGTTCATTTACAGAGAAACATTGAGTTTTTTTAAAAAGGAAATTGGTAAGTCTTTTCATATACATTCTCGTGGAGGCCTTCAGCTTTCTAGAGCTTTTAACAGTTTCATTTGAAAAATGTGATAAGATTTTAGTTCTGCAGACTTTGAAGATATCAGTGGAAATTACTTGTAAAATATTGGAATAACTTAAAACTTGTTAAAGAGCCCTCTCTTAACAATTTAATTTAACAAGACCTTCATTTACTCAATTACAGCTCTTCACCCAGCTGTTCATGTGTGGATTTTGGTTGGTAATTGTGGTTCTGTAGTCAAGATTTACGATATCTGACAACGGCAGTTGTATCAGTTATGTGTGTTAAAATACATGTCATTGTGTTCCGCTTTACAGTGATCGTCTGTTATGCCTTAAGAGTAGAGCAATTCAGCCTGAATCGCAGCATTCCAGATTTTACACAGACCAACACAATGGACAAACAGCACATTATTACAGCTAAGAAATGAATGTATGAAATAGATTACAAGACACACACAGCATTTGTATTATGGTGCTTGATTGATAGTAAAGACTGACCTCGGCATCATAGCGAACTGCTGCGGAAAGCAGGGTGAAGGCATTTTCAACTGTGATCCCCCTCTTTATAATGTGCTGACAGAGACGTTTCAAGCGGTTCTCACAATAAGATGTGGCTAAATCAAGCAGCCCTGTGAAACAGGAACAGTCAGAACGAGTGACACGAAGACGTCTTTAAAGACCAGGTTGTTGTGCGTGTGCTTTGCTGACCAATAGCATCCTCAGGTGGCAGCTCCACATTGTCCGTGTAGAGGAACTCCAGAAAGGAGCGGTACACCGGGTAGGAGAACTGGTCTATTTCAATCACCTCCTTCAGATCCTCATTCCAGTGGGACTGGAACATGGACCTGAAGTGTTCACACCTGCAATGTAGTTTGTTGGGGGAGGGGGGGATTAAAAAGTCAAATATATCTGCATCTTCAACATTGGGTAACAACTACTGGCAACTTTGAACTGACACTGACCGGATTTTGAGAACTGCTTTGTGGACGTAGATATATTTTCCATCAACGCAGAATTTGAGGTCAGCTGTCTCAGGGTTGTCGAACTCTTTCTTCAAGGACTGTGCCACAGTGAGGAAGTCATCATGCTCTGGAGGAAGAAATTACAGATGCTGAGAGGGGGCTCCTCTTTCAGAATGACTTTGTGAATCACAATTCCTAGCACTTTTGTAAAGGCTGGGAAGTATGAAATGAGAAATTTACCTTACAAATTAAAACCAAGGGATAGCAATCTTTCAAATGAAGTACTTGTTTAAATGTTGCCATTGAATTAATGTGCCATTGATAAAAAGTATTGCGTATAACTCATCAAAATCTTACATTTTTACATCATTCGGAGGCAACGTACATAAAATTCACAGACAATTTATTGTCCCTCCACCAACCCCCACTAAACAAGTTAGCATTGAAAAAGCAGTTATTGTGAGTCTATCGAAAATGTGGGTAATGGGAAAAGGAAGTACTTTCCATGTCTCAATAAACTACATCCAGACAAGGAAATGAATTGCCTGGGCTTACCTCCTACCCAACACACCTGTCAAAACAGGTAATTCACTGAATTCTAACGGGAGCCACCTAGTGGCTAGTAAAGTGTAGCTTACTCTGACTACAAAGTTTGAGTTCACTTAGCCTTAAAATCCCTTGAACTAAGAGAACTAAAATATATAGAAATAGAAATACAGACAGACAGATAGATGGCAACAATAAATTATGCTTCTTTATAAATATACTAACAAGAAGAAAATCTAAAAATCTTCATTTCTGTAGTTGTTCACGAACTCCAAAAACTGACAATGGCATTAGGACTATGATTTATTAGGCCTGAATTCAGACCCTTAGAAAATGTTCTTTGATAATGTGGCAAAAGGAAAATCTTTAGAGACTGATCTTTAGCGATCCTTAAAAAAACTGAGTGTTGCATCTCATCGTATACATTACATTACATTACATTGCATTTGGCAGACGCTTTTATCCAAAGCGACTTACAATAGAGGAATATCGTATATCTGAATGCGGATGCATGTGGATGTTATGAACTGCCGATAGGCTGTATATTTCTCTTAGGGGTTTAGGGGTAAATCTCAGTGTTATAAACATGATTTATTAACAAAGAACCTGTACATGTCTTACCCATGGACAACAGCCTCCACATGACTGAGGGAGTAGCAAAGCATGCAAAGACATCATCTGTGCAGGCAAAGTGGGTAAGGTGAGGTATGAGTATAGACTGGCCCCTGCATTGGCCCCACATGTACACCTGACCGCTCTGGGTCTTTGCAGCAGAGGTGTGAGTGGAGTGGCAGGCTGCAATCTCAACAATCCTGTGAAAGAAGCAAGAAAAGGGACAGCAATCAGTGGGAGTGTAAAAGATGGTGAGGTGTGAAGATGCTCTCCCCCCCCTTACCTCTCTTTCTCAGTCATGATCTGAACTGGGCTCAGCTGGTTGCTCTTGTTGCCGGTGCCAAGTTGTCCATAAGTGTTAGCACCCCAAGCATAGAGCAACCCTTCATCTGTTAATGCCAGGGAATGGGCATAGCCAGAGACAATCTGAGGAGTCAAAAAAAAACCACAAGGCAATACATTTATATCAAACCTCACCATTTTTCTGGTGCATAATTCTAAGCTTCATTTCATGTTATACAGAGAAACGCATCCAGAAATCCACAATTCTGTTAGTAACATTACTTACTACAGTAAAGTATGTGGCTTTAGGTTAAAACAATCACTTGGGACTTTAGAGTCTAACACTCATATCCACTGTCTTTGGTTTGAAATAATTATATATATATATATATATATATATATATAATTGTATATTACTTAGAATTGATGTATATTACTTAAATACTTAAATTTATTTCTTAAAATGACAATAGTTCTGGGTCAATTCTAGGAATCAAACTCTGCTTCATGAGTGACAAAAATTATTTTATGTTATTAATGTGCACAGTCACCAAGGGTATAAATAGCTACAAGGATGAATAGAAGACGGGCTAAATATAAGACTATTGTGCAAAAGGAGAACATAAAACCTGTTTTAAATCTATCATTAAACCATAGACTATCACTAAAGAGTGACAAATCTACAAGGAGCTACTTGCTATGTTTTATAATTAGACTATTTGAGAAAGAATGCTTGAAAAGGGAAATAATGTGCCATTTACTGCACAGAGTGGTGTTTTTTTTGTTGTTTTGTTTTTTTTTTTGCTGTAATTACATCCTACCTGCTGGACACACAAACCCTGCAGACCCATAAGGCGACAGGGAGTGAGCTGGTTCCCATTATTTCCAAGCCCAAGTTGTCCATTCCCATTGTAGCCCCAACCATAAACCTGTCAATAGGCAAACATAACTCTCGTGGCAGTCAGAGCAGTAAAACACTTGTCTTCAGAGCACTAAGACATAACTACATGGAGACTCACCTCTCCGTTGTCCACTACAGCCAGAGAGGAGGTTTGGCCGCAGACGATGCTGACAGCTACCTTGTTCTGTAAACAGCTGGACACTCGTCGAGGAGTGGGCTGGTTGGCTGTGGAGCCAGAGCCCACCTGACCACAGTTGTTGTAACCCCATGCATAAACCTAGCAGGGAGGGGGTTACAGGTAAAACATGGACCCCTTATTTGTATTACCTGCTCAAATTACAGTAGATATCCTGATGTAAATAGAAATAGGATTAATGAACAAAATACATTTAGTATGCCTCTTGGACAGAGGCTTACTGTTGAAAGTGAGCAAAGTGATGGCCGCAGATATGACTGAATACATTAACAATGTAATTCTGTTTATTTACAGAAGATCGGCAATGCTGAGAGCTCATAACCAATTTCAGTAGATCACAAGATAGACAAACACATTTCAGTTTAAGGGAGTCACGTTTCCTGCTGGTGGAATACTGTGACTCAAATATGTGTTAATCCATTGAGAAGCTAAAAGAATTATCACACGATAACAAATGAAATTGTGACTCCCGGGGAAAATGTTTCTTGGCTTTGTCTGTGGAGGTTCTCAGTCATCCAGGCAGTGGTGAATTCTTGTCGAAATCTTCTTGTCCTGGCAACTGAACTTGAATTTATTGACTTGAAGATGTGTTGATCCGGGTTCTAATGACCTGTGGGGGATTTCCGAATATAACTGATATTCGGAAACTCCCCCAGGTCATTAGAACTGATGAAGCCTCTAAGATGGAGGGTGAAAAATCTTCAAGTGAAGAAATTCAAGTCCAGTAGCCAGGACAAGAAGATTTCGTCAAGACGTTTCTTGGTTTTGCTTGTCTGACCTGGAGACGACCCTGAAATTTCACTGATAAGAATTAAGAAGAAAAGACTAATAAAACAAAAATATTCAACCAATAATGGAATTTAGTTAACAGCATAAAATGGAAGTCACTCTAGGACAAACTAAATTAAATTGATTCCAATGGTTCCGTCCGTAACAAGTATACCGTAAATGAAAACACAGAAAACTCATCCACCATCAGAACCATTCCCTGGTAACTACCGCCTGAGCCTCAATCCATGTGATCCAACAGGTTTCACTCCTTTCACATTCTCAGAAGTCTGGCTTCACCTTTTCAGATTCTATTCCCGATAAATCCTCAAAAATTGTACCTTTGTTCCCACCTCATGACACCTTCATTTACAAAACAACCCCCTTCGACCTAATGTCTACCATCAACTATCCTATTTGCATTACAAGGTATTGGAACCTAGGCCTGCCCCCAACCCTGGCACTTATATGTGGAAACTCCCTACATGACATTAGAACACCACCAATTGAACACCTCTTAATTTGAAATCACAGTCAGCTGGTTAAATAGTCTCAATCACAACAGATTCCTTATTGTTAAGCTTAATTTCCTGTCTTTTAGTTGAGTAAGGGGTGTAAACTACTGTAGAATGACCTACATGACTTTAAAACAGTTGCCTGATAGATAAGCAAGATTTTAAGATAGTTCTGAATTGTTACACAACACTTGTAAAATCAACTTTTCTCTGAAGCTGCTCACTTCTCCTGCGTCAGTCAGAGCCATTGAGTGGTGTGAGCCACAGGCCACCTCTGCAATCTTCTTGTTGAGCAGATTGGCAGACATAAGCACTGGAGCTAGTCCTTGGTTGGTTGTCCCATTTCCCAGCTGGCTATAACCATTATGTCCCCAGGCAAACAGATCCCCATCTGAAACAGAAGATTAGTCATTCTGCAGCACTTTTTAATCCAGCAGTGACGAGGAGGATTACAAGTAAAGCACAGCTACCCTCTGTGGCCAGCAGGATGTGGGGTCCACTTCCGTAACTTAGGCTCACTACCTTCCTTCCACTTAGGAAGTCCAGTTTCTTGGGCACGATGGTGCTTTGGCTGTCCCCGGTGCCCAGGCAGTTACTGCAGTTCAACCCAAACACAAACACCTGAATGTGGATGAAATACAGGGCATGTAATGTGGATCAGTGATAAGCAGGTTTAAGCAGAGCAGGTTAAGCAGATTCCAGACTGGAACATTAACACCAGTCGATGTGTTGCTCTGGTGCCAGTCATTCTCCCACAGTAGAGGTCAGCAAAGCATCAGTTACTCGGACATCACTAACTATGGAACTGGTTTAGTCTCAACCACGAAATGAAAACAGTGTTCAATTCTCAGATTTAGTTGAAATCATCATAATCTCATAATCAATAAGAGTCTACACTTAACAGAGAACAGTCAAACAACATGTACTTTTAAGAGCAATCATCCTCACGCATGTTGTTGTGCAACAATAAAGCCTTTTTACACACCATCAATGAATACTTGCAAAACTCTACAGCTGAAAACTTCCCATGCAATTTTTAAGTCGGCCTGACTTAAAGGCATCAGTGAACCTTACAATTTACAGAATGTTTCCGAGTCATTCATCTCAGTTCAAACCAAGTGTTGATGATTTTTTTTGGCCTTACAAACTTTAGATCAGTGTTAATAAACAAAATCCAACACAGGGTGAGAAATTACTGCTTAACAAATAATCACTGACATCTCTGACTCCGCTTACCTCATCATCTGTGGTGATGTAGATGGCCTCATTAGCCGACGTCCCAAAAACGCAAGCTTTCCGTATTGTGGAGAGCTCCTGTGGCCCCATTAGGCTGAAGAGGGGCCATTTGGTTACATCCACCATGATGAGCCAGCTGGGAGACTGCAGTGAGGGCAGCAGAGTGGATGTTGACTCTTGAAACCTCGAAACAAGGCAGGGCGCAGCAGCGGTAGAAGGTTCTGGGTAGGCAACGTCGCTTCTTGCAAAAGCTGAAAAAAAATATACAAACATGGACATTAGTCGACGAGTGTGAAACATCCACCAAAACTTCTCTTCAGCCTCTATTCATAAGCCTGAAAGTGCCAAAAGTTGGAAAGAGGAAAAATATTATGTGAAACCCGAAGCATTGTGTATTTTTATTCTGGGACGTCTGAATAATTTACGATAAAGAGGATTCACATACAAAGAGTTTCAGTTTAGTCTGAAAAAAATGTAAGCAAACCCATGACCTTACTAAAGAGATTAGAAAGACGTCAGGTCATGTGGTATAAAATTAGACCCAACAGATTAAGGCTGATATGTGTAAGCCTGCTCAAGCAAGCTTTGGGTTTCAAGTGAGTCAAAATTGAAAAATAAATTATTTTACGTTTTTCAGAGGAGAAAGTGCCACGGTTCCAAACTTTCTCAAGTAGCTTGGACTCAATGGCAAACATCTAGCTAACTTGACCATAAGGGTAGAGAAAATACAACAAAGAGGACATTTTAGCGAGGGATCTGACGAACCTGTCTGTGGCTTCAACTGACAGATTTAGATGTTATCTTGTTTTTTTACCGGCAACTTAGTTGCAGTTTGTTAACTTGAATCACGGTCAAAATATTTTCATGGCAGCTGGACTTGATCTTTTTCCAAGAAGATGTTTTCACCCGTCATTCCAGAAACGTCAGATCGGAAATCGAGTCCTGTTGCCACAATAATATTTTGACAGGGATTATTTATGACCTGGATGACTGTGAACCTCAATGCACAAGTTGAATCACCCTTATCATGCACAGTGTAAATATTGGTAGACTGCATCCAGCAAGGACACTTCAGCCTCATACATATAATAAAAGCTTCATCATTCATTTCTGAAAGAGGTCAAGGATTGTTCAAAAAAGTGGAAATAATTCCTGAATTAAAAAGTGAAGTCATAGAAATTCCTTTAAATCTGCATAACCTCTAATATAGTATTACTTAATAACTTTTTTTTTTCCACTTAACTGAACAAATAACTCCACTGCTAATTTCTATCCTCAAATTCAAATTACATATATTTATTCATCTCAGTTTTTTTTACTCTGTACAATCTCTATCATCCTTTCACCACAGTGCAAGTAGATTGTATCCGCGTGCACTTGATACTCTATAGTTTAATGTTTGGTTGTTTATTATTCACTTTACTGCTAACGTGCACTCTATTATTATTTTGTTCATGTTTTATCACCATGTCATGCAATAATTAGATGTGGTCATGGCAATAGTCAAAATAAAAAAACAAAATAAAAAAAACTTACAAATTGTATGTGCAAAGTATAGTAATAACACAACCAAATACATCAGTTGTATAATTAGGAATTGTGAATTATGTGAATTTTGAATTGATACGAATAGAGATTTATCACCAGATAAATCATCAGTTTTATCACCAGAAAGAAATAGAAAATGTATGACTTACTTTCAGGAGTATTTCATTTCAACAGATTTCTAAAGAGGTCCATAATAGAACTGAGTGAAATGACAGAAAGCCCTGCAGATCCGTAGCATGCATGGAAATTAAGAAGCAAAGAAAAAAAATGTTAAGTACAAAGTCAGATCAATCTGGTCAACTTTGCCATTTTTATACAACTATTAATCAAATTTGAACATCTTTTGTGCTGTTGAATGTGCGTGGACGGTATATATGCTAACACTGTAATTTACATAAAATGTGATGACACAGCCAGTGTTGGATGTGCATAAGAAGGGACAAACGGAAGGACAGGGTCAGGAGGAACCTGGTCTGCTAGTGTGAAATTATTACCTTCACATCAATGTCTGCAGGTCACAGGAGTTTCCCCAAGTCAACTGGCCAGACTGCTCTTGACAAACATCACAAGATTATGTTACTGGGCCAATTTTTCAGCACTGATTCAGACAGCAAATTTTGTACAAAAAAAATCAAATTATAATGACAAAAACATGATGTGCCCAAAAAAGTGAATACAAATAATAATAAGAGGAAAAACGGGTGAATAGTTTAGGAAATTACATCTTGGGTCCAATGGACCTTAGTAGTTAGAAGTTTTAGTAAAGTTATAGTTTTTCAATATTAAATTTCCTGTCGTTTTCCTCAGACAGACGTGGTTATCGCCAGCCTATCTGGATCAATCACATATTTGAGTGACATCAGTTGCAGACACAATTTCTGGACTGGATTTCTGGCATGGTCTGCCCATGTTTGTCCAGAGAAAAAAAACGTACCGACCAAAAGAAGCTGCAAACTCGGCGATAAAATTGTTTCCATTTGCCTTTATTCATCGGCATCCTTTCGTCCAAGGAAACGAAAAAGATGTCATATCTAGACTTAGAAGGCGGAGTTCTATATGATGAGAAGATCAAGTCATTAAAATTAATTTCCCACGATTATATTTACTTTTGACATGATGACTGTGTTACTAATAACATTAATTGAGATTAGAAGAAAACAAAATAAAAACACCGTCGCGGTTTACTTTCCGTTTCCCACCAAACTGAGTCGTAAAAGTCAAGGTTTGTTGTTGTTTCAATCTACCTTGTGATGCAAACCATGAAAACTGCTTCCGGAACATCTGGGTGTTGTTTTAGCTTCCTAGTGCCGCAGGAGAGAGTACAAACAACACATGAGTAATGAAGTTATTCTGAGGAAATTTATGGGCTATTTAATTCTAGAAAAGCTCACTGCTAAACAACACAGTGAGCAGCAGACACCCGCCATTCATGCTAACGTTTAAAAACAACAGTTTGCTGCAAGCTAATCTTGGCTATTGTTCCAAATGCATTATTCAGCAGAGCGTCCAGCTGACACAACACAGCGAAGGGAGCGGAGTTGCTACTAGACTGATCCGATTGGAAAGTTAAATCGAGTGGACTTGTTCAACGGTAAAAGGTTAGCTTCTTAGCAGCTTGCAGATGAAACCCGAAGAAGAGGAGAGAAAACCGAAAAATTAGGATAAAACAGGAGGTAAAGAGAGACTTTCCGTAAACCCACCTCTTAGAAGTGTTTGTGCCCGCCGCTTTTAGCGTTTCGAACGGACGGCTTCATTTTCGCGTAAGCATCGGAGTTTTTTTTTTATTTTCCCCCAACTGGTTCTGCTGCCGCTTTACACTGTTTTACCCTGGCGCTTATTTCCGGAAGCAAGAAAGCTAATAATGTCACGTGACTAGAAGGCTGAAGCAATCGATCGCTCATATCGGATCCTTTTAATTTAAACCAATCAATTCTCTTCGAAATCAATAATTACTTCTCTGAGATGCCGCTTTTATGGTGTAGTCTTTTGAAAGAATATAGGAATCCCCACGTTTCAGCTTCTTCAATCTACATATTAACACGTATTTTTTATAACTGTCAATAAGAATCTTTAAGGCAAAAGGAAGAAGTTGATTTCTTTCCATTTGCACTTATTACAACCGACATATTCTGGAGCCTTACAATTAAAATCCGTTCAAAGGTGCTTATCGGTTTGATTCTGCAAAAGGAGTAGAAACACATAAGTAAATGTTAAGTACATCTCATCCTTTGATAACCACGGGAATAATTATCCACTTCTCAAAGAATCTCCCTGGAAATCTCGGATTGATAGCGCTGTAGAGTTCTTGTAAACATGACATGTTTGATAAACTCACTTCTGGTCAGACTGACCCCTGTGCTTTTCTTTTGGCTGTGGACTTTTGTGTTGGTATCCATTGTTATTCACACTAAGTAAAGTCATGCAGCAGCAAAAGTAGTACTCAGTACTCAGAACAGTACTCAACCCCTACATCATGAAGCATCTCACCATCATAACAGAGGCCAGCTGCTACACTGAGGCGGCTGTTTCTATGTGGAAGAAATTGTATTTCCTCCAAAACAATGCAGTCGTTCAAAGTGTAAATATTTCTGTGTCATTATTTCCCATTTGCAATGGATGTCTTTTTTTGAAGTAACATGAGATCACTTCTTAATGTAGAATTACAATTCAACATATATTTATCATACTCACAGCATTAATCAGTTTTCCTCTCTTGTATTGATCTGCCTTTTCTTTAAGTATTTAAAACTACTACTGCTGTTCTGTAATAAAAAGCACAAAGTCTGGCAAAGTCCAAGGATCCACATAAGTTCTAACCACCAATGTACGGGCATAGTATGTTAGAGGGTCCTTGGACTTTGTTTGACCTTTGTATTTTATTACCCCAAAAGACATCCCCAACAATAGTTTGTGCATGAATCTGAACTTCTTTATCATTTTCTCATTGTAAATGATGTGATGCAGAATAAGTTTTTCTGCTAGTTCAGATAAGGTAATTTTGCTCTAACTACTTTATCAAAATACAATTTTTTTATATTTTTCTAGCTGAAAAAAAGTTAGCAAATTGTACTGGTTAAAATAACAGGTGTCAAATATTTTGTTTCAGCTGTGGCATTATTTGAATGTACACAATACACTGAGGTACTTTTAAAATTGCTATTTCATTTTATGCACTTTTGTTACACGCTCCCTGTCGAACCCCAAATGAGCCCAAAAAGGAGTTAATCATTGCCCTTGAGTGAGTGCATTCACCAACACACATCCTATATAAGGACTCCACAGAAACTAGGTCGCTTACAAAACAAGCACTTTCCAGTGTACACTAACCTAATTTTCAGAGCTTGAAATGAGCAAATAAACATGGCTTTCTCTTCTCCTGGTGGCCAGGTAAATACCTTAGTATACTAAACCTCCCAAGTTGTGCAGTACTGTTAATTTGACATATTTCATTCACATATGTATTCTTTTCCTTTCGGTGTTCTCTTCTCTATGCAGTCTATCCTTATCCTCTGTACTGTCCCTTAAATAACTTCCATCTCTTGAGTTCTCAAAATCATGGAATCATCAAACCCCATTCTGAGGTCCTGTGATCTGAAGGAGCCCATCCATTCAGATTATGTATAAAATGAAATATTCCAATAGATTTGTATTCATCATTTAGAGCTACCTTTTTCCAATTCCCCTTGGCATTCACCCCAAGTTATCTAAGTAAAAAGCTACTAAATAAAAGTTGGACATAAAAGTAATCCTTACAAGGCTATGATTATGTAATGAAAATATGAGAACCCAAAATATTTAGCTTTTCACACTCACACACACACACACACACACACACACACACACACACACTGCTTCCTTTCACAATCCCACTAGTTTTGCACATGTGTGAATCACAACACTTTCAAGCAGAGGATCCAACGGCTAAACAGCAGATTTATTTTGGTAAAGATCAGAAACACATCATGTCCTGAGGGTGAGATGAGAAGAAATTATTTGAAAATTTCAACTGCAATATGGCAATAACGTTTTCATGGTGTTTGAGGGGAAATGCTGTGAGACAAATAGTGTTACAATGTTCAGTGAATATGATTGGAGGAGGTACTCAGCAGTGTTGCATTGACCCTTTCCATGGCAGACTCCTAACAGCAGGGAGACAACACTTCATTATGTCCACATCTTCGGTTGCTTTAACTCTCCCAAAGCTCCTAGAATATTTCTATTTGATAAGAACCAGTTTTCGTTGAAATGAAAAACAAAAGGCACAATGATTTTCAACTCATATTTGTCTTTAATATGCACAAGAGTTGAAAGCATCAATGAGCCACCTTAAAGAGAAGAATTCAATCTAAAATTTATAAAAAGATATAAACAATCAGGCCAAAACGCTGTCTGTTGCTTTTCTTCTATTATTTTATTTAAAACAACTTTTCATTAGCAAGTAAAAATCTTGCAACAAACATAAGCTTGTATCCAATTTGGATACAAGGCAAAGAAATTGTAAATCTTTAAAGTGGCTCGGTCTAGTCTGCTAGTTCAAGACTGTACACCCTCTCTAGAATTTTGTTCAGTAATAAACAGCTAGTCCCCAAAACAAGCCTGGGCTGCTCATAACAACCCCACCCCGTATTTAAAACCCCAGGGTGAACCCCTGTTCTGACCCCTCAGTAGTTAGCAGCCAACCAGAGGATCATTAAGTCTTCAAGACCAGGGCTCGGGTCAGGCTCAACAACTCAAACTGAACCCGAATACCAACTGGGACAAAGGACTGTAAACAGCCTGTCACCACTACAAAGAGGAAAAAAAAAGCCTGTTCCAATTTATCAGCATGTCATCATAATACATATGCAAGTCAAAAATAAAAACAATGAAACAAAGAAATATTGCTTCAAAGGAAAAAAAAAACCCTCCCATCATTTTCGACAGTGAGGTTATTGTCCATCCAATGACTGTCAGCTGCAGCAGCTTTGTACAGGCTTCATGTAAATATAGTCATTAATTCATTAGATGGCAAGGAGAGATATACATCACTATTTGCACAATTATTCAAATTGAGTGATGACATGTGACCTCTCATCAGAAAAGTAGTTAAGTACTGTAAAGGTGAGGACCAGTTCTCCTTTGATAAGCCTAGTCTTCAATGAGTTTAGGTCCTTTTCTGCAGGCAGATAGCTTTATGCCTCAGAAGTGTGCATAAGACTGTAGAAAGGAAAAAAGCCAAGAAAACAGACATATGGAAACTCCACAGACTCAACCAGAAGAATCATGAAGTGAAAACCTAGAGTTTTTCCAAGAGTATCCAAAGGATACTCTAAACTCCCTTCTCAGTTTCACATTACAGGGGAGTCCCAAGCCAACAGTTCACTGGATCACAGGACATGATTGAACTTGTGCTGCAGAAATGCATGTCCTGTAGTGGAACTAACACTACAGCTGACATGTTAGTCTTCTCTTAAGTCTCTGTGGCTCCTAACAGATTCTCACATCTGTAGAAACTAAAAATGTTTGCTCTGCTAAATCAGGAGCAGGCAATTAGCATGTATTACAGTTGTATGTATATGAAAAAAAAAAAGAATTATGGCATTTTCTTCACATTTTTGATTTTTTTAACACCACTGGATAATTCAGAGGCCATGTTAAAAAAATTTATGACATTAAGTCAGAAGTCAAGTCAGTTTGCCAGAGTCCTCTTTTTGCTTTCGAGCCCTTTCATCCTCCACCTGTTCCAGAACTTTCTTGGGAGGGTGGCCGATGTGGAGTGGGGAGGGGGATTCCGTGGTTAATCATGGCTTAGCTCTGGAATTAACTCGTAAAACTAGGTGAGAGGGTTATTGGGGTACCCAGCCATCAGAAATCTGTGTGATTAAGTGAAAGTGTACTGGTATGTCAGTGTGAGCATGGGTGCATCAGAGGACGATTCAGGGGAGATAAAGCACAAAATAAACCACAAAAAAAGAAAAGGAAAAATAACAAACAGCAGTATTTCTTCCCCCATTCCCCCATTAGTGATATGATGGCTTCTAATTGAGGTACAAATTTCATGTGTCAAAAAGTATGTGTGGTGTGCGTGTTTTGTGTCTTAAAAGTTGCTTGTTGTCTTTGTGAAGATTTGACATTTGGCAATGGATTGTTGCCACGAAGGCGGTCTTCCTTGTGGCTTGTTTTTAAGTGATATTTAGACGCACTGGCGGCAAATAGTGACAATCCTCCTGATGCAGGTTGCCAGATTTCGATGGTGCCTTTTGTGTTAGGTGTCTGCTTTCTTTGAAGGATGTCCGAAACAAAACAAACAAACAAACAAAAACACCCCGCAGTGCAGATAAGGGGGTAAGTAAATCCCTCAGTGGTGAGTGTCCGTGCTGATGTAATGTTAGGTAAATCCTTCGATACCAGGTTGCCAGGTTAGAGAAGATATGGATGAATGTCTGGGGTGATTACAGAGTACCCGTGCAGCTGGTTGAACAAAACATCCTGGCTTCTTCTTTCTTTCTTTCTTTTTTTTTAGAAATTAAACTCCTTTGATTGCATGTTGGAAGCTGGATCAAAGTCA
Organism: Fistularia commersonii; assembly: GCF_037954325.1. Classification (NCBI taxonomy): domain Eukaryota; kingdom Metazoa; phylum Chordata; class Actinopteri; order Syngnathiformes; family Fistulariidae; genus Fistularia; species Fistularia commersonii. Next base: position 8,418,869 of record NC_141287.1, on the reverse strand, counting down.
AAGGTTCCGCCTTGAGTGGTTTCAGGAATCAGGGTTGGGTCTTCATCAATCTGTAAAAGATTGTAAAAATAATGAGGACAAGAAGAGAAGGATTCCTTTCTGTTTACTATGCAGTGAATTGTCTTCCATCTCTGGAAGCAAACATTGCATTCTGTAAACTTACATCATCTCCTGAAAAGTACTGATCAATAATCTCAAAGGCTAATTTGTAGATATCTTCATTCTCATGCTGCTGCAAATTTTCTATTTTCTCCAAACCTGTGAAATCAAAGCAAAGAAACATGCATTCTGTTAAAAAACAAAAGGTGAACGATGAAGTTATGGTTTAGAAGATGGAATGTGCATCGTCTAAGCATTGTGCACTCAGTAGTAATGTAAATGTAAAAGTTATGATTAATAAATCAGAGTACGATCAGTGTCATTGGTCAAACACAAACCTCCACATTCCTCAATGAGCTCTGCAATAGTGCTGGCTTCTTCTCCTGTCATAATGAGAATGTTCTTCAGGCCATCCAGGACAACCTGCACTACCTGAGAATCTTTCACTGAGAGCAGGTCACAGAATGGTGGAATGACACTCTGCTCCACCAGGAACTCCACCTACATAAACAATACATGGCACACATGGACACAAGCACATACACACACACACAGTTGTGTGTGTTGTGAGTTGATGACAAGTCATGAATTGTAACAATTGTGTTCAGGTTTTTTATTCTTTATAAGGTAAGGCATTGCTCAATAAAGGAGACAAGCTATCAAACCATTTTTCTTATATTGAATAATATCTGTTACCAGTATAATACATTGAAACTTAAGAATCAGATGTCTCTTGAGCCCAGCTCACCTGATCTTTTCTCCCACTAATGGTGAGGTTGCTGATAGCCCATGCTGCTTCCTTCTGCGTGCCAAAGTCACCCTGTGGAGAGACAAGCTGTCATTCAGTTGTGTTCATAGCGGTTCATCTGTACATTAGCATAATGCCAAGTAAAGTACCAGTAAATTTTGGCCAAATTATTTCTCAAGTCCCAGCTAGGAATTTATCAGTAGTTTTGTTGTTTCTCCAGTTAAAAGACATAAAAAAACAGTGCACCTCAATATGAAAGAATACCTATCATATAGTACCAAATTTAGTGTCTTGTATTGTGTCCAGAGAGAAAGAGATAGAAAGAATGTACAAGTCAATCACATTCTTTTTTGTTCTATTATAAGTCACAAACCTTTGCCAGTTGTTGAATTATCATTGGAATCAGGCCGGCATCTATCACTGCTTGGACCTGCTGCTGGTTACCAGCTGTTATGTTGGACAAGAACCAGACAGCCTCCTACAAGAGACACCAATCAAAAATGAACAAAAGCGGTTTTATAAACATCAATATCCATTTACACCCTAGTTCCATTTTCATAACACACTGTTAAGATTCATTAGTGGGACTTGATGAGGATTTAAGTGTATGCTTGGGCATTTTTGATCATTAGACCTGCTGCTGTTGTTACTTCTGGTAACGTTCCGTTACATGCTTGATGTAAATATACACAAACATAGGATTGTTTGGGGTTTAAATAATTAAGGGCTATTGTGTCAGACTTTTTTTCTATTGAACGGCAGTGCCACTGTAAATGAATGCACATTGGAAAAAAAAATGCTGACAACCCAAAAACCAGAACACAAATAGTGTGACGGAAACCATTCAATTATTAGTGTATCGAAGATTGATCATAATTGTCCAGGAAGAGGAACCAAAAAAGAATGATACAAAACTACAACACTTTACACCCATATCGATTCAATTGTACATTCAATGTGATTACAAGAAATCTTGAAGGTGACTTCAAACTATAACCATAGAACATAATATATAAATCTGCTATTGTTATACCTTATTGATCTTTTCTTTAGGATGTGTGAGCAAATTCTGGAAATGTGAGAGGACGTCACAGTTAAGCACAACCTGTGTCTGCTCGTCTGTTCCTGTTACAATGTTCCCAACGGCTCTCAGAGCTGCAGTCTGAGGGTTGTAACCAAAAAGAACAAGCAGAAAATTCTTTAAATTCAAATGATCAAACCGCTTTATTTATGGTGAATAAAGATAAGCACATTGTGATGCAAGTGAGAGCAGCAATAAGCCAGAATAGTCTCACCTGAAGTTTCACCTCCTGGTGGCTGAGTAGAGGCACAAGAAATTGAACAACACCAGAATCGATGACCATCTGAATCTGCTCATTGCCCCCATCCGTCAGATAAGACAGAGCCCACACTGTGTCCACTAGAATCTAAATAGACAAAAATCACAAAAATGTATATGGCCTATATTATTTGGAAGAGAGAAAAAGAAAAAAATCTTCCCAAAACTTTCTAGCAGAGTAACTGTCTCGGACAAACACTTCTGATACTTACACTCATATCCGTGTGACACATTAGCACACAGAGGGCAGGCAAAATCTGTGGGGAAAGAAAAGTAGGTTATGAGTGGGTTGGATGTAGGCAGAGGAAGAGATGGATCAAATGAATGCAAAAAAATGGGCAAAAGGGAAAAAGAGGAATAGCTGTCAAGGCAAGACTTCAAATGTCAAAGAGATCTTTGGAGTGAGAAATTCCCCGAGGTGATGGGGCCGTATGCAAAATCTGTGTGACTCAGCCTGCAGCAATACGATCAACTATAAAGGAGTGCGGATTGACACACACACATACATTTATCCCACCTCTTGCACAGTTTCCATGGGTGGCGGTGGATCTTTATTGCGGCAGAGATTAACAATGACCCAAGTAACATTGCGTAGAAAGGTGATGGGAACGGCTGGGCTGATGAAAGAAAGTAGGGGTTTGACCACGCCCAGGCAGATGACATAATCCCTGCACTGTGGACCATCACCTAAGTAATAAGGAGGCAATAGGTCAATAGATCTTTATACACAGACACACGTGCAAACACAGACACACATACATACACGCAGACTCCCCCACAAATCCATGCCATACATGACAGACACACACAAACCTATAATGTTTCCTAAGGCCCAGACAGCCTGTTCGCAAACGTTCTGGTGGCGAGACTGTAGGAGTTTCAGGAACAGGGGAACCGCATCTGGAAAAATAACCGTTAACATATCAAATACAAACTAAAGTGAAGATTATTTTGCTTTAGCAGTAGCTCCAATTCAAGGTGTTGGATGCCATGAAACATGGGACCATCCAGCAGTTGCTAATGCCTAACAGTCTTACGCATCGTTTTCTGTTATGAGCATGAAATAATCTGTACACCTGCCTGAAAACATTTAAAAACATGTTTGCTTGTTAAGTTGAAAACAGATTTGCAAAAACATCACCCAAGCGCCAGAGTTAAACATCCTACTGACATTGTTTCATTGTTATTTTGATCCATTTGGTTCAAGTACCGGTAAATAACAACAAAATTTAGCTTAGATATGGCAGATGTCCAGATGCAAGATTTGGAGACAGTAGTGGAAAATCCACAAGAAGTGCAGATCTCTGGATGGCATTAAACACAGTACTTGGAGCTTCAACAAATTCAATGATAATACTGTTTTTTTTAAACAATCTCAGAGAAAAAGCAATTACTTAGAAGTAATGTAACTACATGATGGTAAGCTCCTGCTGCAATCCAGTTTCCACTTTGCTCACTTTAGACTGCTTAGGGAGACAGTACTGTGTTATAACCCATTTGCTTGAAGGACTTCCATTGTGAAGCTTTTAAAATTGTAGCTATAACCATTGTGGCCCTCTCTAACCTGAGGGGAGGTATTTAAGAAGTAATTGAGTCATAGAGGTGTTAGAAGAGGCTCATGTGCAACCCAGGGTAATAAACTATCAAGTGGAAGATTACCCCTGAAGGATACCCTGATATATGCTCATTCTAATGCATATGGGACTCCATAAATGAATAGCTACCTGAACAAGAGTTTACTTGCAATTCATGACTGAAAACAAGAATTTCCTTCTTTGCAATCACATGTTTTTGCACAACTTGGTTTTTCATCTGCCCAAATGACCTCCTCACAGGTCAAAATGAGCTTATCTAGATTCTAGACTACCAGCTATACTCAGGTTTGCTCATATTGACTCTAAATCTTATGTTCTATAAAAGTCAACTACTCTATTTTTTAACACATTGTAAAGGAAAAATCTGTTTTTCAAGGTTTTAGTATAAATTCAAGGACTGTTTAAGACATGCATTGCTTTCCTTATCTCGCATGATGGAACCAAAAATCTAAGCGATTTTATAAAGTAGCATAGTAGGGATCAACTTACTAGATTTAACCACAGCTTGAGTCTGTGCTGACGTCCCAGAGGCAATGTTGGTCAGAGCCCAGGCTGCCTCAAACTGAAGAGAAGGGCTAAGAGACACAACAAAGAAGTAGTTTAAGAAAAATTCTATCTTTTAAAAGGCACTGGATCCTGAATTTTAAGAAATGCAACAAAGTGTTACACATAAAACTGAAAAATGATCTCCACACTAGCCAGTAAACAAAGGCTTAGCTCTCTAAAAATCACCATTACAAAATGTATTCCTGATACTTGCAAAACATATTAGGATCTCAAAATTCCTTGCTTTATTTTTTAAAAATACTTGCTGTTTTTTTTACATTTTATTCAAATGGTAGGTAAGACATGAAATACATTTGAGAGTAAAAGATGTTTTCAAAATTATGACACCTAGAGGATGGAGTATATCTAAGATCTTGTTTTTTTTACTGAGTTTAAAAGCAAATTGTAAGAGAGGGTTAAACGTGTTGATTAACCAAAGAACTGCGAAAGGATCTTTGTGAAATAAGTAACAGTAATTGGATGTTAAAATAAGTAGCATATTTGGCCAATCCTTTTGTAACTAAGATAAATAAGGTACATTAATCGACAGCAAAGCAGATTTTGTTCTTGCTTTCTCATCTTATTTTTATTCCATAGGATCAATTAGTAATCAATCTCCCTTTTTTTTTATCCATAAAGTACTGGCTTTTGCTGCTTTACAAACAAATGGGTACCTGCATGGGGAATCAAGCCCGAGCTTGAGTCCATGCACAGCAGGGGAGGTTGACTTAATGAGAGATGTCATGATGAAGCCACAGTGAACGACAACTCTGCACAGATCTTAAATACTTCAACTTAATTTTGAAACTGTGGGGCTCAAGTACGTTAAATGCTCCAGAACAATTAACTACTAGTGGACACGATCTCCTTGTTTGACAGATGCTATAATTCTACCTATAGAACCACATACATACATACATACAGACATACATACATACATACATACATATAGTCTCTTCTGTTAGATTTTACAAAGAAATGTTTCTTTTAAAGATGCAGACAAACTTATTAGGTATAGACAGTCATTGTTCTATAAGTTCTTTGAGTGTTCTTGTTTCACTGAAACGTACTTGTTCTTTTTTTTTAAGAATCCTAATTCAAAATAGTTTGGCAATTTTCAACTTTTATCTGCTGTTTTTAACCAATTCATCGAGCATTTAACTGTTGAAATTTTGTAAAAGCTCCTTTCAACAAAAGCACAAAAGTTCATTACCAGTATGGCTTTGGAGATTGTTGTGAGGGTGTCTAATAACTTTCTTCAAAAAGACTTTGTTAAACCAATTAAATGAGTCACCTGATTAACAATAAGCTGCAAGTTGCTGAGTTTTGCAGGTCTCACATACAATGTCACAGCAATGTCCAATATAAACTTCATTATCAGAAGAATTACAGTTGTCTGTTGTTCATTCCCATCCTAAAAGCATGAAAGCTTACTAATGTTCTTTCATCCAAACTATTCATTCTCCCCAAATTCCGTGAACACAAGGTCCTGGGAATTCTGGAACACCCAGAGGCAGGAATGCAGTTATATTTATGCTTGAACTTGACAGAGGACCAGCCAACTGCTCTCTGAATATCCATACACACTAGCATGCAAATACATGGACATACACATCTGCCAAAAACACAAAGCTTCTGTGGCAAGTAGCAGCATCAGTAATCCATCAAATACCACAAAGCCTTCTACTATGTTATCAGCCAGAACGTCCCGTTCTTACATGCTGAACTAAACCAAGAGTTTGAAAAATAACTTACTTGTCATCTCTTTCCAGACATTTGACTAAAATGGGAAGGATCCCTGAGTTTATCAAGTCATCGATTGGTGGGTTTCTGTCACTGGAGAGCAGTTTTCTAACCACAAAAAAAAAAAAAGGAATGAGAATACTTATGCTGAATTAAAAAAAAAAACCAGCTGTGTCCAAATATGTTTGTGCATATTGTCAGTCACTCACCTGGCTGCCTGTACAGCACTGAGCTGTATAACTGCGTTATCACTGGTAGCGTTCTTTTAGTGACAAAAGTGAAGGCCACAATAAAAATAACCACAACGTCACAGGCAAACATTTGAGAAGATCTTGCAGGTACATGATAGGAAAGAGAAAGTGTAAATTCTTACCTCTAAGATGGTATCAAGTGTGACATGTTGCTGCACAGAGAAAAATGTAAGTCAATAATAATGGTGTCAGAATCCAACTATAATAGTCTGTATCAACAAATCCTTGCCATAAGAAAATTAGAACAGAACAATTAACTCTGGGGTGAAACGTTTCCAATGACAATTTGTAGCTCCAAGGCTAAGGGATCTTTTAAATAATTTTGCATCATATCCAACATACTAGCAATTTAGAATATAATAATTTTTTAAATAAATGGGGTATTGTGAAACAAAAAAAAATTAGTAATATGCTTGAGAAAGAATTATAATTTCATAGTTACTTTAAAGAGACAAGATTTTTAGACCCAAAAGGAACAACGGCAATAAAACAAAATATCAGCTTTGGCAAAAAATGTTCACCTTTCTGATACAACAACAGAAATATCAAAAATTTGGCATGAAATGTGTGTAATTGAGATGAAGTTGTTCTTATTTAATGTACATTCTTCTGTATCTTATGTGCCAAAAGATGACATTCTAAGAATGCCTTAGTATTGGGTTGATTATGTGTAGGGAAAGCTCTCATTTATTAGTCTTTAATATGAGATTTAAACACATATGTATCATAATGCACAAATTAATGTGAGAGAAAAATTATACCTATCAATAAGTTAAAAAGAATGTATGGAAAAATGAAGTCAGTTCAACCTTAATCCTGAGGACACAAGAGAGTGCAAAAAAAGGTACCCGGCAGTAGGTCAAGGTTGACCAAACAGCTATTCACACAGACTTATAGGGATGGCATTGTCTAATTTGATTTAGTCTAGCAATTTAGTTTACATAATGAAAATAGGGCCTTCAAAAATCTTTATTTGAATGCGTCACAGTGACATCCACAAAATATCAGCTTTAATGTGTTAAACCACAGATTCAGGTCGACTTGATTGCCACTTTGATGACCCTTTCAGCCTGACAATCCTGTCTGACTGCATCCCTCCTACTTTAGCATCAACCAACAAACCCACACTTACTACTTTGAAGTCTGAGTCGACATCAGAGTCCTCCAGGCACTCTTCCAGGGGGACGTTTCTTTTCTTCAGCAGATGTTCGTCTCGTTTGGTCTGACAGGAGGAAAAAAAAAGGCAGCAAAGCAATAAGGAGAGGGGGGAGGTGTTATTTAAGAATTCATGACAGCATTAACAGTGAATCTAGGTCTTCCTGAAACATTTCTCCCTATTTTAAAAGCTTATTTCTTGGATAAAACCTTGAAACTAGAAATCACAGTCAAAATGAGATAGTCAGAATCCTATACTGAAAAGCATGTATATAGACATTTCTGAAAGAGATTGCATCCAAACCTTTCATACATAACTGGAAATATACAGATACACACATTTCATCTTTTTGCGGGGCATGTAGTAGGAGGAGATTCCCTTGCCCTACATTCCTGAGCATCATGCTGGTGTGCGTCAGTGATGACTAATCAGCTAGTGCAGTGTTTCTTCATGCCCTGATCCAACTAAATGGATGTATATGACTTGAGACCACCTCAGCACTTCACAGCAATAATGACGTACGCTTTAATATCCCGGATTCTGTCAGTTCTCTCCAATGTTGGCTGTGCTTTTCTACTTCGTTGATGGCAAATATTCAGTCTCTTCTCTGAAGTTCTATGAATTCAGACAATTCAACTAGTTACGATGGATGATAACAACCAATATCAAAATTTGAATTTATAAGTTAGCTGTTAGTGGGCACAAACATTTTATCCACAACCTGAATATAAAATGTCCCCAACACCATGTCATGTCTGTTTCATTAAATGTTGTTGGAAGGGTTAGGTTTTTACTCTTACAAATGCTGCTTATCTAATCAGTGTTTTTATTTGCTTTAAAAGCAAGCACACACATATGCACAAACACTACACTACAGGGATTTATTTTAATCCATTATGTCAAGCTACAATACTGAATATTTCGTCTTAATATTCAGTGGTTTGGGGTAAAGATAATGAGGTTGAAGACTTCCCTTCTCATAATCTGAGGGTATCTGGCTTGATGTGTTAGTAAAAGTTGGCACATTGTCTAGGTCCTTCTGCCAAAACTATGTGAACGTGTGAGTCAGGGGGTAAATGTGACGGTGATGTAAGAAAAGCACTCAGAGTGGTCATTAAATGACAGATGTGTTATATAAAGTCTGTTTATTTACCATTTGGTCTGTCCGAATCAGTCATTGCCAGTGTTCCCTTTCGAGGTTGAATATAACAGCTCTGGTGTGACAGATCACACTATTGACAAGGATCACTTCCTTTTGACTGCTTCTAATCAAAATGGATATTACTTTTCAGCAGGTTTCAATTTTCCTTGGTATTATATCTTTGACAGCACTGAGGGCAGCCTGGCTCAGGTGGTCAGAGAGGTCATCCTGTAATAACACAATTCTAGTTCCATTCCCAAGCTCTACCTAGCCTGTCAGGAGGAAGCACTGAACCCCAAACTGGTCCCAGTACTGAGTGGCTGCCTGCTGGTTCAACCATGATGGTTGAAATGCAGTTGTCACATATTGCCAATCTGGCTGTATGTAAAGTGACTGAATAGTAGGACTTTCTTCTGAATAAACCTTGGCTATTACTGAAGTTGATGCCTAAAAAAAAACGGAGCTTCACACATTTCGTGTTCACATACAACAGCCATTTTAGCTCTAGAGATTCAATAGTCAAAGAACATTGTCTAGTATATCTTTATTTCAAACAATGTACTTTGCTGGTGCCGGTATAATAATGATTCATGATGCCCCTTATATCTTAAAAGTTGAAAAGACACTATAATGCTGCCAAACAGGGTGTTGAGAAATGTAAAAAAAAAGAAGGGATTTTAAAAAGATATTTTCATCTATATAATTATCTAATTTGAACAAATTAGAGTTGGATTCCATTAAACAGGAAAGATTCAGAATAATTTCAAAAGTGGAAATTGGAAGCGGGGCAGCACAGTAGTTCAGTGGTTAGCACTTTGGCCTCACAGCATGGAGGACTCCAATTTTGATTCTGACAGGGGACCTTTCTCTGTGGAGTTCGTATGTTTGCTCGGGTTTCTTTCCACAGTCCAAAAACATGCAGCAGGTTAATTGGAAAAGTGGGGAAAATTTCCCAGATGTGTCAATGAAAGAGTGAATGGTTGTCTGTCTTTCAAAAGATGCAGCAATGCAGATGGAAACCATGGCTTGCAAAGTTGTAGTAGTGGTGATTTGTCATAATATGACCCATTTCATTTAAAGCTTGAGCAGGGATCTAATAATAGCCAACTTTGTAGATTTTCATCTCCTGCTCTTTTCTGAACACCACCACCATGTCTTTCACTTTATCCTAACCATACAGGTGCCTCATCTGCTTTCTCAGCTTTCCTGAATGCAGTTGATGACAATCTTCTAGACTGTGGTAACTGTGTAATAAAGCCTGATGTGCAGTGAGGTATTCATATTTGTTTCTTTTGTTACCTTTCTCAACTCAACCGTCACCTCATTTCGATGTCTTCTCATAGTCTGTAAAAAAAGAAAACAAGATATATGTTAAATATCTGCTGTAGGCATTTTAAATATGTTTCATTACCTTGCCTGACAGGACAATTTAATATTGTGTTAACAAGACATCTTCTAATTCTGTGGTCTATTCTATCAAGATGGAATGCAATGATTAATGTGTGAAACATGTTATTTTGGCATAGATCCAAAATGTTTCAGTTCCTGGAGAGCTGTAAAGAGGATTGAGGAGGAAAAAGGTTGAATTAACCAATTTACAAATTGGTAGGGAGGAAAACACGGTCACACAGTCACAGCCATGTCACAACAACCCACAGAGAGTTGTAGAGTTGCATTTTTTTGCATTGTCACTGGTAACACTCAAATTTAATTAAAATCAAGATAAGATTTTCATCGATGCAACAAAAAAGCACAGTTTTGATTATCATTCTGACTGTTATGTGCTTTAGTGACAGATTGCTTTCATTGGTTAAATGGAAAATTATCAGCAATTAATGGCAGTTTTTTTTTTTTACTACTATGACAAAACTATCAACAGCTGACTATCGCATCTCGCCTACTTTTACATTCACATGAAAATGTAATTCTTGTCCGACTAGTTTGAATCTTAAATAGATTGACAGTAAATCCCCTAAATGATTTGAAATTAAAACATTAGTCAATTTGTATTGAAATCTTTTTTGGACATTGAACCGTCAACAAAATTTACAGCACAAAAATAATCATACACACACACACACACACATATGTTTATATATATATATATATATATATATATATATATATATATATACATACACACGCGCGCACACACACACACACATATATATATGTTTTAGATATACACACACACATACATACATACATACATACCCATGCGTAAATACATACATATATATGTGTGTGTGTGTGTGTCTCATATTGAGGCACCCATAAAAATTTACACCTTGTTATTAGCCATGTCATTCAATGATATTAAGACATAAAAAAAAAACTCAGGTACGTAGATAATTTATCCCTATTTAATCTGACTGAATCCTACATAAATAAAAGCTGATAAGGGGATAAGATATACTGAAACCTAAAGGGGAAAAAAATGAGATCTGAATAATTTCTAAATCTACATCCATCAGATTTGTAGTTGATCTGGAGCAGTTTGAGATGGACTGAGATCTTGTGACTGTTTGAAGAGGTTCATGTTGCCTTCCTAAATAGCCTCTTGCGTAATCTGGGGCAGTCATAACTCAGGAGGCCATGGAGGTGTCTCCCAACCACAGCAAACCATCAAAATCCTACAATTAAAAGAAAGAACAAAAAGAAAAAAAAAAACGTACTTCCTTGATGCTAGTATTGGGTCATGTTCCCAAAATATTTGAGTGCATGGCAAAGAAAGTTAAATGCATGCCAAGAAAAAGGAGGATTGTCTCAGAGAAGTACCACAGTAAATAGTGACTCAATTTAAAGTATTTCATGTCAATTTAATGTCCAATTGCCTTATTTCTTCTTCTTGTTATTTTGGCTAGATGTGACACTATAAGGTGACCTGACCATAAACTACACTTAACCTCTAAACAACTGGAAAAGCACATCCCAATGTTTTAGGAAGTTGTACAACTTGACACAACCACAACAAAACTAAAACAAACTTTGTTAATGAAATTTAGTATAGAATGGTTTGAAATAAGGTCATCTGGCTAATTTGGCATTGATGTTTCTATGATGTTACACGTTCAAATGGCTATGACATAACAGGGTTGATGAAAGTTATTTATTTTTGTCCATGATTATCATTTGTCATACTATACCCAAATTGGCATTTTTCTTCTTTGGAACTTTGATCCATTTACATACCTTAAAAACGAAGAAAAAGTCTTATATCTGTGAAGATTCTCAGTCATCGAGGTCACGGTAAATCGCTGTCAAATAATATCATGGCAACTGAACTTAAGTGTCCTTCTAGGAAAAAAACTAATTCCAGTTACCAAAATAAAATTTGACAACAGATGTCCTCTATCTTATTAATGATATAATCATTGTATCATTAGTGTGAAAAAAAAACATTCCTTTGAAAACCAGGGCTTTGGGTGGTATTGAAACCTCTTTTTCACTGTTATTAAAGATGCTATTGGGTATAAACATAAATACATTTGGAACAGCCAAAATAGAACATATTCATTTTATCATTTCATATTGTTTCAAACCAAAAAAAGAATAAAATATAAAAATACGAATCCTACCAGCTATGACAACTGAAACATGCTCCTTGGGGGGAAATTGCCAATAAGGCAACACAGTGCAGTCAATGTACAGCTGGATTACAGAGAAAATGTATTTTTAAGGTTCATAAAATCAAGATAATCACACTAGGTTGATGCATTTCCTTTTGTGACTTCACTCGTTTTCTAAGTAGAAAATCGAGCCTTGGGTCAATATGGCAGATAAAACCTATTACGCTATTTGGAAACACACCAGTTTTAAGTTGTTTCATGAACAGCAAAAAGAACGACAAGCAACACATTATTCTGATTTCAAACAACCATCATGTCAGTAAGTGCCAAAATCTTTCTAAATAATCCCAAGATGAAACATACTACAGTAGAAAACAATTATAGTTTTAGTTCTTCATCCTTGAAGAACTAAAATATTTGCTAAGAAATCTGAACTATGTGAGGATGAAACCATTCTCTGTCATAAAAAATTAAAAATATAAAATTGTATTTTTCGTGTTGCTACTGGTTGTTGGAATTCATTTGAAAACAGTCTTATCGAGGAATACAAAGGACTAAACAATATGCACCATGTAAGACTTCATCAGTTTGCCTTTCAAAGCTGCCCCAAGTGTTGTCACAAACAGGGGGAAATCTGTTGTGCCTGACCTAAATAAATAACATCCAACTCCACTTTTATATTTTTTTTTTCCCAGCTTTAGACCGAGTCATTCATTTAGGAGGGCATAAATTCATGCTGAGCATGCTAGCTGAACAGCACTCATACACCCAGGATGCCTGAAATAGCATCAAGAATGCATTTGGCAAAGTCTGTCGGTCTGTTTGTCAGAGTAGCCATGTGCTTGTCACACTGACTCCAACTTTCAAAACAACCAACTATGGGGCATCAATCTGTGCTTTAAGGTTGCTGAAACTGCAGCTGACATCATGACAGATTTTGAAGGCTGGCTTCAGACATACAGTTGTATGGGGATTATGTCAGGATTATCACTAGATGAGAACAACCCAGCAGTCATGTGTTCAAAATACAATAATGGGAAAGCAGGTAGTTAAATACATATATTTCATTGTACAAAGAGAATGAGATGAGATGTTCAAGAGGTTTGCCTTTAGGTAGAACACCGTTTGCTTCCATTATTACAGCGATTCTGTAAATAGTTTCACAAATGATCTAGTCATCATGTAATTTAAAGATAGAGAAAGTAAGGAGCACATTTGGCATCGTATTCGTTAAGGATGCTGCAATGTCCAGCAGACCAGGTTTGAGCAATACTTGCGAAACCGGACGTAGTCCCAAAGTGATCTGCCGACACGACAAACAAAACCAAATCATGATATATGTTTTGGGAAACGTAATTACTTCAATAAGTGTACAAAATAACGCTATAACGAGAGATATGAACATAGCTTCAGTTATGGCACTGTGAGCTCAGCGATATCCGAGTGACACCTTTCTGAATATGGTGTTAATCACACAATAAGCCAATGCCATTGAATTATGTATCCTGTAAAATATCACTGTTATCGTCACTCTGCGCCATAAAACTAAAATCATCCCATTATTTTTAACGAATCGCAATTTCTTAGCTAGTCTGAAGGGTAACTCACTCCCCTGGTACTGCACGTTAGCCATTTGCTTGACTAGGTCTGCTAGCAAGGAGTGGCAATTATTGCCTTGAACGGATGTGAACACACTAAGTTACCTTAGTTCAACCAAAATTAACGTTTTATCAACATTCAAAGATTTGGACGCAAACTGATAGGCAAAAACTGATCCCTTTTAACCTAAGCCTGCTTTAAAATGTCAAAATGATAATGCCGGTCAGGCCCTACCGCACAAGCTACCGGTGTCCATCCTGCTAGCTTGTTACCTGTGACAGTTAGCTACATGGCTACACTTAATTCTCTAAAATCCAACTGCGATGCTGCGTTCTATGTTGAAAGTATAATACAAGTAGGCCGAGACCATATGCGGGATAATAATTGCTATCATTTTTTTATTCAGCCAAAAAAGCTACGGTGAAAAGAAAGGCCAATGAGGACTTCTGATTGTAAACTCTGCCCATTGCATACGCTAGCTAACTAATGATAGCTGAAAGCAGCAACCGGGGCCAGGCTGCCCGACGAGGCCCAAAGAATGTCGTTTCTACGTAAAAACGATCTTGATCATTATTTTGAAGAGTCGCACTTAAAATAAACGTCATCTCACCTCGACATCACGTCCCTTGTTTTTAAAGCTTTTAATGCGGTGGTTTTCCAAGCCGGCGTTTTCTGCCATGGCTGTGAGGGGTTTCGCTGTGACTCCGGCTTTCGGGTTCTCCTCCGTGAAAGACAAGGCACGGCAGCTCCGGTGCTGTTGCTGGCTCCGTCAGGGGGGAGAGGAGGAGGGGGGAGGCGGACGTAACGGATCGCAGTGAAAGGAGGAGTTAAGGCGTATATCCTGCATGGGTTGTCCTGTTTTCACGGCTTCCCCAATGCAGTAATTATAAAATTCGGGGCTCAGACGACTGTCAAATATATCAGGCAGTTCACTCAACAGAGCAGATCGTAGTCTTTTTACCGCCCGATCAGACAAATCGAGACCCCAGGAAAAAAAAACACTTCGGGACACGAAAGTTTAATAAACAATAATCGGAGTTGCTTGTACAATAACAGTAGTGCAAACATAGACAAGCCTTCAAAATATCAATTGTCACACTCCAGCAGGGGATTTGCGATGTCAGTACAACACAATAGATTTACATTATTTACCTTAAAATCTCAGCACCGGCTCCGATCTCTGAGATGGTGACATATATTAAACCCAAACCCGTTCCAGTCCCGGATAAATGTTAGGAAGGGACATTTCAGTGAAGGAGTCAAGATATTAATCTTTATACGTCTTAGTGGCATTGTTCATTGATACCGTTCTACATTTCTGGCATAGTTACTGTATTGGACCTCACACAAAAAAGTCAAACTAAGACACTTGCAGTTCGCTTGCATGTTGGTTTGAATTATGTGTGCATTCATTTCATTACATAAGTTTGGTGAAGTGTGTGTGAAGAAGTGAAGTGAATGTGAATAATATATACATATATCTATATATACATACATTATATATATATATATGACAGATATATCGATCTATCTATAAATAGATAGATAGATAGATAGATAGATAGATAGATAGATAGATAGATAGATAGATAGATAGATAGATCTAATTTGAATTTAATAAATATAAATAAATATAAGTTGTGGTCTGAGAATCATTATGAAGACATTTCTATAAACATGGCTTCTGACTCAGAAAAAAATGGGAATATTTAACAAATGCATCCAATGTCTGGCTTCCAAACAGACTGAGAATGTCTACAGCTATTGAAAGTGGCCTGGCTAATACAGTGATTGCCACTGACACATGTAAAGATATGACAATTTTCCATCAGCACAGATTTTCACAACCCTGTTATAGTGAAAAATCACTAACCCCTTCCCATTCCTTCACGGGGCCTCCAATGTTAACCCCACATTAGCGATTTAGAAACACAGTGATCAGGGAAGAAAAAACAACCAAAAAGAGGAGGAAATCAGGAGGCATCAGACTTTATCCAGTCAGGATCAAAGAGTACTGTCAGAGGTTGCAGAGGTCGATAGGCAAGGACGACGATGAAAAGCAGGGCCAAGGCTGAAGTGCACATTTAGAAGATTTGTTGTTCGAAGAGGATCTTTTCATATCCTTGTGGAGCTGTGTGATAGAAGTCACTGAACTGGCAGTCTAAAATGGCACTGTCATCCACTGCAAGAGCAAAGCACAGCACACCAAAATTTTTATAGATTTTTGCTTTTTGGGCCAACTTTGACCTAGTGTTTTGTTCTTTTTTTTTTTTTACATTTCACCTATCTAATCTGACAAACCAGGTCTCCAGTGTAAAAACGGGATAGGTCTGATTTGATACCTGCATGGCAGTACAAAAAAGCATTCTTTATCATCATATTTCAACATGCTGATTGACACTCGACCTCAAGGTATACATTTTTAAATGTGCCTCACACTTCGTACACAAAAACCCCATAAGTGTAAGATGTGCTTTTACGACTTTCATGGTTTGTGTAGCAACATCATGCTTTTTTCTTATTGGTCTACTTTGGAGTCTTTAACTCTGAAATTACAGAGGACATTCCTTATTTTGAGTGGCATTTAGAAATATTCAAATCAAGAAACACTCGAGTATATTTTATGTGAAAATATTATTACTTCTGTTGAATCAGTGGTCATCATATCCAATTTCACTCATAGGATTTACCAGAGATCACCCCGTATGTCTGCATGATAAATAGAAACACTTTGTAATTTACCAACTTTTGGACATATTTGTAGTGACCTCTACAACTTTTACGATTCTATTAAAGAGGCACTTAATCCTGTTAATGAATACATCAATACCAGGAGATGTTTGCTCATGTTCAGAAGTCTCTCTAACCTTACTTGTGATCAAAGTCAGGAGTGCAACCTAAACCTTAATATGTGCTTTATTGAAACAAAAGAAAAAATGAAAATTATATCAAAAATTTGGGAAATCACAGATGAAAATGATTCAAAAACACAAGAATTACTTTGTCATGAAATATTAATAATGGTGAAAATAGATTTGGCTGCTTTTTTAACCAAATTTGCATCACAATGATTTTAATCTAATTATTGACACTGTGTTGGACAGGTGATTGTTTAAGAGTAACACTAATTTCACTGTTTATTCCTGTGTGTGCGCACTGAGTGTTAGCATGTATACAACCGAAGCAGACTGGAGACTTAATTTTGCTGTAAAATTGCTGTAAAATCAGCAAAGTAGCGATCGTCTTTTCATCTTGTCATTTATATATATATATATATTTCAAAGCTTTATGAGCCTCCTCACAGTCTTATTAACCCTTTACACACTCATAAACACCTCCTGTACTCTTTAACGAGTAGTGACTGCAAGGCAAGATGCTGAACGAATGCTATGCGCAGGAAATGTAGAGAATGATGCTACGGTCGCTGAGCGCATCAGACTCCAGGAAACAGAACCCCATGCTCTGGTTCGTCAAATGCTCAATTTACCATAAAAATAACAGAAATACTAAATGTATGAAAATACATTTATAATTCAAATCCTGTGATACTGGGAAAATTTGCAATGTAAAATGGAACTGCAGATTAAAAATACGGATTTTAATCTGCAATACAATTTTTTGCTATACTACAGGCTTTTGCAATTTTATATCACAAATTAAAATCCGCCATCAAATGAGACTGCGAAAGGTGAACTGCGATATGGTGAATGACTACCGGATTGCACTTTAAAATGACAATAAACCTTTTAAATTCTATTTTCTATTCTCAAAATTGTTTGTGAAATTGCGATGCATATTTTGTGAAGTTGCCAATTAGTCACATTATCTTTTAGTGTTTCTGGATAACCCCCAGTCTTGAAGTTTAAACTAAGTTTATGAGACCAACGAAGAAAGAGTAATATTCATGAGGTTTAATCTAAATATGCTGACAGAACCATCCAAACAAGCTGATGATACGGATAACGTTACGGATGTATAAGGTAAGTCTGGGGATGAGGAAAAATACAAAAAGCTATAAAATGGGTTGACATAATGTTCAATTAAAACATACAGTTCTGTGTGATTTCTCATTTGTCTCAAAATCATCACCCAAACTTAAAACAGCTTATAATTAAATAAACATTATAGACGAGAGATAGCCTGTTAGTCATATTAACAACAATTTTAGGACTTTTAATATTTTCTTTTTATTTAGCAAAATTGTCATTCAGTAACGCAATTGTAATTGTTCCATTCAAGTCCCATTCTACCACACTTCTAATCATTGAGTGGTTGTTGTTGTTTACTTTTTATCCTAACAAAAAACAAGATACGCTTACACATAAAAACACTTGCTCTGGTATTATGGTACTATATTATTGCACATAATACTCACAAGAAGTTGGTGTTGACATCTATGGCATCATCCGGGGGATTATTTGGTATTTTAATCAAATAGATGAATACATACATTCTAGCTCAGATAGAAGTATATTAGAAGTATTGCGGTTGCAACGAAGTGAAAATGATTCCACTGAATGCCAATTACAACATCAGCACACTTGAAAAGGCCACTGAGAAAAATATAATGAAAGAGTTGAATCTGTTGAATGCAAGAGTTGAATGCAAGCAGAAATTCCTGAGAGTTCAGCCCAAATTATTATAGGAAAATTTGCTAATACCGCCCTCTAGCGTGGAGATAATGTAACTATAAAACTGTTTGACATGTCACAAGATTTCATTGGAAAAGACCAAAAAAATCAAGAGCCCAGAAAACAAACTTACCATATACCACAGGGTATACAGTGCCACGGATGCCTGAGGCAGGACAATGCAAGTTTTTTCCATTCAGATATAAATTCAGTTCCACATGGTCATATGTGACACCCTGGGGAGACAGTGTAAAAATCATTCATTTTGAAAAAAAATGCGTAACTACAAAATAATATGAAACACATCATATGAAATCAAGACTTGAGACTGATCAGGTTAGGTTATGGCTTTCCAATTAACAAAAGGAAAGAGAAATTGAATGAGATTCTAGAAATATCCACAATTTAAGGGCAAATACCTTTTAGCTTGTGACAGCTTCCCGATTTAGATATATATATGTGCAGTCTAAACTAGTCAAATGCCTTTCCTTAGTCAGAACTAGTTTGAGCACTCATGTATACCAGACTACACATTTCCCAGCCTTTGGAGGAGGCCATCATGGAATTCTGATTGTAATTCATCTTATTGTTTCATTCAGCAACTGACAAACGAACTGAGTCAGTAATATAACTAAAGACGTCAAATCTGAATATATAAACATATAAAATTAAGAATTATTCCATCAAAATAAAGTTTGTGCTTACCACAATATCACCTTCCTGTGGAAGGCTGTTTGCAGGGAGGCGATTCTTCTCTTCGTTGTTGTGGTGGATGGACCCATCATGCCTCAAGACTAGGCTATTAGAGTCTCTGCCCAAAGGCACTTGATTAAGATTGACTTTCTGTGTGGCAACACCAACTCCCCAGATACCTTCGCATTAAAACCAACAAGCACTTATTAATGTTTAAAAACAGTCTGTTCAAAAACATTGACAAACACCCATTCTCATTTATGACAGCCTTAATTCAATCCTAGAAATCACATGCATAGTCCATTTACTAATGTTTGCTAAATTATAACACCGGCCTCAGTGTGAAACTCTTTCAAGGTAGTGGATTTTGTTTCTTTCCAAAAGGCATTTATGAAAGTGTGCAAATCCCTTCTGCTTGACAAAGACCACACTTGTTAGTGAACAGAATTATACCAGTAAGCATGCAGTCACAAGACTGTTACCAAACTGATAGAAGAAGTGCACCTCAGAAAAAAATATCATGGAGGGAGGGAGGGAGGGATATGGTGGGGATAAAAACTGAGCTAAAACAGCTGGGACTTACCACTGGACTGGATCTTGAACTCAAAATAACTTTTGTTCTGGTGCAGAGGAGCATTGGCAAGGCAGGCTCCAGTGCCACATATCCTCCGCCCACTCTTCACAATAACAACATCTGTGCCTGCAAGACGAGAAAACACATATACTGTCGGCCAACATTGTCCACTGCTTTTATTTCGATTATATCCACGAAGATTCTGTTTTATAAAAGTCTGATTACAGGTATAGTAGGGCATTGGAAGAGCCACTATGAAATAAAAAGTAATTGTTCAAGGGTCCCAGGTTTCCAAAGTTTGCTGTTGACTTAAAAGCTCTTTTGCAGATTTAAAAGCGGTGTTGGAAGAAACGTGTCACAATACGTCATTTTAAGTATAATTTGGACAACATTCAATTGCAGGGTGCCTCGTCTCATCTCAGCGAGGAAAAAACGTTGTTAATTTAAAAAAAAAAAAAAAAAAGCGTTGGAGATGAGATTTGCTCCACTGGATAGAACGACGTCGGGCCCAACAAAATGTATGAAAGTTTGTGAGTATAGGGAATACAAGCTCCAATCAACATTGAAATGAATAGCATTCTGAAACGTAAATGAAAGGCATGGAAGTGCAGGTTTGACAGGTAGAGTGGCAGCAAGAAGCATGCAGGTTAAACAAGAGCTTTTGGGCAGGGCACCGTGATGAGCTGATCAACGAAATCGAAAGCCTGGAGAAAACTATTGAGCACTCTGAAAGCATGTAAAGAAGAAAAGTGAAGATTTTGAGATATTTCTATCATCTATAAAACATCAGAACAAAATAGTCTCTTTGCTGACAACAACATCTAGTCGATCGTGTTTTGTCACACTACCTTGCACGCTAAAGAAACAAAAGATCAAGTAAATATTACAGTAGCGTGTACTTGGGGTTGCGAGACGAACGGCCTGATCACATCTATGGTGTTTGTTATAACCCCAGGAGACGTACTGTTCGTGACAAGTTCTATCATTGTAGGGAGTAAGCTGGGAGAACATGATAGAATTAGTTCCTTGTGAAACTACATGTCACAAACAAACATTCTACGACACGGGTTTGTATGTTGCAAGCTAGTAGCGGTTAGCTAACGTCACCGCGAAAGCGGCGCCAACACACAGACACGGACACATTTGCACACACAAACGCCGCTTGTGCACCTGACATGTCAGATTAAGTTATTTACCCATGTGGTGTGTGTCTAACTGAACAGTTGGCATTTCTTTGAGCGGGATATGTCCCGTTCCGCCGTCACCGCAGCAGTTTAGACAGCACGTAAACATCGCAGCCATTCTTGCCCCTAAAGCTACACTTCCGGAAACGGCCCGTCACACCACCGAGCCAACAAGTGCTCGGAGTTCATAACTTCACCACAGCGCCATCTAGCGGCAGAGGTCGGAACTGCTTAAGCCCCTGCTACCCCACTGTATCCAATCACAGTGGTTAAGACAGGCAGTTGCTCCTGATGGCATGGAAACAAGGGAAGAAAATCAAGGTCAAAATTTCCACACGTGACTGAGTAACTATTGGATATCGATGTTACATAACCATAAGTGAATCGAAAGAGAGTTTGGCGAAAACATCAGATGTTTTGCCATGGACAAATGCTGGGTTTCCCACCCATAACTACGACGCATCTTGTGATTGATTTCAGCAAAAGAGAACAAAAACGAAAATAAATTAATGAATAAATAAACAGCCGGTTCATGTGCGAGCCCTGTATGTTCGTTCGATATTTGGCCTCTCTGAGGCAAAGTTTGCTGTTATCACTTTATAGAGCCGCTTGTCACTTGCGCATTTCATCACATCGACTGTCTGCATCTGAGCATTTTGACAAAAACTCGAATGAGCCAAACAAACGACCGAAGTAGGGCAGGATGAAACTGATGCCAAACTGGGACTAAACCCTAGTTGACAGTTTTTCCACGCTGTAATGTTTTGCATAGCAACAGCCCCTCCCCCATCCTACCGCTAGGGATCATCTGCAAATTACCCGGCGGGGACAGCAACGTAAAAGCTCCCAATGTTACTAACGAAACTGCCAAAAACACTCAACCGGCGTCGCGATGTCACTTAGGCAACTTGACTTTTCACACAACCATCGATCGTGTGGCCGGCGGGGACGAAAACACCGATTTTACATTTTCTAAGCGCCGCCAAAACAGTTAACTCCACACCCGGAAAGGGCGAAGTCTGCACAGCAACAAGCGCCATGATTGCGTTGCACCGCGCGTCTGAGCAGCTGGTGAGTGATTCTTCTAGGTCCTGTTGTTGCATGTTTCTATGCGCTTGCAAAACGTGCCCCTCCACCCTCCCCCGCCTCAAAGCTCTGCCAGCAAGAGTTACACCTCGTCCAACTTCGTTCGTTGCTCATTTGTCGCATTGCATTCGGGGTTTTGCAGCTGCGATTTAGGGCTCGACCCAGCGAAGCAACTTCCTGGTTTTCCCCGCTACGGATGGGAGAAGAGAGTAGGGGGGGGGGGGATCGGTCTTTGAATATGACGTTTGGAGGTTTTGACTTAAATTGATGATTATTTTTTTCTAAGTTGCTTGCACCACAGCTGCCCCCACCCCCCGAAAAGGAAAAAAAAGAGCGAGAGAAGCGAGATGCATCCCGCCGTTCGACGAGCCCACGGAGTCTCCAGCAGGAATCGCGCCAACATCCCCACGTCCGTGATTTTACGCGGGTTTAGAGACTCGATTCGAGTTCGGTCGTGGGACGGGAATTCTCCGCATACACCTGGAACATGACCGACACACCTGTATCCTTTGACGATGCCACAATCCCGTGTGTACTAGCCCCCTCCCACTGTCCCCATTTGCTGCGTTGCCTCGGGGGGCAGCGTCTGTCCGGGCGAGGGTGCGTATTACGGTCTGTTTGATTAAGCGCTGATTTATTGGGCTTTCGCTGTTTAAATTTAGCTCCGGTCGTCGATGTTGTTGTTTCAGGGCGACATGGAGCAGCTGGAAGAGGAACTTACGTGCCCGATCTGCTGCAGCCTCTTCGAGGATCCGCGGGTGCTGCTCTGCTCGCACAGCTTCTGCAAGAAGTGCCTGGAGGGACTTCTCGAGGGGAACCGGGGTGTAATTTTCAGGACGCCTTTCAGATGCCCCACATGCCGCAAAGAGACCCCGCACAACGGCGCCAACAGCCTGCAGATCAACTACTCCCTGCGCGGAATCGTCGAAAAGTACAGTAAAATACGGGTTCTGCCCAAGATGTCTGTGTGCGTGCAACACAGCGGCCAGCCGCTCAACATATTCTGCGCCACAGACTTGAAACTCATTTGCGGCTTTTGCGCGACCACGGACGGCCACAGAGGACACGAATTCTGCTCTTTGGAGGAGGCGTACGAGCGGGAAAAGGATGCGTTCGAGGAGTTGCTCCGCGGGGTGGAGAGCTGGCGGAGCGCGGACACCCTATCCAGCCTGGAGACGCTGCAAGCCGGCAAGAAACGGGCGCTCCAGGCGCTGAGCGCCGACGCGGAGAAGGTGAGCGATTACTTCGACAAGCTCGTCGGCGCGCTCGAATCCAAGAAGAGCGAGATCCTGTGTGACTTCGAGACCTTGAGGCTGGAGGTGATGCAGACGTACGACCCGAAGATCGGCAGGTTGAGCGCGGCGCTGGACGAGCAGAGACGCGCGCTCAGCATCGCGGAGTCCTTCCGGAGCGCCTCCGAGCCGCTGTGCTTCTTGCAGCGGATGCAGGAGTTCCGCCAGAAGCTGCGGGTGCTCAAGGAGACCCCGCCGCCCTCCCGCAAGGACATGGACGTCGGCTCCCCCGTGCGCGATTTCGACGTGACAGACTGGGATTCGCTGCGCCTCGGAGAGGTGGACAAGATCTCCGTGCCGCACAGCGAGCGGCCGTGCGCACCGGCGACAGCGGCGGCGGCGGCGGCGTTCTGGCGGACGCGCCGATGGACGCCGGTGCTGGCGTGCGCGCTGCTGTGTGCGCTCCTCCTGCTGCAGCCCCGCTGGATCGCGGTCGACGCTCCGCCGCAAATCCACACGCTCCTCTCCTCCGTTTCCACGCACTTCTCGCACACGGGCGTCTACCTGTGGGAGATGACTGGCTTTTACGCGCGCGTAATGGGCGCGGGTCAGGAGTGTATCGCGAACTTAATCGACTACACTGTCAATTTTATTGGCAGCGGTTAAGTTGGTTTAATGACCGCCCGCGGCGTCTCCGCCGTTCACGGGCGAGACATGCAGGCCCCCGTGATTGTTACATAAACCTAGAATCTGGAAACACCATCAAGGCAAAGAATCACGCCACTGTTGGGCGGTTTCAAACGGTTCCTCCCCAAATATTTGATGATTCCTTCAAATGCGCCGCATCTATTTAAAAAAAATATTCATTTCCATAACGATCCTCTAAATAAAACACATTTCCAGACTTCCATGTTTTGTTTTCATTCGCCTGCGTCATGTCAAACATGACGAGGAAATATGACTGACAGAAGGAGCAGCGGCCCAAAAAAAAAAAAAGGGTGCACCTCCACCCGGAGTGATGCTGCAACCTCTTCAAGGTTACAATCGTTGCATAAGGAGGGCCTGTCTGTGTGAAATATGCATCTGGCTGCACACAGAGAGGGCTGGTGGACGTGGTTGTGGTGGTGGTGGTGGGTTCATATGATATAATTTCATGACAAAAAAACAAACCAGCATCTTCACGTCCAACGAGTGCGAGTAGAACACTTTCACGACACGGGGCCGCAATTACATTTCTACGAAGTCTTTTGTTTTTCATTTATTTGCAGAGGTTGACGTGACTCACTCGTTGCATGACTTCTCCTGTCTATAAAGTCAAACATCTGCTCGTTGTTAAAATCACAAGGATCGTGTAGGCATGTCCCGGTCGGTAGATAACGACTCTAAAGCCTGGAATTAGGGGGGGGGAGAAAAAAAACAGACAATTATGTGGGCAAATCGAAGAGAATAAAACGGTTTGGGAATTTATGGAAATTCAACAAGCTCCCTGGCTTGAGGCCAGCAGTGGTGTTTATTAAATAGGTCAAAGTAAGCGAGCAAAAAGTGTGTTGTGTGTATTGATCTGTCCCTGTGTTTGTTTGTCCCCCCCTCCCCCCCCGGAATTGGGAATGGCTTGTTTTTTTTAGGGAAGGGCAAGCCCTCGGATCACACCACGAAGTCGGTCGCTGATGTCAGCACCGGCCGCAACACGCATGTACATAGGGATTTTTATATATAGCCTGGTGTTGCCAGGCAAATATAGGAGCAGAATAAAAGTACCACTCTGCGTTAATATTTTATCTGTCGCCGCACACAGATTTAGCTCGAAAAATACTGTCAATCCAAATCAAGAATGATCTACATTGGTTCGGGTGTTGAGTCTATAAAAATAAATCTACAAAGACAGGAAACGCTATATTTGAGGGTGTGGACAGATTTTTATAAAAGATAGAAGAAAAAATAATATTTATTCTGCTGAGTTAATAAACAGATTATGTGTCCAAGCTCGTCACGTCGAGGCCACCCACGTATCACCTCAAATATCGCCCGCAAAAATAATTCAAGTATAATAATTACTGTTATTACTCCCATCATTACACTTTACGCGTCTTATATTCTATTGGCGTTCCAGAGGATATTTTTATCCTCGCTTGTAAAATGTGTGCGTGTGTGTGTGTGTGCGCGGACACAGCAGCGTGCAGGCAGGCACACACACACACACACACCTGCAGATGACTTTGTCACAGCTCTGTGCACGGAGCTAGATCCTTTAAATCTCAACAAGCTTGTTAAAGGAAGTGTATAAAAAGTCACAAAAGCAGAGCTGAGAATATTTAAGCAGGTTTAAGAAATGCAGTTTCAGACTGGACGTGTGTATGTGTGTGTGTGTGTGTGTATATGTGTGTGCCGCACAGATTATTCAATAGAGGCCTATATATATATATATTGTTATATTAATAACACCAAAACCCCCACGTATGTGTCCCCTATGAAACGTTAAAATACCTTTAATTTGAGAGAAAATTAATAAAATACCAATAAGGATTTAAGAGGCTATTAATTTCTGCACAGAAAAAAAAAATGCAGTTTGAAACGTGAAACGTTGTTGCAGGTGTACGATGATAAAAGAGGCCCAGAATATGTTACGACAATATTCTTTAATTAACGAATTAACGAAAACGACAAAGGCCTGAGAAAAAAAAAACACCTTCATTCGCTGACTAAAAAAAAAGAAACAGTAAGTTTTAGGTGGAAAATCATATTGAAGCCCGCTTAAAATCCAAATTCTTTCCAAATTGCCCTCTTGTGACTCATTAATATTTGTAGTTTCATCGCAGAATAGTAGTTGTTTCCTGGCCTTCTAGGCCGGAAGTAGAAGGACGGCGAAGACGAGCGCCGGTTCCGTGAGGAGTAAAGACGGGTCGCGGCCTGAAAACAATAGAACCCAGTCGGAGGAGACTAAGGCTTCATATCCAAATGATATAAAATTATTTTTCTTATCAGTTAAAACGATGTGGCTTTTGCTTACAGACGACGCCGCTCGGAAATTTTGAAGTAGTTTATTTTCCTCAAGTATTACTTGAATAAGGCTGTGTATTAAGAAATATAAGGTGGACCTAAAACGGGCGTTGCGGCGTGAATCCGCAGGCCTGCGACTCGATGCCGCGGTCGTGGGTTTTATCTTCGCCGGATGTTCTGGACACACGCGTGGCAATTGATTTATAAATTAAAACAATTTTACGGGACAACATAAAGGTTCTATGATGGATTTGTAATTTAAGATGTAAGATGTGTCCTACCTGGATGGCAAAAGCCGCATTGGTCGGATGTGTACCTTAATCTATTCGAAACAAACGAGAAAAACGATACTAACTAAATTGTTATTTTTTGTGTTCAAGATTGCTCGGGCTGAATCCAGGCTGCAGTGACTGATCTAGATTGTAATCCCCCCTGCGTGGATCTGGCTCGACAGGCCAGACGTCCAGTCGTGCCCGCGCAGGCCAGCTTGTCCTCACAACCTGCTTCGTTGACACAGAACCGTTCCGGACTGGAAGTGATTGTCAGTACTACCAAAATTCGTGTGAATTAATAGTAAAAAAAACGGGTTTGTGGGACACACACACAGGCACACGCACACACACACACACAAACACACACACACACACACACACGCAATATAAAGCACATCAAGTTCCAAACAAATTGCAGACGAAAGGTAAACTATGTTTATTTCTTTAAGTGAGCACACACATTTTACAATTTCTGATGAAATAAAGACGGATTAATGAATGAATGAATAAATAAAATGGCATACTTCCAAAGATGTTGAAAGAGACACCACTGGTATCTCACTTAATGGCACTGGATGTGAGTGGTCAGCTTTGCTTCAGCAGCACGATCAATACTGGAGGCTTCAGCAAGAGTCTTGACTCCAATATTTACGTGCTGCTACAGAAAAGTGACCTGCAATAATGGCTGACAAATCAGCTTGGTTCTCCCAGAATGATGCAAGTGGCTTGAGGAACTTCTGGCTGCCTAGGTTGTGGAGTCTGGCTCTACTGCGGCAGCACAGAATGGCCTGCATCCCAAAGTAACCCACAAACCATTCCGTGCTGCTACAGCATCACCAGAACAGCGGCAGCCTCCGTGAGCATCTTCTGCTTCTTTTTCATCTTCTCATCTCACAGTGCCAAGCATATGCTCCTGGAGAAGTGTGGACTTCTGCTGCTTATCATTTATCTGCCAGCGAAAATTGTGATGGGGTTCAATCTGAGTCTTGTGCAGATTTAGATCTTCTGTTCGGTCCAAAGTGGGGGAATGTGCCAACTGAAACACACAAGCAAGAATTAGAAATTAATGACATTCCCAGTGTACTAGTTCAAGACATACAAGCTACCAAAAACTCTGATAAAATTGTATATGATATATTACATGTGTTTGTTAGTGGACAGTATGACTTTTTTTCGGTAAGAAAAAAAAATATCAATCAGCTATACTATGAAGATGCAGAAATTGTGTATTCAAATACGAACTAATAGATCCCAGATGCCTCTTTAGTCACAAATTAGTCCTTCTCCGGTTTGTGACCTGAGGCCTTCAGGTTCCCATATCAGTCACTGGATATTGAACACGGACAAGCTTAAAAATATTTGTGATGTCACAAATCTGCTTGTAGGTCCAACCAAAATCAGATTTCCCCTTTAAATGTGTGAATACTCCTACACAGTGAAATGTAAACTTGAAACAACAGGAGAAGGAAATAACACTCATTCATTTTAATGGACAGATATCAAGTACGTGATCTGACAGAAAGGTGGGCCCATTTTGTCTTTTATTCATAAACTGGACATGGACTAAATGCCTTTACGAGACATCAACAAGATCACTCTGAGGTTTCACACTAGCCAAGACATACTCACGGTCTGCATTTAGGAGAAATCAGTTATGGAATCACCAATGGAGAAATATGCAAGGCTCAAGATGGCAACTATAGCACACCCGAACCCCTGATTATCTGCCAAACTGTGGAAAATGTATCGAGCCAGGGGTGTCTCACTGTTTCATTGAGATTCAATACAGTCTCAAATGAAAATCTAGTTGGCATCAGTAGATGGAGGTGGAGTTTAAGTTAGTACATCATTGATGAAATACCATCCACAAAAAGACCAAAACACCAAAGATGGGTGCCACAAGTCACTTTGACTTGACAAAGCAGGAGACGCACAGGTGAGGACATTAACGTTGTTGTAACAGTGACAGTGAGTGAGGAGACCAGGGTTCGGCTCGTCAAAGCTGATTGCGGCAGCAATCATTAATGTTATTAGTTCCACCAATGCTTTTCCTAGTTTAGCAGGTCAGGGGGCTTGTTTTGTGCAGGTCAATTAAGTTCGCCTGCACCAAACACATACATGTCGTGACATCAGTGTCTACATTGGCAAAACTGGGTACATTTAACTACAGAAATGGATAATTGTAACTAAACAAGGGAACTGCTTGCACATTAATATGAATAATGGGTTTTAAAATAAAGAAAATAACAGTACAAACTGCAGAATCAATAAAAAAAAATAGAAAAAAAAAGATAAAAATTAAACTAAATACCAATCAACCAGAGAAACAGAAAGAACACTGCCAATGTACAACGGAGAAGCTAACGGAGGTCTGCGTCCCACAGAGCTCACACAGCTATAGTGGTTGCCCCTCCCCCCCTGCAGTGGGTACAGTTGCTTTGGCTGGGAAGAGGGTTTCTATGGCTGGGGAAATCCACTGCAAACGAGACATGGATACCATTTATAATATCAGCCACCCAGCTTAGCATGCATGCAAGTGAGGATAAAAATCTTAAGCCTATCTACTCTGAAAAGGTTTCAACATCAAATCTGACAGGACAGGCAGAAATGGAATAGCACTGAATATTGAGCAGCTGTATATTTGTGATAAAAGTAAACAATACTCCATACCGAGTCAACAGAACTGATTACTTGACGAATGAAGGAAGGTCTGTTTTGTGAAGCGCTAGCTGGCCAATTCTGTGTTAATATGAAGAATAAAACATGGCAGAATTTGGATTGTCAACTGGCTTCATAAAAACTGCCAGAAACAACAAAATTAATTTATATTTCATTAATCCCTCACACGGAAATTCCTTCTCTGCATTTAACCAATCAGGGATGAACCATGAGCAGTTGGCTGCTGTCTATCAGTGCCAGGGGAGCAGTTAGAGGCTCAGTGTCTTGCTCAACAACACTTCAACACACTCGGAGGAGCCGGGAATTGAACCAGGAATCTTCGGTTGAAAGGACGATTGCTCCACCCCCTGCATCAAGCTGCCCCTATAAATAGTCCGATTTCCTACAAAGGAATCTCTGCATAATTTGAGGAGTTGGGTGTTAATGATTAAATGTAGTAGAAGATTAATGGATGTAGTGAGACAAGATATGAAGGTAGTTGGTGTGAGAGAGGAGGATACAGAGAATAGGGTTAGATGGAGAAAGTTGATTCGCTGTGGCGACCCCTGAAGGGAAAAGCCAAAAGGAGAAGAAGGTGTTAGTGATTAAATATCTAAATTAAGTAGATGACCATGAATTTGATTTTCCTTAGAAAAGTTGACACTGCATTCAGTATAACTATTCTCAAAAAAAAAAAACCAATAACCGCCACGGGCGGTTAACCATTGAACCATGTTGGTTGGTTGGTAATATGAAGCAATGTAAAATTGCACAGGGCAATCCTATCAGCTTAAGACTATAAGGGGAAATATGCTATCCCTTGCACACACCCTTGATAAAATAATAAAAAAATATAACTCATCTTTATTTAAATAATAAATGTGATTTATATGAATGAATACCCCCACCCCCACCCCACCCCACACACACACACGCACATCCCCGCTACAGAAAAGATACAGAGAATGCTCTGTTCGGACGTCGACTTAAGCTATTTTTACACTTCTATTACAACACTTAGGAGGACTTCTCTAATGATGATTTTTAGTAAATTGAGAAAAGAAGTATAATACATATATACATAAAAACTTTCATATACTTTCATACACACATTAGGTAATCATAGTTTGCACCTAAGGGTTGGGCCATATCCATCTATGTCACAGGATGATTTAAAAGTCCCACTGAAGGGCTTGAAGAAAGCTACCCATGTTTCCTCTTCATCAGCTACAATGTGACTGCTGAGAATATATGCATATTCTCATAATAAAACAAGAGCTTTCTAGCAGTCTTTTTGAATGGATGACGTAGCCAGGGCAGTAGTGGCTAACTATATCAAATAGAAGAGATGCTTTGCTGAGGTAATGATGCTAAAACAAATTTAAGAACATTAGGGTAAATACATATCAGTGTACTGTAAACCAACGCATACACTTGTAAAGGTGGCAGCCCATTTTCAATACTGAACCATAGATTTTAAGCCATTTAAAAATGTCTCTATCGCAATAAAAATTCAAATTCAACTATATGGATACCAGAATTCAGAGTTTTATCTGAAAACGCCCAAATTGTTCTGGCTCCCATACAACACAAATGAAGCGTAATAAAAATGATCCTACTTGACATTACATAATATTTTTAAACAGAGAAAAAGTTGTTGCTAAAACCTAAATCTCCTTGGCAGGGCAAGTAGTGTTGGTGCACTTGTTTAATGTCCTTGTTGTAACAGGACATTAGACATTGAACACTTAATCTACCAGGCCTCAGCTAACATTTAAATGTTTCTAAGTAGGTAATTTAGTTAAATGTATTATATTGAGTTATAGAAAGCATATACTCATTTCAAGGAATAATTGCGTGTGGGTGTTATTAGAATACATATTACCAGTAATAGGTGCGGAGCAGTGTGTTATGTTCACCAGTGTCAATTGTGGTAGAGTTAAGGCAAGATAAGATAAGATAAGATAAGATAAGATAAGATAAGATATTAACTTCATTGATCCCCAGAGGGGAAATTCCTTTGTCACGGTAGCGCAATGGTCATCATGTCAAAAACAAAAACATAAGGGAACAGTAAGGGTGAAAAAAACACAACCAGAACTAAAAGACAATATAAATAAGAGTGATGATAGCAGTGACAAAAAATAAATTAAACAAAACTAGAAAAAATAGACAGGATGTTAGCAAGATGGGACCAACAAGGATAAGAAAGATCACGGAGTTCGGGCATGACATGTGAATGAGTGAGGTAGTGAATGGGGTAAGGTAGTGAGATTGTTGAAGCAGTTCGGATGCACCTCAGGCTGATCAGTGTGTGCCGTCCAGACTGCTGCTATACAGCAGTAATTAGGAATGCAGCTGCATTTATCTTTATCATGGTGCTCGTATCACTGCTTCCAAAAAAGCGTTTTAACTGACTAAGTGACTACTACAAACTACACTTCATTTCTGAATTTTAAACTGAAATTATATTCTGAAATGAGACTGGATACTTGACAACATCACCACAACCAGTTTGGGGACTGTTAGTCAAGGTTTTTGTCAATACGGGAAGGTTATAACCCTAGGATAACCCTAACAACTGCAGTACTTGCAAGAACACATGATATACTGATGATATATATGATAGCCAACACTACTAACTGGACACTTGCCATTTCATCCCATAATTTCCTTTGTAATTTGTACAAGCCCTAAATTTACAAATTAGGTTGGGGATACTATTAGATTAGATTGTAAGTAATGTGGTCATAGTTTTGTTAACTAAGGTAATTCTAAGAATGTGTTCAATAGAAATACATAGTGATACAAACCAGGTGAGATGTCCATTTTCTTTTTCAGATGACAAATGTCCAAGAGGTGTGTTCTTGTTAACTATTCTCCCAATCTTTCTCTCAGTCTCTATCTCTCTCCCTTAGGAGAACATGCCTGGGCATGTCAGCTTTGATGCTTAGCCTTTTTAACCCCTTCCTATGACATTTTCTGTCCATACAAATGGCCTAGGAGTCACCTGACACTAACAATGAATTTAGCATTCAAATGGTGATGTCAGAAATAAAAAAAATGACCTCAACTCCATGAACTGCAAAAAAATGAGTAAAGTAAGTATATGATACGTAAACTAGTTGACGTGTTCCCGGCTCGCATTGATTCAAGTGCATTAAAAAATATTACAGTAGTCTCATACGCAGAAATTTATTACTAGCTTTGGAATTACTGTTACATATACAGATCGATGCTGTAAAGACACAATAAATGACTGGATGACAGATGCAGACAGTGACACCACCAATTTGAAGTGGAATGTTGTGAGGCATTAGTTTAACAATCAACAGCATTTACACACAAGTATCACTCTATGTAACAGAAAAGCACATATTGAGTCTCTCCCATAATTTAATTGCTAATTAAAATAATTTACAAAATAAATCACAGTGGTGGAAATCATGTTCTGGGTTAGAATTGAAAATGTCAGCTGACGTTGTAGTGGTGAATACAGACCTAATTCTTGTTATGACAACTAGACTTGAATTTCTTCACTTGAATAAAGTTCAGAACTGATTAGGCCTCTTAGATTTCTTCAAGTGAAGAAATTCAAGTCCAGATGCCACGACAAGAAGATTTCGACCAATTCACCATGACCTGGATAACCGAGAACCTCCACTGACAAATACAGACATAAGTTGATTTTTTATTGCTGTGGACTACTAGCGTTTAGTTGTCAAATTGCTATCAGCACAAACAAATAGAGGTGCACTGTATTACATAATTTTGTTGATATCTGATATGTCAACATTATGTATTTCATATGACTGATTACCTAATTTCCGAGAAAACAACATTTCTACTGTGGTGGAGTTAAAATAGTAGGTTGCAAGAGGCTGACATATTTTTCAAAATGCACATACAGTGTTTACTGTGCAAGATAATAAGTGCTTCATCCCAGGTTACTCAAAAAATTTGCCATGATTCTACAGATTATTTCTGTTCATATATTCGTTCAACTAAATACTAATACCATTTTTGAAAACAATATCTCCTATTATCAATGACTTAGCAAAACATATAGTATCCTATAGCAAAGCTCATCTTTCAAAATATATCTCTAATAACATAAATCTAACATAATTAAAGGTCAGGTTCTGTGAGAAACAGATTTGTGGGCAGACTACTCATGATATCAGCAGCTGCCACATAAAATGTGGTGCCTATGTTTAGCATTGTAGACCATGTGAGAACGGTGCATTTTACAACTGATTAAAATAGTCTTCACAGTAAAGATCTGAACCATTTGAAAAAAAATGGTGAAAAATGCTTTATATTGGGAAAAATAATCAGTAGCAATAGAGTCAATGTCTTACAATTCAGTAATATAAATACATCTTAACATTCTGGTTATACATGTTATTATGATTTCAAAGCCTCCTAAATTGGTGTTCCTTTACAGCCAATATGACCTCCCCGCTCCTGCTGTTCTTATTTCTTTAGAAATAAATGCAGATATTGTCATTTGACATTTTACTCTAAGTTCAGTACATTAAACATTAGCATCTGATGGAACTATCTGGCCTATTGCTGATCTGCTTAGGTACAGTCTCAGCCGATTAACCTGAACAGTAGGAATACCAAGACAGTGGGCTTGTGCAATAAAGATGATGCCTTGATGTATTAGTGAAAGGGCAGGAGTTTTCCAATTCCTTTTTCTTCTAACACTGCAAAGTTTGACACAAACTTGTTCACCTTAAATTAAGCTCAGGTGATAATTAAGAATTGCACAAATTATTTTCTGAAATGCTTTAAAATATCAGGATTAGATTTCCAGTTACTGTAGACTGCGTCATACTGTCATTATCATGCTTGGGTATTATGATGAATGCTGATAATGGCTTTGAATATTGTGGTGTATGTTTATTTTCCACATCTCTCATTCTTAGCAAGATATGTTATTAAATATAAAACAATACAATTTTAGATATGAAAATAATCAGATATTGTGGTTGTGTAAAAAGAAGCATCGTAGTTTTATTTTTAAATCTTGAACACTAAATCATAGTTGGCCTGGGCACATTTGATATAGACACAGAATCTACAGTCTTGCCCTCTAAGTTACAGGGTCGGTAAAACTGTTCACACACTGAGAGAACCCAAGACTTTGGATGTTAAAAACACTATGGTTTCCACTGATTGCACAAAAAAAAATGTACATGGAGATTAAAAAGAATTGCTCAGAAGGCTCATGATACAGGCATATTTTAAAAATAACAGTAAAGTTGAAGACATATTGTCCAGTCCAAATGTGTTAATATTTTAGCTCAATACAATGAAAATTGAGAGCAACGTGCATTCTGAAAAGCACTGCTTTTCAGAATGCTCAACTGTTGGAAGACACATCACCTGCAACAACATGTACAGTAGTCCCAACACAAGCATTAACCCAAGCAGCAGTCCAATGCCCAGTGAGACCCAGCAACATTTCTCAGCTCAGTGCCTAATGACAAAACAAAGAATAAAAAAACAAAGATGTCTCAAGGACAGTTACTTCACAACAGACATCCCTGAAATTAGTAAATATATTCCCAGGGCCTTTCAGAATACCTGAATGCAGATATGAGCTACAAGGCTGGATGGCTTCTGTCAAAGGGCTGATACAGAGTGAGAGCAAGAGGAGCCCCCAACTGTTTCAAACTTCACTGTTACATGATCCGGTGCCAAGCCAGAGTCAATTCATGATGAAAAATGTTTTTTTTTTGTTTGTTCAATTGGGCTTGAAGACAACAAATTATTCATTCTATACATCTATGCAGAGCTTTACACATTAAAAATGCCTCATTCATCATTCCACCATGACCTTCACAAGGTGTAATTTGCTACGACAGAGGAGACAGAATTTTGTTTTTATACTATTTACTCAAATTAATATCTTACTGTTGCACAAGGTCTTATCACTATAACCTACACTATCCACTACACCTCAATCTCAAATTTAAGAAATCTCCATTGCCAAGATGTCATACTTTGACCATAAAAATTAAAAGTTGTAGCCCTAAATAAATCTGTAAGCAGGTTGTGATAATATAACATTAATCATGATGGTGACTCTAGATATTGCTAATACTGAAATGCTTACCTCAACAAATAGTTTGGCCGCATTGCAAGGCGCCAGATGATAATTACATTTAAATTCATTATGTGAAGCCCATTATTGAAAAAAGGAACTGGCTGCATGAAAAAACCTTATTTGTACCCCTCCATTGCTCGTACTTTCAAGAATTCAATTCCACTACTCCTGAGCACTGTCATGGTCATAAATTTTACAAATAAAAAGCAGCGACAGTACCATCCAAGGCAAAGCAATCGACAAATTGACTACTGATAAAAATATGAATATAAGTATTTATTTGACTTTAACACTCAATTCATCATATTCTTAGTTCTCACTCCAACACACATATCCGGGCTTTGATTCTACTTCCATAGTTTGTATTTAAACTTTTTAGCTATACAAGCCTAATTATCTCCCTTCACATTAAGAATTGATTATTTGATATATCATATCTAGTATCGTTAGTAAATAATAGGCAATTTAGATTTCCAGGGATGCGTGACAAGGGGTAGGGCGTGTGTGTGTGTGTGTGTGTGTGTGTGTGTGTGTGTGTGTGTGTGTGTGTGTGTGTGTGTGCGTGTGCGTGTGCGTGCGTACACGCAACACTCTGACTCTACTCACTCCGCATGCAGCTTTGCTGGTGACAAAATAAGAGGCAGTTGCCAAACGTTCACAGCTTGTTGACGGATCAGAAGCACAAAACGAAATATGGCATCATTTCACTTCACTGCCGACAGTCAGGGCAAGCCCACAGAGCCCATCTGTAAAAGTTATAAACGTGCACAGACCAAGGGATTCAACAAACATTTCACTGACAGACATGCCGAACTGACTTAACTTCACCTGAGTAAACATGACAAATAACATACAGTTGAAAAAGTATCATGACACAGCTATATTTTATGGAATTTATAGAACAATTAGAAATAGATAAATACATCTGATACTGCGACATCCACATTACTAGCCAGGTAAATGAGGGAGTAAAAAAGTGTATCAGAACCAACAAAATAATTTATTCAATTATAACTTTCCATTTCTAGAATATGTGCTGAGAAAAATGTTGACCACTGAAGTGCATTAAATTCTACTAATACTTTTTAGTGTTTAAAGCAGTAAATTCGTCTGCTATTTTCAATTATGGTACATTATTTGAGAAACTTGTTTTTAAATGTTTTAAAAAGTACCATGAGTGAAGTTGCAATGATCAAAATTTTTTGTGGATAAAGCTGCAATGGTGTTTATAATAATAAAGAACGATTAGGTAGCCAATGATTCCATCCCACAGTGTATTCTCTGCTCACAATAAAGGCTACTCAGTCACATCTTTATGAGGGAGAGGAGCTGCATCACATCAACTACTCTTCTTTCTTTCTCACCAAATTACAATGTAGTGGTACATCATGTGACACAGAGTACAGAGCACAAATGGAAGGAAAATAGATCTATCGCATCTGAATGACAAGACATCTTAAAACGTGCAACAAAGATGTTGTAGAGGGAAAAAAATAATGAATAATACTGTGCTAATGTTCATTAGATTCAAATGTGGAATCTTACCAGTGGAAGTCACTGAGGAAAGCATTTTCATGCTCTGTGGTGTGGCAGTTTGTCAGGATTTAACAAAACAATATCAGTTAGAATTATCAAAGATTGTTTTCTATTCACCTAAAATGTTACAAAGACACAGAAAATGTCCCCAGAAAGTATGGATGCCCTGACTTACAATATTTAAGACAAAGGACTCCTGATTTTCATGCTCACTCTCAAGCTCATGAGGCTTTTGCATTTAAGCTAAAAATAGAAGTGTTATCTCTCTGGTGCTCAAGGTTTATTTGCTGACAGAATTTTTTAGAAATCCTAGCATCAAAGAAATCAGTAAAATAATTTGTAATGTGTCATAAAGTGTATTCTCAGCAGGAAAAATTATTTCTGTTTTTTTCTTCATACAGTTATCAAGCAGGTCAAATCATTGTTGCCTTAAACAAATTTAGACAAAACATTAAAGCAATCTTATACTTTCCTTTTGCCACAGCTTCAAACATTGAGAGGAAATGCTGAATTGCAACATGGACATATCCTGACCTATAACTGTAGAAGATATTCTTGAAGAGAGGAAAAAAAAAACCTCTTTCAATGGAACTACTGTAAGGGGAACAAAAATCCATATTGTACTGTGGTGAAAACATTAAATATATGAATGTTCATCCAATATGCATATGTGAGGAACTAGTTTTCCATCCAAACTTCAGCTCTGTAGTAGGGGGCTAATCCTAGTAAACCCTGGAACATTAGCACACTCAGTAAAACATGTCCAGCATGGCATAAGCAGAGTACTGGGATTCCCTGGACTCTATAACTATGGTACGTTAAAGGAGCCAAAAATGCATGTAAAAATAAATACTTGAAAGAGGGATCACACTAAACATTTGAAGGACATCAGCAAAAGCTATTTTTACTTCAACTAAGCAGGTAAATAACTTCCCTATACCTTTTTTCAAGATGTGGGTGTGAAAAAGGAACTTGTCACATTCAAGACAATTATTAAAATGGGCTAAAAACCTGTATGGTATAATTACAATTCAACTTAATAAAAAAATGTGTACATAACTGATGTAATCTCGTTCAATTATCCTTACACGGGTTCAATGTGTGTCTGTCTTGCTGCAGAGCATATTTCTCCAAATTTTGTTTAAGAGAATATTACACACTCACACTCGCACACACTCACACTTGCACTCACACACACTCACACCAGACACACACAGAAACACACTCACACCAGACACACAAACACACACAAACAACACACACACACACACACACACACACACACACACACACACACACACACACACACACACACACACACACACACACACACACTACAAAGTTCCCTCATTACTATCAGTGTTGTCTATCCTCTAAACATACCAGAGGCCATAAAATGTCTGGCAAAATATTTAATCCCAATACAAAATGCATTCCAGCTGAATATCATGTATTCTTCAACAAATACGTATCTGAGGCATCCAGCTCCTTCATTTGAGCTATCTCACACTTCCTGCTGCAGCCACAGAAAAAGGGCAATAAACAGGATACAGACAAGGCAGTTGTTGTTTTTTTCATTATTTTTTTGAGTCCAGCTAAAGCATTCAAATTGTACTTGATCAACAGTATTAGCTTTTGGAAAACCTGCCTCAGACTATCCTATCTGATCAAGTTCATAAAACAAAAGGCATATATTTAAAATTATCGTCAATGACTATTTAAGATTCTTCAGTATGACTATGACTCGATCCAAGTCTGAGTATTTTTGTGAGCACATTAGCAAAAGAGGAAACAAGTTTAGTTGAATGACACACACACACACACACACGCGCGCACACACACACACACACACACGCACACACACACACACACACACACACACACACACACACACACACACACACACACACACTCACACTCTCTCTCTCTCTTACTTTAGGGATTATATAACCCCCTCATAATTCTGTT
Organism: Fistularia commersonii; assembly: GCF_037954325.1. Taxonomy (NCBI): domain Eukaryota; kingdom Metazoa; phylum Chordata; class Actinopteri; order Syngnathiformes; family Fistulariidae; genus Fistularia; species Fistularia commersonii. The sequence goes on along the minus strand of NC_141287.1, from coordinate 8,380,134 downwards.
CTCATCCAAAGCATCTAGCCTAGGTTTAATTGGAATACAGGCTTAGAAAGTTGAAATATGTGTGTTAAAATACACAACTAAAGAACTGTGTAAAAAATAATTTGTCTCTTCTAATTAATATAATTTTTATACAGTAATAACTAAGACAACACCTATGACAATAAATACATTAGATAAAAAATTTAATGTAACAACCCTGTAATGTAATACCCCTGTTCTTTTAACATGGTATATATGGAGGCAGGTGTACACTGAAAAGACTGAGACCGGCATTGTCTGCAAAATTTAACATATAAAATATATTCTTGGTAGTTGTTCAATGAGACCAATCAAAAATATATGCCAACTGATCTTTACCACCAAACGCTGCACACACACAAGCAGGAAATTAGAGAAATGTTAAAGATTAAACAAACCAAAGACTGTTTTTTGGAGTCAACGTTAATTATATTTTGCAGTAAAAATGTTTCTATTCATACATCAACATATATTTTCATAGGGTTAAGCTAAATATGAAAGAGTTCTCAGCAAATTCTACTAGAAGATATTACGCAAAAGGATCAAACCAAGGGTTTTGTTTGTCATAGGTAATTATTACTGAAGTGTGAAGCCCTTAATTATTACACAGTATAGCAAATTTTTACATCTGGTAATGTCAGGAAGATGGAATTATCACAAAATATTTGATTTGAGTATTATTATCCGTATGACATTACACTGTCTCTGGAATTAAAAGCAGGGCAAAACAGAATGTCATTAAACATTAAATTTTTGTTTGGAGGTCGACATTTGGAATTTTGGAAAACAATGGAATGGTTAAAATATATGTCTGTGAAATAATAATACTCCCTGATAAAAACCAGGAAATGAATGTGGCAGTAAATAGTAACAGAACAATATCTAATAAATGCTTTTCTTATATCTTGCAAAACACTAAATCGCAGTAAAGCAAAAAAATAAAGAGAGAAGGGACAGATCAAAGAGAGAGGGTTGAGTGTAAATGAAAATATCCAGTAGAGGGGTGGATGAGGTGTTTCATGGCTTATAAATTCACAGTAATAAAACTGAAATGTATTCTATAACTCAAACCAGCCACCAACATGTTCGTGATAAACATAAAATATTCAGGTCTATTGGGTAAAAAGTTAACACTTCTGGCTAATCTACCAGCAGTATAAGTGAAAAAAGGCTGTTGCAGCAAAGATGCAACACCAAGTGACTAGACAGAAAAGCTACTCTCCTACCATGATCAGTCTTAAAGTCTGTGTTGGTAAATACTATTTTTTTTACATAAAATGCAATTTCTCTGAAGCATCAAATAAACTCCTTAAAAAAACAGCAAGTACTTTCAGCATGATAAAATAAATACAAAGGGAATACGCAACTGCTGAGTGCACTGAGGGGCTAAGAAGATCAGAGCTTTATAAATGATCATTTAGTCTTAGGAAAAATACTAACAAATTGAGCCTCTAGGTGACTGTCCTATGCACATCAAATATGACAATTTTATTTTACCAGACCGAAAAAATTAACCCAACCTCCCCACCCCCAAATCAACCTGACAACTTGATCTGCTGTACTGCTGCTACTGGTATAACAGCTTACACCTTACAGCTAAATAATTTGCATCAAATTGAAAATTATTTTTTTACAACTAAACAATAAAAACAATAAAAGTAACTTGTACAAGCACTATGAAAATTAATTCAGAACTTAACAGTGCTCGGGAGATAAATGACTATCATTAACAAAGCCATATAATAGCTTTTGCTACCCAAACTAAGAGACCACCCTCCTGAAAATGATCAACAGGACCCGGGAAAACCGGATCCCATCACAGTGAATTCAAATACTAAAAAGTTTGTGCTGAGTGGTGCAGAAAGGAGAAAGAAGCGTGTGTGTGTGTGTGTGTGTGTGTGTGTGTGTGTGTGTGTGTGTGTGTGTGTGTGTGTGTGTGTGTGTGTGTGTGTGTGTGTGTGTGTGTGTGTGTGTGTGTGCGCGTGGGGTGGGGTGGGGTGGGGGGTGGGGGGTTCTCTGAAGCCTGGCTACAACACATGTGAGCAAGTATAAGAAGAGAGGCACAGTTACACCAGGAAATGGGGGTGGGAGCCCATTTTGCCGGAGGGGTCTGAGAAGACAGAGTGATGAGTCACTGAATGTCATACAGTTTGAAGCAGCACAACGGTGCTCTACAAAGAGGCTAAAAGGGAAAATACTGGGGAATGAAGGAGTAATTAAGACCTGGAGCACTTAATGGATAACTATGCCACTATTTAATTTGAAATAAAACATAAAAATGCATATACATTGGAAATCGGGGATAACAACCAGTATCAACAAATATCTTGTGTTTTTTCTGTTGTTGTTTTTTTTTTTTAAATATGTATTTGACCAATAAACTGTTAAAAGTGTATCAAATGTAAAACACACTACTCTGATTCTTCACCTCATGGCTTCAATTCAAAGAAGTCATTCCTTTTCCCCCCGAAAATAATATCTGCCGCATTTAAAACTGAAAATTTAACAACTCAAAAGTATTTTTTGACAAACTGCTGGCATACTAGAAAATTATTACAAAAGATTGGATCTGATCGATAGATAGGATAGTGACCAATTAGGTAGCATCAGCTAAAATGTGACTTTAAACCACCACTTCCAAATTTTTCAAAATGTTCAGTTAAGCAGAGGATTGAATTGTAATGAAATTCGTTATTTACATGCCAATAAGACGACTAGCATGAGTTGCTGTCAGCAATGTGCATTAATTCTAAAGGTAGGTACTTAGTGTGTCCATAACTTTGAGTATGCACACATCAGCAAATGGAGCACAATAAACATACAATGTATACTGTATACAAATAAAAAAATATATAATTACACTAGCTTTTGATAGATCAGAATTATATTTATCATAAGCAGACAGATGTTTTAGAATTATGTGAGCATGATGGTTTAAAAACCCATGTGTGGAGAAAAACTTGAGCTTTTGTTGAATTAACTCATTTTAGCACAACACATAGTGGGCATCAAATTTATCTTGTCACTGAGAAATATCAGATCTATCAGAGTACAGCAATTTCCAACTCCACATCTCTACTTTACAGTGTGTCCACCTTTTTTCCTCCCCAATATGACATTGAAAAGGTTCATTGAAGCTAAATGACATCCACAATTATGTATAATTAAAATCTTGTGACATGAGATTGGGGATTTTGTCATGAAAATGCGGTGTAACTGCTTCACCAGGCTCAAACACACAGCTTCAAAGACATCTATGCTCTTCAAAGATGTTGGCATTAAATTGCATACTCATTTTGTGTTACCACAAAATAAAAAAAGGAAACACTAATCTCCACCTTACTGTAGAAGAATACTGTGTATCATATGTATGAATAAATATGTCTCCGTGAAAATTGTATGAGTAAGCACACTGTCAGATGTGACAGAAGGGGGGGGGGTGCACAGCAGGGGAAAGGAGCAGATGTGCCTGGACTATCTTCCTGTTCCCGGTGCACTTAGCTTCAATTAGGATTTTTATTTTTATATTCAAAATTTCTTAATTGGCAACGTGGACACATGTGTGATGAAATAAACGAAAGGTTGCAAACCACATGAAGGCCTCATATTATGTAACATATTAAACTGATCTATCTTCAGAGGAAAGAAGGAGGGGCGGGTTTTGAAGCACAATTATAAAGAGTCAATCTTTTACTTTTTCATCAAGTGGTCATGTTTACATGTTTTAGTCGAGTAGAGCAAAAAAGACACCCCACCTTTACCACCCCAGTTATTATATTTTTTTTCGCCCCTTCAACGTAATCTACTTGAATTTAGTGCGGGTGAAGAGTGAGGTAGGCTCGTCCGGGCAAAAAGAAAGGCGACTCTGACTATGATATATATACCTTACAGCGAAGAGCGGCACAACTACGTGCGAGTTAAAATTCTTACTGTGCAAAATTGTGAACGGAAACTCGACCGATCCGCCTCGCCGTCGCTACAAAAGTTCAAACGCCGTGTCACTTGGCTGGGTCCGGTTCGAACTTCACAAAGATCCCACCCCGAATTATTAATTGGTTATGACGATCGTCCCTGCGCAACTACGAGGAACGGACACTAATAAAACACACGTTAACGGTCGCACAGTGTTCCATAAACAGGGGAATAAAACAAATCGTGTCGTTATTTGGCATTGAGGGCATGGCTACCTGTAAGGTCAAGCGACATTAACATGACGATTACTGTTAGACTCCGCGAATAATTTCACCTTTCATGTCAGAGGGTGGAGGAAAAAAAAAAAAAAAAAAACCTCCATGGTGATACAAAACGCCTAGTAAAATTCAGTTACCGCAAAAGACACTACGCCTATCCAGGTCGCACGTCGTTTTTTTTCCCTCCCAAGCCAGAGTGCATTTGTTGACACTGCCGACTTCGCCCTCCGCGGCTGGAGCCTGGCAGCGTTCGCACCTCCCGCTCAAAACCGGGATGCGACGCGAAATAACGCTCCGATATAGTCCAACTTTGAATCATAACCCCCCCTCCCCCCAAACTTACGTCCATCCTACTTGGAAAAAATGAATTAACGCCCACTCTGGTTCGTACAAAAACGTACCGATTTCTCTCCGGGTGAAACCGAAGGCTGTACTGGCGTTTTTTTTTGTTACTCCGCAGCAAAGTCAGAATCCCTCTCTCTATGTGCTTGCGAGCTAAGCTAACAGGCTAACTGCTGCGAGGAGTAGAAGCTGGCAAAGCTGTCCAAATGACTAACGTCTCCCTGCCACGATCCGACTCCTCTTCCCTACGTAACGTTATTCATGCCGTTTAATCCGCCTCTACCGGCTAACGGAAATTTATTTAAATATTTTGAGTCTGCAATTACCTGAGTTTTCCTCGGAAAGGCGAGGTTCCGTTCGTTTAAAAAAAATAGTTTATTTTTGAGCACTCGGTTTCTTCTCCGTCTCAGCGACGGCTTTCTGTCTCCGCAGCATCCTCTCTCCGCAGCTGCTGAGGCAATCGCTGCTCACTCGAAAATGGCGCCGAAAGATACACTCCTCATTCAAATTCGATAGAGCCTCCCATTCTTACCATTGGCTCGGAGCGGAGTGAAGTCCGCGCCGCTGATTGGCTGCTGAAAATGCACTCTCGAATGATCTCGCAGCCGAGGCAGCGATCAACAGAGAGACTAGTTAACCCTTTCAACCCCTCGACCCCAAGTGCTCTCATGGGAACTACTGTCATGACAACGTCCACGTAAAAACTTATTCAAATCGGGATGTAGGGGATTAAATTAACTCCAAGACCCTCGGTAATGCCCGCGTATATAAATTAACACAATTTTCTTGTACTTGATGCTCAAAATATAATCCCAAAGCTTGAGACTTCTTAATTGTGTGGAAGCTAAATCAAGGCCAAGGCCACCATGTCACAGAACATTCAGAGTGAAACCATAAACAATACAAATGCATCCATAATGTTGTGTTACCCCTGTCATTTTATGTAATTATTCATATCTGTGCGCTATTCCTTATTATGTAATGATGCATTGGAGGCATAGAAAAAAAAAACTTCTGTTTAGTAGATTTAAAAATGACAACGGACAATATGGGAATAGAAAAATGACTAAACAATTGAATTTTGCTCAATACATGTATGTCTCAGTTGTTATTCAGAGACACAAAACTGTATTCTCATGACCCTCTTAGTTAATAGTAAGTGTGTGAGCAAACGTGTATTTCTGTGTGTGTGTGTGTGCGTGCGCATGTGCGAGTGTGAATGTGTGTGTGTGTGTGGACACTAAGTGAATGTCTTTCTTTCACTTTCAACATCTTGTTTCTGAGTGCTCCCAGGTTTGTCTGCTCCCCAAACAAACGGTAATGTTATTCCATGTCACAACTATAGTAGGTCATTTCTAATTGGTTGTTTAGTCTTTGATATGATTGCTGGGAAGAGGAACAGGTTACAAGGGAGAAAGAAAGCACTGGCAGAATGGTAGGCAGTACCACAGCCCCACGTAAATATTTATTAAATTCTGTCTAAGTTAATCATTTATTACAGTAACTTGCAGTCTTGCTTTTTTATGTTGCTGGCTAACTTTTGCCAGAAGCCATATGTGGCTAACCAAGACAGAACCTCTATTCACTGCCCTACATACTCATTTTTATTGTATTGTAAAAATAAATACACAAGTTATAACATTCTGTTCATGCTATTTTCATTTTGTTCTCCTTGACCTTTATAGTCCATAACATGCAATCCTTTGTTGACCTGTAATCTGTGACCAAATAGTTACTTCTTTTTTTTTTTGACAAGGCCAATTCCTCTTTTTGGCTGATGTTTTTTGACACACTGAAGAAGCAACTGTCAAAATCGTAATACGAACATTCAGAAAAAAATAAGTCATTCGCACATATATACAAACCAAATCAAATTAAATCCTTGTTTGGTTCATATCTGAAGAAAGCCTAATACTCACTCAACACAGTAGTACTATGGAGTATTATGACCAACATAACCACTTTACACTTCCAACATATATCTTGCTTTCATTTATCTTTCACAGAGGCATGTGAAGTAAAAGGCCTCTGAGGAGACTGTATTCATATTGTCAGTAGGCTTACTGATAACTGTCATTCACCTTTTAACATCCATTATAAACTGTGCCCTCAGTTCAAATTGATTCATCTTAACAAAGACAATGATGCCCATTTGTGAAACTGATCATTCTACATCATAGTACTCATACTATTCAAATAGTTTGATGCGAATAAAGCATGAGAATATGAAACATATGGAATCATCACTACAATTGATAGGGTGTAGCTGTGTTGTTTCTGTTTACCTGTTTCATTGGGAGCAGATAACAGTCTACTACTAGCAATTGGCCCAATGTCAAAACATGGAATCAGACACGAGTTATTCCTGGTTACCGATTGGCTGAATTTGTGGCAACTTGTTATAGTGTGCCAAGTTGAGCAAGAATGCAGACAGACCTGAGGGCTCACAGAACTGAGAAACACTGTGTGAGAGTGTCCAATGCTTTGAGAGCATAGCGGGGACAGAAAGGGATTATGTGGATAATAGCAAACACAATTATGAGTTAACGAACCTCCATTTCTTTCTCTACTCAGTTCAGAGTTTTTTTGTGGTAGGATCATTTCTAAACAATTCATTTTCTGCAAGTCCCATCACATGCCCAGGGTTGAAGCAGATATACAACAACATATCGGTAAATGACAAATAATTGGACATTTTGCAAAGTTTTGAAAGGACAAGCAAGATAGTAGCCACTAAATTGTGCTCATTGACAAGTACAAGCTCATTTTACAAAGTAATGCAAAGCATAATAGTCATAGCAATCTCAGAACTGTTTTTTTTTCTCCCAGATGACCCAGATTTAAATGCTTCATCTGTCTGCTGTTGCACTTTCACTTACCCATTATTACTTACGATGGATATCCTGTAACTATAAACATGTGAAACTTGCGCACATTATTTCTAGTTTACATATGGTCTGCAGACGTTTACAAAGCCTTTGTTACAACACATCATGTATATTTGTGTATCTCATTGAGTGTTTCATATTACATCTAAAAAAACATTATCTTTTTAAAGCAGAATATGATACCATACTTTTCTGACTGCCCTTGATGTAGGTACCAAGACTCTCTTTCAAATGTGTTTCTTATTCAGCATGGGTAAATATGCAATTTCTCTTGGAGTGACAAGTTGATCAAAAACGGTCACAGAATAGCCAACAAATACATGATCGCAGCCATAGATGACATGACTGTAACATCTGGTATACGCATATTATTATTAAGTCAAAGAACAAATAAATCAAGGACATTTCTTCGAAGGCCAAGGGCAATTGAACCAAATCATGAAAGATGTCTAGAAACAACCGCCTATTTTCTTGAGGTGAATGAGCTGGAGCACTAAAGCATCTTAGCAGTATGTTACACACTCCTCCCATGCCTTTCCTTGTTATAATATGGGGATGAGTTTGACACATACTATCTCTGTTTGTCAAACCTTGTCATTAAGGCATTCCCATTTGCCTTAAATAGCAGTGACATCAAATTGTTGCGTTTAGTTTTCCTTTATAGCTGATCCATGTTTAGTGTTTACATCTCACTCTAAAGAAACTCTGATGACTTCTATAGTTCAAAAGCGACTTCTCAGCCACATTATAAAGTACTTATAGTCCTTGACTTAAGATTTAAGAAGGTTGGCGTCACTATGAGGGACCACAATTTGGTGTAGCGACAAACGAAACCTATAGAAGAGGCGGGTAGGGCCCTGCCACTTTCTATGTGGCTGTCATAGACATCTCACATAGTATGAACCAGTTTTATCTCAGTTACACGTAATAATGAAATAAAATCCTGCTGTATATTTGTAGTTGCATTGGTGCCCTTTTGGGAATAAGTGTTGCCACAATCTGCTATTTGTTTTGCTCCCCAACTGGACAGTTATTTAGTAAGTGGATTAATGTACTTTGCTATTTAAAAGTGTCTATATAATCAGGTGTCATTCCTTTTTTTCTTTACAGTAACAACACTTTTGAAGCTCAATATTTAACTACATATGAAACATGTAATTGCTTTTTGTGGTTGTGTCTGGTAGCAGAAACATGTTTCTTACATTGGAGTACAAAAGCAGACCAGGAGAGAGAGGGCGCCCATTGTGTATGCATTCTGGTTTAGTGTGGACAATGGGAAGGAGAGAAAAAAAACTCACTTGTTTACAGATAAACTGGTTTGGACAGGAAGCCAGTAAGGAGGAGCTCTGTGTTGTTTAACAGGCATGTGGAGAGGCAGGGATGAGCCAGCAAAAACACTGCCGTGACCATACGGACGATCATGATGCAGTTTTCAAAAACATCACGAGCACATAAACGTTCATATCTTCAAAAGCGAGTATTTCAGTCATGTGAATTTGTAAACACCCTCTGTAACTTTAAGGCACCATTGCAGTCAAATTTGCTGAGCAACATCAACAGATGTTTTAATTTGTTCAATGTCACTATGACAAAAATTAACAAGATAAAAAGCCCCTCATGGGCCTCTATTAGCAGTGCCAAACAGTAGACGAGTTGAGTTTGAGTGAATACTATACAGTTCATCCTGCATTGTGTCACCGTCACATGAGCACACACTGCCTTCCATTAGGCAGGAGATCCTTATGACTCACGAAAACACAAGTCACATGCCACTATACAAATGAACCATGCAACTCAGACTGCACTGTTACCCACAGCAGTTTTTTGCAGGACCAAATGAAACCACATTATAATGCATCTCTTCAGAAACAAGGCCAGATCTCATATATTGCCTGGTCACAGAAGGCCAAGCCGACTGCAAAGTTAACATGCTAGGGCAATATTAAGTCCAATGTAATTTGATTTCATGTTAGATGACTTGTGACTAGTTGTTACACTCAGCTGCTTCCCATTCAATGAGTTTAAAAGATTTTCACACTATCACCAAACATGGGAGTGCAACTACATTAGAATTTAGTGAGGCCACTGTTGGACCACTACACACAGCCAGTATGCAGTGTAACTTTATACCAGATAATATCAAACCCAGAATCCACATCTGAGGTAGATTGAGGAAGTGAGACATCACCCATGTTTTGAAGCCTTGAATTCAACATTTTGACTATTGTCACATTCATTGCAACTATAGATGACATGACAGACAATCTTGCAGAAAATATCTGAGAAGTCCTGAAACTTTATCACCACATGACATTGTAGTGGCGCACACCAGATTAAACTAATATGATGGCACCATGTTTTAGAAGCCTCTGTGCGTGTATAATTTGTAACTGAAAGACATTGGTGACGCTCCCACAGTTTGCTTTTCAGTAATATGTAAAAGTAATGTGATGTTAATAAAACAATTTTACTGACCCAAAATCAAAAATAGTCTCTTTAATTTCTGGGAACTGATTTTGTTGACTGTTTATATGGTCTCCCTTCCCAGAATGATCACTCTGGAGCAAAGTACTTCTCCTTTCATATACGTCTCACCAGCATATATCAACAAAGCCTATGCAACTTTGTGAAGAACAGGTCAAGACAAGTGACTTTGCCAACCTGGCACTGGACAGTTTCAATTGAGAGCTACAGCAAGTCCCTTTATAATGTGTTTTAAGAGCTACATTACTTTTTTGCAGAAGCCTGAATGACTAAAAGTGAGTGAACAGCAACAAAAGCGTGAATGATGAGATATCAACTTATGTATTGACTCAAGTCCGCATTACACTAAGATTGCCCAAATTGCAATGTAATTCAAAAGACAGCAATAAATACAAGCAGAAAAAAAGAGCAACACCCTGCGACAAATGATAAGAAATGCAGCCTTACTTTGTTAACTTGGACTATTCCCCTGTCTTGGTCTTTAGAGGACACAATGAGCCCTGCTGAGAACTCCATAGTCCAGTGAGACTCTCCATTGATGTCTACTTGGTTCCCCTCCCCCTCCCTTTCGGAGACATCTGTAGCAGCTGCCCCCTTCTGCTCCTGTCAGCAGGGCTGAGTGCGTGTCTGCATGCTGCTGGAGGTGGGGTTGGCTCAGAGGTTAGTGTGGGGCGTGTTATGACACCTCCCCCTTTGGAGGGGTCCGGCCTGCACACTTGTGGAACATCACATTTTATCAATGGCTAATAGTCACTAGCAGGTCACCCTGAAAACACAACAGAGACCTTTGACCTTTTTTAAAGCCCAAACACTCTACAAGGGGGTCACATTAGGCACATGGCAAAACAAAACCTTGAGCACATTTATATAATTAAATCCAAGAAATCATTGTAAAATGTCCCGCTTGTTTTTCTTTCAGACGAGCCATATCTTCACGCACTACCATGAAAAATAAATTTCATAGCTTCAAGTCAGGGAGACACTAAATACATGTCACATGCTTGTTCAGATACTACCATACAAGACGGCCTCCCTATTTAGACTTTCTACAATCTTATAGACATTTTCCATACAGAGCAATCAGGTCGAGAGAATAGTTCATGCACTAAATTTCTTATCTAATATTACAATTGTATTTTTTGGAAAAGAAAGAAATAGCAGGTGAGAACTGAGAAAATAGGAAAAGTCCTGATCTAATCTATATATGATCTACAAAATAGAACTGTTTATGATAAGTCTTATAAGCAACTTGATTTTAATTATATTGTGTTCTGTATTTTCCAATGGGCTCTATATTTTCTGTCTTGTTTAAAACAACATTTTTTCTCAAATAAATGCAGCCATGTGCCAAAAGTGTTGGAGCAATAAAACGTAACCAATAAACACAGAGACGTGCCTTACAGCACTGTGAGTCAATGACTGCTTTCACACAGAGATTTCGCTATAGTGCTGTAAAAATGACCAGACCAATATGCTTCTTGCTTTAATCACTGTCGTGACATTTCACATAATAGTGTTCCTCTAGAATGATGCTCTGGTAAAGCTTTTCTCTAATGCATTGCCACCAACTGTAATTCCACCACTGGCTTACCTGTGGAACAGATATGGCAAAGAAATGCAGACGACTTTTGGCATGCTCATGGTTACAAATTTTCAACTTCAGATTATGATTGAAGTTATAGAACTTTGATATATAATATAATAAATATTTTTGATGCCTCGATATGACATCATTGTTGTGCAAATACATAGATAAGCAAATGATAACTATCCAGTGTGTTCTAAATAATTCATTCATATCACACAGATGCTGGTGCACCACCAGCTACACACCGTCTCAACTGCATCCCATTATGAAACTAAATAAACAGACAATAGCAGGCTGATATTTATGAATACTAATATGCAAATTTGTCAAACTCTCAAAGTCCCCCTCTAGTCGAAAACTGTGTTTTTTTTTCAATTGAATGCTTAAGCTTCACTGTCAAGAATGATGGTATACAGCATACAGTTGGACACTTGAAGGCTGTTTGTACTTTCAGTGACCAAATTATATACTTTTATCTAAAATCTCTTTTCAGCAGATATGGCCCACAAGCAATAATTTGTGAACGCTAAAATATTTGACAGTACATTAGACAGTGCTGCAAGGTGCTATATCCAACTAACCTGCATGCCATCTTCAGTCTGTACAATACAATGCCACATAAGTAAAACATTTTTGGAGGTCCATATGAAAAAAGATCTTTCATTTACCTCTCCTCATCTCCTCCAAAGAGGTTATATTTTAATCATAATGAATTTAATCATAATTGGTTGGAGCTAAAAAAAATTGCTGTACCATTTAAGTTTTGTGACAAAACAAAAAAGTTTAGATGGATTTCAATCTCTTAGGATAAAATCAACTGAGATATTTGGTGATATTATGCAAACTCTCTCCACAATTTTTTGAACTGCCAATTAAATCATTTATATCGGGCTGAAACAACACCAACGATTTATGCTGCATTGAGATTATGCTACACGACAATATTTTCATCTCTGCAAATAAAAAACCATGAACCATTCATCAGAGTCCCTAAGTCGATTTCATTAGTCGTGTAAAACAGTGGCCATACAGTCGAATATCATACTCGATATCATACATACAGATAGAAAGTACTTTTTGTCGTTTGTCTTTGTCAGCTTCCAAAAAACATTGTCACTTGTAACACCAAGTTGTCGTTTTTTATTGTAAGTGAAAGTTCAGGGAAAGTTCAGTTTTCAAGAAATGACTGATATGTCACAATATATTCCTAATGTAAAAATAAAAGAAGCAAGTCACTCGTTATTTCAGTTCCAATATCAACGGACAAATCTGACACAAGATCAGAATTATATCAGGAGTAGGAGTTGTAGTAGTCAAAACAGTTGTACATGTATTACTAAGGCTTCGTTGTGCACTCTTGTGATAATTCATAATTTTTCGAGACCATATCTGTGTTAAAGCAATCAGTCTACTGTGAATATAGTAGTTTACAGGAATTTAATTTGTGTGACCGAATGCCACATTTCACTCAGACATTCTGCATAGTGAAAAGCTCCTCGTGGCAAAAAAGACAAGAATTTGCTGCTTAAATGTGATATCAGTATTTCTGCTAAAGTTGACATTTAAGTGCTCCTCAAAAAGGCTCCGCCTCAAGTTTGTAGTAGATACAAATAAGTAACTATATATGCAGAATCTTTTTCCAGCAGTGAAACTTGGGTAAAGACCTCTCTCTGTTGCCTTGATTTGTTCACAAGGGAAACAAAGTAAATAGCAAGACGGGTGGAATGAGGTAGCAGAGTTAGGGGATAGGTGAAGAAACAGTCGATATCATATCCAAAGCCATCTTGATATCTAAAACTCACAAAACAAATGAATACCACTTCACAAGAATAAATAGGCCGCATCCAGTCGGTGACCTGTTCAACGTGACGTTCAACGTCTCATTCTTTTATGCTTGTCTTCTAAAGGACATCAAAATTTGTGGAATATGAACATACAAGAGCATGTCCAATTATGCTGTGGCTAAAAATGGCAATGCAACATTGTTTAGTTATTCCTACCGAGTTTGTTGTTTGTCAGCTATTGGTATAGGTTTATCTAATTTTACTGTCTATGACTTTTTTTTTTCTCCCTTCACTTTTCAGATATGCACCTGCTGTTAATCCACGCTGCAGTTCCAAACCAAGCAGTTAGGACATTAGCACTGTGCAGTAAAACCATTAAGTGATTCAATGAAAAGAAAACCATGTTTCATGTGACGCTATTGTCAGAAGAAATGACAAAGAGCTTGAAGAGCCAAAGAGACACAATTTGGAAAAAGTTCAAGGGTCATCTATACATCTTGAGTCAACAGTTGTGATCCTGGGTTTACCGATATGAGACTTGATGTCTAAGAAAGATTTTCTGACTTTTTATGGGATTATCAATATCAACCCAAGTAAACTAGGTTTACAATGTGCTAATTTGATTGGTTACCACACTTCCGTTGCCATGACATTGTCAGATGCTATACATTGTTTACTTAACAATATCATACAAGCGAACGTTACTTCCTCACTTGCTGAAACTCTGTGAAACGGAATGAAATGCCCCGAATACAAAACTAATCTATTCATTGTCTTGTTGCCGGAGAATTGAGAATACGGAAGTCCCTCCCTCCGCGGTTCTCTGTTGTACCTGGATGATGTAACCACTTTCCAAATATAGCGTGTTGCTGATGGCTGCGTGGTCTCCCCATTGGTCCACGTCGCTGTCACTCACCGCGTGTCATCGCGATCGTGTTATTATTGTAAACAGCCCGCCTGCTCTCCACCGACGCTCTGTGCCGAGCCGACTACTCCATCCAGTCCTTTGTTCATGCAGCGAAAACACCGACGCGACAAAGCAGATAACCGCCCGCCCAAAACCCGCGGGTCGAACCTCACAGCAAAGTTACGCACACAGCCATAAACAACGACGCCCTGTTCGGGCTGTTGAATAAAATACTCCCGGGAGCTCGGATGTGGACATGTTTGTCGATAACCGGGCTCTCCGTGCACCCGGCGATTGACTGCTCAAGGGTGCTGCATGAATGACAATAACAAAACTGCGAGATCGTTTTGAAGACTTTTCTCGGCACAATATCTTCGTCGTCTGTACTCATCTTACCCAAACACGCCGACTTCGCTCCATACAAGGTGGAGATAATATGTAGCGAAATTTGTGATTGACAGCACTTGAGCCTCGCTTACAATGACGGCCCATACAGGATCGAATTGTTCGAGAAAACTATTAACTTGTCATCTCGAAAACAAGGTCATCTCCGACAATGCATACATCGGGCCTATAAGTTACAGTCTACCCGGTCAGTTCATAAGCAAAGGGACTTTACTTTGTGCCCGAATGTCGCAGAGCATCGACTAAAAACGACTTTATTTTTTTGTACACTGACTGACAATGTACGGAAAACTCAACTTGTCAAATGGTCAAAGAGGAAAAGTTGAAAATACTCCACCGTGTGTTTAATGGCACTTACTCGAAAAGCCTTTGGGATGCGTCTCGGAGCGATCGGCTGCATCTCCCCCCGCCGCCAGCCGGCCGCCGGTGACACCCTCACCTCAACATGTCCATCCGGACAAGTTGACAACAAGCTCCCATTCCCGGACTAAGTGCAGTTTCAGCAAAGCTTCAAGGAAGTTGTTTCTTTTGTTCCAGTATGTTTGGTTGCGTCAATGTTGCGAAAAGGGGGGGGTGGGGGGCGAGGAGAGGGGGGCGGAGCGGCTGATACACAGAGCGACCGAGAGCGAGATAGAAAAAAGCACATACACACGTACATACACGCATCTGAGCGCACAACAGTCTTAATTCACACGGTTGGCCATTAACGCGCGGTAGAAAAAAACGTCCACAGAGTCACGAGAAAGCTCGATCCACGACCAGCATCCCTGCAATATGGAGTAAAAGCAACGCGATCCACGTCGCCCACGGTCCGGCGAGCCGCCCGGGATCAGCCAACCCGGTGCGCTCCGTGCGCGCAGCCCGAGTCATTTGCATATCCCCCCCCCGGCTCGGCAACTTGGATATCTTACCAGAACAACCGACTTCCGAGTCGTGTGTGTGCGAGTGTTTGAGCGCTTCCTCTGTTACTTCATCGAGTCTTCAAAACGACATGGCTTATCCACGCCTATAAAACTCTACCAGTTCCCGGACTGCGCTGGGCGGTAACGACGTGATCAGTAACGCGTTACTATCGCTTCCCCAAACAGGAGTAAAGAAAACCTCCAATACCCCCACAAACTCCTCAATTTCAACCAAATCCTAGTTTCCAAATACCTTAAAATGAAGTGGGGATGTGATCAGGTTCACACAAACACAGGTTCTCTCTCTCTCTCTCTCTCTCTCTCTCTCTCTCTCTCTCTCTCTCTCTCTCTCTCGCTCTCTCTCTCTCTCTCTCTCTCTCACACACACACACACACACACAAACACACACACACAAACACACACACACACACACACACACACACACACACACACACACACACACACACACATATCCCTCCTCGGGAGTTACAGTATATGTAGCATAAATAGCATAGCATAAAAGTTTACTTTGTCCCGGTGTGTCATGCAGGCCGATGGAAGACGATTTAAAACACAGTTACAGGTTGATCTCTTGCTTTCTGGCGACGCAACAAGTACTGTAACCATTCGGCCTCTCTGTTGTGAAGGCTGAAGCATCAACACGGCCGTCTCTCTGGGTTGTAGCCGCCACTGCCCGGGGACGCAGAGCTGAACGGCTTACTATGCAGAAATAGGATCATGTTGGTTCATCGGATGAAAAGGTGAGCTCCCTGTTTCCTCTCCACAGTTACAGTGGCGTTGCGTCAGGACGCTTTCGGTGCCAGCGGAGTCACTATCGACACCTTTCTCTGAATCCAGCCTGGCGGCTACTGCAATACGCACAGCTTGGATCATTTTTGTGACACTTACGAGTCAGGCATATATCCTTTTAAATATTTCTATTTACCAGTCAAAGCGCTTTGCGTGAGCTTCATCAGGCCAAGCTGGAACCGCCGAAACGATGGCATATCTCTTCATGTCCCTGCTTTGCACAGCATTGTGGATTGTTTACTGGATGAGATAAAAGCAAACATCTCCATTAAGCCTATAACCAGGCTGAGTGCACAGAGAATATAATTATGTGGCTTGGAAAAAAGACACACTTAAGCCTGCGTGCGTAAAAACGCATGGGAACGTGTGCTCGGTCAGAACGGCAAGAACAATTTTCAAGAGCGAAGAGGCCGCGCATAGGAAGTGACATTACAACGAAGATCTTCACTTTAGATTGCATTTGAAGGATTGTATTCATCCCCAGGGGGTAAACCTATTCGTAAAGTGTAAAGCGCTTTGAAGAGAAACGAGAGATGTGCGGCTTGTGGCTGATGATGAAGGTGAAGAAAGCCGTGTTCCTCATTGGCTCAACGCAACCCTCTATTTATATTGCAGGTGCATGGATCAATAGGTCGCTTCTTCAAGGGGCTGTT
Organism: Fistularia commersonii; assembly: GCF_037954325.1. Taxonomy (NCBI): domain Eukaryota; kingdom Metazoa; phylum Chordata; class Actinopteri; order Syngnathiformes; family Fistulariidae; genus Fistularia; species Fistularia commersonii. Next base: position 8,363,162 of record NC_141287.1, on the reverse strand, counting down.
GTTTTTACAAAGCAGGATATGTGTTCAGTTATAAAAAATGAAACAGAACAACTCCATTCTATCAATAGAACTTGAATATCAACGCATTTTCCGTGTGCGAATTCCACAGTGAGCAGGGTACTCATTAGAAAACTGTGTCCGGATTGAAAACTGAGAGAAAGGCCGTTCGATTGAAATTGGCTGGGAACGGAGTTTCACGGAAAATGGACTTCATTCTACTTACACGTATGTCAGCAGTCGGTATCACCAAAAACAACACACACACACACACGATTCTCACGACGTTTTAAACACTCCACCCTTTTTGTCGACCGAATAGCTGTTAAACAAAGTCCCGTTCACAAATGAATTTAAACCAGCGAAATTCACCGGCTTTACGTTGAAAGCAAGAGCGACAAGACTTAAAAGGGCCTCGATAACATAAGTGGTTATGGAGGCCAACTGGATTTTACACGGAACGACTGCGTAAAATAGATCCACTTTCAGGTATTTGGTGCGCAAATTAAATCTGTCTGCAGCTAGAGACAATCCAACTCAAGTTGCGCACTTCTCTGGCTATGCGTGTGTGTGTTTTGGATAGTGCCACGCTCACAGTTATACAGCAGGATTTGAATATGTGCCAGATGTGTGGGCTGATGCGCAGTCAGAATGCAAAGAAGAAGGAATATCACGCACCGTCATCGGGTGGCCTGCGGTTCCCCTTTTAAGGTCATCTACGACGAACGAGAGCCACATTGAGTGCGCAAAGAGGATTTTTATTTCATGATTTTTATTCTTTGCATTTCATCTGTTCTGTTAAAACATATAACACACACGCGCAACACACACTTGCCGTGTGGGTTTAGTGCCACCCGAGTTGTCTGTTTGTCTCGCACCTGGCTGGACTGAGTGGGAATAGATCGCGCATTAACACTTTCAAATGTTCGTCATTCTTCCCCATTAGATGGAGAGGAGACTGACTTGATTAGAATAAAATACAAAACTGATCTCTCTACTTTCGTATCATCAAATTATGGATCAAGATTTTACATTCTAACCTAACTTTGTAATTGATTATTTACCTTCGACATTTTAACAATTATCTGGTACGTGCGTCGCACCTTAAAAAAAGAAGAAAGGGGAAAGAACGAGTGTAGATATTTAGAATCTGAGGCCAGCCAGCGGTAACCAAAAGGTCACACTCTGCTGAAAACAGCCATAAGAGTAAAAACGAGAAAGCCAGCAGCATCCGTGTGTTCGTGTGGTGTGTGTAAACATGAGCATGACACACTGATATAAATCATTTCAGCCTTTCAGCATTATATCTGCTTCTCAGTGTTGCTGTATTGGGACTGATGAAATGACAAATAGAAAGATTTCAGAGATATCCCAAATAATAATAATGTGGGGAAAACTTTTAAGCAACCCAGCGTTAGTCATCTTTGCTGTAGTCCTCAGTGAAGAGAAAATATGAACTTTATATCACAGTTACTAAGCCTAAAGTACATATAAACTCATCGAACTTGACAACTTGATGCGCCACGTTGCATGACATTCATTCCTATAGATTAAAGATGCACAGCCAGCAAACATTATCACTGTCACAAGTCAATATTATTCCTGTCAGCTGGGGTCACATCCAAGATCAATGTTGTTCATTCAATCAACATGATGGATAAAATGTCAGAAGTTATAGATGAGCACACGAGGCTTCTCACTCAGATAATATGTTTAGGTTTTGGACTGAGATGCTTCGGGCTCAGAGACCTGTCCCTTCTAAAGCTGCCCGCATCCACAGCAGAACTAGGTCAACGGAGTCTACTGGTTGGTGATTTGGAACGATGGTACTCTCTCACACACTGTAAAAAAAAAAGAAAGAAAGGAAACACAGGAAAAGAAAACCTTTGCTTTCAATTTAGGGATAATTAGAGACCGTTTGACTTGTTTGTCTCCTTAAATAAACCGTTGGCCATTTAGATGAGGGGGGGTTAAGAGAACATTTCTCACATCGTTGAACCCCTTCAATTATACTTTTAATGGCAAATTGCCTGGTGAAGTTCAAAGGTCTGCTTATTCTCCTCCTGTCTTTGTATCAGCATTACAAAACACTTGAATGTATTTGACAGTGCTGCCTCAGTAAGACACAAACTGGATTTAATTAAGAGTCTGAAAACAATCATATCACAGTGGGATATGTAAAGTATGTTCAAGCTAAAGAAATATCATTCAAGAAATAAGATATTAAAAGCTGGGCCAGTGAAATAAGTAATGAAACAAAATGATAAAGAAGCAAAAGAAGCACTTGTGTAAATGTGTACCACAAAAGTGCAACAGGGCAAGTATATACTGGTAAAGCGCCCCCCCCATCTTTTTTTGAGGAAAGATCACCTGTGTGTCTACATGTCTCTGTTTTGCTTCCTTTAGTTCTTCTCAGATATATCGTCGAGGGCCACTCTCACGGCTTAAATTCTAAAACAGAGCTGCACCGTGTGGAAATGTCCTAAATATGTAATTAAGGAGATTTATTTCAAGTGCAGAGACAGTTGTGCTGTGGTAGACATGAATGAGCGGTGCTATACACAGCAGGATCGACATCTTACTCATCTCCGGTCTCAGTACACAACCACATGCACAAAAGGAGTAGCATATTCATAGAGTAAGGACTGGTGTCCACGGCGACAGCAAGTTTTCAACCTGTTACACCTCATCACATCGTAACCCTGGATCTGAGATTTTTTTAGAATAAAAACCAAACCCAACTGGATATCCTGGTTGATGATGATAGCATATCTATGAGGTGACATACTCAGACTGACCCTACCTGAAGAACCCACAAATACAAGAAGACTGTGAATCTATCCAAGTCCTGCACTCCCTCAATTGTCACTTGAGAACTGGGTTTGGGCTTCATTTGCATGTGATCCACATGTACGTCCAAGAATGATAAAAGGCAAAAAATACAAGGGAATGAGTAAACACATCAACATCAACTGTTGGAGGGCTTCAGCTGGTGCTTCATGAGAGAGGCCTATGACTAAGATCGGAAAGGAGTAGGAGTGCGCCTGTGCCAATGTTACCATACCAATACTGCGGAGTGAAGAAGTACGTTAGGGGGGAGTGGATGGCAAATGGACTGGGCTGGGATACACAGAATAAGGCTAAAAATAGCCATGTGTGTGGGGTGACGGTAGAGCAATTTGCCCTGACTTATATAAACATTTACATTTTGATAAGCAAGTCCAAAAACTTGGTACTGATTTAAGCGTGTTGTATGTGAGAAACCAGTGTTGCTCATACATAATGTACACTGTGTGTATAAATGCATGTTTGTTTGTGAATTATTAACCCTACTCATGTCTTAAGTCAGTGGTAGGACAGCATGACATCGTTCAAGACTCTGCAAAGTGAAGAAAGATAAAGAGGAAGTAACCAGTAAAACAACCTGCTTCCTCTTCTTGGTTGTAAGTACAAGAAAGTTTTGTTAACATAATTGCAGCCATGATATTCATTCTCTTGAAGTTTGTGAAAAAATTTGAAGACAACCCAATCCATGAAGTCCATTCTTACGTCGTATGCCATTGCTGACGGTTGCGAGTGACAATGATGCTAAGAATAGATGGAGCTAATTGATTGTATCGTGGCTCCATCTCCTCTGGTTATTTTCTTTGATTGCTCCTGAACAAATCTTTCCTCCATTGTATTGACTCACACCCTTAAATCACAACAAGCCCTCCCTCATTCCCTCCTTATCTCTCATCCCTGCTCCTCTGTCCTACTGTGCATGCCTCTCTATTTATACTGTTGAGTCAGTTTGCGACTGACAGAAGAGAGTGATAAGAAAGATTGAATCATCATGTATTAAAAAGACCAGCTTTCATCTCCCCCTTTAAAGAAGGAACCGAGTGTCGCTGGCTTTTCATCAAAGTTTTCGAATGGTATAAACATACAAGGAAAATGGGCATAATCAAAAGTTTGTTATCACAGCAACAAACTAATTTATTTGTTGTTGTTTTTTTTTTCTCCTCAGAGCACACGGGTGAGTGTGTGGAATGTCTTCAGCATCGGTAGCAGCTCCAGAGGAGAAGATGCTGTCCAATACAGTAGGTGTCTGGTTTCAGAGGGAAAGGCATGCAGAGAGCACAGTGTGGAGCACAGCACAGCCAAGTGGACAACAATGGAAACACGCAGAGACACAGGTGTCCCTGCTAGGGACTCAATATGTGTGGGTTTTTCTTTTTTTTTTTTTTTTTTTTATCAGTGGGTCCATGCACTGCCACGCGTCTACTACATGTCCATTCATAGTTAAACATGAAACATGTCCTCAACTACTTATTCATATGGCTTGGAAATTGTATGCGTGTAATATCCGTGTGTGTGTGTTTGTGTGCGTGCATTATGTATGTGTTTATATTAGCACACTGGTATTGATTGGCTTGCACTCTAGCTGCACTTTAGCTGTGTTCATGCAAGCTTCCCTCAGGACAGAGGTACCTGCAAATGGAAATGAGGTAAGTCTTTTCAAAGGAGACATGCAGCTCAGGAAAGACCGCAGGAATAAGGACATGGAAAACAATGAAGGCAAATCCAGTTTTGACTCATTGTCTCACTTACATTGTCCATTGCCTTTTTAAAATTTTTTTCCCCCCTGTCTCTTTCTAAATTTTTTCCCTTTTTACTCACTGAAGGATGCTAACCCATCAGGTCTCTTGGCTGCCCTCCATGGAATGATGTCATTTTAGATGACATCACCATGCAGTGTATGTGTGTGTTTGTGCTATGTGCACCCCCCCAACCCTAGACACACACACACACACACACACACACACACACACACACACACACACACAATGCTCCTCCTCCACCCCCTGCAGCCCTCCCTCTCCTTTTTTTCCCTGAGAGGAAAGGTGGTGTTTGACACGTAGCCACAATTCCCAGACCATTGGCCAAACTGCCATGCACAAGCCGTTGGAGGAGAGCAAGGAGAATGAAATCGACACGGAGTGCCACAAATAAGGAAACTCACTCTGAAAAGAAAGGGGAGCTAGTCTTCGCCATTGTAGTGGTGTGATGTGAGAACAGGGAGAAAAGACTGGGAGAGGTGTAGTGAAGACTCGGGGACTCAGAGGGACAAGTTAGTTTAATTACAAAACATTGGTGCAACCACAAGCCCACAAAGACCAGACACACACTGTCATTAGGATTAAGAGGAGTACCGCAGACTGTCTGAGTTCTGTTGTGCTCTATTGTCTGTTAACACAGTTATATTTGAGAAATCACAGTCTGGTACAAAATTCCTAAAAATATACACACTTGAAGAAATAGTGAAACATGCCTTTTTTGAACCAAGAAAAAACAGAGTAAACATTTCGATTTAAAACTACATACAAATACGAAGCTAGAACCAGTAGCCTGTTAGCTCAACTCCCACTAGGAGTGGAACTAATGGAAAACAGCTACCTCACCTCAGCACTTTTAAATCCAATTAACTTATTATATCTAATTTGTTTACTCAAACCAAAAAAGTGAAGTGAAGAATGATAAGTTGGGGTTTTACAACGGTTTATGTGGAGGAATATTTCTTGGCCAGGGAAGACTCTGTTAACAAACAGTCCATTTTAAAAGTACCCGTACAACCATGATGAAAAAAATGAGCCTGTTCCCCCGTTTTGAGTATTTGTGAAAGCAGCCATTCATTCACTTTCATCACTTGAATCAAATAGGGTGGGTATATCACTGTACTATATTTAACATTTGATCTGCTGCTGTGTCCGATCAATATAATTTTACTTAGAGCTGGTCACCAAAATTCTGTTATCACTATTAAAGATTGCCTTATTGCTTGTTTAGCCTTGGCTTCAGAGAAATCCTTAGCTGCATTCAGATAGGCTTGTCTTTATAAAAAGAGTATATGTAAATGTGCCTCCTTTTCTTTCAGAACAGGAATAATCTAAAAGTCCCAATTTCCCAAGTGGCAGATATAGCTCACAAGCCCCATCTGAAATCAGTGGTTGCAGGAAAACAGAAACCAAATATCAATAGGAAAAATTTACATGCAGTGTCTTTTGCAGTAGCGACAAAAGATCCCTTTCAAATCATCCAAACAATGTATTTTCGACATGCAATGTAATAATAATAATAATAATAAATATAGAGAGCACTTTCCGTTAATGTGCTGTACAAGAGAAAAGGGACGAGGCAGGGACACGGATGAAGTAAATGACATATTCAATTCATTAATTCGGCTTATCCTGTAGAGATGGGCATATTGGGGCTAAAGACATCCAATGAACCTGCTGCATGCTTTTGGACTTTAGGAGGAGACTGGAGAACCCATAGGAAACCCAAGCAGACACCGGGAGAATGTGCAAACTCCACACAGAAAGGCCCCAAAGTTGAGAACAAACCAGGAACCGTCTTGCTGTGAGGCAGAAGCACTTACCACCATTCCACTATGCTGCACATAAAAACTCCCAAACAAACACCATTCAGGACTTATGCAATGGCAAACAAGAAAATGCCCTCCCGCCATCAGGCTAAAACCCTTGGAGGGAAATGTATGTCCAGGCTCATATGGGTTTACCAAGTCAAAATAGATAAGGGGGCGCAATGATAGTGACTATCTTATAAGCGAGGAGCAAAAACCTAAAGTCTGCTCTCACTCGAACAGGAAGCCAGTGGAGGCGGGCGAGTTGCGGAGTGATGTGTTCAAATTTACATGCTCAGGTCAGAACACAGGCTGCTGTACTCTGAACAGTTTGCATGCCTTTGTACACTTTTCTCTGGCACACCGGACAAAAGGACATTACAACAATCCAATCGCAATTCCAAGAATACACGGATTTAGATCTCTGCTTCCTTTAATGACAAGATAGGTATGCAAAGTTGAGTTTTGTGCTCTTTATCTTCTACAGAGTCAGGGCAACAACTTGGTGCATAAAGATAAACGATCAGGAGATTAAATATTTTTGCAAGATATCATCCTACACATAGAGCTTTGACCTCATGTAAGTGAAATATTTTATTTCCACACACCCACTAATTGCAATGTTTTACAAGATAATTCACTAGGGAAAGGGACGTATTACACCCCAACTGAACACAGCTAGACTTTGTTGTCCAGGTGTGTTCAGACCTTCAATGAACTTGTAATTAGATATTGAAGAGTGATATCAAAAACTGATTCAGTTAATTACAAAATTACTAAATCTAATTTTTCAAGCCATCTACAGGCCATTAAATGTCAAAAATGTTGCATAGAAACAGTCACTTTTACATACTCTTGGTACTTAAAATGAGGTGAAAGACCCTTTAAGAATGGGAACATTTGCATATGTATCTCTTATTTTGAATGAAGATGATATAATAAACAATAAACAGACATTTTTTGGGATAATGGTAAAAAAATACTCTCAATGCCTCTTTTGATAATTGCTTTTGATCATTGGACGTGTTATACTTAATTTAATTTTTGCTTTTAATTTTGGTATCACACTCTGAACTAAGGACACCACTATTGAACTGTATTTATGAATAATAAGTTTCTCATCTATTTCCTCCATGCAGCTCTAAGCGCACACTCTCACATTAAAACGTGTCTGAGCTTTATTGAGCGCAGTTGGCATTGTCTGATTCAATGATGTCATCCTGGTGAATGGGCCAATATGAGGATCAGCAAGTTACTGAAATGAGGATAGGTGAGTACAGACATACTGTATAGTCACTAAAATTCCTGACATTTTGGTGAAAAGGCTAACTTGTAGTATTGCTTGTTCTTCTTCCATACAGGGGACAAATATGTGCTCTGGAGCGTGTGAACCCACAAAAGCTTACCTCAAATTACATGTTGAAAGTTTTTCAAGTTTGAGATGTGCTTGTAGGTTTTTATGAGCTTTTGTTTTTTAAAGCCATATTTTATCCATCACTCTGAGGTAACTGCTTTTAAATGTGCTTAAATATGCGATGATCTGACTGTCATTATCTTTGCCATGACTAAATTGTGAGGTTCAGGGTTTTGGTCATGGAGTTCACCCGTCTGTCCATTGAACACAGGCCAGGGCCCCTGTCACCTCCACCTGTTCTCGTCTCTAGAGGGGATCAGTGCTAAATTTAGACTAGCTATGAAGATCATTGGTGAACCTAAAGCAGAGATCCTTTGGGAAACACTCTCATTGATGGCTCAAATATCACAATTAAAAAGAATACATGAAAAATAATTATGAAATTAACTTACAAGGGCTGTTAGTGATGACCTGCTGATCCAATTTGATAAAATTGCAATGAAATCATACCATGAAATGATATGGTCATTTAAATGTGCTGTAGCGCTGTAATTGGTTGATCTATATTCTACCTTAAAAAAAAACGATTTAACTATTTAACTAATTTATTGTGGCTTGATAATGACCTGGTCTATTATTATTTTGCAGATATATTTTGGCATAACAGGACTATACATTTTATCAAAACAAACCAAAGACAAACAAACCAAAAGCTATATAGTAAGTGCCAGTTAAACACAAGGTGAGATGAACATTTATTATGGGGCTGAGAGGGCTGGGCAAGGATTCTGCTCAGTGAGATGTTGAATCCACGCCAAGAGCTCACACCCTCGGTTTCTGTTTCTCAGCACTTCTCAAAATAATAAAAAAAACAACATATTGAGAGCATGTGTGTGAGTGTGTGCATGTACACACACAGACACACATGAACAAGTGCATTCCTGTTTTGCATGCACCTGTTATCCTACATGGAACAGGCGGGTCTCCCCTGAACAGGGGGTCAGTAATAAGAATTTTCACTGTTTTGTGGGAAGTGTGTGTGTGTATGCTCAAGAATTTTATAGGTGAAGATGGATATAATAAAACACGGAAGGGTGATGGTGTATTTTCTTTTTTAGAATTATTTGAATGAGTTTCCCAATTTTTAAATCACACCTCTGCCCTTCTGCACCTCGCCGTATTCCCCTTTGAACTTCTCCCCTCACTCCACCTCTTTCCACTTTGTGTGTTGCTCTATACATTGACATGTTTTGGATTATTTCATCTGATGGGATCTCTAGGGAGGAATTAGTATGTGCAAAAGTCTACAGTTTTAAAAGCTCAGTGTTTCCAATTTTCCGCCACATGCTTCAAATTAGCCACATATTTACTAAGGTCAGGCACTGGGCACAGGGCCCGTAGGGGTGGGGGGTGGTGGGAGGTGTGGGCAGGTTTGAGGGAGAGACAGGGAGAAGCAAGTTCATTTAATTACAGCCCATTCTGGCCTTCATAATATACAATATTCAAGCTTAGCATATCTCAACTAACGCAAACAATCGTTTCCAAAAATGAAAAGACTACCACATAATTTAAATGTAAATCCAGATAATATTGATATTTATGGCAAACCTAAACTCATATGAGGCCTGCACTAAGGAAAAAGGCTCTGTGCAAAGCCTAGTTCTAAACACACATGGGTCTTGTCACACTCAGAAAGTTGTTTTCCTGACAGTCATTGGGGAAACTTTGCATTTCAACCACAAAAAATTAACACGGTGGCCTCCTCTTGGCTATTATAAAGCAGTCACAATGTGATTACATTATGTGTCTAATTTAAAGTAGTCTTTTTCCTGGCACGGCAGAATATGAGACGCTGTGGCCTGGCTTCTGTCAGAAAGGTTTACAGAAGGTTTACAAGCTTATTAGGCATATTTAGTTCTGGGGACTTGCTTTATTTGTTCTGAGGCCAAATTACATCCTTATCGCATCTGTTGTGTGTTTGTCTTGCTTCTATCACGACTCAGTCTTGGGCGAGGCTCCTTGAGTGGGTTTTATGTCTGTGCACATCTACGTGCATGTGTGTGTGTGTGTGTGTGTGTGTGTGTGTGTGTGTGTGTGTGTGTGTGGGTGCACAGCAGTTTTTGTCTGGAAGCGCAAGTCTGTGAACATGAATATGAACGTGTGTGTGTGTGCGCGCGCGCGTGTGAGCAGCCAAGCCTAAAAGCATTTAAGCGGGAATGGGAGAGGGTCTGGAATCCTGGGATGACATCATTGTCCATGATGTCATTTCTGCAGGGTGACTTTGGCACATGTGATATTTGGGTGAGGTCACACTTTCACTTCTGTCTCATTGTAATTGACAAAGACACAGGTTACTGTGTCAAAATTAGCCACTAATTATGCGATGACAGTTCTGAAATATGTCAACGCGTGTATTTAGGAAATCTCAAGCCAAATTCATTTTCAATCATACATTACTCTACGGCGAACAATGAACAATCCAGGTGACATTTTTGTCTGTGATACTCGATTAATTGAAAAAAGTGCAGTCAAAATCTTTTCCCTATGTAGAAAAATCTTCTCTATACAGGGACACAATTGACAATATGACTGAAAATTCTCATTCTTTTAACTATGATTTACACATTTAACGATTCAGAACAACATACATTTGCCACCTACAAACAGTAAGCTAAAATTAACTTGCCAGAGCGTTTTCTTATTAATTTTGGATTCTTTGGAAGCTCATTATTTTACCACAAACATCTGTGATGGCAGAAAATGTGCTACTGCTATTTATATGGGCTGATCCCACACTTTCCACTGAAGAGGCCAACCAAAGATGATGATATTCTCCCCAAAGAATAAAGAGCTATCATTTGTTTGAGACAAATTAATGCAGAGCAACCGTTATTTCTTGTTCCTACCATTTATGATGAAATCTGGCATCAGGCATTTAAGTTCAAAGTCCCATCTGATTTAACCGGCAACCTAATTATCACTGATCTGTGTCTTCACTTCATACTTTTAAACATATCGCCTCCTTGAAACAGGAGATGGATGTTTGAGGTGTTTCATGTTATTGTGCAATTTCTGTAAATGTTTTATTGAAAACATGGGAGATAAAGCTGGACGAAGGAACTCATCCACTAATGCAAATTTTTGCAGTAGCCAAATTGTAGAATTTCAAAAATGGCATCTGATGTGTGCTGAGCCCATTAAAGTGCCTTCCCCATACACTTACATTGATAAGCAAGCGGCTGCAAAATGAGAGATAGTTTTTTAAAAATAATAGAACCCTCCACCCCAAAAATATCCATTAACTTTTGTAATTGGATTTATCCAATTACGGTTTTAAAGTCCTGCAAGGAGCTGCAAGATTAAATTATTTTCTTGCCATTTTAGTAGCTGAGGCTAACTTAGATATTAGCAGGAGAAGTCGTGGAACTTTTTGACCATTTGATGGAAACAAATGGAGGTCCAGCCTCCAACACTGTATTCAGCTCTATTATACAGCCATGATCCAGCATACGTGCCCAGTTGAGCCACCTGTTTTTAATGGAGAGAAGTAGTCACATTAGAGAAAGTTCTTTAACTTTGGCTTCTTCCTCACAAGTCATGACTTTCTTTGTAGTTATCTTTGTAGACAATCTTTGTAGTTACTGCTAACAGTTAGACAATTCATATTTCATTATATTTCTTATTCTTCCTCTTTTCTACTATTATCTATTACTGTTATGTTTTTGTACTTGAAACTCTGGCACAACAATTTCCTTTGGGATTAATAAAGTTGTTCTCATCTCATCTCTCATCATCTCATGACTGCAATAATGTCTTTTTTATATAATGAGATAGAGAATCTTCTGAACTAGTTGCAGCTAGATGAAAATTATTTGTTTTGTTTTGCAAGTGGGAAGCAGACCATGTTAAAAGATTTTGAAACAACAGTTTTGTTGAATAATCCTCTCATGAGACTATACAATTGGAGATCTTACCATGAGAAAATCAGTTTGGGACTTTTAAGTGCAATGTCTTTGTGTATACCAGTGCAAACAGTGCTTTAAGTGGATAAACCTCTGTTACTGTGACCTCTCTGCTCCTCATTTAGATGACTCTTTTTCAGGCTCATGATGAAGAAAATTCCAACGCTAATTTTCTTAGCAAATTCCTGTAAAGGATGTGCTGCAGGAAGTTTGATGAGACTAGCAAGGGTTTTACTTGACAGCTACATGACAACAAATCCTGCAAAAGTGTTAGAAAAAATGAAAGAAAAAAATTTTGTGAACTATTTTTATAAGACAAAGTTGTGATTCGTTCTTAAGTCAGGTTCAAATTGGGAGCCAACAGTCCTGAAATCATTTGTTCTCCCATCACCTGCAGCTATTGTGTGGTTGGCCTTTTGTGCTGTCCTGCCCATTAAGCATGCTGATGTGAGAGGGAGCTCCACTCCTCAAATCAAAAATGACCAAGATGGACACAAAACATTACTTCGTTCAAGGACATGCCTAACCTGAAACCATTCCTCCCTACATTGTAAAAACAATCAAAGGTGTAGCAAATAATTGATAAGGCTTTTTCATAATATTAATCATTCCATTTAAATATGCTTTTCCTGTAAAATTGTTGGACAAATTAATAGGACCCGTTTTAAAGAATTCTGTTTCATTCAGTTTTTGTAATGAAAACTGAATGTCTTCAGTCTCTCGCAAAGCATCTACCTATAGCGCCGTGTTGATTTAGAATCAGATTGTGTGACAGAAAAGGGATCATTGTGGCCGTGGTAGACAAACAGCAGCTTCTGAACATCCTGCCAATATGAGTGGAAATAATTCATGTATCGGTGCCGTGATTCAGAAATGCTTTAAAACCTAATGGGTCCTCCGTTGGCCTGTCCACCCTGTATTGACCTATTGGCAACCTTAAGAGAAAGGGCCATTAACTGTGTTGAGTGCCAAAGAAATCACCTTTGACATAACTTTAGAAGTGATTAATTAACTTGACAGATATAGGAACTGAACTTTAACACTTTCTGATAAGGAAATTCAAGCTCAAAACTCTTTGAATTTCTAATTATTTTGGCTCATATTCCACAGTACATTTATAGTGCCTTTGTGTATTATTTTAATGGTAAAATCAATATTTAAGTGTTGCCACTTCATTTTCACGACATCTACATCAGATTCATCCGAGCAGGCGTTTTCTTGCTCACGGAGTACAATCTTCAAGTCAGACGGCTATGACTAGTAATGAGTAAGAGTTAACCCATAAACACCTAAAATATTCTTGAAGCCTTTGGAATGTGTTGCAGTCATTCTTTTAGGAAATAAAATGGAAATGGAATGGAAATTATGTACTGATAAAATCCAATCTTAAAGTCCCCTGAAGATTATATTAGAAGAATAGTGAACATAATGGCAGCTGACATGACATGCTAATTGTTTTCAGTAAGACCCTTCACTCTCTTTTCAACTTTCAGGTTAAAGCAGACTCAAGGCTGATTGAGAAATATTTTTCTCCTTTTCAAATCCTATAATTCATTCCGAGAAAGCTGAGAGAAGCGCGTGACCTTATTCTCCCTCCTCGGTGATCTATTCTCCAGGAATGGCTGTGTGAGTTGAACACAGTATTGTTTGTAGTGCTGTTGCATATTTTAATTAAATAAAGAGGAGCATAATCATGAGTTACACTCAGTACTTTGCCAGGAGGATTACAATTATTTAAAGCACCGTTTAAAACAAAACATCATTCTTCTCAGGAAATAGTAATAGATCCATCATGTGACTGGGACATACATGTTACAAGATCAATATTTTCTCTGTTGTACAAAATCTTTTGATCAGGGGGAAAAAATCCTGAAATTGTGTTGAAAGCTTTATGTTTGTCATAAGTTAAGTTTTCCTTAATGTAAGTTATCTATCATCTGCTGGTAAAGACATTTGTTCCCCGAGGAAATGGTCTCACTGATTAGGCAATACTTATGAAGACAAACATTTGGTAGATATGTGTCATCGTTTGGCTGATGTAACATCAACTGAATTGAATTTTTGACAAAGAATATCGTAGTGAAACACAAGAAGCAATAAATTCAAAAGTTTATAAAGCCATTTACTCCTACAAAATGTTGAACATACTGAGAATATGTTTTCATCATCATTACCAACGCCGTTTGAGTTAAGCCACATCCAGGAAAAGTTAGAAAAGTGCTTCACATACATGAGCTCCTTCACTCCAAACCATTTGGAACAGCACTTGTGTTCTCATGTTGCTGTTTAATGCAGACTAAAGCCAGTGTTTTTAAAGTGGTTTGGGATCCCCCTGAGGTTTGAGGTTTGGTTTGATTTGATATTTTGAGAGCTGAAAATAAAGTTGCTAATTATTTTGCGGCTATGTGACTCACTCTATTCTATATTTGAAAAAAGCAATACTGTAAACAAATATAGTTGGATGCAATGGGCTCTCTTCAGGCTTTAATACAAAATTACCACAGTGATATGTAGTCTCGTTGTTACAATGATAATGATACCATGAGAAGCTTTGCATTGTTTGTTTTTTTAAATAATTCAGATTTTTTTATTGCTTAAAACTTAATTATCAACACACTGTTATGTAACATTAATAAGTGCTGCAGTTATTTGACACTAAGTATTAAGACCGCAGTGAGTGCAGTAAGGTCAGTGTTAGTAACCAATGAAATCTGACACAATCAGAGTTGCTGCCACAGAAGAATAACCTGTCAGAATAATATTGACACACCCAAGGCTGTTTTGCCATGTTGAAAACAACATATTTAGGTATTTAAACAGAATTAATTGCAATTTAGTTGCATAATCTTCTTCTTCTCCTTTCGGCTTTTCCCTTCAGGGGTCACCACAGCGAATTAACCTTCTTCTTCAGTTGTATTATACATGTTCTATTTACTGTACATTGATTTTTATGCATATAAAGAGTTTTTCATATTTATGTCCATTAATATGATTTCATTCACAAGCATTTTGAACCCAGTCAAGACTTTCCTCAAAGCTTTGTCGGGTATTTTATAACAACTTTGCTTTCAGTTTTATATTATTAATTATTTGAGGTGCTTAAAAGATCAGTGTCCTTTTAGAAAGGTTATATATATCTGTGCTAACATGATGTCAGTTCATATCTTAGGTTGAAAATTAGTGTTGAGTTGCCATTACATTGCAAAGAACCTCAGGCAATATTGTACAGTAACAAAAAATGTAACTTAATCAATACCAAATTAATCTGCACAGCTCAGTGAGCAGAGAAGTGATGTCCAAAGGCTGGCCTGGGGTTTAATAAGGTGCTGGAGGCCAATTTTAGACGGCCCACAGCTTGGCTCTGTTTATTTGGCTGAAGTAGGAAATAAACAGGTGCAACTAATGTTTTCATTATAGTGAGATGAACAGTAAACAGTTACAAATGGACTGTATCGTAGGAACAGATGTAGCAGACCATAAGTTGCCACCCATTCCTGAAACTAGTGCAGTTATTTTTCCATATCAAATCCTGTGAGGAAAACAATCATTAAAGTAAGTCCAAAGAATTCTGGATTAGAATCAGCCAGCTCATTAGAAAGAAATAATCATAACAATTCCAATTCCAAAATTGCCCCCAAAAAATGCACAAATGATGCAGTATATTTGTAAATGCATCTGAGTTTCGCACACACTCATCTGTTGAAAGAAAATCAATGGAAACATACTGTGTTTGGTGTGACTCAGAGCAGCCAACCCCAGGTGTCTTCAGGGTCACCGTGTCTGTCTGGAAAATGTTTAGACACTATGAAAGGGGAACATTGGTTTAACATTAACACCACATCTTGCAAAAAGCTACTGGGGGGATTACATTTGATAAAAAGTACAAATATCTCCAACTTACCTAAGAGAGACATTTCATCATCGGATCAGAAGTACGAGACATCTCATCTGGCCTCTGTGGCTCAGCTACTGTGAACTACGACTAGACCTGTAGTCGGTTAGCATCATCCACTTCTTGCCCATATCATTCTCCCAATAACCGCAAATGCATTGTAACATTAACATACATACACTTACTCTAAACTTACAAACACACAGTGACGGCTCGAGTCAGACCAACTACTGTATTCTCATTAGTATCCTGTTGCAGTTGGCTGACAGTAAACTGAGCGTGTGCCAAAGTCATAAACTTAAACACCCCTCCCGCCATTACCTCATAATGATGATATCACACAACTGTCTCATCCTGATGACATCACACCACCAGATTCAGAGACTCACCTTTTTTTCCCTGTTGTTTTAAACATGGCCGGCTTGTGCCAAGAACCTAATCCTCTGAATAGCTAAGGACAAAATACAGACTACAAGGCTGGACCCTGTCAGGAAAGTAATTATCAATTTTACGATTGAGATGAAAGCTGTTGTCCAGTCAGAGCTTATTGGTCATAATTTAAGTTCTTTTTCACACTCTGAGATAATGGTTTTGGCAAGTAAAGTCCTCATTGCCTATAGCATGGAGGTTTGCCAAACTTGCTTTCTTTGTCTTTCTGGTCACGGATGATGAGATCAGTGGTCTTACACATTGGCTATCCATTACTTCTTACTATACAAATATTTGCTGACATAAACCATTTTGTCCATTAATTAAAATTGATTATGTTTAAAATGCCAATGGGTTTATTGATTATGCACAATGGTTCAAGAAATTCAGCACAATTCTAATGTTAAGTTCGCATTCACTCATGAAATCATGGCAGGAGTTGTTTTACTTTAGTGCAAAAGTGACAGTTAGACATAAAAGCATAGATCCATCACAGGGACAATTTCACTAAAAGACGGACTTATTTTATGAAGAGGCTGGGTCAATTTATCTTCTGAGGTAAGTTAAAGGCTACATGTTTGGCTCCCCGCCATCTTGTACCTGTCAGCTATGCAGTCAGTTTGTCTCGTTCAACATGAACACCTTTTTTTTGTGTGTTTGTCTCTACGTTGGTCGTCTGATTTCAACCAGCATTTGCTCTTTTCCGCAGTCAGTCGGAAAAGAGATTGATGGACACAAGCATAAATGCTTCAAATGTAGAGCAGCCTATAAACGCATTGACTGTGAACTCATTCCGCAGATCTGATAAGAGATGAGTACATGATGACAGTGGTTGGATTCAAAGTTTAAATAGTACACTTTAAAGCGCAGATAAACACAAGCATATGGATGGGGTTTCTCAGTGGTGGGAAAATCATATGTCTTAAGGGGAATATAAAACAACTACACGCATCCTGTGACATGCATATGTGTGTGTATGCGCAGGTGCGCGCGCGCGCGCACACACACACACACACACACACTGTAACAGATTGCTCTTTTCCCTCGTGTTTCACACTCCACCTTGTAGATTTATAAAGACTGAACATGATGACTTTGCCTCAAAATGATCACAGAATTGCTTCAAAAGACTCAGACAATCTTTTAATGGCCTGAATTGTCAACCGTCTCAATTCACAACTCATAAATATGAAGGTATAGAAAGCACTGCTCAGCAACTCGACTTTTTGTGTCGGAGGATAGGTATTATTTTTGGTCAGAATATGCTGATTTTGTGAAATATCTGAACCTGTGGATGCATCTGTACTGTCGAATGAGGGTCAGGGAAAACGTCAAACAACTGCAAGAGCGTAAAAGGAAAGGTCTGGAGCATTATCTTATTAGATAATAATAGACTCATTTATAACTTACACAAACACACTCCCTTTTAATCATTATCATTTATGGCCACTAAAAGTGGCAGTGTATTTTGCTTGAGACACTGCTGTCTGCCTGTATTTTTGTTGTTAATAGTTTGTTGTTTTTGTTACGGTAAGGATGTTTGTACTTCAGTCTAATAGTAATTTCCTTTATATATGTTTCACATACTTTCAGTTGTTCAATGTGTGTCCAAATAGTTTGCCTCTAAGTGCCCTCTTTCATACCAAAAGACTATCTCATGACATTCAAGCTGTTATCCAATGTATATTTACACCAGAGCTGAACTCAAGGTCAGTTTTGAAGAACCTACTTGACTTGAGTTTCCACAGAAAACTACTTCTTCACCACAATAAAATCCTAAACCATTTAAAAACTCTCCATTTTCTAGGTGGATATAATCAGAAATTTAAATCAAGATTGAAATGTTTTTTCTTTCATATATTCAGGAAAATGGTCAGGCATATTTGCATGCAGTTGAACAATGTGAACCTCTTGGACTATCAGTTCATTTGGAAAGGAAATTGGAGTCAAGTTTTTTGAATCAGCAGGATGACAATCAGATGTAAATCTGGGAGGCCCTTCCTTAGTTAAAGAAAGGAAATCTGGGTCTTGACTACTTCAAAGTCTGATCTTGACAACCCAGCTTTTGTGGAAGTGTGTCACGGTTTGAGCTTGTCTCACGCTCCTCTCGTGCTTCAGTTTTTGCACCGTCTCATACTCCAGTCCCTGTTGAGTGCCAGAGCTCCTCGCAGTCTCAGGCTGGGTGGTCGATCAAAAAGTCGTTTTTATCCTTTTAAATTCTTTGCACGTTAATGCATTTATTGTGCAAGTTTGCTAATCAGGTTCCCTGGCATATCTGAGGTTTTTTTTTCCTCACAATCACAGGAAAATGCTATGAGCACTAAATTGTGGCTTTAAATTGATTTAAAATCAGCCAGATTTTTCCTTGAAAAATTAGCCAGGAATTATTAAGTGCTATTATAAGAAATATATTTAAATCAGAAGGCATTACAGTAAAATGTAAAACTATTCACTTAAAATAAACAAGAAATTACCTGAAAACCAGCAAGTAAAATTGCTAATACCAGGTAGAAATTACTAAAACATTAACCAAGTAATTACCTCAAAACCAGTAAAAGAAACACATTGTTTAAACAACTCCTAAATCTGGAAGAAATTATTTAAAAAAACATTCAGAAATTGCAAAACTTTGTAAGAACATTTTGATTCATAAATACAATATTGATACAAAATGGATTATTTGGCTTTCAAAACACATATATGTCATAAGATATTATCACATTTTATGGGCTGGGATGTTACATTTGCGCAATAAAGACAGTTCCACCACAGCACGGAATGTGGATGAAATTTATGGAGAGATAATGAAGGTTCTAGACATTGTGCGGATATCTTGGCTGGTATGTCTCTTTTGCTTTGAGGTTGGGGACATTGCTTGGGAATTAGCAGAAAAACATGTGTCTGAGGGCTCCGCTCTACATATAAGGGAACAACCCTGCTTATTCTGTTTCATGATAAAAGTTTATGGCCTAGTCCAGAGTCGGGGGCTCAGCCTGATTGTTGAACCTTGAATCAGGCAGAAAGAAAGAAGATTCCTTGATGTTTTGGAAAGTGGATCAGCTCTTTACCCGTGCAGGGGATGTGGAAGGTAACTCCATCCAACTTATGTTTTGCGGCCTCCAAGAGTGTAGTATGGCAATGTCCCTCTGGGAATCCTGCGGGGCTACTGTGAGAGTATGGGGTATCTTTGCTATTGTTACAATCAGGTCCTTATATAACCACAATTTGGGCCGTGGCTGTATGTTGACAGTGGGTGTTGGGCTCCACCAACGGCTTGTCACGAATCTGTTTGTGATACTCTTGGACAGGATCTCAAGGTTTCTCTGCCTTTTGCAGATGATGTGGTTTTGTTGGCCTCCAGCTGGTGCTGGGGTGGTTTGCACCTCCAGCTCTTCCAAGAGGCCATGACTCCCAATGAAAAAAAAGAAACATCAAACATAGAAGCATGCTAAATTGGTGAAGACAGTGTGTTGTTCTTGGTGGAACAGCCAGCACCACCACTTCTGGTGGATCTCCTGTCCTGACACAACCTTAGAGAGAAAAGTGCTGGGGAATTCCGGGGTCTCATAAATAAACAAATAAACACATTTCATACACAGAGTCCTTATTCTAATTACAGCCCTGGACATTTGCTGAGCAGCCTCTAATTTTTCTCCAAGCAGCGAGACTTGCGGAGCCGTCTGCGGCAGACCAGCAGTCGGCAGATGTAATTACCACATCATCTATGGTCCCGGGTAGCCTACGCTGGGAGAGTGGGAGACAGTGAGGGAGAGAGCGAGATGGAGAGAAGGACAGGGCGAGAGAGATTGATTCTAGTAAACAATAATTAGGGTTGGGGATGGTGTATTGCGGCACGTCTACTCGATGGGACACAGTAAGACAGGGGAGGAAAAGAAAGAGAAGAGACAATCAAGGCTCGTAGACCGAACAGTGTCAAGAAGCCCCCTGACAGACTTGAAGTTTAAATTTATCAGACCAGATCAGTCCTCTATGTGGAGATTTCATGATATATCCACGTGCCAATTATGATTTCAGTCACTCTGTAGTGTGTAAAATATAGCCAAAGCTCAAGGTGATATCATGATAGTTCCAGTGTTGTCTGCGCAAGATCATTCAGGTAAAAGGGATATGAACCACAAAACTGGTAATTTATCGTTTGTAAAGCTGGAACGAAGCAATGTTTGGCTTGGACTCTTTTAACATAATGAACAGCCATTTCAGGCCTGGACGCATTGATTGATTAACTTTTAATAGTACAATGCAGACTGGTTGTTAAAGCAAACCATTTCTCTTCATGCAAACCTTTTTATTTTTTATAGTTTTTTGCACCATAAAATTTTTTTGGCACAGCCACTTATAGCAGGTCCCATCACCTAAAATAGAAGTGCCAGAGTACAGAGTTGCACAATTTTCTCTCTCTCTCTCTCTCTCTCTCTCTCTCTTTCTCTCTCTCTCTCTCTCTCTCACACACACAAGCACACATGCATGTGCACACATTTGAACTGACACACCAATACACACACGTAGCACATAACTATTGCTTTCATTTACAATAGTTATTGTGATGATAATATTTGGTTGGTCTGATCACACTTAAAAAATTAAAACATTAAGTTCAAGTTTGTTAGTGCTTCCTTTTTAATTTATTTATTTTTTTGTTTTACATTTTTCATGTGATTTCCTGCCATTAAACAAGTGATTTATTACATGGTTTTAGTTTATAACTTGCTTATTCTAGTAATGTTCTTGCCAATTTACATGCTGATTTTGAAACAAATCTGCCTCAAAAAAGGCAATCACGAAATGAACACGTTTGAAAAAAACAACAGAATTTATACAAGATTGATCCAGAAATTTGCAATTTTTAATTTTATATAAGACTCGAGATTCATGGCACTGCATTTGATATCTTGCAACCACAACTTTAGGAGCATTTGAATTAAGAAGTCCATATGACTTCTTTTTCTTGTTTGGAAATTGGCTGGTATATCTACCATGGCATTGGTTCTGGTAGCAGAGTTATTAAAATTGTGTTTTATCTGGTATAAGGACAAGGAATCAATGCATCCTCTTAAACAGTTTGTGAAGCTTGAATGTGAAAAAATAAAACTAATCACTGAAATCTGCCTTGTTCACCTTCACATTTGTCAAGCCTACATCAAACAGAGAAGCACAGCCCAAATCCTGCTGACAGATCTCTTAAAGGAATAGATCACCCAAAACTTGAAAATTAGTCAGCATCTACCTATCCTCATGTTCAGAAATGGTTGGTTAAAGTTTCTGAGTTGACAAAACACTCCACAGTTTCACAGGAAAACAGCTTCCTCCCACACATCTGAAGTGAATGGTGACCTAGATTCAAATGTAATAAAACAACAGAAAAAAAGAAACATAAATTGCCTCCATATTGCTTGCCTGGTATAATCCAAGTCTCCAAGACTCCTGACATCTGAAGCTGACTTTTAAAGACATCGTTTACACCATGTTTTAAGCACAAATGTCTCCAGTAGAATTGTGTATCCAAAAACATCACCCATGCCTTTCTCATCATAGAAGAAAGTAGATAATGACAGAAGTAAAAGTTTTGGTGGAACTATTCCTTTATAGCCTAGTTTTGCTCCAGATTTCGAGTTTGCAGACAAAAGCTTCAAATAAAAGCTTTTTCTCTTTGGCAAGGAAGCTACACGCACTCTCCAACAAGTAATAAAACCAAGACAAGTCAAGAATTTTTGTATACGTACAAGACATTAAGTTGAAAAATGTGACAAAAAACAGTATACAATCCACACCGAGGAGGAAGAAGAGATTTCAAAGGGGGCCAACGCATCATTTATGCCCTGCACCATTGAGGATGTTCAATCTGGCCCTGGTTTGGTGGTTTAAATTCATTTAGTATGTGTTTCACAGATGTCCTGCAAAGTTGCTAACATGTAGTGTAGAGAAAAGTATAATATTCACTGATGATTTGCCCAGCTAAAGAATACAGTATCAAAAATTGAAAGCTTCAAGAAGTTTCAAGTGATATAAATATATATATATATATATATATATATATATATATATATATATGTACCTACACAGCTTTCCCATGTAAAATACTAAATCATCTGTACAAATGATGTTAGGTCTGTTCAAGTCCCCATATGGTTTGCTCAGTGATGGAAAGGGGAATTACCCTGCAACCAGAGGCCTCACACTAAGCAACTGATGCTGGGAATAAGGAGTCATCGTCCTGTGAGGTGGGGGGGAAGAGGAATTATTCTTTACGGGAAGCAATATCTCCCTGGTGAGAGGCCTGGCAAAAACATTACGTGTGCGTCTGAATACATGAGACGCACCAAGTAAAATTTTACAAACATGCACAAGACAATAGCAATTCAGTGATTTTTGCATTCCCGACATTCCTTCCTGTGCATTTCCAGTCAGCATGAGGCTCACTGTTCCAAAGCGCTGACATCACAAGGGGGTTCCACTCTGCCTTCCACATTCTGCCTCCTGCTCTCTCACAATCTCACCCATATTTGGAAGTGAGAGGAGGGAATCCCAGATGATGACTCAAAGGCTCTTGCTGCCAAGGGGAATTCTCTCCACATCTGTTTTTATGTGTGTGTATTTGTGTGTGCAGGTCCATTATGAGTGCATCAACGTGTACATTATCTCCCTGGGGTGAAGATAGAGTTTAGATTCAAAGGGAATTCTAAATGGCATTGTAGCTTTAACAGACATGAGAAGTAAATGTTAGTGACTGTACCTGAAAGAGAAGTGTGTCACAGCTCGTGAAAAATTCTTTAGACTATAACTTACTTCTTTCTCCAGTCTTTGCAGCAAATAAAATGCTCTGCTGTTTATAGTAAATACTAGAAACCAGTACATTTCACCTCTTGGTCTATAAATCCTAAACAGATATCAAAGAGGATAAAAATACACACAGCATGGGGTGCACAAATACAACTTGGGGCTCAGTCAATCCGTAAACTTGACCCTGCATTGGACCATCACAATCGAACCCAAATGGACAGATATTAACACAACCTGCTTTATATTCTCAACAGTGTGTGACCAGTGATTTGCTGCCCATCAGTCACAATGCACTCATATACTTTAAATACAAGTTCACTTGAAAAATTAGATCTGCACCAAAAACGAAGCTCTAAACTGAATTACAATGGGTCGGTGGAGGCAATGCTTGAGGAGAGTAAAAGCAGATGGCCATGGTTGTGTTGAATTCTCTTTGCTGCTGTATAATGGAATGCAATTTGTTGAGTTGGTTTTAAGAGAGTCCAGCATGGTCTTGAACTCCATTTCAAGCAGGCCATATCTAGGCCTAAATTTAGACACTTTCTTCTCGTCTGCATGCTGGTGACAGAGGACTGAGATCTCTTGGGTTGTGTGTGGTCCAGTGTAGCCTATCAGAAAAGCCGCTGTTGTTCTCCCTGGCAGCCAGACACACATATGTTCCCTCAAGCAGCCAAAAAAGAAAGAAAGCTTTCATGGAATATTCTGTTTAGCTGCTCAGACTGTTGTGTATGATACACTCGGGACCCATAAAACAAGTAATTCACAGACAACATCTCACCCACACTTTCTGTGCCACATACTACAGCAACATAAATCTCACTGATTTCGACTGAGAATTGAAACCGACAGTGTGTGTAGCAAGTGTTACTGAAAATCGCAACTGCAATTTGGCCTATTGGTAAAAGTATTTTTAAAATTACACAGAAAATCCTTAAGTCCCGCAGAAATGTAACAGGAGAGAAGGAATAAAAATAGTGTATCAGAGACACAAAAAGCAACAAATGCCAATTTTCCGACATTGCATTGTAGAGAGATGCTGCATGGCAGTGTTTGAAATCCTCGTCACCCCTAAGGCAAATCAATCCCTTGATTGTTACCAAAACAGGCCAATTAAAAACATGAATAGGCTGTGGTGCGGGTGTATCTGGTGCAAAAAAGCCAGAGGGACAATTAAACAAAATGACGACACAGCTATTATAACGTAATGAAATATATGCATGTATGAAACCACACATACATGCATCCAACACATTCCCACTGGAACATGCACAGAGACAAATAAACAGTGTAGGCAGGTGGAAAAAAGTGACTCACTGAAAACCGACTGGGAATGAATGTCAAACCCAAAGCAACAGAGTAAGAGACGCCCCCAATGAGTTGTGTGACAGTTTAAGGAGTGGCAACAGGGAGCCATATATTCTTCAAGCACACCTGACAATAGACTATTGGGGTATCTAATGAGACATACCAAAACTTGAGATACTTCAGCGGGGTAGATGTGAAATGGAGTGTGGTGCACCGCAAATATAAGGTGATCATGCACTAGTGTACAAGTCCTGCACCCATCGAAGATCTATGTTGACCTCTATCGGACTCTTTGAGAACCTACACATGACTTGACGTCACATGGGAGCGTACCACTGTAATTCCAAACGGGTAACTTGAGTGAAGTAAAAGTATGCGTTTTACAACTTTATCTCTTTGGTTTGGCAGGATATTCTCATTTATACCTTTTAATATTTAGGGTTCTTACCAGTCAAAATTAAGGAGACGAAAATATTATAGTGGCGTCTCCATCTGGACACAGTTTACCCCTGTCGGATGAATGGTGGTGGTCGAGAGAGAAGCGCCTTTTCTGTCCATGTTGTTTTCTTGTGGTCGTCTGCTATTTCTTACTGAAGCATCACTTGCTCTTATCAAAATTTGAAAGTAAAAAAACAACAACCGTAACACATAATGACTACCAAAAAGAAGCGAACTCCAAACGTTCAAAATGACAGCTGGGTTGTCATCACGCCAGGTAACTCAAGCTTGCAAGCTGAACTAGCTTGTTAGAGACTCACGCTACGTATGAACTAAGCTAAAACTTCAGGCGTTGTATTTCTTTTTGCTATGTTCATCTATGACGAGCTAGCGTGTATGCTAAAGACTTCCGCGCAAAGCTGCTGGTTGATATTTTGTTTTGGTTTTACTTTCCATGTTTGTTCATTAGTATTTATGGCCTTTGCAAGTTTCCCGGCTAAATTCCAGAGACATGGTAAGATGCTCTGCAACGGTAGAGCGCACAATTTCAATCTTGAGTTTGTTTTGGTTTCCAGAGTCCGTCTTCAACACGCAGATGGTTGAAAGTGACCCAGTGTTTGTGAGACTAAGGAATCCCGCAACAGGTATTTCTACCAATGGTTATTAGTTAATTTCTATGAACATGTGTTATTGAACAACAATTATACATACTCTACAACAAGAGACAGATCATTTTGCAGAGCTTCTTATTGAATACACCAAGAATTAAAAGGGCTGTCTGAAGTCCTGTTGTAATACTTACTAATTAAACGGCAATTTGGTTTATTAAGGTCGTTTCCAGGGATTTTAATACCTTCCAAAATCTGCCAAGATTAGCACAAGTTATGACCAATGAATTAGTTAAGTTATTTCCAGGTTTGTTCTCATTAAACTTAATATTGGCAGAAATCAAACAGCTCTAAAATTCCAAGATGAGTAAGGTGCCAGTTGAATGAACAGCAGGATCTTGATGAACATTATATTAGAGTATACAAAGCAACTTAGTTGATGGATTGTTTATCATGAACTGCCTTGCAGATTTGAAATTGAAATAACCTATATTGTCAATGCAGATGCAGCATCTACGTACATGCTGAGTAGTGGTGATTCAAAGCTGTATGAAGTAAAAGCCTTTTGTGAAGACTTCCACTCCTGGTTTGTTGGCCAGACAGTACAAAGAGGTTGGCATTAAACTAGTCTCTGCATTTATTCTGTATTAAAGTGACCACAACTGAATAAGCCAGACTGAGATGAACGTACTGAACATGCATTCTATTTGTAAACTTGAAATCAAAGAAGAATCAATAAAATTTGAAGTAGATCTGGTTATCACAGTGAAGATTCTCAGTTTGGTGGTGGTTTCTTTTCTTCAGAATATTTTTAGTATTTATGCTGTTCATATTGTAGCCTGTCATATAACTTTCGCTACTGCTAACATTCTGACATTTATTTATCAGCCATGTTTCTTTTTTCAACAGATGGACGACTCCTGTTTATTACACCAATGGACCCTCTCTATCTAATTTTACCATACTTGATGAGATCTGGAAAAGAGGTAAGAATAACAGATCTGTTCATATCACAACTGGTTATCCAATTTTGTTTCTCTGTTGCATACCGATATTTTCCATGACTGTAAAGGTAGGTTACACATTTGTATTTGTTGTGCCGTGTTTCACATTATTGTCTGATACCTTTTGATGCGTTGTTTGTAAGTTAGAAATATAAAACTGATAATCCTAACCTCTAATTGTTACGATGGGACCTGCTGATTAGGGGAAGTTCCAGCCTGTTGATCAGATGATTATGGATGAGGAACTTCCAGCCTGCTCAAAGCTGCTGAGTTTCTCTTGTTTGTTGGGCTCCATACATCACATTGCTGAAGAAAAAGGTGAAGGATTAAGGATAATATTTTCAAGCTGCAAGGGGGGGATGCAGGTCTATTTAATGTTTCTTCCCTGGTATTCTTATAGAGGTGGGAAGCCTGAAGTTTCATCGATACAGTGAAGAGAAAACAATGGACTGGTTAAAAAAGAAGGTATTGAAAAATGCTCACCTCTGTTATGGAGTCTTCTCATTTGGGTGTAAAGACAACAGACATTTTCTACTTAACATACTGTAAAGATGTGAGTAGGTGATGAAAAATTGAGCTTTATTTTTCATTGTGAAGTTGTATTCAATCATTTCATTTTGGTGTAGGTAGAGAGGACAGTTGCTGTACTCAAGAGGAGAAATATCTCTGTGGGAGAGGGAGTGAAATCCACAACATACATCAGAGTGAAGTCTGAACACCTTGAGGGTAATTACTTCATTTTCCCGGCAGCTTCGTGTAGATAGGCAATTTTGTCCTGTATTGAATGTCTCTGAACAGTCTTAATTTTTCAATGTTTTTCAAGCCTTTTCAATGATTTGCGGCACATAAAATAGCCAATAGATGGCAGCAACAGGGCACATAATTTCTATCATAAAACTTTAAAGCTGCCTCATTCTTTCATCCACACTTTTTGAACTTGTTCAAGCTATATAAAACATAATAGTTCCTGATTTTTGTCTTATTTCTGATACAGAAGACTACCTGCGATATGCTCACGGTTTAATATCAGCATATATCAATGAAGACCTGAGCAAAGCTCTCCTTAAATTCTTGCAGTAAGTTTATATGTCCAACACTTAGACATTGCAGTCATTATTGATAAAGGTAAAGATTTCTGTCTTATACATGTCTTTACCTCAGGTTACCAGAGCTCATAAGTCCAAAGGAGACAGAGCCCCCCACCAAGGTACAGTATGTCTGACATGGCTCAGTCTAAATTGCACGTGGCTTCACCTGCACCTGCTGTTGAAATTAAAGTACACATGTTCATGCAGTCCTACAGCTCCTCTTCTCTTGTTCCAACAGCATGTTTTTAAAAAAAAAATTGATGCGGCAAAAATCCCTTCATTCTCTTCTTGTACAAGAATTTTCTAATTTTTTTCTCATTTAATGCATATTCAAAGGTCATCCACAATTGTGTGTGTGTGTGTGTGAGTATTTTTGTGACGAAATGTTTGCTACTAATCGCCATTAACAGATTTTCTTACGTCCTCATTTGGCAGAAACGGAAACTGTCCGAGAAACCGGTAGAGGCTGAAGAGGACTACACTAAATTCAACGGAGCAGACTTCACAAGGAAAGTGAGTGCACATGGAGTCATTCTGTATAGAACACACATTGGAGGAATGCGTGGTATCTGTGGTAATGATTTGCATTGGTTGTATCATTTTAGTTAAAGTCTTAATTTGTTTGTTTTAGTCTTTGAAGATATTCCTAAGGACCTTGAGTGATTGCCAGTGTGGCTCTTATTTGTCCACTGTGCTTTTTTGTTTGAACTGAAGGTCAAAATATGAAATGAAATCTTTTTTTTTTCTCTCCCCTTTTTCAGCCACCAAAAAAGATGACTGCAGCTCAGAAAACTCTGGCTAAAGTTGACAAGAAAGGAATTAAACCCCTATCATCCTTCTTCAGCCCCAAGGTCAAAGCAGAAAAAAAATGAATATTGTATAGTTTATGGCTAATGTGTCAGCTTTGTAATAAAGAAAGAAGTAATGCGTTTGGCAATATTTCATTTTACTCCATTTGAGCCATTTGTTAGTAGGATTATACAAAAACTACTTCACCACACTTAGATAACGGACAAAGGATGAACCAGGAAGAAAACACAATTTGGCAAGAAATCCAATGAACCTATGAAAAACTGTTTTTTTTTCTCACATCAATGTCCGCAATCTGCTGTCTGTTCTGTCACATTTATTTATTCTGTGCTTGCATCTGTCAAAAATCGAGAATGATACATTTGAGCTTCAGTTGGCAAAAGTTATTCGAATAATTTCAGTTAAAACCACCTATTATCAAAGGATTAAATCATTTGGGATATCATTTTTCAATTTTATGAGAACCACAAAATTAGGGTTGAACAAATGAAAGCATACTTTTTATATTTTTATAGAAAAAAATAAAGTCAAATATGTTTTGTTGGATGGATAAAATGACCCCTCATCTTTTTGGTTGGATTAACTTCACATCCAACATTTTTTAAAAGCATACTTATCAGACAAGTTGTATATGTGAAATGAAAATTCAAATTCGGACAGCTCTCATCAAGCAACCTTTTATTCTTATTTTACTTTCGGGTGTTCTCAGGGGTTGTCAGAGAAAATCATATCCTCCATCTAAGCCTATTCTCAGCGTTCTCTTCTCTCACACCAACTAACTTAAGGTCCTCTTTTGCTGCATCGATAAATCTTTTTGGTTGTCCTATAAGGCCCCCCCAGCCCGACTGTTTTATCCTTAGCATCCCTCTACCCAGATATTCACTATCCCCTCTCTGTGTCCAAACCATATCAGTCTAAAAAAATTAGCCTGAGATTTAAATTGATGCCCTCTCAATTCTCCGTTCATTTAAAATACAATTCAGCAATCAGACTAATTTTACTTCATATGCAATGACGAATAATTGCACTTAAGTTGATGTGAAAACATCTTGGCTTTATTAAAATTATTTCAAAGTTGAATGACAGTATTAACATAATAGTAGCTGATTATCAAAACGGACCAGGTTAAATTGGCAGTGCTTGAAGTTTCAAATATCAGTTTAGTTTTATTTCTTTTGTAATTTGGGTTTGATGCGTAAAGTCTGAAAGGCGCTTGTCACGGCTTTGGGCAGATGAATTGGATTCCTTTGAAGCCGCAACCTGCTGCTCGTGGAGCCACCTATGTCTTTCTTATTCAAAACTTTCGTGTTGGCACAGACCTCTGCCTGCTCAGAGTCTCCTGTGTCCCGGGGAACCCGCAAGACCCAGTTAGAGTGGAGGTCATGTTCTGCAGAGCTGGAAGCTACTATTGGAGACAGAGGGTAATGGGGTTTACAAACACTCCTTTTTTATTTACATACTTAAACTTGCAGTTCTACCTTTAAAAAACAATAATGATAGTAGAAATGATATCTTCACATATAATAATCAACTTTATTTAAATAGCTCATTTACAAAGTGCTTTATACTGACCCAAACTGAATTTAGACAAAGGAAAATTAACAGACATACCAGTTGTTTTAATAGGCCCACTGACACAAAGTAAAGCATGATTACAATGACAGTTCAAGACAAACCAGTAACTTCTATCCATGTTGTCATGTATGAAGCTCGATTAAGCAAATGAAGGCACATAAAACTGCAGTCAAATTTTGGATTTTTTTTTTTTAACATGATCTCTGAGTTAGATTATTTGAGTGTAACTGCAGTTTTTGAGTAGAGTTTTCAAAACTGAAGACTAAAGGAAAGCGTTCCCAAGCTCAAAACAATTTAGCATCTTAAGAATCTTTTCTTTATTTCTTTATCTTTTTTGCATTAATGACTACCAGTAGAAATATTTACAAATGTGTGAGATAACACGGTAAAGCACTTGTAGCTGTGTTATAGTGGAAAGGTGAGTCTGTATAAATCCAAACATGTTAAAAAGTTTTTCCATTAACTTCAATTTGCGGAGTGTCTCCAGAGATTAAAAATTTTGAACCAAAACATAATTTGTCAGATAAGAAGCCACTCTTGTGGTGGGACAGCAGCAATTATAAGCTTATAATAACAAAAGAATAAAATATTTACTTGTGAGAGGGTAATTTTAATAACAGGTCAAAGGGAGAGGAGCTTGATTATCCTCTGAGCTGTGAAACCGTGCCATCTGGTCCACTTTCAATAATATTCAGCTCAATATTCAATGACTTGATGTTGCAATTTCCTGGACAAATGTGAGTGAAACTCAGCATTCTCAATCAGTCAGAAATTTTAAACTCACCTATGAGGTCCACATCACCGTGTCCATTATCCATATGAGGTTTGCGTTTCGCCTCACTGTCACAGCTTGCGATAATGTCATCCAGGTACTGCAAAGTGTCTTCCTCATTGGGAACTGGTGGGGCAGACGGCTTTACGAATGATACCTGTAGTTAAGAAAATGGGAAAATGGGTGTATTTTTGATTTTACCCACTGTGTCTCATTTAACAGATGATACTTACCGGATCTTTTGGTGCGGGGGCCCGAGACTTCTTTTTCTTCTTGGACACAGTGGCCTTGGTGTCCTTACTTTTCAAGTCACTCATACTCTTTACATACTGTTGTCTCAAAGCAACAAGTGCCTCCAGATACTCCAGGCAGTTCTGGTTCTGAGAATACAGCCATATCCTATCCTCCTGTCTCTGATAATAGTAAAAAGTAGACTGGATGCTCACTGTGCTTTTGCTCCGTTTTAAAGTATCTACCTGTTTTTTTCCCCCTAACACCAACATGGAAGTGCTGCGGACCAGTCTGACGGTGCAGGCGTTGTGGTAGTCGTGCTCCAGCCGACATCCAGCGCCACTGTCCCAGCTTCTGTGTCCATGGCGGTTGGGACGGAACACATTGTTTATCTTCCTGAACATTCCTCCGAAAGCAGCCCTCACATCTTGTCACCAGCCTCACAGGCCTCCATCAGCATGCCTGATTCTCTGTCAATGAATGTAACCTGGAGTTGTTCACTGGGCCAGCCGCTGTCCATGGTGCTGATAAAGTAAAATCAGACCTGAGACAGTTGTTTAACCTGATCCCATGTGTCTTAAATGTTATTGGATGTTGCTGGGCAACAAAGCTCCAGAAATGAGCTGGTAACTCTACACCCTGTGTAGGGAAACTGTGTCAGGTGTCCTCACAGCCAGCAACCACAGTATCAAAACCCATTACTTTTTAAACTTGCAGCTATAAAAGACAGTAAGAAGACCTTTTTCTTGTGAGAGGGTGCTTTAAGATCCCATTGTCACATTTACGAAGCTTAAAGATACTTAAATGCATGCTACTGTGTCGTGTTAACAGAAGAACAAAATGACAATGCCACACGAAAGACACTGTCTCCTGTTTCATGCACCTCTGTTGCAGACACATGCAGAAGGCCTGAATAATGAGTCTTACATGAAGCAAATTTGGTATATGAGGTACTTTCAATAAGGGGAATTAAGGGGAAATCCTGTCTATGATGAGTGTCAGTAAGTTTCCATTATAACCACTGAAAACTGAATTTGGTCTTGTTTGTGAAAGATTCAAACCTGAGCTGCAACTAAATTTACATGGTAGGTATGGTTTCAAAGGGGATATGGGTTATTAGTTTTTCTAGTTTGAGGTTCCACTTCTGCTCTAGTAACAGCTGCATGATAGAAGAACAAGCCTAGAGCAGCACAGCGAAGCAGGAAAAGAGGAATTTGTGTCAAACCTTTGACTTTATTTTGATATTTCTGCTTTTTGCACACCGTTTCAACCGGAGTTGTCCACGAACAACCATAATCCCATTTCCACATGACAAGCCATGTCTGGGAGGGGCAAAGACACCTGCGGCATCAACATGTAGAATTACGCTTGTAGAAGGTGATAGAATGAGGAAAACCCCCCAACAAAAATCAACTTTCTCACTTCCTTTCAGTGTGGTATTAAAAACATCCCTGACTGTGAGGTATGTGCACACTGGTGCTTGTGCAGACGTTCTGCTTATTTTTTGTTTTGTTTTTTGTTACAATTCCATTTGTTCTTCTCTGATTTGATAAGGACTGCTGTGGATTGAAAGACTAGTACAAGGTAGGACTGTCTTTGTTTATTGGATACAGTTTAATGATTGTTTGGTTGGTAAACCAAGATTGTGGTTCAATAGATTGCAATTAGAGCTTGGTGATATGGAAAAATGCAACACTGCTATATTCATAGACTATTTATTGATATCTGTATATATCTTGTCTATAATTTGTAAGATATCTCTACTTCAGAATGCACATAGGAGACGTGCTGAAATTGTGCATAAATGAATGGTCAATTTTATTGAACCTTTTATTTATATAACTGACAGCTAGTTGCATGCTGGATTTAAAACTATTTCATATGCAATTAAAAACAATCCCACAAACAAAGACAGCAACACTAATCTGAAGATTTTAAATATTTTCTTTCAAAAGATGGAAAGTCAATAATTCAATTAAACCTATACACTTACATGTGTGACTTTCATTATTTGAAAAAAAAAATCCCCAAAATGTTCGATCTTATTGACTGATTTTTAGGTTTTAGGATTTATCATTGTTATTAGGATATTTTAAGTATTATGATAAAAACATAAATCATAAATAAATGAATACAAACAAATGCATCAATACAGACATACAGTACATAAGTAAATTATTTTTGAAGCTTTTTTTTTAAGTCAGATATTGACTGGTCTGTTGATGAATAAAGAATACAATGCAATTGTAAGATTATATTATATATTATATATATTATATGGACTTTTATATGGACCTGGTATATACACAGGCTTGTGTTATATCATAATATGCCTGCATGCCCTCTCTTGCAGCCATGCTTTGTGAGGGAAGATTATTGATCATGACCTTTGGTGAATTGGAGGAACTGGATCCTGCTCCTCCTCAGAGGGGTTATGGTTCTACCAGGAGCACTTTAAGCATTCACCAGAGTCCCCTTGAGCAAACTCTTGAGAGCAGGAGTCTTTCAGTGGATTGTGTGTCCATGCTGCAGGCCCCAAGCTTCTTCAGAACCTCACCGGGCAAACAGATTTCTCCAAAAATAAAGATCCCTGCTCAGGCTCAATCGGATGGCGATGTACCGTTCCTGGTCCCGTCCTTTTGTCAAAGCATTTGCCAAAACTACAGTGACCTTCATATAGGAGGCGACCACGTGCTGCCTCTTTCAGCCACTGATGGAGAGCTGCGTCTGTGTGCTGACGCCCAGGCCGTTGGTCCATTTCTGGAGTCATGTGATGTTCCCCCAGCTGTGGAAGAATCTCTTCTGGGGCAGCCAGCTCAGAATGGAATACTACATCTGAATCACTGGCGACAGGGAAGTGGCCGCGATCGAAGCTTTGTGCTCCAGGGACATGAAGGACCGCTCCCCAATTCCCTTCTTAATCACTACCTGGAGCAGAAACTTTTGGACTTGTACCAGCAATACATGGTGGAGAACATGATCAGGGAAAGAACCCCTGGCTCTGGTTCTGACCCGGGCTCTATTTACCCTTTGCTGGGCTCTGAGATGTTCCTGACCAGCCTGGACCAGATCACCATGCAAGTGAGTCGTGAAAGGAACTTAGAAGCTGGAGTGGCAAAGGACATAATACTGAGCTGTCTGCTGCGGGTAGCTGGTGACATGCAGTCTAGTGAGATCAGCACACCTTTCCTCCAGATCTCAAACGAAGCATCCGGGAAGCAGCTCACAGAGAATAAAGAGGAGTAAATTCAAGTAATGCTTTCATCCAGTTCTTCAAATTTGATGGCCATGTTTCATATACAATGTTATTAATCATTGTATATTAATATACAATGATTAATATACTACTTAATATACTCCTCAGCTGGATTAAGAACATTTAAGCGAGATCTGTGCGAGGAATAATTGTGAAGAAAATCTCAAGGCTGATCTTGGTTTGACATGTGTTTTGCTTTTTTAAACCAAAAATCAATCTAATGTTTTTGCTATTTGTATTCAGAGAATCTGACCAAAACTGCTCATTTACCTTTTAATCTGCTGTAAATATAATATAATATTAATCACAGGTTTTTCAAATTTTTAAGTTTGACTGAATGAACCAATTAAATCTTTTGAAATGCTCTTGAATCTTTTTGTTAAAATGTGCGCCTTCAAAATGAATAAAACTTTAATTTTACAATCAATTGAAACTTGTTGTTTTGATTTTAAGAATCACATTTAATTGCTGTATTGCTCATGTAGACTTTTCCTAGCTCTTAGACTATCCCCTTTTTAGTTTCATTGAGATATCCTAGTAAAAAATAGAATAAAGATGCAAACAGATGAGCTGAGTATAGGAAACTATTAAACAGAAGAAAAACACAACTGAAGCCGATGCGGCAAATTTCTCATTGCATACATGTATACCAACAAACCAAATAAACCAACAAAAATGTAGAACAGAACACTGATACCGGCACAGCTGGCTGTAGCTGCAGCGATGGCGGCACCGATTACCGTGAATTATTCTGAACAAAGGAGAGACAAAAGTGAGAATGTTTCATGATTTATACTTTACAACAGTTTATAAGTTATTTGTTTCATGGGACAGTAGAGCTTCATTACAGCCTGTTCCCGGATTATTTGTGGTAACATTACATTTGGTGTGAGTCATCATGGCAAGACACAGTCCTGGAGGAGAGTTATCCTGCTGTGCCTGGTGCTTCTCTGTGCAGGTTTCAGCTGCTGTGCAGGTTGCAGTCAGAAGACATCGATGAAACGCATCAGCTTGTCTCACTTCCTGTCTGCCATACTGCTGTAACAGCTACTGCTATTCTAAAAGGATAATTCTTCCCTATTTTAAAGAAGTTCAGTTTCCCAGTTACCAACATTTTAACTCAGGCAACTTTTCAAATAGAGACGTTGATATTCATGATAATCCTTGCCGCAGCTTCGTAATTACTTCAACTGCATTATGCTCCCACATAGAGGAAGAGCAGAGTGGTTTAAACAAAGATAAAGTGATAATTTCAACTATTCTCATGTATTTTGGCAGATTAACAGAAATTCAATGAACAAGTCATTATCCATGTATTATTGCATTTAATGAATACACCATATTTTGAATGATTAACAACATTGTCTTATTATATGTTTTGGCTTTTGATTTTTTTTTAGAAAATTCTAATGATGATGAAGTACCTGAAACCGAACCAGGATGTGAAACCAAAGCCTTTTCTAATACATTTGTTTTCGATTTCTTATAGTATGACAGTGTTTCATAATGTAAACTATCAATATTTGAAAGAAGAGACATTCGGCTGAAGAACAATTAATTGATCTCATGACTGCCCAATTCTTTATGCTATCATTACATCTTCTTCGATAAGATACATTGAGATTTGAAAGAGGTTGCAACGCACTGTATGTAATCTTCCACACATGATGAACGATGTTAATCAATCGTTAAAGGCCCTATTCAGCTTAAAGTGTAGGCAGATTAATATATTTGCTTGTATTAATAATAAAACAATTGCAATGAATCCTCCTTTAAACTGGATAATAATGTTCAGACTGCGGAAGGTGATGAAAGAATGGCCAAGGCCTCCTCTGTCATATGCAAATCCAAAACTGAAAGTCCTTCTAAATGGTCTCTGCTGAAATCATGTCTGGAAATATATTAAGAATCTTAAAACACAGAAAGAGTTTTTCTCCCCATTTAATAAACATCTACAGTTTTCTAAGAAATGAAAAAAAGCTGACTTTTCCTGTTAAAAAGGAATGGAATTTTTTTTTCCATTTCAGTCAAAAACCACATCTGTGCGTTGCAGTTATTCTCAATGAATCTCTGAATTCAAATTCGGATTGCGTTACACATCCTATTTTAATTAATCAGTAAATCTGGAGCTTATACTTGTTTCGGTCTGCTTTTCATTATTGTTCTCCTTTTTGGCAGATGGTAACATTACTAATGAGCCACTGCATTTTTATAAACAGGCACAAGGGGGAAGTATTACCCCCCAAAATATTAATCCTGAGAATTTCATACAGGGCTGATCTCAGTGCCTATCCAGCCAATGCTTCCTATCATCTGTGTTCTGCTTTTCCTAATCTATGGCGTCATCAAGCCTGGGCTCTAAATCTGCTTCACGCAGGCACTTGGACAGTAACAGCAAAAGTTTAACAGTATTTGTGATACTGTACCCCTTCTATGTAAATAAAAGACAGGGCTGGGATAACAATATCAATAACGCATGAGCTAATCTGGTTGAATATGACAGGGTGAGTGGACTTGCCCACGAGCTGACTTTTAGACATTTCCTCCAATTTAAGGACCCATGACTCCATTCCAGCTAAGCACACCAGTGGCCTTTTGAGCGAAGGTTTAATCAGCTTCCTTGATTCCTGTCCAAACAGAGAGCCACAGGAGGAAACCGTGTGTTTACAGAGCTGAGCGCCACAGTCGGAAACCTGTGAAGTCTCAAGGCTGTAGAAACACATGTGCGGTATTTCTTCTGTCCATATTGAACATTCCAGGTAGATGTTAAAGGAGCCAAGTCTTTATAGACAAAACAAATCACAACATGCTCACATATAAATATGATTCACCCAATGCCAGGCCAAGCAGCGTGAGCACATTCAAACAAACTGATTTCCTCAGACCTTGGTGAAATGAAAAACAGACCTCCTGTTCTTGCAGAGCATAGGCATTGTTTAAGGGGCTGGTGGTAAAGCTGCAACCTGTTTGTCTGACACGCTGAACATTTGAATATTTAGTCATAAACTACTTCTCGAGGTCTTTATCCTGAGTCCTCGACGCATTATAAATAGAAGGTGAAAGGGTCTTCTCTTTTAATGTTTTCTAATTGGCTGTAGTTTGTCTCAATAAAGACTCCGGTTAAAAAAAGAAGGAAAAATAAGAGTAGAGACAAGACAGAAAAATCATGGAAAAACACTCTTGTCTTATAGTCTTGCAGTGAAACTAACAGTGAGGCTGAAGCCTTTCAGAGGTTCATAAAGTACTTTCCTTGTCACAAAGAGCTTTTAACATGGAGGGCGGTAGAGGCAAGGACACATGATTTCACATCAAATCCAAGGTCCTAGAGACACTCTCATCATTGTGGCATTAATGCTCTGTAGCACTCTGTGGCATTCCTTTATTTAAAAAAGCTTTTAGTATGTTACTTTGTAAATTGCAAGTCATATACTATTTACTTATATTTTTCTTCCTATGTGATATTTAAAAACATCATTCCAAACTGATAATCTTAAACTCTATACAAGATTATCTGAGAAGAACAGGGGTTGTCAAGTTGTCTAGGTCAAGGTTTAGAGCCCTGAATCCTCTAGACACCATGTCAGAGTGCCCTTGAGCAAGACACTGTCGTCTTCTTTCAGCTTTTCCCTTCAGGGGTTGCCACAGCGAATCAACTTTCTCCATCTAACCCTATTGTCTGTATCCTCTTCTCTCACACCAACTACCTTCACATCCCTACTCACTAGGTCCATAAATCTTCTCTTTGGTCTTCCTCGAGACCTCTTGCCTGGCAGCTCCAATTCCAGCATCCGTCTACCAATATATTCTCTATCCCTCCTTTGTACATGACAAAACCTTTTCAGTCTGGCTTCTCTGACCTTCTCTCCAAAACATCTAACATTTGCTGTTCCTCTGATAGATTCATTCCTGATCCTATCCATCCTGGTCACTCCCAAAGAGACCCCCAACATCCTAATCTCTGCAACCTCCAGTTCTGCCTCCCGTCTTTTTGTCATTGTAACTGTTCCTGGGCCATACAGCATCGCTGGTCTCACCACTGTCTTGTACATCTTTCCTTTCATACTGGACGATAGTCTTCTATCACATAGTACCCCCGAGACTTTTCTCCACTCATTCCAACCTGCTTGGACCCGTCTCTTCACCTCTTTCCACACTCTCTGTTGGGACTGTTGACCCCAAGTACCTGAAATCCTCCAGCTTCTTGATCTTCACTCCTTGTAGCCTCACCGTTCCACCCGAGTTCCTCTCATTCACACACATATATTCTGTCTTCCTGCGACTAACTTTCATTCCTCTCCTTTCCAGAGCATATCTCCACCTGTCTTGATTTTACTCTACTTGTTTTCTGCTCTCACTACAAATCACAATGTCATCTGCAAACATCATGGTCCATGGAGATTCCTGTCTAATCTCATCTGTCAGCCTGTCCATCACTGTTGCGAACAAGAAGGGGCTCAGAGCTGATCCCTGATGGAGTCCCACCTCCACCTTGAACTTCTGTTACCCCTACAGCACACCGTGCCACTGTCTCGCTAGCATACATGTCTTGCACCAGTTTAACATACTTCTATGCCACTCCAGATGTCCTCATACAACACCAGAGCTCCTCTCTTGGCACCCTGTCATGCTTTTTCTAGGTCTACAAAAACCCAGTGCAGCTCCCTCTGTCCTTCTTGTACTTCTCTATTAGCATTCTCAGTTTTCTCTTAAGAAAATTATTTTTCATTGTTTAAAAAAAAACCCAAACTACTTTTCCCAGTTCTCTAATTAGTGATCATTTATTGTTCAAACTTGATATTAGTTTGCACTATCATCCCAGAAAAACTCCATGTGTTCAAGAAAAACATGTTTTTCCTGGGTATTCTAGCTCACAATTCACAAGAAAAGGCTGTTTAT
This sequence comes from Fistularia commersonii, assembly GCF_037954325.1. Classification (NCBI taxonomy): domain Eukaryota; kingdom Metazoa; phylum Chordata; class Actinopteri; order Syngnathiformes; family Fistulariidae; genus Fistularia; species Fistularia commersonii. The sequence continues at coordinate 8,324,341 of NC_141287.1, read as the reverse complement.
AGAAATTGCATTATGCGTACTGTTGTCAACCACTTTTAGCATCTACATGGAATTCATGTGTCTCATGACAAGAAGGTTCCCGACTCAATTTCGGTGGCTGACTGAGGCCTCTCTGGGTGGAGTTAGCACGTCCCTCCTGCACCCATGTGTGTTCTTTTTGGTTGTCTCGCATCCTTAAAACTAAAAAAAAAAACATAAAGGACATTCAGTGAAGACCGCAAATTGATCGTGGGACTGAATGAGAGTGGCTGAGTGTATCCATATGAGGCCCTGTGGTTGACAGCTGACGGTTCCACCTGAAAACTTGCCTCCTGCCCACCGTAGCTGCCACTGACTCCATCCTCCGTCAACAACGTACTCAGGGTATGTGATTGTGACAACGAATGAATGAATGAGTCAAAAAAAAGTAAATACAAAGTAAAACTTTAAAACCGAAAACTTATCAAATCAACTTGAAACTATATAAATCAATACGTGAGGGGGATGTAAATGGAATTAATTAGTTGCTCAGACTTATCAAATATTTTTGTCGTGCATGGCCAGACCCCACAACAACACCTGATTGTTACACATATGGGATGATTTTAGACAACATCTGGCATACTGATGCTTTTAATTTGATAACCATTATTTCAGAAGCTAAGCTGCTCCACTTAATTTTTTTTTAACGTCCTTGAGACACCGTGGGCCTTTCAAACACCATTTATTGGTGTGGCCTAATGTCCGACTTGCAGCATGCTGGAACATTTAATGACCCTCCTGCTCTGTATCTATCTGACTGACACAGAGACATGTAGGTGGTGGAGCAGGAGAACACACATTTCCTAGTCAGTTAGCCGCTCAAGGTTGCAGGGAGCCTGCAGCGTGGCGGGTGACCTTGGCTGAGCTAGAGCAGACAGAGGGAGACCTTGAGAGACAGAAGGGCAGGGATCTGGCTCTTAAAGAGCTGGGCAACATAATGTGATAATGTGTGACTATATATCACAGTGCCCTGTGAATGTGGATGGAAACTGGCAGGAAAAACAGACTTTGCCAACTTCTGCGCTTATTCTTGTTTACTGCAATGTGCATAATGGTTGTCGATGGCTATTTCATGCATATTTGGATGGAAATAAGATGGAGAGGATGGGTAATGATGTATTATTTTGGGAATCAACCATAACCTTTAAAATGACTTTAAGTTTTAAATTTAAACTTTAAACTCCTCAACTCCCAACAGCTCTGGAACCCCACCCACCCACCCTAGCCCCCAGCCACCCTTGACTCCCCTCTAAGTTTATTGCTGCTCATGTCATATTTATTGTATAAATGTAGACAACATTGGAGAAATGTAAACATAAAAGTTTTTCTTCTACCCTTGGTACAGATCTAGTTATTTATAGTACACATGTACCGCCATTTAGAAAGATACACAGTTTATTTACAGATATTTGAGTTTACTTGATGTTCACTTTTATTTTTGTTATATATTAATAGATGTTGGATGGGTTCTAGGATGCTATGCTACCCCATGTGGCCTCCAATTGCCCCTCGGGGACAAATAAAATTTCTCTGTTTCTGAATCTGAACTACCATTTTGCTTGATTTCTTCAACCTTCTACTTATCATGTTGTCTTTATTCAGTCTACTGTGCCTTATTGCATAATTAATTTTCTTGAGGGGGTAAAAAGACTTTGAGCTGTATTGATAATCACAGCTCCTCATTGAGCAGGCTGAGCACAGACGCAGGATATACATTAATGATAGCCCAACTGCAGAAAAGAATTGAATCACTTCAGAAGCAGTCAATAAAATGAAAAGGGCTGAATTTAAAATTGATTACAACATTTTTGAAGCATATTTTGCTGTAAGATCTTGTACCTGTGTACTGTAGAACAAGAAACATTAAAAATAACTTCCTCAGAAGTTTCCACAGCTATTTTCTGATCATCGCTGTTTCCAAGTCTGGCCCAACAAGGCCAGAAATATCTAGCTTGATTTTTTTTTTAGTTTCCCAATGTGGCTTTAAAGCAAAGGGACTAATATAATCAAATGGTGATTATTTCCCAAGTTAAAAACGTGATTTTTTTTTGCACTTTCTTGATTATAAAAAGTAAAATCTTTATTTACTCGCCTCATGCAAGCCTGAAAACAGAATAGAATCCATAAAGATAATAATTTCAAACATTATGTTGCTCTGCTCGTATTCACAAACCCCTTTCAGCAAAAGTCCAAACTTGGTATGATTAAAAAATATCATAACCTTCATTAAATAAAGTTTTTTTGCCTAAGAAAAATAAATTCAAGTAATAGCACTAAAGATATCCATTGACTCTTCTGTTGGTTTGTGCCAAATGCATTGTGGAAAATATCTTGGGCTGGCAAGCAGAGGGATCATCCGAACTAAGTAGAAGAATGTTGCATTTGTAAGATGCCTTCCTGTGTTACTCACCCTGCACGAGCCATCCTCTGAGAATGGCGCTTCTGAATTTTGGACATCGATTTGACCAAACTTGCTGTCAACAACTGCCTTGAGGAGAAGGTGAAATATTCAGTTTCCCTGCACAAGGCAGTATAAATTCTGAGCTATCTTCTCTTCTTCTCCTTCATCATCTTTTTTTTCTTCTTCTTCTTTAACAATTTCCTAGTCCAATGAGTACACCAAAATCACCCTTCATTTTATCCTGCAGGGGTATATCACGAAAGATTTATTCAGCAGTGGTGTCATAAAAACACATTTAGACATATCAGCAATTAAAATGCAGATTGCCTTGCCGGACTCCTATATGCATATTCTATTTACCTGCCTTCATTCCTCTTCTCTTGTGTGCCCTTTCTATATCTTCTTGCTTGTCCTTGTTGATCTACTCATCTTGTCTCAATATATGTCACACTATAATATAGTATAACTTTTTTTCCCTCATGTATATGCTTTAACAAAAATACATGTAGGACCTGCATGCATCCATGTGTGCAATGCATTGAACTGCTATTAAATGAAATATGTAAGGCTGGTGCTGAGCAATAAATTGTCCTTCTCTTCTTGTTCTTTATTAGCCTCTCAGTGACTACTGTATGAATATTTTGCCGTACAGCATATCGAGGACAGGGTCATGTTTGCATAAGGGGGTAAATTACGACACTAATAACAGTGTTGGCGTGCCGGGAACAGGGAGGGAGTGGGAGGAGGATAGAGAGTGAGGTGTCGAGTGCCAAATAGGGTGGAGGTCAGATATCGGACGTGTTGAGATAACAAGGTGAAAACAAAGACACCAGGAGGCGTAACACTCATTGACCATCAAACTAAACGATCAAGTTTGACAGAAGAGTATACCAAAAAGAAATAAAATGTAATCCCCCATATGTCATTACATTTCATGGTATCATTAGTTAATGCACTGTCAAAAGATAGAGATCAATAGACACAACCATGTGTGTGTAACATAAATACAAACCCACAAATAGCAGTATGTTTGATAACAAGAAAAGAAATAATAACTTGATTGTATCATAGTGCTCTCTGCAAATATTTTTGGTAAAGTTGAGACCATACACTTGTACTTGTACTCACTTTATACATACACATGCATGCTTAACAACTAGCAATAAAGAAAGTCAGTCTGTTTGTACTATCTGTGGAGTGAAAAGTGAAGAAATTGTCAACCCTTTCATTAATCACAGTTTTTATTATTAACATTAAATTTCCATGTATAATCATGTTTGATATAAATTCACACAAGATTGACACAGTAGTTATTTTTCATTTTTTAACTACTAATTAAAGTTAATTACTTCATTTGCCAATGTGCAAATACTCTGAAGTGCTACCTTTTCATTGTTTTTTATCCCCCAACATAGCTCAGAGATTTCATCACAGACTGTGAGTCATCTTTCCTGTCTGCTCTCCTTCTTTTGTGTGGAAAAAGATAACTTAAATCCTTGAGAATCAAATGGTCGCTAACCTTAAATTATTATTCAACTGAGTGCTTATCAAGTATTCAACAGTTTTTGTGTCTTATTTTTATCCAATTTTTAAAGGATAACTCTTGCTATGTTGTGCACCTGATGGAATTGGTAAGTTTTGTCTTTGGCAAAAATGGTTCATCACGAGAATTGGTTTGTGATTATACATGCGCGTGTGTGTGTGTGCGCGCACGCACGCGCACACACACACGCGCGCGCGCACACACACACACACACACGTAAATATATCATTAAACTGGGTGATGAGAAGTGCAAAATTACTCCTTAACTGATGTTTTCACAGAAATGAGGAAGAAGAGACAGCTGCTCTGTAACTGACAGCAGGAGTCACAAGTTTTCCTGCATATTATTTTTTATTACTGTATTTACCCTGCCGCAACCTTAAACTCTAGTCATAGCGTAGCCAGGGACTGTGCTGCAGGCTTGCCCTTTTCAGCTCTTGAGGTCGGCAAAACTCATGGTGACAGAGAAACACCATTAAATTACATTACAGCTTTTTGAAAAAAAGTGCCTGTCTTTTCATAAGATGTGATGAAAATTGTTTGGATGGTAACAGACTGGATGTCTAAATGATCAGACAGAGCTGATCCATCTGGTTCTATCACATCCTTCTGCCAAATGAGGACATCAGGGCGGTAAACCTACCCTTCCTTAGAGCTAGAATTTCTTCCATAGGGGATAGGGACCTGCTACAGACACAGGGATTCTGTAATTCCTTTCGTTCGGATGCAGAGAAGATTCTGCTGTGCACACCACTTTGTATCCAAGAAGTCTCTAAGTCTTTGGAGCTATTATGAAATATCACTCCTTAAACCTTACTATTGGTCCAGATTGGAATATGTGCGGTTAATCTGGTTATGCTTGGAGCTGGTCAGGTCAGCATGCTCTTCTAGCATAAAAGGATGAGTGCTTTCATTTTGATGCGCTGTACCAAAGATACGTTTGTAAAGTAATCAACCATGAACCCGAAATAAAGCCACTGAAAATGATCTGCTTTTCGAACCTTTCATGCACCATCCATTGCAGCACAAGTACCTTTTTTTTAGTTCAATATTGCACTAGAATGACAAACAATACAGAGTGAGATGATGTGATGTTTGCACTGTGCACTCCAGGGAACAGCCTATGAATAAAATCTGTCCACATCTTGCATGTTTGCATGAATGTCATGGTCAGAAGAGCAGCTTTACATTTTGTCATTCCTTTGTCTTTTCCCGCATGTAGAGAGGAGGGACTGTTTTAAGTTGAAATGATTGAGTTTCCTGTGTTGGTATAAAGAAATAAAGGTGTACCACCTGACATGCATAGCGGGATTTCTGCATAGTCTTGGACACAGTATAGCAGATGGGTAAGGTGTGTCTCTGTTGCTGCGAGCTGAGCGCGAGCTGGCCATGAGGAACCTTTATGAGCCCCTAAATGGTTTCCTCTACAAAACTAATATCTTTTGAGACAGCTGTGTTGCAGGTGCTGATCTCAACCAATACTGTTAATGGGCTTTCAATACTCTTATTTCACTGCACAGATCTATTGGATCAATATGACACATAAAATAACATTATTTGATTTGGTGATCTTGCTGGTGAACTTGCCAGTATATGATCATTCTTGGTTCAAAATTAACAAAGCAAGGGTGTGTCTAGTCTACAGGGACAGCAGTTCAGCCTCTGCTGCTGAATACATCTGCGTAGGATTAATTTTCTGTTGTTCTTCCTGGAAGTCTCTTGTAAAGTCAGCTGTACAAACAGCAGTCCATGATGATGATCAGTCAAAATACAGGTAAAAATCCTGCATCTCTGTTTATTATTCTGTATAATTATTATTTTTAGCACTTTTGCGTTAATAATTTATGGCAAGGGTGACTACCATGATGCCAGATTGATGTATGAAGCAAAATTATCATGTATTTTATAAAATCCGATACAATTTTATAAAAGTCTTTCCAATTACGGCTCTTACTTTTACTTTGTCAAGTTCATCCTGCAGCCTTGCTAATCTAAGATAACTTAATATAACACATAAATCCTGTCCTTCGCAATTTATTTATAAGATTTTTTTTTGCCTCTTTTTAAAGAGTATTTTCTATACATGTTTGCTGGGGCCAAGGCCTTCAGTAAATACCGGTTGAGCTTGTTGAACTTCATGTTTATAGGAGACACTGAAAGGGAAAAACTTAACTAATACTTTGAAAACTGTCTGCCAGCATTGAGTGAACTCACATTAACAGTTGTACTGGCTTTGTCTCTCTTTATGGTGAATATATTGGTAGAAAGATGCCAGGGTTGGAGATGCCAGGCAGGAGGCCTGAAGGGAGATGAAAGAGAAGATTTATGGATGCAGTGGAAGAGGACATGAAGTGGGTTGGTGTGAGAGAAGAAGTTACAGAGAATAGGGTTAGACAGAGGAAGATGATTTGCATTGGCGACCCCTGAAGGGAAAAGCCAAAAATAAAAGAAGTACAAGAAGACTGGCTTTGCCTCTCATTAGTAAACACTGGGGAAAAGTAATCAACCATGAAGCCGAAATAAAGCCACTGAAAATGATCTGCTTTTCGAACCATTTATGCATCATCCATTACAGCACGAGTAGCTTTTTTTTAACTTCAATATTGCACTAGAATGCAAAACAATACAGAGTGAGATGATGCTACTGTAACAAGGAGACTGTTACAAGTTCTTGATTGACTGCTAGCACGTCAAGTTCACTGAAATCAAAATAAGTTGTTATCTGCTGATTCAATGGTTCACAAAAGGTCACAAAAAGATGAATAAAAACAGAAAGACGAACAGCTATGAAATTGTGGCCAATTTGGCAGAGCCTTAACTGGCTGGAATATCACCTTTTAATATTGTGGCTTTTGAAACACTGTATTTAAATAATGCATTAATTGAAATGCATAGAAATGCAAACAGTGACTGCTACAAACAGATGGTTTCTTTCTGGGAGTGTTGAGACATTGCAGGTTGTAGGGAATTTGAAGTGGAATTCTGTTATTTCTTTGGACGTTAAGAATTATTGATAGTTTCTCATCTTAGCATTTTGAGGCTGTAACCTATGTCCTTATCCGGAGTGGTTTAGCAAAATTAAGGTCCTTGAAAATTAGATCACTTTCTCATTAATCAGTTTCCTGTTATTATTTCAATGCATGAATGCAGTGGCTTATAGTAATCTTGACTGATAGAGTCAAGACCATTCGCGTCACTCTATATACAGTATATAATAATCGTAAATTTTCAGTATGTGGTTCAATTTTTTTCAGAACGCTGGATGGAAACTTCTAACAATTAATAATAATTTATCCTTTACTAATCCCTTGTGGGGAAATCCATTCTCTGCAATTAACCCATCATGAATAGGCCATGGGCAGTGGGCTGCCATCCACCTGGGGAGCAGTAAGGGGTTCAGTGTCTTGCTCAACAACACTTTGACACACTGTGAGGAGCCAGGAATCAAACCAAGAGTGTTCGGTTCCAAAGACGACTGCTTTAACTCCTGCGTCACACTGCCCTGTATATTTTCAAGTGAAAAATCAATCAACATTTGTAGAGCTTGAATTCATGTTAGCCACTGCTGAAATTAATGACATGAAAGCATGACATGATCCACAACTGTTTAAAAACAGCAAACACAAAACTGGGATTACAAATAATCTTTGAATTTCTGCCCATAATTTATCATCCATTGTACACTCTCGACCTTTAAGTGAGGAGAGCTTTATATAGTGAGAACTGAATGAAGTGAAATGGCACAGTGGGACTGTTGTGTTTGTATGGACTGAATAGAACATTCATACTCATGGATTTGACCTTGGCAGCCTCCCCCTCTCCTCCCTCCAATCCCATATGTTAACCTCAACCCCAACATGCAGAGCCCTTTCCACATTTACAGGTCCAACGAACTACAACCCCCAGGGTGCTGCTCAACCTTGGCAAATTAGCTCACATCCTTGTGGCATATGTTCTGCGCACAATTTATTCACAACAAGGACATTTCAACTGCAGCGTCCCGCCTCTGCATTGCCTCATCTTAGCCTTACTCATGCTTTGGTTTGGTCTGTACTTAATGCAGATTTTTTCTTTCAACCAGCAGTAGCAAGTCAGTATACTATAATGCAAACTTCCTATTCGTTCGAGTTTTCAGCGACTGTAATTAGATTATTGACATGGATCATATGCTTGATGCAGCATCTGACTGCCAATTTATTATTGGCATGTCAAACTGCAATAACTGACACTGTTTGTTCACTGGCCACTGCCATTGCCAAATCAACTAGGAAAAAAAAAAAAAAATCAATCTATCCAATGTTTACTGCTTATCCTATTCAGGTTTGTGGGGGATGCTGGAGCCTATCCCAGCTGCCATAGTGCAAAGGCGGGGTACACCATGGACTGGTCACCTGTCAATTGCAAGGCCATATAGACAGACAGACAACCATTCACTGTCTCATTTTTTTTCCCAATTTTTCTAATTGGCCTGCTGCATGTATTTGGACTGTGGAAGGACCCCCGGGAACCCGCTGAATATAGTAAAATCACTCACATATACTCAAAAGCCTAGAACTTGTTTATCCATTTTACCTATTTGGTAGCTGTATGCCCCCCCCCCCCCCCCCCCAAAAAAAAAAAAAAACAAAACAAAAAAAATCACAGTCCAGTCTTTCACAGCTGATCGCACACACAAGCATTTAACAGTTTTGCAAGAAGCAGAGGAGAGAAATTTGCAACCAAAAAAAAACAACAGTGCCTGGGTTTGCTATTGCAGACACCCTACCTCTGTCTGGATCAAGGTTACAATTAATCTGTTTGCATCCATGGGCTGCACCTATTTCACTAGCTATGATGCGGCTCTATACGAGATGAAAATGTAGCACATGCAAGTGATGGATCCGGCAGTGGCAGTGACACTCATCATTGTTAGAATGATGAGTGGCCAATGACTATAATTGCTATTTAAACAAAAACCTCTGGAAAAAATTGGAGAATGGCCCTTTTTTCTGATCAACATCATTACCTTATTTTGTGTTACTTAGTGAGGTTATCAAATGTAATGCACGTGGCTTTATCAGGTTAAATCACGTGACAATAAAATTACTGATTGGAATCAGGTTTTTCTTTACGAAAAGAAAATGACAAACCACTATGATGAAATTTAACTTCTTTTCATGTGATGGTGATCTTTTTTAAATAAATACATTTTAATACAGCAACATTCAGCTACAGGTGATCTGAAGCATCCATGCAAGAATACAATAACTATTTTGCTATGCGAGCATAGAATGATAGAAATTAAATAAAAAGTATTAGCATAAAAGTTTTTTTTAATTTTCAGAATGTGGCTGCATATTTTGACTCATAAATAAAATAAGTAATAATCAATCCGAACTGTATTTTCATTTTCCTTGTATATTTTATGACACACTTAAAAAGAAAATGAAAAAGAATTCTCTTTTCTCATTTTCATGTCTTGCCCCACAAGAAAGTGACCAAAATTCAATATGGATTAGCAATCCCAAGCGGCACAGGAGAGTGACGTCAGTGGCCGAGCTCTTCTTAGCAGTTTGTTTGGGCACTAGAATACGACACATACACAACTGTTTCCCTGGTAGCTGATCACAGATACTTGTTAGCATGGCATAGCATGGTATTTCAATTTCATCCAGTCCTAAAAGCATAAAAGCAGCATCTGCTGATTTTTCTACAAGCTTGATGACCTTGTGCTTAAAAGTTCAATCATGAAGGTACATTGTTGCAAGCGGCTGCTTGCAGACATTCAAAGAGATTTCCATGGTTGAAGTTAACAATGAACCAATCTGTGCCTGTTCAAAGAGGGGTTTTGTATATCAGTGAGCTGTTTTCAATCATTACGCCATGTACAGCGCTGGTGTTTTGACGGCGTACCTGAAACTCTGATGACAAAGAGCTCTTTCACACAAGTTGGTAACTTATTAATCCATTTAATTATAAGAAGAGCAGAATGCCGATTTGTGTAATAGGAGAAGCCACTGTTAGCTCACTATATCATGTCAAAATTACTCCAGTTTGAAACATTGATGTTTGAACTGAGATAGGAAATACACTAATCATTTTGCCACTCGTGCCACCACAATTCCAACCATTGGTCCATGGCGACTGTGACAGCAGATCTGGAATGCAGTTAAATCCTCAAATCTCCAAGTAAAAGAGATCATTACATGCGTGAGAAAAAATGAAACAAAAACTTTCAAATCTATATATATATATATCATTATCTTTATATTATTCAGTGCACTTTGTCAAAGCGCAAGTGGTTGATGTATAGTAGATACCTACGACAGTGAGCAGCAGCATTTATATGGCAGTGCAGTTAAACAGCAACAGTGGGTGGTATGTATACGGAAAAATGTCACAACAGTAAAATATGCATTTCCAGGTAATAAATAAATAGATATCTGATCATGCAACAAAAAGAGAGCAGCTGAACAGTGGGTATATGCGGTGAATATGAGCAGTTAGTAAATCACTATCTGTAATAGGATTAGAATCATGAACACATGATAGCGTCAGACAGAATATATGGTTACATGAAGCTGCACTGTTCAGTTTCAGCCTCTCCCGTGCACATTAATCAAACCCCATTGGTCACATGAAGATGATGCAAGTGTTCACAGGTTCAGTTGCAGCCTGTATTCCATCAACAGGCAGGAGGAAATGTTGGTTGTTTTTACTTTGTCAAATAGTTTCTCTCTCATAATTTTAAACTGAGATCTACAAGTTTAACAGCACGGCTTGTTTATTTCCCATTCCAGTTGTGGGATGCACCGTGTGAAATTAAGCCGTCACATGCAAATAGACCCTTCTTGAGCATGGATATTCTCCGCTTATTCTCCAGATGTTTGCACTCTCTTGAATTTGTTGTTGTTTCCTGCTTGAGCCTCAGCCTTTCTCCTCACAGGAAAGCTGTTCCCTTGCTTGTGAACCTGCTGGCCTCAGATTTCTGTTCTGCCCTTTCATTTTTTGAGCAATCCAAATAAAATTTTTCAAGTAAAAAAATACTTGATAAAGATAACCTTTCCTTTGTGACCTTTCTGCCACTCTCTTGAAGATATTTCAGTCTTTGAAATTATCAAAACAGTTCCTTTTTCTTTTTGAAGTGAGACACAGTTTTGCTGGCCACTTGTCCTCCCGTTTGTCTGCTATTAAAACCATGAATCTCTCATTTGATGCACACAAACCTCTGTCTAATCCTTTAAAATATCTTGCCATGGTCACTAGTGTACCAACTTGGGTGTCAGTGTTGGGTCAAAATTCCAAAGCAACAAAAAAGACCCTTTGTTAACCTTCAAACACAGAGAAGGCTCCTCTGCAGTTGAGCCTGTTTCAGGCCACTGCAAAAAGGGTGAATACTGGGATTAACTATGTTGCTGCCACTCACTACTACATTTTACATGAATACCCAGCTTGATATGTAACTCATGTAACTTTAAAAAAATAGTGTATGCCCTGACTACTTTGACTCTTAATCTACAGTTACACAATAGTGATCTAAATATGGATCCTTTCTATGAACAATTAATTTGTATCGGTTCATCTACCTTTCAGAGAAACTATTTGGAAAGATGCGACAGATATGCAAGTTTCTGCACTTGGAGGCAGCAGTATCTTTAAGCAAAGCAAAGGCGGATTATTCTTTTGCTGTTAAGAAGATACACATTGTTGGGTCTTTTCCATCATTCAACTGTGAGCTCCTTTCCAACCTATTGCTAATGTTAGTTAGCAGGGACACAAAGAATGTGAATCAGAAGAAGCTGTTAAAGAACTCTCATATCTAAAAATCCTAAATCTTAAATGCAAACAAAAGACAGTGAGGGAAATATGAGAGAATGCAACAGTCTGCACCAGCCCTGCTTTGTCCATGGTGATCATGGAGTCGGGAGTATCTGTTGCTGAGGAAGCATTTTTCTTTGCAAAGGAGGGGGTAAGACTCTTTAGTAAACACAGATGTTCTGTTGACGTCAGAGCTTGCCTCACATCCACTGATGGCAGATGCAGATGCTGAGCAGCATGCAACGTAGAAACAGCAACTTTTACTGATCCCTTTGCAAACAGATTCTCGTTGGATTCTGATGCATGGTGCCTACTTGATACTTTTAAATCAGTTGGTACATTATATAGTATGTGAAAATTACAAATGTGTTGCAAATAATGATTGTGACAATTAGAATGAGGAAAATACAGGAAAATGGGACTACAGTATAGTGTTTTGCTAGAAACCTGCAGCTCTTATCAAAAGATTGACTTAAAAAATATATGAAATGACTTGAGACTTATGAAATGAAAATGAAGCTTTGAGGAAGACTTGAAAGTAGAGATAGAAATCATAATCTTACCAGTAGAAAGTAGACAGGAACAAGCCAGGTTCATCATAAAATATTTAAAACAGCAAGCACATTGACAACTAACAAAAAGCATCACAGGTTTACCAGAGGAAATATCAAGCAGACTAAAAAGAGAAAAACTGAAACGTTGATCAGATGAACGAGTAAAACAAGAAAGAAAACATCTATTCACCAAACTATACAACAGACGGAGTTCAAACATGAGTACTGAAACACAACAAAGGCAGGAAGTCACCCAAAACATGACTTTCAAAAGAATTATTAAAGTAATACAGGAAGTACCTAAATCGGGGTGCAATACGAAAACAAAACAGAAGGATACATATAAGAAAACACAGCAGAAAACCAGGAAACATTCAAAAAGTGAGTGAAAAAGGAAAAATGAAAACTTCAAAATACCAAACTTAAAATGATATGTTGACCTGGGGCACTCAAGCACAAGCCTCCATCTACATTTTTTTTTAATAAGAAAAGGGCTGTTTTAACAACATGTGCAAGCTTTGACTCAACTGCAAGCAACTGAGATTTTTCACATTTTCTTACATGAAAGAGATCCATTGCAGCCAATTTCATCTGACACCAACTACTCTGTCACTTTTTTTTAACCACAATGTTACTTTAATTGCTTTTATTTCTACTATTTCTTTTAAATCTGTATTTTGCATATATGTATATGGTACAGTAGGTACAGCAGATACAGTAACTTTGAGTTTTTACTATCATTATTGGCCTGTCCCTACTGAGAAGCAGCATATTTTCTTGTGTGTTTCTAGAATAAAGTTTTCATTGTTGTCGTATAATATTCAGGTGTTATTTGTAACATAACAAATTACCATACGATTGCAATGATACAGTTGTGGCTTATATACAAAATACAAGAATGGTCTCTTACAGTGACTCTGTGTCTGAACCCTGAGATTAAAGAGTTGTAAGTCAAAGCTGCATAATCTCCTTAAAGAGTGTGGGAGGAAATATGTTATAATAAATTCCACTTTGAGCAGTCAAATTTGACTGTTATCTTTTCTTCTTCTCCTTGGGACACTGATTGTGAGAGGAAGACACTTGTGTAGCACTGGAGGATAGGATACTTCATGAAGTAGTGAAATTGAAGTTACTGTAACATTGCAGTGATGGTTCACAGATCATAAAAATACAGTTATGATATGATGATACATATATGAGTATAATTTTCTCACAGTCTGGAGGCAGTTGTGGTTTGGTCCAGATCCAGGCTGACATCTTTACTTTGAGGCTGACTACTATATTCTATTATAGTACACTGTAAGACCTTTTTTGTGAAGCCAGCAAAGTTCCCCCTGACTGGAAAAATGCTAATTTAAGACACACTCACGAGGCCTTCACTTTTCACAGCACTCTTTTTGAACAGATGCATAAGGTCAAACTTCACTTTAAGTCCTTTTCAATATCTTAACCAACATGACTAAAATCCCTTTAAACGTCTAAACATCTGTTTAACCGTTTTCTTAACTTACACTAGTAGTATTTTGGTGTGAATCAAATGATCTATCTAAGATAGTCCGACTGGGGGACAACCATGCAGAAATACATAATAAATCATCCCATATTTTGCACCCAAGATCAATGCAAAAGGGAGGCGTACATGCAAAAGATTTATTCAAACGGAGAAAGGGCCTATGGAACTAAGGGGAGAATTCATAAGACATTTTTTTACTTATCAAGTCAAGTAAAAATCCAAAGAATAATTGTTATATTTTAAGTTACATAGTTGATTACCATTTTGACAGCTGTTTAATACGGTGATTGCATTCGTTAGTAGCTTTGTGAACTTTTTTTTTTCCCCCAAAAAGAAATAATCTTAGGAATTCATGAGAAAATGTCATGTGCTATCTGATTAGAAATTACCAAAATATTGGCAAGAAAAAACAAGTCAACACTCAGTTTGGACAAAGCAAATCGAGTCTGTGTAAAATACATGCAAATTACAAAATTTATGAGCCATAAACCCTCATCCGGTTACATCTTTATGAACAAATGGCCAGACCTTTACGTTCCACCCACCCTTTGTCTTCAGATGGAGAAATTGCTCCCTTGTTTACAGTGGACTTTGTGGCTCAAGAGAAAGCACATCAACATAAAAAAATAATAGTTGAGTATCTTCTCAGAGAAGTGAGCCAGGACTGCATAACTGTGGGCAAGGATGGATTGCAAATTTGAGGTCTTGGATTAAGAGAGCTTGGTTTATAAACTGGAATTGCTTATGAACTGATTGACCACATCAACATTGGTTCCAAACACATCTTGTTGTAAAGTGTATTTAGAGATGTCCACACCTCTGATTGGATCACACAAAACACATTTGAATACAAACAGAATTTAAAACTGTGGAAAAAATGCACCAAATATTTAAAACCACCATCATGCTCTTAGATATTGCTGATGAAATATGGATTGGTGAGATTTGTACTCCCGCCAAATTTAGCCCAGTAAATCAAGCGATAAGTGGCTTACGTTCTCTATGTCATCCTGAAATTACTTCTCAATAAATCTAGTACGACCCAAGAGAACCTTGACCATCCAGAGTCCCCCACCGAAAAATTCCCAGACCAAGAAAAAAAAAAAAACAAAAACAAAGAAAAACTCCTCTGTCCATCCTAATTCGCATTTATTCAGCACATCTAAAGCAAAGTTTCCCCCTCCTCTAACACACAAACACACACTTTCACTCTGCTGTAAGTTGGTGACATGAGTCCTTGGAGAGTGCAGTATTCAATTTGTAACTATTATGGAGACAAGGACACAGTCCTTTATGTCCACAGGCACAGAGAGAAAATTGAGGCAGTCACTATAGCAACCGCCAGAAGAGCTCCCAACAAATCAACAAACAATGCAGACTTTTCCTGGGTAGCCATTTGATGCAAAGCCTTGAATCATACTTGTCCTCTTATGTTTCTAAGACCTGTCTTGAGTGTTTGTGGGTGTCTAAACCCAGTGTTTGCGCATACCTAGTGTTCTTTACTACACTTGTATTTCAAGTTCCGCTCAGCTCAGAACCTGCCAAAGAGCTGTCTTGTTTGGTCACGGTAACCTCAGAATTTCATTTCTGAGGGTAGCCTTCAAGAAATGCTTACTGCTGCAAAAACACAAGAAAACAATACTCACTTATCAAAAACAATGAGTGTATCTACTTTTGCAATCTGTACATGCCAAAAAAAAGTTCGGATTTGAGTTATAAACAGTTGAGTTTGGGGGAAATGATCACAATTTGTCTTTTGATGGGGAAATTTCATTTCTTGCAAAGTTTTTATTAAAAGTCCATACTACTTCACATCTTTCTTTCCATTAAATCTTAATTCCTGGATTCTGCTCTCATTTTCCCATGCCCCTTGTCTGAGTAAGCAGCTTCTTCTGTGACCTTGGATACGCTCAGCCGCAACACATTTGATGTTGTCTAGCTCGGGCTGTCACAGACATCCATTTAAGTAGTCGCAGATACATGACCATGTCTGAAAACAGTCTGCAACTTTTTCAATTTTATAACTTTTAATATTCAAAGACCTCATCCCCAACATTGTCTATGTTGTATAAAAGATGAAGATGAGGTTAAGGCCAGATGTGACCTTGGGCTTCTTACAATGACATACTAAAGAGTCTTATCAGAAATGCTCAATGAAGCACTAGAGATGGTCACAGCTTGATGCAGTAGAGCAGGGGTCGGGAACCTTTTTGACTGGGAGAGCCACAAAAGCCAAATATTTCTTGATATCTTGCTCATCTTTCTTGCTCATCGAGAGCCATATAGTATTTTTAACGCACAAAAAATGAAATACGTCTTACTTTTAATGTGACCTCTTTGCTCGAAGTGCCGCTTTATATTTGACCGTTTCATCCATGCAATTTTATCATAGCATATTAGACATACCGCAGATCCAAATGCAAATTCCTCTATCCACGCAGCCTGGAATGCACGGTAATCATCGTCTTTTTTTTTCTTTGTCGCCATCTTTTCCGTTACAAGGGTTGATGCGCATAAAGTAGTTGGCTATTTGATAAAATTAATTTCTTCACCTTTCCAATGACCCAGACGTGCTCAGGAGCCAATGGTTCCCTACCCGACCGACAGGTGACCCGTGAAATTTATCTTCAAAACAAATTTCTGTTTACTCCAAAATGACACAGTATTATGAAGAAATCTTCTTCTTCTTCTTTTGGCTTTTTCGCCACAGCTAATCAACTTTCTCCATCTAACCCTAAAATTATTATGAAGAAATATCACAAAAATCAGTTTAAAATCAGTTCCAAACTGATTTTTTCTTTTTCAACTCAAGATTGTCTGGGAGCCATATGGCATCACCAGAAGAGCCATATATGGCTCGCGAGCCATAGGCTCCTGACCCCTGCAGTAGAATGTATTCTTACACATAAGACTAACACATCAAATTCCTTAGCTTTGCCTGCCTTATGAAAACAAAAAACAAAAAACAAAGAACAAAGAACAAAACCAAACCTCATCCTTCGTGTAAACAATGGAGGTCGCAATTCTTCTCCTTTGCAACCTTTTTTCCTATACAACAACTTCAAATGGTGTCTGGATATACTGTACTCTCCCACGCCCCCGGCCTTACTGCGACCTCAGGACTCTTATTTTCTTGGTGTCATCCATCTTTGGGTTTTATGCTTTTCTTTTCTACCCCCCTGTTGCCCACTTTCCTGAGGAGCACTTCATTTCTTACATTGGTAAAAGATAGTGGTATACAACTATATGTCATGGGACATGCAGCTCAATCAGCATAGTAAATATTACAGTGACCACTTGGAAACAACTTGGGTGGTGTACACTACCTGAGATAAGATAACATAATAATACTCTATCAATCCCCATAAGAGAAATTTGGGTGTGGCAGCAGCACAGGGCAGAGGACAGGTAACAAAAAACATTAAGCAATAGCAATACATATGAATAGAGACATTAAAAAGGACATAGATAACAACAGGATTAAAAATAAATAAACCGCCACATGAGGACAGGGCTAAAGTAACATGAATGACAAGTTGCAGGTAGTGACCAGTGGTACTGATGCATCTGCGGCTGGTCAGAGTTGTGTGCTGTACAGTCTGATAGTTGTGGGCACAACGGAGTGTCTGAACCATTTGGTTCTGCACCGGGGATCCGTTGGCTGAATGAGCTGCCCATCAGCCACAGCTTGTTGTGGAGTGGGTGAGATGGATTGTCCAGGATAGCTCTAAGTTTGTCGTTCAACCTCTCCTCAGCCACCGTTTCCAGACTGTCCAAGATTGATTTCACCAACGAACAGGCTTTTCTCACCTGCTTGTTAAGCCGGTTGACCTTGCTAGTCTTGGCACCGCCCCACCAGCACACTATAGCAAAGAAGAGCACGCTGACAACAATAGACTGGGAGAGGGTCACTGAACAAGTTCAGTCTCAGGAAAAACATCCCGCTCCGACCTTTCTTGTAGAGGACGTCTTTGTTTGTACCCAGTCTAGTTTATTGTTAATGTGAACCCCAAGGTACCTATATGTATTCCCTCTACATCCATCCTAGTCAGGTCCTCTGTGCTAATATTTGTAACCAGCCAGATTGTTTTGTGATTACGTTTTGGGATTATAAATAGAGGATAAAATGAAGGCAAAAGGACTAATGATAGTTTAGTAGCTGTAGGTAAAACAAAAATAAAATTGAGCTGTTCAAACTGTGCTTTAGAGCAGCAATCCACAACCTTTTTTGTACCAGGGACCAGTTTAATGCATGAAAATGTTTCCGCGGACCAATTAGAGGCATTGGGGTTCAAGTAATAAAAATATTGTCAGCTCACAATATTTAATCTGAATATATCAATTACACTTTATATTAATTACACTACTAAGTGTGACAGTAAGGTGAGGGCGGAAACAGTCATTTTTCAAAAAAGAGCTGGAGGGTCTAACGAAAAAAACTACAATTTGTATCTAGAAAAAATTTCTTGGATCCACAGACCGGTTGTTTTAGAGCACCTCTATTTGAACATGGCAAAGCAGGCTGGGAATCGTTGGGCAGTGGGCCAGATAAAAGGTCTGCTCTATATCACATAAATCCAGCATGAAAACCAAAAAACTGAATCCACAAATTTGAAACCCTGACTTAAATTTTTGTTACTCTAGTATCATCTTTCTGCTTCTGAATGGATGAATAGTGATGGCAATTCAGATTTATGTGGCCTGACTCTGGTGCTTCTTTCAGCACTGCAGAAGTTTGCATCATCAGATGGTGTTGCCGCATCCATAACACTATTAAGCCAGACGAAAAAACCCAGACTGCCCAAACTAACTCATCAACATACAGTTATGAGAAACAGAGAGCCAGGTGGTGGTGAACACGATGGGTTTCGACAGATACGGTTAATTAGGACATGACAGAAAACTGAAAAAAGAGAAAAACAGCTTGAAAATGGATACTGGACTAACACAAAACCGAGGAGACAGAAATGTGTCTTAAATTGAATGATGATATTGCTCAACTGTTACAAGTGAAAACTGACTCCTCGAATACCAACTTCTGCTGCTGATAGACAATGAGAGTCCTTGAACTTAAATGCAACAGGCTGGAGAATTCTCTTATATCCCATCCTGCTCCTAAAGTCTAATGTGAGGATAAGATATGGGGATAAGACATGATCCTCCTTTGATTTCTCTGACTTTTGTGTGTTTTGAATGCGTTTCCATGTCTCTTATATAAAAGTTTTAGTCCATGGCGTGAAAAGATCCTTTGTATTTGTTGCGTTTTGTATAGGAAGTGTAAGCTGTCTTTTTCTGTATGATTGCCTTGAACAAGGAGGTCCGTGGATTGCTGGAGGACGAGCAAATTTCAATTTTCAACTGATCTTAAATTCTATTATATCAAACTGTAAATAACTGAACTTGCAAAATAAAGTTAGATTGTTCGATATTGGGGTTAATGTTTTATTTCTCTGGTACATCATATTGTTTAGCCATTGCTTAGTCAATTAGTCTGACGTGCAATGACAATTAGGCCTTACTTTGCTTTCATTGATTTTTCACGATATTCCAGAATCAGCATCAGAATCTCTTGAATCACCATCATGTACAATGTACACGGGAATTTAACATGAATGACAGCACCCTATTGGAAATCTAAGGTGAGAGAATAGGTTTTAAGAAGAAGAAACCTTAACTTAGCGGGAACTGGAATTATCTTGATGAAAAAAATGTATTTGGGTTTGTTTATCTCCATGAAAAATGAACAGGTGGGAATTTGAGATGTTCACAGAAAAGAAATTCTACATACATATGTTTTGTCATAATGTTACACACATAGGTTTGTTGTAAACATGATCAGACTTAAACTGGCATGCAGACCCTGACATAATTTGATTGTCAGCAAGATCCCCCAGACACCCACAATCCTATATACAAATCATGTGTGCCCACACTTTTTCGCCTTGTGGGCTACTTTTCAAACGACCATGTGAAAATGATCTACCTGCGCTAAAAATGCTGACTACAGATATTTATATATCTACTGAGTATACTTAACACAGTGAATGTTTGTAGACATTGCATAACTGCATGAACCCTTATGGCACACAACAACAGAGTACTTTTTTGGTAAATACCTTATTCTGATGACTTGAATGGAGTCAGCAGCATAGTTGGAGTTAGCTGTGAGAAAAATGACTGCTGTCCAGACAGCTGGGATTTTAGTTCCTTCATCTTTCACCTTCTCAGCTCACTTTTCGGAGGGAAGTCAGTGTCGTAGTTTTTATGAACGGTTTGAAAATGCCGCTCCACATGGTGCAGCATTTGCAGACTGGCAGATGAGGCAAACGCACTTTGAAAATGACATAATAAAAAAAAAAAGTCAACTTCCATTCCGTATGGAAGTTATACGTTTTAGTCTTTTTACTTGGTCAAGCTCCCCCACTCGTTTTTATACCCATAAGTTTAAAATACATAAATTGGAGGCTAACTCGCTGGCTTGCTAGAATGCGTCGTTATGTGCGCATGCGCAGTGACGCCTGTGTCAGAAAAGGTCAGCTTGTCCGACTGTCAGTCAAGTGACAAATTTCACAGTGAGGAGGATCGGCTGAAGATTACGTTTTATGCCATGCGATCCACCCACACTACCTTTGCGATCGACGTATTGGGTACTCTTTCAAAAAATTCTTTACAAGCATTGTGAATCAATGCAGTTTCACCCACAATCCAGTGGTGAGCTTTAGGATAACAAGATTAATATAACTACACTAACATTGTATTATGTCAGTACATCAATTTGATAACTGCTGGCAAAAGGGTTTCCAACCTTTTCAGGTTAAAAAAAAATCCCATTTATATTGAATTTGAATTGAATGACTTTGTACGTGAAATACAAGTACATGTATTTAAACTATAATCAAGAAACAAACAGGTAAATTAGTAACAACACCACAATTATTGTTTGAACAACATGTCTGTGGACTCTAAGACATAAAAGTCGACCTATAAAAAGGTTGCCACCTCCCGCCTCCACATCTTTTACCTTGGAATAGCAGCATCTGAATAAAAACAACAACCCCACCACTAGTACCAACACCATCACCAATAATAATAATAATAATAATAATAACAACAATGATAATAATAATAATAATGCCATTAAAAATATATTCAATTAATACTGTAGAAATGCGTCAGATACACACACACACACACACCAGTACACACATGCACACACACACATATGCACACACAGACACCCACCCACACACTCACATACACACAATTATAGGCATGACCAAGGCTAAAGATGTGAGAACAGCTACATTAGATAAAGGTGGGCAAAGAATTTTGAAGTTCATATCATATAAAGAAAGAAAGGAACAAAAGTAAGACCGAAGAGCAAGAAGAAAGCGACAAAGCAATTTCATCTCTCTGCGTTTGCAACAAGACATAATGTGATCTCTCCTTGAGACGGAAGGATTTTTATAACCTGCCCAGGCTGGGCCTTGAGCAGGATTAAGAGACAAACTGAGTGAAGGTTGTTTATCTCGTGGTGTCCTTGATATAAACATGTGAAAATCTCTGTTTTTTCTCTCAGTTGAATCAATACAAACATATTCACTCTCTCCACAATGTGCGAGCACCACTGCAAAAGCTTTTCATCCCTCTTCCAATTATGGTCATATCACTAAATTTCAGGGAATTCAGTGGGCTTCCATGTTGTACGAGCATACAGTCTCAGCGGAGGAGAAGTGAACTAACGGAGCCTCTCAGACAAAGGTGAAACATCTTCTAGACTCGAGGACATTCAGTTGCCACGGCAAGATACACTGAAACATGCATTAACAGCTTTTGAATTGTTCTCAAAGTTTTTTTTCTCCCCTATTTCATTTCTACTTTCTTGATTTCCATGCATTGATACACTTTTTTAGTGGACGGTATATACAGATGACATGTTTCCCCCCCACAGTACAGCGATGAAGCCTTAATATCCTGGACATGAGGCCCTGCAGTCGAATGATCTCATTCTGGAATAGCAGTGATCATGTGATAAAGTCTGTGTATAGCAGTGGTTCTTAACCTTGTTGGAGGTACTGAACCCCACCTGTTTTACATGCGCATTCACCGAACCCTTCTTTATTGGATCGAGGATCGTTTCGTTGATGGGTACAAAGAACAGGCAGAGTAGCCTTTTCACCGAATCTGGCTCCCTTCACCTTGAATTCAGCAAGCGCTATGTTCTTGTAGTTCCCATCTCCATGCAGCTGAAGGAAGCCTTCCCTTAGTTTTGCCGGTGCTGGACTAGAATTGCTCATCTTGTCTTTGCAAATCATGCAGTTAGGACATCGATTCCAATCACGTTCCGTCATACATGTGAATCCGTATTGTATGTATTCTTCCGACCGCTTTCTTTTTTTGCCCGACAAAATTAGTATGAAGGGATTAAAATATTAAGAAAGAAATCACATGACGTACCATTACGACAGTCACAAGTTACTACAACTGAGCGCGCCAAAATCCCTGCAGCACGGATAGGCCAAGTTATGTAGCGTGATCACCTGCAGCCAGTGATGTCATCACCAATGTGTGTCTTGACCTCCGCCGAACCCCTGAGACTGACCCACCGAACCCCTGGGGTTCGATCGAACCCAGGTTAAGAACCACTGGTGTATAGTAACTGACCTCCCCTGTAACTCTGTTGTTCATGTTCGATTTAAATTGGACAACTTTGTTTTAGCAGTTTTAATCTATTTCACTTATTGCTTAAACTCTTCAGTTAACTGATGTTCCATTCTCAAAATAAAGACTGCACGAGGTCATCAGTTCCCTCACAAGAGCAATTCATTTTAAAGTCATGTATATTATGCAAATTTGAAAAGATCTCTATTAGCACCTGCTTGACCTCTCAGACCTGATTCTCTGGTGGGGGGAATCAGTGTTATTACAGCAGCAGCAGAATCACCGACTCTGCTATCCTGGTACACCTGTTGCACAGTGGCTGAGTCACAGGCCGACAAAACCCGACTAAAAAGAAAAACGTGGAAAAGAAATGAGACTATTGGTAATAAGCTAAAAGTGCAGACGTGTGGGATAATGGTTTTTTTTTATCTTGAAAAGTGTTATGGGTGAATAAGATGAAATTAGTTGGCTGGTGTTGAATATTGTAGCGAGTCACGAATGTTGGGGTTTATGTTGACTCTTGTTTTCTGTGTGATTTTGAGGTTGCTAGGAATTTTGTGAGTATGGTTTGGGGTGCAATGAATTCTGTTTTTTTTTTAATTTTATTATTTTTTAACCTAGAATGAGCAGGAACAATTAGTTGTATTGCTGGCTTGTGTGGTGTGGCTGTAGCCAACAACAGCTATTGCTCATAAAACAGTGTTTCCCTGACTACAATATCCTAAAATCTGTCTGGATATATTTTATTTGTGCATTTGGCACTGGCTCGCATGCACAGCAGAACAAGTTTTTTAGACTCGCAATTCATATTTGTACATGAATGTTACATAATGTGACATAATGACAAATAATTCTCATTGACCAATGACAGCAGTGATAAGAAGCATCGGAATTAGGTTGCGGTGAGATTTATGACCTACATCATGATCAGCCGCCAAGGGGCGATCTAGAGCGGTTGGCTGTACTTAGTTTTCATGGCGTCCGTTGTGAAGTACATCCACTTCTTGCCCCCCTTCCCTCCTCTCAGGGGTAGCAGCCACCAGGCCAAAACTTCAATATCTCTAAGGCGCAATAAGGATAAACCTTTAATTCATCTGTTTTATCCAGACGTGCCCCCCCCCACTCTTTCATTTACTGACCTACACACACACACACACACACACACACACACACACACACACACACACACACACACACACACACACACACACACACCTCCCCTGCTCCCCATTCCTCTACTCTGACAGAGGCAAGGAGAGCATTGAGTCATGACATCATAATTCACCTGCTCCTGTTTTCACGGTTAAATCAATATCAGTGTGTCCGAGTCAAGGTTGGAGGCCGGCCTTCACGACTCGGCTCTTCCTGCTTCTTTCTCATAGAAATCATATAAATTGTGCCTAAAATAATTAAGCCTTCAGATCTGTCAGTGGCCGATATTTTTCCCCCAGCTTCTGCCTGATAAACAGCACTGCCGGAGAGTCAAGGTAAAGCTGAGAATAGAACCGGGCTCTGGTTCTTTGTGTGTGTGTGTGTGTGTGTGTGTGTGTGTGTGTGTGTGTGTGTGTGTGTGTGTGTGTGTTTTCTTGGCTGTACCCCTCCTCATTCTCTCTCAAAATTAGGGGCGGTCGTTATATGTTTGTGAACTTTATTCAATTTATGAGGAAGGGGTGGGGGTGCAGGAAATACATGAAAGGTTGAGTGGAATTGTTGTCTGTCGTGTCTGAGGATTTGTGAAGCGCGTCTGGTGGAGAGGAGAAGGAGGAGGAGGAGGAAGAGGAGGCGCGTTTGCAGAGGAGGGAATAAGCGGCGGGTCTGTAAAAAAAAAAAAAAAAAAAAAAAGAAAAAAATCCCGCTGAAAGCACAGGGACAGACAGGAGCTAATATAAACGCGGTGCCCTTCGCTCAGGGCTATCAAGGCGCAAAATAAACAGCGCTCCTCCGCACTGATCTCCGGCGCTTCAAAGAGACACCGGGACGCCGCGCTCCGGCTCCTGCAGCCGCGGCCATGGCCTCGCTGGACGGCTGCCGATGCCGGGGTGCTAGCGGCCGCAGCAGCAGCATCCTCTACAGTATTTTAAAAAGTGACAGCCTGGCGACTACCCCCGAGGAGCAGCAGCAGCAGCAGCAGCAGCAGCAGCCGGCTCAGCAGCAGCAGCAGCAAACGCTGCACAACTTGCTGCACAGGAGCGGTTCCGCCGCGGCGCCCGCCCCCCAGCAGGAGCCCCGGCAGCATGCGTGTTCCTGCGGCGCAACGCGGCGCCGCGGCGTGCTGCGGGCCCCGCAGGTGACGTGCAAAGCCGCCTCGGCCATCCTGGTGAAGACGCTGCGGTTCGTGAAAAACGTGCCGTGCTTTCGCGAACTGCCGGAGGACGATCAGCTGGTGCTGATCCGCAGCGGCTGGGCGCCGCTGCTCGTTCTCGGACTGGCGCAGGACCGGGTGGACTTTGAGACGACGGAGACCGTGGAGCCCAGCATGCTGCAGCGCATCCTCACCGGGGTGCCGGACAGGCAGAGCGAAGTTCCGGCCGGACAGAGCAGATCGACGGCCGGGGTCTCAGTTGTGGATATCGAGGGGATCAGAGCCTTCCTGAAGAAGTGCTGGAGCGCGGACATCAGCACCAAGGAGTACGCGTACCTGAAAGGAGCGGTGCTCTTTAACCCAGGTCAGAGTTACTGCGCCAAACTTGGTGCGCACAGGTGGCGTCCCAGTGGTATCTGAGTTGAAAAGGGTGCCTTTCTGCCATTCACCTGTTTGTTGTTCAAAACATATTTTGAAAACAAAACAAACAACAAAAAATGGCTTTTAAAAAGCCGAATGAGGATAAATGTGTTTTGCTTGGTAAAAGATAGTCTTTTC
Source organism: Fistularia commersonii (assembly GCF_037954325.1). Classification (NCBI taxonomy): domain Eukaryota; kingdom Metazoa; phylum Chordata; class Actinopteri; order Syngnathiformes; family Fistulariidae; genus Fistularia; species Fistularia commersonii. The sequence continues at coordinate 8,298,991 of NC_141287.1, read as the reverse complement.
ATTTAGTTTTGTTATGTCTGGCTCGTCTCTTCCCACAGATACCGCTGGGCTTTGTTGATGTTAAACCACTGTATTGCTGAACGGAAGTTTTCGTCCCCACTCATCTATTTGTAGTTTTTAACCCGCCCCCTCCCCACTCCACATGTCTCTCCTCCAGATCTGGAGGGGTTGCGGTGCCTCCACTATATCCAGTCCCTGCGTCGGGAGGCGCACCAGGCCCTGAACGAGCACGTCCGGCTGATCCACCGCGAAGACACGACGCGCTTCGCCAAACTGCTGATCGCTCTGTCCATGCTGAGGGCCATCAGCCCGTCGGTGGTCGCCCAACTCTTCTTCAGACCCATCATCGGAAGCGTCAACATCGAGGAGGTGTTGATGGAGATGTTCTACGGGAAGTAATTCTGCGGGACTGGACGGAATTACTGCAAGATCTTAATGGATAGGAAGGCAGATTAGGAGGAGACAGACTGAACTTTATTTCTACTGAAGGTCTTGAAGGACTGGGAAGGATGGATGGAGACGAGGATTCTGTGTGTGTGTGTGTGTGTGTGTGTGTGTGTGTGTGTGTGTGTGTGTGTGTGTGTGTGTGTGTGTGTGTGTGTGTGTTAATGTGGGGTTTTGTGTGGAAGAGTGAAAGAGAGACAGTGAAGGGAGGTGAATCATGATAGAGGAAAATAATATAAAGGAGTGGCTGTATTCATAGCATAACTTATTTGTTTTTATATAAACTATTTTTCTAAAATAAAAATTACTCTCTCAATTGTTTTAACTTGCTGCCATGTGTTTGTGATATCAGCTCCGTCATCACTGACACACTTTGTGTGTGACCTAGAAAGCAACATGCAGATGGCCTCAGCTGGAATTCACTGATAAGTCAATTCCCACAAAACTGACACACGTTATCTGGAAACATTTGGGTCACTCTGATCAAACACAGTCTTTATTTGTCGCTTTGAAAATATATGATTATTTCTTTTTATAACAGAGATTCAAGTTCAGGTTACTCACTCGAGTTGTCACATTGTAGGGGAGAGGTCTCAGCATCGGTGAGGTGCCATGTAAGATCAGCAGGGTGAAACAGACAGACACAAACCGTGCAGGGGCAGCCGAGATGTTTTAAGTGTTCTTCCTCATTCTGAGGGTGGGATCGGGCAGGAATACCTGGATGAAGAAGACAAAGCTCAAGGCATCATCATACAGCAGCATCATTCTATCAATGGCTGATATGACAAAACAGCAGGAGTGTGACCACAAAGGAGCTTTTTTTTCCTGCGGTTCATGAAAAGTGAACCATCATTTGTTTTTATTATCAGCTGAAACATTTTTATTAAACTTCTACGAATGACTTATACTTCACGGGAAATGTGAGACCTGTATCATATTCAGAAGTTTGTGTCTACAGTGTAACTATTTATCTTATTTGTGTGAGATCTAATTTTGGGGACGGGGGGTTTGACAAGGGGAATTCATTTTTTTTCAATTATATATTATCAGAACAGGACATTTTCTCAACTAAATTCCCCTCCCTAAAAATATTTTGCAAGATGTGTATAATTCATGAAATCAATGCCTACTAATAATTCTGTTTTATCTTGCACCCCCACGAAAAAAACAAACAAAAGCAAACAAATGTGCTGACAAATGCTTATCTTTCTGATCCTATTTGTTTCATATTGTTATTATGTATTTTACTTATATTTATCATTTTGATTTGTAATTTTTGTATCAAAAACCAAAGAAAGACATGGTCTTAAACTTCATGGAAAGGTTGAAAAAAAATATAGTTTTTGCGGAAAATATGATGATGATAACAATAATAAAAATAACAATGATAATATTATTATTAATAATAATAATAATAGTAATAATCTCTCAGGGAGTCTCTGGATTTACCTGTTGTTTGTATATGTTGGCTAATAATTATGGATCAGTGGATGTCTTTTAAATTTCCAAAGCAGAAGCTTCTCAGAGCCTCTCCCTATTGAAACAATCACAATTATATGTGAGAAAAGTTTTGCGTAATTATTTGAAACGTTGGCTCAGGGAATATAAAATGATTGTTTTATTCATGTTTAACAATGAAGAAATTGCACTGAACGAAAAGGGGGGAAAAACAATGACAAGACACTGATTAGATATACAGTAAGTAGACGTCACTGTGATGGAGTGATAACTCTCTAGCGCCCTCTAGTGGTCAGATACGAAACTACAGGTAAAAGGACTGCACACAAGAGCCACAGACAACGTTTCACACACGCCTCAGTGGACTTTACTCAAAAGATATGCTTATTCCAGACTCTCATCTAAGTGTTCACTCTCAACGGGTCCTATTTTCTCTCCAATTAAGTCCTTAATTGCTCTGGGTAATAAAGAGTCTATTAATCCTGTGTCTGCTAATAAAACTCCAGCTGTCTGCCAGTAGCTGCCAACATTCAATGGTAGCAGCTCTACTTGTGTTCAACAACATGCTGTGTGTGGGTGTAGCTCCTATACACAACTAGGACCCCCTGCCTCTCGTTACATTTCCTTTTTTCTTTTTGACAAGAAAGAATCTACGATCACAGTGCCGTCGCTACCTGTAAATCACAAAGCGTTGAATCATGTGATGCCTGAGTTGACAGTCAGATGATTTGCTTTGTAGCTACTTCATTTAGTTTCAAATCTTTGATAGCTTGTCGCGCCCACCACCAGCCTCCTTTTAAAATTTTAAGTGTCACGTTATTGTAGATGTTTTTTTCCCCCCCACAAATCAGTTTCTTTGGTTACCTTTTGAATCCCTGACTTTTTTTTTTTCCAAATATATCAAAAATAAATACATGGATGCATGAGAATGTTTTGACTAAATCTGTCTGATCAAACCATCATACAGCAGGGATGACTTAAATTGTTTGAAAATATTCCTTGTTTAGTTAATGAAAAGGTATTTTCGGACATGAAGCATTTAGAGCCGAATATTTGTTGTGCTGCTTACTGGGCCAATTTGCACTCAAATGTGTTATTGCACCACCACTGTTCTACTGCACTGCTCATATTTATAATAATGTTAACACTATTCCTATCAGCACATATCTAAATGCACTGCGGACAGCAAAATAGGAATTTCACTGTGCAGGGAAACACATCTCTACACTGTACATGTGAAAATTGTCACGAGTCACTGGGGCGGACTCGAGCAGGGAACCACACTTCAGAGCAGAAATGGGTGGTTGAAAGCGCTTTTATTGGGTTGGCATGGCGGGACGGGTTGCAGACGGCACTGCAGAGGCTGGGTCTCACCGGGACGGGTTGCAGACGGGACAGGATGCAGGGTCTCACCGGGACGGGTTGCAGACGGGACAGGATGCAGGGTCTCACCGGGACGGGTTGCAGACGGGACAGGATGCAGGGTCTCACCGGGACGGGTTGCAGACGGGACAGGATGCAGGGTCTCACCGGGACGGGTTGCAGACGGGACAGGATGCAGGGTCTCACCGGGACGGGTTGCAGACGGGACAGGATGCAGGGTCTCACCGGGACGGGTTGCAGACGGGACAGGATGCAGGGTCTCACCAGGACGGGTTGCAGACGGGACAGGATGCAGGGTTGCAGACGAGACGGGTTGCAGACGGGACAGGACGGGTTGCAGACGGGACGGGCCCCAGGAAGGGTGGCAGACTGGACGGGTTGCGGGAGGGGACAGAGGTCACACCGGCCGACTGGGTCCGGTCATAATGAGGGAGGGGACAGAGGTCACACCTGGGGTCCGGTCGTGGCAAGGAATGGGGTCCGGTCGTGGCAAGGGCTCTGCAAGCCACAATGGCAGGGATGGGGTCCGGTCGTGGCAAGGGCTCTGCGGGCCACAATCCCCCGGCCCAGGCAGAGCGTGCCGCTGCCCTTTATAGGGATCTTGATTAGCGGCATCTGCTGCAGCTGGCGCCGATTACAATGGGGATCAGGTGTGAACCCTGACAAAAATAAATGCTTTGAATCTTAAATGCAAACATTTCCAAGCTAGATAGATTTGGGTCTGTTCAATCCATTTATTTGCCTTTGGCCAAACAACTTACTTTTCTTCAGGGAAGAACACGATTGTCTTACTTGTCATTGCTCTAGATTTGGATTGAGAACTGTCTCTAGGGGCCTCCACCACTTTTAAATACAATGTTCTGTCAGCCAGTGTATTATGAAAATATTAGACAGCCCCTCCCTCTCCCCCTCATCTCCCCATCACACACATACATACACATATGACAACCTGCTGTACTTGTGCTTTTATTGGCTTTTTGTCCATTTATTTGCTTGTTTGTTTTTCGAAAGTAACACTTTTTGGCAATTACATGGTTATTCTCCCACTAGTGGCTTTTCTGACCTGCACTGGGCTGATCCAGTGAGAATTGGCACTCTGAGACAAAAAAAAAATGTGATTCCCCCCAGCTATGAGGTTTGTTAATTTCATTACATGTCATTTATCGGTTTATGCCACATTGCAAATGTTGGGACAGAGTGTGTATTGTGTGTACCCCGCTGGGGTCTATAATCTATAATCTATAATCATTCTTCCAACAATGTTGACCAGTTTGCTGGTTCTCTTCTCCCATGGTTTTATTTCAGATTTGGCTGGATTTGTGAGTGTCATTCAAATTTCTTACGCAAAGGCATTGGCTACAGGTTTATAAATGTATTGGAGTTGCATTGCAAGGTCACAACCTTTTCATTAATTAAGCTTATAACAAGGTGGTAACCAATGTCGAGCGGCAAGCACTTTTAAAGATACCCTTAGAAACGGTAGAGAATAAATGTTAATGATAGATTTTTAAAGGGCTTGACACATTGAGCATATGACATGGAAGTAAGGTGTCTATTCATTCACATGACCGTTATGGTTGAAACACATTTACAAAGGGAGTCGACCACCAAACATTCAGCACGACACATCTTGGTGTGAAAGGGAATGACAGGACTTGATTGGATCGCCTACATGAACTCCAGAGCTACACGGGCTAAGTTTCCATTTCCTGTAACTGTGCACACTTCCCCATCGCCAGGAAGGTGCCGCCATAACATAACAAAACAAAAACTCTTGGTCACACCCTGCTTGCTGTGCACTCACAACTGGAAATCTGTGCTCGTGGTACGCCTGGGATTCACAAAAAGAGGTCTTTCTTAATTAATGTAATTATTCACTCATTGCTCCAACTAGCACACAGGGTCAACCTCAGCCTAATACTCTAAATGCCATTAAAGTTGAGTATTTAGTTGTGTGCCAATGGTATTGCTAAAATGAATATCATATTTAAAGCCTTCCTTTGTTTCTCAGCTTTACCTCAATGTTTCCCCATCTCATCCTTGTGTTTCAGTTGTTATCCTCCTGGGACCTGTGCTTCCTGTTTGCATGTATATCACCGGTCAATCATCAACTGTACTTGCATGTGACGTGAAACCACAGTAGAGGGCAGTGTTTGGCAGGACTGGAGTTCTGATGCGTCTCCAAGCGAAAGTCAGCTTGTTAAAAGGTTTTTGTGAAATCAAAATTGTTTTCATTCATTCCAGTACATATTTATGGTTTATCTTTGTTTGACGACCATGTGTCTGTCTGACTGTAATCACAGTGTGTGAGCAATGAGCTCCCTCAGCCGGTACTGAACCAGAACAACAACAATTCGGTCATATGACCACATTTTAAACGTCCAGATTCCCATCATAAGCTTGGGTACTGGATGTGGAACCTGACCTTTTCCTCACTGCATGAAAACTGATTAGCTTGCCAGTGCTCTACTGACTAGTCTTCTTTTTGGGAGGAAGAGAATCCCGGGGGAAAGAATAGGCTTTGAAACTCAAACTCCCATAATGCACCTGGATAATAAACGATTACGGTCTTGATTATAACATCCACGTTGTAGATGCTAAACACCCAACTGTCTCCTTGGAGGTTCGTCCAGATGAGTTTGAATTTAAATTGAAATGTATTTAACTTGACTTTAGTGATAGAAGGAATTAGGAAGAGAAAAAGGTTGGACACAAACACAAGCTGCTTCAAGGCTCTTCGATATGAAACTAGTCGCTACTTGGCGACTGTAGGAACAGTCCAGTTCCACAATGTTTGAGGCCTTTCCATCACTAGTTGGAGATAAAGGAGGATTGTTCAGTTTCCCTAAGTAAGCTCTGAGCAGCGCTGATTCCGATTTACAAATTCGCTGCACCCATAAGCTCCGGTGTTATCAGCATACTGCGGCGATGCTGACAGCAGTTGTTGACAAAAGGGAAACATCCAGACAAAATCAATGTTTTTAATGTGCAGTGAGAAAGTAAGGGCAACTGATAATGATTGTGTTTCTATAAAGATAGACATTTCTTTCCATGTGAAAACTGTGTTTATATATTTATATAAATATCTATATTATATATAGAATACATATCTATTTGCTATGCATACTCAAAAAATCACACCTTCAAATATATCTTAAAAGTCTTTCAAAACACAAACGTATTCTTTTCTTCCTTAAACATGAACTATTCCATATGAACCAATGCAAAAAATCAGAATGGGAGTAACATTATGCTGGGGAAAAAACAAAAAAACAAAAACAAAAACAAAAAAAAACCCAAACAAAAAACAAAAACCAAAAAATTCAAAAACAAAAACAACAACGATAAAACCAAACCAAAAAACAAACCAAAAACAAACAAAAGTCAAAAAACAAAAACCAAAGAAAAAAAACAAAAACAAAAACAAAAACAAAAACAAACAAAAAAGACAAAGAACAAAAAACAAAAAAAAACATACCATCCATAATGCTTTACTTTTGAATCAGAAAAAACAGACATTTTTTCATGTTGGATTAAAAAGCCACCATAATCTCTGAACGAACCAGGTTCCACGTTGCAAGTGTACAAAACCAGCAGAACACATACACAAATCCTCTTCTGGTGGTAGATGAAATGCAAATAAGTATGACTTCTTCTCAAGCAACCTCTTTTCTGTTATAAAAATAGAATTCTTTTAAAATAATCTACAGATTTCTTTTTAAGGTGAGGCATTTCACTATCGCTCTAAAACAGCAAGGCTGTTTGTTTCAATAGAAAATATGAAGCTTTTGTGGGAGACCCGCCAATCTATTGGTCTCTCTGATTAGAGTGGACTAGCTCTGTCCCAAACCACTCTGCTTTCTCAGCCCCACAAGACGATATATTTCTGCCAACTTCTCCTTATCTTTGCATATTCTATTATTTTTTTTTCAAAAGAGAATGTCCTTTTAAAAGTAGATACACCTTATACAGGTTAAAAAAAGTCTCAGCTCTTAGAAGCTGCTGAAATGTCCAAGCAATTCTAAAAAGTGTTAACATATTTAAACTAGACCGAGACTTAAAAAAACCCCAAACAGATAACACAGTAGAAATACATGGCATACTGGCTTACAAAACGAGCGTGTGAAATGAAAAAGAGAAACTAAAATAAGAAACAATAAAAATATACAACTCTGAAAAAGAAATAAAAGCCAAGTCCTACAATAGAGAATGAAAAAAATGAATGAATAAAATAAAAAAAAAAACAAGTATGAAACAGAAAAACACTGATGCTACAAAGAAATTGAAATATATGTACAAGACCCTGTTCTCCTTTTGTTTGTATCTATGCACATTTCTGTGGATGTTTGTGGGTGTGTCTACAATTGCCATAGCGTGTTGATTTGTTAACGTCGAGTTTTTGCGAGTCCATGTCTCGCGAGTCAATGAAACAGTGTGTTGTTATAATGTTATAAATTTCCTGCGGTTGCACATAGAAAATATCCCCTGTAACAGAGCTGCTGTCCACTTGAAAAAGCAAGGGAAACAGTGTCCAAAAAGCTGCTGTAGCTCCAGGATTTGTTGCCAGTTAACTGTTGGAACTCAGTGGATCCAGAACTTTTTTTTTTTTTTTTTTTGCCATAATCATGAACGTTTGACAATGTCTCTCCCAGTCTGAGACAAGCCCATCCTTTTCTAACTGTGGATGATGTTGTAGCAGCCGGTTCAGCACCTGTTCATCTTTACCAAATGACACTTGAGATGCTGGTTTCTCTGGGCAGCAGAGGGAGCATGGCATTGTTGGCGTGCGCCTCCTCCAGGCTGTGCTCTCGGCTCTTCCCTGGTGGCCTCTGTCCGTTCAGTAGTGTCAGTGGGATGTTGCAGTAGGTGTGCTGGTTCCCTAGAGAGGAGAGAGGTGGCAGGGTCCCTCCTGGCGGTATGTCGTACTCGTAGCTGCGGTAGTAGTGTTTTTGCCTCATGGTGGTGTGGTAGGTGTTGTGGAAAGTGGAGCGCAGTTCGGGGTGGGCGGTGGCCATCGCGGTGGAGGTGGCTGCTGCCATGGAAATGGCGGAGACGGTCTGCAGTTCTCCGAAGGGGCCTTGCTCGCTGACATCCAGCGCTGGCTCGAGGGTGAGCATTGGCTCAGTGCGTCTGAATGGCATCTCATACTGCAGCTGCTTCCAGAACCTTGAGCTGAGCTTGTTGCTCTTGGGGCCGCGCCACTTGATGACAGTGAGGGTTTTGATTGTATGCTTGAGAGCCTCCACTTCCTGGTAGTTCATGATGCCTCGCAGCTCAGCGCATTCGATCAAGATGACCTTGATCTCACCGGTAACTAACATGTTTCGCAGTCGAGTCTCCAGCTCAAAGATGCTCCAGCCCCGTCGCACAACATAGTTGGGTGTCATAACAATGATGAGGCGCTTGCTCTGATCTACACAACGTGCAACATCTTCTATGTAGGCTGCAGGAAACAAAAAAGCAAGGAAGGAACAAACACCCAAAGGCGTAAGGCAACCGAAGTTGTTAAGTTGCTAGAAAACAACACACGATGTTCAACAATGGTTGGACATACAGCATTAGAGACAAAACACAAGACAATGACAGGTTTTATGTTTGATGTTGAGCTGTAGGTTATGATGTTTTCGCACAAATCTTTGTTTTTAGTGTGTAAAATTAGGTACTGATCGAGTATAAGTGTAAGTGCCATTTAGAATCAAAAAAACTTTATTTGTCCCCGAGGGGCAATGGGGGAAACTCTAGATTTAACTCCAGATGTGAAATACCACTCTGTGTATTGTACCCAGTGCTCCAGAGTGGAGATCCACAAAAAGTAATCTTTATATTGAATTATTTAGCAAGAGATCGTTCATATGGCTACTTCTGAAACTGCAGAGAGAACACGACAGCACCACCACCACTCAAAGCATCTCTTTCAAGGAGCAGGTATACAACTGGAAAAGACTGAAGGCAAGTACCTCCAAAGAGTCGTGTGTCATCCTGGTAATGCTCATTGGTGAGACCTAAACATAAACATTTTAACATTCAGGTCACGTGGAGAAGACAGAACAGGCAGTAACACACTCAATCAATCCTAAAAGTGGGAGCATCACTTCTCATTCATCCTCTATTTCCAGATTTGATTAATCACATAACTTGTTCCCCTGATTGGACATTCATCTGCAATGATTTTGCTTGGCGCCTAGGCTGACAGCAATTTTCTTTTGATTAAAGGAAAGAGGAAGCACATTCGGCAAGGCTCAGAGTCACACATTTCCCAATGATGTTTAATTCTGTATGGTCCAACTAGGACGCGTTTGCATTTTATCTGTTCCACATGAGGCCTACAGTACAAACACACAGCATCACTACTAACTAGAGCACACTGTGAACTACTGGCTCAGACAGACCGATAAGCATAGTTTGCACACAGGAGAATATGTTCAGACAGAATTCTCCTGGATTTATAAATTCATGGATGAAAACCAGGGATGATGATAAATGTGTTTATTATATCAGCTCCCACCATGCACCATATATCTATTTTTGTTGACTACAATATGTTAAGATGACTAAAGTCTGTTTTTATCCTCTTACAGCAATTTGAGAGGATATAAAGTAAAAAATTGTAGGTGGCTTAATATCGCCTTTTTCCCCCTTTCCTTAGCTTGACATTTGGGAACTCTTGTTGCCAGTGAGTCTGCCCTCATACCACAAAACACTGCGACACAAGACAGTGACATGTAACATGAAGACAAAGAACATGCAGCAAACCAGTGACATGAAATGACCCCTAAAGCAACTAAAGACCTGTCACCAAACAAGATCCAGTACATCACATAGTCACATTTCTTACTTCCTGTTGGAATGAGGTCGCGATCCGGGATGAAGAGTTTGTAGCCGTAATGTTTCTCCAGTACGTCAGGTAAGATCTCCAGGGCGAAGCGCTCCTCCTCCCTGGTCTCTTGACTCCACTGATCAGGGTCCACTTTGGTGTAGGACAGATATGCATCATAATCTTTATTTTCTGTAAAAGCCAAAGAGGAAAGAGTGTCTGATATAAACATTGAGTTTCAACTTATGATGTTGTCAGAATCTACTCCGTATTCATTTACATTCAAAAACAATAACATTGTACACACACATGATTGTCACCATCTCATTTCAAGACAACTGGTATTGGATTTTATATATTTATATATTAGTTTTGAGACAACATTCACCACAGTTAAAATACGTCACACACAAAATACTTCATCTGCATATGTGGCCTCAAATCCCATCTTGCAAATAATAATAAGAAGAACTGCCTTTATTATTATCTTTAAAAATTATTGGTGAAAATCATTATTTGTTATCACTAAAATCTGAATTTGTTCATAAAATACTGAATTAAGTAGTTTTGGCAAAAAAATAATAACAAATATTGTCATATGGGGACAATGGATGCTCCCCATCCCCCCTCTTTTTCTGGAGGAAGCTCAGTTGAGTCCCTGTCGGTCTACAAAACTAAGAGTTTATAGAAAAAACTGTGTTGCATTCATTTTCTTCCCAAACAACTGAGGAGAATTGTGACCTAGATTCTTAAAAAAAAAAGAAAAAAGCCTCAGTAAAAGTTGTGTAGCGTAACTGAAGTCTCTTACATGTGACGTTTACTTGAAAGGATATAATTTACACCACAGTTTTTCTGAACTGCGTAAACAAGCTAATGAGCATTTCCAATATCCAAACGTGCTCTTGGTTTAAGCTACTTGGTTGCAGGGACATTTGTACTAAAAAAAATGGTTTATGTGATGAACCATGACAATTCTGGTTTTTCAAAGCCTTAATTTATGCCAAACCATTGACATTTATTTGTTTATGCCAAACCATTGACATTTATTTGTGTCACTGATTTGACACTTCAATCACAGTTTATGTGAAATTTTTGGAACCTGCAATAGCTTTCCAAAAGAACTCTCAGCTCAGTAAGACTATTATAATCTTTTTTTAAGAAATACAGTGATACAAACAAGCTATGCCTGACCTTTGTCTTGTAAATGTGTACTTAATACATCAACCATGCATTATAAATCATTGTCCTTCATAAATATCCACTGTCTTTGCGGAAATGGCTCGGACAAAAATCTGAATATTAATGGATGACTGCAATCAAAATGTTTTAGATATTACAAAAGAAAAAAGGTCACTGTCATAAAATTGAAAACTGGCCAAATTCTGGTGTGACCATTTAATACATCTGGTTTCATTTGAGACCAAACCATACATCCATTCATCAGTTCAATACACTTTATCATGCTGCAATAGAAACACCCACTTTTCTTTCTGACGGTTTTTGGCCGAATGGTTTTCCACCCATTCAACTCGAGGAGCAGCGGTGAGGTCAGGCTGTTATGTTGGGTTATATAGGCTGGCTTACAGTCAGAAATCTAAATCATTTCCAGTTTGTTGAGATCAGTGTTCTGCTGAACTGCCAGGTCTAACTTTTATACAGAAGCATTGTGTTGAAAGATAAAAATAACTGAAAACTGAATTTACAATGATGTAAGTCTCCCTTCACCAAAATCAGATTTTACTGTAACTAATAGCACAGGGCATAAAAAACAGGCGTCCAAAAAACAGATCTGTATTACTCAGGACAGGCACAGAAATACCCCAAATCATCATCCAACCAACAAAACCCTACCCATGGTTTTATGGATTCCCACAAGACAATGGGAAGAACTGAAATGCAGAAAATAGAAAATGGGAAAAGAGCAATGCACGTTCATTATTCTCTGTACAAAGTGAAATGTGGGGCAGCCAAGAAGGGAAGAAGGGCTTTTCCTCACGGACTGTTTGAGGAAAACACAGCTTTGAAAACAAAAGGCCTGGGATGCATCAAACAACACTTTCAAATTTGCTACCAACCATACAAATGAACCACCTAGCAGTCCCACCAAAAAATCAAAATTGCTTGAATCACTCTTCCCTGCAGCTATTACTTAATCATGTGAGATGTGAATTTGGAGTTTGCAAAGCAATGTGCCATGGATAATTCATGGCACCTTAGGATCAATGCCCGGGACTGGGAACGAGTTCAGTTTTACGAGTGATAAGAAAGAATGCAGATTCAACACGTAAAGCAAAAAGAGAACACAGTTTAGGACTAACCCTTAAAGGAAGTAAAAGTAAACTTTATTGCTTTCAGAAAATAAAACAATGCACATTGATCTCAGGGAACGTGTGCTCCTATTATGTTGCTCAGAGCAAGAGTCGACCCGGTCCCGAGCGTTCCTCCGCAATCGATAGTGGACGTCATTCCATCAGATTGAGACTGATCTCTTTTTAAATGGGCAACAAATTGAAAATCTTTCTCCTTCCTTATGCAGCAGTAGGAACAGAGAACACACACACACACATACACACACAATCTCATGTATCTCACCAATACACTAACACAGAAAGAGAGCGAGAGCGGGAGAGAGGACTGCAGTGGAGTGGATGTCTGTATCGAGCACAGAGCTTGAAACAGATAAAAACTTTGACATACGAATATGAAATTTGCAGAATGCTATCAAACGGATAATAAAACAAAAATCTTGGCAGACACAATTATTTCAAAATTAAACGGAACAAATGAAATGGAAGTACTGAGTGCTTTGGACAAAAACACATAGAGATGATCTCTTTTTTTTTTAGAGGCCATCTTATCTTTACCTCCATCTGCATCATCACTGCCAAAGTGTCTCCTATAGAACAGCATCAGCTCTATCTTGTAGCATTTGTAGAGGGAGATGAGGAATATGAGTAGCAGCAGAATGGCCCCGAGCCCCCCTGCCAGCTCCACGGTGTACATGAGCTCTGCTGAGGAAGACACACAGGCCAAAACATATTTTAGCATAAAAAACTGTCGAGGCAAGTGAGGCTCGAAATAAATTTACATTAGCTGGATTTCTGCGCCGCGTTGGACTTGCGGGGTTATATCTTTTCGGTTAAACTCACAGTGTCAGCCACATATAGGTTGCATTTACATTTGCAGAAGACCAGACACTCATCAGTTCTGTCAGGGCTAAGCATTACTCATCCGTGCCCAGAGACACCGCGCTCATGACATGAGGAAAACAGGAACAAATAAAAAGGAATTACATGAAGGGAAAGAAAGAGGACGATAAGAAATCGGATTCATTTCCCCGCCACAGCGGTGACATAATACTTTACTTTGGCTGCCTTCCATGGGGGGACTTGTTGGACATGGATGGAGGAATTTTAAAAACAAGTGAACTTATTAAGTTTACTCTTCTCACTAATGCCTCTCTCCATCACATGCTCTCAATCTTTGCTGCTGTGATCACTTCCCACCTTCTCTCCCTTTGCCTTTTGGTAAATTTCTCTTCTCCATAATCTACCCTCCACCTCACCATCTTAAGCAAAGATGAGTTATGTTCAGAATTAAGACAGTATTTTCCTGGTTCACCTTGAATCTGTCAGTGTGGACTGAAGCAACATCACTGCGAGCCCTTCTTCTATAAAAACAGATTGGGTTGAATTTAGAAATATGATTAATCCTTCAAAAGTATCATTGTATAATGCGATGGTCAACCCATACATTTTTTCAAGATGGCTTTTGTTACTCTTTCATGTGAAAGAAGAAAAAAAAGGGAAATTATAATTCCATTGTAACTTAACATTTTTATGGCTTAAAATTGGTAAATGTAATATGCATGGAACTACATACATTTTCTGATTATTTCATATTGTAATTTATTATTTAGTTTTTATCATCAAGAACTGCATCTTCCAAATCTAGTCCTAATTTCCATATCATTTGCACTTTTATTACAAAATGCTGAAGCGGTTGCTATTCATTGCACCCAGGCACTTTAAGTATTGTGTGGCAAATTTTAACAGGTGAAAAGACAGACTGATGTATTTCACAAAGTGTAGTTAAACTCTGAGAAACTGAGTAACAGCAAATGTCTTATTTCATATTGCGTTTCAATTTAAGATATTTAAGATTGTGAGGAAGTTGGAATAAGTCAAGTCAATGCAAGTCAACTCAAGTTAAGTCAGATTTTACAATTGTTTGCATACATTTTATATATACATTCAGTGTGTAAAGCGGTCTCATGACACTTTACATGTAGAGCAGGTCTGGTCCACCCTCTTAACATTATTTGCCTGCCATTTGCCAGGAGACACTGCCTTTTACCGAGCAGAAATCTAAGAAAGATCTGAGTTCAATGTGGGCGGCCTTTAGTGTGGACAGACATAGAAAGAGAGTGTGACAGAGAGAGGGGAGGTCAGGGGCATGAGGGTAAGAAAGGATAGGCACATATGATCCATTACTACTTCTACCTGTAATGCTGACAGTTACATGCGAGAACCTGAAATAATAATAATAAGTTAAATATTTTTGAATGGAGTAGAATTTAATATTCCTTTAACTGTCCCATAGTGGGAGAATTTCAACCACACACAGCAGAAATTGGACAGTGCAAGAAAAAGTTATTAAAAATAGGAGAGCTAAGAATAAACAATAAACAGTATTAAAAGTATATATAAACACATAGGGCTTGCATTAACAAGTTGCACCTTAACACTATGACAATATATAATATAAAGCAGTATAAACAGCTCAAACATTTGCAAAACTTGCAACTCGCAGCGAACAACGGCAATACTTGCATTAGTAACTGCACAGTAGCGACACCTATGGTGACTGAGAGAGTGGATGTGAAGGAGAGTGAAATGTACACTTGAGTAGATGAATGAAGGTGTGAATGAACAAATGAATGAAATGAACGAATGAATGAATGAATGAAAGAGGTGTATATTGAGAGCAGAGCTGGGTGTTAAATAGTTGAACAGCAGCTCGCAGGAGGGACCTGCAGGAATCTGGCTGCTCAGCGCTGTCAAGATGTTCTGCATGGGATGGGAGGCATTGCTCATCAGAAATGACAGCTTAGCTGCAATCCTCCTATCTGCCACCACTTGCACTGAGTCCACGGAAAAGAAATAGCAAAATAACAGCTATAACCAAGCAAACAAGAAAACATTTTTATAGTGGAGTTGGAAAAGTTAATGCATAGTGGTAATTAGGGAAGAAAAGGGGAGCTGACTAAAATATTAAGAGCATCCTCACATGGTTGCACCAAGGAAAAAAAAACTGGATAACTGACCAACTCCACATACTGATGAACTAGCCTCACCTGACTATGGTGGATTGAAACTTATAAAAATTTTAACTGTCGACAGTTTTTAAAAGCATCAATGAGAAATAATGTTCAAGTAAAATCTGGAAGTGATATGATATCAAAACAACTGTTATGCTCTCGTTCAGACCTCTGTCTTTTTTTCTTGTAATTCCAGATAGATTATTCAGCGTAAAATCATTTTTAATTATCGTTCTTTAAAAATAACGATTAAAGTGTCTCAAAATAAAATCACATGTCTGATATGTTACTTGTTCAGCAGAGGTTTTAAAGCTCGTAAGTAATTATAAGCAATCATTCTTGCTAATTCGTTTATGTTAAATATACCAACACCCCATTCTATTCCTCTGATGTTGAGAGAAAAGGCAGCCTTAAGAGAAGTTCATAGACCGGCTGCAGGGCTTATGAGTAATGCATCCAGGGAGATGGTGGAAAACATGAAATAAACATCAGAATAATGTGAGCATGAAAGACAGACTGACAAAATGAGACAGTGGTTTGACAGCATGTTTTTCTGTCTGCTAAGCAAAAAAAGAGTTACAGTAAAGACCGCCATCTGCAGTCTAAAACCTTGGACTTCAGATTAGTCTGTCAACAAAGACTGTCACATACGTGATAATTAAAGACAAGAGACTTCAAAATTGCGCACCCACTGGTATCTGGTCTCGAAACCCTGAACTGGATTTAGAATTCATTTAAATGACAGAGTTGTGAGACATCAAATAATGCAGCAAAATAGCCCCCCAAAACCTCTAATACAACTAAATATGTCCAAGCTCTGAGCTCATTTTATACCGATTGACTGGCATTGACTGGCGATTGACTGGTAAATGATCGGGTGTGTACCCCCTGCACCCCCTCGCCCAGTGACTGTTGGGATATCCCTTCAACCCAAATTACAGGAAAAGTGGTTGATAGTGGATGGATGGAGAACAGGATGGATGGTTTGATGTACTGGAAACATGAAAATAATACTTTTATACATTGCAAACAAAGAAATAATTATTTAAACTCTTCACTTCGTAGAAAATGAGACACAACTGGGTATTACAGAAGACAGTCCTTCATTGCCACAGAGCCTCAAATACTAGCTGACAGTTTAGTAAAAGCTTGTCGAAGGAAACTCATCTGTCAGATTCAGTTTCAAGGAAATGTGAGGAAAGTTCAGGCTTTAAATTTTTAATCAATCAAATATTTTCGGTTGAGCATATGAACCACAGATACCAAGAAAGGGGATTAAGGCTGCAAACATCAAGGTTTCAATGGCAATCGTCAAGCAGCCCTCACCCTTCCTGAAGAGCTGGATGGTAGCCTGGCGACGGCCGTTACCGTTTTCCACATAACAGGAGTAATTTCCAAGGTCCTCCTCCTCCAAAGAGTCAATTGTCAAGGAAATGGCCACTTCCTGTTCACCAAGATGCTCCTTGATGACCCTGCAGAAAAAAAAACAACAATAACCACACTAAATAACATGTCACTTTGGCTTTGCAAACAGGAGAGTGGGATGGTTTGGTCACACCAGTTCCCTTTGTTTGTCTGACATGTAATCATAGCTTGTGAATGTAATGGCCAGTAGCATGTGCTGAAGTGCAGCAATCTGTAACAATTCAGAGGGTGAAAAATGCCTGCAAGCGACTCCCTCCATCTTAGTCAACTCCCTTTACTGTAAGTGTGTCATGGTATGTTAATTTCTTTCTCTGCACTCAAAAGATATGAGAAATGAAAATCAATAAGGGCTCTTCCCTTGGACTGTGAAGGGGGAAATCAAATAATGGCGATGAGAAGAAAATCTTTTTATAGAGGCTGCCCGGGTAACGGCGAGAGGAGAGGAAGTAATATTCCATAAACTAAATGAGTGTCCCTTGCTGGGTTGGTTGGGCCTGATGGAGGAGAGAATCTGAGTATAATGCGCCTTCTTACCTTAGCACACTATTTAGCCTGCATTCACTGCACCATCAGCACAAATGCATTTTATTTCCACCGAGGAAAGCGAGTGTAAATGAGTAACAGATCCCCACTCTTTGTATTTGTATGAGCACGCTTGTGTGCACAGCCATGTGTCATTCAGTCTATGTGTTAAAAAAGGCTGAGAAGGTAGCAGGATAAAAAGGAGGGAAGTGTGTGTGTGCGCGCGCAAGTGCTTTCCAGTGCGTGGGAGGACAACGACTCCCAAACAGCTCTCCTCTCTCTCGCCTTCAAACCGATAAAATGCACATAAGGACGCTTGTTGGTAGACTTGGCATAGGTAATAGAGAGTGTATCGTGAGCTGTGTATCGAAGAAACAGGGGGAACTTCGGTGACATTTGAAGTTTCACATTGCTTTTTTTGTATGATTTTGTGAGCTGGATTCTTGAGTGAGAGGAGGCACAAGGTTATTCCTTTTTCTCCGGGAAGTGAAAGGCATTTTGAACTTTGCCCCTTTTACACCGTATGAGCCATCAGGGCTGATCAACAAATAAACTGAGGTTTGTTCAGTAGTTTGACAGACGGAGGAAGAGTTACATCTCACGAAACTAGGAGGCAACTTTGTGTTGGTATGTGAGATGACAGCACACTGAGGGCTTTATTTTGACAATTAAAGGTGCCGTAGTTGATGACGTCATGTGTATAACACATCCAGACTATCTCCTGCCATTTAGAAGAACTAAACAGCCTTTCTCAAAGTGTTTCATAGAGATTGTCCTAAGCCCTCTGATTAATTCATAGCTGTGTTTGGTGCAAGTCACACAAATGAAAAGAATCAGAAGGTCACCTCTCATGTGTGCAAGCTATGCACGTAACCGGCCATGATGACGGCGCTTTAACCAGGAGGATGCAATACCCCCCTGATTATCCAAGAGGGGTACATAATATCCTTCTATCTGATATTTCTGCAGTTTCCTGTGGTCTGAAGCCCTGATTGATTAGATTTTCATGTCAGTCAATCAGCTTAGATCATAGCATATACATTCCTCTTTTTTCCCATTCCTCTTTTATTTATTCATTTATTTATTTTTGGATTACATTAACTTGACATCGTGAGCACCCGTGTTTGTGTGTGTTTCACTTACAACCCTAGAATAAACTTCAGACTTGTATTATAAACATATGGACTTTAAACCAGCTTCGAGCAGGTGAGAAATGAGAAGACAGCACTGCAGCTTGCTTTTGCCTGACCACACTTCATTTCTTCACTTCATCAGGCACAGAGACCCAGGTGCATCTGATGGTTTGCTGATGGAGCGCTGAGCAGGAAAATGACAACTGCTTGGGGTAGAAAATAGCAATGACAGCTGCATTTCTGGATTTTGCGATACATGCCAGACAGAGGAAATAACTCTCAGAGTCATATTTGTTAAATTCCATGGGAATGTGTCAAATCCAATGACTCTTTTTTTCTTTTGTAGGATTTAAGTTTGCTATTGTTTCAATAACCAAATTGTGCTTACGATGTGAAACCTTGGGGCCCTTTTTTTAAAAAAACGAACTCGATCATCTCATACATTAAGCCTCTGCATTTACTAATATACTGTTCAATCACAAAAAAAGACATTTTAGCATTTTTGAAATCGCACCTTCTGAACTGGGTCAATAACACATTGATTGACATGTTTTTTCATTTTATATACTGGAATTTATTTATATCACTCGCTGAACACCATGTGAATGTCAAGTCATTGATGCCATGATAACAATAGCAATATCCTTATCCCAATTGTATAAATCAAAATTTATCTGCCTTGGTTACCATAGAAATAAGGCCCCCTAAATCAATAGATATACTGGGTAAATAGGTGCTGGATGAATCTGCAAGCCCAAAGTATGTGTTCTTTTAAGGGCTCAAGTTTGTTGCATTAGAAATAAAACCAAATCTGTGTATGCATATGTGTATGTATGTATGTGTGTGTGTGCGTTTGTGTGTCTGTGTGTGTGTGTGTCCAAGGAGGAGGTTCAGGGTGAATACAGATGTGCTGATGTTTTGGTTCTCTGCTGTTTCTCTGTGTGACTCTACCGAAGTAAATCCAAGGTAATGTCTGAATATGAAAAAAAGCCCAAGGAAGCAGAATCAGCATGAGGTGATGATTGATGAAATACATTACAGATATAATGTGTGAAATAGTGGTGGGAATTTCTGAAAGCGTAAGGCATTAGCCAGCCAATAGGGGAATCCTTGTCTCTGGGCTCAGAGACCAGTGGAGCAAAAGGGATGAAAGCAAAGAAATAGAAATAGAAATAGAAATAGAAAGATAGATAGATAGATAGATAGATAGATAGATAGATAGATAGATAGATAGATAGATAGATAGATAGATAGATAGATAGATAGATAGATAGATAGATAGATAGATAGATAGATAGATAGATAGACAGATAGACAGATAGACAGATAGACATATAGAGCGGGAGGGAAAGAATGAGAGAGGGAGAGAGTTAACAGCTTAATTTTAGTTTTTCTTCCTCTGGTGCAAATTTACACAAGTGCAAACACATACACACGTTTGTCCTCATTACTTTCCTCTTTAGTAAACAACATTTCTTAACACCTTTCACTTCTTCTGTGACTGCTCTGTTTCTATATCTCGTCCACTTTTGCCCAATCCTCCCCCCAGCCCCCTGTGGCCCATCTGCATGCTGCTATAGGTGGGTGCAGCCAGTGGAGATAGGAATAGTGGCGGCGGTGTGAAAAATGGCGGTTGTTAACCATCTGACAGGACTGTCTCCACAGAGCTGCCGCCTCTCCAAACAGCCTTAATGGGAAACATACACATGGATCAGGTAATGGACTTGTTTAAATGTGTTTACCACAAAGGGAGAGAGAGGCATGGAAATGAGCTTGTTTTAAATGTCAGAGGCTTGAGAGCCAGGCATGTTGGATGAATTTTACATTGTTTTGTGGGAAATAAACCATAAAGAATAAGGCAAGACACAGAAAATACCTCTTAATCTTCTGATGAACATTTAGCATATTCACCTCTTGGTGCGAGAAAGGAAAGATGAATGAGGACAGACGGCAGGATATCGACTGGCTATGGTTACATACATGATGAGTCAACCCGGAGATAAGAATGAGTAATGACGAAAAATGTGTCTTTACTTGAAAAGAAACCCTGAGATTGAAAATAAAAAAAAAACAAGACCTGTTTCTCAGTGTGACAACTGAAGTGGATTCATGCTCCACTACTGTCAGAAGTATAAAATGGACTTGAATTCTTCAACAAATTTCACACCAGCCCCCCAGAAAGACCTTGGATTCAATCAAAAGCACTCCCAGAACTCCGCTTGAATTGGCAGGGAAACGTGTAAATACACCTCACTGAACAGCGATGTGTTTCTCCATGATGGATGAGTATGTTTGCATTCATTTTACATGAATTATTATGATTATAATTATTCTAAAGGCTAGAGAATGTGATTTACCATACCAACGGAGGTTACAATTTATAGGATTTAAAATGTCAACCTTTTTCCAAATTTTTGATGTATTGGTACAATTTTGTTAGAATATTGTTGAGTGAGGATTTCAAACTAATTTGTAATTCTATATTAATGTTAGTTGTTTGTGCACATGACACCTCACAACAACATCCTTTCCTTGACAACATCCTTTCCTTCTTCAGAATTAGGATTTGTTTATTGTTTTGATTTCCTATTTTATTGCTTGTTATTTTGGTTAATGCTGCCCAATACACTGAGAGCAACATATTGAAATACAATTGTATGAACTCAAAACTGTTCTGCTCTTTGGCAGCACGAGGGTTTGGCAATGGTTATTCAATGTCTGATACAGCCAATAGTGGTCAGCTTGCCAAACTGTATGTGTGTGTGTGTGTGTGTGTGTGTGTGTGTGCGTGTGTGTGTGTGTGTGCATGTGCGTGTGTTTGGATGCTCTTTCAAGCACCTGGATCGGAAAATCCTGCGCTATACGTGTGATGGAAGTAATTATATTGTTAAAGTTCATTTCATGACTTTGTCTGCTCCTTACACTTCATTATGCTTTTACATTGAACAAAAGCATGATGCATGATGGATAAATGATGAATAAAAAGAAAAGGCAGTCATTAATAACAAAGCCAGACAACATTAGTCTCTGTGCAAAAAAAAAAAAAGAAAAACTACAGTCACCATGAATAAATGTATGGAAAACAGCTGGTGCAGCGAATGCAATTAGCAGTTAATGGGCCAAAACATGTAAAACCATTTGGGTTTCCAATGAAATTATTTATACCTGTTATTAGTTCCTCATTAATCCAAACCCAGTTAAATAGTTCTAACTCCTTGTTTCTTACTTGATTTCACCCTCCTGGACTCTTTCTTCGTCCAGGTCCTCGATGAACTTCTCCCCCTTCATCCAGTAGATCAGTGGGCTGGCATCGCCACTGTAGCCAAAAAACGCCCGACAAGTCAGGTTCAGAGCGCTTCCTATGAAGACAGGAGAAGATATCATGGTACGACTGACAGGCTGTATTGTTCGCTTGAGTGACATGGTAGTCTTTGGTGCATATCAGAAGATGCAATCTAAATCAAAATCAACAATATGGAGTGATAATGTCCGATGTCGGTATGTGTGCTCGCATTCTTTGCATGTCAGTAAACTTAACTTCATTGTTGAAAAGAACATGTGATGGGAATATTTAATATGAATATATGTATATTTTATATGAAGATATTCACATCAAGATACATTGGCCTCATCTCAAAACAACGAAGGAAGCTGTGAAACGATAGTATTCGACATGCAATGCTAACCTGCCAAGAATTTGGACCGAAAGCAAAAATACACATTCTTTAATGGCCACAAATGAAATATAATGAACACATGAGGGCACTCAAGAGCTGTCAATCCCCCCTTGAGACTGTATCCAAGGGAGAAAGAAAGGGAAAAGGAATCGGGAGGAGGCTGACAATAACATTATTTCATTTAGAGCTGCTGTTGCCGGAGACGAGGGTAGGTCAGGAGTCAACGGCTGCAGTTGCTAGGAGTTTATATGGCGAAGGAGAAGAAATCAGCACTGAGGAACCAATAGGATCTTTGATCCTTGATTTGATGGATTATGGCTTTGTGTCATTAGAGAGGGCAAATATTTGAATGGAAATAGATGGTAATAATTAATGCATCAATTTAGAAAAACATGGATTTGAAAGCAATGCAAGTGATCTAGGTGGTTTGAAAAATAACTGATAAAAGTTTAACGCCCCAAGTATAACATGCGTCAGTGGTGTAAGATGATTAAAGTTGGCATAAAGAGGCCCATTTTAACATGGATGCGGAAACCTTTGGTGTCCACCAACTATACATGTATTAGGCAGATGAACAGCACTGCTGGCATATTTTATGCACGCTTATCTTTTATCCTTCTGAAGTGGCATTCTCAAAAGGCCCGGGGGGCAGAAATCACATGCTGTTGCCTCTCATTGAACTCCCGGCAACATGTAAACAACACGCACACGAGGTGGGCTCGTAATTCAGCGTACAGTACGGTGGAGGACACTCCTCTCTGGAGGGGCAGGGATGCTTCCAGGCTTGTAAGAAACACTGGGAGAGAGAAATGAGGGCAGCGTGAACGAGATGCTTATTTCGCAGCAGGATCTGTGTGCATGAGTGCAAGGTATGCCATGCTGGTATGGGGTATGGATCTATTAAAGCGCGACATGTTGAAGCACCGTTGACAGCTCCCCACTCTCTCCTGCAGGATACTCAGCACGTAAAGAATCACTGGAACCAACGAGAAAGCCTTTTGGTGCAAAAGAGTTGAGAAAATTGTACAAACCAAGGCAATATATTCTCCCTGGACCCCCAGCCCTGAACCAAGACAAAGCTTCAAAAGATTTCAGTAGGTCACTCTTAGAACAAGGAAAGTTTTGAGATGTGTGAGCAAGGAGGATGCAAGGACAGCAATGAACTGATAGTACTGTCTGTGAGAAGCAGTGGCTGACATTTTCAAAGTTCAACAACCACTCTCAGCTTGGTATTTGTGCACAGCCGGCCTCTACAAAGGCTACATGCTGTACCTACAAAATAAGAATAGGAACATCCTGTGTGACACATATTCCCACACACCTACATAGGCTTTGCTGCAGCTCCTTGCACTCTCAATTCATGGCTTAGACAAAATAACACAGGCCAAATACTGTTTTACAGTGATAGATGTTCATGTTCCTTTTTATGTAAATATCAGTGCTGTGAGTTTATCCCACATATCATGGCAAACTGTGTCATGTGGATGGCAGATGAGGCCTGCAGAGGAAACCTCCAATGAGCTCCCCAGGAATCACAGGAAATTGTTGAAAGCCTCATGCTGCTACATTTTGAATCCACCTGCAGCCTAAATACAGTCAAAATGCAGAGTCGCCTCTGTGACTTCTGCCTGTGCAAACAGCTGGTGGTGTAGTTACACCCACAACATTGCCATGACACTCATGGATTCAGTAGACGAGCAGGACACTGAAATACAAGATGGGAATGGATTCTTTGCCCAGCAAATATGATATTTTCTGTTGTTTTAGCTGGACTGTTACCTGTGAATAACATTTTTCCCTTGCAAATCGGTATTGAATGGTGAAGTAAATCTCTCTCTGATACATTTCAGCCTTACGTAATTCTCCTGAATAAAATTTTGAAAATTCTGGGCAATAATATCAGTCAGTTTGAGAATTACTCGAGTATTTTTGCGACATTTCTTAAAGTGAAAAAAAAAAAAAAAAAACGATGATGAGAGCAAGATGGGGATGGAAGGGAAACATATTTTAACATGAGTTAAAAATACCTTTGGTCCGACTGTGACATCCGTCATCCTAATGATCTCATTACTGAGACTGTCTATCTGGACCCAGAACAGTTGTGTGTTAAAATACAATTATTAACAGTGAGTGTTACACAGACTGGGAGATTTGCAGTAGATAAAGTGCTGTTTTTCCCTTTTTTCCCCCCAAAGGCTCTTCCAATATTATCTTTCACCGAGGTTACCTCTAGAATTCCAAGCTGGCTTCTCATACATGTAATGTACTGTTCATATTTTTCTCCATATGGGGATATTATATTTTGAGCTCTCCACACTCTACACTTTAAGATATCTCTGACTAGTTGTCCTCACACATAGCGACCATTTGTGTACTTCCATGGGGTTGTAAAATTAATGACAAAAGACAGATATGCACTTAATTAGTTTGGAAAAGCTTTACTCTGCATAATAAAATGATTGTCCCCACATAGGAATGTGTTTTGTGAATGTCCACTGACAACATTCTATATTTATAGAGAGAAATATATTCTCCTTTTTAAAACACCTTAAGGTAAATAGATACATAGAGCCGAGGTTTCACCTGCTGTTGGCTTTTCTTTAAAATCCATAAAATTCCCTTTCCAAGATGAAACTCTATCTAATTATTATTTTGCTATCCCCAAATGTTTGTATGGAGGTTGAAAAAGGTATAGCAAATAGAGATTGATACAAAGTGAAGACTGACTGACACATAGCATAGCCCTAACTTTGTTTGCCTTGCATGACAGTCAATAGTCTCTTGAGCCAGCGTCGCTCTGATGCAGAGCCCATAGAAGTTTGAGCAGATGGTAGGACTGAAACACTGAGGTGAATAATTTGCACACTATCC
The DNA here is from genome assembly GCF_037954325.1 of Fistularia commersonii. NCBI lineage: Eukaryota > Metazoa > Chordata > Actinopteri > Syngnathiformes > Fistulariidae > Fistularia > Fistularia commersonii. The sequence goes on along the minus strand of NC_141287.1, from coordinate 8,273,944 downwards.
ACCACTACTCCTACGGGGAAGGAGGAGCAGCTTTTTAAATCCCTGCGTTATCTCCTGCTGCAGTTTCATTGTTATATTATCATTAAACAAGTAGCCTGTTTTAGAGTGGCTTTTAGTATTGCCTGGTTTCACATTTTGTTGGCTCATGTGCGCTGACAACAGATTTAGAGTTAGCCCGTGCGACTTTGGGCTTTTTTGTGTGAAAGTAATTCTTCCCTCTTTTTCCATTAATCCATTAGCCACTCACAGATTAACAGGCTCATGATCTTAGCAGTAGAGTGGACAGTCTCTTGATAGAGACAAGTCAAACTTTTTCTCTGCACTCTAACACAGTGTTCTGAAAAAGCTGAGCTCAGAGGAAATTTATTTACCTTTCAGATATAATGTCTGTGATAAACATCTCTGATGTGAGTGTCCAAGTTATAGTAGCTGTAATATAGATAATAATTTTAATAAAAATAAAAAAAACATTTCTTTATAATGCGCTTTCACTTAAAGTGATATACAAATAAGAAAAAAATAAGTGAACATAGTGAAATTAAATATTCACTTATTCATTTATTTCAGCTATCTGGCAATCCAGGTCACAGTTGGTCTGGAGGTCTCCAAATAACCTGCTGCTGTGGCAAACAGTAAATAAGAGCACTTTGTCTCTAAATTTTGACAATTTTGTCTGTAATGATCAAAAGTCAGTTTCCGTAGATTTTAAGTCAATTAATACAATGAAACTGTTAAATCTCCTGAGGTTCCAGTTTAATTTTTAATGCATTTGTAATGTCTCAGTTTTATTTGATATCTATAGAATCTAAGCATGTCCAATACATGTCTCTCTCTCTCTCTCTCTCTCTCTCTCTCTCTCTCTCTCTCTCTCTCTCTCTCTCTCTCTCTCTCTCTCTCTCTCTCTCTCTCTCTCTCTCTCTCTCTCTCTCTCTCTCACACACACACACACACACACACACACACACACACACACACACACACACACACACACACACACACACACACACACACAAACACGTGAGGCAGTCTTTGCTATAAAAGAGCAAAACTGTTTAAGTGCTTAATTTTGTCCTGACCCCCTCCACCCGCCCATGGATCTTAGTCGCATCAAGTGTTATCCTCTGTGGGATGCAGGGATTACATGATTATGTCATCCTCAAACTTTCTTAGCTGCATTTAAGTAACTTCGTAAAATTTATAATTCTGTTTTGACTTTACATCAAATTGCAAATGTTACCAGATATCAAGTGCAGATTTAAACCATAAAGGTAAATTAAGCTTTATATCTGTTACACTTCAGATTTAGGCGGCAGAGTGATTTCAGTGTTTTCTTACTGACTGGTGTCATATACTTTTGCTGTCAATAGGGTGTACAATACACCTACAGCATTTCAAAAATGAATATATAATTCTAAACAGCAGAAAATTATAAAGTACAGCGTGTAACAATGTAATAGAGAAAACAAATGTACTTGGATTATTCATTACATTTAGACGACACATTTGAGACTCAGAAATGTTTCAGCGTTGACGTAATAGAAAGTGTATGCTAGGTAATATTGCCTAACGTTAGATCTTTATTGAGCAATGAGGAGGACTTGGACTTGAACTTAAATTTTTACGACATCAGCTTGCCCCAGTATCCCATAGTAACAATACAGATGTCAAAATGGAGGCACTGAACCAAATGTGATGCTGAAAAAACAAAAAGGCACAAGAACATTTCACATGATGCCAGCAATAATGATCCAGAGCAATTGTTTACACTATTTACCCTCTGCCCCACAATATGGACTTACAGTATACGCCTCGGAACTTCTGATGAAATAGCAAAAACTCCCTACACAGCAAATAAATGTGCCTTTCCAGGGCTTGACAATATTTGCTGTAAAACAAAATCCGTGATGACTCAAATGGGTGTTTTGTACAGTGAAAGAGCAAGATTAAGCATTTTGACCTTGTGTGTGCGCGTGCACACTGTATGTATGTGGGCATTCACCTGTGTGTTTGTGTGTTTTTCTTTAAATGAATAAATCATTACATGCTGTCTCTGCCTAGTTGCAGGGCAAAAGCGTGGGACAGACTCATCTCGTCAGGATGATTGACGTTCTCAGGCTCTGGCACCCGATGAAGATCAGAATTAAGATCTCCCTCTTTTTTTTTCCTTTAAGGTTCTCTTAGATTTCACATATACCAAAAACTATTCTGGTCCATCTGAAGCCACACCTTAATACTTGTGAGGAAAAAATAAGCAGTAAGAATAAGAACTGAACTCATAATTCTTCTATAGGGAAGCTGTTATTCGTTTAGGGCATGGAGCTTTCTTCCATTGGTCTGTGTGAAAAGCAGAAGCTGTGATTTTCTTCCATATTTATAGTAATAAATCCTTATTATTTGAACTTTTATTGAAACTATGAAATATGAATTTAACATCAGTACAGCCTGGGACTGCAGTAATGGGAGGGATCTGTCATTTTTGAATGGTTTTGAAATTATCTGACATGTTGGGAGATTTATTATATAACAGTTACATTTGTATTCATGGACACTTGGGCTCCATGTTTTTTGCAGGGAATAAACCTGATGATTTTTTTTTTTTTTTTTTTACATAAAAAAAGCAGTAATTGTATTGTGTTCATATCTTTCTTGCTCTTCCATTGTGTGTTTATTGTAAGGTGTACCGGCACTTAACTACCATATTGTAATCGATAAATTACTGAAAAATGCTCATCAAATCTATAATATAACCGACAAATACATTCTAAAACACTTTGAATATTTTCCAAGCCAAAGGGGAAAAAAATAATCTTGCATGTATAACATTCTGCAGATGCTGTCCATATTCAGAACAGATGCACAAAGCAAGATTGACAGCAGCACAGATAGAAAGGAAGATGAATGAGGAGACAAGAACAAAAAAAGAAACCGTGCACATGCAGACATGATTATAAACAAACAGACACGCAAATACATGTCAATGTCATTCGGTCTTATCGGTTTCTTTGAGCATCCACTGAAAAGGCCCCTTGTTTTTTACATTACATTGTTTGGAGCAGAGTTGATTTTTTTTTGTTTCTTTGTTTTGTGTGACAGCCATCACAGCATTCACAAAGTAGAATAAACAATAATCAGGAGACCTTTTTGAACAACTTCGTTTGATGTTTCTTTACGCATTCCAGATTTCAGAACAAGCAAATGTTCTCTTGCTGCTCTGTTACACAGCAGGGTGAAGGAACAGGAAGCAATATTCTGTGTTCCTATTTTTCATGCCCAATCAACGCAGTTTGCTCATGTGCTTCTGGTATCTATTAAATGAAGCAAAAAAATTCATAAAATAACCGGTAAAAATATTTTTAAATGAATAAAACCATGATCTTCTTAATTCTCAATCATAACCTTTATCTGTTGAGAACCATTTTCAACAAAAACATCGATCTGAGACTTCATTTTCAGAGGTTGACCGTTACAAATTTTTAATTCAACTTAGTCGGTGATTTTGTTGCGCACGTGTGAATGAGAGAGGCTATGAGCTTATAAACGTTTCATGCGGCTATTACGACAAGAAAGCCAGAGCTCAGGTCCTGTCCGTCTTGACATTCCAGACAAGGCAGGAAACAGACGTGAAGAAAAAGAGTGTGTGCTGTGGTGTAATCCATTCTCTACACACAGGAAGTGACAGGATGGATGAGAGAACAAGATGGGCAATAAATAGATCCTTGGGGCTATGAACAACAACATAATGATACATATCAAACTCTGTCAGGAAAGTCTGGTGCCTTCAGATTCAGTGTGCAGCTACTCTGTGAGTCTTTCTGCATGTGTGCTCGACACAGCATATCCATCTGTGTAATTAAAAATAGATAAGTCACTGTTGAAAATGACTGTAGAGGAAGTCCCCCTTTTATTTTGCATGTCACAAATACATATGTTTCCTAAAAGTTCACCCAACCACCCTTGCATTTGCCAGCTAATCATGTGGCAGACCATTTTAATTATATACACACATGCTCCAGTAAAGGGCAGGACAGCAAGATTAATCGGGGGAGGGAAAAGGCTCGAGGACGGAGTTTTTGAGAGACGCCGTCGACTGACAGCATGAAGGAATCAGAAGTATTCAATCCTCGAAATGCTCATTCCAATTTATGCTGCTAAAAATATCTGATCCTGCAGTTCCATCCCTCATGCATCTCCACAACAACTAGACAGGTGTGTTTACCTTTTTCCTGGTTGTATCAGGAGTGGGGTGTTGAGCTCAGAGAGTCAAAATCTGTCTGCCAACATTTCTTTCATTTAGCTGCCTTCAGGTTACCATGACAACATCTTCTGTGCTGGGTAAGAGCAGCCCTGCAGGCTCCGCCAGGACAGACATTGAGGTCAGGTGCTGAGCCACATTAGCGGCTGGACCGGTGCCAGTGCAGAGCAGGTATCAGTGTGCTGTAATTTGAAAGAATGCCAAAACTAAATGTGAAGCATAGCCAGAAAATGTCAGCAATTTCAAACATTTTGTTTGAAAAATTATGCATGTATGTGGCTTTTTGTTCCTGGCCTGAATTGGAAGAATGACTGTAGGCTGGAACTGATTATATTTGACTCTGCATTGCAGAGAGGAGCGCAGGTTGGTGTGAGCTGGAGGAACCTGGGTTGTGTGAAACAGAGTAAAGAACAGATTGGAGGATTTGGGCTGAATAAGTAAAGGAATGAGTAGGGGAGGATGAGAACATGAAAGAGTTGGGGCCCACCCCCACCACCTCAGCATCTCCTCTGTTCTAATACTGTCGCCTCTCCTGAGACAAGGCCTTAATTATCATTGCAAGCTTGAGAGCCTTTAACGGAGGAGAATCCTGCTTCTTTTTCTCTCTATTACTCCTTCTCCTGGTTTCTTCTGTGGCCTGCGATGATCCGTCAGGGAATGTAAGCCTTTAATTACTGTTTAAAATTATGGCCTCTGCGAGCAGGTAGCCAGTGCCCCCAGTCTCATTCCCCTGTACGTTTACTAATTGTCACAATGAGGTGACATAATAGGTGCTCTTTCTGAGGCAGCCGAAGACAGAGGCCTATTAGATCACAAAAGGCACTGCAGGGGATTATGTGACGATGATCTAAATAATGCTCTATTATCTTTCGAGACATTTCGAACCAAAGGGGGGGACCAGGAACAAGTAATACTATCCCACCTTCTCCAAAATTCACAACATTGTCCACATCTTCAACAAATTCCTCAACACATGCTGGCTGGTCCAGGTAATAAACCCCAGTCTGGTTAAGGTTGGCTGATTATCGAATGTAATACATGGCAGTTTCTCCATTTTGTTCTGATTAAATTCATTTAAAACCACTTTGGCTGCAATGTTGTCTGCCTTTGTCAGGATCTATGGAAGTGAATTTCACTACTTTCAAAAGGCAAGTGGAGACACTCCCCCTAGTCATTTTGCGGTGTTCCTGAGTTGGATCTTTATCTGATCAAGATTTGTTCATATCACTCCTCCTGTTCCTCTCTTAGAATAGACTTGCAAAGAATTTTCCTGGGCACGGACAATAACAGCATGCGAGGAATTAAAGCAAGCACATTTTCACAAGTTACACTAAATACAAGAATGTAGACTAATTTGGATTTTAGACACACTTTTGGCTCCATGACTTAAAATGTTGCAGTGGGAATCCATTGAACTCCATATATTTTCTTCACATATTTTCAACGCCATGAGCAAATATTAATATCACCAAGCTCAGTTTACTGTCTGTGACAATAAAAAATGCTGGTCATCCTGAGTAAAGAAGTGATATAGCAATAAATCATGTTTTTCTAAACGTTAGCATTGTAATGCCTTTAGTTCCTCAGCATCTTGATCTGTATATTGAAATTAAAAACCCTTCTGAGCCATTATTTTATTCCATATAAACCATCTACTCCCAGACTTGTTCTGTGAAATCACTGGAGAAAGTAATTTCTCAAGACAAACTATTTTGGTTTGTATTTACTGAGAAAACAGCAGTATCTTCTCGTTACACGTCATTATTTCACAACAAAATGAATGCATGAGTCACAACACGTGCACAAATGTTTTGGAGTTGCTGGAAGGAGTATTTGATGACTCGATAGAACCAGGTTTCAATCACTTCCACAAAGTACTACTAACTATTCTTGGCTAGTGTCTGTAGTTCTCTTGTGAGGGATCTAACACAAACATCTTTCTTCCTTTCTTGCCATCAGAGTCATGGCAAATGGGCATATTTTCCCCAAAAATCGGTGAATTCTTTTCACAAGTTGGTTGATGGACCAACATATTCCATATGTAACTTTTATTTCATGAACTCCAACTGATTGAACTTGGTATTTTTGATGTCCTGGTGTCTGAAAGCTGTAGTACATAGGTGTCAAACTCAAGGCCCACAACCTGTGGATGAATCGTCTTTCTATCTAGTTACTATTAGAGCTGTACCGCGCCGCTGTTGTGTTTGTTTTTTGCTGTTTTCCCCTTCTTAATAAATAATCTTGGTGAGACAATGATCCGTCAGAGTTATTTATTTTATTCTCATGAGAAGAGAGAGAACGGTTACATGCAGGGCATGGGAGAGTACGGTCATTTTTTAAAGGGTGATGGTGGATACATATCATATGGTTACAAGTGATTGATAAGTTTGCTATAAAGATGAGTGGATACATAACATCGGGTGATGAGGGGGGCTCTGCCCATCCCTGTCCATCCCGTTATTATGAAATGCGAAGGGAGTAGCATAGATAATTTAATGAGCAACAGTGAACGGTGTCTCCAAAGTGTTCTCAAAGATGAGTCTACCAAGCTGAAGTGTCTTCACAATGTTCTTTTCCTGAATAAGGCCTTTGGAATTTTCCCATTACACCTGGCATAATACAACTAGTCCCACAATGCACTGCCTCGCCGGATCTGCGAGCCTCACTCGTTCATCAACAGCCTTATGGAACTACTCACCTATATCAACTTTCAACTACCTCCCTCTTCTCCCCCAAAACAATAGAAAATAAAAGGTTGATGAAGAAAACAGGGTTTTTCAAAGCAGGTGGGAGGCAGAGTGGATGTTTGCTGGTGTAAGGGGCAAAGCTGTGTGTCTCCTGTGCAGAGATAGAGTGGCTATAATGAAAGACTAGCTCACACTATTAGGCATCACAGAGCAGCAAACTGAACTTCAACGCATTTTCAGTTTTTAGTGAAGTTTCATTTTTTAGATTTTTTCTCTTGCTACCACAGGACATTTGATTTTTCTTTGAAGGAAAATATTTTTGAGGGTAGCAGGTCTCCTTGTGCTGCCACCTTACTGTAGTGGAGGAGTTTGCATATCCCAGTGATGCTCAAAGCTATGCTGTCAGAGGTTTAATGCCCCAGGAATGGGCACCCAAGGCAAACAGGTCCCAAGTGAGGGACCAGAGACAGAGCAGCTTAGAACGACATCATAGAACCCAGCTTTCCCTTGCACAGATACAGGTCACCAGGGCTTTTTTTTGGAGCCAGGCCCGGGGCGGGGCTCGATGGCGAGGGTTTGGTGGCTGAGATCCTCCTGGATCCTGTCTCGGGTCTTGTTCACGAGTGAGAGAAGGATGGAGTGGGAGCTTGCCAGGTGGATCGGTGCAGCGTCAATAGTGACGCAGACTCTGTACCAGCCTGTCGAGGGGAAGATGAAGCTGAGCTCGAAGATGAAGCTCTCAATTTACCGGCCGATCTACGTTCCCATCCTCACCTATGGTCACAAGCTGTGGGTAGTGACCGAAAGAACGAGATCGCGGATACAAGCGACTAAAATGAGTTTTTGCCACAGTGCAGCTGGAGCATCCATAGTGTTGCTGCTCATCCACGTAGAGAGGAGTCAAATGAGGTGGCTCGTGCATCTGGGCAGGATGCTTCCTAAACAACCTCCCTGGGGAGGTGTTCCTGGCATGTCCATCTGGGAGGAGGCCACGGGGAGGACCCACGACACGATGGAGAGACTACGTCTGCAGGCTGGCCTGGGAACGCCTTAGGGGTCCGCCCAGAGGAGCCGGACCATGTGGCTGGGGAGAGGGAGGTCTCTGCCTCACCGCTCTGGCTGCTGCCCCCGCAGATAAGCAGTGGAAGATGGATGGATGGATGTTTGGTTGTTAAAACTTTTTTCACTTGAATTTACAGACTGAGCCATCCTAAATAAATACAACTGATTTATTTGTTTTATTTTTCACATCATTTAGGTGGTGATTATTGTTATTTTATATGCAATAACTAACAATGTTTGTCACTTCCAGGTACAATATGGTCAATTAGGCAGTTTTCAAAAAACATCAAACAAGGCCCTCGACCTGTACCAATTTTTTAAATTTGGCCCTCCGTGTATTTGAGTTTGACACCTCCTCTACTGTGTAGAAGAACATAGAACATCCTTGTATATGTGTATGACAGAGGATGATAGAGAGAGACTGCGTGTGTGTTTGTGTAAGTTGTGCCACAATTAATCCAAGACCTCAATAAAATGAATTCATATAAAAACACAAGCAGGATTCTGTGTCCGACTGATGGACATCAGCCTTCATTCAGCTGAAACTAAATAGGTTAGCATCACCATGGCAACCTTTAACTGCAGTGCAACCCTCCAAGCTGATGAGACTGTTTCTATGATATCTGTGGAGTTCACTAAACACTTGACTAACATGGATATCGGTCCTTCTTGTATTTTAAATCATGTTTCTGTTTCAATGCAATTTCCCCATCATGTAATTCTTTAAGTAATGAGGTCCAGTCACTGTTCATGTCAGTGATGGAACCAGTTTTGCTACTGCTGTCATTTGCAATAAAGAATACTTAACACATATGCCTATCAAACAGAGAGTCATGTAATATTCATCTTCATAGAAAAATATTCGACATGTAATGGCTACTGTCTCCAGATATTGTCATTAACCCAATTTCCGGTAAGTATCTCAGACGTTGCTTGATGTTTGTGCTACATGGATGCATTTATAGTTCTTGATATATTGTGTTGAAGAAATTTTATCGGCTACATTGGATGTTTTTTTTTTTCAATCAGTGAAATGTAATTGTACTGATTGTAATGTTTAATCACTACTATGATTAAGTTTTTTAGACATTAATTATGGAATGAATTATGCGACATTTCCACATCCTTTCACTGTACATTCCACTGTTAAATCTTTTTTTCTTTTTTAAGGGAAGAACTCAATATAAATACCTAAAACCGATATCCGAATCTTTAATGAAATGAAGATTGCAGGGGACTGAGAGAAACTGGCAACACCAGGCTATTCAATCTTACTTCACAGCGTCCATGCTTAGCGGATTATAGCGAATTATAGAGCGCACCGGGGTATAAGTTGCACTCACTAAATTTTAAAAGAAAAAAATATTTTTACATATATGAGACACACCGGACTATGAGCCCCGAATATCCGCATTGTGACATGAGATATTTATACAGAAAGAATTTGTAAATGTTTATTTACATACATTAATTGATGTTTCCAGTTGGTGCATGTAGCAGTAAAATGCGGTTAAACGGCTGATCAAACAAAACAGAAAAGGCATTAATGACTTAATTCATCCTCCTGGTGTGAACTGAAACCACTGAAGTCTTCTTCTTCACTGTTGGAGTTGAAATGCCTCAGAAAATCTCCGTCACACCTTTTTCTGTCGGTGTCGCTTGCAATGTCACTTTCTTCTTGAGGCAAAATATTACCTCTGAAGTTGTGCCGTTCTCATCACGCAGCAGTCCAGCCTTTCGAAACCCGCTGGTGCTTGTGGATTCTTTCACACTGCTCCACGCTGTTAGGATCCACTGGCAGACCTCAGAAAAGAATGCTCTTCCCATGCGGCAAGTTTTTGTGAATGATTTCTCGCCACCGGTCATCCAAAGCCTCCCACTCACATTGGAGTGCCGCTTTAAATGCACGATTTACACTGACGTCGAGTGGCTGTGAAAACTTCAAACTCCAGGAATCACAGCTGGAATCGAGTTCATTCTCTTGAAAACAAGCCATGCATTTTTTTTGGGGTGAAAAAAAATCCTCCCAGGCGCTCACCATAGCGCTCCGTTAAACAGTCATTCATTAGGCTCTCTATCTCCACCCTTTTTTGTTAACTTTAACGACTCTGCCTTTGGGGAGTTTTTTTTGACATTTGATCCGCTTAAAAATCACCATTGGCGGAAGCTTGTGTGCGGATGTGGTGCGGCTCAAAACATCCGTGAAATGCGTTCTCTTGCGGCCAGTTATTTTCACCATAATGGATGATGCGCCTGTCTTGTTAACGGTCCAAGTTAGAGGCAGGTCAAACGCCGAAGGTACATCTTCCATATTAATGATGTCGTCTGGTCCGATGGAATTCTCGGCCAGTTTTGTTTCAATGAATTTGTGGAAGTTTGCAACTTTTTCCTTGTAGCCAGGAGGGGGTCGCTGACAGAGAGTCGTTCTGCGCCCTGATGGACAGTCCTTTTCGTCTCATAAATCTGAAACACCGTGACAGTCCACCTTTAAAATCTTCAATATCCATTTCCTGGCGATTGCTTTGGCTTTGGCAGTCGGATCTACACGGTGGATACACCTCGGCCGTCTGCTCTCTGCGTGTTCACCCAGTCCTCAAGAACGTTTTCTAGTGTAAGCCATCTGCTTTTATTATCTCTGAAAGCCTTTGCTGTCTAATGGCATTGAATCAGTTCTTTACTCTGCCACCTCCGACGTCTCACCATTGCTTCATTAACACCAAGCATGTGCAGCAGCTCTATTTCCTTCCTGGATAGACAGATCAACTGCTTTTAACTTAAAATCTGCATCATGTGCATTATTTCCTGTCTTCATTTCTATCCACTGCTTTGCTAGAGTGCCCCCTGATGACCATTCGTGAAAAAAAATAACATAGAATAGCTGCATTGTTGTATGAGCTGCAGGGTTCAAAGCGTGGGAAAAAAAATAGTGGCTTACAGTCCAGAAAATATGGTACATCTAAAACAGATACGTTCAAACTAATTTGGAGAGGAAATAACTGCATTTAGGAGGTTGGGATTATACCAAGTTGTTATCAATAGCAGTATGACTCTCTTATGCTATTTGTCACAAATTACAGTTATTTCATGCAAAGTGTGTCATTTTTTGCAGACTCTTTACATCTGCCCATGGATTTAGGCACCTATCCTGACTTGGAAAAAGCAGATAAAATTCAATTTTTATTACTTCTTTTTATCTTTTTTCACTGCACAAGACTGTATATCTCCCTTTCCTGGAAGAAGGTCCTCGGTTTTGTGATCCAAACCTCTCTAACACAAAGGGCCATGTGCAACCTCTGTTGACAAGCGCAATTTCGCACGAAACCGGACCTCTGTCAAGGGAGGGTTGACTGCATGTGGGGATTTGCAAACACATCAAGATTATATTTATATTTATATTTGTATCTGTATCTGTATGTGGCAGCAATATTAATTTAATGAGTACATTTTTATGACACTTGTAATAACAACAGAAATCAGGAAAGACAGGTTGGTGTAATGCAAATAGATCTGTCAACGTGAATGTGAGAAATGTTGTATTCATCTTTGATTAACTTCATTACATTTATAATCGATGATCACCTCTGACATTCATTCCTGTAATATAGCCCCCCCCCCTCCAAAATTCTGGGACAATGACAGTTCTTTTTCCCAATATGTCAAAGACAGTTAGTGGCTGAGGACACAGAGGAATAAAGTGTGATTTTGTTTGGTTCTTGTCTCCAGGTGTGCAACCGTGTTGGGTCCCTGTTGTTTTGTATTTCTCTCATAAAGGGAGGGGCTTTGGGCCATTCTGGCACCTAAACCCCTTCTGCGGCAGCCATGCTTTTGTTCAGTGTGCACCTTGTTTTCAATCCTCTCTGGTATAATATTGTGCGCCATAGTGTGGAACAAAAAAGAATGTCTGTTACTGGAGCTTTTCTTCTTTTCTTTCTTTTGCCACCGCTATGCATCTGGAGTAAGGTTTTAGAGGAGGTGAAATTAACATTTTTATTCACTTACAGATTTGCTCTAAACTGATAGATTAACATTTTGATATATTACTCACATCATAATAGAAGATTAAGCCCCTAATTGGATGATATTGAAAAAAAGAGATAATCCTTTATTTGTCCCAGAGTGAGGAAATTGCGCTCGTGATGGGTGTCCCTGGGAAAGGTGTTATTTTTAGGAAAACATATATTCCTCAAAGTCTTTCGGACATTAATGGGGCTTCGTTGATGTGTGTGTGACCTTTGCAAAGGGCACCGATGGACCCCATACCATTACAAACACCAGTATTTAGACTTGTTGCTCTTTACAGTGTTGCTGGACCGATTCATTGTAGCACTTGACAACCATCTCCAAAAAAGGGATGAATCTTGCTTTCTTTTTGATTAATTCTAATCTGATTGACTGAGGGTCACAATAATATACAAGTTTGTTCAGGCTTGCCATAGTTGATGTTGACACACTCAAATTTTCTGAATATTTAAACCAAATTATATTCATTGTAGGGGGTTAAATATCCAAATCACCTGCTCGTCCTGCTCTTGGGAACAATGTGGCTTTTCAAATACTTTCAAATACTACAAACACTGACTGAGGAAAACTCTCTTGCAGGGATTTTTTTTTTTTTTCCAAGGATTTTTTTTTACCCTTTTCTCTTTTCCTACAGAGAGGATGTACCAACAACCAAAATGCTGTAAACCAACTCTCCTCTTTGGATAAGCATGATCTTAATAAAGTAGAATCAGGGAGTAGAAGTTACAGTCAAAATGTAAAAGTAATTTACTCTAAATTCCTTTTGAGCTGGACATAAAACTACCAGTGATATCTGAACAGCAAGTATTGCAGTAACATGGATTGGCATGTTGCTGTATGTTTTGTATTGACAGACAGATTTCAGTGCCGCTGAGAGACAAGCCATATAAACTGTCAAACATCATGTTACACCTTTGAATAGAGAATCTCCTGTGAGTAAGTGCAGCTCACTCAGATCCAACACCGTCTGATCTACAATGCCCAAGCTCTGAAAAAGTGACCTTTTTCATTTTTCAACTTGTCAGCCCACATTCTTACGAAGCCTTGAACAGGAAGCTCCTGGTGATAATGACGCGGTGGGATTCTCAATCAGTTGGCGACTTGAGAGCCTTGTCACAGCAGCAATCACCCCTGCTCATTGTTGGATTGATGATTAACTTTTTTTAATTGATTTGATTTAATTGACTATTTAATTGATCCTCATTTTTAAAACTCTTGTGCTTAACAAGAAGCCTCTACATGTGCTGGTCACTTCTAACAAGATGACACTAACACTTCCAACACTTCCAAGATGACAAATAGTTCCTTGTCTCCCTTTCTCTATTCGTCCCTTTTATTGTTTTGCTTTTCATTATTAACCTATGATAATCAGTATCAAATTGTGTTTTGATGTTTAAGTAATGTAGCCTCAGGGCAGCACAGGCCAGTGTCTTCCTGTGCCAGCCTCAGGGGGGCACGGGCCAATATCTCCCTGAGCCGGTCCCAAGCCTGGATAAATGCAGAGGGTTGCGTCAGGAATGGGCAATCGGCGTAAAACTTTTGCCAAAACCAAACATGCGAATCAAACCTGACAATCTAATGCCGGATGGGTCGACGCCGACTACTGTGGGCTACTGTGGATTGAAGAAGAAGAGGATGAAGGCATGTTTGGAAGTAAATAGAGAAAAGGAAAGGCAAGGGTCTGGGGCTGAGAGTAGGAACTTTGAGTATTGTCGGTGGAGGTTCTCAGTTATTCAGGTCGAAACCTTCTTGTCTTAGCAACTGGACTTGAATTCCTTCACTTCATGTCCACTCATATTCAAGTCCAGTTGCCAAGACAAGAAGATTTCAACAAGACTTTGAATATTGGGACGATGACAGGAAAAGGTAGAGAGTTGGTCGACATGATGCAGAGGAGGAAGGTGGATATACTGTGTTCAGGAGACCAGGTGGAAAGGTATAATCCTTGAGACTTGGGAGCAGGTTTTAAGTTGTACTATCATGGTACTGACAGGAAGAGAAATGGACTAGGAGTTATCTCTAAGGAGGAGTTTGTTAGGAATATTCTGGAGGTGAAAAGAATGTAAGAAAGACTTATGAGTTTGAAACTGGAAATTAAAAGTGTGATGCTCAATGCTGTTAGTGGCTATGCCCCACAGGTGGGGTGTGTTTGAGAGGAGAAGAATTTCTGGAATGAGCTAGATGAAGTGATGCAGAATATCCCCAGAGAACAGAATGGTAATTGGTGCAGACTTCAATGGGCTTGTTGGTGCAGGCAATGGCAGGGACGAAGAAGTGATGGGCAGGTGTATTGAGGTGTATCTTGGTATCTAGGATGGGAACGCAGAGGGACAGATGGTGGTAGACTTTGCAAAAAGGATGGAAATGGCTGTAGTGAACACTTTTTTCCAGAAAAGACAGGAACATAGGGTAACTAATAAGAGCGGAGGTAGGAGTAGACTACATCTTGTATAGACGAGGTAACTGAAAGAGATCAGTGACTACAAAGTGGTTGTAGGTGAGAGTGTAGCCAGACAGCATAGGATGGTGGTTTGTAGGATGACTCTGGTGACAAGGAAGACCAAGAGGACAAAGACAGAGCAAAGGACAAAGGGGTGGAAGCTGAAAAGGAGGGGGTGTTGTATGGTTTTCAGGGAGGAGCTAAGAAAGGCTCTGGGTGGTCAGGGAGAGCTTCCAGGTGATTGGACAACCACAGCTAATGTGATCAGGGCAACAGGTAGGAGTTTACTTGGTGTGTCATCAAAAGGAAAGTAGATAAGGAGACTTGGTGCTGGAATAAGGAAGTGCAGAAGTATATGCAGAGAAAGCTGTCGGAAAAGAAGTGAGATACTGGGGGGACTGAAGAGAACAGACAGGAGTACAGGGAGACACAGCGTAAGATAAAGATAGAGGTAGTAAAGGCAAAACAAAGGGCGTATGATGACTTGTTTTCTCAGTTGACAGTAAGGAGGGAGAGAATGATTTATACGGGTTGGCAAAACAGAGAGATAGAGATAGTAAGAATGTACAACAGGCCCGGGTGATTAAGGATAGAGAGGGAAATGTATTGACAGATGCTAGAAGAGTGATGGGAAGATGGAAAGAGTACTTTGAAGAGCTGATGAATGAGGAAAATGAAAGTGAGGCAAGGGTAGAAGAGGTGACTATTGTAGGCCACAAAGTAGCAGAGAGATTAGTAAAAGTGATGTGAGGAAGGCACTGAAGAGGATGAAGAGTGGAAAGGCAGTTGGTCCAGATGATATACCTGTGGAGGTATGGAAGTGTCTCGGAGAGGCAGAGTAGCGTTTATGGCTAGATTATTCAACAGGATCTTAGATAGTGACAAAATGCCTGAGGAATGGAGAAGTGTGATGGTGCCTATTTTTAAGAATAAGGGGGATGTGCAGAATTGCAGCAACTATAGAGGGATAAAGTTGATGAGCCATTCCCTGAAGTTATGGAAAAGAGTCATGGAAACTAGACCGAGAGCAGAAGTCAGCATTTGTAAACAGCAGTATGGCTTCATGCCTAGAAAGAGGACTAGAGATGCAGTATTTGCGTTGAGAATGCTAATAGAGAAGTACAGAGAAGGTCAGAGGGAGCTGTATTGTGTTTTTGTAGACCTAGAAAAAGCATATGACAGGGTCCCAAGAGAGGAGCTCTGGTGTTGTATGAGGAAGTCTGGAGTGGCAGAGAAGTATGTTAAACTGGTGCAGGCCTGCATGTATGCTAGCTGTGAGACAGTGGTAAGGTGTGCTGTGGGGGTAACAGACAAATTCAAGGTGGAGGTGGGACTCCAGCAGGGAACAGGTCCGAGACCCTTCTTGTTTGCAGTGGTGATGGACAGGCTGACAGATGAGGTTTGACAGGAATCTCCATGGACCAATATATTTGCAGGTGACATTGTGATCTGTGGTGAGAGCAGGGAACAGGTAGAAAATAGGTAAAGAAATGGGTTCAAGCAGATTGGACTGGAGAAAAGTGTAAGGGGTACAATGGGATAGAAGACTATCGGCCAGAATGAAAGGAAAGGTGTACAAGACAGTAGTGAGGCCAGTGATGCTCTATGGACTAAAAACAGTAACAATGATGAAAAGACAGGAGGCAGCGCTTGAGGTCGCTTAGATGAAGATGCTGAGGTTCTCTTTGGGAGGGACGAGGATGGATAGGATCAGGAATGAGTCTATTAGAGGGACAGAACACATTAAGTGTTTTGGAGAGAAGGTCAGAGAAGCCAGACTGAGATGGTTTGGTCATATACAGAGGAGGGATAGTGAATATATTGGTAGACGGATGCTGGAATTGGAGCTGCCAGGCTCCAATTCCAAGACCAAAGAGATGGTTTATGGATGTGTTGACAGAGGGTTAGATGCAGAAGGTTGGTTTGCTGTGGCGACAGATACCATGCAATGTATTTGTTGACCAGCGAATGGATTGATTAAAATGTCTTGATTATTCCAAAATAAACAATATGAAGCAGTGGTATATCTTGACTATAGAATATTCATTCAAAATTGTTTTGAGTGTATAAAATGTATTAAATACAAGTTTATTTCATACATTTTGTTAAAGGTTGTTTTGTGCTGTTGGTCAAACCTGCATGCCCTTTTTTTGCACTATACAAGATGCTGTCCCTGCAAATGACTGAGGTGTCTATGAAATCTGTGGGAAAACACGTCATAATATAGGAAATGAATCACTTTAAAACTTGAAGAATACATGTTAAGTTGACAATAGCACTGTCACCTTATGTTGATTCAGTTTGCATTATAGCACCATTTTTCAACTTGGTTACAACTTCAAGGTTTAGATGTTGTTTGGATCGTTTCTTAACAGTGAAATGTTTGCCAGGTCACTATAATATTTCTTTTTAGGTTTTTGGCATTTCTGCCATTTTGCAAATAACACAGTGCATGCGTTGCCTTAAGAGTGAATGTTTCAGCTTATACAGGATTTGGAGTGGGCCAGGCAAACCATTTTGTCAGGCATATTGCCTTTTGTTGCCTAACCCACTTCAAAAAATTGTCAGAATAATGTTGGATCTGTTGTCACCAGCATATAACTTTGGACGTCATCAGTCACTCGGGAAGCATGTGGATTCCACCTGTAAACATAGCCCATCATTCCCTATCTATTCCAACTCATAAAGGGATGCTAAGCTGGACTTGCAGCATCAAGCCTTGGGAAGACATGTTGTTAATGCACTTGTGAGGACTGGACTGGATAGCAGATGCTTGAAATTCTTTAGTCTGCAATTGTTTTACTTCTTTTCCTCCGCAGAAATACACAGACCCTTACAGGCACACACCGTTCTGATTATTCTATTCCACGTTAGAATAGTGGCAAACAACCTTTGCTCGAATATCTTTAAATTCTGCTGGATCATGCACCAAAAAAGCAGTGAGCACAGCATGTAGATAGTAAGTAAACAGCGCAGCACATTTAAGTAAATTAAGCTCATTTAACAAGAAAACAAAGAACAGGTTACATTATACATAATGTCAGCAATCATATTAACGTACAGTACTGGCTTAACAATGCACTTTTGTACTTTAATTAGGATCGACTGCTTATGTCCATCCTCTCTCTTTATATGGAAGAAATGCTTTCCATTTTTTGTGCAATTCATCATTTCTACTTAATGAAACATTGTATTTAGATTTAAATCTACCCTTAATGAAAAGGAGGGTAGAAAACATGCAGGCCAATGCCACTGAGCATGTCGCCAAATATGGTGGGAATCTAGCGACCAATCTTTACACTCACACACACATCCCTTTATTTCCCTCGAGAGAAAAAAAAAAAAAACAAGCCCCCTCCTCAACCTCACACTTACACCACACGATCCTGTCTCCCACCCGAAGGTTTTGGAGTCCAACACCACTTTGTCTATTTACAGTTCAGACATATGTGAGTCACTAGCCCTCCTCTCTGGCGATTTGCGTTGTCTGAGCTTTTTTTTTTTTTTTTACACCTCCCTCTCCCCCCATCTCATCTCTTTCCTGTTTCAATTTCTGATCCTTGTTTCCCACTACAACAACAATACAATCACAACCCTTGTCTAATTTTCCTGTAACCTTCCCCTCGCAGCCCCAAATCCATCGAGAGTATGTCCGATAATTTCCAAGCCTTTGAATTAAAATGTAGATTCTTGCCACAGGAGGCCCATGTGTTGATAAATCTAAATCAAGGTTGACAAATGATTTGTGCCGAGTGAGCTGGATACACCGGGACAAGGGCGCTGGGGAAAACAGAAATGTTTACACACTAACACAGGCTGATGAACTCCCTGGGTACCTGAAAATCTCTTGGATAATTTTGCTTCCGCGAATACCTGTGGGAACCGGGCAGAGTGGCTTCTCAGAATGACTGTCAGCCAATCACGGAGGAAATGGGGGAGGAAAGCTAGGACATTAATTATGACGGTTTTCCTAGCGGAGGAACACCTCATTTGATCCGAGCGTATTTGCATATGTGTCACGCATGCGCACGTAAAAAATACTGCATATGATACATCACGCTGGGGTAATGCGCAGCTTCAATCAATGTCTACTTGAATCCACATGAGATTAGATAAACTGCACAAATCATTATACAGTGATGATTCATCACTCATTTTGATAACCTTGGGTATAAATATTCCTTTACAGTTATTATTTTAAATTGAATGGGGTGTCCTCATAAATATCAAAACTATCCATTTTGTGCTGGAATCTGTTTTGACGACATGAGAATGCAACACATCATGTCCTATTTCCACTTTTCTCTTATGTCCCCAAGGATCATTACTATAAAAGAGAGGTTTGGTTTCTATAGTAACTAAAAGTTCACTCTCTTCAAAGCTCACATATGAACAAAGAGGAAGGTTTAGCCCCATGAAATGCAGATTTGTTCGTGTTTGTGTTAGTACACAAACACAATTAAGCAATCAGCATTATGTACTCACACATGCAAATAAACATGTTTGACGGTGCATTGTACCAAGAGGATATTCCTGCACCGTTTGCATGCATTCTATTTTTGTTTACGATTTGGACCTATAACAGTATGTAACGTTTGTTACATACTGTCGTGTGGATTCTCATTATCGTCTACTTTTAACAGGGGTTATGAGCCAACAACAAGCAAATATACAATGTTTTACATTGTACTACATTACAATTGGCCTGAAGTAACACACTTATACACCAACGCATTTCTTTTTACAAATTATGTTAGACACATTCCCTTTGCCAGTACACTGACACTCTCACACATGATATTTGCTTGAAAACCCTCCGGTCAAATAGTTCTCTGCATTTTTGTTGTGCCTCTTTAGCAGACAAGATTCTAAAACCTTAATTATGTCTGGTTCTATGTTCCAGAATATATTGAGCCATTAAAAAAATAGCTCATGTCTTGTACATTACTAGCACTTTAAATATTGAATGCTTTTTTGAATGAAAACAGATATTTTGCAATCTTTAAGGATAATTGGAAACTGAAAAACACTATGGATTGTATTCCAAGGACAGAGTTGGAATATATAGTAGATCAGAAATCATTTAATGACATAAGCACTGATATTAACTTGTAAATGTTAAAAACAACAATGACAACCATGGCAACAACAACAACATAATGCATTGAAAAACTTTTACGGTAACAGTAACAGTAACAGTAACAGTAACAGTAACAGTAACAGGTAATGCCCTGCCATACAATGTTGTTAGTTAACATTGGTTAGTGGTTTAGAATTTTCATTGTTTATGAAGATATACAATGAAAATTCATTTCATTATTTCAGTATACATTATTTCTAAGCCTTAACCTGTAATATTATCAAATATTGAAACTAGCATTGGTGTTTTTTTTTGGTATTAATTAGAAATATAGTATGGTTGATAAATAATGCTCATATTTATGTATGGTCCATATATGAAAGAAAGGAGGAGAGAGAGAGAGAGAGATGAGAGAAAGAGAGACAGAGAATAATCTCCCACATCAATTATTTTGTAGAAATCCATATCCTTGTTAACAATCTTCTCTTGGTAATAAGAGATTTTTCTGTATTATTTTTTCCACTGGGTTTAAAATCACACTCTAGTTGATGGTAGACGTATAATTTTGCCAGAAATCCAGGTAATTTCCACCCTGCGCTTTAATTTCTTGTAGAGCCATGGACAACATTCGCTATCATTAAGTCATCGGAGATTCAGTCTTGAAATTAATAAACCAAATTGCTTGGGGAATGAAATTCAAAGAATTTGAAAGAGGAAAAAAAAACAACTCTTTTATGTGAATCACATTCTGATCAGGATATATTTTGATGCAGAATTTCACATAAATTAAAGTTAATGGACTTATCTAGTTCATAAATACACCCTTAATCATTAGGGGGGGATTAAAGTACAATGGTGTACACACACACACACACACACATACACATGCACATAAACACAAAAACAAACACAATGTATTAAATGATGAATGAGGCCCAATCCATCCTTAAACTATACAATAACCTTGATTGGTTGGTTGGGCTCAGCGAAAGAGTGAATGACTTATGGGGGTCTTTTAATTGATTCTATGAAGAGACAGTTTGTACCAAGAGGCCGTTCAGAGATAATTCATTTCAAAGACAAGAAGGCCTCACATACATTCAGAGATACACACGCCTGCGTTGGCTTCCGTGTGTGCAAATGAAGGCATGGAGGAAATCTTCATTCAGAGACAGCCCAACACCATCTGGAAGTAACCAATCACAGCCCGGTAACCTTTTTGACTCCCATTGAACCAACTGATGTGCATTTTCAGCATTAACCGTTTAACTGACTGTTGTAGAGCTTGGTATAAGATAACCAAAAGCTGTGATGTGATTGAGCTATTGGCAGTTAGCTGATAAATGAACAGGAGCTTGATGGAAACCGCTTTCCAGTTAAGCTCTCTGTCAAGCAAACACGAATAATCTCTTTCGTCACACACTAAATGTGAGGTGGATTCAGTTTTCAACACAATTTGATAAGAACTGAGGCCATGGCAGGGCAAGGATGGTTGAACCCCCTTTTTTCATGGAGCAAGCCATACAATTGCTCTGGATGTGATTATATAAAAATATCAGTGGCGCCAAATATATGTTAGTGTAAGTAAAAGCAGCTGAGACTGATAGACAGATAGTTTACTCATCAATTCAATTGCCTGTCTATGTTTTCACAGGGATCTGAGCGATGACTAACTATGACTAAATGAAATGTGAATGATCATAAATTGGCAGTTGAGGCAGCTTGTCACAGAAATATGTCGAAAGAAAGGAAACACATTTTTAGGCCAGTGTGCAACTGGTTTACTGGCCTATTTTGTAACAGAATGATGGAGGTCCGAATGAGAAGAGAACAATATTGTTAAATAAAGTGATCAAAGATTGGTATGGAGTTATTTTTTCTGTAATGGAATGTTCAAAACGGGAAAAATTTCAACACTTAAATCTCACAATGCAATTTATAGTCTTTGTTTACACAGTGGCAATATAATTGCTTGTCATAAGTCGTACACCTTATAAAAAGATTTTATTTTCTCTATTTTCAATGTAGTCTCGGTCTTTCAATGTGTTCTGGACAGGGTACCAGTGTATCGCAGGCCACAGCTGTTATGGAAACAATATTCACAACCAAGCTGCAAGATTACATCGCAGCTTTCTCATGATTATAGTGTCCAGCAAGTCCGTTTGAATCTTGTTGCTGCTGCAGAACTGATTAAAATACAGAGAAAAAACTAATAATGTTTGGTGTTATTTAAGGGAATATATAAGACAATGACATTATTATCATCATGAATTCAGCAGGCTGTATTTAATGAGGAAGGTACCATTATTATAAAAGTATAATGTAGTGCCCTAAAAGACCACACACACACACACACACACACACACACACACACACACACACACACACACACACACACACACACACACACACACACGTCCATATGGTACATGCTGCTATTTCTGCCTTCTTTAATTTTAGAGGTGGTATTAATGTAGTGGTAAAATGTGGTTTTAATGCTCATCAAAAGAAAAGTAAAAATGTAGTTTGAAAGTTTTCCAAGGAGTGTTTGTTACAAAATGATTTCAATACTTAGTTGAAAATTGAGGGACCAATTAATAAAAGAGAGATTTTAATTAAAATGTCATGAGTGTGTTTTTTTTTTCCTCTGGACTCCTCTGTAAAGCTCCTCTGTCACTCAGACTCTGCTCAGCCTGATCAGAGCCAACATTTTCATTATACATCAGATAATTAAGAAAAACATTTCATTGCTTGTGTTTTACAAGGAGGAAGCAGAGAGGAGTGACTTTCTTCTTCATTAACTGCTTCATAAAATCATTACCAAAATAACAGCCTCAGCCTCTTGAGACAGGTAGGAATGCCATAATACTAAGAATAAGATAATATGATGTTAACTACCATATTCAATAAGTTAGTTCATAATCCATTATGAAAACATTTGTTTTCATATATAGAAATATGTCTGAGATAAATTAAATTATTATTATAATTATACTGTGATAATATTAATTTAAGTATTTATATTCCCAATGAATTAAACCGGCCATGATGACAAAGTTAAGGTATTCATTGATAACACGCACTCCTAGAATGTACACAGCATATTCGAAGTTGTTATAGTGTATCACATATAAGTACCCAAGACATTTAAAATTAAGTTTTTCCAATTGATTGAAGTTGTATTGATTACAACTTAAAGATACTTTGAACCAAAATAGTCAAACAGTCAAAATTGCAAACTTCAAGTCACATATTCAGTGCCCTTGAAGTAAACATGATTGGTGCAAGCACAGTCAGTTATAGATAAATGTAAAATGAATAGTGATACCCCTATCCTGTCTCAGGATAGAAATGTTTTTCCAAGGACGTATCATGGGTGAAGAGACCCATTGGAGAAAATTTTAGTGATACAAAAACTGCTGCTTGGTCAAACGCTAAACATATTCAGGATAGTGTTCATTTTAAAAGGTGTCCCTGTACTTGATAGGACTAAAACATGATAGAATTTTTATAATTATGTTTTATCAAACGCAGCAGTGAGAGGTGATCCAGAAACATGATGTATCAGAATGTATAAAAATCAAAGTTTCCAATCACTGAAACAGAAATGGGGGCAGTGAGGCAAGTATAAGACTTCATTAAAAAGTCTTGATGCAGTACTGTCGCTCTCATAACTAGTTATGAGAGGAACTGCACTGAAATGCCCCAGTGTTTACATAGAAAATAAATTAACTGGATTGAACAAAGTCATGCCTAGATTTCACGTCCAGTTACACTGTGATGCAGGAACTTTCAAAGACACTGCTTTTGTTCAATGCGGGAGTAAGGAAATGAAACGGACCTGCATAATGCAGCTCCAAGTGCAGGCTGGCAGGGGGCTTGTCTTAAAAAGCAGGCTGGTAAACACACACACACACACACACACACACACACACACACACACACACACACACACACACACACACACGCACACACACACACACACACACACACACACACACGATTTGACACAAAAGAGTTGAATCTCTTTTTCCCATTTTTCTTTTCTACTTCTAACACTCACTCTGTCCTTAACTAAGTTGCTTCCTCTTTCCCTCTGAACTGCAGGCATTTAGTCTGTGTGGAATCTTGCTGCAGTACTCTCTCAGAATGCTAATATGCTTGGCTGATGTGGGTCAGGACTTAATCCTGTAGAAATGATTATCACTGCACGGCTGGAACTTCTCCTGTAGGATATCATTACCATTCTGCATTTTTCCTCAACTATGCTCTATCAATCCCACCAAGACAACCACACTCCAGAAAAACTGGAACAATTAAAATGAGCATTATAAATTATAGCACCCCACTGGGAGATATTGTTCCCTTTGTGCATTCATGAGCGAATTGTGTTTGATTGTTATGTGTTAATGTGGCCATTAACATTTTTGATTGCATCCAGTCTGATACAAAATTTTTCCACTAAATGAATGAGAGTGGGACAGGTTGACTGGCCAAGTGTGATGTTGGATGTTTGAATAGTTCTTTGGAAATATGTTTGCAAGGTGGGAAGCTCGCCTAATGGATGGGAGACAGGCATTTTCCCGAGTTGACATTAAATCTCTGATCCAGATGGTTGGTCAGAATCCCTGGAGACGGTTAAAACTGGGTACATATGCGCAGTAACAGTCTATGTGTACTGGGGCCAAAAAAGTATTTGGAATAAATATATCATTTTGAAAGTTCAAAGTAAACATGATCAATTGTATGATGAATACCTTTTTCTGGATTTAGTATACATGAAGAAAGTACTTATTAAGTTTCATATTAAAACAGTTCATGTATTTTGCTGGATATTAACTGGATATTTTGGTGGCAAGTATTGTGGGATGGGGAATAAAGACTAGAACAACTGTTTTATGAGGAATTCTATGCAATGTCATCCACTTATAACTTTGTTATGTTTAAAAGTGTAATCACATGGTTAATATGTGTTTATTTTTGCAGAAACCTTGAGTGAGGGAGCTGGACAGTTTAATGGGCTTCAGCCATTCAGCCATTGTCAAATACATGCAGACTGGGGGATACTACTGCCTCAATATTTCTCGAGCACAAAAATCCAATGAGAATGATTGTCCAATAATACAATGACTTAAAAACATATTCCACATTTTATAGATTCTAATACTCTGAATGATAGAAGTTGAAGTGCATTTTGCATCACTGTACTATGAATAGATCAGACTGGGACTTCAGACTTGTAAGTCTAGAGTTAAGTTCCTCGAATAAAGTAGTTATGAGAAACTAGGAACAATGGTTGACAAACCTGGGTCAGCAGTGCCCACAAGGGTGCCTCTTTATAGATATTAATGATTGGTTTAATGACTATTGGCTATCTAACATTACCCTGCTTACAATTTGGGACCAGAGTACACAAAGCATTTCCTGATTTTTGTTCCGGTTTTGCTTGAAGAAATTGAAATTTTCACTAACCCTATTTTTGGGGGATCTATAGGAGACGTGGAACTATTTACCACTTTGCGTGCACCCTATCTCTTCTCACATGAAAAACCCACAGCTACTTGAGAAGCATAGAGAGTCTGTAGAAAGGGGTTCAGTGAGTAGTGCTATCATGCATATATAAACTAGCAGCAGACAAACCCAAAACGACAAAGAGCAAGTGAGAAATATTGTGAACAACACTGTTAATAGGCCAATAGAATAAAATCACTGGTTTTCATAGCTTTCATTGATCATCTAATGGACCTTAAATGCAACTACAAAATATCCCATTAACATTGTTTTTATTTTTCACTTTACACTTTAATGCATGTACAAAGTGAGTAAGAATGGGTGAAATTGTCAAATGGAACATGAGTGAGATGCCATCCATGGATGGATGGATGGATGGACATGAGTGAGATGGTAAAAGTTAGTTTTACTTCTCTGTTGATTAATCTGCCTTCTGGAATGGCTGACAAAGAAAGTACAGACGTTGACTTTATTTTCCACTTTGGTTTGGTTCCAGCTGAAAACAAAAGAATATAATGGCCTTCTCCAACTGAAATCAGTGACTGAATTCACTTAAGGTTCATCTGCTTCACTCTTAAAGGTCACAGGGGAATCTGCCAACACACAAAAGGTCATGTTACGCCTAAAAGTGGTGCATACGTGATTAGATAAGCCACTGAATAGTATATGATGAAGAAGAAGAAGAGAGAAAAGAGGTTATAAAAGCATGAGAGTACAGTATACTTTTACTGTATAACTGTAGGTTGTGGGTTGCCAAGATGGGAATAGAAATATCGAAGTAAAGGAAGTCTTAGATGTATAAAAAAGTAATTTATTGTTGTATTTTGGGATACTTCTTATTTGTTTTGTTTATGAAAACTCTTATAAATCAAATTACCATCAAAGCAAAACTGGTCAGAACATTGTTGCTACAGTTGGAAGCATATATTAATGATTAAAATATGAAGTTCATTTGTTTCATGCCACATTTGCTCTGGATTTTTTGTCAATATGAAGTCCTGAGGAATATTATAGGTATACAATGAATTTGCAAGGATTTGAGGGCATCCCATTTATAATAGTTTCTCCCTTTATTGCAGTTGGGAAATGTTAGTGTTTCTTTTGTATCATCCCAAATTGTCTTGTCTTTGTGTGGGAAATCATTCAATTCAAAGGAATAAGTTGGATGTTACCTTAACATTAGCCAGACAAACAGCCAAGATGGACATTTTTTTTTCATCCCCAAAGGAATTATGAATAAGAAAACATGGAAAACACACATCTAGTGGTGGCACATGAACTATGACAGTGATTTCCAAACTGTGGCAACAGTATCAACCACACTCCTGACATTAATTAATAAATGGAGACATTTTATTATAAATGAAGGCAAGTATAAACAATAACTGTTTGGTTACTAGTTTCTCACAAACACATGAAAACTATTAACTGCATTCATTCATTCTTAGCATGTACTGATGCCTGCCTGACAGTACTCTCATTCTTGTTCTGCGGCAAAGAATATTCTGCAATCACAGGAAGTATGGAGATAATGTGCGTCTGACACCTGAGCATTGTATTAAGGCAAACTTGAAAAAAACATCTCCTATCTTCTCAGGCGGCGCTGACAATCTCTGATGAATTACACCGTGCTATGTGATGAGATGACAAAACATGTAATTATATTAGTGATGGTGTCTTGCAGAAAACTTGAAATCCCCTAAAACAGAACACGCACTAAATGGAAATAAGCAAACTGCTTTATAAAAATTATTAATGCAGCACAAGTATTATTATTACATTAGTATTTAAATTGTTATTTTGCCTTGACTCAGCCCTGACAAAATTAAAAAAAAAATGTGTATGTAGGGTATATTCATATGGAAAAGTGTGTCTCACCACACTGGCACATAAAACAAGAAGCCCCAGCTGCACACTTCTAGCCTTGTAACCAAATACATTTTTTTCCCTTCTGCTTCTAAGGGGGTAATTATTACCATGGAGAATAGTTATTAAGGAAAGTAAGGCTGGTGCTTAAAATGGCTGTCGTTCCATTGTTTAATATTAATAACACATTTCAGGGTTGAAGAAGGAAAGAAATAAGTGGGGAGGAGGAATTGCAGATAATCCAAAATAGCTACAGGATATAAGGGTTACACTTATCCTTTCACTGAGTAAATCACAGTTAAAAAAGGTTTATTCCGTTTTTTGCTTTGGTTGTTTGTTTTATTTTGTTTAAACTGCTCTTTTTCTTCATCCTTGTTTATTTCCTAGCGAAAGATAAGCCATTTTTGACCAAAAATACACTCTTTAAGTGTCATCTCAACTTCCAGTTTATGAGATGTAATCAGCAGCAGCCAATCAGTACATATATCAGTCTGAAAATGTTTATGGTAATTGAGAATAATTAACTTCTGAGATTGTATGTTTATTCATAAAATTATGTAAATGATGCATGAGACCTTTCTACTCTGGGTGCACGGTTACTGTGCTCTGCGGTAAGTTCTGATTCAGTGCTTTTTGTCTGTCTCTTCTCGGAACAGGAGAGAAAGGTGATGGAGATGGATAAAGATAGAGTCCATTAACAGACTTGTAAACAGGCTTGAGCTATTTACCCCACGCTGGGCTGCTCAAATTACTGACTATGCGCTGGATGTATATTGCTGACAGCAATTAAAGATGAACTGTCTGCACACACATGAAAATGTGCAGTCAAACACATGCCTTGGGAAAACTTCTACATTCTCCCCAAGGCAGCAGTTCAACACAGATCAACTGATCTCCATAGCAACATTTACTGCTGTGGGCGATAGTGGCATCATGATGATTGATTGTCATAAAAAAAGCAACAGTATACTGGAAAGAGAGTTGCTGTATTATTTTTGTGCTGTGTTGTTAAAGGAGCCTCCTGCATGAAATTTGACTCTTATTTCACACTGCAATTAAACATTTAAACCAAAAAATAACAGATGACAGATTATTGGTTATAAAGATCATCAAGGCCACTTATTTAATCATTACTCTTGAACAGCTATCTTTATTAGTCAAATATTATGAAGGGTGCTATGGTGGCTAACGGTGGCTGTTTTGACCTTGCCAGCTATATAGAGGTTTAGTATCCGTGACATAAAGATTAATGAAAATGCAGCAGGGTAATGCATCATGGATATATCTGTGTTTTGTTTTTTTTGGCATTCGCAGAGGGTGCGTCCCAAGAGAATAGCCAGGGAGGTGAACGGGAACTCATTGAGAGGTTTCTAATGTTAGATCCTCTCAGCAACATGCTACGTTTTTACAGGAGCGGCAGAGCGACTGACCATGACCATGAATTCTCTGCTGCATCTGACATTGGTCAAACAGTGTGACCTCGCACAGAGAAAACCTCACTGTCTGTACATCAAGAGCCATGAGGAAGGACGTGAAAAATCACTTAGCTGTGAGGTAGTGGTTAGTTCTACAAAAAGATTTAATATAAAGGGAATAAAAAAGTAGTGATAATAATCCGTATTGAAATAAACAAAAGTTTTCCTGCAATTCAAAATGCTTACTTTGTAGCACTCAAATTTTACTAAATCAGTTTCAATGATAATATGCCAAGACTAATAAGGGATCAATAAAGAATTCTTTCTACTGCATTAGACATTTTTATTTTGATCCCGTCACTGGAATAAACAGGCCAACATTTGGCAAGTGATCACAAACTTTTCAACTTTATACTTTTTGACAAGTTTTTCTTGTTCCTCTTGTAATAAAAGAGGAGAGGATCATTTTTTTAAAGGCCTTATTGTAGATGATCTATCGTGTGCTGTCTGCTAAAACCCGATGTGGGATGTTTTCTCATTTGTCTTTCTCTCTCATGGAAGAGATCAGCTCCAAAACAGTGACGCGCTGCCTTTTTGAAATGTAGACACAATTTACGCATAGAATCCTTCAAGACATGAACGTTCTCACGATCACACCTGACTTGAATGCAGTGATGGAGAATTTTATTTTAAGTGTACCTTAACTACCTTATTTGTGCATATTTCAAGTGTTGAAGCATTCATATGCAGTATGTAGCTGTCCGATTTCAATTATTCCTGTGTGTGATTGGGTTGTACGGTTAGATTGTCTGCTTTTTAGGCAAGAAGGTCCCTGGTTCAATTCCTGCAGCAGCCTGGAGTTTGCCTATTCTTCCCATGTCTGAGTGCATTTCCTTTAGGTTCTGCAGTTTCCACCTACAATCCAAAAATGCGGAATAGGTTAATATGTGTATATCTTAACACTATGTTCTGATCAAATCCCATGGTTTCAACAGTGTAAAAACAGACCTCAGGTGTTTTCTACTGTATGTCACATGTTGACCAAAACGGTCCACGGTACCTTCTGCTGTTTTTCTATACCTCAGCTGTTAGGTCACATACCTGTGCTGTTGACTTTGTATTTGCATCAGATACATTTATTTTGAAATCCGTCCTTCTGAAGGAGCCTTTCACCTGATGGATTTATGTTGATTTGCATCTGATGGCAGTATTGGAAAGTGAGCATGGTGTGTGTTTTGTGCACTGCCCTCAGTCTCTACGGCTGACCGCTCCTTAACCTTGGCTGTTTGCTTGTGCTTTGGCAGAAGTGCTTGGACAGCACATCTGGAAACACTTGTCTTCCACAGAATTACTGCCTGTCCTGGATGAACATCGTAAATTTTTGATAGAACTGTGACTTCAGCAAGCTCACCATTTTTGTTTGGCTGTTATTGGCTCATTATCAGTCTTGTAAAACTGTTTTTTTAAACACTCTTTCCCCTCAATATTCCATAATTAGATGTTTCTTAATGAAACATTAATGCGAAAGAAGAAACTTCACAGATAAAGATGCATGTGAATTGCCTAAAGTGCAGGGCCTCAGCTGGATTCATGTTGGAGTGAACACTTATGTAACTGGGAGAAAAAGGAGGAGGATGGTAGTGAGCTACTGTAGATAGCCATCTGGTATTCAAATGTACACTGCGGTCTTTTTTTTTCTCATTTGGTTTATCTTCCTCCTCTGCTTCCCTGCTCTGTCTCTTATTTTGTCCAACAGCCCCCCTTGAACCATTCTTTCATGTATCTCTTCACTCCGTTTACTGATCTTCCTCGTTTTTTTCTATCTTGTTTACCCCTCACTCAACACCAAAGCTCAGTGCAACATAAGGAAACTAACTTCTTCTGACTTGCCTCCTATTTCTAAACACCCTGCATAGTTTTTGGCACTTGTTTTTCTTCATTTTTTTGTTATATAAGAGAGACAGAAGTGGAGCAAGCTTCAAAGTGAATGGCAAAGCTGCCTTTCCCCTACTCACTTTACTGTTCATGCATGTCACTCCATTGCCAATGCCCTCCCCTTTTTACGTCTATCTATCTCTTTCCAAGTCATTCTTTTCTAAATTCTTCATAATTTCTCACCCGTCTCTTATTACTGTACATCTACATTGCTCTGCCTTTCGATCCACTGTTTTCAGTGCGTTTCTTGTACCTTGCCTGTACAATTCGCTGTTCTTTCAGTCGACATACAACCTGATTGTTGCTACTTCGACAAAGCTAAGGTTCCATAATGTGTCTCTGGGAACAAAAGGAGGTATTTTTTATCATTTATGCCTCTATTTACATTGCCCTTGTATCAAATCGATACAGTCATGTAGAGATGAGAACTTCTTGGCTTCCTTTTGACTAGCCATCATTGAGCGTGAGCATCAAACATATGAGGTAAAAACCTACCAATACCTAGCCCATCTCTTTTTAACGATGTCCCTGGGCCTAAAAGCGGAAAAACTCCCGCTCTGTTGGTGACTGATTGAACTAAAGTGCCCGGGGCAGTTTGAATTATGGTTGGCTTATTAATAATTGCATGCAGGCGCTGACACACATTCAGACGACTTGCAACTGGCTGTAACTGATACAGGTTGACAGTAAAGCACAAAGTTCAGCTCAGGATAGAAGAAATAAGAATGCAATCTTAGATTCACATTCAGAAAGTATGGTTTTATGTGTTGTTATGTGTATGTTATGTTTACTATATATATGTGTATGTGTGTGTGTGTGTATCTGTGTGATATGACTGTCTAATACAGTATATGTGGGTGTGTGTGTCTGTGTATGCATGTATGTGTAATACAGACCCAAGGGAGCACAAGCCAGTGTTGAAGTTGTTCACTCGTGGTATTGATGGAAAAAGAAAAGGAGTAAGAGTTATCTTGAAGGAGGAGTTTGTTCGGAATGTTCTGGAGATAAAAATGAGACAAGAATACTTGGTGGTGGAATAAAGAAGTGCAGGAATGGAAGAGGTGGGAAATACCAAACAAAGGGCAAATGATGAATGTATGCTAGATTGGACAGAAAGGAGGGAGGGAGTGATTTATACAGGTTGGCAAAACAGTGAGATAGAGATAAGAAGGACATGCAGCATATTAGTGTGATTAAGGGAAATACATTGACAGGTCCAAGATGGGAAGATGGAACGAGTAGTTTGCAGAGTTTATGAATGAGGAAAATGAGATAGAGTGAAGGGTTGAAGAGGTGACAATTGTGGGCCATGAAGCAGCAGATATTAGTAAAGGTGAAGTGAGGAGAGCATTTGTGAGGATGAAGATGGAGAAAGTAGTTGTTCTTCATCATTCAATAGGATCTTAGCGTGCGAGGGGATGTGTGAGGAATGGAGGAGGAGTGTGTTGGTGCTGATTTTTAAGAACTAAGGAGACAACCAGAGTTGTGGGAATGATAGAGAAATAAAGTTGATTAGCCCGACAATGAAGTTATGGGAAAGAGCTGTGTAGGCAAGACTCAGGGCAGAAGTAAGCATTTATGAGCTGCAGATGCAGTGACGTTGATAGAGAAGTGCATAGAAGGTCATGAGGATCTGCATTGGGCTTTTGCAGACCTAGAAAAAGCATATGAGAGGGTGCCTTGAGAAGACCTAAAGGTACTGTATCAGGAAGTATGGAGTGGCAAAGAATTCTATTGGACTGTATCAGGGATCAGCTCTGAGCCCCTTCCTGTTTCCTACGGTGACGGAAGCGGCTGACGGATGAGGCCGGACAGGAATCTCAATGGACTATGATGTTTGCAGATGACATTGTTATCTGTGGTGAGAACAGGGAGCAGCCGGAGGAAAATCCGGAGAAATGAAGGTATGCCTTTGAAAGAGAAATGATAGTTAGCCTCAGGAAGTAAACGTGTGTGAATGAGAAGGACCTAAGGGGAACCGTGACGGTACGGGGACTAAAGAAGGTATGAGGCTTTAGAAATATGGGGTCAACAGTCAAGAGTGATGGCGGTTGAGGAAAAGAGGTGAAATATTCAGGGTAATACATGATAAAATCAGCAAAATGAAAGTAATGGTGTCCGAGATGGTAGCAAGATCAGCAGTGTTATATGTTTAATACAGTGGCACTGAGGAAAAGACAGTAAGCAGAGCTGGAGGTAGCAGAGCTAAAGATGTTGAGGTCGTCTTTGGGAGTGATGAGGACAGATAGGATCAGGAATGAGTCCATCAGAGGGACAGAACATGTTATATGTTTTGATGACAGATTCAGAGATAGCATAGTATGGAAATTTCAAAGAGAGAGATTGTGAGAGTGGGTAGAGGGACACTGAGGTTAAATTTGGATACATTTAATTATAATTAATCATTTCGGTAATCTCTGCTCTTTGGTCCATCAAGTCATTTTTTCGGTGTTGAGAAGTTCTTCTGTCACTGGTATTCAGAGTAGAATAAGCACTTTCATTGTATATTAGGGATGATAATACCACTTTTTTACCAGTTTTTACAAGAAAATATGGTATGGTTTCAGGGTAAGGTGACATGGCCAGAGTTGGATTGTGTTAATAAATTCCCCTCTGATTGAAACCAAATTATTGTATAGAAAAATTGCTTTTCTGGATAAACCCCACATAAAATTGTAAAACAGAAAATTCAACAGGCCCTACTCTTAATTGAAAGATTTGTATGATGTATCCTTTTTTTGATATAAATTTGCCTTGATTCATACAACCGATAGCTAGAGGATAAATTTTCATTATTTAAAACGGGGTCATAATAGTCCTGGTGCTTCTGCTGTCTAATGTAGGAAACAATTTAGGCAAAAATCAAACTGAAGCTTCTCTTGGGCTGAACCTGCCAACAGCAACAATTACAGTGACACTGAAAATACCTTCTTTGATATCCAACCTACCCATAGACATCATCGTATTGTGTAGAGTCCATATAATTAATGGGATACTGAAAGTGTAGTTTGGGTAAGTCTGTCAAATGAGACCGCCTGCCCATTGCCCTTGAAGGGCCAAGTTTAAGAATTATTATGCAGTCTTGTCATATCCTTGAAATAGGAATTAAGAATATCTTGTATAAAGTCGCCGCTGTCACTCCTGTGCCTGTGGAACAAGCCTAAAGCTGAAGACAAACCACAGCACAATGAAAAAATCTGTGGACTGAATAACTAGTGTGCCAGTTCTTCTTCACGAACTGTTTCAACACAGATTTTAATGTGCTGAATAGGCCAAACAGCTGCAGACTGGCTGTATTTGACTACAGCCACTCAACGTTTGCTCTGACAGTATAGAGACGGTCTGCCACCTTTGGGAGGAGAAAAATCAGGCTAATAAGAATGAAAGTCAGGTTCATATCTATTTTTGCATATTTTTTACTAGCTTCCTTGGCTGTGTCGATTTAAGGAGGGCGGTAAACAAGAAGCTGCATTTGAGAGAGCTGTCTGTCGCCTGCATCCTGGTGCAGTTTCAGTCTCTCATTTGTGTGATTTCTCAAAGCCTGCCTTCCCTCTTCTTCTTTTCCTGCAAGGCATGTGTAGTGGCACTGTTAGTTCATTTATCATACTGCAGGCTCCCGCTCGCAGACCCAGACTTAGTGATTAATGATGACCGTTCAGACTCTTAAACATTTAGCTTTGTTCTGCTGACACACTAGTTACCATAACGGGCACCACGGGTTACTTAACTCTCAGTCACTGTGGGGCGGCAACCGAACAATGATGACACAAAAACCAGCTCTCCGTATATGCATGACCTTTGATGCAGGTTTTCCCTTTTTATAATGTTAATATTGTGATGCCAGGAAATGATGACGGAGTCTCTGAGTCGTGAATGAGTCCATCTTTTATCAGTGAGCACCAATAAATAAAACAAACAACTCAGCCATGCTCACCAGCTCCTGTGGGGTGAGAGGCCGCGCCCCTCAGTGTCCGCCACAATATGTTCAGCACTCACAGTGCAGTAAAAACACATTTTGGATTATTATCCTCTACTGGACTTTTTAGTAAAGGAAGAAAAATTATTAGAATATTTGCGAATGCAGAAAAAAATCAAAACAAATAAACACATCTTACTCTTCAGAACCTTCGGGTTGATAACAGCAGTGAAAGGAATCAGGTGAACTGGAAGTAGGTGAGTGAGTGTGCAAGTGTGTGTGCAGGTGTGTGTGTTCGTGTGTGCTTGTGTGTATGTGTTACTGAGACAGAGAGAGAGAGAGAGAGCGCAAGTGAGAGAGATATTGAGTAATTTCGTGAAGTGACTCTGAGTTGACCTTATGGTACTCCGCAGAGCAATGTCAATTTCAATTTCAGCGCGCTCCTTTCGAAAGTGACATGTCTGATGTCACAGCAACACGTTTCAATGCTAAGAATGTCATCATATGTAAAGAATTCTTGAGCAAATAGAATCGAAGAAGAGTAGACAAACATTTTTTTTGTCTTCTTTTAGCCCAAGCATCAGCACATCAGAGACGGTTACACAGAAAAGTATCTTATTTATTTGAATTTAAACCTAATTGTAACTCACGGGACAGTCAAAGAGGAAAGAATGGAGAGCTGTATATTTATAATGAGCATTTATTAATAAATAACAGTCCTCTCAAGAATTTCAAATATGTTCATATAGCTGATAATTATTAAGAAGGCTTATTTATGTATACCGTATCTTTATTTTTTTAAAACATTAAGGATCTATTGATGGAAAATGTGTAAAAAATAACTAAGAGCTTTTTAAAATTTATGTTTGAATCAACCTTGACTATATGCAGGGTCTGTCCCAATAGTAAAGTGGAAAAATTGAATGAAATTATAAGCCTGGTATAGGGATTATTAATCCTAAAGACCGCTCTTGATTTGGATCCAATACAGCAAAATAACATAATAAAGGGTGTATGTAGGTTCAAGGCAAAAAAGGCAAATGATGACGATGATTTCTGAAATTTGTCATTGATGCTTGTTCGGTTCCCTGGTCAACTGACAGAAGTTTCCTGGGTTAAAATGATGACAGCAAAAACTGTCTTTTTCTGAGCTGGTCAAAAACACGTGACTAAAAACACAAGGGAATCTTTGATGGACTGTGTGCACTGGGAGAATGCGCATTTGTGTGGAAGCGGGTCTGCTCCTGACTACATATTACAGTGTGTGTTGTCTTGAAGTAGGAAAGGGTGAGATTGTCTCCCTCCTGTTACCAATCCAATACTATTGGGTCCTGCACTTTGAAATAATGGCTTGTAATTCCTTTCCACTAGAGTGCATCCGACTGGGACGGTAAAATCCTCTGTTACAATTATCCCACACTTTCTAAGGATTGCACTTGAAGCATATGTAGGACCCGTGAGGCCCAAGTGGTGTGGAGGTATACACAGTTATCTATGAGTGTGGATGTTAGTGAGCAACATGGAGGGATGTTCACAATGGATTATTGTGCGAGTCCAATCACTCCAGCCCGCACTGTGAGACAACAAATCCATGACCATTCAATTCAGTCAGTCATTCAGTCAAAAAACATCAACATCAAACCAAATGTGTGACCGGGTGTGTATTAAATTGGAGGATATGTGTAATGCACCACATATCTCAGCTCAGGGTGAGTAAATCATTTATGGCTCCTTCAGTGTCTTTCACTCTCTCTCTCTCTCTCTCTCTCTCTCTCGCCCTCACACACACACACAAACACACACACACACACACACACACACAAACACACACACATATACAAGCATTCACACACGCGCGTGCACACAAGATATGAATCATCTTTCTGATCTGGAGATGTGGTGGACTGCACCAGTTCACCACTGGGGGACAGTAGTAAATCTGTCAATAGAAAAAATTGGACCACTTTTGACAACATCAAACGATCTAACATCCTTGATGTTATATCCTTTGGAGGCGACATCAAAAATTTCAAATTGTCTGAAGATAAGGAAATTTGTGACTCAGAAATGGCGAGCTTTCATCATCTCTGCAATTGCACAATGTAAAATGCTTAATCTTTCTCGATTCATAGTAACCACGCACACACACACACACACACACACACACACACACACACACACACACACACACACACACACACACACACTAACACCCCCCCCCACACACACACATACCCATTCACATACACATATATTGCTATTGAATTGGTAGTGCTGAAGAGGCTTGAATCCATCAATTTCCTCCCCACCACCCTGTCACAAATACACACATAGACTCACACACTCATTTCTGATGTCACAGAGGGCATGTAAGGGGTCATTTCTGAACTGACAAACCAACATTCATGCTTCAGCTATGGGAAGACGAAAAATAAGCTAGATTTACTTTCCCTGTATTGGATTTGTGTCACTTTTCAAGGCACAGAATAGGAGCACAAGATGATATTTTGGGGGCCCATGGAATTAGAAAAAAACCACACCATCCAATCGCTTATTGGTATAAGAAGTCGAAGCAGACAGTTAAATGTCATTTCCTCATCTGAAGATGAGCTCTTGAATCCTCTGTGTTGTTTTTTCTCTTTTTCACCATATGTACTTCCTCAACTCCACATGTACAAGAGGGTGGGATTAACATCGTACTGTTTTAACAGACTGGAAAGTGATGAACACAACTCATCTGGGAAATGTTGTATGGAGATAACATATAATACTGAGAGGTCAAATCATTTTCTGCTAGACCTCACCGAAGGTTCAACGCATGGGTTGTGGAGTGCGGGATTGTACAAGACGCAAAAGGAAAATGGTTGTCAACAATCAAATAGAAAAAAAAGATTTAACAGTACAACTTATTTGGTTTAATTACAACTAACTAAAATAAGTTGACAAACAATTTATTTGACAATCATCGTTTCAAAGAAGGAAAATATGACTCGGCCAAAGTTTGGGAATCAAGATTCTTTGCCACCTTTGTATCGGTTGCAAACTGAAAGGCTTGAGAAACTCAGTTTTTTATTCAGTTTCTTGAAAGAAATCTTGATTTTTCACATCCAGAGGTTACTCCTAAACCACCTCCATTGACCTCATTTTCAATGACAGCTGACAATGAAAAAAATGTAAAAAATAAAATATTTGAGGCGAGGATAAAGACTTTTTGATTTTCAGATCTTGGTGTGTGTATTCCTAGGTGACATAATATGCAGCTGTGGGACTTTCCCATTGAAACAGTGGCAGAAAAATGCAAGGAGACCCATGGAGAGCTTGGGAAAGGACACATTGTCAAGACCCCCCTTTCTCTTGAAACTTCCTGTGATCTCGCTCAGTATTTACCATCTTCTACCCGTCTTAACACACCCAATCCTCTCTTTTCCCTGACATTCTGTCTTGTCTCTATGACTGCTCTGGTGCCTCTCAGTTGCTCAGTAACTTTCAGTTTGATTTCTTTTCATGGTTCTTTTCTCTGCATCATCCTCCCTGACTTTCCTCTGTGTCCTTGCTGTGGGCCTTTGGTAAGAATCAAAATGTGTTGTATTTATGTCTGAGTGTGTATATGTTGTGAAGCCAGCTGTGACAACGGTTGCTGTCAGAGACCTGCAATGGTTGCAGCAGCAGAGAAGATAAAGTGGGGTTTTGTCTCCTGGGGGAGTTGCATATTTATCTCCTGGCTTAGTACTGACTTGATTTCACATGCACAGTCTGTTAACTGACTCCATCTCTTTGTTTTTATGTTCTGGGTTCTCCAACTTTCACAGGGGGAGATTATATTCCTGGACACATTTTGGCCTGTATACATCTCTGAGTGTGCTCATAGAAGCGTCGATGGTGGGATTAGAGAAACATCAAGTAACATGAGAATAAATAAATAAAGGTAAATAACATGAAGCCTTTCATATGATGAAAGGCAGTTTTTCTGCAGACAATATGGAGCCTGGCTTTAAAATATTTACGTTGGTGTCTCTGTGCTTTAGACACACAGCTGGGAGCCTGTCTGGGCTCATTGCACAAGATGACATATACTTTATCGTTCTCTCCCTCTATGCTTTTACACCAGAGAGAGTTTTGTTAACTCTTAAAAGATACTACTGAAGCCACCAAGGGTATTTCAGCTTGAGCTATGTGGTGTGTTGTAATACTTTATAAAAAAAGCATTGTATGTGCAAGAGCAACAAAGTTATAAAGACATGTGGAGATGCATGGCATTGAGGAGCTATTAAGTTGCAGTATGGGAAAGGTAGCATCCAGCACTCATGGGGGTAGAATATACATACCTCCTTTGCATATCTCAAAGGAGGTATATAGATATAAATACCGCTATTTAATAGTTTGTATGATATCATATTGATAAGAGTAAGCGGAAATCCCAAAGAAGGTCACTACTGTTCTTGCCAGATGCTAGACAATCGTACGAGGTTACGTGACAAGCAAGACAATCATCCGATGTGTTGTGGAACCTCGAGTCAGAATCAAGAAATGAATTTTTTTGAGTTCAGAGAGAAAAGACGTAGTGAGGTTAGGGAGTACATCCAGCTCATGCTGTTTAGGTTTGATCGAAAATAGATGGAAATACAGGTC
Source organism: Fistularia commersonii (assembly GCF_037954325.1). NCBI lineage: Eukaryota > Metazoa > Chordata > Actinopteri > Syngnathiformes > Fistulariidae > Fistularia > Fistularia commersonii. Next base: position 8,235,131 of record NC_141287.1, on the reverse strand, counting down.
AAGGCAGTAAAATCAAGATCCCTTCGAGCAGAGAGCATTCTGGAATGAAGGTCATCTCTTCACCAGCGCTAAGATCTTTAGTTTCCCAAACTGCAATGCATTTTTTTTTATGTATAGAATTATAGTGAACCAACAGAGATTCTTAAGATAACTGTGAGGAACATACGGAGTAATACAATATTGTATATACATGAAGTGTAATACAAGTGTATATACAAGAAATATGGACATTTAAATCCTTTGTTCTGTGCAGTCCCTTTGAGTTTATAAACAGCAGCATTTTTCCACTCTTGATCATCCGTCTAGCCTATTTTTAAAGAGTTATCTGATTTTCCATCCACATGAAATGAAAGACAAAAGGTAAGCAAGCACCAGATGAAGTAAAGCACCTTTCTTGCCCATGTCCCCACCCACTGCTTTCTCTAATATCTCAATCTAATCCGTCCCTGCATTCAATACCTTTCCATCATATCTGGGCTGCTCTCTCATGGCAGACAAATTCACCCACCATTCATTAGGTGGCCGGCATGCGCGCACTGGATCGAACCCAGCAATCTAACATTATGCTCCTGCAGAAAAAGCCTTCTACTCTCACATACTAATTAATGTATGCACACACATAGAGGGCCCATCATGACCTCACGTCAAAGAAGACAAACAGCGGCAAGCGGCAGTGGCCACCCCTCCATGTGGCAAAACAGTGTATGGAACCCTGGCACCATATGGGCTCTCCATTGTTGACAAAACAGCCTAGGGAGATTAGTACTCACTATTTGCATATATGGAAAACACTTTAACAATACTTTGTCTCCAGCGAGTGGAGTGCCATCATTAAGCTGGCCTCAGAGCTTGAAAGTGTGTTCAGGGGGATTTGTCAAGTCATCCATTTTGTGTCATTTGGAAATGACACAGATAGTGTTGCTGGAGGAAATCCCATAGCTCTTACCTAGTTGCAGCTCCATGTTGCTAATCTTGTTTTCAGAAGGGAACAGGATCTTTGGTGGCTTGTCCGTCAAAGGAGCTGAAAAGCAAAAAAAACATGGTCATAATGATACGCAGCAAGACTCACAATACACACCTATTTGAAGAGGTAGAGGTAGTATTACTCTCTGCAATTTTTATAATTTTCTTTTGTAACCACATCTGTCTGGTAGACCTTAGTAAGCGTTTGTCACAGAACATACACAGAGACTACCTCCCACCTCCTATATTGTTTTTAAAATAAATAACTGTTCATTTCATCCTCAAATCCTTTACCACTTTTAAAGATACTCATTGAAAACATTTTGCTCTCCAATCTTTGGTTTCCGAGTGTTACAACAACTTCCAGTCACAAAATAATTACAGATTTGCTGAGAACAAACAACCATTTAATCAACAAGTCTGTTACACATTTTAATATATATCATGGTTTGTCTTTGTAACAAAGTGAGGGGAGCAGCTGATCCTCTGATGATGCTAATCATCCATATGGTGGATGTCAGACCAGCCATTGAAGTCCTCCCGCTGGGGTATTCCACAAGATGCAGGAGTGTTATTGACTTTAACAGCAATTGTGTGCTTTATGAAAGAAGCTGTGTTCTTCAGGGTTCATAGGTCACGAGGAAGAAATACCTTTATTGTCAAATTCAGTTATACATACAGTACAACGTCGACAAAACTCGACCACTGTATTTAACCTATCATGGATAAACCGTGAGCGTGAAACAGCGAGTGAGCAGCATCAGGGGAGCAGTTAGGGAGTTGCACAACAACACTTGGACTGGCTAGGGGCTGCACGGGAAGTGAACAAGGAATGTTCGGTTCCAAGGACAACTGTGTTCACGCCTCTGAGCCACACCGCACCATCATGACACAATTTTCATGTTTGTAACTGAACAGGAGCTGAGTCCGAGAAATGACACGTTCAGTGTCAGAAAGTTAAAATGGCCCCTAAACTTATCTTATTTTTCCAACCCAGTTTTAGGAATTCCACCCGCGCTATTACTGTGCAACACAAGAGAGTTAACACAATAGTGTTTCAGCCAGCTTTTGTGCGTCAGCTCAAGCAACTATGGAAGTTTGCATTTGCTGTAAAATGCTTGAATACTAAAGAATGCTAGTGTGTCATGTACTGAGAAAAGCATATAAAGTGGTTGGTAGGATTAAAAAAACACGATCATTAGAACTCTTAAGATGACAAAACTGAGTTTTAGGGTTTTCAATCTTCCTGATAGATTTCAAAAGTTTGCAGAGCAAAACTCAATATCAAATCCTTATTTCATTTGGATCATATTGTGTATTACAGTGCTCAGGGTAAAGTCTTGTTTTTGAGTTCTGCTGTTCAGATAACCAAACAACCAAAAACACAACCAAAACATGACAATACTGTTTCAAATATATCCAAAGTCTACTGATTGCATGGGGATTAATGAGTGAGAATATTGCCAGGCGGCCCGGACTGTTCCAGAACGATATTCTTTCATGAAATCCTTACTGATGGCAGGAAGGAAACGACTGCTTTAACAGCATGGAGTGAGTTAAGAGGATGCAAATAGAGATAATGACAGGAGAGATAAAGAGTGGAAAGAAATGGGGAGAAAGTCAACTTGTTGTTAGAGGAAGGAAAAGTATCATGCTGTTATAAAGGGGGGGGGGGGTTGATGAGGGCTAGGAAGGATCTGAGGATCTGAAGGGCAAACTTCTGACTGTGCTGGAATATTTGAGGTAGAAGAAGGGATAAAGAAAACAGACCCATTAAAACAGGCATCACTGGAGGACAAACCGGAGAGGCACAATATGCAGGATTCTAGCTGATTGAAATCTCTAATTTTGGAGCAAAAAGGATGGGCAGATAGAAAAGCAAAGAATGCTAGTGTTTGGAAAGCTTAGACTTCTGAAAATGTATGCTGTAAGTGTCAGGACAAAGGCTCAGTGGGGGCTGCAATGTACCATCTGGACTGTGACTGGGTGATAGAACCTGGTTGAGGACGTGAATCTACAACAAGAAATTAAAGAAAGGTAAAAGAGAAAACTTAATAAAGAAAATTTTGGTACACCTAAAAGAGGGAGCAACATTTGGGTTTGGTAACTGTATATGAAGAAATATTTTCAAAAACCCATAAGTTGCTTGAACTGTCAAAAATCAAAGCATGTAGCCTGAGTCCGCAAAGGAAAGAGGAGAATATGATATGAAAAGTGTGGAGAAGGAGTGCATCCAAAATGTTGCAACTGCAGAGGGAGACACACTGTAGCATATTGGGGTTGTGAAGATAATCAGAAAATTAGGCAATTTTCCAACAACACGAGTGAAAGAAAAAGTGTCTTATGCAGAAGCAGAAGCTGGCGAGGCAGGCGAAGCAATCAATGGAGCCAAGTTGCAAAAGGCAAATGGCAGTGGAGGCAAAGCAGAAAATAAAAAACAAATAAGAGAGTAATTGGGAAAAAGAAACTTGTTGCTTCATTGCAGGGCTGATAAACATGCCATCTAAAGTTGAGTCCATAACAGGAAGAATTCAAGCAACTGGCAGAGCAGTGGTACATCATCTTGATGTGATGGGCTTCAAACTGGAGGAAGTTTAGGACAATGATAATGAGCAGGAAAGCAAGGAATGACGTGGTTGTTGATGGTGATGACATCGTGGAACTACACAAGCCTGATAGCCAATGGAAAGGAGCTAATTAAGATGGTTGGAAGAGAAACCAGGCATCCTATGCAAAGTCACGAGGGCGATACAATGTCAGCAACCATTTATTACATGGAATTGCAGGGTTCAGTCCAGACATGGGGTAATATTTTCCCCGATTTTTTTTTTTTTTAAAGAAATGCAATACGTGCAAGCATATGTCTGTATATATGTAGATGAATTATTAAAATCCATGAATGAGAATAGAATGAAATAAATTGATTAACAACTGTGAATACGTTGCAGTAAAACTAATAATGCCCAAAGTGATGGAAGTGTATGCCCTGTGTGTGCTATAAATGTTAGTTACCTGTCATGTTACCATGTCACATCTTGTCATATCTTAATGAATCTAAATTAATCTTAATTTATCACTTCGGCAGTTTATATCATTGGCTACTACTCTAGTAGTTGTTGATATAAATGTTTTGTATGATGATAAGAATAAACCAGCCTTTTCTGCTTAGAACTGGAACTAAACACGATATACTGAGTAGTATGCTTGACCGGGAGCACAAGACAACACAAATCTTTACTTCCTGAACTACAAGAAGAAATCTACAATCCCTCTGAATAAATAAAGGTCCCTTCCTGAGAGCATACTTTCCAGGCACATCTAATCATTCAGTGAATTTGCAACAGACCCGACTCCGGATAAGCGGGAGAAGATGGATGGATGGCCAGCTTTATCTTTCCAATCTGTCTCCCAGTGCTTTTATCAAGGCACCTCCTTCCATTTGAGTATCACATGCTCCTCTATCCTTATTGTTAATACCTATGACACTTGATGGTGAAAAGCATCTTAATTTAGTTTTTCAATGTCTGTATTTCAGAGAAGAATAGACCATGCATGGTTTTGTGCAATGTCCTTCAGCACTGTGTTCTGCTGTGACTAGATTAAAATGCACCATCTTGTTGAGAGGCTGGTTAAAAGCTGATGATAATGTATAAAGCAACCACTCAAGCTGTGAGAAAGAAGGGTTCATGTCTGGTAGACTGTTGTTAATATTTATTATATGTTGGCCGAGGAAAAAAACAAGCTTTTTGCTCTACTGAAGCACCTGCTGAAGTGTAAATACTGTCAGACAAGCTCAGTGACATCTATAAGAGGGGCGGTCACAGGCTTTTAGGCACAACAGTTTGCTCTGTTAATAGGTAATCACACAGCACAAATTACACAGGATAGTGATACAATTTTAATTATATATCAAGCTGGTATACATAATTACACAATGGGTGATCCTATAGCTAATTATGCATTGGGCAAACAAATGAGGACAAGTTGTGTATGGGAGATGAGAGAGAAGGAAATTGTGGTTAGAAGAAGAAATGTCAGGAGCAGACATTGCTGATAAAAAAGAAGAGCTGCTGAAATGGCAAAAATAATGTTACTAAAAGCAGACACGATTCCAAGTGTCAGATCTAACACCTCAGTAAACACAGTAAATGTAGTGCTATCACACTGAATGAAAGAGAAGGAGAGAAAATGATTATGTTTTGATTGGCTGATATTTATGAGAAATAGGACTTAATCAGATTGATTATTGATTCATGTTTAAATGTAATATAAATATGAAGGAAGCTGACTCAGATGAAAATCTTGAGGTGTGTGTGTGTGTGTGTGTGTGTGTGTGTGTGTATGTGTAGAACAATCACTTATGTAATACAGTCCTGTGTGATGTCTCCTATATATTGTGCAGGTAAGGCATGTTTTGTTATGATGGCTGTCTCGTGGAGTGTAAGCACAGTTCATGGATGAACAAATGGTGATTCTAAGGTATAGAAAGATTTTATTTATTTTATTATTTAAACATACATGTTTACCAAGCAACACTCATCAAAATAACATTTACATTGTATTGATAATCAATATATATTTACACATAAAACCCTGACATTTATTTCAATATCTTGGTCCAAGGGAGAAAAAGTTTTAAATGAAATTGCCTCACACCCTGGAATTGCACTTTATACTGATTGATTATTGTACATTAACAACTACAGACTCTGACTTAACTTTGTCTCATGAATTCTAAACATAACTGGAAAGCAGTATCATATCAAGGATGATTTGTAAATACTGCTTTTATGTTGCTCAATTAAGAGAGCAATGCCTCCATTAAAAATGATTTGCTACTAATAAAGTTACGTGTTTTTAATCAATAGTAACAAAGTGTCTGTCTTTGCAGTGACAATCATGTCCTATCAGAGCGGGAAATATGTCTTCTGCGTAAAAATGTGTTTTTAGAGGCGCACCAACGATTATTCTTGCATATTCTCGCAATACCAATATCCATTGTCTGAAAACGAAATTCCGTTTCCTCAAAGAAAGGGTATGATTGATGCATTTTCAAACCACCTTGAAGTAAAAATAAAATAAACAACAATCCAAAAGAATCTCTATAAATTCTTCAATATCACACCAGTGAGCCTGGCTACCTTAGCGGGAGAAAGGTCAGTTGCTTAAAATTACCAGAGTGCTTCAGTTTGGAATAAACTTAAAATGCAAAAATTAAAGCTTTATGAGTGTCAGCATAGTTAATCCAAAATTCAAAGCGTCCGGGTGAAATTTTGGTGTTGCCACACAATGCCACACTCTTGGCGATATCTTTGGTGGTAAATTTCATCAAACTTCTTGGATGTATCAAGTGCTGTCTCTGAGTAGGTCTGTACATGGTTTTGATCACAAAATATAGCTTTGAGCATGTTTTTAGAATGAAACATTTACACTTGTTATATAATCCTTGGAAAAAAAAAAGAGGCAACAATCCTTTTAACAGTGATGATAATTTTGACTGTAATCGTCTTTAAATCTTATCATCTTTGAGACTAACCTTGGATACTGGAATCACAGATTTCAGTAGACGCAAACTCCAGTTCTTGAGAAGTTGCAGCTCTTCTCAAGTTTTCAAACTAAATATTGTACTGCAGAAGGTCATTGTATATTAACAATGACCTCTTTTGTACAGTTCATTCTAAATTCCATTAGTCCTGATGATGCAACTGCCGCCCTGCACGATTCCCTCTATTTAAGAGCCAAAGCTTTCCATTTTCACGAAGAGCCGACTAATAAAATTGTTTTATCTGAAACCATCCACTTGGCCATTTCTGTGTCTTGCTGTGCTCGTAGGTGCACATCCTGTATAAATAAGACTGGTGAGAATGTTTTTTCCATCAGAGAAATTGGCACCATCAAACTGGGGACAACTGATCTGTTTGGACATGCCATTCAAGCATTTATGACCAAACAGCCATGAGTCTATGTAACCAGTTGGGAGACTTTAATAAGCAATCCATTTGTATGAGAATAAGATAAGGTGAATTCTCCCCATAAAAGGAGAGAAAAGAAGCCTAATAAAATCCCTCATGGAAGTCAATGATGAGGGACAAATGTTTTCAGAGTGATAACAAAGTTCCTTATTCCCCAGTTAAAAAGAAAGATGTTTGCATATTCATAAACCCTTAAATGTCTAAATTAGGGTGAAACGAAAGGTTAGCATCTGATATTTTTTCAACGTCTGAAAACCACATAGCATTTATCAGAAGCCTGTATGCTTTGATGTATGTGTCGAAGGATCCTTACAGCAGAGGAAAATGTGTTATTGACTGTGATTGTGCCATCCCAGCAGCTGAATGTGAGCAGTGCACATGCAGGAACACTTACATGAAGTTTCTTTAACATTTTTCAGGCCAAGGACCTCCAAATTGATAGAAGGAACCCCCTACTATACACATTGTAATATTTTTTTTTTTATAAACTGGGCCTTGTACCATAAATAACCATGCCTTGTTATTACAAATTCTTGACTGAGCTATTCAAATAACATACAGGTTCATATATTCAAGTTCACATGTGTTTTTTAATTTAACCATGAACAAGGTACGGTAAGTGGGGCCGGCCTGCCACTGCCATTTACAATCATGTCAACCTTGTCATATACCTTGCCAGTGGATACTAACGTTGATATCAACACTGACTCTTAATTGCACAACAGGTCTCCATTTATGCATTTACAACAAAATGTTTGATTCATGTTAATAATAATGTAAATACATTTAAAAAAAACAAACAAATCATATTAAAAGTTGTATCCCTACAGTACCCTGGAAGGCTTCCAAGGGGTCACAGACCATCCATCTATTGTCTACCGCTTATCCTATTCAGCGTCGCGGGGGATGCCGGAGCCTATTCCTGCTGCCATCAGGCAAGAGGTCGCTCTGGACTGGTCACCACATATAAAGACAGACAGTCAATCACTCTCTCATTCGCACATCTGGGCAATTTTCACAAATTTTCCAATTTACCAATGTCTGTTTTTGATTATGGGAGGAAACCGAAGAACCCCATACAGACGAAGGGAACATGCAAACTCCACACAGAAAGGTGCCTCGTGAGAAAGGTTCTAGAATCGAAACCACAGTCCTTTGAACCAAAGTGCTAACCGCTAACCGCTAATCGCTAACCGCAATCATCCTGACCGGGTCACAGACCTCCTATTGAAGATCTCTGCCCTACAAACATGCCACTGGTAAATTAGACAATAATACTTCATTACTGAAGCTAGAAATGATTTTAACTGCTGCTTTTACTGTGTAATATTTTGCATAGAAAATGACAAGAGACATCAGTGGTATACAGAATATAATAACACAAAAAAACAGCATGTTTTTTGCCTCCTCCTAAAGCTCTGTCCTAATCAGAGCAGTGGTCTTAAACCTCTCTTACGTGCATGGTAAATCTCATTACTGAGACCTCCACCAACCATGCTCCCAGTTTGGACTGCTAGTGGTGTCCAGTAAGACAGCACCATATCTGTCATACATTCCAATAGAGTTGTTGAAGTCCTTTTTTCCGGGGATGTATGTAATATGAATTATGCATTTTAGCAGGGTGTCTTATTTTGCCATTGACAAAGACTCCAATTTTAAGGTCAATGTGTTGTGGAAGATTACTGCTCATTCATGAAAACTAAATCCGGTTCTAACTTCATATGAATGACGGTTGTTCTTTCGGAACGCTCTCAATTGTAGGGTGGTTTCAAAGTCAGTGAATGGGAGGCGAAGAGATCATGGATCTAATGGACGTATACTTTGCCTGCGTTGCAGAGTCTGCTCTCTTGTTGGAAAGCAGGTAGTGAGGTAGCTGGCAGTAAATCTGTGGCTCCTTCTTTGTATGGCTTTCCGAGTATTTTCTCCCGTAATGTTGCGACCGAGAGAAGCCTACACGCAGGATAAGTGATGAGTATCATTTGCAGTCTAAATGTACTGTGTATATCATTTTCCCCTACACTTCCAAATTGGATGAATAGTCCAATTTGACAGTTCCTCTCCTTGTGTAGGTGGGCTTCCCCTCTTCACAATGGTAAACATGCAACTCCAAATCAATTAGCCAAAGCAGCTTTTGGAGCCAGGATTCAAGTGGCAACAAAACAAACGCTCATTGCCCAGACAATGTAAGAATGCATTGCTCTCTACTTAAAAGAGGAAACTCATTAAGACTGCCTTAATTAGACTAGGATTACATTTTATGCAGGTTGACGAAACAACTCGCATTTCTCTCACAGTAAGACATACAATTAAGCTGACACAGAAAGTTGAGAGCGTTTGAAATGAATAAGGAGCATTATTAGTGGCCTATGCTTTATGAATTAATCAGCAGGGATGCTAAGGTGGTGGAAATCGTATCATCCTTGAGATACAATGGCCTTCCCTACTTATCAGTAGAAGAGAAAAAAAATGAAATGCATGCATGAAACTTTAAAACACAATCTAATGATTACATCTGTTACATTATCATGTGAAATTTAATTAATCCTCAGAGGAGAATTGCAATTACAGTGACAATGATGGGAGGGTGGAGGGAGCTCCAATTTAAAACATGCAGCCTCTCTTTCTATTTCTCATTGCTTTTCACCTGTCAACATGAATTTTAGCCCTATCACAGAAAACTCACACAGATATGGTGCCCCAGTATCTCTCCTACAGTCTGTGGGGATGTGTGACACATATGGTGCACTGCTGAGCTCTGAACTTCAGGGTTGCAATATCACAGATGCTCCATTACAAGTAAGTCACATGAAGAGCAAAGACCAACATTCATCAGCGAGGGTTCATAGTTTTTATTTTTTATTTTTTTATATATAAAGAAGCCCCATCGTCTCAAAACGAAAACATTTCAAACGGTGAACAAACCGCAGTGCATTCAGGTGGGAAACGCATCTGTGAGAAATCATGTGCCAATGTTTAAAAGCCCTGCAAGTGTCTGCTTAAGCGTGTGTTCTCAAGCATGTTAAGAAGAAGACGGGGAAGAAGGGCAACTACAGACAGCAAGAGATGCAGAGCATGAAGGTGCGAGAGAGAACACATACGCTGCATGTTTATGATCTTCACAGGGTTATGTGCTTGATCCATAAAAAAAAAGCCAGTGAGTAGGCCTCTGATGCACTTCAAAGTTCAAATGAGTTTGAATACATGGGAGCGTATAATGCTAGTGCATGCATGTGTTTGTTCTATATTGCCGCTTATGGACGCTCCGTCACGTATGAAATGGAAAAGGACAGGGATGAATAAAAAAAAAAAAATCAGGCGAGGAAGACTCAAGAAGAGAAGAACAAGGACCGGTGGAGGAAGTAAGGACAGAACACGGGAAGGAAAGAGGCTAGAAATGAAGGGAAGTTGATAGGGATAAAGTCCTTGTAGTCTGTTCAAGCTTTTTAAATTTATAATGTTGCTGTATCAGCTCTGCAACAGTCTGTGTGAGTTCAGCAAAGAAGCCTGCTTTGTTCTGTCTCTGTGATCTACGGTAGTCTTCATGACGCCGCTCAGCCTGCTCCTTGGTGTCTGTCCTCTGCTGTTCTCTGGCTGTCCACCAGATGCCCTCAGACCTGGTGTGGGCACTTCCTGTTTTACCTTACAATGACTATAACCTCCTTACCCCCTTATCAGTTAAACTCCTTAACCCACCAGACAAGCTATCTCAGCTGCTTTAAATTATTAGATTTTTTTTCCATCTATAAACCTGTTCATTAATTAATTCAATAATATAACACTTATTGTACAGTCAAGGTCTGGGGGCTGTCAATGGGTTCAGGCGGGGTTCACTCCGGACCGGACACAGAGGGCCTCACATAGAGACATTTAACCATTTACCATCCTCTCTTGGAAAATTACCAAATTACCAACTGACCTACTACATGTTTTTGGATTCTAGGAGGAACCCCACACAGACACCTGGGGCAAACACACGCCACACAGAAAGCAACCCTGCTGGAAGTGAACCGGAGAACTTCTTATTGGAAGGCGCAAGAGCTATGTGAGATGTTATCAACGAATTTGACCTTCTTTGTTTTGGTATTTTGGTAAATTCTTCTTTGGCTACAGGTCTTTGATTCTTATGTTAAGATCCTTGTTGCTTCATCTTGTTTTTCTTATTGCTGAAATGTTCAATTTCAGTGCTTTTTGGAACCACACATTTTCTCTCCATTTTCCTGTCATTCCTCGGTTCTCTGCCTATCTAACGCCATCTGAGGGCAACGATTTCTTTCACACCATTCTTTGAGAAAGCGTGGCCCTTCTCTTCCACTTGCTATCTGTTCATTGATTTATTACTGTCTCACTTAGCCTCAGCACATTTTCAGTAAACTTTGCTGTTTCTTTTGTAGCTTTTTTTCTCCACAGTTGTGTCCTTACCCCTCCGTGTGTCTATGTGTCTGCATTCCTTGACGTCACTTTGACCTTTAATGTAATGTGTAGCTCTTACACCACACTGCTCCCCTATTAAACTTCACCACACGAGTAACATTTCCAAAGCTGAACATTTGTAGAGACTCTTAGGGCGCATTCCTGACAGGCATGGAACAATCATCCCTCCCCCCACCCCCCCCAAAAAAACAAAAAAAAAAAACAAAAAAACAAAAAACAAATTAATGCCTTTCTGTCAGACAATGATACCTCAGTCAACTGATGACACTTTTCTTGAGTATTAAAGCACAATGCGCCATTATGATACATTTCTGTTTTGGTGGAAAGTGGAAGCAAAGTGAGAAATATAAAGTGCCAAAATAAACATTTTCAGAGGGAACATATATTGGTCATAAAACATCTGGCAGCATGTTCCACAGCAGGCAATCACAGAGGTAAACTCTCTTATCAGTGCAAATCTCCTTTGGCAATTCGGAGGGAAGCCCTTGTGGCCAGGTTTTCATTCTGTTCCTCAGCCAGAGCAGGAGGAAAAGACTAACCTAGACAACAGCAGGAGAACACCAAAGCAGGTGGATACACACCTAAGGGGCAGGATTAACATAGTCCTGGCACATTACCACCAGCATGCACTGTGTAAAAATGAACCAGAAGGGTGTTTTCATGTGTTTCAAGCTGTAGAATAGCCTCCAACCTGTTCAAGCGTGTCCAATGATGATCCAGCTGGGCCAGTGGGCTACTCGATGTGACAAATATAGATCTCAAATTTAAATAAAGCGAGGAACAGAATAAAGTTACAGCACGCAGAGGCTCATCTCATTGCCATCTGCTCCATCAGCTTTGGACTCGGCATTGACCTCAGCAGTTCATAAAATCCACGGATACCCCTCATCTAATTGTAATATGGTGTCTATACAAGTCAATATTCCCCATCTGCTGGAAATAGCCTGTATGATTTCATTTTTTATACTTTCAGCAGGGGAAAAGAATTAGGTGTGCCAAAATCGTCAAATTATATGCAATCATGGTCTGAATTTGATTTATGTACGATCTATTATATAATTATATTCAATTCATGAGATGAGAACAACTTTATTTATCCCGAAGGAAATTGTTGTGCCAGAGTTTCAAGTAAAAAAACACAACAGTAATAGATAATAGTAGAAAGGCCTTCATGCCTTCATCATACCAAAGATAAAATATAGAGTAGATAAAACTAACAAAACAAATTAAATACCCTCTACACAATGGAATCATTTCAGTGTTTATACAAATAATATTACAATGACATTTGCACATCATAAACGTTTAACTCAGCCACTTGTAGTATGAAATTGAGCCAAAATGCATTCGTATTCCCGTCTTCATCCCACGTTTTTGGCATTAAATGAAAATAATTAGTGCCACCACAAATTGTTTGGATGGTATTATTATGAGTAACGTGTCTTTGGACGTGATTTAGACGGACTCTGCACATTCTATACAAATCCTGAAATTGAAATGCCGTTTTTGGTTGGTTGCACAGCTGAGGGTGCAGTAAACCCTTCATCTATGTGGATGCCACAAGGACTAATCTATCAATTAAATGGGAATCACATGGGATCTGATACACTCCTGCTCGTGTTTATTTAATTTCCTCTCAATTGAGTAGAAAAAGGGAAAGATTTGGGGTATAACAAAATGGAATATAATTTTAAAGAACAACAATAGACATTAAAATTCAAATGTTCTAAGGGAACAAGTGAATACATGTTTATCCCAGTGAATTGTTTGACTACATAGGCAATTTCTACAGCAAACTAAATTAATTTAGCACGTTATTCTCATAGCTGTTTAACTGTTTATTGGTACCTTGATTTGCTTTCTCGTGGGGAGTCTTTTTACCAAAGGGTAGAACAGCTAAGAAAAGAATCAGAGAAACAATTTATTTTGTATAATTGGATTACATTAATTAGGTGCATTGCAATTGTTTCAGGATACTTTAAAATGTGTAAACTAACTTCATTAACTTAAATATCTTTGGAGATTAGATTCAAGCAATGAGTGGACTACAAGATTTTTTTCATCACTCTGTCTTTTACTATGTGACTGTAAAATTGGTGTGCCAGTTGACTGACTGGCTGTTAAAGCATATTTTGTATTCATGCTATTTCATGTGGCATACATGGTTAAATTTCTGAAAATCCAGTTAAATTATGGTTAGGGACATTAATGAAACTCATCTCCTCCCTCTACCCAAGCATGAAGAATATTTTCTATGTGACTAGTTAAGAACACTTTAAAACTTTAACTTCCAACTCCTGTTTATTGTAGTAATGTTACTTAAAATAGAATCCAACTTAAGTTCTCTGAGGCTTTTAAATCTTTAAAAGGAATACAGAGCAGAACTTTGTTGATGATGACCGCTTTCTTTCAGAATTCTTCTGCCGGATTTGCCACTAACAAAAAGCGTGAATTATATTAAGAGTTCTATGTACAACACTAAGGAATGGATGTAATTAAATCTGTGTATGTTCTCATTCACTTTAAAGCAGAAATGAGAGAAGGAAAATTTATATTTTCAGAAAATGTCAGCATTGTCTTGACTTTCTACCTTTACTTATTCAGTTAAGAATTTTGATTCCTATCGAGCTACCAACATTGATAAGAAGAAAAAAATAATCCTGGACAGCAGAAGTAGATGAGCTTGCCATTGGGGTCTGCAACTGTTGTTGACAACAATTTTTCTTATCCTTCACCTTTGTTGCCACTGGCAAGCACAAAAAAGTCAATATAAGAGAACCGCAAGTTATAGTTAAATACAATGAAGCATAAGACTTATCAGATTAAAAAAAGGTCCTCATAAGATGAACTAGATTTGTAACAGGTGAAATAACACAAAAGTATTGGTTACAGAGGTGATGATCAATACACTAAAGCTCTCTGGCATTGATGCATTATAATAGATGGTCTAAAGCAAGCTAGAGTTTTGCAGTTGACTTGAATCTAGTAATCAATCTAGTAACAATGCATTGCCAGAAGGAGATCAGTAAGTGTGTTTGTTTCCCCTTAATCCAAAAGTCAAACAACAATCTTTCAGCCCTCCAACATAGAAAGAGACAATTAGTTTCACTGTTCTGTGTTCACTCCCTCACTCCAGGCTCCTTCCATTCTACCAACCCAGAAGCAGAAAATCTTTTTCTCACAAAGGTGTTGTGACCCCTCTCAGCTGGTTCCTCTCTCATTGTCGCTGTCCATCTCCCTATTTACAGATTTCTATCTTAAGGTTTCAAACTCCAACAGTGACTCATAAGACGAACACTGTCTTCATCACTCTCTGTCAGAAGTAGTTACGGGAGTCATGACACACACTTCCCTTGACAGGTTAAACTGATGAGAAGCCATTAGCGTGAATGGGAAGGCCTCAATAATTTCAAACCTCTTCTTCTGGATGCAGAAGCAGGACACCCATGTGTTTCAGTCACATCATTTCTTGTCCTATTCTATAGAGAAATGCCTATGAAGAATTTCACATCTGTGGATGGCACAGCATCTGCCAAAAAAATCTGGTTTCAATTCCCCTAAGTACACATCTGCCCAAGCCTTGTGGAATCTGTCATTTGCTGATGACTGTTGTCATCGATGGAATCATTAGGACGCGACACAATGCTAGCTGGCAGGTTTGGTTGATAGTGTTCTGGATTTTCTGCATGTTTGCAGTGTTGAGGAGTGTTAAAAAGAGCTCATGCTGTGCTGCCCACACTGGTGACCATCTGGACACAATCTATCACTTCTTCCTGCGCTCCCCTTATGGCAATGTGGGGATCGACAGGGGTCACCGATCTTTAACAAGAAGATGTAAAATGAAAAAGAAAAACCATAAATGAAAACAGAATTTGAAGACCTTTAAAACAGGCCTTGCCACTAATGTTAATGTCATGTGTGATTTTTCCTCCAATCATTTGGTTTAAGGAGAAAAAAAAACATTTTATATTTTATTGTAAGGATTGCTTACATTTCTGACATCATTATATCAGATAATTCAGGCACTTTCTTGTTTGAACATCAGATGATGTTTCCATTAATTGCAAACAAACTATCCAACCGAACAAGTAGCCTCATCACTGGGGGTTGAAATACACTCAAATGTCAGATTCATTGAAATGATAAGCCCTTGGAGCATGATATATCTAACAAAAATAACATAAGATTCACCAACATCAAAGTATTCATGTTTTTCTTCCAATGCATCTTAAGTTAACCATATCTGCCATCCATCCATCCATCCATCCATCCATCCATCCATCCATCCATCCATCCATCCATCCATCCATCCATCCATCCATCCATCCATCCATCCATCCATTATCTACTGCTTATCCTGCACTTAGGGTTGTGAGGATGCTGGAGCCGATCCCAGCTGTCAATAGACAAGAGGAGTGGTGCACCCTTGGCTTGTCAGCAGTCAACCACAGATCAGCATTTAGAGACAAACAACCGTTCACCCTCTCATTCACACATCTGGGCAATTTTTCTATCCATCCATCCATTGACTATCGCTTGTTCCACTCAGAGTTACAGAGGATGCTGGAGCCTATCCCAACTGCCATTGGGTGACATGCAGGGTACACCCTAGACTGGTTGGTAGTCAATTACAGGGTCACATAAAAAGACAGACAACCATTCATTCTCTCATTCGCACAACTGGGCAATTTTTGCAATTTTTCCAATAACCCTTCTGCATGTTTTTGGACTGTTGGAGGAAACCAGACAACCTGGACGAATGGGACTTAGACATGGGGATAACATGAAATACACATCTAAACAATTTAAAGAAATTGATACTGCAATCAACTTGTATATGGGACAATGCACGTCTGAATTTCGAAGTAGAATATTGAGCAGAAATGCATTAGTGCACCCTGATTATTGAAAATATGATCCCCAATCGGATAGATATTAAAACCACGGGTGGACTGCATCCAGTAGGTCATTTTTTCCCCCACATCCCTAGTGGAAGTAGCTTAGTTGGCCCCTCTGGATTTAGCTGCAATTGTCAGACATCCAAGTCTGTACATAATGACTGCAGTGGGATACTTCAGTTTTACTGCAATGTTGTGTTTCCTTTGTGCCTGAACTCTCCTGCGGAGGCTAAATGATGAAGTATTTCCATGCGTTGCTTACTCTGTTGAGATTTTTTTCATATACTTCATATATCATTTTAAAATTTTAAATGTCTTACACAATTTTTCATTAACATTATACTGATTCAGTGCATTAATTAAGCCCCCCATTATGAAAGAAAAAAAAGAGAATTTTCTAAATGTCCTGACTGTTTTGAATTCAGGTTCAGTTACAAACCCAAGTAATCTAATATCCAAATATTCAAACATGAATGGGCTTTACAGATTTTTTTATTCCACCAAAATATTTGATATTTTAATTTATAAATAAACCACTTTATATGCTGCGCATGAGTCTCACTATAAAAAGTTAGCCAGAAGCAGTAAACGATCACAATCTCAGTCCAGAAATGAGCTGTTGACACAGATCCCATATACACTACTGTAGCTGCCTTATAATAACATTATTTATGAATTGGACACAATGCAGAAGACAGGGGGCTCAAGCTACATTACTTAATTCTTTCTCTGGGGTGTCCAAGTCTAAATCTAACTTCAGAGAGTACGACCTGCTCTCTTTTAGTATTTTGGTCACCAAATGGTTTTAATTCATCATAAGCATTAGCTACATATAATGTTGTAGTGCTTAAGTCAGAGAAACACCCGTATGACAGTTTAATGAGTAGTAAATGTTGTTGGCCACAGCCACGCCTCACAAGCCCCTAATAATAAAAAAAAAATAAAAATAAAAAATTCATTGCCCCCCCAAACCACACCCACAAAATTCCCAGCAACCCCAAAATCATAAAGAAAACAAACATCAACGTAAACCCCAACATTCTTGACTCACTACAATATTGTTGCACAATATTGTTGGATGCTTTTTTTTTTCTCTAATTATTCCTAAAAAGATTATTTATGAAAAAAAAATCTGTTTGAAAATACAGCAAGGTATTGTGCAATAATTATTTACCGTTGGGATCTAGCCATTGTATAGTGGACTGCAGGTGTTTTGTGTTAACCTCCCATCGTTACGTTGGAGATGGACATGTCCCGCTATCCATTACAAGAATACCAAGTTTTCTTTTTACAAGATACATCCTCAGTTTGTTATTCTTTCACATTTGTTCCATTCTATGGTAATAATCACCTGTGTATAGCCAAAACCACTCACGAACCATACAGTACAGTGTGAGCCTCAGGAACTGATGGAGAGCTTTGACCTCCCTGGAGGTGGAAAAGGTTAAATGCTTGCAGGGCTGGGCTCTTTTTCTCAGCTTTAAAAGCCTGACATGTTCCCTACAAGATGTCTGACCCTCTCTGACACAAATCAACCAGCAATGATTACCCTACAGAACCCAGCTCAAATACACACAGTATACACAAACACACATGCCCTGCCAATGCCTGAGAAGTGTGTGCACCAGAAACAAAAAGGTGAGGCAATATACTTGTGAAAGAGGAAAAGTAATCCCACGAATACTTGTACAAGGTCGAATAAGGAATAGAACGAAGAAATGAATGAAACCAAATGAGTCAAGAGCAGGAGATGTGAGCACAGTGAAGACAAAAAAGTTAAGTTTTAAAACATTCTGTGTCCCTTTTCAGTCTTCCATTTCATTTATTTATTTATTCTCCATTAAGGATTTCTACATTGGGGTCATGCTTTCAATGTCTCTCTGTTGAGAGTGGTCCAATTTTCACAAAACCTAAAAGAGGAGCTGAGAAAGAACTAGAATTGTGACGCGCAAACATGTTTCCACACAAATAAATCATGATGAAATTTATTAATTAACATTCTTATAGTTTTGTTTGAGAATTGGCAGTTCTTTTCAAATTGCAACATATCATTGTCCGACACATTCAATTATCAATCAGGGCTTTGTAAGTCTGTTATTAGTTGCTATTCTCTACTATGCGGAGAAGAGTGGGACATATATTTTGCACTTTATTTAGGTACATACGACATTGGGTTTCATCACTGAGTGAGTCACATTCTGGTTATAGGCCGCCTTTGATACTTTGGTGGTGTGTGTTGTAATTAGCTTCAAATACAGGTCTAAAGTGATAGCTGGGTTCATGTCAAAAGAGTATAATGAGGATATATGGGTTTGCATCACTATCACTTTTCCTTGGTCACACCCTCTCATTATTAATCGATGTCAATGTGACATCACAAGTATTTACATTATAACATTCTTCCTGGATTAAACAACACAATAATTACTTAAAAAATTGTGAGATTTATTTTGCCAAATTGCAGGATTTTTCATATCCTCATCCCTAATGATTGCGTTTAATAATATTGTGGAAAACTGAGCCGTGCAAGTGCTTTTTAAACAAAACTTTTTGTTGACAAATTTTTGGATAGAAATTTGAAAAAAAAAAAAAAATCTGTACACCACGCCAATAGTGATCCAACAATATCCAACAATAAAGATAATTTATTTTTATATAGTACAGAAAACTTATTTTCACATGACTTTTCAAGCAAACATAGGCTCTGCCTCATTCGCTTGTGTTAACACATATTTCTGGTAAACTTATGTTTGCTCAAAACGGCTTGCAGGAATACGTTTTTTTATACTATATGTAATATAAATTATCTTTATTTTTGGAGCACTCCTGGAGTGGAGATTTTTTTCAAACCTCTATTCAGTCGACTTTTTTGATCCAACACCCATCCTTAACTGGGCAACGGAGGTACATGTTTTTTCTTTTTCTAGCTCATGGAATTTTTTGAATGCCCTTATAGATTTGCTTCAACCTGCAATGAAATTGTGTTTTATTCTACCAGTTATACGTTTTCGAATTTATTTATATAAGTTGTCACTAATTCGACAGGTCAGACTCTCTGTTAAACAGTAGAGGATAGTATCCAAAATCTTGAACGATCGAAAATCCAAGATCCAAAATCTTAACCTTCAAAGTAAATGGAGAGCTTGCTTGTCTGGGACAGGATTAAACAGAGATTGAGACTTTAAGCTCTACGACTGATTCCCAGTTAAGTTAATGCATAAAAAATGCAGCCTTGTTTGTTGTATACTTGAATCATTGTTTGCTATAAAATATTAAACATATTAATTATTGGTTTTATGAAATACCACAAACCAGTATACTGATTAAATACCAGTGAAGTTATTAAATGTTACATTTGTTTGACGAAAAATATAAATACTGACCAATTATCTCCAGCAGGACATTGAGCAAATGGCTCATCCACCACACTTTTACTCAGTTTTCAGGTGTCCAGAGTAACATCCCATCCACAGTGTGAAAGTGTGAATCACATATTTGTATATTGGTTGGATGATGTTTTTTTTATTGATTGAAAACAGATTGTGATAGGGTGTATTCGTGGCATGCATATCTTTTTCTCAATTTTTTACGTCTGCTGTATTTCCCCAGATATTTAGCTATATAGATAATTATTGTAAAGCAGGCTTCTGAGCAACCATGGATTAAATTTCTTCCACTATAATCATTAATCCTTTTCTTGAGGATTGTGAGTGGTCAAAATCACCTCCGGCAAAAATATGCTGGAAGTAACAAACTGCTGATGGATTTATTAAAGGGCTGTGCCAAAATATCATCCATGCATGTGAAGAACTCTGCAGATTTTTATTTGTATCTCTCTGAGCTGATCAATGTAATTCAGAAAATAAATTGAGGAACAGAGTAAAGAAATTGGTCTGTTCTCCGAAACTTCAGACTGCATCTATGGCATTGAGACAGAAAAATTTGCTATAAATCCACAACAGACTGAAAAGTGATTTATAGACCTTTATCCAAATATATTCGCATTTGCAAGAGAAAAAAATCTAGACTGAGGGATTCTGGATGGCAGAAATGTTAAATTGCTTTATTCAATAGCAGTTTTTCAGTGGTGTCTCAGGAGTAGGACAAATCCCAATGGAGAGCTCTCTTAAGTCCCTGCTTTGTTTCAACACAAAGCCACTTTTAACCTACTTATCTCACAATAAGAATCATAATCTTATGAACGAAGAGATTCAGGAAATTATTAGGATATCTGCTTTATTTCCATATTGGATACGACCACCTGTTAACTTCACAGAGTATGAGCAAAGGGAAACACCGGGAGGTTTGACAGTAATGACTAATAATGGACCAGTGATACAAAGTGGGCCTCTTCACAGGGAGCCTTTGATGCAGGTGAATCACATCCTAAACATACTTATTAGCAGAAGAGAGTGAGGAAGGAAGAGGAGAGTGGGGAGGAATTTGTTCTGCACGTTAGCTGGCATGCTTGGCTGCACTAGAACAGAAGGTTGGCATAATGAATTTTGGCGTGCAAATGGCTGTTAATGAAATAAAGAACCCCACCCCACCAGAGGTGTTTGTGTGTGGATGCGGTAAACATGTGTGCAAAACAGAGAGCAAGTGAAGAAGATAGAGGAAGTTTGTGAGGTAAAGATGGAGAAAAAAAGTGAAAGACGGAAAGAGGTTGGGAGTTTTTTTCCCCCCCTTGTATGAGAAGGTATTTTGTATTGCTTGCATGGATTTTCAAAGAAAACATTTTCCCCCCGTAGCATTGAATGTTCCTTTTGCTCATTTCAGTCAGAGCTGGCGTGTACAGAAATAATCTGTGACAACAGGGGGTTGGCGAGCCATGGTGATTTGATGCTCAATCTCTCTCTTTGCAATCTTTTCCTTCTTAGTAGTCACCTTGTGAAGGAACAGAGGCAGAAACACTGTAAGATACTGGATTACAAACAAACATATTTACAAAATCCTGTTGAAAGACTGGAACATATTTTTTCACTTAATCCAAGGTCAGATTAACGTTATTATCTCCGATGGGGGAATTCAAGTACTCAACACGGACTAATGCATATGCCAATCATAACAAACGGCAATAAACAGGAACCCTCCCCCCGTTAAAGTCAATTTTGGTTATGGTGAGAAAATAATAGCGCTAAACAGGGAACAGGAGAGGTATTGACAGCAGCATCAACAACAGAGAAGTAAACAGATGTATTGCTGTATTTTCAAACTGAATTTATTTTCACAAATTATCTTTTTAAAAATGCTTAGAGGAAAAAATATCCAATTCCAGTGCAACAATATTGTAGCGAGTCACGATTGTTGGGGTTTATGTTGATGCTTGCTTTCTGTGTGATTTTGGGGATACTGCGAATTTTGTGGGTGTGGTTTGGGGTGCAATTATTTTTATTTATTTTACCTGGAATTGAGCAGGAACAGTTAGTTGTATTGCAGGCTTGTGTGGTGTGGCTGTGGCCAACAACAGCTATTGCTTATTAAACAGACGTTTTATCGTTTCCCAGGTGTTTCCCTAACTAAAACGCAACTATGTATACTAAAAAACAGGCTGAAAAGCAGGCACTAAAAACCAAATTAAGAATATGAATCTAATAAACAGTTACATAGTGCAAAGAGCTTTCATTTAACCTAAGGGATTTTCCCACTTGGAAAAAAAAAGGTCCTGACTCCCAAAGTTCACTTACACCATTAAGTATGATATCTGAAAATTTCATCAAATATTGTAAAACTGTCATTCAGTTGTAGCAGCTTGGTCAGTTTAATTCTAACTCAATGTCTCAATCTATATTTTACGACTGGGTGTTATACAGCAGTCACTGTAGAAATATAATGCTATTTAAGTGGTCTTTTGAAGTCACCCTGTTTATGTTAAACTGTGCAATTTCACAGGTCAGATCGATTTACTGCAGGTTGTCACTAACGTCAAACCTGGAACGCAAGGTGCAAATAGACACAGGGATTCCATTCAGCATCTCATTCCACCGCACCGGATGAATGAAGATCTTTGTATGAGGCGACTGTGTATCTCATTTCTAGAACCGGCGACGTTCATCAATGAATTCAGTCACTCTACTTGCTATTTTGACCTGAAAAGCGTTGTAAACTTGGATTGAGGTGTTCCCAAACACAAGAAAATGGCCTTGATGTTAGCACAGTAATGAAACTACAGCTGTAATATTGCACATGTATATTCCTTAGTATTGCTGTAAAACTAAATGTTCAGTAGAGCTAATACATCGTCAGGATGTAAACACAACAGTATCGATCCTGTCGTAATCAAAGGTTGTTAAAAGAGAACAAATATTCAAGTTCAGGCTCCACATATCATGTTTAATGTCACACATAACGAAGACAAAACGTAACACCGGTGAAAAGTCTGTCTGAATTTACAAGCGGGAGAATAGGTTCTCGGCAGGCCAGGTGGCGACGGGAACTCTCGTGTCTGACGACAATCTGTCCCAACCCTCTCAACACAGGTTCCCTAATTGAGTGTTAATTGGGTGCTAATTATATAACATGTTCATCCCAAGATGCCACAAGACGAAGGTGTGTAGAAGAGTGTGCAGATCAGCGCAGTAAAACATTCAGGGGTATAGTTACTGCGTCACTGTTTGCATCTGCTTCCTAAATGGAAAGTGTCATGGTGTGCGTTAATAAGATATCCCTCATTTGGGAGGGGGGGGGACAAGTAAAAAATATGGATTTTTTTCAGGAATAATACTCTTCTCTCATTAACCTAAACTGATTGCTAAACAAATATTGTGCTCTACGAGGGACTCTTTGAATTAATCATTCAACAAACATTTCCCATTGAAAGTTCAGGCTCTGCATTAAAATTAAACAGATGTTTTACAGTGAAAGTAGTAAACAGTGAGGGTGACTTGCGTCTTTACAGCCACTAAGTATACAGACAGACTGCAGCACTGAAACTGAACATAAATATAACATGGTTATGAGGGAGAGCTCTTTTCTTATTAAAGTCATAAAGTCAACACACAAACATACGCGCATGCACGCACACACCCAAACACACACACACACTCACACAGAGGGAGAGAGAGAAAGGAAAAGTGCGAGAGAAAGAGAGAGAGAGCAACTGAGATGCCATGGAAACTAGAGGACAGTACAAGAGTTGTGTATATTAATAGTATATTATATGAAATGTGTGATGTATGATACACTTGGCTGTGTGTGTGTTCGTGCATCTGTGTCTGTGTTTGTGCTGATTAGATGCTTCAAAGATTTTCAATTTCACTGTCTTGAAATCTCTTAAAAATATTTACACCGACAGACTGTTTGACTTTTATTCTAGGCCTGCCATTCTCTGGACAAAGCCCATTTGTTGCTACATTAGATGCAAATCTTTTCAAAAGAGGGTTGCATAAAGGTTTTTTTTTTTCAAGGCCTCACAATTTCCTGTTGCTCACCTTCAGTAAACATTACCCTAAGGCCACTAAACAGGGACCTGAAAAACCCAACAAAAAACTCAATTTACTATGAGAACATGGCAGATATTTCTGTGAAGTCAGCATCTCAACCTCTGTGATGTTCCATCATTACCTTGACTTCAGCAGTGAGGGAAAATAAAGGTAAATTATATGGACCATCGAGAGGTTAGAGAACATGCAGTGCAGGAAAAACAACTTGGCATACATCTCTGTTGCACAGATAATCTGCCTGATCCTCTGAATTCCATCTGGGTAAGACATATTTAATGCCAAGAACCTCCTTATATTGATGCGGTTTCTTCCTGATGTGATCAAGACACAGGCGCGGGGCATATTGTTTTTCCTATTTTTTTGACAATGCAGTAATGACAGGGAATATGACTGCGGTCACTTCACCATGAACATAACAGAGCAATCCCTCATCCAGCATATTCACTAATAGATTTCCTTTTCTTTTCTAATTAAAAAGGGAAAGCTTTCTCCCTGAAAGGCTCCCAGAGCTATATTGAGGGGTGGAGAGGTCAGTGGGAATCCATCACATGTGATGCAGTTAATCAGCACATAAGCGTGCTCCAGTGCACTGCTAAACAGCTGCAGGAATAGATCCAACACTCAAGCTGTACACCACTGGGAAGCAAACCAGTGTATTCATGAAAGCAAGGAATGTATTAGAGAAACCACAATACGCGCTTGTTTCTTTTATCTATTGGAAACTTGCAATGAAAAGATATTCTTTAAGTAATACCAGAGAAAGCTGGAGAGAATCAAACAATGAGTGAGAAAGAGGGAAGTTTTGTCCAAGAACAACTTGAGAGAAGGACAAGGATAGAGCCCTTGCCCATGGTAATTATTTGTACCCGTGTCCCTACTTTAGGAGTGACAACAAAAGGTGTTGGGAGAAAGGAGTGAAAACCAAAGAGACAAGTAGAAAAGTAGCGCCTAGAAAACTTCTATGGACTGCAAAATCAGGATAAGAGAGATAAAGGAGGGGTGAGAATTAGGTGAACAAAATCTACTTTCATAAGAAACAACCTTTTACCCCCTTTTTTATTTTGAGTGAAAGGCTGCGGGTAAATTATGTCTCTGTCTGTCAGCACATCTACCAGCAAAATTCTGCAATTACTTTTAAAAAGTTTTATGCGTGGAGTAGCATCAGCCTTGGGAGAACCAGTCTTGATTTTTGGACGGATCCTTTGCACCTGATCTCAAACAATCGGAGCTGCCATTAAGACACCAGCCTGACACTCATCCAATTGCCAGAACACCTTGTCTTTTGATTTTATCCCTCCAGCATTTTTGCGTGATTTGGATTGTATTTTTGTTTTTCTGGACTCTGCCCTTTGCCTTCCAATTATGGCTACAGTTTTTTGAAAACATCTTTACACAGTCTTGTTCATGTTTGACTTCCAGGTGGCTCATTGGCACAGTGGTTAGTGCTTGGTACTCACAGCACGAAGGATTCTGGTTTGATTCTGTCAAGGAGACCTTTCTGTGTGGAGTTTGCATGTTCTCCCCTGTGTCTGGGTGGGTTTCTCTTGTTTCCTCACCCAGTCCAAAAACATGAAGCAGGTTAATTGGAAAAAAAAAAGGGAAAAATTTGCCCCGAATGAGTGAGTGAAAGGTTATCTGCCTGTATATAGGCCCTGCGTCCAGGGTGTACCCAGCCTCTCGCCCAAAGCTGGGATAAGTTCTCCCGCATCCCCCGCGACCCTGAGTGCAGGACAAGTGGCAGACGATGGATGGATGGATGTTTGATGTCCCTTGGTTAAATGAGGTAATCGAGTAAAAGTAATTATTATCATTATCCTTTATCGACATTTGATATGCAGTGAAACTAATCTCAGCTTACATACCAGAACTTGTTAATGTAAGGAGTCATTGTTCTGTGAGACATCTCCCCACATTCCCATCACTATGTAACTGCTGGAGCATTGAGATGTTTCTATGTTGTCCATCTATCAGTCCATAAAACCAAGCTCTTGGATGATAGATTCCATTTGACTGACTGAATATTGAAAGGATATCAGAGGGTTTGCTAAAGATGGGCATCATGTGTTAGCCCCATTTCCAGGGTATGCACCAACATTTAGGGCAGGTGAAAGAAATGGATAAAAAACTGTAGGGTATTTAGTTGAGATGCAAGTTGAAATAGAAGTGACAATATGATAACATGCTCTTCTGTTGAATGTTCCTTGCCAAAATGTTTTCAGGTGCAATTGAAGGCCCTTTTGGGAGGGGTGAAGACCATCTTGAAGAGTTTTGGGTAATCAGGCCTGAAGGATTACATTTAAAAAATGACAGTTATAAAACTGAATGATAGTTTTATAACGCTGAGCCATTTGTCCAAAAATCTCAATGCCATGTCTGTATGATTGTGAGCATGATTTTGTCTATCCTCAGCATCTGAAGGAGTAACAATGGGATCCTGGGCTTATCAGTGCTTTTACAAAACTTAATCGTGACAGTGAATTGGAGTCAAGTCAAATAGGATTTTACCGAACACCCGTAACTTATCCATCCATCCAGCCAGAAACTTACAAGGGAGAAAAAAAGAGCTTCTTTCTGACATCAGAGTTGAGTGAGGCACTGAAGTCAGTGTTGCAAGAAGCTTCTGTAAAATGAGTCAGTGTATAAGGACAGTTTTTGAAAACTCCAGCAGTGTTGTGGCCCCAGTGGGTACAATACATGGAGGTATAACGCCAATGATGCATCCAGCTTCAACACAATATCTGATGGCAGAATATTGACAATACATGAAGACCCCTTCTCAAACCCATGTCTTTGCTATTGAGCAGGAGATAACATATAACCAGATTATATACTATATAATAATATTTCTGAACAGAACAGACTTACAGACTTACATTTTATCACATATCACTCAAAATGGCTGCTCAAAGAAATGGAAAATTTGGGGGACAGAGTTTCCTTACACACATTCAAAATCAAATATTTTTCAAATATCCAGCCCAGGAATGGATACTTGAAATCATTATACTCACAGTTGTGCTTACATTTCTTCCATGACTCTTGTGATTGTCTAGGTCATGTTTCTGTATGCAAAATCACATTAATCTTGCTTTGCCAATTGAAAAGAGAAATCAAGGGAGCAGATAAATGTATGCTGCTTTAACAATATTATTATTTTAACGTTATTTTTAATGCATTTTTTAAGCTATTCTCCTAAAATCTACAAATTCAACTTGACATGGCAAAACCCCCCTCACAACATCCACTCAAGTGAAGAACACTCTCCAGGAAGTAGGTGTATCAGTATCTAAGTCTACCCTAAAGAGAAGACTTCATGACAGTAAATACAGAGGATTCACCACAAGGTGCAAACCATTAATCAGTGTAAAAAATAGAGAGGCCAGAATTGACTTTGCCAACAAGCACTTGAAGAAGCCAGCTCAGTTCTGGAACCACATTCATTGGACAGATGAGTCTAAGACAGGGGTGGGCAAATTACGGCCCGCGGCCCACATCCGGCCCGTTGGTCTTTTTAATCCGGCCCGCCAAAGATTGGCACAGAATTCATACTTGATGTGAAATTTTGAATGATCGGATCAATGAATGTAGGAGCTCATTTTTGGAGCTACTTGAGAACACTCAAGTATTTTCCTGAGCTGAATGACACAGATTGACTTTGTGATTTAGCCTTTACTGTGGACATAATGACACATATGAATTAGCCAGACGTGAAGCTAAAAGGGAAAAACTGGTTTGTGCATGAAATGCAAGCAAACCTCAGAGCTGGTTTTATTTTCAAAGCAAATGTCAGACGAGTCTGATATGTACTGTTAACGAATGCGTTTTTTTTTATTTTATTTTTTTAATATGTATCGTATTTTGTGGTCAATGCGGCCCCTGAGCCAAAACATTTGCCAACCCCTGGTCTAAGATCAACCTGTACCACAATGATAGGAAGAAGAAAGTTTAAAGAATTGGAACAGCTCATGATCCAAAGCACACCACATCTTCTGTAAAACATGGTGGAAGAAGTGTGATGGCAATAGGTCTCTTGTGTTTATTGATAATGTGACAAAAGACAGAAGAAGCCGGATGAATTATGAAGTATATAGGGATATACTTTCTGCTCAGATTCAGTCAAATGCAGTAAAGTTGATTGGACAGCGCTTCAAAATTCAGATGGACAATGATCCAAAACATTCTGCAAAAGCAACCCAGGAGTTTTTTAAAGCAAAGAAGTGGAATATTCTGCAATGGCTGAGTCAATCACCAGATCTGAACCCAATCAAGCATGCATTTCACTTGCTCTAGACAAAATGTAAGGCACAAAAATCGACAGACAAGTAACAACTGAAGACGGCTGCAGTAAAGTCCTGGCAATGCATCACCAAACTCAGTGTTTGGTGATGTCCAGACTTTCAGACTTCAGGCAGTCATTGCCTGCAAAGGATTCTCAAATTATTGAAAAGTAACATTTTACTTAGGGTTATGTTTATTTGTCCAATTACCTTAGAGCCCCTGAACTGAGCTTTTATAAAAATAGCTACAATTCCGCCATGTTTAATCATTTTTGTTCAATCCCTTGAATTAAACCTTAAAGTCTGCGCTTCTATTCTGTTGTATGTGGTTCATTTCAAATCCAAATTGGTGGCATGCAGAGCCAAAATCATGAAGATTGTGTCACTGTCCAAATATTTCTGGGCTTAACTATAAGTGAATCTCGTGGCAATGAGGCAAACACCTGTGTGCCAAAGGGGACAACTGGCTTCAGGATGGAGCAGGTGAAAAAAACCCCAAACAAACAACCATGAGCTACAAAGCAGCTATCGCAGCTGGGCAGACATGCAAGGATGGGCACATACGGTTGACACACAAGCATATCCATACAGTATGCACAGGTGCATTTCTGAATGAAATGAAACAAATTATATATTCTGGCAGTGATTATCTTTCCATTCACCCAAACTGTGCAATCTTGCTGCAGAGACAGAACGAGCAATAATGGAGCACTAGAAAGTATAATTTCCACTGTGCAAGGGGGAAACAAATTGGGAATGCTAGTTAAGTAAATGGTTCACTGGAAGGTACTAAAACTAAGATAAATTTGATTTTGAATACAAAACCGGTGGTGTCGTAAAAGCCAAAGCACTAAAAGATGCGTACACCATCAGGACAAAGCCAAGTAACTATTTTCATGTGTCTGTGGGTGCATGTCTAATTTAGTGTTACATAGATTTCTGCGTCACTCTACCCCAGGGCCAAGAGGCTTTGACTGCCCACTATATGTATGATTTAGAGTATTAACTGGGAAGGGAAGGATAAGGATTGGATCAATCTTATGAAGTTCTATAAGTCTGCAGAGAAGACTTGGGGCGTTGCAGATAGGGGTTTATACGCACACACACACACACACACACACACACACACACACACACACACACACACACACACACACATACAGAAAAAATTGAGGAGCAGATAATGTCAGACATTTGCTGTCATTGTAACCCATTTAGAGTTGTCTCATTGGGTTTGCGTTCTGCTCACAAGCAAAACTAATTTGGAAACAGAGAAAAGACACTGTACTATCTTTTTTTTGTTTTTGAAAAAATAAATAAAACAGATTTGTGATGGATGTGTACAAATACATATTATATGTACATTCACATGCTCTTCTTTAGCCCTTCATTATAAGACTTTGTCCACCGGAACAAAATCATATGTGTGACAATTCCTTTTCTATTACTGTCCTCTAAGGTTCTTTAAGGTTGTTAATAGTTACTTTCCTCTATGCTGTTTTCTCAAGAATTACATTTGTACAATGAAACAATTACTAAAGGCCTCCTGAGTGAATGTGAGTCTTTTCGTATGCAAGGATGAGCCCCAAACCCCAAACAGCTGCTTAGGAAAGAACAGCAAGGAACTCTTTCCTCCTCTGTTGATATAATGGCTACCGACTAAGAAGAGGGTGGTCGCTGTCTGTCAGGGAGGTGAATAAGAGAGGGCAGAAAGCTTTCTACAGGGATGTGAGGGTCCAATTAAGAGCGAATTGCTGGTGAGGAGCTTGCAGCAAAGTCAGACAATCAGTGTCAATAGCCAACATGCATGCTATCTTTAACCTTCATTAATGGCTATGTAGCACAGAGATGTAGAGGTACATTCTCCTAATATAAACACAAGTTGTTTACTGCAACTATAACATTCGCTTCCAGCTGTTCAAAATAAACCATACAACATCCTGTTAGCTTTTTAAAGATTAGACTCTTCATCTCTATTGGAATGTGCAAAAACAGTCTAATGATTCACATGCATGGTTTAAACATAATCAAATGCTCCTACTGCCTCAGTGGGCTGTAATAGAAGGTTTATTGGAAACAAAGTAAAATGAAACCAGACATTAAATTGATGTGGAATCAAAGCTTTGGAGTCATGGCTTGAATGATGAAGCAGTATCTAGGCGAAGGAGCGAGGGAAAGAGAGGGAGGCTTGATCTTTCCCGCCCTGAATTTAAACAGTATGCTGTTCCAGCATCAGTGATTTTAGTCAGATTACACTTGGACCGTCTTTCAGGAAACGCCCATTGACAGGAACTTCACATGGAGAATGAGGGGCATCATCCAGTGTCCATCAGTCAGACAGTCTATTTTTGCATCAATCTGTAAAGTGACTCCGATATGTGTCATTCCCGTCTCTCACATTAAGAATGACCTGAAACTTGGCAAACAAGCAAACCTTAAAAATGATGGTGAAACTATCTGCTACATGAATTTGACTGCTTTACTGAGCACTGGACTTCTATCGGCACTGTTTCAGCAGGTAAACACAGAAAACATGTCATGATTTTTAGCAATAAATTCTTGGTATGATTAGTGCTTTTTAAATGGTTTTTATAAAATGTAAGATAAATGGTAAATATGAGTGTCTCGGGTGGGTTTCCACATTTAAATTTGCATCTAGATTTTTTCTCAATAAGATAACTCAGTATTGCTGTACTCCTACAAACCTTTTCCAGACATATCCATATCATAAGATTTCACTGGACACATGTCCCACCAGGCATTCTATTTTCTACTGCTCTAACGATGATAAATAAAAGGAATGTGTATTGCAGGATAGAAATGTCAGAATGAGGAAAACATTGCTAGGTGGACCCTCACATACAGTACCTATTTCCAACTATTGACTAGATATTTTGTTGCTCAGACTATTGCCGCTTGCTGCCAACATGAAGATGTAGACCAATCCTTGCTTTAACAATTGATTGAGGCAGTGTTGTGCATCATTTAACAAACATAGGCGACTAAAATAAGAAAGAGGCCAACTCATGTATGCTTCAGGAAACCAGCAGAAATCTGGTACATATCCTCCTCATATCCAAAGAAAAGCAACCGCTGCCTCAAATTGATCCTTTGTGTGGGCTGCAGTCGTAAGTGTTTTCTGTGTTTACCTGCTGAAACATTGCAGGTAGAAGTCCAGTGCACAGGAAGATGACTAAGTTTTCCATGTATGAAAAAAAAAATCAGTAAAACTGGAGTTAAAGATAGTTGTTTGATATGAAAAAAATAATTATTTATTCTTTGGGCAAAATTTAATAATCAGGTATTTGATTCAGAACGTCTTAGCTTTGATTCAAGCACCCAGAGAAAATCCTAAAGGCCCATGTCAGTCAAATGTTTTAGATCTATTGATTGCAAACTGCAGCAGAAAGTAATTGCAAATAGTCACAGTATTGGACATTTTTACTACAAGCTATTGCTACACGATTAGGCAGTAAAATGCTCTACTGATAGCCATGCTGACATTATACCAGTTAACTAGGTGAGTCAGACAGCATCTATTTCATTTAAAGAAATGAAAATTAACAAACTCAATTTTTACTGTGAACTTACATTGATTCACAGTAGATACATCTACGTATAATATAGTATATTATATATATTATATTGGTTAAGAGCAAACTAAGAGAAAAGCATTGATGCCAAACTAAATGGTGAGAGCTAGACTGTTGGAAGAAGTGACTAGATTGCCTGCAGTCATGAATGAAGTTTACTGTGGGAACATTGTTTGCAATGAAACTATGCTTTATAAATGATTTACATTATTGGACAAAAGGCATCCAAGCTGGTGGTGTTGATCATCAACCACAGTGGAGTAAATACATTGAAAAACAGGGCATTAGAAATGCCCGGGACTAAAAGGAGTTTGCTGGGAATCAGGCAGTATCCCGACACTGCCATCTTTATTCAAGCTCTTTGGCAGTAATTTCCGAAGTACATGATGCCTTGCGGGGGAAATTGAACTGTTTTGCCTGCCAACTTAACTTTCCTATTGACTCAGCCATCTTTGATCATCTCGGTAGATTGTTATTCATCTCTTGTTTTGTCTGTTATACTGTAGGGGGAAAAAGGTCATTAATGGATTTGGGGAATATTATATAGAATAAATCAATAAAATCCCATTTGAACATTCATCCAATAAATTATCTGAAAGGATTATCATAAAAACTCTGCAAAGGAGATCTGCAGTGTGACCTGCCAAGAGTTCCAAATCTAATATGTATAGCCAATAATCTGAAAAGGGTCCAGAATTGTGGCTCAGTGTTCAGCAATATCCCAGAGCTCTGGGTTCAAGCAGTGCTTTTGTGGAGTTTGCATGGTCTCTCTTTTTATTCTTTTGCCATCAAGAAAAGAAAGAGATGTGACAGACCCAGTCACAGACCCTGACCAGACCGTACAGGAATA
This sequence comes from Fistularia commersonii, assembly GCF_037954325.1. Classification (NCBI taxonomy): domain Eukaryota; kingdom Metazoa; phylum Chordata; class Actinopteri; order Syngnathiformes; family Fistulariidae; genus Fistularia; species Fistularia commersonii. The sequence goes on along the minus strand of NC_141287.1, from coordinate 8,202,705 downwards.
GTTCAAAGCAGGGGAAGAACTTTGTCCTGATCGGCTCTGAGAAAATTAGGACATTACACCTCCCTCTCATTATAGACACATCCCAAAACATTACTTTACACCACTAATTTATAGACAATTTGATGTCTAGCTGTAGGTTCTTTACATGGGCCTTACCTAAGTTCCTAAGTAAGATAATTTTTCCTGCTAAATACCAAGGACTACTCAAGTATGACAATTTTCTGTGTTTTTATAAACTAGAATCTGAAGTAATGAAAGTTGCAATTTCCAATTTTCATCTTAGTATACTTAATAATAATATAATACTATATAGTATCCTATACTTATATAGTATCATATCTAAATATAATGACATAACAATACAATAATAACAATAATAACAATAATAATAATAATAATGATAATAATAATAGCAATAATAACACTTAACTCTATTCTATTCAGACACTAATCATTAAAGATCATAAACCTATAGACTTGTGATAATTTAGTTGTCTAATTTAATTCTTTCTGTGAGAGATATAATATAAAAAAAGAGTTAATTACAGGACTAGGATAAATTCAAGATGAAAAATTGGGTTGAGGTTTCTCATTGTTTCATATCACAGAGATACACAGATAAATTAGCGTCAGATGGTAGATTAAAGAGCATGCTACGCCTGTGTCAAAATTTTATGCTGCATCCATCAAACTTGCAGCTATTCAGCACATTTTACATCACTCTTATTACAATTTACAACTGATGGAGTTTGTTCATTCACAGATACATTACGTCGTGATCAAGGAAATGCAGAGGGAACAGAAAATCCCGTTTTGCAAGTAGTCTCTGAGAAATATAGGACTATTACTTTATGTAATCACAATATGCCCAAGTGATGATAACTGAGTTATGTGAGGCACTACAAACAACCTCAGTTTGCTGCCAAATATACTCAGGTGGATACGGATCCTAGCTTGACCTTGTTGGTACAAACTGATACACACACACTCAGAAAACAAACACATGCAGAAACACGCACTCACACAGATACACACACGGTCTTTTTCTGAATCTTCCTCGACATTTTCCCCTTAAACTCTGACACCTGCCGTGACCGAACAGTTTGCAGTTTCCGCAATACACATGCTATCTATACGTGTTCAGGTTCTCAGGTGCACATTGTGGAGAAGATACCTCAAATTATGTTAGTATGTGGACCTCCTGGTAGCAAAACCAATAATCTGTTTATGTTAGAAGTAATGTTAGAAGATACTGTGATGCTATACAATCTTCAATTTTGCAAATAAATTCCACCATGTCCTTTTACCGTCCTACCTTTCTATTATGACCTCCTTCAACCCTACTTTCCCTCACAGCCCCTGAAATCAGCTGCTCTTAGTGGTCCCTAAAACCAGACTGAAGCTCAGAGGGGAAAGGGCTTTTTCAGTAGCAGCTCCTAAACTATAGAGTGAGTTGCTACTCCCTTTTCGTCAGGCCTGTTACAAACCATTTAATAAACCATCTGTTTTTTCTGGCTTTTAACAGCGTGAATCACTGCTGCCTGTGTTTTATGTTTGGATTTTGTTTCTTAAATATCTTAAATGTGCATGTTTGTATTTTAAATTACTTTTGCTTTTTGTAAATGTATTCTATCATCACCATATAGAACACCAGTTTTGAATAATATCAGTGGCTTTTTTAAAAATTCTATGTCTCCCCGTGCGTGTGCACGTGCACATGCACTTTTTAGCTTGTGTCTGGTCAATAATTAATTAACAACATGTAACTGCCTTTAAATCCTTTTCTCTGTTCTTTACCTTTCTATTCCTGAGCCTTTGCTTCGATTATTTCATTAGGATTGAAGTAGAAAGATGTGTCCAAGTGTCATACAAGATGTTGGGATTTCCAAAAAAGCCCGTCAAATCACTTCTGGATGACGACGTAGTATTGTATATAGCATTGCTCTGTTCTGTAATTTGCTGTCTGACAGTGTTTCCACATGTGCATTGTCAGCTGTGGAGTAATGTAGTTTAATACACTTCAAAAAGCTTCAGACAGAATAGTGATTTTCATTTCTCTTCCTCTTCAGCTCAATAGAACTAGATAATGAAAATGACGAGAGACTGAGGATGTGTGTAGGTGGAGAGGGGTAGGTCAGGCAATATTAACTCATAGGGATGTAAATTTCATTCATCACATGTGAATTAATGTCAGTTTTAATTGAATTACAACAATGTGGTACGAGGACAGCTGGTGAATAGTGATGAAAAGAGTTTGAGAACACTTAAGTAAAGGGGGTGATGACAGGATGGGGCGGAGAGGTGAGAGATAGAAAAGAAAAAGACACCCAGAGAGGAACATTGGTTAGATAAGAGCGGTTAACCCAAAACTAATGAGCCGTTACGCGCCACATAATACCGTTGCACAAGTAACACAGATGTTCCATCGAAAAACATGTAGATATAGATGTCCTGTAGACATCTAGACATGTCTCTGATTCTTATCCTTGGTGGTCATATTAGTGACAGATCTATGTGTAAACACAGCTAGCAGGGGTTAGGTGAAGGCAGAGGGTTTAGAATTTGGTAAATGGCAAAATAAACACACAATTATCCTACTAGTACCTCCATTTACTTACTTTTTATTACACTGTCTTTAAGAAGGTTTCAGGATTCTAATTCAGGTAAATTTTTGAGACTCAAAGATAGGTGGTGAGTTTTCAAGTCTTTCAATAAAAGAATAGTGGCACATAGTTCATTCTGTAGCTTCACACAACTGATGGAAAGGTCAGGTCATACATTTCCCCTGATAGAATGACAGATGTTATGGAATAATTGCTGTTAGCAAATCATTTTGGATGCCCTACAAAAATGTTTCAATAAAGACTTTTGTCTTAGATTTTATTCATCTTTTTAAGTTTGCATACTCTCGAGAACCCCAAGCAAGATGACTGGTTGTAGTTGATCCAGCGTTCACATAATGTTTGACATTTAAATGAATGCAAGACGCCCAAGACCGATTTGCAGAGAGAAATTTAATTTAAGGCAAACAAATTGGTCTGGTTGTCAGGCTAGAATATGGTGGGTCCATCAATTAAAACTGGTTTTGACTGTCTTGCTGTAAATGTCATGCTATGCTCTGTCTCTTTATCTTCTGTTGACCTAATCGCCAATTCCCATTTATAATCATTCTGTGAATCACTATGATGGAACTAAAAATAGAATGAGGGCAAAAGGTTTTACTTACAGTGAAAAAAAAGCTACTACAACTGAAAAAAAACAAAAAACGTGGTGTCTTTCTTGGCTTCCCAGAAGACACAAAGAGGCCTGATGCAAACTGTTTCATTTAATCTTTTTCTGGTATCAAAAAGGAGTGCGCCACTATATTCAGTGCTGCTTGGGCATTGAGAGGATATGGGATAAACTCAAAGTATTTCATTGGGGAAAACTTTGACAATTATGCAAAACCAACAAAAAACATAAGCAGGGTATTTACACTTGATGGTGTACACCTTGCACATGCCATGTGTTACAGTGTGGGGTAGAAAGGGTAGAACTGATATACCTAAGTGAGTGCACACGCTTAAATGTGTGTAGGACAAGTCAAGAGACGTCAACTGCTGGAGTAACACTTATCTTAGGTGTGATTTTATCATCTCCCCCCCAGAGGTCTACAAGACCAAAACAATGTAGGCGGCACAATGTATTCACACGAAATCCGAGCATATACAGTGAGAGAAATGGTCTCAGTTGAGTGCAAACTCATCTTATTTTCGAACCTTACACCTCTTATCTTGTCCTTCCCCTGTCTCCTCTCCAAGGTCTATTGGATGATATCAGCACTAATCACTGCCTCACCATCCATCTGTCAATCCTCAGCTTGATAAATCAGACAGTGGAACTGACATGAGGACACCACAGGGCCCTTTCCTTCAATCTCTATGCTCTCATCTCTAGTGAGATTTCAACCAGCCACTCCAGTACAAGTTCGCCTATGGACAGAAATGTATAGTATACTATGTCAATTTTGGCGACATGCACATGGTGATTTTCATGCATTTGCACCCACGAAGTAACATTTTATATGCTTGTGAAGTCTGCATGCTTCTGAAGGTGACCCTAAAACACAAAAAATTATAAGGAGCCTTTTACTGCAATGAAACAATGCCCTGGTTCACCTGACCACACAGCAGCTCCTGACACATATACAATGCTCTGTCTAACAAGCACACACAGAAAAGCACCATTCATACATACGTTAATCTCAAATTTGAGATTAGTTAAGTTAAGCAAGGGCAGTTTGTTCGCTGTGAATCCCACCGTGCTTACTGAAGATTGCCAGCTGCAGTACAGTCTGACACTGAGCAGGCAGGAAATAAGAAAGAGACCCTGCGCAAACAAATAAAACACCTACGCATTTTCATTCCGCAAACAACTAGATATATTCACAGAACATGAAGCAAGTTTCCCGAGCATCGTCTCTCTATCTGGAAATTTAACAAAAGGTAATGTAAGGTAGATGATTCCCCCCCTCGCTTTGCTCTTGCCCTCCACAACTCCAATTCACTGTGCCAAACGGTACATTTACATTGGCCATAACCTCAATCAACATGTTTGCAGGCTATGCTGAATATGCAGACATATATTTCTACATTGAGTGGATGCAGACAAAGGTATAATGGGAGCAATAGATAGAAAGCAACGCCAGAGGCATCCATCAACCCGAACGACTCCATTACAGTAAGTCCGACAGAGGCAAACGATAATGTGCACTGTGATAAACACTAGGATAATAGTCTGTTTATAGTCTTGAACACACGGTTTCTGCTGAGAAACACTGGCAAGGAATACAGATAAGATACAGGAGCACCAACCTCTCTATCTTTTTCATTCTTTATTTCTCTTCTCCACTCTCCTTCCTTTGGGTTATCAGTCACTTTCACTCCTTTGTTGTCTTTATCCTTTTCTGCTCACTCTGAATAATATTTTTCTTCCTACAGAATGCAGAGGGAGCTGCATATATCAGCCACATGGGGCCCTTATCTGGTTGTTGCATTAACACCACTGTACAGAAATGGGACCTGGGGGACCGTAATAAATGAATAGAAATGATCCACATGTACGTACAGACTGCAACATATACTCTATCTTTTAGGAAGACAAACCGTAAAGACCGTGTAAACCGTGTATACTAATCACAGCATGTGCATTTATCAATTAATCATTGCTGCATATTTCAGTTGAAACATTGCATCTTGAAGTTTTGATAGTAAATGAGGGGTAAACACGAGAGTAGACTAATGTGACCACACTATGTATTCCCCGGAGGAACATGGCGAAAGCAAACCTGGTGCTTCAGTAAATCAATTATAAGGGTACACAAAATTGCACTCTTTACAGAGGGGATGTTGAGGTTAATGGGTGATATCTGTAGAGAGGAAAGGGAAAGGAAAAAGTCTCTTCATGTGTTGATCATGGTGAGTACACACCCACAAGTACACTCTGTACCTCCGCATGCTCCGAGTGAACTAAGAATATTTAAATGCACTCTGACATAAACTGGAAAGACTATAAAATAAAGCCGGGCTTCTCTTTCGGGTCTTTAAATTTCTATTAACCTAGGGAGCATCGGTACTCGATTAAGGGGCGCCCGGATCCGCCTGGTCTGAGTGAGCCTATGTTTATGCCGATAGTTAACCTCTATCACAAGGCTGACCCCGGTTTGCATTGTGGTTTCTCTACCTCTAATGGAGGGTGAGAAAAGAAGAAATATCGTTTGCAGCAAGGCGAGGTTAAAGCAAAGATTAATGTCTTCTGCTCTATATTTAACATCAGTTAAATGTAATGACCTCCCTCATCCTTTTGGTGTATCAAATATACTACATTAGCCCTCAGATCTTGATGTGCTTTGGTCTTTTATGCAGACCGTTCGGGCAATGTTGGTTTAACACTATGTGATAAAACATTCATAATCTCACACCCACTTGATAGAATGGCTTATTAAAACAAGATGATTCAGTGGTCAATACGAGCTGGTCCAATGGACAACCACTGCTACGAAGGGGAGCTGAGATGCCCATGAGCATGATATAAGTGGATATTGAGAAAAGAACGCACTAATATTTCATAAATTGTTAAAATGTCCATTTAGTAAAAGAGGGCACCCTGGGAGTCGAATATAAAAATTTCCTTTTCTTTGAGGGATTATGGACCTTATAGGTTGTGATAGGATAGTTGGTAGTCCTTAATGCGGTGGTGCCTGTTTTTCATTCACAATACAACTTCTTACCTCAAAAGAATATCCCGTAGCTATGGCGATTCCCGGCTCAACTCTCATTCCCTTCTGGAGTTCCCAAGCCAGTGATTATGTTGTTGCAGCATGAAGAAGCTATAGCTCTCACAGAGGGCTGCTCCAATACTGATGAAGTTAAACTGAGGCTATTCACTCATGGAAAGGAAAGTTGGGAGGATATTTGAGCCCAAGGGTGTCACATACTGTAGAAATTCATACAAGCAGCTGCCAAACTTGTAACTATCAAAGAATGGGATATCTCTAACTCAACCAGACTTTGGCAAACGTGTACGTTACAATGGAAAATTGTAGCCCAAGCTCATGCTTTTTTAGTTAAGAACTTGGCCATTTTCACAAGATGTCATACTACAACTTAATTTTAATTTTGCACCTACTATGTACAATACATATGAATTATCAAAGCCAATTTAATCGTAGGAAAGATTGGTTGAAGGAAAGATAACATGTTTTGCATGTCTTTAAATATCTTGGCGAGGAAACACACACACATACTTGTAGAATAAATCCATTACAAAACGATCTTCTTTAAATCATAGGTGATTCACAGCCAGCAGCACAGGAAAAAAACATATATATACAGAGAAACACAAAACTATAATCATTTTGGTCTTTCATTTTCTCCGACTTGCTCTTGTTAACACATGGATTTAATCATAAAGCGAAATCCCATGGATCATATTATTCTGCCAGGTTAGAAGAATGTACATAAGGGGGTTGGTTGGCAGGTAATATACAATATACATAAATAAATTATCAGTTATTTGAATGTTTTACACACATTTAGTATCGCTTCATGTCACTATCTCTTCATCTACACATTTTCCTTGAGTATATCTGCATCACTGATGTGAACAATGTATATTAGCTTGTAATGTATATAGCTTGTGGAAATCACAACAGGAACCAGCTGGTGAACATATATAATATAAGTAGCATGGGGTTTAGTTGTTAACCTTTGTGCAGTGTGTGCAGTTAATTGTATTTCAAACTGAGTAATAGAAAGGACAAATAAAAAAAAATAGCCATGATAATTCTGCTGCAAGAGTAACACAAAATGACTAAATTGGAATTCACCTTCCATCACATGACAAATCAGACCTAGTTTTAACAAAATTCTTAAAATACTGGGATTGGATTTTCTTTAGGGACAGAAGAACCATTCTTGTTGAGTCATTGCTCAATCGTGGTTGACCACCTTGTCCTCTACGATACCTGGTTGGAATAAGGGGTCATGTATATCTTAAAATCTTGAGAAATAGAATCAAGACTGCCCTTGTATCCCTTGTGATTTAGGGGGGGCAGACCTTTTAAACTGTAGCACTGAACCAAAAGCTAATCATAGACCTATTGCTTGCGGCTTTTACATATTTTAATGTAAAATATTGCTCATGCATGTCCTTTACAAGGAAACATGAAAAAGAGGAGTGCTATTATGGAAATTGGGATAAAATGAAATGTGTTGACCTCATATCTCCCTCATAACTACTGAGCTCTGCTGATGGTAAAATGCTGATCTATCAATCACCAGAGCAGCCAGCCTGGAAGCTTTCGCCATTTGCAACAGTTTGCCAAGCTCAGGTTGAAGTATCTTGCATTTCATCTTGGCCAGATAGCAGCTATGTGCTCCTTGTATCCTCATCATATCATATAAGAGCAATGGCCAGGAACACAAATAAGCATGGACAAGATACCAATCAAATTCCAACCTTACTTCTGTATCAGCAGACATTGATCGCATCCTGTGTGTATGCTTACACAGCACACACAAGCACGCACGCACGCACGCACACGCACACACACACACACACACACATACACACGCATGCCCACAAAATCCACGAGGAGAGTTTTACATTCTTATCGGGTTCAAAATCAGATACACACTGAGCAAACTTGTAGAACAGTTTCTCACAGATTTCCATTTATATTCAAAATCCAAATAGCCATATGAGGCGATATAAGGCTACCAGATGCTGGCAGTGAAAGATAAATTGGGGATGCTGGCTGGTTAATGACGATCCATAATCAGATAAGTTTTAGTGGAAGAACACACAAGCTGAGACTGACCAATCCCAAGATTTTACTCTGGAGTCCATTTATACTGAGAAATAAAGAAACAGATCAATTAGATCAATAAATAAATGGACGAAAGAACTGATGCATTTTTATGTGTTCACCTTGCAGATATATAACATGGAGAGAGAGAGAGAGAGAGAAAGAGACAGAAATAGGGAGAGAGATAGAGATAGAGAGAGAGAGTCTGGAGAAAGACAGGTAGTGTATGGAGATCGGATGAGGTGTAAATCTCCTGACCTTGGTTGTGGCTCTTTAGCCCTCTGTGTGAGGGGTTTTAGCCTATAGCCTTAAATATTTCAACAGTGCTTGGCTGAGTGGAAAGTGCTGAGTAAGAAAAAGGGATAGAGGCCAGGCCTCAACCTCCCCCAGCAATTACCACAACAGCAGGACATTGCTGCAGTGCTCAGTGGAGTGTGCATATTGAGTGTTTGTTACCATCCATTCATTTCTTTAAGTGCCTCTGACGGTAACAACTGATACTTATTATTCAGACAGGACCTCCAAAAATAATTTGCAGACCACTTTAACCCTGCAACATTTAGCACTTTTACAGTTTTCTCATTGGTGATTCTCACTGAGACTTACCAGTGACTGTGAGTTCAGTTGTCCTCCTGACCACGAAGCCACCAAAGAGGACCTCACAGGTGTAATTTCCGATATCATCTTCCTTCACCTCCTGGAAAGACAATATGTCTCTCTTCTGGATGACACTGGCACGCCACTGCTTGGGATGGCATTCCTGTGGATTTGAGTAGAATAAGCATATCAAAATGAACACCTTTTACCAAAACTTGCAAGTGCAAAATCATTTGAGAGTTTTTTTTTTTAAGTACAGCCGAATCCTCTACATCCCAAACTTTGAAGGAGGAGAGCATGACCACTGAGAGGAGGTAAACGGCTTAGCTTAAATGAAAACCCCAAACGGCACACTGACAAGGCTTCGCCATCATCATATTTATTTGATCAATATTTATTGCACTGAACTGAAACCTTTCAATTCTGTCCTACTTTGTGGTCACATAGGACAGTGAATGAAGTTTGCTGTAGTCCCTGCTGACTAAAATAAAAGTATTTATGCTGAGCAACGTGTGTGTGATCTTCTGCGAGTATATTGTGTTGATGCGCAAAAAGTGACATGATCTTCAGGACTCTGGCACGGGCATCGATGGCTTGGTGGATTCCATTCCACCAATGCTCCGGGCAGCCTTTAAATTCAATCACTGTGGCTCTGCAGTGGTCTAAATAACTCTACGATCCAGCACTCCCAGTCATTACCTGAGCCATAATTGAATTCTGGAGATACCTAGAGGTCGCACCCAGCCAGCTAATCTACTGCTGATCTGCTTGTGATTAGTCTAGCCAGAACCTCCAGGATGCACTTTGTTGTCTGTAGGCCATACCTGACCTGGGAAAGTCAGGAAGTCAGGCAAGAGAGCAGGAAGTACACAGTAAAAAAAAGGTCCAAGAGGACATCCAGGTTGTCTGCAGGGTTGATAGTGACATGGCACAAATTTCTCCGGAATGCATGTTTTGGTTCATTACAATAGCTATCAGTGATGTTGCCCCCCTGCCTCAGTCTTTACTTTCTATAGATGATTGAGGATTCTGTGGCATATCGTGGATATACAGCTGATGTAAGTCATTGTCATAATTTGTATCAATACATAATTTGCTTAAGTGATCTGGAACCAAATATCATACAAGGTTTTTAGAGATTAACAACCAAGAAATTAGATGGAAACAAACCACTGGACCATTTAAGAGTTTTTCGCTGACATATAATCACAAACATCAGTGCCTTCCTACTTACTCCTTTCCAAAACATAACAGTATTCGAGACACGTAAAAGTTCAGAACACCTCAAGGAAATTAAATTGCGTGGCAGCAGTGATAACAAAACAACTGAACACACTCACCTTATACCAGGTAATTTCCAGCTCTTTGCCTGGTTCAACATAGTCATCAATATCAGGGCAGAGTATATCTTTACTTTTGCTGAGTTCAGCCTTCTCAGTCCGTCTCATGTTAGAGTTGTAGCACATGTTAGTGTCATTCTCTGCCACAGTTAGCGACATGGACACCTTCATGCAGTAGGTGGAGTTCCTGTGAGGAATAAGACAGAGATAAAAGAAAATTAAGATTTGTTTTTATTTATGTAATACTCGAATGTGACCATATTATAAAATGGATAACCATTTTGATCATGAAAAGTTAATTGAGACCTTAGATGTAATGATCAAAAAACAAACAAACACCAATACTACACTGCCCCAGTATCTGTTTACACCCTCCTAGTTATTTTTATACCTTTGCCGTCTCCCCCAGTCCAGCAGTTTAGCAATAAAGATGTGTTCAGCACCTTAACTGAGTCAATAATTCGCGCTCACGTCCACTATCAGATTTTTGGGGGGCAGTCAGTCGGGCATGGGAATGCTAATCAGGACCAAACCTGAGGCCTTTCGGCTTGAAGAGAAAGTCCCTTCTGAACTACTGTAAATAAGCCTCAAGCCCCAGAAACCGTCGTCTCACTCACCCCTTGATGAGCACTGAAGGATACCTTTCTGTGTGACTATTCTATGTCTTTAGTGGTGCTATATTTACTGTCATTGTAGTCAAATGTCTCACGGCACCTGCCACCACAGAAGTGACTGTGCAACACTCACACCACATGGTCAAAAATGGAAACCCAAACAAAGAACGAGGGCACCTTTGTTGCTATAACAACCTGGCTGCGGGGATTTGCGGCCATTCATTTACAAGAGCATTCATGAGGTCAAGCAGTAATGGTGGCCAACAAGTCCTGGCTTACAGAGTAATGTAGTTCATCCCAAATATAATCAGTGGAGCTGAGGTCAGGGATCTGTGTTCTTTCAAGATGAACTCAGAGGACTATTTTTTTATGGATCTTGCATTATGCATGGTTGCTCTTTCATGCTGAAACAGAAAAAGGCCATCTCCAAACTGTTGCCACAAAATATTTCAGTGAAATGCGCAAGCTTTCTTTAGCGTAAAGAGGAGTCGCCCAAACCATTTATAACGGACCCGGACTTTTTAGTCTACATGCCTACAAATACATCTCCGTTTACTGCCACCCAGCTCAGCCTGACTGACTCGGTCAGTCACGTGGTTGGCTGAATAGCCATATGAGCTTTCATTGCATTTCATTACATTACGTTAACAGCGGGTTAGATGCTCCTATTCACTGTAAATGACAGGTTTTCATATGAACTACTCAGGTTATGGGAGCAATAAGGGAATCACCTCACTCATATAAACAGTTCTGACCCCCTGCAGCCATAAAACACAGATGCAGCCCCACCAATACACATACACACTCTTTGAAAACAAATGCAGCAGCTGAGGATGGCAGCAGAAGGAGGATAGCCGCTGGGAATAAGACAATAGATACTTATGCTGCAACAAAGAAAATGCCTAAAGGGCATCTATAAAAATGTAGGAAGCAAAACTAAGATGCAAGATATTACAAGGGAGCAATGCCCTTTTGGTTCTCGAATGTAACATTGTTGACTCAGAACCTCCTATCTAGAGGAAAGTGTGTGGGAGCACAATGCGCTATTGGGATATGATAAATATGTAGACAGTATATATTCTTCATCCAAGAAATACATAGAATAATGCAAAGACACTAAACAACAAATGTACGGTTGTAAGGGATCACATTGGACAATATAGTGGAATATGATGATGTTAAATAGAGACACCTATGATTATTGAGATATTCTAGGATGATTTTTCAAAGGCACACCAACATATGCGTAAAAATATATTATGTTATTTTCTATAAATTTGAACCAACACACACACTAACACACGCACGCATGCATGCACAAAAAAGCACACATACGTGTAGAGGAATAAGTTAATAATACCGGACAATTTGATAGACAGATCAATGCTTGGCATCATTATCTTTCTTCTTCATAAAGTTTTGCACAAAAAAGTACTACACTATTGTACCATAACAATAAATGCACCCCTTCTGCAGTGCAATTGTACGTGGTCTCCTGTTAGTTACTAAAGACTTACTGTGAAATAGATTTTGTAATATTGTGGTGCACCTTATGTATCCAATCAAACCGTTTCTGAAGGTCTATCAACGTATCCTTGTAATATTTTGATAGAATTTCATTTGAACTTTGGCCTTGAAGAGGCAGGCACGCTGCCATTTTTAGCTGATTCCTCCTGTTTTACCACCACACACAGTGGATATTGTTACCTTCTTATCTTTCACACAGTACCCTTTGCCAAACCTCGAAAACAATGAAAAAAACAGCTGCAGTTTTATTTTAATTTTCTCTTTGTGTTTGTGTTATGACTGGAAATTCTAATCAGCATCAACTTATTGTCACATTCTGTGATGCAACTGAAGTTAAAGTATGAATAACACACAACCTTACACATGGGAAGGGGAGGTATATCCAATGTACACCAGATAGCCCTTCTGGAAAGAAGATCAGAACTAATCCACCTGAGACATTAACGTGGACAGTGAGCCAAGATACATATTTACATGTTACATATTTACAGCAGGGACCCTGAGTCCCCTGTAGGAAGGTGTCAGTGGTTGTTGATTGATGGACAGCTGGGGGGCTGTCCTGCTCTGTCTTTCACCTCTGTCATTTCCCATTTCACTGTAAATGTTTTGGCTATTAGTCTGCCGGTCACGTTAGGTCTAATTCTCCACGCATTATTATCTCTCATGCAGGATATGGATGTAATCATGAGAAAGAAATACACATGGTTTAATCCACTTTAGAGCACAGACTCAACTAGATGTTTTTCCTGAAATAAATTATCAGGTGGAACAGGGGAGGGCCTGCGGTGACGATGTGCACCGCAACATTACACTCAAGACAAGTTTATCCAGAAAGGTAAAACATAGAGAAAGTACAAAGGAGTGAGACTGAGCTAGGGATCCAGTGGACATTACAATGTAATTCACACGACTGAAGTTACCTGTACGGCGTGAATACACATGAAAATGGCGTGTGTATGCAACAGAAAGGACACGCATGAGAAAATCTACATTTCAGGGACAGACAAAAAAGAAGAATCCATCATCTTACAGGAAAAGTTAATAAGAACGAAACAATTCTATTAAATGTTCAAAGACACTGGATAAAAATAAAAAAAACGCTTTTGGGTATGAATAGCGCATATTATTCAAAATCTACACTGGAACAACTTCCCAAATTTAGACAAAACTGTAAATATCCCGTTACAAATTAAAGTACTACACTTTTGAAATTAGCAACAGCGACAAGATCTTAAATAATAATAACCAAAGTTATCTCGATGCCGCATAGCGTCATGATTGCTGGCTGTAGTGCTGAGGTTTTAGATGAGGTGGACCAGGCTTGCAGGATGTTCTAGGCAGAAACTGGAGTGCTTCCACTTCACACCAGCAACCTATCTGCTCTAAACACTCCTACTATTAAAGGACCTGCAGGAGCTTCAGTCTTCTCCAGATTGTCTGCCTGTTTAAGTGTTTTCACTCTCCTGGATTCCACGTGTAGTCCAAATGTCCAAATCCCTCTCCTCAGAACATTTCTCACCGAACCCCCCCACCCCTTCCCTTGCTGGATATCTTCTGCTGCTGGGTTCACATTTTATTCTGGCTGACTCAGCTGTGAAAAATAACTTGTCAAAAGTCCTTGTCATTAGCTTTATTTCTAAATTTATGAACTGAATATGATTAAACTTCAAAATAACTTTGGTTAAAAAAACCTTTCAATATGATCTATAAAACAAAAGCTGCTTTACCTGCTCTCATAGGAAATTCTGCTCTTTCAATGCACAAGTTCAAAACCCTTTAAAAATATATGAACTTATTGCATTTGCACTTTTCTCCTTTCCTTTGTTTGCTTTTTAGTCCTTTTAGAGTCATGTCCTTCTGCTTCCTCTTTGACAGTCTAAAAATCATTTTGATTATATTTTTGTGAACTGTCAAGAGTTCTAATTCATGCACTTTTCTTGACAGTGTGGTTACCATTGTAGTATTTGAGGTTTTGTAAAATTAAAGTCTGCAAAGGGTATTGTATAAAATTCTAATGTGGCAATAAAAAGACAAAGGATTTATTTTCATACTCTGCAGGGAGTATCAGAGAAGTGTCTTTGGGTCAGATGGGCTAAAATGCATGACTCAGAGGCTTAATCTCTAACAAAGAGACATTTGATTTTGGTTCTGAGGTAAATCTCTCACAGAGCTCCGATCACTGGATCTGTCAATTTTCTCCACAGCTTTAATGCATTTGCAGAACCGTGGATAATTCTTAGTAACAAATTCTGCACTTTACAGAAATAACAGTATGGATCTGAATCACTTGAATTAGAGTGAAGGATTGTTACACCGATTAAAGACAATATTAATTTACACCGGAAAAAATTTTGCTAAATGAGCTCGGTAATGAAATGTCATATAGTACGGAGTATCATTGCATGCAAACACAATCTCACCGGTCACATTCAATGTAGCCTGCAAGATTCTGTAGTTTACTAAGAGGAATTTATGGGATTAAAAAAAAGAAAAATGAAATGAAGATCTGGAATGAGGCAATTATGATGGGTGTTCTCCACTGTAAAGGTTAATAATTTACTGCAGTATAATTATGCATCTTATCTTATTATACATCATATTAGTCTGTAATAGCTTGCCACAGTCTGTGTGTGTTGGGGTGTATATTTAGCAATCTCTCTTTATCCATGCAGATATTGAATTATATTTATTTTCTGGAAACCCACTTTAAATTAACTCACTTGTTCACGCGTCACACATTCAAATGAGTGGGGAATTCTGGTGACTGTATTACAACAATGTTATGATATTTATAAGTCACTGCCCACTGTCCCTGGCCAGATAGATTTTCACACTCTTCCGGCCGTCCTCTGCTGCTGGAATGCCACTAAGCCTGCCAAGCACGAAATAGCATTTTTTGATTGTTTGAGAATACTCTAATGATAGTTTATGCCCATTCAAAACACAGTGCATGGACAGAGGTGGGACCTCTAAATTGTGATTGAGAGGTTTGAAAATACAATTTTATTCAGTTTCTCTGTGGTGTATGATCATTATTACTACTTGAGTATGAAGAATTTGCATCATGCCAATGTTTAATTTCTGGAAGATTTACTTTTTTATGATGATCAAACATTTTGCTGCATCAAAATTTTTTGACAGGTTCATTACCTTATATTAATGTTTAACTGCATTTATTTCAAAGTGTACCACTTGGAAAATTAGAAATTAGAAGCGAAAAAATACCTAAAAAGCTGTTACTTTTATAATTACTGTAAGGAGCCCCCCGAAGTCATTCTTCAAAAGATCACGGAAAGTGATTGTCAGTGTTATCTTGCAAGTCAGTTTCTCTAAGTGTATCTTCTTCACTTATCTGTGGCCGGTGGGACTGCTTCTCTCGGGGCAGCCATTATAATAGGATCTTGGCCCCTGCTCTGTTTGGAGTTAATGTCATTTAAGCTACCATTATGTTCTAGTTCTGTCTTGAAGTTGTCTTTTCATTACCTGACCAAAAACTGCTCATCATTAGTTCCACGGGTTTATTTATTTATATATCTCTGTTTATTTTGTTTGCTGTTTTGTGTTCATCATGACAAATTGTATGCCTGCTCTGGAGTTTATAAATTAAATTTTAACGATTTAAAAAAAAAAAGGTTGCGGGGAACGCTGGAGCCCATCCCAGCTGTCATCAGGTGCCCTGGAATGGGTGTACCCCGCCTCCAGCCTGGTGATAACTGGGATAGACTCCAGCATCCCCCGCGACCCTGAGCGCAGGATAAGTAGGAGAAGATGGATGGCTTAACAAAAGGAGCCAACATTGATTTCACCTTTCATAAAAAAAAAAAAAAAATATGTTGGGATACAGATTCAGTCTTCAGTGGTTATGGTGAAGCTATACAGCAAGAACAGCGCAAACTTTGGCTACAAGCATCAATGTGTTCATTCAAAAAGGAGTTCATCTTGCAAGTCCTCTTGACTTTAAGCTTGTTATTGGACTAAATAAACACAATGAGATAGTTAGAAAAAACACATTCAGTGTCTCATAGCCTCATCTTTCTTAATGCAAGTCTGATTTGGCCCAAAGATAGATCTGATGTTGCTTTTTGATGGTTATTTGAAGGCCTCAACAAAAACTTGTTTTGGGACATGGAGGTTGTCATCACAGGTCTCTTACAAGGGCCTGGTGTTTTTTTTTTTTTTACTTTCGCCCACAAAAAAACTCTGAAACACATAACCTTAAAAATATTGTGAAATATAGAAAGTGTCTGCTTCCCCATCTGGTTCTACTGCTGGTTGCCAATAACAAAGGGTTGAGTTTGCTTGTATTCACTTATTCTTTCTTGCATGTTCCAACTTCTGTTTAAAATTCCCCATTCTTGCCCTTTCACACATCCTCACCGTAGGACACAGGAATAGAGGCCAACATCTTGAAGGTCAGCAGGTCTGAACCAAATGGCGTCTTCTTCTTTGCTCATACGCACACCATCAAAAGAGATGGGCTCCTCAAAATCGCTGTGGCCATGACCCGAGCTGCGGTACCACATGAGGCTGAGGCCCACACTCTGAGCTTGACTGTAGTTTGCACGGATGTAACCGTAGAAGAGAGCGCACTTTAGTCGCACTGGCTCCCCCTGCAGCACCCGATACTTCAGGTAGTCCACCGACCAATCGGTGCAGCCATCCACTGAAAGAGACAAAATGAGAGACATTCAGTTAGTGTCAAAGACAGATTGATAACTAGGATTGATAACTATTCTGCTCATCATGGTTTATATTTTTTAGACCATAAGCTATTATCAATGATGTAGTAGACAATGAAAGCGGGAAGATCTCTTTACTTCTCTCTTGGGTTTTTGAACCTTTAGATGTTCTGCAGGGACAGCTTGCCGCAACAACCGAACTTGCAAACTGCAGCAACATTTAGGACTGAACAGTAAAACACTGTCGCCCCATACATAATATCTGACTCATCCAAGTGCTGAAAATGAGCCACAGCTCAACTGCCAGAAAGTGCAAGGCTAGTTCATTAAGAAGAAATATGCCAAGGGCTTGTTACTTTACCAACAGTTCTATGAAAAGATATATTCCTGAGACTTTTTGTCCCACAGTTTAGTCTGGAACTCTGATCTGTCTTTTTATATACAACTCTTCATCCCCACTCGGCTTATGAGAACATCCAGGTACGAGTGTGCAGAACTGTAAGAGTTAAAGTGTATTAGTTGGATGTTTGCTTTCAAGAGCACTGTATCTCAGGATATACAGATATCTCCTTGCATAATCTATTCAAATTCTCATTTCAAAGAAGGAAAAAATAGCAAAGGTATCAGCCTTACATACTCGTGAAGCTAGTTAAATTGAGCAGATCACTTGCTTCATCCTACAGGCAGATATCAATCTGCTACTTAACTACACCTTGTTTGTCCACCAGGCATGTATTTGGGATAATATGCATGTGCATGAATGTCTGAAGGGGTTGAGAGAAGACTTGGTGATGCTGTGGTGAGATAAAGCAATAAGGGCCCTGCTGTGTGCGAGTCTGAGTGATATAAAGCCTCAGAGGGACAGCTATGCTTGTAATTAATACTCTTAATTACCAGGGATGTGTGTGTGTGTGTGTGTGTGTGTGTGTGTGTGTGTGTGTGTGTGTGTGTATGTGTGTGTATGTGTGTGTTTGAGCGCGCTCGTGTGTGTGTGTGTGTGTGTGTGTGTGTGTGTGTGTGTGTGTGCATTCCCTATATGAATGGCTGTCTGCCTAATTATATCTGTTAATTACCAGTGGGGTTTGCCACACATATGTGTGTGTGCTTACATACAAATGTGATAGGAACAAAAAGTGTGTATTTGTGGTTCAATGTGTGAAACCACGTCTAATTATCATTCCTAATAAGGACACTAGGGCCTGTATAGATACAGGAAGACATGCATTCTCTCCTATGTGAATGCCTGGTTAAATGCTCATTTGGGGTATCTGATTGTACAGTTATCCAGTTTCACATTGGTAAATTTCATTAATGTAATTTTAGCTTTAGAGCTTCATATTTACCACAAATATACAGAAAACCCTGCTTTTTGCAAGTCTTAAAGCAAAATAGCTTTTTTTACATTATTTATATTAGTTTTTTCCTCAATTCTCCCTGGATCCTGTGATCAGTAGAATATGAAATGTGAAAGAGTCTGTCGAATAGAGAACTCCACCTCTATCATCGCGATAATTTTTCATTGAAAGCAGTCTTTTACCTTTTCTGCATATCAATCTGCGAATCAGGAGGGACAGTGTAGACTTCATTTAGCTTGTCTTATGTTTACACTGTGCAGCTCTAATGAATTTGACCTATGCTTTGCTCTCATACTCTCTTTCTGGCCTGCTGTTGCAAAGCTGTTTGTACTAATGAGCAATTCACTTTTTAACTAACTTTTTATTCAGTGGATGTATGCCATTCACATTTGCTTTCACTGTGCAGACTGACAAGCACCCTGTCAGAGAAAGAGCAAATTACTGTCTGACTCTGAAAAGGCAAACTCCACATGCATAAAAGAATGCACATGAAAACCCGCACAACAAGGAGATCTTTCATTCCACACAGATCTCCTGTTGGGAATTGTTTAGTGTGATGGCCTTTTGTAAGAAGGAAACCATATTTATGTCTGGAACTCAAAATGTTTTTATCAACTCAATTAGAGGCTGACATTTCCCACATTCCAATACTGAGCTGGAAAATCAATGATTGGATGAATACTGCACTCCCCGCCTCTCACTTTTCTCTACTGACAACACACACACACACACACACACACAAACACACACACGCACAAACACACACAGTATCATTCCCCATTTCCCCCTGCAGCCCAGGGACTTCACACCTTTTGTAATGATTCTGTTCAGCCACTCTTACACAAGCCCAAGGATGTTTCCATATGGACACATTCCCACATGGCTGTCAAACCTCTGCTGCCGCACCACAAGCTGCAGCCCACATTTCACAGGCTATTCAGTTTCCGCTGCCCAAACACTGCTACATCACATAATGGGCACGGCAAAGAAATGGAGGGGTTATCAAACTACAAGTGTGCTTCTTGGACCTTTATTACTTTCCGAGTTTCATCAGGTGGCATTAACTAAAGCAATAAATAGGTCGCCTTTAGCTACAATAAATGTATCCATATTTGTGTATGATGTCCATCTGTCAACATTGCCAACAATCTGGAAACACTCAAAAACCAAAAAAGTGAAAAGGGTAAAATTGATGCACAAACACATACCCCCCCTCACACACACACACATTAGCAAAGGAAGCAGTGTGTGTGTGTGTGTGTGTGTGTGCAGTTCCTGCTTCTCGTTCCCTCATGATCAAGCTGCCTAAATTCACAATGCTGAAGTATCCCCAGTGTGCATCCCTTCTCTTCTTCTATATATTTCTGTGGCTGACTGCTCTTTCCACGTCACTACCTGCTCTTATAATGAAGTGTAATTATCAGATGTTGGGTGGGTGGCAGGGTTCTGGCAGGTCATGAAGATAGTCAAGGATCTATATGCAGATAAGGACTCTTAATAACTTTCTGTCTCTTTCGTTCTCGCTATGTCCTCAGTTTACACCCACTCCTCATACATAACTGAATTCTAGCCCTATTCAGCCAACTCAAACCCTCTGGCGTCTTGTATAACAAATAACCCTTGAAGCAAGCAAATGATATCTGTAAGAGAACTATGGAAAACCTCCTTTAAAATATTGGCAAGGGTTAAGATTACTACTACTAAAATCTATATACAGCAGACTTTTGGGTGTTCTTTTCCATTGTGAGTGGCAGATATACCAATGCCTCAAGCTAACTGTGCATCTATGGTAAATGGGCTCTAAATATAAATAAGAATTACAATAAGAAAGAAAAAAGTCTGAAAAGCAAAAACAACAGATCCTTTTCTATGCACTCTTTAGCAGATTACAGAAGTTTCTCTTTCACTGGATGTGCTTCAACTCGGTGTCTGTTTAGGATAGCTGCTATGGTTTTCCATTCCGCGTGCAGTTTCTCCATGTCACTATCTAGATAAGGTAAAGATAAGATAAACCTTATTGATCCCCAGGGGAAATTCTTTTGTCCTGCAGCGTAACAGTTATAGTTTCAAAAATAAATGTGAATATAAATATAAATAGAGAGACAGTTAGAAGACAGAAAATAGCAAAGACATCCACGAATAAATAGACAGCAGGGAGAACAACAACAGCAACAACATCAGGGATAAGCATGGCCAAAAGAATGGAACAATAAGGGTGAAAATAGACAACCAAAACTAAACAACAATATAAATAGAGTGACAATAGCAATGACAAGAATAAAATAAATAAACAAAAATAGGCAGGATGCGTGCGGGCTGGGACCAAGAAGGAGAAAAAAAGACAGCGGAGTTAGAGCATGACATGTGAATGGGTGAGGTAGAGAGGTTGTGCCTCGAAGTGACAGGGTTGTTCTTCCAGGGTAATCAGTTCAGTTTAATCAAAAGCTCTAACATGGATGGATCATGGCCTATTTTGGACCATCTGAAAGATGGAACTCCATAGGGGGGATTTTGAAACAAAATGTAACAGAATTGACCATCGGGGTCAATTATTTCTGGTTTACTACTGTATGTCATTCTGCCTCTTTGGTAAAATGCTGCTTAAAGGAGCATTTCCTTAGGAGCTAAGGAAACAAAAACATGAAATTTGTAACATTATCAATGTATGCAAATATTATTCAGTCTGATGGTTTGTCTCTATATAGTCAAATACAGACAAAAATATCGGAACAATTTCTTGTAATTACAGGTGCCATGACGAGTGTAAATGAGCTGTTGCATGCCGTTCATGAAAAAAACAAAAACAAAACAAAACAACTGATGCAAGGCAGGTGAGGTGACCAAACCTAGAGTTCTTTTGATACTACACTCCATCACTGTTCTCCTTGTTTGTGTTGGAGTATTTCTAAGCTTGGTTGAAATAATTATTGTTCTTGACATCCCAGAAGTACAGAAAAAGGCCTATCTCAGACCATGTGTAAAAGGACTCCATAATAATTGTTATGCCATTTGCCTCTGTCAGAAAGAATAAAAGCGATGTTGCACAAGCACGGTTCAGGGTCCCGGGGTCTTTAAAGCTGAAATTATTTGATTATGATGAAGTTTTAGAAAACAGATCAATAAAAAAAACAAGCGTTTGTTTCATCTGTCTGAGATCCAAGTCAGAAAAGATGTGGGCTGTTTTATCCTGGTCTGCTGTGGTTCAGCTGGAAAGGGCTTGAAGAACAACCTGTAACAAAATTAATTTCAGACTTTTAGTTTTTTTTTGTATTTATTTTGCTTCAGTTAAAAATGGTATCTGACTACTTTGTTTTGTTTGTTTGCTTAACTTGGTACATTGCTACTGCTTTTGCATTGTCTGAATGCAACTTTAAATAGGTCTTTATTCCTACTAGTGTCTCCAACATAACCCCCCCCACCCACCACACACACACACACACACACACACACACACACACACACACACACAGTGCCATCAGTGCCATCCCATCATCTCTCACTGACAGTTCACCAAGTTTCATTTCTATGCAAATGTGGACCAATACTGATAATTTTGTTCAAATGATATGGTGCACTACCTTTGCTGTTAGAAACGGGAAGAACAGTGTTGACTTTTTTCCATTTTTATTGAATTATGGGTTGAATGAGAAAGACATTAACTTAGTTAAAATGTCCAAATATTAAATATAGCTTTATCCTTCATCACTGGTGCAGAAGGATTATGACGTTAATTCGTTGGGTTAATTTACCAGACATGCAGGATACATGATGCATATACTCATCTTCACCTGCTTTATATAAATACTTTTGTTTATTGTGTTATCCTTTGACAGGATTTTTTATTTTGTATTGTAAAACAATGTCTATAGTGAATATAAAATAAAGAAAAGAGGTCAAAAATAAAGAACATTACATTACCAAGAGTAATTCTCTTTTCTGATGGCCTTGAATATTCATATAATACTGAACACAACTGGTCAATATCTGTTAGGTAGGAGTTGAACAAAAGTGGACAGACCATCAAACTGTCCACAGTGAAGCCCTTCTGTTGAAATTAATTGCGCGGAAAAATATAAATATGATCTGGCTATCTGAGAAAACAGAAACAAGCCATAGGAGATGGGGAATATTGATTAAATGCGATGTGATGGCTGCATATGCAAATCAATCAAGCAACATGTCTTCTAGAGCAGCTGCAACTGAACTACTCGCTGACATGACCCCAAGCTGGTCAGCCCAGTGCCAAACTTGGAATCTATCTCTGCCCCTGCGGGTTCAGTATTGTAGCCAGAATTTTGGCTGGTTTTGCTGATTGCTGAAAATAATATTGGGTAATTCTGGGTAATTTAAAATGCTCTTATCTTGTCAGTTAGAATCGCTCTCCCCTCATATATTTGCATCAGATACCAGCATTTTACTCAATGGCTACATTCAGCATCACTCGCAGAGACGTATTTTATTAGCTGGACTGATGCTGTAAAGCATTTTCACTTTGTTTCACCTTAGTCTTTTACCCAGTCTTGAATCAGGGTCTGAGGGGAGATAAACACTCACAAGGACACCAACACCAAAGTGCTCAGTTTGTTGGTATTGCAGTCAGAACACATAGTCAATTGAAGTGATTTACTGTAACTTTGTGACAGTCTGGAGGTGTGAGTGGTGTGCGGTCTTTTCAGGATTTACCCAAACACTTTGATATCTGCAACATACTGTCGAGCGGTGTTTCAAAAAGAATCAAGTGATATTTCTAGCGAGAAAAAAATCTGGCACGAACTATACAGAGCCCATTTAACATAGAGCAATGCGAAAACATTGCTTCTGCTGTATATCTTTATTTGTGTTTAGTAATTAGGTTCAGGATACAATGATCATTGTTATGTTCTATTGGCTGACTACGCTAATTGCCTACATGGAGATAGTTACACCTGCTGGGACTGCAATGTAGTTTGTGATACAGAAATAAGTCAATTAATATTATGGTAGTTGATAACTTAATTTCCATTAACATATATTCAAGTACTAGATGTAGCTATACATGAGACACACTGATTAAATGGCATCCACTCATCATTTTGTTCTTTAGCCAAATTAAATCATACTCGATTTCTCTGCAGTTTGCTTTATTTTCTCATCCGTACCTTATTTGTAGTGCATGCACTGCAAATTGGTCTGTAATTCAAAGCAGTGTTATATTAAACTGCTAAACCTGCACCTGAAGACCATACAAATGGATCTAGTAGCAATTGGGAATGCAGTAAATGTAATTTCTGGAAGTAGATGTTGACATTTGCATACATAGTGGCAGAGTAATTTCCAAGGCAACATGACGCTTTGAGCGATAAACCAAAAACAATACTTACAACTGCAGTAAATCCCTCAACAATGGGATTTACCCCGAACCCCACATATATTCCGAGTATACATTTGGAAAGGAGCAGTGCATTGCTGAAATGATTGCAAAAATGACAATAAAATGTAATATGTGTTTCATAATTCCATATATGGTGCAAGTACTTGATAAGCAAATTATAAAAACTTTCAAGTTTGTCAGAAGGTGACAGTTGCTTCTGTTTCATAGGGAAACCAGGGTGGGTTGTTGCCCTTGACCAAGTTCAGCTGAGCTCATTCAGATCCTTTTAATAACTCTCCAATTGACTTCAAATTAACCAGAACCCGTTATAGAACAGAAATTTCCCCTGTTGTGTGAAAAAGGGTGTCAGCGAGACATTAGCTTTTTGACTTTCTACCTCTTTTTTTACTCACTCTCTCTCTTTCCATCATTCAACCATTCTTCCTTTCTCGTGATGATAAAGGCCCTTTTTAAGGCGAACATAAAGCTTGTCAGGATTTGGCCAGCTGGAGAAAGTAATTTGAGGCCCAAATTGATGCGCTCTGGATTCTCAATAGTATCTCTCCAATAGTGGGGGCAGGAAAGAGGGAGATGTGTCGGCAAGGGTATTGTTCCGCGTTCTTTATTTCACAGGCAAAGTTAAGAAATGCGCAACACCGTCCATGCCTGCGGCCGCTGTTACAGGACCGGGGAGGACAGCCAAGCGTATAATAGAACATCAAAAAACATATATCTTTACAACTAAAAGAGTGCGTCTCCCTTATATTGTCTGTGACTCAACCGGCATCGGGAATACATGCAAATAAAGTCCCTATGAGTTGTAAAGTCAAGGTTGAGTGTGAACGCCATCCATCACTCTGACGAGTTGCGGGCAGGACAACCAGAGGGTGTACTGGAGCCTCTGGACCATGATAAACCTAAAGGGGATAAAGTATATCACATCACAGGTCGTTCCAAAATGCAAAGTGTGTGTATGGGCTTTCTGTAGATTTTTTTTTTCTGTTTAAGCATTAACCAATGATTGATTCAAGTGTTAGTCGGCTGTGTCGCGAAATGTCAGTAATTTCTTCTCTATCTGCCTCTGCATTGTGTTGAAGGCGCTCTCCACGGTGCAGCTGTGATCAATGATATTCAGGCTGAGCTGTCACTCCGCTAATCTCCCCCAGTAGAAATACAGCTCGGGAAATGTCATCAGAACATTTGGAATTGTGTTTACACTCACTGCAGGTTCTATCACTTCTAATTTGACAAGTCATTATCACCCTGGTTTCTCTCAGTGTTCTCTCTTGCGGACTCAGAAGAAAAAACAAAGAAATAAAGCAAAGGCATTAAATTCCACCCCAAAAAGATGGAATTGCACTATCAGTAATCAGGTAATCCAAAATGTATACAAGAATATTGAGGATTATTGTTATTTTCTTGCATTTGTATAATCTATGCTACTTTATATCATCACTATGTCTCTAAAAATGATCTCCCCACAGCCTTATGTTTATAGAACACAAAAAAAAAAAAACGGGAAGCCATCACGATGAAATTGTTTGCGGTCTGGTAAAAGGGAAGCAGCTGGTGATCGTGTTTGCTTGTCCCTTAGGATCAAGTTCGCAATAAATGGGAGGATTCTGAGGGGGAAAAGCTAAACCTCCTTGCAGTAGGTGTGATTGGATACATACCTTGGATGTATTTTACATAAATTGTAAGTTCCATCCAAAAGGAAAAGAAATAGGATGACAAACAATAAAAACTATGTCTGTGTCATGAACACCAAGGTTTCTGTCATTGTTTTGGAACAGGGGACCTCGTTGTTCAGAATCAGAAGAGCCAGCAATTGAGCCTCAGGGGCCAATTTACTGCAGGACCGGGTACTTTATTTGCTTGTTGCTGTTACCTCTATACTCGTAAGTGAAGGATCCATGTTTTTTGAAAACCCCACTACAATCCAATCCAAAAAAACAGGAAACTAAGATGGCAACTCAAAAGTTTAGTGGGGCATTGGACTTTGTACCCTCAGGGTTTGAGAATGAGTGTTTCTCATGAACCCCATTACAAGACAGAAAACTGACAGTCTGGTGGTGAGAGCTCGAATGTGTCCTGTGGCTGCAATCGGGGACACGCAGAAGAAATGGGATCCTCACTGGACACCATTAACGTTGGTGATGAGAACCGGGGTTAAGTGTTTCAGCCTCTGGATGTGAGGCCTTTCAGTTTGCATCCAATCACAATTTGGAGGTGCCTATATGAGTTACTTTGCTGGAGTCACACACACGATGTTTGGTTAAATACAAAGAGTTCAGGTTTGCTGAACCTAAACCTTTATGTTGCTTTAGTCATAAAAGGCCCCATTCATTATTTACAATGTTGCATAACATATTGGAATGATTTATTCATCAGAGACATTAACCCTTTCACGGCTGATAATGAGGTTTTCCCGAATTCATTACCCTGCCGTTATATAGCGAATGGCTGTGTTGTCATTATTTATCATCTGATAAAGTAGGTCACCCTAGAATTAGAGTTATCGGTGAAGATAGTGAGTTTCTCCCCTCGACATTCAAGGAGTGAGACACTTCAGTGGAAGCAGACGGCTGATTTGACGAGTAATCGAGGATGGAACTCCCCTGCTCTCCGCACCGGGATAATGTTTGTCGCTGGAGCCATACTGGGAAGAACATCACTAAGAGTAAAAATATGAAGCCCCTATTATGCTCGCAAATAAGAATGCATTATTTTCACAGCGGATGTTTTCATAGCTTTTTGTCATTTTTTGAATGAGTGTAAATAAAGTTCAAGTATTTATGAGAAAGAGAATAACACTGTGTCTTTTTAACATTTATTCTGGTCTTTTTTTCTTTCTTTTGAAGTAATCCTTTCTGAGATTGTGATCAAAAGAGTGAATGGTGGTAGTGAGTGATCAGTTAAATGTGTCAAAATTTGCTGGCCATCTATCAATATAAATATAATAAAATAAATAAAATACATTTATTTTCTGAAAAATTTTCATCTTCTGTTATTAAAAATAAAAAGAAAGGAAGATGGATTTTTGATTTTAAAATGTATCCTCTCACCAATACTTCAGTTTCTTTTTTTCTTTGTGAAACAAATATAACTCAAAATAAGAGGAAAAAATATGGGTTTAAAAACCCCCCAAATATATAAATAAGTAAAGCCATGAGCATGAATAAGGAATGTGACGCTAAAGCACAGTGATGGCAGGAGAAGTGACGATGAGGGAGACGGTGGAGAGGAATGAAGCCAGTGACCCATCCAGTCAGTCAGGAAAAGGACATTTCCAGTGAGAGTTGACACTCTGGGCCAGAGAAGATAATGACACACTGCCCTGAGCCTAGACTTAGGCATCCAGCCCAGTGCTATAAACACACACATGCACGCATGCACGCACTCAAGCGAGCACACACACACACAAAAAAGTAGTTTCCATTGTATTTTTTTTAACCGTCATGCCATAAAGGAAGACAGACGTATTCATAATATAGCAAGGCCTGTCTATCCTTTCTGTTCATAAATGTTAATGACACCGTATCATATTACCTGTGATTCATTTTTATGACAATGACATAAATTTACACTTAACTAATGAGTTTATTAATCCAGTTACACTGTTTCATACCATTACCATTCAATCAATTTATCTATCTTGGCTTTTATTGTAAACTATCAGATATCCAATATCCTCCATTAATAAATCCAGAGGGAAAGCATTTAATAGAGTGGCTCTTTCCACAAAAAAGGACAACCAAAGGCACACAATCTAAAAGGGTGTGCCTTGAATTGTTTGGTCTGCAAAAATTAAATAAATAAAAAAAAAAGTCATGTTAATTTTATGTTTCTGTGGAGGTTCTCAGTCATCCAGGTCATGGTGACTTCTTGTCGAGGTCTTCTTGTCATGGCAACTGGACTTTTACCCTTCATCCAAGATGCTTCTTCAGTTCAACTGAAATTCAAGCCCTGTTGCCAAGAAGATTTCAACAAGAATTAATGTTATGTTGTTTACCATTGATTACATTTTGGAAGAAGCCAAGAAGCAAACTTTTTAATCGCATTTTTAAAATGTTTTGAAACAGTAATATTGTCAAGATAATCGAAGAAGAGTCAAAGTTCAAATGCATAATCATTTGTTCCAACAAGGTCAAATGGATGGTTACTGTACTGCCTTTTCACAACTCTGATATCACCATTATTTCGTATAAAAGTGAGAAATGGAATCTTGACAGCATGTAAACACAACGTAACTGCATGCTATCTCTGACAGACCGTCTGAATATGATTCTCCATTCACAATCATATACACAGGATGAATGACATCATGTATGTATTGCCAGTGGGGAGGTGAGGGGGGGTCTGTCTTAATATATTATCAGAGAGAAGAGAATCTTATGTTCAAACTACTCTTAGGATTGTCCTTATTTAACTGTTGTTGAATACTGAAAAGTTTGTTACAAAACCAGCAACAAGTTCATTATTAAAACAAGTGATTTCTCTTGCTGATTGCCAAGCATAAGACAGAAACGAGAGGCGTAATGGTTTAACTTGCTCATCTTAGGCCTGGAACCAGAAGTCTGATTCTCATTTGGACAGTCAACTCTAGACTTCAGTTATTTTTAACATCCAAGTAACATTTTCTGGTTTGGTCTGCTCCATTTTTCTTAACTTTTATAATAAAGGTGTGTGATTCTTATGTGTGTTCTGAAATTTCCTGTGAGTCACCTTGGGTTTTCTTTGTTAAAGAAATCCATCAAAGTTTCTGTGCGAATTCCCATTCTCTTGACTCCTTGCTATACTTGATTGAGTTTCCGTGTCTTTCATGTTCTGCTTTGGTTCTTGTCTCCATTCTGTTTCCCAAGTGTGTCTTTTCCTCCTTTTTCCTGTCATCACCTGTGTCTTGTCAGTTCATCAGTCCTTGTCAGCTTTCCTCTGCTTCTCATGTTTCTTCTCCAATCAACTCCCTGCCCTCGTGTTGCACACCAGACTCATGTTCTGTGATTAGTTCGGCTTTTGTTTTGGTTATGTCTTGAGCCCCAAGCCTTTGTCAGATCCTCTGTGTTTTAGTGATTCATTCTCTTGGTGCGATTATATTTGTAGTGTTTGGTTTTGATTTTCCTATAGTTATTTATCCAAAGTTCTCTCTGCAATCCTAACTGTCTTAATTTGAATT